>NC_140211.1:49499381-50799381 GCF_951802725.1 Rutilus rutilus | reverse complement strand
TAGCACGGATTTAGTAGGCTATCAATTGCAATGTTCACGAGAACAAAAACTCCTGACAAATCTATTTCACCTGACAAACCTCAAGCGTTCATGCAGCGGATCATCTCACCTTGCCAAAGGTCTGCAAACAGCTCAGAGCCGGATCGGAGAGCAGCGCGTCAGGAATACTCAACCAAGATCCAAATCCAAGCAAAGACGCAAACTGGCACGGCGCTGTGAACGGGACCTGCTGTCCACACAACAAAAATAATATTGGCGATGGCAGGAATGTCCAGGCGACTCTCACGACCTTTTAGGGCGACAGGGGCTGTTAAATATAGCCATAGAGCACAGGAGTATCGGTACATTTTACGCGTATGCCTCGTAACGTTGACGACTTTTGACAAGTTATATTGTTTGTTTATATTAGGCTGGCATATCAGTAGGCTATAACACTTAAAAAAAAATGTGTTTTTACATTAGATAACAAATAACCAAGAATTTTGCCACAACATTGTGTTCAAACAAAACATGTCACAAAAAATAAGTTTGCAAGGATTTACATAAAACAATTAAAAATTAAGACTTCACACTGTGATCAACTACAGCTGTGGTTTCTTAAACCACAAGTCAAAAGCTTTGTAAAGCTTAAACAGAAATGCCTATTCACCTTGTGTGGAAATAATTAGTACACACAAACATTTATCACTACATAAAGTGCCTACAATTTGAATCAAGTGAACCAATTAGTCGATCAGCACTGCTAATAAAGGCTACACCTACAGTAAACCTCAATAAAGTCTGGTTTGTACAAAATCAGAAAACTGGTACAGTCAGAGAATTATACTGTTGTACAAAATCAAAAAAGCTGCCTGATCTCTAACAAGGATGTTGGAATGGAATTTAAAGCCATTTTAACACTATAATTATAATGATTTTTTCTTCTTTTTGAATGAAAGTCTATGGCCCATAGAACCATTTGGTAAGAAGTTATGAAAAGTGGTACAGAGGTGGAGGATGGTTGGAGCTTTAACCTGAAAAATGTTGGTGTAGGTCTTTAAAACTCTATAGCGCCACCAATGGGTCAAAGATGCACTGTTGGTGAAGCTATAACTTCAAACCCATAAGGCCTAGAAATAAAATTCCTTTCTTCTTATTCCTGGGCTCATGTCGAGTCGAATGCACACTATGCATTTTCAATTTTCCTTTTCAGTTTCCAACCAGCCAATGCAATAGTCTCTATTTGGAGACCACAGAACCACTGCTGCGACCACCAAAGCACGCAAAAAAATTGATCATACTTGTTCCATTGACTTGAATGGTCAATATAAGTCTTCAAAGCCCTGACCGGACAGAGATTATGCAACTGTAACTGTAACTGTTCCTCTGACTCAAACAGGGGAGAGAGTCTGTAAAGTAATAACTTGAGACCTAAAGGATGTAGAGACAATCTTGGTCAAATATTCCTGGATCAAAGTCCATTCAGGTCACCAACTCTCTTAACAGGTTGTGTTCGGGTCATTTTGACCCGGAGAAAATGTTCTTTTCCCCCAAAACACTAGTTAATGTTATCGCATTGGACTGAAACTTAGTGACTTTGTTCACAAATCGTATAACTACTTCTCAAATGTTTTTTGACAATTTTCGTACTTTTTTAGGGGGGGTTTTGTCACCTTGTTACACTTGTGATGTTCCCGGTCAAAAATGACCGGCCTACAAAAAATAGCTTATAAATCACTCATTATACTATATTATCACCCAATATTGGATTCAATCTTTTTGTCAACTTGTTCTCTTTCAATTAGGACTGGTTTTATATTTCTATTTGCATCTGATTAATCGTAGGCCTCGTTTATCTGAGAGTAGGCATCACATTTTTTGAGTAAAAAAAGCATTATTTATGAATAATTTTGGAAATATTAAATAAAACATGAAAAAAAATTGCACTGTTGATCACACTAGTCTACTTTAATGTTTCACAAGGAAGTTTGTTTTGAAAAACGTTTATTTTGTATAAAACCATTTTGTAAAACGATTGCTTGACGTGTGAGAACCAATGAGGTTTGTTTTTGCGTGTCAAGCAACTACGATTGAGCTCAGAGACCAGCAGGCAAATGTGGAGGGGAAAGGAACTGAACTCAGTTTTATACCAAGCAATTGAACCAAGAGTGACATCATCCTAGATACTTCTTGGGCCTGCTGTATGTATTCACATTATACAAGCAAACTAGATTTTTCCGGTATGGAATTTTAGAAATGGTTAGATTACCTTCCTAAGCCTCTGACCTTATTGTTCTCTTCCTTTCAAAGGCCTTCATCTCAGCTGTGGTTCGCACTAACAATAGCCATTCTATTTTTATCCTCCGTCACATGCAACACATGCCAAAAACAATGTGTGTGTTTGTGTGTGTGTGTGTGTGTGAGAGAGAGAGAGAGAGAAATAGAGAGATACATATAAATAAATAGAAAAAGGGGGAGGGGCCCAGAGGCAACCAGACAGTGTCTCATGCAGGTCTAACAGATATGCATAAATGGTGCCAGACTATAAAAAAAAAACAAAAAAAAAAACATAGAAACAACACACACTATCAACACTTAGCTATCTACAGTAAACAGGAACAGTTCATAGAATTCTATTGTTTTTATATACAGCTATGGTAATACATATTATAACCAAACCCTGCACGACAAATCCTACCTCTAGAGAAAACGTTCTGCATTTTTACATTTCTTTTTAAAACAATATTTTTTAAACAAAACTTAATTTACTCTATTGTATACCATTTTTACAAATGTGGATTTTTTTTTGTCAAGTAGCTCACTTCTGGGAACACATTTGTCCCCAAAATATGGCTGAGGTACATGCATGCAAAGTCAGTATTAGAAAGTTAACAGTTTGTTAACAGACAGTTTGCCGCTGAGAACAAAATTTTATGAAAACAATTCAACAAGGGCATCAGTAAACTATTATAGAAAGTCTATTAATGCACATTTGAGTGATTCTGAGAACTTAAAGTTGATGAAAAATTTGAAAAAAAAAATAATCAGCTCTAAACATTCATGTACAAAATTATTCAACCCTCAAAATCAACTTTTGTGCAGAATCTCTTATACTTCATACTTCATAATTCTCTTGTACTTTATACTACTCTACTGCAATCTTGGCCTATTCCTCGCTTGATAATCTTTGGTTTTCACGTTACCACTGCTTTCTTCAAATTCCACCAAATATTTTCAATGAGATTTAAATCTGAAGACTGTACAGTCCACTCAAGAACATTCTATGACTGATCCCTGAACCAAGCTTAAGTAGATTTGGATGTATACTTTGGGATGGCTGTTCTGCAGGAAAGCCCATTGACCATCAAGTCTCTGCACCGAATGCATCACCATCTTTGCCAAAATGGCTTGATACTTCAAATAATTCATGACGTCCTTCATACGGTCAAGATTTCCACTTCCTGCAACAAGCACCCCCTTAACAAGACTGGAGCACCTCCATGTTTGACCATGTTGATGGTGTTCTTCTGCTCATAAGCTTCGCCTTTTTTGCACCAGACATACTGCTGATCCATGTGTCCAAAAATTTCCATTATATCTACATTCTGTGACAGAATAACAGACCCTCAAATTGAGTATATTTAAAAGAAAGGATGGACTCACCAATGTTGCATCTCCTTCTCCTCCTCCCCAAGAACCGGAATTTGCTGGGATATTTGAGCTGGATGCTCTGGAACGGCGGCCACTCCATCACGGCCTGCGAGCCTGAGGCAGCCACAGTGTTTGTCCTGGAAAAGGAGCCGGCTACCATCAGATCCAAGGAGTCTTTGCACGCTGCTCAGTCCATCCCAGAGCCAGGAGCGGACCTCTGCCTTATAGATCTGTGGTCCGCGCATCCAGATCCCTCCCGAGTTCTTCACCTTCCACGCCAGTTCCGCCCAGCGATCTGGATGCTCTGGTCCCATCCGGAATTCTTCCTCCTCCAGAGTTCCTGCCCGACTGCCTGGTCCTATCCCCACTGCTGGTTATGTCCAGTACCCTAGCTCAGAATGAAGCTGAGCCCCGACTGCACCTCAAGCTTCCAGGCCCATGTCTCCACTTCGGCCTGTCAGCCCGTCGGCTCCGCCCCGGCTCTCCGCTCCCTCGACTTCACCGTGGTCCTGATCTGCTCTGGTGGTCTTCTGATCTGCTATAGTGGTCATCAGCCCATCTGCTCCGCCGTGGTGGACTTCTGCTACGCCGTAGGGATCTTCAGTTCCTCTGAGATGGTCTTCAGCCCCATCAGCTCCGCCGTGGTGGTCCTCAGCTACGCCTTGGTGGTCTTCTGCTCCGTCGTGGGGGTGTTCAGTCCCGCTGTGGTGTTCATCTGCTCCGCCGTGGTGGACTTCAGCTCTGTCGTAGCGATCTTCAGTTCCACTGAGGTGGTCCTCAGCTCCGTCGTGGGGGTGTTCAGTCCCGCTGTGGTGTTCATCTGCTCCGCCTTGTTTGTCTTCAGCTCTGCTGAGATAATCTTCAATCCCGTCAGCTCCACCCTGATCACTTGCCATGCCGGTTCCACCCTGGGTCCTCGATCCGTCTCAGTTCCAAGTCTTGTTTCCTGTCCATGGACCTGGCCCTCCGGCAGGGGCGCAGGAAGATGTTTTAGGTTGGGGGGTGCTGTGTTTTTTTTTGGGTGGGGGTTCACCACTTTTGAATAAGAAACAATATCAAGTCTATAAAACTTGTCAAAACTCCAGACAACAAGCATATCGGTTAGTACACTTGTTTAAACAGCATACACACACCCGTCCCGGACATTTTGACTACACCACATTTTTGACATTAGTGATACGGCTTTACTCAATTGTTATGCAACGGACCGGTCTATGGGACAGAAATCAAGCCTTTAAATAAAAGGGTTATTGAGCTGTTTACACTGTCATATAGACCCCCAGCATTCCTGTTCCCCTTCCGCCTCCGTGCCACCTCCCTCCTGGATTTATGTGACTGTTACTTAGTGCTTCCACCTGTGTATTACCTCGTTTATGTTCTCATAAGGCCTGGGACACACTAGATGATTTTCAAATCTTAACCGATTTTAAAACTGTGGGAGACCACAGACATAATGACAGTTTCAACCGATTTTTAGCATTGTAATCCTCTGAACGCACACACTAGATGATTCAGCCGGACCGTGAGCCCACACACTTGTTGACTGTAGGAATGATTTCACAGTGAGATGAAATATCACGGAGACTCGTGAGATCAAACCTGACAATCGACGTCATCAGCTGGCTCTCCAAAGTAGAAAGTAGAAAAAAAGAATATGGGTGATCTTCTTTCTCAATACACTTTCATGGCATGTTTGTGGCTGCTAAGTTTCAGTTATAGAAGCACGCAACATCCGGTAGGTGACGCTTGCTTGCTCTCATTGGCTATCGCGGGTATCACGTCAGAGGCAGCCCGATCAAGAGTCGTAAATATAAAACATGTTTGATATTTGCGATTTGGGATCGTGGAGGCTCTGATGCGATCGGGAGCAGTAAAATAATCGTAACGCAATCGAGGTTTTTTTTGGACAAAAAGTCGGTTACGACAAGCCTCAAATCGGGCCACACCCACCAGATCGTTGGGGGTGCAAATCGGGCTCAAAATCGGCCATAGAAGCCCTGTGTGTTCAGTCATTCTTTGTGAAGTCTTGCTGCATTTCTGAGCACTATTTCTGGTTTCCCGTGTCATGGTTTTTGATCTTCTGCCTGATTTTCCGGATTTTCCTGTTTGCCTGTGTTTTCTGACCTTTTGTTTTCTGGATTGTTTGGCTTATGGTTTTGATCATTTGCCTGTTTTGTGGACAGATTGTGCTTTTGATCTGGTCAGTTTGTGGTTTATAGTGTGCTACAAACACATTACAGCTTATCTTAAAAGATTGCACCTCTCCTAAACACCAATTCCATGAATGAACGTATTTGAGCTAACATTTTGAGAACATGTTCAAAGACCAGATAACTTTGAACAAACGTTCGATTAATGTTACTGGAAGAATGTTCATTCACTCAAAACTTTGAGAGAACCTTGCCAGAATGTTCTGAGAAAGTTTCCTGTTAGCCGGGAATGCATGACGTTCCAGTTATATTGATGCCAATCAAACCAAAAGAGAATACTCGTCCTGGAAAAAGTGTGTGCATGTTCAGGCCAGCTGCCTGTTTCTGATTTGTTGTCATGAATATGCTTGTGTATTTTCGTCCCTCATTAAAGAAGCTTTGTGATAGTGTTTGGAAGAACACACGTTTGGCTGACCCTGGGATTGTAGCATGGGTTTAAACACAGCTGCTGCACTACGTCTTCTTCTGAAAATATGCAGTGAAACTACAAGCCTTTCAACATGATGTCATACAATAAATCGCACTATGTCATTGTTATAATGTTCAACCCTGTGTTATACACCCTGTGAAGTATAGCCTATTCAAAAATTAATTTATATGGATATTTTTTCATAGTTCATAATTTTGAATGCCTCCTTGCATGTAATAACTAATGTGTGACTACTGGAAAAATAAAGTTTGGCAGAAAAATATGTCATAATGGCTTCTCAAAAAAGTCTGCGCGAGTACATGCGCTAATGACTACAGCACACAAGTACGCTCTCTTGTGGTCATACAGTAGTATTGAAATTCATTTTCAAGTAGGCTTATAAAGACCTTTTTACAGTCTATCTATGATAAAGACCCATTCATACTATTGAACAAAAAAGTTACATTACATTAATTTTTTTTCTATTCTCTGTAGTACTGTACTGTTAAATGTATTATTATTTTTATATATTTTTTTATATTTATATTTTACATTAATATTTTTGTTTATTTATCCATTTAAATCAAATGCATTTGTTTATTTAGTTAATTAGTTGAATCTTCTTTATGATTTTTTTTAATTATTATTATGTTTACACTGCTTTTCTCTAAACCTTTACACAGACGTTTCCACTTGTCGTGTGGCCCCCGTTTGAAAACCCCTGATTTAGGGTATTTTTTTAGGGTATATCTTTATTGTTATTTAAATTTTTTATGAATCACTATAGTTTTTCATGTCTGTGTGATAACAAGCAAATCTTTCTGTCTCTAAAATCACACCAAACAACAAATTAGTAAAACAATGCAGTAAATATTACGTCCGCTCACGCTGAACAGGGGGAAAAAAATGATTTCAGACCGTATATGGTCATGTTTAAGAACGATTACGTGACTGTGGGCGTGTCTGGAGAAACTAACATCGAAGAAGTACGGGAAGAGCATGTTATTTATGATACTTGTTTAAATAATTTAGTCTCATAATAAAAGTCTAGTAATTGAATAGATTTGTTTGTATAAATTAAGTTCGTTACGGTTAAGTGCTTGTTACTGCAGGTTTCGTAAGTGTTTATCTTCCACCCGTGACACCCTTTCAGTTGTGTGTTGGTCTGGTCGAGGCTTGCGGAAGCGACAGTGAAATCCGGAAGTTTGGGCGGTGGTTGAAACTAAGCAGCTGTCTATCGCGGGTGTTCGGTGAGAAGCTTATTTTTCTTTCTTTTAAATTCTTTGATCTGTAGTTACCGTTAGCAAAGATTGTTTATAACGTTTCATTTTAAAAGACTATGTATTTTCATAACGTTCAATACAACCTATACGAGCAGGGAGATTAAACGAGCCACCGTGTGCCTGATTGCTGACGGTTCGGATTAACAATCTATAAACATATTGCCTATAAAATGTTATCCACTAGAAGTATAAACTGGCTTTACATCGGGAAATATGTAACGTTAATCTATTGCTAAAGTGCATTTACTTGCTTCCTGTCTCATGTTATGGTTAACTTTGACCTTGTCATCGAAATTAGGCTAAAATAGTTTTGAGCCTCGTCTGTAAATAGTGGATCTGTATTCGGTAACTAATGTGCTATAAATAAATCAAATGGGTCACAAATGTAGGTTATGATGATGATGATGATGATGATGCAGAAGACTCCCGGCCTCCTCCCGCACTCTTTATTTCGACGTTGTTTTCGTTGTCCTTTGAAATAAAGTTTGCTTAAGCAGTAATTGTAACTTACATGTTTTGTTTTTACATTTTTCTCAACGTTTAGCTTTTAGGTCCCAGTATAAGGAAAGTCTAAAGTAGATTTTGTTATGCAGTGGACTTGCCTCAGCACGCCAACAAATATGTAGGCATTTTAGAAGATACCATCTTAGTGTTTATTGCATCTAGAAGGAAGAGTTACTATTATATCATTAGTAAAAGACATGTTTGCTCTTACTTTTTTGAATGCACAATTCTTTTTGCAGAAGAATCTAGTGGGGATGTGTTTGGGGATGTGTGTGATATGTCTTTTGTCTTTTTTAAGCTTGTAGGTAAAGCCAAATACAGCCAAAATGTCGAGCAAACGTGCCAAGGCAAAGATAACCAAGAAGCGCCCTCAGCGCGCGACTTCCAATGTCTTCGCTATGTTCGATCAGTCACAGATTCAGGAATTTAAGGAAGCATTCAACATGATCGACCAGAACCGGGATGGTTTTGTCGATAAGGAGGATCTTCATGACATGCTTGCTTCTCTTGGTAAGATTTTATAGCATTGAGGACCACTATCTGTGCTCTTTAAAGTCCCCTGATGGGTTACAATTCTTGCTGTTGTTTCATTATACATTTTAATGTTTTCAGTTTAATCATATTCTTCAGAATGCAGATGTGAGAGGAACTGATGACATTTGGAAGATTAAATATGTCGGATATATACGTGCATAGCACAGTTCTCTTATTAATGACTGTTGAAGGATTGATCCAGATTACAAAACATCTCAAAGGAATAGTTCACCCAAAAATGAAAATGATCTCATCATTTACTCACCCTCAAGCCATCCTATGTGTATATGACTTAATTATTTAAGCCGAACATAATCTGAGTTGTGTTAAGTCAATATCCTGGCTCTTCCCAGCTTTGTAATAGCATTGAATAGTGCATTGAATAGCATTGAATAGTGTCTTGAGTTTTTGAAACTTCAAAAAGCACATCCATCCACATAAAAGTAATTCATACGACTCCAATCAATTCTGAAGCGAAGCAATGGGTTTTTGAAAGAAAAATATCCATATTTAAAACGTATAAACTATAATCACTGGCTTCCGGCAACGGCCGTACGCGTGATCACGACAGAATAGAGTTCGGGTGGAAGTGTCACCTCTGACCTGACAATAATTTAATTTTTTTTTATACCAATGCCAGATAACAAGTTTAATACCACAGTGGAAAATATCCTATTAATAATTTATATGTTAATATAAATAATACATTTAAGCAACAACATCTACCCTTCAAGCAACTAAAGTTTATTTTTTATTTATTTTTATCTAGTAATAACTGTCAGTAATAAAATTAAGAAACACATTATAGTCAACTGAACAATTAAAAACAATAAAGCAAGTACTGTTTTACTAAAGTACTGTTTTTCATGTATCTGATAGCAGTATCTATATATTCAAGTAAATATTCAGAAAGTGGTTTAAAAATCCAATTGTGTGAGCCATTCAATACATTTTTTTAATGTCAATATAGTGAGACCAGCTGGCTAAAGAATGTTTTGCATATGAATAGATGGTTAAATATATTAAATGACGTAATTGCAGTTGTGGAACTTTGGATGACGCCAGCAGATGGAAGGTTTTTAACCGTTGTTTACAATAAGTTTTTGTTGGATTACTGTCGTTGTATTGACTTTTTTCTTTTTGTGTGAATAAACGAAACCGTCGTATTATACCATCTCATCATCGGAGCACTATTCAACTCACTGTAATGGCATCTAAATGCAGTGGCATGAAAACCACACTTTAGATATAAAATAAAACGGTTTAATATAACATTACAAACTGCTTGTAGGGCCTGGCAATATGACCAAAATCTTATATAATTGTGTGTGTGTGTGTGTGTATAAGCATGAATTCACATAAATGTTTTATCTAAAAACTAGACTGAGTAGATTCACAGCCTAATAGAATGAATCTGTTTTTCACTCTTTCAGGGAAGAACCCAACAGATGACTATTTGGAGGCCATGATGACAGAAGCTCCCGGGCCTATAAACTTCACTATGTTCCTCACTATGTTTGGAGAGAAGCTTAACGGCACAGATCCAGAGGAAGTCATTCGCAATGCGTTTGCCTGCTTTGACGAGGAGGGAACAGGTAAAATGATTGTCTCATCAAATCCATCCATGCAACACAACTTCTGCTACAAGTTCTGTTCTGCATCACTGAATCCCTTTAGAATGAATTGCTAAATACTGCAGCTGGCTTCTGCACAAAAAGAAATAACAATTAAAGATGTATGCATTTGAATTTAACATGAACTTAATGTGATGGTTTATTATGAACTATTTTTATGCATATTTGATTGTTTAAATCATAAAATAGTTTTCAAAATGCATTTAAATTTCATGAATCCACATAAATTGCTAATTTTAAATAAAAATCATATTTGATTTAAAAAGTATGAACATGGTTAAAATATGACTAGCTGTGGAACAAGCAGTATTCAGTGAGTTAAAATATATGAGATTGAAACAAATTGGAATTATTGATGATAACTGTATAAACTGGGTGATTGTGCATTTAAAAGCATTGTTTATAAGTGCTATTTGTAGAAATCTTACCCGTTTAATTTATGAATGACAGACAAATATGCATCACATTTAAGCCTGCTTTCACAGACAGGGCTTAGATTAAGCCAGGATTAGGTTTTAGTTCAATTAGGACATTTAAGTAGCTTTTATAAAACATTACTGTTGTGCATCCTGAGACAAAACAATGACACTGGTGTATTTTAAGATATGACGGTGCAAGTTGCTTTCAATTTATACAGCACAAATATGTATTTTAGTCTGAGTCTAGGCTTAAGCCTTATCTGCGGGGGTAAGATTATTAAGGCGATATACTTAAAGCGAAATCACAGAATTAACTGATGTGACGTCATTTCAAACAAAATCAGGCAGAAACGAAGTTCTCTCTCTGGAAAAGTTGGCTCCGGCTGCTAAACACCTTCATGCTCTCATTGGTCCGTGGCGATTACATATTAGGTAGATGTGCGCGGAGGCTCCGCCGCCTGTCACGTTGAAAATCTTTTCTGGTTCATGTGGCCTGTGCAGTCGGTCGAGGTCAGACGTCAGTGAGTGAAAACATGAACACACTGGAGAGCTGCTTTATGATGAAATGAGACACTGACGCTGTTTATCATGTTTAATATGGTAAAACTGCTTGATTTTAAGCTATCTAGTGCAGTGGTTCCCAAACCTGTCCTGGAGTACCCCCAACACTGCACGTTTTCTTTGTCTCCCTAATCAAACACACCTGATTTAGCTCATTAACCCATGTGATAATGAGCTGATGAGTTGAATCAGGTGTGTTTGATTAGGGAGACAAAGAAAACGTGCAGTGTTGGGGGTACTCCAGGACAGGTTGGAGTGCCGCAGAGCTCCAGCAAACATAAACTCGTTGCTATGATCATATGCTTTATTAAAATGTCTGCCGTGTTGTGTGTATCTCTTATTAATTATTCATCTAACAGTCGCTCTCAGCAGGGCGGGCGGCGTCAGATGTTTGATAAGATAACAGCATATCGCTGCTCCTTTGTTTTACCCCTAAACGTTGAATGAATAAGAACTTTGCCGTGAGCATTTCGAGGCCTTTAGTTTGTTTGTGTTGACTGTACTCCAAATTGATGGAAGTTTTATATGCAATTCAGATACTACTCAAAATCTCTTTGAGTGTGAAGAGTTCTACTCAGTTTCTCTCCAAAACGGCATAGCTAAAATATTAAAACACTGAGGAAAGAAAATCACACTTGGAGACTTTCACCAGACCAAGAGGATAATTTGTTTCTTTCTTTTTCTCCCCGTAGGCTTCATTCCGGAGGACTATCTGAGAGAACTTCTGACCACTATGGGCGATCGATTCACAGATGAAGAAGTCGACGAGCTCTTCAGAGAAGCGCCGATCGATAAAAAGAGCAACTTCAACTACGTGGAGTTCACCCGTATTCTTAAACATGGAGCCAAAGACAAGGACGATTAAAAAAAGCAAACAAAAACCGCCCTGCATCTGTTTTAAAAATCCCTTTTAGGCTAGAGAAATCCCGTGCTGTCCCCTGGAGAATCCACCTTTAACTCTGGAAATTAAGTGTTCACTCTTCACCACTCACTAGACCTCATATTTTGAACGGGTTATGATACGGTATCGCAGATAAAGTCATGTCACTCTAATACTGAAATCCTCATGGTTTGGGCTATCAAAATCACTTCGGTTTTGAGGTGTTTAAATGTTGTCTTTCTTACGTTAGCATGCCAGTGTTTTGTTTTTTAGGTGTATGCCAACTGGAACAAATTCCACTTTATTCGTCACCTTACTGTTAATTGGGGAGGAATTTTGTAAGTATAGGGCTCTCATGGATCATGTTTTCGTATATTTTGTCCATGTCTAAGGTTTTTTTTAACAGTGTAACTTTGTAGTTACATTTAGCTAGTCGCACACAGGTAAGTTATCTCAGACCTCTAAGACAGTCTTGTTTTTGTTTAATCAGACAGTAAAAAATGTGAACATGTTGATGTGTTTAGATGCATTTGATCTCATTTGATTTCATTGCCTAACTGAGTTTTTACATCTGATAAGTATTTTGAATAAATCTCTCATATTAAAACATTTTGATGTGTAATTTTTGTTTTTGTTGTAATTATGAATACAGTCATAATTGCAGTGCTGATGATAGTTTTATAATTCTGTTCAGACAATTAGCTTAGCTTGTTGGCTTGTTGCGAAGAATAAACAATGCTGTACAATGTCACTGTTTAGCCTGTTTTCATGTGCAGTTGTATTTAGCATTTTCACATAATCTGAGAGTGTAAACTTTGATTTGAAGCAAAAAGTATTTAAAAAAATCTGACCAAAACACAAAGGTAGAAGACTGTGTGTCTAACTTTATGAAGCACAGCTAATCTGTTGGCTTATGCATTGTTATTTTTAGTTTTTCACTATGCATTTGCAAGCATGGTGTAGTGTTTAGATGCGTTTATCTGCATTTATCATTATTCTGGAGTTAACTGAGTTTTATTGCTTCAAATCTAAGCGACATTTGGATTTTAAATCTATGCCTGAGTGTATCTAGTATATTATATATCAGTTAGTATTTTTATACATATATTTAAAATACAAAGGTGTGTGTTTAAAATCCACACACACACGTATATGTATATAAATAAAGTGGGCATACCTATCACAATTCACAACAATACTATTTTAAATTATTTTTATTATTATACATTTTAATAATGAGGCAAGAAAGAGAGCTGGTCTCCGGGCATGTTAAGGTTACCATATATAAATGGTATCTCGCATGACTCGGTTGATATTTTGATATATTTACCCCTAGTGGTTTTGCAAAGGAAACAGTAGGTGGCGGTAAGTGATTGCACGAATGCGTTCAAATACGAAGAAGAAGAACAACAAAACAATTCCGCTTACTTATGGTTAAAATTAGCCGGTAAGAGCTCAAAGGCATATGAATTTATGTCCTTTTGTTTAAGAAACATACACAACTGGCTGAGTCAAAACACGTTTTTCATGTGTTTCTTTGAAATACCGGAAAAATAGCTCGCACGTGGTCTTTATTTACTGTTCGAGACCCTTGCTTCCTGTTGATTTCTATCTAACGTTAACGCAGTTGTTTTTGAACACAGGAACGCGCGTAGTGTCATTTTTTTATTACATGGCAATGTGGAAGACTGTAGAACTGAATTACTTATAGTTGTTTTACAACTAATACTAATGTATTTGTATGTTTCCCCACATGAGACACGATGTCAGTTTTCCCTCAGCTTTCCATGAAGTCAGAAGTGCGAGAACATCTTTGCAATGTTTATACAAGGAAAGAGGTTAGCACTTTAACTCAAATTCATGTTAATTGACCTTTAAGGTCAAGCAAATTGGTGTTGTTGTTTTTCCCAAATGAGTTATATGGAAATGTTGGTTAAACTTTATTTTATGATGACGTTCTTTACAGTGTAATTACACAAACAAGTACTGAGTAATATTAATTAACTACTATACATGTACTTACTGTAGGGTTAGGGTTCGGTTTATGGTCAGTTGCTTGCAATTATGCGTCATTTACTATTATTACTATAGTAAATACATACTAGAATAAAGTGTTATCAAAATGTTCTTCCTTATGACGGGCAAAGTTTACAATATGCCATTTAAAAAGACAGTGACATGTCTGTTCTCATATCTTTTTTTAGGTGGTGTCTGAGCTTGATAAAGATGAGGTGTTTGAAGCTCTGCTGTCCTGTCTGTCTCATCCACCCTTGTTCACCTGTCTGAGAGCCAGCACACACCTGCATCCACTACTGGAGATTCAGCATAGACTGGAGCAACATTTAGAACAGGTCTGTGTGTGTTCGTATGTGCACACACAGACAGTGTTGGGAAGGGTACTGGAAATGTAATAGGTTACAGATTACAAGCAACCCTATTTAAAACCTAATAAGTAGTGTGACTATTTCAATTAGGGCTGGGCGATAAAACGATAACGATATGTATCGCGATAGACACGTAATCAATATCAATAAAAAATGCGTTCGATAAAACGTTCGATAAATTTTTTTTTTCTTCGTCGGAAGAAACCAGAGGTTGCGAAAGCAAATTTGGTTGAATGAACAAAGGAACTCAACTCTCTGGTAACCTTGCAACGTAGGGGGTGACACGCAACAGCCAGTCAGTATGGTTGCGCAATATTGTTGTCTCGTGTTGGATTCTTCAGTAACAGAACCGGCGTGTAGTGATACAGCGATTGTTGATAAAACAGGAAAAGTCAGCTCGCCTGACTTGAAGTCTGACCGTAGTCAGACCATGTCGTCTGCAAATTATGCAAGACCATCGTCAGTTTCTCTGTTATTCGCGTGCTTATGAGCTGTTTTAACGTGTGCGTTTCTCAGCGCGTAAAGTTACATGTGAAGCTCACATGCACTCTGTCTACCAGCGCCTGGATACTGGACTGTATTTCGAGTCTTATTGTGCTAATACTGTTATATACACACAAGGTTTACATAAACTAGTCGGATATGTCTAAAGTGAAAGCAAACTTGAGAAAATTGAGAGAAAATCTACTTGTCAAATGAGTGTATATTAGACGCGTCGCGCGCAGCTCTTAAAGAGACAGTAGTTATAGTAAACACGCTGCCGCTTGTCCTTAAAGGGATAGTTCACCCAAAAATAAAAATTCTCTCATTATTTACGCACTCTAATGTTGTTCCAAACCTGTATTAATTTCCTTCTTATATTTTCAAATATTAATATTTTGAAGAATGTGGCTATCCAAACAGTAAACAGAGCTATCCCTTTAATGTTAATAAAACAACAAAATGCAAAGAGAAAATCATTCACTGCTCTTGACTGATAACTTTAATAGTAGCTTTAATAAGTATCAATGTATAATTTATACAGTGAAGTCTGTTTTGTTTTATTTTCATATTTGTTCATTTAATTACTTTCTTCAATGCTACTGTTAAATACACCTACTGTAGCTGAAAACATAAAGCACTGTTTATTAAATCTGTATATTAGGTTGTGTGTACGTGTAATGTGTATCTTTGATCTTAATATTTAATAACAAAGAACATAATGAGAACTTTTTTATCTTCACCCCTGTCTCCCATTCTTTTTTTATTTTACATTTTGTTACCTAAGGCTTTGAGCATTACAGCCAAACTAATGTCCATATTTTAAAAACAGCCACAAAATAGTAAAACCAACATAAAAAAGAATCGTGATAAAATCATTAATCGTGATTTTCCTGAAAAAAATCTTAATATTATATGTTTGCCATATCGCCCACCCCTTTATAAAGCATTTCTTACGTATTCTTTAATTTTGCACCTTAATGTTAGGAGATAATTGTTAAGTGTTCATTCAGATTTTAGACTAATTATTTGAGTGTTTTCCATGGTCGTGTTGACATTTCTGCCTTTATAACTGATGGGATTATAATCAGAAAGTTTAAAATAAAAAATCTTTAAATGTAATGTATTTGTCTCCTGGACTGGACCTTATTTTAAATATGTCATAAAAAATATCAATAATTATCGATATCGACCGATATGAAACACTTATATCGTGATACAGTTTTCAGCCATATCGCCCAGCCCTAATTTCAATTACTTTATTAAAGTGGATTACTTTTTCATTACTTTCTAACTTCCAGCGCTGGAACGCATTTTTATCACTTGCCATGGTGGCAACTCTCAGACAGGTCTTAGCCTAAAGCTTTCAGTTGCAATGTGGATTGATGTAATTGGCAGATGTGGTGCTGCAAATTCAAACAAGAGAACCAATCAAAAGCATCAGAATAGAATCGCTTTACTAAACGGCCTTTAAATGGCTGGAGGCATCGTGCACATCAAAAACAGGCAAAGCAACAAATTAATATTATTCAACATATCCTAGCTTTTTACAGAAAATATTCAGATGTAACACCCTTTGTAATCGTTAACATTTTCATAAGTAACTAATTTAATTACACATTTTTTCTCAGTAACTGATTACAGTTACATTTATTTTGTAATTAAATTATGTAACTCCGTCACATGTAAGTAGTTACTCCCCAACACTGAATACAGATGTTGTCTTACTATGGAAGCTTGTATTTGCATCTTTTAAAATCAATTCTGAGAAAAAAAGTCCGAATTGCTAGGTATAAACTCGCAATTATGAGAAGAAATGTCTGAATTGTGAGATATAAAGTCGCAATTACCTTTTTTTTGTTATTTTGTTGTGAAAAAAAGAAAGAATTGTCAGATGTAAACTCAGAACTCGGAGGATAAAAAGTCAGAATTGTGAGATGTAAACTCGCAACTTTGAGGAAAACAGTCTGGATTGCAAGATATAAACTCGCAATTATGAAAAAAGGTCGTAATTCTTACTTTTTTTCATAGAATTGTGATATATTGTGAATAAACTCACAAAAAGTCAGAATTGTGAGATACTATCACAGCTAAAAGAGCCATATCCTATAAGTTAATCCTTTTTTCTTTATTAGTCAACCAAATAAAATAAAACATGCTAATAAAGATTAAATATTTTATTTGTCTACCAGCACGTCAAATGACCCTTAACTGACATCAGAGAACCGTGAACATGCAAATATTTAAATATCTAAAAATCACTTTGGTTGGTTAAAACTTAAAAGTAATTAGGCTACATTAAGTAACAAAGTTACATATGAATACTTTTTGGGGTCACTGTATGGTGCTATGAGAAATCAGTGTAACTTTAAACATGAGTTTAAAGTGAAGTGTTGATTGCAATGTATGTTTAAATATATTTGTTTCTGAATGATTTTCAGGATCTTTTTTTTAATGATCTCAACGTCATGTCTCTTTGCAGCAGAAAAGAGCTCCAGCTGTTTACACTCACCCACAGCTTCCAGATGTTCTACTGCTTCCAGTCCACGGCCCGAGGTATGCTGAGAATGTAGTGGAATATTAGAAAATGCTTGTATTATCTGTCTTACTCTTATTGTTTTTAAAATAGAAGTTGTATTTAAGGTCTAAGATGATGATGAACTGATCATTGGCATGACATTTTTTCTCTCAGAAGCTTGAGGGGCTATTCACACAGAACACGTTAAAAACATGAGACGCAGGTCAATTGAACTAAAAAAGCAAAGTCTAGGGTACGTTTGAACTTATTTTAACTTGAGCTCCTTGTTTTTAGAATGCTGTGTCATTCGTGAGACACTGCAAAAGACTCGAGATGCCAGTGCAACAGTCAGACGTGTCCATGTAGCACGTGTTTGCATAGAAAAACAATGGAAAAGTAGTTCGGTGGAATGGAAAAACACATTCTGTGTGAACGGCCCCTAACTAACTATAGTGTCTCTTCATTTATGTGCATGCTTCTTGTTCTACAGGCATGTGGATTTGCTGACCGCTGAAGTTATAGTTGGCGCTCAGTGTGGCAATGCTGTTCTTCGAGGTGCTCACGTATTCACGCCTGGCATCCTCAGCACGCCAAAGTGTGAGCAGCACATACACGTCACTTTGCATCTTTATAATGTACTTAGTATTATTGGTAACACTACAATAAATAAGGTCGCATTTGTTAACATGAGTTAATGCATTAACTAAGTGGACTAACAATGAGTAATATTCAGGGGCTGGAAACTGAAACCTTTTAGACCACAATAATTTATTAGTATGGTGTATGGCCTCTTTTGCGGTCAATACAGCATCAGTTTGTCTTGGGTATGACAGATACAAGTCCTGCACAGTGGCCAGAGGGATTTTGAGCCATTCCTCTTCCAGAACAGTGGCCAGGTCACTATGTGATGCTGGTGGAGGAAAACGTTTTCTGACTTGCTCCTCCAAAATACTCTAAAGTGGCTCAAAAATATTTAGATCTGGTGTAGATTTTAGTTGGCAAGTTGCTTGAAAGAAATTATGCTTGCTTAATATTCTGAGGCCATTTAAAAAAAAAAGTTGTCCACTTTATCAACATAGCACTGGTTATTTGTTTAATTTTTTTGATTATGACAACTAGTTGTCCAGTCCGTTTCCATTCACACAGACCAAGTTTTCCCAGAATGCAGTTGTGAGTCCTGAAAATTTACGGATGTGAGTTTGGTTGAATGCGGTTGTCATCCTGTAAATAACTGTAAGTAACTAAGTATTAAGGACTCAAATACAGGACTTACAACTGCATTCTGCAGCTGTGTGAACGTGGCCTAAGTATCAATACTAGCTTCTTTTAATAAATAATTAATAATCTAGTGTGATCCGCCCGTTTATTCCCAATTTCTGGAGGGCCATAGGAAATCTCTTTAGTTTGGGAACGCCTACATTTTGATTGAGTAAAATGTTCAGTGTGTTTACCTTGTTGCATCCATCTGTCTGCCTTTGTGTGTTTCTCAGACATGAAAGTGGGTGACATGGTGTCTGTGTTCTCTGATGTTGAGGGGAAGTGCACACGTGGAGCCAAAGAGTTCAAGGGCAAGAAGGTATTTCTGGGTAATGGAATTTCTGAGGTGGATCGCTCAGAATTATTCTGCTCAGATGGACCTGTCAAGTGAGTCAAGTTCTCTTTTTACTCTGTTGAAAGCCAGTTCGCTTTAACATGTGGATGTGTGTTTCTGTCACTCAGGGGTGTTGCGGTTAGAATGACAGAGCCTCTCTATCAAAGTCCTTCCTTTGATGGTGTTCTTACTGATGAGGTCTTTCTCCAGGTACTCCTCATGTTTCTGTGTCTCAGATAACTGCCATTCCTTGCGTTCATTACCATTATTAACAAATAATATATACACTATATGGACAAAAGTATTGGGACACAACTCTTAATTATTGAATTCAGGTTTTTCAATCAGACCCATTGCCACAGGTGTATAAAATCAAGCACCTGGCCTGGCCTCTGCATTTACAAACATTTGTGAAAAAAATGGGTCGTTCTGAAGAGCTCAGTGAATTCAACTGTGTGGTACTGTGATAGGATGCCACCTTTGCAATTAGTCAGTACGTGAAATTTCATCCCTGCTAGATATTCCACGGTCAGCTGTAAGTGGTATAATTAGAAAGTGGAAGTATTTAGGAACAGCAGCAACTCAGCCAAGAAGTGGAAGTCCACGTAAAGTCACAGAGCGGGGTCAATAAGTGCTGAGGAGCATGGTGTGTAAAAGTCTCCAACACTCTGCTGATTCCATAGCTGAAAAGTTCCAAACTTCCACTGGCATTAATATCAGCACAAAAATTGTGCGGCGGGAGCTTCGTGGAATGGGTTTTCATGGCCGAGCAACTGCATGCAACTGCCTTACTTCCAGTGAAGGGTTCTAGCATACTTCAGCATACCAAGACATTTTGGACAATGCTATGCTTCCAACTTTGAGGGAACGGTTTGGGAAAGGCCTTTTTCTATTCCAGCATGACTGTGCCCCAGTGCACAAAGCAAGATATATAAACACATGGTTGGATGAGTTTGGTGTGGAAGAGCTTGCCTGGCCCGCACAGAGCCCTGACCTCAACCCCATCCAACACCTTTGGGATGAACTGGAATGGAGATTGCGCGCCAGATCTTCTTGTCCAACATCAGTGCCTGACCTAACAAATGCTCTACCAAAAATTCCCACAGAAACACTCCAAAATCTTGTGGATGGCCTTCCTAGAAGATTGGAAGCTGTTATACAGAAGCTGCAAAGGGGGGACCAACTCCATACAGCTGCCATACACTATGTCTATGTATATATGGCGCTTTTCCACTACACAGTACCAGCTCGCCTCGGCTCGGCTCTGTTTGGTTTTCCACTGTGTAAAAGTTGTACCTGTACCTGCTTCCAGGTACTTTTTTTCGTACCACCTCCGGCGAGGTTCTAAGCGGGCTGAGGCGAGCTGAGGCGATACTAAAATGTGACGTGAAAACACGGCAGACTGCTGATTGGTCAGAGAGAATCGTCACTATTCACTGCGTCATCATTGCACGCGCCAGACGGAGTATCCTGAATAAAAAACAGCAAAAACAAAAACATCCAAAAACAGCATACACTCGATTTCCTCCATTGTCCTGTGTGTGTGGGTAGCTGTGTCTCGCACATCTCGCGTAAAAGATTAAGTCACGGCAGTTTCCTGCGGCGTTGCTATGACTACCAGGTACTATTGTGGAGGTATCTGCAATGGAAAACGGAGCGAAAAGCGAGCCGAGCCGAGCTGAGTCGAGTCGAGTCGAGTCGAGTCGAGTCGAGTCGAGCTGGTACTGGTAATGGAAAAGCGCCATTAGAATGTCCTAATACTTTTGTCCATATATATTGTGTGTGAATATATATATATATATATATATAAATATAATATATATTAATTGTGTGTATATATATATATATATATATATATATATATAATTGTGCATTAAATGATTTTAATACAAACAAAGTGCATTCAGATCATGTTATGCACAGCTAGCTGTGGATTATCCGCTTACATCATGGTCATTTGCCAATATTGACCAGTTAAAGCTGTTATTCATGTTTGCAGCACATAATATGTGTAAAAATTATGGTTATTTTTGTCAGTTACAGCTCATTAGATCTAGCATTCTGTCTGCTTTAAATCTGACAAAGAGATAAAGTAGTGTATGAATGAATGAATGATTTATAGCATTTATTAGAATGAATTATTGAGAGAGAGATGCGTGTGTGAATTACTTGCGTCTTTACAGCATCTTTCTATTAATAGTGAAGAAATATAATGTAGCGATTCACTAGTGAAGCTCTTTTATTAATAAAAGTCGCGGCGCAGCGCTAAGTTCTGTGCTCCTGAATGTTTCTGTGTGTGCGCAGCGCGATCTCTGTGTGCGAGCGATATGTGTGTGTGTTTTAAATCACACCTTCCAGCCATGAATACATACAAATCGAGGTGTTTTTTGTGAACTGATGTGTTTGTATTTTTCATACAGAATCTGCCGTCAGTAGTCGTGGGTCATGTTTTAGGACCTCGTCCTGGAGAGCGAATCCTTGACATGTGTGCTGCTCCTGGAGGAAAGACGACACACATTGCTTCTCTTATGGGAAACCAGGCAAGTGTTTTTAGCAATTCTGTAAGGACAGTTTGTGATAAGTGTCCTAGTTAACATGAACTAACAGTGAACAATACTACAAGCATTTAATTGTCTTAGTCAGTGGCATAATCATTTTTAAAAACCAAGGTTTTATTTGTTAGCATTTGTTCATGCACTGTGAACTAACATAGATTTTTACTACCTAACGTTAACAAAGAGTAATAAATGCTTTACAAAAAATATATTGCTCATTGTTAGCTAATGCATTAACTTATGTTAACAAATAGGATCCTATTGTAAATTGTTACCACAAACTCATATATATTTGCTGTCTCTACAGGGTACTGTTGTGGCTTTGGACAAAATCCGATCCAAAATGGAAAAGATCATTCAGAATGCAAAGATGCTGAAGTTGGACTGTATTAAAGCATATTGCTGTAACAGCATACATGCGGTGAGCTCCGACCCTGCTCAGGAAAACAGTGCTGGTAAGCCTCTATAGTCTAAAACCAGTGTTACAAAACATAATAATCACCAATTATATACATTAATGAGTTCATTTCTTTCTTTCTGCTAATAGTGTAATATAACTACTAGAACTTTTTCACACGTGGTGAATTATTGCGACACGCAGTTGCATTATGGGCTGTTATTCATGCTTTTTATTTGAGTAAATACTTTATAAACATTTCAGGTTCCTCTTATTTCCTATTATTATTATCACTTTGTTTTTAATCTATCTTTCACAGTGATTAATAATTACAATATATAATTACAATTATATACACTGACAGTCAAAAGTTTAGAATAGAATATTCTTTCAATGTTTCTGAAAGAAGTCTTTTATCCTCATCAAGGCTGCATTTATTTGACCAAAAATACAGCAAAAACAGTAATATTGTGAATATTATTACAATTTAAAATAACTGTTTTCTATTTAAATATATTTAAAAATGTAATTTATTCCTGTGATGCAAAGCATCATTACTCCAGTATTTAGTGTCACATGATCATTCAGAAATCATTCTAATATGCTGATTTAGTGATCAATAAACATTTCTGATTATTATATTTGTGATCAAATTAATGCAGCCATGGTAAGCATAAGAGGCTTCTTTCGAAAACATTTAGAAAATCTTAATCATGCCAAACTTTTGACCATCAAGTGTATTATTTATAAAAAGCTTTCATTTCAGTTTAGATCAGATTTTCAGCTGAACACATTTTTGTTAAAAACTTTTTGTAGACTTACTAATTGCAACTTTGTGTATATTTGTTGATGGTCCCCCATATCCTGAGGAGAGTTTTGACCGGATATTATTAGACGCTCCCTGCAGTGGACTGGGTCAAAGGCCCAACATGACCTACAGCTGGAGTCTGAAAGAAGTCTGCTCCTACCAGCCTCTACAGAGAAAACTCCTCACTACGGTAACACTCATCCAGAACATGTTGTCTTTCCACCGTGGTTTCCACGCTGCTTATAACATTCTTTATTAAGTTTAAAATGCTGTGTGACAAGTAGTGTACGCTTATTTTTCTCACGCGCTCCACAAGCAAGTTCACCGAAACTGAGACACACAATGTTTTTTGAATGTCTTGATCTATTATCTGCATGACCAAAAATGACAAAGTATTTTAAGTTCTTTCCGCAGGCGCCTCAAGCGCGCACACACACACACACACACATATCAGTTCTAGCATTGCTAACATGACATCGCAGCCTGTTCATTATCAAAATAAAATACAGTCAACCAAACATAGTTTATTGTATATATTATATAACAAGTTACTCTGCTCGATACACTTCTCGTACAATCAGCGTCCACCGCCCCAGCAAACACATTGCCGGTTTCAGTTTTGCTTTAAATAAATTCATATTGGCTTGATGTTTATATGTTATTTATAAAGAATGGCACTATTATTAGTGTGCTTTAGCTACTTATGTTTTTCATTCTTGTTCTGTTCTGAATACCGTTCAATTTAAGGGATTTGTCGTGGAGTGAGGGGAACTAAAATAGCCTAGGTTATAAGTTTATAATGTTTGTAAACATTTTGTTTTATTTACCGGTATTTTACATTATTTCTGAATGTAACCATAAAATGCAACATGTTTTTTTTTCCCTCTCAAAAACTATTTTGACTGATAGTGTAGCGTGCTTCTTTGAATAACTTATTTAGCCGTTTAACTGATAGTATTAATCAGTCAAAAGCAATTCCTATTGTCGGTTAATGGGTTAATTATGGTCGTCCCTAATTGACAGTGAAGGAAAAAACAGTTATTAAAATGTACTTACTTAGTTATGCTACTTCTTGCTTTTGCCATGTCTTTATCACCGCCATAAATTAAAGTCTCTGAAGTTAGGAACAGTGATATTATTATTCAGAGGCTAGTGTAGTATTTATTATATTTTTCATGTTCGTTTTAGTAATCTTTTGTGCTTTTTTTTTTATTTGTTTTTATATTTTTTTATTTAGCTGTTAATTTATTTTTATTTTAGTTGTATTAATTTTAGTATTTCAACCTTTTATTACAGCTAGTTGCCAAGGCAACATTTCCAATTATCGTTTTAGTTTATTTACGGTTTACATCGAATATATTTTATTTCAGCTTTATTTAAATTAACGAAACCGATTAGTGATAGTTTTAGGGAAGGATAACACTGTTTGGAGCCATCTTTCTCTCTCATTTTATTTAACTACCCATTGAACGTGTTTCTTTAAGTCAGTGAACAGAAGGTGGTGCTGTGTACTACATGTTACAGTGCAGGTCTTTTATAGCTTATAGACTGTGTCTGTTGCAGGCTGTACGTTTGTTAAAACGGGGAGGTGTTTTGGTGTACAGCACCTGTACTGTGACTCTTGCGGAGAATGAAGAGCAGGTTGCCTGGGTTCTCAAGACATTCCCCTGTTTAACACTAGAACCACAGGTAAGAATGAAATACATTGCTAAAACTACAAACGTTTTTTTATAACCCAGAACTGTCCAAACAAATTGAGTAGTGAATACTTTTAAGTCTAGCTAAAACAGAACAAATACGAAGGGAAACAATGAAGTGTCATTACCGGATCTTTAAACAAGGCACAGAAGATCAGACATGAAAGTCACCTCAAGTGGCCAACAATATTGAATCTTTGAATCTTGAGTCTCTCATAATCTACCTCGTTTTACAGTTGGACTGTTGGACAGTTTTTATAAAATCCTGTTACCAATACCAGCGGCTTAATGGAAAGCCGAAACAGTGAGTGAAACCTTGTGTTTGTCATCTCTTCCAGGTGCCTCATTTAGGATCTGAGGGGATGCAAGGAGCAGGTCTGTCATGTGACCAACGACGGCTACTACAGAGATTTCGTCCAGAATTAGCATGGAGAGGAGCTCGCTTCGCACATTCCCCTGAGAGCTTTCTACAAAACGCCAACACTGATACTATTGGGTTTTTTATTGCCAAGTTTATTAAAAATGGTAAGAAGTGCACACAAGCCTAATACAGAACAACTGGCAGGGTTTTGATTATTAATATACACACCATTTATCATCTCTATAATGTTTTGTTTCCAAGGATTGTTTTCATCTTTTTTTATGCAATGTTGTACATATTAGTAAATATTTGTACTGTATAACTGTATTCAATTAAAATAAATAAGTTAATTTATAAGACTGACTTGAACTATTTGTTTAAATACAGACCATCTCCAAACATAAATGATTTTTGTGGACTTGGCTCATTAGCCATTTGTGTCATAATGTAATATAATACCTAGAAGTCACATAGAAGTAAATAATTAAAAGTTAGATAAATAAAAAAAAGAAAATTGTGTCATCATTTACTCACCCTCATGCCATTTCAAACCCGTAAGACTTTTGTTTATCTTCGAAACACAAGTGAAGATATTTGAATGAATTTAATTAAGATTTAATTCAGGCTTTTATTCACATGCTCGCACATCAGTTGTGGTAAACGGAAGCTCAAGCATGTTCGCTTGACGTGCGAAAACCAATGAGATTTATTCTTGTGTTACGCAGCACGTTTGAGCTTCTGCAAGAACCAATGAGATTTATTCTTGTGTTACGCAGCACGTTTGAGCTTCTGCAAGAACCAATGAGATTTATTCTTGTGTTACGCAGCACGTTTGAGCTTCTGCAAGAACCAATGAGATTTATTCTTGTGTTACGCAGCACGTTTGAGCTTCTGCAAGAACCAATGAGGTTCATTCTCGTGTTACGCAGCACGTTTGAGCTTCTGCAAGAACCAATGAGATTCATTCTCGTGTTACGCAGCACGTTTGAGCTTCTGCAAGAACCAATGAGGTTCATTCTCGTGTTACGCAGCACGTTTGACCAATGAGGTTCGGCTGAGCTTCTGTTTATGTTTGCTGATCAATGTTAATATGTGAATAAAAGCCTAAATTCAATCTGTTCGTCATATAAAGCGATCGAGTCTCTTCGGAAAAATTGGACAAAACCGATCAAATCATATGGATTAGTTTCACAATCTCTTTATGAACTTTTTGAAGCATCAAAGTGTCAGTTGCATAGCTGTCAATGGAGGGACAGAAATCCTCAGATTTCTTCAAAAAGGATTTGGAGTTCCAATTTGGATTTGTAACGGCATGAGGGTGAGAAATTGATGACAATCTTTTAAGTTTTCAATACACTAAAACATTGCCAAGATACAGCCTCAAGTGCCTTTTGTTGTTCTCGCCATCAGTGTTAAAGAACTGGCGAACGGTTTGAACTATCATGAAGCCTTTGTTTTTTTTTCTCTGCCATGATCTAATGCCGAACTGAGTCAAATTTTGTGAAGATACAACGAACAGCCTAGAATAAAAAAAGTCTTGTTTGGTGGAAATTGAAAACATGGTATGCATTTGGCAACTCAGGATTGGAATAAGATGGGGGAAATGGTTCAATGTATACAATAGGTGCCATCGCAAATTTAGTCCTAGGTCCCTAATTGCAACTAATTGCTTATGTCAGATATATATAGATATATATAATAACCCCCAGTTAAAGGAATAGTTTACACAAATATAGAAAACTGTCATCATTTAGTCACAGAGAATCTGCTTAGAAATTGAACACACAACAAAGATATAAATCAGTTGGTTCCTTGGACTTTTATTGTATGGACAAAACAACTTACATTTTTCAGAATATCAGGTGACGTTTCTGCAGTGGGTTTTCATGTGCCTGAATCACTTATTTGAGGGACACAAATTACATTACAAAGGTTAAAAACATTTATTGATACTCAAAAAGACAATACAAGGGGATGTAATCTTTTCAATAGGATGGTCTGTGTAAATTATTCAATTTTTCTTTTGGGAAATATTCAAACATTTTACTGCTCTTCAAAAGATATATATTAACGTATTTCCGAAAGAAACAGTTTTACTGCAGTGTGTTGCCTTGACCATCTAATTATTATTTTTCTTCGTAACAGTAGCGTGATCGTCCAGGGTAAAAAAAGCTGGATCTCAGCATCATATAGTCACTGTTTAACTATCCCAGAAAAATCTGGGATTTATGAACAACTATCACATGACATACAAACAGCCATTGAAAATGAAAGAAGTTACAGAGCATAATAAGATCATAGGGGAGGTAGAACAGGATCATTTGTGCAGTAAATGTTAATAAAATAATAATAATACAAACACTTTTTATGATCCTTATTTAATTTTTTTTAAATGATAAACATCTTGCCACTTCCGCAAACTTATGAGCACAACTGCATAGAATCACATAGAATCAACGACTACCCTGTGTAATTATTAGGTTTGTGGGTATATTATTATCAGCAATATGTAGACGACAATACTCTTTACTCATTTTACCCACTCAACAGACTACAGATTCTGTATTATTGCATCAAAACGAATGGGAAATGCGAACACTTTCCCCCGGTTTCACGGACAGAGGTTTTGAGGTGTTTTAACTGAAAGCAACTTGCCCTGACTTATCTTATAATATGTCAGTGCCATTGTTTTGTCTCAAGATACACACCAGTAATGATTCTTTCTAAGGCACGTTTATAAAAGCTACGTAAATGTCCTAATTTAACTAAGACCTAATCCTGGCTTAATCTAAGCCCTGTCTCCGAAACCAGGCCTAAATGTTATATCAATATAATACATAATAAATCAAAATATATTTAATCGACAATTAAACAATTTTATGTGTAATTTTGAAATTCTGATTGACAAATAGTAGTGTGATTCAAATAGATGTCTGACAAATTGTCACCAGTTTTCAAATGATGGCCAGAAGTATCTAGACTGCAGATGCTGTTCCCTCATTCTGCGGGTGGTTTTGAAGTCACAACAATCAAAATGACTGAATAACACGGTTTTACAAATTGCTGTATTATTATTATTTTTGGACTGGAAAGGTCATTTCTATGTTTGCATATTATATTTGACAGTTTTATTTCAAAAGATCATGGAAATTCATAAATTTATTTGAGTAAGTCTTTGAAAGACCATGTTTGAATTAACCATTTTTTTGTCCCCGCCCTGACAAATTCAGTGATCCAAAACCAGAAACGTCCAGCTGCAAGACTATAAAAACATAAGTCCCACTGCTAAAAGACAACGTTACAGCTCAAATAACACATTTTGATCAAATACTATTATGAGCATCTTTCAAATCTCTAAATAATTCATCTTTTAATTTAACTGTGGCATTTCATTAACTCCTGGTCAATTCGTCAGGACAGCAGTTTAAGCAAACCAAAACTATCATGTCATTTTTGTAATGTCTTTATCCTATATGCAAGGCAATACACACCTTTAACACACAATTACCATTAAATAACAATTCTAAATGACATCCACACAACATATAATAAATAAACTATATTGTTTTAGAACTAACCAAAAACAGCAGTGAAGATGCATTCACGACACATTTTACTTCTGTAATGTGACATCTTTCTGGGAGAACAACAGCAAAATAATAATTAAAATGATTACTAGTAATCTAGGAAATATATCAGATACAAACAAACAAACAAACAGATTTCTAAACGAGGCACATTCTGCCATTTTTGTCACTTTCGCTGGAATTTTTCATTTCTGAAAATGTCACTGACATACGTGACATTTCAGAGGCAGAGCAAGTTATTGGATTTTTCTTTTTCTTTTTTTTTTCTTTGGAATAACATGCACCTATGATTCATTCAATAAGACCAGGAATGCAAATATAAAAATAAATAGGCAACCTTTAAAAGACAAAATTTCATCATTCATGCCATATTAAATTAATATATAACTGTCTTTAATTTGTCCACACTTGGAAAAAAACTTGTATGGATGCACGTGTCATAAACATTACACTGCCCTGTAAAAACACATAACATTGACGTGAGGCCATGGAAGAGGTCAGCAGTGGTGTGTGTTTGTATCACTGCTCTATGTATTGCTCTCTCGCCCATTCCCCCTCGCCTCGCTTCCTGTCCCTCTCGTGGTGATGTTCTCGCTGCGATCTCGGCTTTCCTCTTTGCCTGCAGTTCCTCTCATTGTGGTCATATTCTTTCTCTTTGTCCCCGCGATGATGATGATGGTGATGGTGATGATGGTTCGGCTGAATCGACGGGTCCAGTTCCTCCGCATCTCTGTGAGTCTGTGCATGTCCAGCAAGAGGCTCGGGATCCGTGGACTCTAACGTCTCTTGTTTGGAAAATGTCCGCATGGTCCGATTGTGATGGCGGTGATGATGGTGAGGATGGCTGTGGTGTTCAGTCCGCGTGGTTGAGGAATGGTGATGTTTGTGACTGCTTCTCCATTCGCTCTGTAACTGTTGTTGGTCTTTAGCATTTCTCTCCTCAATGTTGTCTTCTTCCAAACTTTCTTGCTTCTGATTTTGGTAGTGATGATGATGATGATGGTGATGATGGTTTTCAGAAAAGCCTGTCCTGTCGTCCATTGGTCGATCTGCTTCCTGGTCACCGCCTGTGCCCTGTTTTAGCAACACGCGCATAAATCAATGCAGTTATATGGATTTGCACACCCAAAATTGCAAGGATGTTTATATATTTTGACTGGAAAACAAGACAAAATCTGATATCTTTAGGAAAAAAGATCCAAGGCACTTCTTCCAGTCCAAAAAAGATAAGCCTTTATTCACATCATGGCTTTCAGTAGAAAAATAACAAAAATATTTGAGTCATTTTTCATGTTTCTAGTGTGAGCCATGATGTGAATGAAGGCTTTTTAACAGTTTTCATCTGGAGGAAGTGCTTTTTAGAACTTTTTTTTCTAAAAATATGTTTGAAACCCAACCAAAGATCATCCTCTGGGATTACTTCACAAGGTCCTTCCAGCAAGTAGCGTTCCAAGATGTTTTCCTTGAAATGATGGTAACACTTTACAATAAGGAGGTCCCATTGAAGGGTAGTTCACCCCAAAATGAAAATTTGCTGTTGATTTACTCCGCCTCAGGCCATCCAACATGTAGGGGTCTTTTTTTCTTCAGTAGAATAGTAAAGAAGATTTTTAGCTGAAACCGGAGTCCTTGATGATTCATATAATGCAAGTCAATGGCTACCATAACTTTGAGAATAAAAAAAACATAGGCAAAACAAAAGGCTGTGGATTACAGGTACTAATGTTGTAAATAATGTTCAGTTTCTTGCACAGACCGATCGTTTCGCTTCATAAGACCTCAATGAATCGTCAGGAGCCATTGGTATTAATTTTGTTTTGCCTGTATATGTTTTTTTGACTCTCAAAGTGACGATAGCCATTGACTTGCATTATATGAACCATTAAGGACTACGATTTCAGCTAAAAATCTTTTTTAAATGTTCTACTGAAGAAAAAAAAGTCACCTACATCTCGGATGGCCTGAGGCGGAGTAAATTAATAGCAAATTTTCATTTTTGGGTAAACTATCCCTTTAATTAACACTAGTGTATGCATTAACTAACAATGAGCAATAGAGTGTTGCAGGTATGACATCATTTTGTAGGCCAGAACGCAGAAGCGAGTTAGCATTTTAGCACGTCCGGTTCCATCGTTACGAAGTCAATGGGTTTTTTGAATGGGGTTTTGGTTAAATGGCTGAAATAAGGTCTGTGGTGAACACGAGCTCAAGACACTTTCACGTTTTATTCTACAACATAAAATACATCAGTATTACCCAACTCATGATTTTTTTTAAGCTGTTAAGTGTCTTGAAAAAGGTGGTTGCTAACAAGTGGCTAAATGCGACTACAGAGGCTGTCGGGGAGATTAAACATGTAAACTCAGTCCGCTTTTAAAGCCTCATTATGCTTATAATTGTGTTCTTATAAACTATTCTTATGCAAACGTTCTGGGAAAATGTTTTTAGATAAAAACTGAAAGCTTAGTGATGGTGACGTTGAAGTCGAGCGACTGTTGTAGTTCGTTTATAGCCTCCTTTAGCTTTTAACTTCTGGCGACTGCATTTAGGCTTCAAAAGTTGTGTTCATCTGTGAAAATCTTGATGGACAAAACATGCAAGTATCATAAACTTTTGTTGATTATAGAGCTTGTTTTTTGTGATAATCCAAAAGCCTATGGGAAATTCCTATTGGGTTTTTGTCGAGGGAACCAGTGTGATGCTAACTGCCGATTAGCCTATAAAGTGACGTCATACCACTCTATACATTTGCTACAATATGCATCAATCTTTGTTCATGTTTGCTCAGGTCCATTAAACAGATACACTTTATTTTAATAATGTATTAGTAAATGTTGAAATCAAGGCAAGACACTACAGGTAAATATAAATTTTTTACTAATAGACGTCACCATACTTCCCCAGTTGATTAATCACAGTTTTCTAAAATGTTGCGTTTAAATATGCAATTGAGGCGTTATCTAATTAAAAATGCACTCATTTGCCTGCATTTCCAGAAAACTGTAATAAATCTGAACATTGGATAAAGACAAGTTCAACATTCTTGTTTCATTTTGTTTACATATGAGTTAAAAGTTTTTGCAGAGGGGATATTTTGGATAGCTCTTTTTTTAATCACTCCATAAATCAGAAACTGCAGTCAACTGGGTATTTTTAACTCACTGCCTTTAAAGATATTTATTGTAATCTAAATCCACAGACACAAATAGATTAAGTGTAATAAAATAAACTCTTAAATGTGTATTCTGGATGTTTTCTTTCCACTATTCTGAAAAAAAGACCAGGCCAAAATCTCAAAATTGACCAGTGCATGAAATAACAATGGGTTTGCCTGTAGTGTCTTGTCTTTACATTAAGATAAAAAAATGCTTTAGAAGTATTTATCATTGTTAGTTAGTAGTATGAACTAATGTAGATAACCAATGTTAACAAATGAAACCTTGTAAAATGTTACCAAAATTACTAGTTATTTTGCACCACAACACACACGCACATGCAAAGTCTTTAAAAAGTCACTGCAAACCACTTTAAATCTACTACCACTCTTCCTAGAATGCCAATGTAATAACTCCATATTAAAAAGCTTAAAAGTCATAAATAAGATCAAAGGAATAGTTCACCCAAAACCGACCTCATTTACTTATCCTTATGCAATTTCAAAACTATGATTTTCTTTGCCCTGTGGAAAAATGGAGGTTGATGCTGGTCTTTTACATATAATGAAAGCACATGTGCTGTCAAGATTAAAAAAAAAGAAAAAGAAAGAAATGACAAAAAGCTCCAACGTACCATAATAGTAGCCCATATAAACATCCATTAAAAAAGCTTTGTGCACATAAATCTCATTTGTGCTTTGCATATTCAAACTTGCCCTTTTCTCTGGAAAACAGCAGCTTCAATTTTTTTTGCGTTTCATAGAAGAAAATATAATATGGGTTTGATGTAAATGATGACAGTATTTTCATTTTGGGGTTTTGGGTGAGTAATTCCTTCAGGCTAAATCCTAATGAAATGTCACCATTCTGAACTTGTTCAAATGAAATCATGACCAAGCGTCAGTGTTGCACATACGCACACACTCACCGTAACTGAGGCTACTAGTCTTTAATAGGAGTAACCTCCTCAGTCTGAGCAGCAGCAGTGTTTGTCAACAGAACAATAAGCATATTCGCAAAAACATGAATATTATAACATGTAGTATGGCTTGTAACTATGATAAGAGTCTTGATAATAGTTTAAACAGCTACGCTCCCAACAGCTGATTTTACAGCTGTCAACACTGGAAACTCAGACGATGCACCATTAGTTAATATATGGCCCGTTTATGTGTAAATCAATATTATTATTAAATGTTTATTTACAAGTGTAATGTTTGTGACTTTTATTCAGGATTTTTATGAATTTTTGTCTATTTGTTGCGACTGTTTCTGAAAATTCCTTGATTTAAAGGTACACTATGTAACTTTTGGCCCTCTAGCCGTAAAAAAAACAAAAAAAAAAAACGTTTTTTTTTTTTTTTTTGTGAAAGAACATTGTTTTGGTTGTGCTTTGGCTCTGCGTGGCCATAACCATACCCATCTGCACATTCATTACTAGGCTTAAGAGATATAACTAGTTTAGATGGAAAAGATCTCAAGTAGGGCTGCACAATATATCGAAAAATTATCGTTATCGCGATAATAGTATATGCGATATCCGTATCGCAGAGAGGTGCGATAAATTGCATTTATTTAATGTGCCAAGCATTTGTGTGATGTTCGACCAAAATCCAAATTCGACAAATCAAATGGGGCCTTACTATATTTATACCCGCCTCCCCAGTAGGTGCTACTATGCTATTGGCTAGATTGGGCCCAAAGGGGAACCTAGTGGCTCAGAGCAGAGAGTGGAAAATAAAAACTAATGACGGGAGTAGAGACAAGCGAGGAAAATGACAACAGCGAAGAACCTGTGTTTAAAAAAACTGTACATCTGAAATATGGCAATATTTTGGCTTCAATAGAGAAGACGTGTCATAAATGCAGGAGCTGTGTAAGGGGCCATTCACATATCGTGTCTAAAAACGCATCTCCTTCTTTCCACAAGCGCATGACCTGTGTCATGACCAGCTTGCGGAATTCTGAAAAGTTGAGATGCTCTCATCTCGTCGCGGCATAGGCGGGCCTAGAAAAATGTGCTTCCATTTTGAGCGCGCTTGCCACGTGCCTGCATTTGAAATAACGAATTTTCACGTGCAAAAAATGCGATATGTGAACATAAGTGACGGTGTCACTAAGTCGAAAAATTTTGGCCACGTCAAGAGGAAACTAATCTCCACAGTCATCTGGAACGCAACCTCAGGGAGCTATATGAAGACTTCAAAAAGTGTAAGCCCAAATCTACCAAAACTGCTAACAAAATGCCAAGTAACAAGAACACAGTCTCACAGACAACCATTAATCAAAGTGTTGCATGTGTAACATAACTCCTTATGAAAAAACTGAGATATTCTTCTGAAGATCAGAACCTGTTTATTTTAGTATGATCATTACATATATAAATTATATAATTTTTTTTATAAAAATAGCACTTCTCTAGGGAAATGTTATATCGCAAGAAATGCTTATCGCAATACCCAACAACAATATCACATATTTTCCCAGTATCGCGCAACCCTAATTTCAAGCTCACTAACTGAAGACGTTCACCCATTAATAGACATTAGTGGTTCAACTGATCACAAAACTCACGGTTCGGATCATTTTTGATTCAAGGGTCGGATCATTTTTCTGATCAGCAATAAAGAATGTTTTTTGGGAGCCGGGGGTGGCAGATGTAACTGCTTTCCATTTATAACTTAAAGCACATTTTAAGAACTTTGATACAACAGCAAAAACTACTAGCCTAAATAATAAGTTCAAACGTTATTAAAGGCAAGTGAACAGTCAGTAAAAAAATAAGATCAAATACACTAATTAAGTATATATAAATACAATATAACACTCTACTGTAGTGTATATAATTAGGACTAAATGTAAAATAACACTATAGTGTTCAATTAAATATAGATTAATCTTTGTTAAAGCTTTGTTTTGTGACTGTTAAAGGCAGGGTAGGTAGAAATGGTCTAAAAATTTTATTTTTCAAATTTGTTTAAACTTTATGTACATATCAATACATAATTAAAATGTAAGTACTCTGAAAAAGAAAGTATCAAAATCGAGTGTCTGTAGACCTCTCACGACTGTTTTAAAGACATCTCATTATTTCCATTCACTCCACCCCCTCATTTCTGTGCTTCTTCCAATGCCACGCCCCCAAAACACATGAACGCGCGACTCCGACCGCTGAGCTAGAGGACGCATTATTTACCTGAGACAAGCGGAGGGGAAGGGGCATTTTTTTGCCTGGTTTGCCTTCACTAACTGCATATGCCGGTACTGTAAATTTAGATTGCTCTTTCTCTGCCATTGTTTTGGTATTCCTAGGTTCAGTGCCTTCTTCTTCTTCTTCGATAGATTTTATTGGCAGCTTGCAAACATAGTGCATTACCGCCATCTACTGGACGGAGGTGTGATCAGGTTCCGTGCCTCTCGCACTCCTCAAATCAAACGGTCGCGCGCAAGTGGGCAGGTGCTGTGTGGCAAAAGGGTGGTTGCCATGGTTGCGAGAGAGTGACAGTCGCCTAAGCCAATCCTTTGATTCGTCCCGAATCGAAATAATGAGCTGTGTTTAATACAGATTAAACGGTCTAGAGTCACTTGATTTTTATACTCTTTTTTTCAGAGTTTTTACATTTTAATTATGTATTGATATATATAGAAAGTTTTAACAAATTTGGATCTTTAATTTTTTATAAATCCTACCTACCCTGCCTTTGAATGTATTGAATTTTAATTTTGAACAAAAAAAAGTTATATAGTGTACCTTTAAGCAGTCTACATGATTTAGCTCAAGCAATATTCAGAAGCATGTGTGGTTATTTTAAAAAATATATATATAATAATTATATATATATATATATATATATATATATATATGTATCTGTTTAGGATTAAGAATACTTGGTATTTTTTAAATAATATTTTTTAAATGAGCTAAATTACTGCCAATTTTATTCAAACTGCAATTTATACAGATTCCAATTTAACTTTTTACATCTGCAGAATTAAGTGAATAATTTTTTTAACTTGCAACGTTATGAAATAAAAGAAATGTGTAGTCCAGAAAAAATATATATTGACAAAAACAAGGATGAGTGAGTGTTTTTTTTGTTTTTTTTAAATCTTTTAAAATATTATCTTTTTAAAATGGTATATTATAATTCCATAATAACTTCTATTGTGTTTGAAAATGGGTAAAGTGTACTGCCGCATATACTGACATGCATATTATGGTAAACTAAAATATACATGAATGTAATTTCTATTCAAACACGTATGTCATGTATTTAAATATACTGTAAATGTCTAAATCATGACTCACATGTCTAATGAAGTTGCTATTTTATACGTTGAAAATATATCAACTTTAAATGTAATATCGAATAACACACTGCAGTTAGAATTATAATCAAGCACTTGTGCTTTAGTTTGTTAGTCAACACATTCAAATAAGTGTACTTCTTTTAAGCATGACAAGAGATTATTAAAATGTACTGAAGTTTCATAAGCACCTTCAGTTGTGGATTAGACAGTGCTTCCTTGCAGGCCATTGCAGCCGCAGCCACTGCGGTGAGCTTTTCTAGCAGAGGGTTTGCCTGAGTGTCACTGGGAGGATGAGTGGACTTCCAGTACGCCTCCAGGTAATCAGCCATGTGCTCACAGGCGTCTTCCAACTGGTTCTCGTCCAGGATGATGTCAAAAAGCTCCTGGACGGAGAACAAACCAGGACAGGAAAATTAGTTGTTAGAGAGTGGAAAATGTCAGTTGTATCTTAAGTAATTATTTATAAAATGTTTGCTTTACACACAAATTAGTTTGGCTAGTTATACAAAATACATCACGTAAAATCATTTTGCGTTGACAAATATCAACCATCAAGGGAGAGAAGCACTTTGGGATAAAGTAAACTTTTTAAATAATGAAAGTTTAGTAAATCTAGAAGAAATCACAATTTAAGTTATACAACAATTATTTTGTTTATACAGTTAATGTTTGTGAACTTTTGGGAGTACAATTGGAGTTGAGTTAATTTGTTGTAAATTATTTTAAAGTGTGTGTGTGTGTGTAAACTCACTGAAGGGCACTGGGCCAATTTGTCTGCTGCCACCATCTGCACATTGAGATGTTTTGCCTGAGACTTCCCTCTAGATTTTATTAACCTTTGCAAAACCTAAAAGATGGACAAGCCAGAAACAATATTTCAGCTAAATTTCATTGTTGAACAACAGACAATGTGAGAGACAATCAGGGTCCCTTGTAAAAAAGAAGTGTGCTTAATTGTATTAAATGTACACTTGAAGTGTACATCAAACCTTAGAAATATTTTTTTTCCCCAATATTAATGAAATAAAACCGCACTTAAGTGTGCTTAAAGAGAGTACACTTTCATGACTGTTTCTTAAAGTCTTAAAGTTGTGATAGTCTTTTCTTCCCTATTGTGACATATATCTGTGTATCTGAGAGAAAAATGTAAGCTGGGACTAGATTTTGTCCTCGGGAATGATTGGGTTGTAGGAAGTTGGACGTTGCAAATTAAATGGAGGCAGATCTGAATGCCAATTTGCAGTCAGTGGTGGAGGATATTTAGTCCCACCCTCCGGCGGGACACGCCAAGAACAGAACAGATATTTAGTCCCACCCTCCGGCGGGACACGCCATGAAGAGAATAGATATTTAGTCCCGCCCTCCGCCGGGACACGCCATGAAGAGAACAGATATTTAGTCCCGCCCTCCGCCGGGACATGCCATGAAGAGAACAGATATTTAGTCCCGCCCTCCGCCGGGACACGCCATGAAGAGAACAGATATTTAGTCCCGCCCTCCGCCGGGACACGCCATGAAGAGAACAGATATTTAGTCCCGCCCTCCGCCGGGACACGCCATGAAGAGAACAGATATTTAGTCCCACCCGCCGCCAGGACACGCCATGAAGAGAACAGATATTTAGTCCCGCCCTCCGCCGGGACACGTCATGAAGAGAACAGATATTTAGTCCCGACCTCCGCCGGGACACGTCATGAAGAGAACAGATATTTAGTCCCACCCTCCGCCAGGACACGCCATGAAGAGAACAGATATTTAGTCCCGCCCTCCGCCGGGACACGCCATGAAGAGAACAGATATTTAGTCCCGCCCTCCGCCGGGACACGTCATGAAGAGAACAGATATTTAGTCCCGCCCTCCGCCGGGACACGCCATAAAGAGAACAGATATTTAGTCCCACCCTCCGCCAGGACACGCCATGAAGAGAACAGATATTTAGTCCCGCCCTCCGCCGGGACACGCCATGAAGAGAACAGATATTTAGTCCCGCCCTCCGCCGGGACACGCCATGAACAGAACAGATATTTAGTCCCGCCCTCCGCCGGGACACGCCATGAACAGAACAGATATTTAGTCCCGCCCTCCGCCGGGACACGCCATGAAGAGAACAGATATTTAGTCCCGCCCTCCGCCGGGACACGCCATGAAGAGAACAGATATTTAGTCCCGCCCTCCGCCGGGACACGACATGAAGAGAACAGATATTTAGTCCCACCCTCCGCCGGGACACGCCATGAAGAGAACAGATATTTAGTCCCACCCGCCGCCAGGACACGCCATGAAGAGAACAGATATTTAGTCCCGCCCTCCGCCGGGACACGTCATGAAGAGAACAGATATTTAGTCCCACCCTCCGCCAGGACACGCCATGAAGAGAACAGATATTTAGTCCCGCCCTCCGCCGGGACACGCCATGAAGAGAACAGATATTTAGTCCCGCCCTCCGCCGGGACACGCCATGAAGAGAACAGATATTTAGTCCCGCCCTCCGCCGGGACACGCCATGAAGAGAACAGATATTTAGTCCCGCCCTCCGCCGGGACACGCCATGAAGAGAACAGATATTTAGTCCCGCCCTCCGCCGGGACACGCCATGAAGAGAACAGATATTTAGTCCCGCCCTCCGCCGGGACACGCCATGAAGAGAACAGATATTTAGTCCCACCCTCCGCCGGGACACGCCATGAAGAGAACAGATATTTAGTCCCGCCCTCCGCCGGGACACGTCATGAAAAGAACAGATATTTAGTCCCGCCCTCCGCCGGGACACACCATGAAGAGAACAGATATTTAGTCCCGCCCTCCGCCGGGACACGCCATGAAAAGAACAGATATTTAGTCCCGCCCTCCGCCGGGACACGTCATGAAGAGAACAGATATTGTCGTGAGGGGAAGGGGATGTTAATATTTTTGATTAATAAAGATCTACTTAAGTCCTACTTAAGTGGGACTTAAGCACTGTAAAGTTCAGCTAATTGCATTTAATAAATTTAAACTACATATTTTCATTTAATTGCAATAAGTGTCTGAAAAATTACATTCAGTTCGCACTTAAATATGTTCTTTTAAAGGATATTATTTCTGTAATAAGCACTCATTTTAAAAGTATGCTTAAGTGTGTTTCTTTTTCACAAGGGATAGTCAGTGAGAGAACAGGTCTTTCACACAAATACCCTTGATTGTAAGTTATCTATGTGTGTACCTTTGGAGAGGTGATCTTGATGTAGACAATAATAGGTGCAAGAGAAGTTTTTCCCAGTTGGGCTGGGTGGTTTATTGTGTCCGCGTCAAGAACCACCAGCTGCAATGTCCGAGCCAGCTCAAAGATCCTCTCAATCTCACTCTGTACCTCCCCTATAAACACACACACACACACACACACACACACATACACACGAATTAAAGTGTAAAGGTAAAATAAAGCAAATCACCTTTTGAAAGTAACTTCGCGCTTCAATGGTTATATCAATTACATTGTTACCACCAGGTAGCAACAAGTGACTGGTAACATTTTTTTATTTGTCATTGAATCATTCAAGAGATTTGTTCAAAAATGCAGTCATCCAGTAATGAAACAAGTCAAGTATTTATGAGTGAGTCATTGAATCATTCATGATTTAAAAAAATGTATTCAGATTAATTAAACATTTAAAATAGACAGCAGCATTTAACATTTTGTCAGAACCTCTAGTAAATAAGATTATTTATTTTTATACTACAGAGCCGTTGAATGCTTGAATCTGATTGGTTGACGAACGTTCTAATCTAAGGTGTGCAATTATTTTCAAGGAAATGCACGGCTAAAGTAGTTCCAGGCAGGTCTTGACCGGATTACAGTTCCATATCACTTAATACTGTAATAATGGAAAATAGGATACAATTCATGACAAGAAAAAACATGCAGCCCCATGCGCTTGATCTGCAATTTTCGATGTTTAACTTCACAATCAATGGAAACTTGCAGTTTAATTTGAATAAATAAAGTATATAGTCCTATCTATAATCAATAGAAAATTAAACTGAATATATAAATAAATTGATAGTCCTGCTGCAGAGGTTTTCGTAATTATTACAGATAATATAACAAATAAATAATTATTGATAGGTCTACTTGTTAAAATGGCTTTGTGTTTCATTTATTAGGCTAGTCTACCGTCAATAATAAAAAAAAAGAATGAGCGAATTAATTAAAACGAAATGAATTAATAAATAAATAATAATATAGACGCACATGCTTCTCTCTCTCTCACACTCTAATAACTGCATTAATAACTGCATAAAGCCGGGGACACACTTACTGTAAGGCTGGTTATGAATGTAATTAGATACTTACAGTAGGCCTCTGACTGATCATGCCCAAACACGTGTTCAGCGCGTTCATTCTGTGTTTAGGTCGGTGTTTAAAATCTGCTGCAGTCGATGGAAACAGTCAGTCTTAAATGTCTCAGCTAGTCGTTAAGTGTGTCCCCAGCATTAGTCTGCTATCCTCTGTCACTAACTTTAACATGACGGAATTAGCAACGGAGGCATGGGATTAGATGCGTAAGAAATTAGTCCTACATACAGGAGTGTTTTAATGACAAAAACTTGACTAACGTCTTGAAATACATCATCTGAACAATGTTTCGAGGTGTGGTAACTGTAGTATTAGTGGAATAATTGACTGCCAACCGCTTCGCGTCGTGACCGCATTACCACCTCGGGTGTGCATTATTTTTCTAATAATTCAATTATTCCTTACTTATTTTTAATTTATTTTTAGAATTGTGTGAGAGTCTCTGCTTGAAACCAAAAAACATGATTCTCTCTCTCTCTATATATATAGTTCGGAACGGATAGTTCCAGTCCTTGATTCTGATTGGTTGAGCTGCGTTCGAAGCCATTGTAAATTACTCAACAAACATACACCTGTGACCGCATTACATTAGTATTACTGCGCAACTGCCGTTTGTGATTCTTGTGTTGCTTAGCAACCTCTTTTGAACTACATTGCTTGGCGGAGGAATTAATGTGTTATAACGTTATAGTTTATGTTGCTGGTGTTTATTTTATGAATAAAATAAATATTAAAATAAATATTTTTATGGAGTAACCGGTTTATACTCCGCTCCGCGTCGTGCCTTACAACGCCCCTTAGCTGTTCTAAATCCACTGTAAAACACAGCTTCAAGGGGCTTATTGCTTAAATATATACAGTGGGGAGAACAAGTATTTGATACACTGCTGATTTTGCAGGTTTTCCCACATTTACAAAGCATGTAGAAGTCTGTAATTTTTATCATAGGTACTCTTCAACTGTGAGTGACGGAATCTAATTGTATGATTTTTAAGTAATTTATTTGCATTTTATTGCATGACACAAGTATTTGATACATCAGAAAAGCAGAACTTAATATTTGGTACAGAAACCTTTGTTTGCAATTACAGAGATCATACGTTTCCTGTAGTTCTTGACCAGGTTTGCACACACTGCAGCAGGGATTTTGGCCCACTCCTCCATACAGACCTTCTCCAGATCCTTCAGGTTTCGGGGCTGTCGCTGGGCAATACGGACTTTCAGCTCCCTCCAAAGATTTTCTATTGGGTTCAGGTCTGGAGACTGGCTAGGCCACTCCAGGACCATGATATGCTTCTTACGGAGCCACTCCTTAGTTGCCCTGGCTGTGTGTTTCGGGTTGTTGTCATGCTGGAAGACCCAGCCACGACCCATCTTCAATGCTCTTACTGAGGGAAGGAGATTGTTGGCCAAGATCTCGCGATACATGGCCCCATCCATCCTCCCCTCAATACGGTGCAGTCGTCCTGTCCCCTTTGCAGAAAAGCATCCCCAAAGAATGATGTTTCCACCTCCATGCTTCACGGTTGGGATGGTGTTCTTGGGGTTGTACTCATCCTTCTTCTTCCTCCAAACACGGCGAGTGGAGTTTAGACAAAAAAGCTCTATTTTTGTCTCATCAGACCACATGACCTTCTCCCATTCCTCCTCTGGATCATCCAGATGGTCATTGGCAAACTTCAGACGGGCCTGGACATGCGCTGGCTTGAGCAGGGGGACCTTGCGTGCGCTGCAGGATTTTAATCCATGACGGCGTAGTGTGTTACTAATGGTTTTCTTTGAGACTGTGGTCCCAGCTCTCTTCAGGTCATTGACCAGGTCCTGCCATGTAGTTCTGGGCTGATCCCTCACCTTCCTCATGATCATTGATGCCCCACGAGGTGAGATCTTGCATGGTGCCCCAGACCGAGGGAGACTGACCTTCATCTTGAACTTCTTCCATTTTCTAACAATTGCGCCAACAGTTGTTGCCTTCTCACCAAGCTGCTTGCCTATTGTCCTGTAGCCCATCCCAGCCTTGTGCAGGTCTACAGTTTTATCCCTGATGTCCTTACACAGCTCTCTGGTCTTGGCCATTGTGGAGAGGTTGGAGTCTGTTTGATTGAGTGTGTGGACAGGTGTCTTTTATACAGGTAACGAGTTCAAACAGGTGCAGTTAATACAGGTTATGAGTGGAGAACAGGAGGGCTTCTTAAAGAAAAACTAACAGGTCTGTGAGAGCCGGAATTCTTACTGGTTGGTAGGTGATCAAATACTTATGTCATGCAATAAAATGCAAATTAATTATTTAAAAATCATACAATGTGATTTTCTGGATTTTAAGTGTACCCATGATAAAAATTACAGACTTCTACATGTTTTGTAGTAGGAAAACCTGCAAAATCGGCAGTGTATCAAATACTTTTTTTTTTTTTGGTTGAGCGACTTCCAAGGGAGTTGATTAAGGAACAATCAACTCTCTCTCTCTCTCTCTCTTTCTATAAATAAATGATATATATAAATTAATATATATATAGTTCCTTAATCAACTCCCTTGGTAGGTGTTGAATAGATGATTGAATAGAGGTGTTCAATAGATGAGAAAATAACAAAATGTAACTGCCTAAACTAAATTTTCCTCTACACTGTTCAAAATCATTTCCAGATTTGAGAACATACTGTGACAAATATACCTACTCTATTGTGTGAAAGTGTGTATATGTCTTCTGGATACTGTAGAAAGTAAATTCAATAATACAAACTGTAAAAGAAATTACAATTCATGTAATCAATAACTTTTTGTTGTCAGAATGTCTCTGAAGGAAATTGTTTAATTCCCAAGTCTCACCATTTCACAAAATATTTCATTTCTTGGTCATTCACACCAAACCATCATACCAAATAAAAAATAAATTCAAACACTTTCACTGACCTAAATTGGAGCGTATATTTGAGCGCTCAATGATGGCGTGTTTACTGGGGTTGTTCAGCACAGAGCGCTTGGCCAGAGAAATATCAGCAGCTACCCTTGTGATTGATATCCTGAGTCAGAGAAAACAAGAAGGGTGAAAGAGACGGTGAGAGCAGCAATTACCAATGTCCTGAATCTAGATCTACAACTGTGTGTATAGCTTCTGTGTATTTGGCTATGAAATTCTAGTATTTCAAATGCATTAAACACAATGTTTTCTGAGGGTTTCTTAGTTTTACACTAGTTTTTACAAGATTTCCATTTAAACTACAGTGGAATTAGTCATTGCACACATCCGTTTCTCTATATCCAGTCTACTATTATTTTTCTTGTATATGCCTAGGAGATACTAGAAGAAAACATGAAATTAATATCTTTGCATCCATTGTACATGACGTTGCATATACATGGCGCAGATGAAAAATGTTAGAATGAAATGCATTTTTTTATTTTTTTATTAACCGGATTTCAAATCATAATGAATTTGGTCAGGATTAAGTTTGTAAAAAAAAAAAAAAGATTTAAAAATGACCTGAATGAGATAAACCAAAACATTCACCACCAGATTTTTTTTTAAATGTCATACTGGAAATACAGAGCAGTGATGACTCGTGTCGGGAAAACTGCAGTCAAGGGAAGGTACAAGCATGTGACCCAGCTGTGTTTATGGACCAGCATGGCCAATTAAGGCAATGAGATGGGACTATTTTAAGAAACACTGAACACTCACGTGACATACACATACAAATATATAAACTATCCCTAAGGAGCGTGAAGGACGAAGAGAAACAGCTTAAAGACTTACCTTCCCTCAAAGCGGTGCTTCAGAAAGTCAAACAGCGCTTTCTGCATCATATCTGTAACCTGTTTACACGCAAAAATGGAAAATGTCAAGGTTTTTTTGGTCCTGTTCCTGCCTTAGCCTTAACTTTTGCACATTGTATTTCCAGAACATTCATAAAGCCAACATACTGTAGATCTAAATGCTTTACAATTAAGTGTAAATATGAAGTAATAAGGAAGTAATGGGTAATAAAATGTATTAAAAGCTCTCAAATACTGTGCATGTCTAAAAAGACGGGAGTAATGATGCATGGAGATTTATGACATTTAAAGAAATAGTTCACCCAAAAAAATGAAAATCCAGTCATTACCAACTCAAATTTGTGTCACTGAACATATGAATAATTTTTGTCAGTTGATACTTGTCATTAGTTATTTACACGTTAGATAAGCAAAATGTCCAGGTTTCGCTTTTCAAACTGTATGCTGAAGACATCAGGAGAGCTAGTGCATATGGCAAGATTTTCAGTGAAAACCAGTCTGTTCCTCATAGAAACATAAGACTTTAGAAGACTTGAAGTATAGCGCAAACGTTTTAGGGGCCGCTATACACATGAAATAGTTTTAACATAATTGCAGACATTATTACGAGAACAAAATAATGTTCTTATGTTTTATCAAGAGTCATCTGGGTAATGAATTCAAACACCGCCGACATAAAGATGCAAAAACTCCTCACAGAATGTAATATTATATTAGATATTAAATATTACACAGATCTGTTCTTTAAGATGAATGTCACTACTTGCATTGAAACTTATTTCTTAAAGAAACACTCCACCGTTTTTTGATATTAATATTATGGCGGAATAGCACTTGGGAGCACTTCGACTCGGCGCAGTAATATCATCACTCCTGAAAAATCCTCTCCCACTCACTTCTATCATTAGAACCAACGTGACTTTTTACTGCGCCGAGTCGAAGTGCTCCCAAGTGCTATTCCGCCATACATTATAGTTATCCTTTTTACCCGCTTAGAAAAGCGCCACGTTTTATTTTGTGTTACCATACTTGGTCGTGTAACTACTCGTGTAACTGTATTTAAATAGGGAAAACGTGGAGGTGTTTGGTCATCTCTGTTTGGACCCTAATGAATGAACTGGGCTAAGCTAAGTGCTATCAAAGTGTTGCCGCGCACCAGAGCGATTGAGTGCACGCACTGAGACGAGAGAGGTATGTATCAGCACGTCTTAGTTAAGGGAATAACATAGTTTAATATGAAAAAACGGTGGAGTGTTCCTTTAAAGGTGCTCTAAGCGATGTTGGGTGACGTCACTTCTTGTTGACGTTTAAAGTATTGTCAAACAAAACGGAGGCTAGCTAGACCCCCCTCCTCCTCATTCGTGCACTAACCCCCCCACCCCCACCCCCAAATCCTTCTTGTCGGTTATTGGCTGGAACTGTTTGTTATGTTTTGTGGTCCAGGCTGGGCCAGTTTGTTTTTCTTGCCGTTTGTGGAGCCTGGGCTGTCTACAGAGACCGCGGTTTTTTTACATTGTGTTCAGGGGACAGGCAGCTAGCGGATAGTGAGGAGATGTTTGCTGTATGTGACAAAAAAGGTTTTGGCCTAAAAAACACGTGCCATCGCTTAGAGCACCTTTAAAGGGAAGAGAAATAAAATTTGCCTTGATCTTTTGACAGAGGGTTTTAATACGGTTTGAGCCGCCCCTTAAAAATGGATAATTTCAGACAGGGCCAGAATGAACGTTTTTATTTATTTGCAATTTTTTTTTGTTAACATTAGCATATAAGTGACCCTCAAAATCCATGTCATGACCTCTTTAATGTTTTAATTTGTTTAGTTTTTTGGCTGAACCAAACAGTTATATATAATTGTGGAAGCTTATATTCTATTTCAAGTATTTAAATTCAAAGATAAAAACACTGCAAACACTTTCTCCTAAAAAAAAAAAAAAAAAAAAAAAAAACTAATCCATACAGTGATGTTAAAAGCTAAAAGTGATTAAAAATTGTGAAAAACTTATTGTAATTAATGGTGACCAGGTTTTGCACCTAAAATATAATTTTTTTCAGTAACTACAATATGTCAACATCAGTTAACTACATTAGTTAATATGAACTACCAGTGAAAAATACTTCTAAAGCATTTACTAATCTTAGTTAATGTCAATTTCAACATGAACTAATACATTATTAAAATCAAAAGTCGTATCTGTTAATATTATTTAATGGACCTGAGCTAACATGAACTAACAATGAACAGCATAGCATTTTTAATAACTAACTTTAACAAAAATTAATAAATATGTAACAAATGTATTGCTCAATGTTAATGTTAGTTAATGCATTCACTAATGTTAACTAATAGAACCTTATTGTAAAATGTTACCCCTTTTTCAACAAAAGGCCATGGGCATGTTATTTTTTAACTATTTACAGTGCATTTATTTTTAGTGCTTACTGATTTCCCTTAAAACAACCTATGTTTGCAATGTTTTGTAATTTTTACACCTCGACAGTACTTTAACTTTATGGAAAACAGCAGCTTGGACATTCTGCTAAATACATAAAAGACATGATAAGAGGTTTGAGTGACATAAGTTCATTTCTGGGTGAATTAGCCCTTAAATATCTTCTCAATGAAGTCACAATGCTTTTTGCAGCACCTGACCTCGTAGCCCTTGAGCGAGGGTCCCACTAGCACCACTGGTCTCATAGAGGGCACCACATCATATGGAGGAATGTGCTCTGTCTGTGGAGCACCACAAAAACACAACATTAACCTCACAGAATACAAACACACAACACCCCATTTACAATCACATCTAGGAGGGATAACATTTGTATTTGATTGCAAATACTAATTATCCATATTCAAGATCAAGATCTACATCGCAAGTGTCAAATTTAATGTCAGCAGGCTGAGTATGTCCTGTTCGGCTGTATAGCTAATTATTTCATTTCATTTAAAGATTAAAAAAAGTAGTTATAACTGTAATGCATTAGTTTTGCCTGTGCTCAAATTAAGCTTGACACCCAACTGAAAACCCAATTTACATACAAACATCAGGTGTTTCAAACATACTGGGGAGATAAAAGGATTTGTCAATAGCAAGCTTTTATAACAGCACTGTTATTAGAAAATTATTATATATACAATTTTGTAAAGAATTGTATAAATAATAATTGAATTATTTAAACATGCACACACAACAAATGCTAATTCAAAGCTGTATAGGAGAAACGTCAGAAGGGAGACCCACACAGGGTTAATAGGAAGTGGCCATCCGATCATTCCTGTCGTACATCTTCATGTCTTAATATAGATAATATAATATAGATATGACCAAGAGTAGGATTCATAGCAGATTATAATAGTTACCTTTCTTATAATTAACTAAACATAAGGTTAGTTAACATCTTATGCCATTTGGTGGAAAAACAACAGCACAAACATCTCTTGTACACTCTTCAAAATAAAGGTTATTGGCATATATGGTTCCATGAAGAACCTTTAATATCCATGGAACCTTTCCAATGCACAAAAGGTTCAAATTAAAATTCACACTTAGAATGTTTTGTTACACTTTATTTTAAGGTGTCAGTATTAGTGTAATTATACATTTAAGTACTGAGTAATAATAATTGACTACATGTAGTCCTACTTTAGGGTTAGGATTAGGATGAGGGTTTGGTTTAGGGTTAATTACATGTAATTATGCATAATTTATAGTTATTACTAGAGTAATTACATGTAACATATGTAACAATGACACTGTAAAATAAAGTGTTACCGAATTTTTTATTTAAGAACTGATCACTGAAAGGTTCTATGAAGGACCAAAAATGATTCTTCTATGGCAGGGGTGTCCAAACTCAGTTTAGCTCCAGCTTGCCTCAACACTCCTGCCTGAGAGTTTGCAGGACAGTGGCTGTCCAGGAGCAGGATTGGACACCCCTGTTCTATGGCATCGCTGTGAAACCCCCTTTTGGAACTTTTATTTTGAAGAGTGTATTAAGGTGCAGTCACATTAGCAAAATTTCACAAGCAAAAAAGTCCATTCTAATCAGTCTATTGTCAGTAGTGATGTATAAAGCACAGCTCAAACCAAGCAGCTTTTTATTGGTTTTGTTTCAGTGAATTTGCGTGACCAACTTAAAAATGAGCGTAAACTGCGTGGGGAAGTTCTTTACAAAACTCCCAAAAATGGATTTCTATTGAAATAACTGGATTGACTGTGAAATTTCGCCAAACACCAGTAAATGTGTTCGCACCTTTAGAGATATTTTATGGTGCAAGTCGGTTTCACTGTAAACATTCTATTCTGTTATATATAGTATAAATCCCTCACTGAGCAATGGCTCTTTATTTCTGTTTCCCCTTAGGCATCCTATGTCATTTTTCCATTGTGTAAAAAACAATAAGCTATAATGAATAAACTACAGCACAAGCACAGGTACTGGATAACAGGAATGACCAGCAACAGGCCTCAGGAATACACTGCACGGTTCTCTGGCCTAACTTACCGACTTATGCCTCTGTATAGCTGAGGAAAGGAGGAAGGGATACAGACAAAAAGAAAAGACCAAGGGAGTGTGAAAGATTGGGGTACAGAGGAACAAAGAAAAGACAGGGAGAGAGAAGAGAAAGAGTAAGCTGGCATGAACATTGAGACAATGACAAAGAGAACAGGCTCTACATGAAGCTGCTGCTGCAGTGCAGGAGGTGACGGACACATGAAGAACGAGGGAGCGTCCATCGGCAAGCTTTACCTTCTTAAAGAAAGGCATTCGTTTCTCGCGGGCTAAAGGGGATATTACTGTGTTTGGGCTGGCTTTGGGAGATCGCTGATGGGGAGGAGGGTCACTCTCCTCTGGATCTAACCCTGCAGCATCTATGTCCACAGCTAAACACACATATATAAATGCACACACTTACATATGAGCCTCAGCAAAACACAAGGGGGAATTCATACAGACCGTAAGAGAGACACTTAGCTGTTGTAAATGCACAACATTCATTTTAAAACAACACTTCATAAGGCAACAATTTGGTACTTTAAAGAATAAACACAAAAATGAAGCATACTGCATTTCATTAAAATCAGACCCTTGTGAAAAAGTACATATATTATTAAAAAGAGTACTTATTATGGAAACAATATACTTTAAAAGAATATGCTGAAGTGCGAACTAAATGTAAATGTTTACAAACACTTAACTGAGTATTAACTGTAATTAAAGTGAAAATTGTTTATATTTATATTAAATGCAATGTGCTGAAGTTCTTTTTTGACCCACTTAAGTAGAACTTAAGTACATCTTTATATGTAAAAAGATCCATGGTCTTTGAAATATGGTTAAAGTGAATGTTGAATGTACTGACAAGCATTTATGGTAAACTAAAACATACTTTAATGTCATTTCAATTGAAATTGTATTTACGCATTTGTAAAGATGAAGTTGCAATTTAGTACATTTAAAATATATTAACTTTAAATGTAATTAAATGATTATATGATTATTAAAACATAATTTCATTTGACATTATTACAGATTGGACTTTTTAAAAGTGTACTTAAGTGTGTTAAGACAGAACCATGAAAATATGATTTTTAAAATGTAATTTCATTTGACATTATTACAGATTGGACTTTTTAAAACTGTACTTAAATGTGTGTAAAGACAGAACCATGAAAATGTCCCTTCTCTAAGTGCACTTAAGTTACCGTTTATTTGATTAATATTATATTATCTGAAAATACAGTTTAAGTACACTACAAGCACCCATTCAATACAGTTAAGCACACTTTGTAGTGTTTCAGTTTGCTCTAGTCAAAAAATTCTGTCATTTCTATCACAATTTCCAATCAATCCTAAAGGATTTTAACTGGAATTGTCTTATAGGATTCCAACATTACACAAAATGGTGTTATTAAAGGGATAGTCCACCCACAAATGAACATTCTGTCATCATTTACTCACCCTCATGTGGTTCCAAACCTGTATGCATTTCTTTCTTCTGAGGAACACAAAAGACGACATTTTGAAGAAGGCTGGGAACCGAACAACACTGAAGCCCATTGTACGCACAAAAAAAGAGAGATTTCTCAAAATATCATCTTTTATGGTCAGCAGAAGAAAGTTTTGAAGTGACAAGAGAGTAAGTAAATTATCACAGAATTTTTATTTCTGGATGGAGAATCCCTTCACACAAACAAAACTTCAGGAGGAGCAAGTCCATTCTCCGACCAATCAAAATGCTCGAGTAACATATATAAACCGCTGCTTCCCTCGCACATTTGGCTCCACAAACTCATTATGGGTGGTTCACTACTCTCAAATCAAATAGTGTGTTCTCATCATTTGATGAAATTTCTTCATCCCAGTTTACCGGGATGTACTTCAGAAGCTGACACAGCAACTTACCTTTTTAAATATTTTCTTGTAATCGTGACTGCCACTGCATTTCCAGCGCTTTCTTCCTCCATTCTTTTCTCAATTTTTTTACTCTCCACAGTCCCCAGTATTGTTAGCTTTAACAAACTCTCAGCATTAAGAGAGTTTCCCTTTTGTTGCTTTCAATGCTTGCACATTGACCAAAAACCTTTGCTGATCAAGCACAGACCGATTTATGATAATAAATTATAACTAAAATTAGTTCCATGCTACAATAGAAAATTCCTAAAAGTGAATCCTGTTCACATTCATCTAGAATTTGTTTGACCAGGGCAGAGGATGTGTACTAAGTACATAAAAAAATCAAATTAGTTTGATGCACTGAATAATGGTGGAAATATAACAATTTTGATAACTTACCTGAGGAGGGAGGGGTTGATTTACGTGAGTTTGAAACTATGTCTCCTAAACTAGATGAAGAGTTTGCCCCTGATTTACTGTGAAGAAAAATAACATACAATCAATTAATAAAAAAGAAAGGTGTAAGGTGTATATATTTCTTCTTTTATGTATTTAAACGTACACTATGTAATTTTTTTCGCCGCTAGGGGTCGCTAACCTCTTTCAATAACAAAGGCGTAGTTTGATGACGCAACATTTGCTAAGAATTATGGATCTTGTCGTCAACGTCAAGCCGACCGATCTAATAATGTTTATGGATGAGTAAATACATCTATGTTTTTATCATGACTGTGATATGAAGCAGGTCGGGATTGCTAAGAGACAGCTATCAGCTCCACACGCGACGCGAGTCCCGCGGATATAAAAGGAATATGGACATTTCATTCTTCTGAACTACACGCAAGTGCAGAATTACTACTTACAGGTCAGTTTATAAGACAAATTAAACTTGTGAGGTAACGCAGCGCTGTTTCACTTGGTCTAACATTACACTATCACACTAAACTGCATTTGAATGTGTTGAAATTTATGTGTTAGTTTGTCTGTATGAGACTAGCAGTAAGCTAGATCAACATTAGAATAACATACAGATCATATTCTGACATTTTATCATTGTTGAACTATATAACATTGATTAGTTTTATGTAAATGTGCTCACCTGTTTAATAAAGTACAAGTAGGAGCGGTCGAAGTCTCGGACATGGAGCTCTCATTTATATACTGTCTATGGGAGCTCTAGGCATCTCGAAAACACCGCGCTGATATTGATTCTCCTTTTAGTTGTCCTTTTTTATCCAAATCTGCTTGCCATGGTCCATAATGTTTGAACGAAACAACAACAGCGTGCAAATAGACATTGCGAACTACACAGTTGTCCACGTCTGTCGCCTTGGTTACTATCAGAGGGCTCTGGTTGCTATGGCAGTACAAGCGGAAACCAGGGAGAACGCGGATATGACGCCATTGGCGGCGACAAAACGGAAATAAAGAAACGGTACGTGTCTTCGAATTAAATTACAAATTTCTCCTGGTTTGAAAGTTGTTGGAAACTTAGGGATAATGTAAGTACACAACTAAAAAATATATATAACATAGATATAGTGATTTTTGCTATTTTTAAAGCAAAAAAGTTACATATTGTACCTTTAAGAGTGCTCTGCTGAAGAAAAGACACAGCTTACACCAGCTGAGCAGGTTCAGTGGGCGACAGTTTAAGGGTATACGTTTACACGACAACAATGTACTAAAAACAGAAACGTTTTTCCTTTGCGTTTTTTATGTACAGACGACAACGTTGTCAAAGCGATCTCCGCTCTCAGGGATCCGCGAAAACGATTAAACCGCTGTATTCTGCTGCCAGGCCAGTAGTTGGCGATATCACTTTGTAAAGAAAAACTAAATGGGTATAGACTGAACATGTTATACGCATGTGCATGACGTCATAGTTTTCACAAATTCAAGTTTTTTTGGTTTACATGGAGACAATAACGATATCATTTTCAAAGACGTGCACTTTGAACCACGTTTTTGTTAGCGTTTTCAGGCCCCCAGTCGTGTTAATGAGCGGCCAAACCGCATGAAAAGTTTACCGGTTTACCGAGCTTTAAAAATTAAGATAAAAGGCATCATAAGTCTAAGTACATTCTAGAAACCATTGGCTCCAATGGTCTCTAAATCTAAAGCAAAAGAGTGCTTATTACGGAACTGAACTTAATTTGACATTATTACAAAGTGCACTTTTTAAAGTGTACTTAAAGCCATGAAAGTGTACTCTAAGTACACTGAGTGGCATTTTTTAATTAATACATTATCTGCAAGTACAGTTTTTAAAAAATATATACTTTTAACATTTGAAGTACAATACAAGTGCACATTCAATACAGTTATGCGCATTTCTTTTTCACAAGGAATGCCTTTGAGAAATGCAGTCTAAATCTAGTTCTGTATGTCAAAGCTATATTTTCTGTAACATTTTGTTTGGTGAAGAACTTTATGTATAGTGCGTTTGTGGAACAGATACCTTGAGTAAAATCTTCCTTGTTTTGCACGTTGGTCCTGGTGGATGCGAGTGTTTTCAAGCTTCACTGGACTTGGGATGAAACCAATGTCACACCCTTCTTTCACCAAGCGACCAATCCACCAGTCGTTATTAAATTTCTGTCATTAAACACACAAAGTATACAATACCAATCTCACAGAACCTTACAAAGTAAAAATGTCTATTTCAGAATTGGCCATAAACAATTGTTTTATATGCGTGTCTGTTTGAGTAAAAGACTCTGTTTGAGTCTGCTTTGTGTTTATTGTGATATAGACATACGGTATTAATTTGATTTGTTCAGGTTTGTTCAGCATTAAAAATGATTTTAACTCAACCGTAATAAACAATTCTTAATTTTTTTTCTGTATGTGTATATACATACCTCTTTAACATGGAGGAAATCTTTAGCCTCAAATGATATTCCCATTCCAGGCACAGGGACATCATCTTCAAGGGAGGCGCTGTAGCCAACATTAGTACGTACTGCAAATGCCACAGGTTTAGCCTGTGTAGAAGAACGAAGAGTGAATACAGTATGAAATATTAACGAGTAAGATTGGAACATTACAAATCTAATGCTATTCCAAACCTTTGGAACACAAAAAAAGTTATCAGTGTTTTGACATTGTCCGTACAATGAAAGACAATAGGGTCCGATTATGTTGTTTGGACACCAACATTCTTTAAAACCTTTTGTGTTGCATTCAGAAATGCACACAGATTAGGAACGACATGAAAATAAGTAACAAGAGTAACAGCAACAGAATTTTCATTTAAAATGTCACAGAATTATCACAGATTTATTCAGTTACAAGCTAAATTTGAGTTTTCTCTTCTCCTGTTCGGGTTTAGCAGATTTACAACCTATTACTTTTGTTGCTTTTTTGTCAAATAAGGCAAGACACTACAGGCGAAAACATGCACATAACTGGTTATTTCAGACTAGTGCAAAGAAAACATCCACAATCTATTTAAGTGTTTATTTTATTGCATGTTATCAATGTGTTTGTTATTAATTTGATTGCATTGCATGTTATCTTTAAACAGCCTTTAAGGATACGCATAGTACATTGTTAATGTTTTTTTTTTTTTTTTTTTTTTTAAAGGAGTTTTTTCTCCTGCACACATTGAATACATTGAACTATCTAAACCGCTTACAGAGACCTTGAAGGGAGGAAAGCCAGGGCCAGAACTAATTGAATGGACAGAAGAGATGGAAGATGCAGTTGTTCGTATTAAGGAGACTCTTGCTTCCACACCAGCTTTATGACATGCTGATGGCCAGCAAGCCATTTCATCTGTGGACTTGGTTGAGTAGTAAGTCCTATTCAGCAGCCCCGGGTTCAAGGGAGAATGTCATATGGAATAGTAAGATATTCCTCAACCCCAATTCCTACCTCAATGGCAGGACAGCATCACTGCTTGTTGATTTGTGACTGTGCAGAGTGGCCGACCAAAAGGTGGTACACCAGGCATCAGATCCTGAAACTGTTAACAAACAGGCCTAGGCTCAATCTCTTCTCAGAGACGGGCCAAGTGGGAAGCCACTCTTTTGAGCGAAAATGTGGAGATACAAATTGACTTAACTTCCTTAAACTAACTGAACATGTCACCAAGAGCCCTCTAAACACTGAGCCACTACCCAATGCCATGAAACTGTTTGCTGATGGGTCCAGCTTTCATGAGCAGTGAACACGCTTCACAGGCTGGGTGCTTGTAAATGAGCATGGTGAAACTGTTGACTGTGGTTCTCTTTCAGGCGGAAGGTCTCAAGTTGCAGAACTTGTCATTTTGACACGAGCCCTGCAGTTTGTTTAAGGAAAAATGGTCAATGTGTACAGTAGATATTTATATAAAGTGATGTATGATTTCAGACCCGTATGGAAACTCAGAGGATTGTTAACTATTGCTGGACTTCCTATCTGTCACCAACAGCAGGTCATTTAACTAATGGATTCATGTGCTCTCCCTTGCAGAAGGAGCTGTTATCAAAGTAACAGGACACTCAAAGGACGACTCGCCTGAATCCAAGGAAAACCAAGCTGCAGATGCCACTGCCAGGGGGGCAGCAAAACAAACAGAAGGAACTGTCAGTCTAACGTCTCTTTCTCCACAGGAGGAGGAAACACATTTTTGCATTATATGCAGTTGATGATGTTGATGAGGTAGAGCAATGGACAACATTAAGTGCACACCAGAGCTCAGATGGACTGTGGAAATTTACTGAGTGACTTGTTTGCCCTTCTTCTGCTTGTACTGAATTAATGTCTCTGTATCATGGTTTGGCACATGCAGGTCCCGAAAAGTAACATGCAATGATAATGATTTAAAAAAACATGGTGGTGGCCAAAGATGAGAAATGCTTGCTCTGATTTATGCAAAAGGTGTATAGTATGTCTTAAAGTGAATTCTCCGTCAAAGCATAACATCTCTTTTCTCTGCTGACACACCTACAAATTGACTCAATAGATCAGCTTTAACTTACAGGTAACTTACACTTTAATGATTGTTTATTAGTTTTTTTCCACTTAGAAACCTGCACAGCAAATGCAATAGCCACAATCTTGCTGAATGAAGTTTTTCCGAGATGGGGGTTAAAACAATTCTAATTTTGTGTTCTTTGGGGAGGGGGATTTTTCAATGTTTTTAAAACGCAGGGAAAAAGCAGGAGCATGTACTAGAGGGCAAAATCAATATGGACACAAGACGGTCTGCACTGCACACACAATGAATTATGGGTATGACAAACAGAGGACACGGTGTCCTTTAATGGCAGTGGGGATGGTGTGCTTACATGCACTTCATGAGTCTCCATGATCTGTCAAGACAAAGCTCCTTTTAGCTTTCCTTTATTTTGAGCTGCCTTTCACCTTTATTTTATAATAAAAATGCAAAATTATGCAATGTGTAATATTTATTATAGAGCTTTAAATTATATATATAAATATATTTTTAAATAGTGTGCAGTTGTCTGTTCATTTTTAAATCCCTGTTTTGCTTTCACAGGCCACTGTCCGCCTCTTATGTAACACAATTTTCCATTATACATGCAGTATTGATCAGACATAGTGATTGTAACCTTGTGTGTACAAGCTATACGCTTTCATTCATTATCCAAAAAGACATTTGACAACAATTTACTAATTTCAACTGCCTCTCCAGAATATCAGAAAACATTCAGATTTAGCAAGATAACAAAGCTAGAGATTTCAACCAAGGCTGCATTTATTTGAATGAAAATACAGTAAAAACAGCAATATTGTGATATACTGTATTATAACAATTTAAAATAACTGTTTTCTATTTGAATATTTGAAATTGTAATCAATTTACAATTGTCAAAGCTGAATTTTCAGCATCATTACTCCAGTCTTCAGTGTCACATGATCTTTCAGAAATCATTCTCAATCTTAATAAAATCACTTTTGGCTGGTACTGTACATTTCCAAAAAAAGAAGAAAAAAAAAGAGGTATGCTGTCCACATTAATGTTATACCTCTATAATCTTAATGTTTATTATGTTTTTTTGGAGGATGGCTTTAGAAGTCTTGGAATATATTGTGATGTTTTGCTCTTTTTGGAGCATTTCTCTTTATGATAAAGAAAAATAAATGTGGGTGTACTATTCCTTTAAGGATTGATTTGTCTATGCGTGTGTGTGAGAGAGCAGATGCAGATATTTCAAGAAACATGGTCAGTGAAGAATTTCTTCTGTCTGAATATTTTACTGCCATCTGGCTTTATTTCAATATTAATGTGAGTATTCTGCATAAATAAATGATCAAATCTGATTGATGCCAAGCACTAAAAATAGCTACCTCCCCTAGAGGTAAAAAAAGAGAGTGACAATAACAAGATTAAATAGACAGAAGAATAAAAATAGATTGGAAAGACTACTGTAGTGAGATTTCATGTATTGCCTTGAGATGAAGCTTTCAGGCTTCAGGCTAAATCAAGCTTTAGAAGATGGCATTCAATGTGCAGACAAACCCTCAAGTTTTTGAATCAATATGGAAAATTGAATTTAAACTTTAAAATTTTACAATTTAAAAATTGTAAAATAAACCGATTTATGTTTCAGCAACTTCTTGATTCTGTAATCCCATTACATTTACATTTATGCATTTGGCAGACGCTTTTATCCAAAGCGACTTACATTGCATTTCAAGGTACACGTTTACATTCTTATCAGTTTAGTATTATAGTACTTTTCACAAATAAATAAATAGTTAAAATGAATAATAAGGAAGTATACACTTTAGTGCAGCACTGATAATCATACTTTCTCAAAGCAAAGACCAGGTAATGCAAATTGTACAGTCCACAGTGACATATGACAAGAATATGACAATTTATCTTGACATCAAGTACTGCGTTCTCAGCGCTGTTAAAATAAAAGTCCTGTAGCTGTCAAAATAAAAGTCCTGTAGCTGTTAAAATAAAAGCTGCTTCCAAAACTTCGGCCAAACAGAAATACTTATCGCACATGGCTGGTTGCATAAACAGCTTAAATTAGTCTTAAAAGTTAGTCATCTAATTTTTTCTTTAAGACTGGTTTTAAGACTGTTTTTTTCTTTAAGACTGTTTTTTTCTTTAAGACTGGTTTAAGACTTTTTAAAGTCATTTACTTAAAAAGGTAGATTGGTCCAGTTTAAATCGGAAAAGTAAGACGGATTACCTCTTTTCGAACTGCTAGTTGGTCAAACTAGTCTTAATATAATATAGATCGGCCCCTGGTCGATGCCAGTAATTTGAAAATCCCTACTACTAAAGATATAGCATGAGTAATATGATATTCTGAATACAGCTACAGATTAGGCAGAACAACAGACTTGACAAACCCTTATCAAACTGCCAGTTAATCAGACATTGATTCAGTCACAGTAAGTGAGTAAAACATGCAGCCAGACCTTGGCCTTTTCGAGCTGAGTCTGAGCCTGTCTCTCAGCTTCTCTGCGTAAGGTCTCTTTATCTTCCTCCAGAGACACATCTGAGTCCGATGGCCGACTAGTGTATGAGTCCGCAGAACCCTATGGCAAGAGCAGAGAGATTTATTTTTCATGAATAAAAGAATGCTGGTAACCAACAGTTTTGGTTTCCATTGAAACAAAACATAAACAAACAGCTTCAGCAGAAGTTTATCAAACTTAATGCATCAAGGGCCATGTGTGTCAGTATAAAGTCCAAAACCATTGACCGTTTGGGATGAAACAGAGCCAGTTAAAAGTAAACAAAATCTTACTGAGCACATTTTTATGTGCCATGGATAATTAGAAAGAAAGATATACCCTGCTAAAAAAAGAAATACATTTCTGTCATGACAGATCTCTTGAGTGTTTGGCATGGTCGATATGTTTTCTTGGCGAAAATAGATCTGCTGCTGCAGAGCGAGTACAGGACTTGCCACTGCCAATACGTACACGACACGCTGCTGTGAGCGTGTAAGACATTATTATTATGTAAAACACATGTAAAGCCACTTTTCCGAAGAGCCGTAGCTATGTGTGCCCTTTATGCCGAGTTCACACTCGATTTTCTCTCACAAAAAAAAAAAGGGTCTGTGAAAGAGTTCTGACTGAAAACGACATGGGCGATGACCTACAGCCAATGAGAGCAATACAGGACAGCGGGATATTTGGGGAGGAGTTACAGACCACAATTTTTAACCACAACTCTCTTTGAACACACTTGCTCCCCTCGTCTCCCCAATCTGTTTTTCTTTTTCTCCTTTTCCTGCAAATCAGCTCACAGACAATTTGGATCGCAATCTTCCTGCATGCTATCATTTTTAATAACAACTTCAGTCTCACGCGTGATCTTGCATTATTTCCTTATCTCTTCTCGCGTGTGTTTGGTTGTGGAACGTAGATTGCGGACCAGACAGAAGTTGTCGGCAATTCTTTCTTTTGAAAATCGTGCAGTGTGAACTCTGCATTAGTTTTATTTGAGTATAAGAAATGGGGCATGTGCTTGGTCTTGGTATCCCCCCAAGCAGATCTAGCCGTTAGACAAGTTGGCTGCCATGATGTGCATTTAAGGTGTGGTTTTTTTCACTTTGTTTTTTTAAGAGGGGTGTCCCTAGTGATCTACCAGTTAGGGCTATGCGATTAATCCTAAACTCCTCCCCAATATGTGAAACGATTATTGTGCAGCAGCCAATACATCCAAATCTGCCAAATAAGTGAGTGTTGTTAAATGCAGTCTACTGTTGCTAAACTGCGAGACGTGTTGATATTAAACAGTGTTATTAAAAGCATATTAAGCCGCAAAAGAGATGCTGTTCCCTAGGCGGCCTCCAGAGTGCGTGCTCCGAGACAGGGCAGAACGCATGTAAGCAAAGTATACTGTGGGGTTTAGGCACACGCCTAAACGGTCAAATAGCCTATACACAAATACATCAAAATGCCATTTTGGCAAGTATCCTCGTAAACACAGTCGGTTATGTTTCAAGGTAATGTAAACACTGAGAAAGAGCACGTTTGTATCAGTATATTGGATCTGTGCAGCTCTTAAAGTGACAGCAGCCTAATAAATCAGTTGCAGTCATTATTGCTAATCAAACAACAAAAGACAAAGATAAAATCACTCACTGCTCTTGAATGAATAAACTCTCGTTTTAATAAGGATTAGTCTATATTTAATGTATACAACAGCGTTATTTTCCATTTGATTACTTCATTCAATTTCTTTTGTTTGGTATTACTTATCTGAATACCACTGTTAGGATATTTTCCTGAAAAACCTAAATAATTATTTATTTTATTTAATTAGAAAAACGACAAAAAATACAACAGAACAAATTCAGTTTCTTTGTTCTTATTGTACTGCTGAGCGTTTACATCTCTTCTGTAACTGTTTTGAGGACTTTTTACTTACATTAACCCAGTATTAGTTTTTGAAATTTTGATAATTGTGATATTTCACTGACATATCAATATTGAGCAAAATAATCGTGATTATGATTTTTGCCATAATCGAGCAGCCCTACAAGTGTGGTGTTAGCTACATGCCTACACTGTAAAAACAATTTTTGTAAAAAAGGGCCAAATTCTGACAGTAACATGCTGTTTTCCATTAAAACACCAATATACCGTAGAAAACAATGCATTCTGGGTGATATTTGTCATTTTCGAGAAAGTAGCCTACAGCAATATACTGTGGATTAACACCCCTCAAAGTCGACACTCAGAGGCTGTGTTCCAAATCACACACCATATACCTTCATTTACTATTCCCTACATTAGTTCACCAATATAGTCCACTTGACTGAGTGAATAAAAATAAGTGAGTTAATTTAGACAATGATGAACACCTGCTGTTAACAAGCAGAATCACTGAAGAACAGAGAAAAGTTTAAATCAACTGCAGATAAAAGAAGGCATTATATCTCTGAAGATCTCAGCAGAGGAAGATTAAACAACTCCACAAACAGCATTACCAGCTTAACTTATTACTAACCAGATTGACCTTATTTCTGTCATACGTTTATAGAAGTTCTGATTAAAAAGTGACAGAGGTTTAGATGTCATTTTATTGTTTCATTTGATGTTACCATGATGGTGATCAGTGTTTGCTTCAGTTGGGCTCTTGACCCTTGACTTTTGAACATTAGTTTTTCTTTGGCTGCTGTAGCTGTGTCTATAAAATACATTTGCTATGGCAAAAAAGAGCTGAAAGAAAACGGGATCAGATGACAATGGCTGTTTGTTAATGATCACAACCATCATCTAGTGGCCTGATAAACTGATCTCATTTATAGTCTAACGTATTTATATGGGTGATGCTTTGTATTTTTGAGTATGGCATCACTGTGATTCTACAGAATGAGATCAATCTGTGTTTTGACAACCAGAAAATATGAAGGATTTTGAAAACAGTTTATGCTTGAAACGTTGTGAACTTCTATATCAGCCAGACACACACAGACAACAAGAATCGGCGTATGAATCTCAACAATTTTTTTATATTTTTCTTACACAAACTCATCGCTTTGCTTCAGAAGGCCTTTATTACTTAGTCTCCAGGAGCCGTGTGGAGCTTGTTTATGATGGATGGATTCACTTTTTTGAGCTTCATACTGTTGGTTGCAATTCACTGCCATTATCAAGCTTGGAAGAGCCAGGATATTATTTAATATAACTCCAACTGTATTCGTCTGAAAGAAGAAAGTCATACACATCTAGGATGGCTTGAGGGTGAGTAAATGATGGGCTAATTTTCATTTGAAAGTGAACTACTCCTTTAAGACACTACAGTGTTTTATTACTTTATCGCAACATTGCTAGCGTGCTGTTGATAAATAATATTTGCTAACATTGCAATCTGAATTAACTATACGCTGCTGCTGAACAAAAGTACTAGAACTGCTATAAGGTCCATTGAAATATGCGAATACGAAACCAAACAAGTCAGTTAAATTGCCAGCAATGCTTTGTCACTGTATCCTCATAGCAACTGCATTGTCCACTTGCTGCTGCTGCTGCATAAACGCAATATTGCACATACGCTAGCTGCTAGCTTAGTAATTCACTCTAAGCATTAAAACAGGACTGTTAACATGACGCATGATTTTAAACCTTGTGTATGGTTACTTCATAAGTAATTAAGGCAGACCATGCAATAATGCATGGTATTGCACAAGAAAGACTTCACTTATCTTAGATGTTGAATTTCAGAGGAATTCTGAAAGCGTGCTGCAACTGCTACAGCAAATGCTGACCAAGTATTTGAAGGTTGAGCAGCGAGCTCATTGGCTACTGATACAGCAGGAACCAATCAGCTGTGCCCTATAGAGAATGATGTGATTGCAAGCAGATTGACAAAATAGTGTTGTCTCTGAGGCATGGTACAAACATGTTACTCATGGTAAATCAAGAAAAACAAGAGATATAAACAAGACGACTAACCGCGTTGAGCTATATAACAAGGATTAGTTTTCTGTCAATGAAGGTATCCAAACAGTTGCTCACCTGTCTAATAAAACACATAATATATTAAAGCGGAAGTAAAACCGGAAAGTAAAACCGGAAATCGAAGGTAACGCGGATATGAGGTCACTGACAAGCAACGCAATGATGTTACACTGGTTAAAATTGTGTATTTCTCTGGATTTAAACATTTTTGGAAAAAATTGGGATAATGTAAGTACACAAGTCAACTAAATGTATAGTGGTTTTTGGATATTTTAATCCAAAAATCTTACATATTGTGCCTTTAAGAGTGCTTTTTGACATACTTAAGTAGGACTTAAGTACATCTTTATATTTTTGGATTGTTTTAGTATGTTAGTCACATCAAAATAAGTATGACAAAAGATTTTTAAAACATAATTTTTAAAAATGAACTTTAAATAAAACTTTTAGGCCTGGTTTCACAAACCAGGATTAGGTCTTAGTTAAATTAGGACATTTAAGTAGCTTTTATAAACGTGCTTTTGCATTACTGATGACAGTGATGAAAGTGATACAGTACAGACTGATACAGTAATGTAAGTGTATTCTTTAAGTACACTTAAGTTGCTTTTTATATAAATAATATTATATTATCTGCAAGTACAGTTGAACACTACACATGCACAATCAATACAATTAAGCACACTTATAAGGCTAGTAATAATAACAAAACATATTAGAATGTGTGCATCTCTGTATGTATTTCTACCCCCTTTCGTGCACTCGGCTTTAGAGAGAGATTCAAGGAACTGTTTAGAGATTAAACCTTAACACTGAATAGACACTATGTTAACATCGAATCATGGTAACCTAATGTCAAGCAAGGTCAGAAGTGAAATGTGGGTGTTGTTATCATTCAAGAACATGCAGACAATAACTCACTCAGTATCATACTAGCATATCCTTTCGCTGTTAATTTTCAAACGCACAACTCACTCAAAAACACAAATAGTGTTGATTAAGAGCTTCTTACGCCAATGTTGTTCTTGACTCGGTTTCCTGTTGCTCGTTTCAGCAGTCGTATCCAGGAGGCCTTCATCAGCCAATCCAGTTAGAGCATCTGCTCTCCTCACCATACCAACCACAAACTTCAATAAACTCTAAAAACAACTATACACTGACCATCATCTACCAAATTATATGCAAACATTATACTTAAACCTGAGAGCTGCTACTGTCAAAAATGAAATGATCGTAAAGTTAAGAAAAAAACAGCTAAATCTATATCAGAGTAGAAGGTCCTTGTTTGATAAAGTGCACAAGAAAAGCTTTGACTAAAACTACAATTTAACCCAGATAAAGTCAAGTGCTACCTAATATCTTGGCAGTTGCCCGGGCTAATGTTATCAATGCTAGATGTGCTGTCGCTGTGGGAACGAAGAGTTCTGCTGTGTTGTTGACGATGGCACGCAATTCCATGTGCTTGCTCGCGATCCCTGCGCATAGTGTAGGCTATGATGAGAGCTGCAACGGCCTATGCATTTCCTCCTAAAATGAATGAGACTCGGTCCATCCCGCTGCAGCAACACCACCGAGCCAGGCTGTCATGCTCCTCTATGAAGAGCCCTTCCCCGCTCCCCAGAGCCCAGCACTCCGACGCTAAAGATGCAAGCACGTTTGCTGCAGTGATTTGCACCTCTAACAGCCAGGTTTTATTTCACACGTTGTCATTCCCGCCTTCTGCATATTCCTCAGTTAAACCATCAGGCATCCAGATTTCTGTAAGATTTAGTCTTCCTGTGTCTCTGATACGTCCTCTGTTTTGCCTCCACTCAGCCCTCTTTTCTCATCTCCCACCCTCCCCATCCTCCTCGCTCTCTGCCTCTGCGTTGGTCTTCAGTCTCTCCATCTGTGAGTCGTCTTCTGTGATTTTAATCCTGCTGCACGTTTACTTGTGTGTGTGCGCGGGAGCATGTGTGCGGTTTCTGCAAAATGTGCATCTGCCCTTGTGAAAAAAGAAGTGTGCTTAACTGTATTGAATGTGCACTTCAAATCTTAAAATATTTACATTTAAAAAACTGTACTTGCAGATAATGTAAATTAAACTAATTGTAGCCTACTTAAAGAGAGAACACTTTTGACTGTTTCTTAACACACTTAAAAATGTAATGTCAAATTAAAAGTTCTACTTGTACATTTTAAATAATTATCTATGTTTTAATATTCTTGTTGTGTTTTAAAGAAGTACACTTATTTTGATGTGTTGGCTAACATACTAAAGCACATGTAAAGTTCTTGATTATAATTTTAACTGTAGTGTGATATTTTGTTGTTGTCGGGGAACTGGTTAGTTCCTACCTGTGCGAAAGCCACTTAAGTGTCCAAAAAACATTGCATTAATTTTACGGTCTTCTTAAATATATTAAAATATATTATAAGTACACTTTTTAAAAGGGTTTGAATGGTTTCCCAAGAACCCTTAAAAACTGTAAACAGCACATAAATTGTCTCTCATTTTATACTAATACACAAAGGTCTTATAAGCATTTAGTCTGAGATATAACAGGTTATTTATTGCATTAAGTGGAAGAGATTGTTGAGAAACTTGCACAACTGACACTTGCTAATATTGTTATTATTAAATAAACCTATTAAATTTACAACTGATTGTCAGTATATTATTTAGGCTATATCAGTCTACAAAATGAAATTTTTGAGAACTGTCTTGCACTGTCTCTATTTTGTCTTACCTTGTAAAAGTCAAGGACTGATTTACACAAAGTCTAATTTTCCAGCACCAAAAATATTATATATATATATAGATAGAGAGAGAGAGAGAGAGAGAGAGAGAGAGAGAGAGAGGCCAATCTACTTCTAGTGTAACTAAAATGAGCCAATGCACATTGGGATCCCTGCAGGGTCGCACATATGGCCCCCAGCCTAGACCTGGTTCTCAAGGATTCAGTGGGATATAGGCCTGGCGCCAGACGCTCCGGGTGCCGAGGGTAACGGAGGATTCAACAGGTTTTTCACTCTGGAGACATGAGCGCAACATTAACCGGCTCTACACGTAAAAAGTAACCGGCTCAACACGTAGGCTATAGAACCTAGCGAATGTGTTGGGTGTCCCCAGCCCACAGCTCTACAAATATCTGTTAGCAAGGTGCCACGTGCCAGGGCCCAGGAGGATGCAACACTTCTTGTTGAGTGAGCTCGCAGCCTAAGCACGCAAGGCACGTTTGGGTGCTTCGTATCCACTATCCAGTGGGCCATCCTCTGCTTGGAGACAGCCTTTCCCTTCTGCTGGCCTCCGTAACAGACAAAAAGCTAGTCTGAGGTCCTGAAGCTTTGAGTTCTTTTTACGTACCGTCGCAGAGCACGGACGGGACAGAGCAAAGCCAGGGCTGTGTCTGCCTTCTCCGAGGGCAGCACTTGCAGGTTTGCCACCTGGTTCCTGAAGGGAGTGATAGGAACCTTGGGCACATAGCCAGGCCGGGGTATCAGTACCACATGGGGGTCGTGGCCCGACACATAATTTTAAGTCTGCTGACTGCAAAGGCTCGAAGGGAGTGTTCTGAAGCACCAGAATAAGGTCCCAAGAGGGTATGGAGGGAGGTCGAGGAGGATTTAACCGTATTGCCCCCCTAATGAACCTGACGACCTGGTCATTGCTTCCTAACTAACTTACCTCCTATGGGGTCGTGATATGTGGAAATAGCAACAGCATAAACTTTGAGGGTGGAGGGAGACAGCCTTCACTCCAACCCGTGCTGCAGGAAGGAAAGTACGACACTAATTGAACATCTTCAGGGACCCTCTCTGTGAGAGGAACACCACTCGACGAACAGGCTCCACTTCAAGGCGTAAGCGTGTCTCGTAGACAGTGATCGTGCAGAAGTGATGGTGTTAAAGTATAATTCCGGTATTTAGCACTTTGAGTCTCTTTTCTGGTTTGTTTTGGATGAACTAGAGTGGTGGACACAGAAATTTTGACGATGGGTCCTGTTTCGACTTTTTGACTCGTTTAGAATCGCCTTTGACCGCTTCAAAATGTGGCTGGCTACGGGCATGCATGAACATGTCCTTAAAACAACCCTTAACGTTGGTTTTCAAAACTGTGCAACTCACCGAGTGGTTAGTGGTGTTCGTTGATGATTAAAAACAAATATATCGGCGCAATGTATGATATCAATCCGTGTTATTTGCTATAGTGGAAATATTTTTTTAGATACCTCACAACCGCGTATAAACTTCCGCTCGATATTTGAGTCTGAAGCGCAGTAATATCAACGAGCAATGAGTCCTCTAACAGAAATCAATGGGATTTTACAAAATGCCAAATAAAACACGACAGAAACTGTATTTCGCTACGCTACTTGTTTTGGAACATCAACGAACATCACTAACCACTCTTTGAGTTGCACAGTTTTGAAAACGAACGTTAAGGGTTGTTTTAAGGACATGTTTGTGCATGCACGTAGCCAGCCACTCTGAAGTGGTCAAAGGCGATTCTAAACGAGTCAAAATGTCGAGACAGGACCCATCGTCAAAATTTCTGTGTCCACCACTCTAATTCATTCAAAACAAACCAGAAAAGAGACTCAAAGTGCTAAATACCGGAATTATCCTTTAAGTACCTCTGGGGGTAAGTCACCTAGAACCTCTGCTTCCCATTCAGGGACCAGACATGGAGTTTCCAGAGGTCTGTGCGCAGGTGGCATAGGGTGCCCCGTCTCTGAGAAAGAAGGTCCTTCCTCAGAGGAATGCGCCAGCAAGGGGCTGTCGCAAGGAGCATGAGTTCTGTGAACCAGGTCCGGTTGGGCCAGTAGGGCACAACTATTAAGACCTACTCCTCGTCCTCCCTGACTTTGCACAGAGTCTGTGCAAGTAGGCTCACGGGGGAAGCTCCCAAGTCTGCTACTGACTGCAAAGAACTGCTGGGCCAGTCCTCGACAGTGTCGCCGAAAAGGCCACCTTGTGAGATGGGAGCATTGAGAAAGTGTACTTTGACGACCTCTCGGACCTCTGCAAGGCCAGCCAGGGGGCACTTCTGGACCACCAAGGTGGACATCGTCTGGTCGAGTGCCTGCGCCGTGACTTGATCACGGTCAGTCAATATGCGCAGCTCAACCCCGACTCAGAACTACCCTTGTGCAATAAGAGTGCCTTGGCCTAGCATGCAGGGCGGAGGTGGCCTTCCAGAGGCATAGCCACCCCACCGTCAAGGGTAGTGAGAGAGGTGAAAACTTTTATGTAGAATTTGGCACTTTTGGCGTTCCATATTTGGCATATTTAAAAGGACCAGCAATCCCATCCAGAGGCTGCACAGCTTGTGATGCGCTAGAGGGGGAGGGGCCCTAGGGGGTTGGTTCCCCGAAGGAGAAGCCCTCACCGCTCAGGTCACCCAAGCTATTTTACCGAAGTAGACCCTACAACAGAGAATAGGCAAGGGGGCCGCGCACCTAGAGCGGCGAGCGAATGCTGGGTTGCCGTGACAACCCGCCCTGCAGCCCGGCAGCTTGACAGCACACAACACGCTGAGGAGCGATAGACCTCGTGATCTCCATGGTCTCCCAGAGTGTCGAGCAGACCAACAACAGAGGGGACTCAAGCTTTCCGGAGAAAGAAGTACATTTACTTCGTTACATTTACTTGAGTATTTTTGGGGTAAATTTGTTCTTTTAAGAGTAGATTTAAATGTGGATACTTTTACTTTAACTCGAGTACATTTCTTCTAAAAAAAACGGTACCCTTACTTTGTTATGCTGGGCAACGTTCCTCTAGTTACTTTAATGCAATGCATGATAAACGTGTAGTTTATTCCAAGCGCGCCGTCTCTTTTTTTTCTGGGGCATGAGCGATGCCCTATTCACAAATGAGAAATGAATCACTCTTTTGAGTCAATTCTGTTTAAAGACTTGATCAAACAAGTTGGCAAACCGGTCTAAATTGGTTCGCGAATCTGAGTTTGAATGATTTGTTCAGTTTCCTGCATGCACTAAATCGTCTGAAGTGGTTTCTCACTTGGGAGTCGTAACAGGAAATTAAGAGCATTGGATGAAGTGGCCGTGGACCTACAGTCAATTAAAAGCAAATCTGCAAATGCATCCTATTGTTTGCAAGCGATGATGAAGATCTTTATTAGTTAAACATTTATGTATGCTGTCTGTGAATGATTCCACAGGTAGAGCTACATTCGATTTCAATTCATTCAACAGATTACGCCACGATACCAGTACTACAAAGTATGACATTACCATTTTTTATTTATTTATATTATGCATTAAATAGCTACCATTGTTTACAGAGTGTGAAATGAACACCTGCCAACCCGCAGTCATTTTGGGGTTTTGCGCAGTGGAGGCAAACTGTTCATCTAGAAAACGAATGCCTTTGCTTAGACACAATTAACCAGTTTATACGCGCCTGCAGAAATATACATTTGATTGCATTTTGAAGAACAGACGGAAGAAGATCCGTCAATGTGCATTTGATCGTAAATTTGTGTTCAGATGTTCAGTAGCGGTATAAATACACAGAAGGTCATAACTGAAAAGTTCAGGGAGTGGTGCTAAGGTTAATGTGTATAGAGACCATGTTTGAAAATAACATACCATCTACACTAAACCCTACACTAACCTAACTAATAGTGTTATCAAAATCAAATATTTGCTAAAGCAACTATACCATTGCTTCCACAAATATTTGAGTTCTTTTGTGGAGTATCATGACATTCTACATTCTACATTGCTTTGCAAGGACACCCGGAATGCTGTACCAGATGAGCTACCGAGCAAGTTTACTATATCTGAAAAGTTGTACGGCATATGGAGTTGATGATGTTACGCAACCATCAAAATGTATTAGTTTACAAATCATGCAAGTGTTTTGAGGTCATAACATAATATTGCACAAGGAAATGTGTGAAAATAAGTTGTTATTAATCGAATTTCTGCCCTTGTAATCATAATTGGTGTGAAAAGGAATACAAATTGGTGTTTACTGCATCTAATGTTCATTTCAGCTGGAAACTGTAGTGACTTGTATGTACGTTTTTGCAGTTTAGCAGAAATGCAGGTAGAGGCACATTTTTCCAATGAGCCCATGTTCATATTATTTTATCCCTTATAATTGTCTCGCTTACTCACACACACAATCACATAGACTCAGCTGTGCTCCTCAGGCAATTTAGAGAGTGTGAAACACACACACACACACAAATTCACTTGGATGTATTCGACCATGTTGCACTCTGTCATTTCAAATTAGAACACCACACATCAATGTGGATAATTACACATATTGACTAAATCCCAAAGATTTACATACACACACACATTGGGACAGTCACTATGTAATCTTACATCTATGATTTAAGAGATTAGCTTACATTTTAAAGTGTTTAAAGGTTGCAGTTAGTAGTGCAAGTTATTTGTCTCTTTTTCTCACTTGTCTTTCCTTTTTCTCACACTTTAAATATTAAGCTGTTTAATTTGTTGTGTAGTTATTTGTCCTCGAGATGACTAGCAAAAAATATTACCCTGGTCTAGCCACCTACAAAATCACATGCTACAAATGCACACATTTATATTATAAGTGGAGCACCCATTAACTGCATTAAATGGTATTTTCCACACCTTTTCACTAAACAAAAAACAATAAAAAATTAACAGTTGTATTTACTATTCTTGTTTTCGGCCTATATGCCGAACCCAGTAGGAAACGTGTATGAATGTTATAAACGAGTCTTAAAAGAAAAAGTACAAAAAGTGATCCAGACATTACAGATGAATTTCTAGTTATTATTACTTGAGTTTTATCAAGCCAAGCAGTTGCAGACAGTTCTTAAGAAACCTAAAGTTCAGTATGTCTATGTACCATGGCCTACGAAAGCTGTACTTATTCTATACTTGATGTTGAAACCCATCGCATACGTAGTTAAGACAATCACAGGCTTGTAATAACACCTTTACAGTCTCTAACACATTCAAACATCAATGCAAGGTTGTGAAAAAGTCTTCTGGAAACTTTCAGGAAATGTGTTATTACCACCCACAAAATCCTAGCCTAGAAAATTCCAGAAAGGAGCCGTGCATTGTTTAAAAGAGAAGAAAAATGGAAGTTGAACGTCACAAAGACTGACAAAAACTAGTGTGTAAGCAGCTTAAAACTCATATTGGGACTCACCAAATCAGACTCCTCGCTGGTTGAGAGGTACATGTCTATGAACATCTGTCTGTGTGTGTGTGTGCAAAATGTGTGTGTCAGAGAGCACTACTCCACCCAGTTGCTCTACAAACAGTCCTAGTAAGAGAAGGGGGGAGAAGGAAGAGCGGTTTCCTCTCGCTCTTGTGGGCTGAGTTTGAAGGGGCTCAAATATGTGCTTGTAAAATGAATGGTCTGTTAGTCTACATTCTCTCTCCTCCCAAAAGCACGTCAAGTTGCTCTGCTAAACCCAGAATTCTCTCTCTTTCCCACGCTAAGAAAAAAACCCACTGTGACAGTCCATCCCACAAACAACCCATGCTCTCTCAGACATGCACATAACCACATGTGGAGTCACACACGTACCAAAGGTTAGTAAAAATTATTCAATGCAAATAAGGGTAAAATGACTAAATAAACATATTAAAGTGACAGCCCTATAATTCAATAATACAGATTTGGGATATCTGAATACAATTAATGCGTTACGTATTCTGAATCCAGCCCTATTCAGCCTTTTTTTGAATACATATGTTGTTTTGACTATGTACAGATGTGAAAGAAAATCAAGTGAGAAACGCTTGCTCTCCCTTCCCCAACGTTGCCAAACTCCTCCCCCTAAAAATTGCCCTCAAAAGTGGTTTTGTGAAAAGTTTTATTCAAAAAAGAACCATTTTCTTCCCCTCAGTGTAAAGAATAACAATGTAAAGAACCCTTTTCCACTATAAAATAACCTTTTGTGGAATGGAAAGATTCCATTGATAGAACCATCAATGCCAATACATTTTTTTTAAAATGCTTTGTTTTTAGGAGTGTGTTTGAATAAAAGTGTAATTTTGAACTAAACTTTGTAACTTTGTACTGTACATGGCCTGACTGAGCGCAAACGTTAGGTCAAGGCAGGGCACCCCTTACAAAAAAGTATTCAGCAAATTCATTTTATTCAGGAACTTTACATAAAGTTCAACAAAAACAAATTGTTGAAGTTGTAAATAAAATAGATTATTGGGGTAATTTTTACAAGAAAATTCTCTAAATACTTCAAAATGTCATGTTTAATGTAACGTTACTTGCAATTTCTTTATAATTATTTTTACAAAACCAAGGTACTTCTAATTTACTTTTAAGTGTATTTCAATATTTCTTGGAACTAAACTGGCCCGCTGTAAATGTATAATAATTTATATTTTATAACTGTACTTTAAGTGTAACAGATAGAGTTTACGTCAACATTTATTTTGTATTGCAAGTATGCTGTAACTATATACACAAGTACTTTTTATAAACTAAAATTGGACCAATTTAGTTCCAAGTATTGAAATAGTACACTTACAAGTATACTAGTACTATATTGACTTAGAGTATACATGAAAAATTTACTTGAACTTAAGTTTACTTAAATAAATGAACCTGAAGTATAATTGTTTTGTAATGGTTATCATTAAAAAAGTTTTCAAAACTGTTCCAAACACACAATGCTTATTTCATATGCAAATATAAAATCAAAGAGCCAAAATATATATATATATAAAAACGGACAATTATTTTTTATCACCGTTATCTGTTTTGATGTAAAAATCCTACAAACATGATTAGTGTTACGTCTGATCTTTTGATTGTTTGAGTTTTGTTTGATTTGGATTTCCTGTTCAGTTTCCTGTGTTAGTTAATGGGTGTGTCTCAATCAGCTCCCTAGTTTAGTAGTCTGGGCACTGATCAGGTAGTCGGCTATTTTTTATTTTTTTATCTCTATCGCGAAATCCTTCCAGTGCACTGAAACGTTTGTTTTCTAAAAAGTCCCACAATGCACCGTTAAAACCAGGGAGCATCAATGCTATGTTCCCTTAACGGAAGTTCAAAAGGGTGAAACCACTACAGCCAACTCACTACACATAATGACACGCGATAGATGTTTTTTCAAATACAAACCATTATTCAATTATTTGTCAGCATAAACATACATCGCTAGACAGGAAATGAACATAACCGTTCAAGAGGGAATTTTGGTGGAATTGGACTGCCTGGAGAGGCTGATCAACTTGAGTGACATTGAACCAGTTCCCCTCCTTGTTTCAGTCCTTGAGCAACCTCCTTCCCTGCCAGTCCCATCCTGCTGTTTAAATGTTTCAGTTCCATCTGAAGTCCCACTCTGCTGGTTCTGTTACCCAACACCAAGCTTGTTTCGTTGTCCAGTGATGATGCTCCAACCCTGTCTCCCACTTCCAACATCTCTGCCTGTCCCATATTGGCCAAGGAGGCTGTCTGTGAACTCTGTCTGTCATGTATTGACCAAGGAGGCAGTCTCATAACAGTCTTCCTATGCTAGCCAGTTCTTCGGCCCAGTCTCCGCTGGCTCCCTTCGGCTCCTCCTTCGTTGGCTCATCCTAGCAGCTCGGATCTGCCTTGGACTTCCAGTTCACCAGCTCCGCCCTGGTGTGTCGACCCCCTGGCTCCACCTCGAACCACCATGCTCGCCATCTACCTCGGCCCGTCGACCAGTCGGCATCATCCTGGTTCCTCAATCACTCGCTCCACCTGCGACCATCGTCCTTATGACTCCCTCCGGCTCCATCTTGGTCAGTTGTGGCTCTGCCTACACCACAGACTTCCGGCCTTTGGAGGAGCCTGACGGAGATGAAAGTCTCTTCACCTTTTCAGCTCCGTCGTGCTCCTCCTTCCTTCGGCTGCGCCTGGGTCTCCACCTCCACCAGCTCCGCCTCTGTCAGTTGACTCCCTGGTTCCATCTTCCTGGTAGCATGGTTTAGGGTCACTTCCTGGCTCCTCCTGCCGTCGTCTCCTCCCTGGATCCTCCCTCGTCCTGGCTTGTCTCCTCTGCCAGCACCTCATCCTCTGCCTAAGCCCTCTCCTGCCTTCCTCTGTTGGACATTTTTGTTAAGGCGTGCTTTTTTGAAGGGGGGCTAATGTTACGTTTGATCTGAGTGTGTTTTGTTTGAGTTGGACTCAAGTTGTTAGTTTTGCACTGTGTTCTGATTTAACCCAAATTAAAACTATTCAGATTGTTATTCAGCTAATACAGTTATGCTTTGTTTCTCAATTTACTGAGTTTACAATCTAGACATTACATCAATATTCTTTTATAATCACATATTTCTTGTATGCTGTCTATGACATGAAAGAAAGTCTTATTAAAGAAGACTAATGCTGTACTCTTAAGACAAAGAGTTTTATATGGTTACTTAGATGCACACCAACATATGCACACACTCAGTTTCTCCCTTTCTCACCGTAGCCCCAACACTAAGTGCGTAAAAATATAAATATATATGGCCGTTACAAATGAAACAGAGACCATTTCCTTACCTTGACCTTCTTAGACATGTTCACTATCTAACAGTGGGGAAAAAAGGATGGTTACTACTGCAACTGTCCCTCTGATCAATAATTCAGACTTGAATTCACAATGACTACATGTAGTTTCCAATTACAGTTATCAGGTTAGTGAAAGAGACTATGTTAACAAACAGCAATCACAAAAAGCTGTTCGTAAATTCTTGTAAATATCGGGATGTAAAGCAATTCGTCAAAGGGAATCTATAATGCTTAATTACCCTAACCCTTCTAGAAAAGGTTTCATGCTTAAATGTTCAAAAAACAAATTTTTGAAATATTTTATATTACTGCAGCACCTCTCTTCCCATCTGTTTGGTTCCTGTCTATATGAAGCCCCTCCTTTGAAAAGCACAATGTGCTCTGATTGGTCGGCTGGAGCAGTGTGTTCTGATTGGTGAGCGTGTTTGGGAAATGTCACTCCCCTAACCATAACCGCGAGTTTCAACACAGCGCTAACGCAACTCAACCACTTTTTACTCTTTTTTAAAATAAGACTGCTGTGAATTAAAATGTTGCAAATATGAAATGGTTTGCAAAATCAAACTGGATTACAAAACCTTAAATGCTACTTGTGTTTTTTAGATTGTAACAAGACTCTTCCACAAATCTGCAGTCAAGGGACTTGTGGGTCTGCAGTATGATTTATATTAACTACAGCAATGTTGATATTAATCAAAATTGTATGTATGTTGCCAAATGTCCTTAAACTTACCATTATGCAAAATAAATGCACTTAATTGTATTGAACACTTGTAGTGTACTTTAAAAAAAACGTACTTGCAGATAATATATCATATTAATGTAATGAAAGGCCACTAAAATGTACTTAAAGAGAGAACACTTTCATGTTTCTTAACACTTAATTACACTTTTAAAAAGATCACTTTGTAATAGTCTGTATTACTGTCTTACTTTTACTTTGTAAAGTTTATTTTAAAGTACATTATATTTGAATATGTTGTTGTGCTTCAAAAGTACACTTATTTTGATGTGCTGACAATCATACTAAAACATGTAAAGTACTTGATTGTAATTTTAACCTGTGTTATTCAATATTACATTTAAAGTTTGTACTAAATGTACTAAATTGCAAATGTGTGATTGCAAATATATTTAAATACATGACATACATACTTTTCAATACAAATTACATTAAAGTGTATTTTCAATTCACCATAAATGGTTGTCAGTACATTAAGAAGTACACTTTAACTATATTTCAAACACAACAGAAGTAATAATACAATTTAATTAATTTTAATTTTAATTAAGTGGATCAAAAAAGCCCTCTTAAGTTCAGCTAATTGCATTGAATATCAATTTAAACAATAACATGCAATTAAGTGTCCGGCCTTGCAATCAATAATTATCAAAATTCCATTACATTCTGAGCTCATGGTTCTCAATATATGAAAAATGAACTTTAGATTGTATAATCAGGACCACGAATGGGGTCAGTGGTTTTGGATACAAATAATGCAGATATTGCTCAGGTATAGTGTTCAGATGAAGAAGTAATCATGGATTTGGAATAGACATACAAGTTCCACTAAGACTCTTCCATTACATAATAGGATACCAGCCACCACTGGTATGGGGACCCCAGTTATCACCCATCTTAAGTAATATGGCTGTCAATCAGGGCTTAAGTGGCCTAAGTCCCAGGTATGTTGGTCCCGTCAAAATCCTAAAACAAATCAATCCAGTTCCTAGACAATGAGATTTTGTGACATGATATTCTGTGGCATGCAGATCCCTCTCCAGCCCACCAGAGAGAGCTCTCGCCTCAATATTAGTCCAAAGCCTCAGTTTGTTTTCCAACTCTTGGTTGTTATACTTCCTGTTTGGAGCAAATGTATGTTGCTCTCCTGCTTTCCATACCCAGGTGTGCAGGAACTCAATGAGGATGGAGCACAACTTTTAAAAATAATAATTCCCAGTAATTTACAGAGTGTATAAAGAGAGCTATAGCTTACTGTATATCTAAATATGCTAGTACATTTCTTAAAAAGTAGGCAGGTACTGGACCTGCAAAATGGATAAAAGTAATATTTCAAGTGAAATATTTCAAAAAATGTTTAATCTCACTAACTACTGGGTAACAAATGCATCAGGAAAGGTAGCTACATTTTTTAAATGTCTATTTGCATATTTGTATGTCTATCTTGTCTAAATAGTTTTGGAGTAAAGAAATAACCTAAAGGTGATACACAAGTATGCTCGTTAAATTGGAATAAACCTAACTGAGGAGAACATTCTAAGTGTGACTTTAAACATAACAAATCTGTTACAACAAAATCTTATTGGAAACACAGCATTCTGAATCTGTTAATTCTGAATAACAAATGTTTAAGTCCCCATGCTTTGACCAAAAACACAGATAATTCATGTGCATTATCAGTGATCAAACTGAGCATGTTAGTTGGACCCTCAACACCAAACTTTATATTGCAAGTCATTGCTGTTTATTTTATGTTACTCATACTAAATTTTATAATGTGACATTTTTCTATATTTATTTGATAGTTTAAATAACCTTTGACTAAATGGAAGTTGGATTTTTTTTATTAGGCTACAGTGCAGAATTATATATATATATATTTTTTTTTACACTAAATGACTCCAAATAGGTATCAGAAAAAATAAACATGCTTGCTTTTGGACTGTCTTCCGATTGTTTTGAACTGTTTTATGCATGTCATCTTCTTTTCTGCTGACTGCTTTTGAACTGTTTTTTATTTATTTAAGTTTTTGCAGAGAATGCAGTCATGTCCCGGATGGAAACCAAACCATAAATAATGTAAACATGCCCTTGTGTGTCCTTACTGTGTCTGTTTATCTTAGAAGTAAAAAAGAAAAAAGTTTTCCATTGAACCATACACTACTGTTCAAAAGTAAGTTCGTTTTTTTTTTTTTTTTTTTTGAAAGAACTTAATACTTATGCAGCAAGGATGAATAAAATTGATCAAAAGTGTCAGCTGTTCTTTTTAACTTTCTATTTATCAAAGAATCCTGAAAAAATTAATCTCGGTTTCCACAAAAATATTAAGCAGCACAACTTGTTAAACATTGATATATTAAGAAATGTTTCTTGAGCAGCAAATCAGAATGATTTCTGAAGGATCATGTGACACTGAAGACTGGAGTAATGATGCTGAAAATTCAGCTTTGCATCACAGGAATACATTACATTTTAAAATATATTCAAACAGAATGTTACAGTTGTTAAATTGTATTAATATTTCACAATATTACTGTTTTACTAGCCTGGGTTTCCCCATGCTGTTTATTCACGCTGCTAGGCAGCCTGGACACCATGGACCAGATTTTCCCCTCAAAAAGGGAACCAATCACAGAACGGGGAGGGAGCAGCAAGACGATGACGACGTCTATGCGACACACCGAAGCAGTTTGTTTATATCTATGGATCCAACATGGCATTAGACGCGAAGTTAACTTTCGATGCAGCCTTAGATAGTGTTCTAAGTAGTTTAGTCGCTGAACGCCATCTTGTACACATAAATCTCTGACCCATCGTCTTCTTCCTCGTCGCATTTCTGTCGCTCTACATACGTCATCTGGTATAATTGAAACGATTGGCTATGAGCTACGTACAGGCGCATTTGATAGACATTCGTAGCGCCCAATAAACGGCTCTGGGCATTCGTAAACCACGCCTCAAATACGAGAAAATGAACATGTGGTTCCCAGACCACGTCTCAATGAGACGAGGTCTGACGTTTGCCAGGCTACTGTTTTACTGTATTTTTATCAAATAAATGCAGCTTTGGTGAACTGGAGAACTTTAAAAACATTACAAATCTTTCTAACCCCAAACAATCTCCTCAACCACCACCAATGTGCAGCATCCACCTGGATGATGCGACGGCAGCCATATTGCACCAGAACGCCCAACACACACTAGTTTCATGTAGGAACTATCGGTAGAAAGAAAATAGTTCCTCATGAAACTGCTCACAACTGCTGCAAATTCAGCTGTGCATCACAGGAATAACATTACATTTTAAAATATATTCAAATAGAAAACAGTTGTTAAATTGTATTAATATTTCACAATATTACTGTTTTACTGTATTTTTTTATCAAATAAATGCAGCTTTGGTGAACTGGAGAACTTTAAAAACATAAAAAAATCTTACTAACCCCAAACTTTTGAACAATCTCCTCAACCACCACCAATGTGCAGCATCCACCTGGATGATGCGATGGCAGCCATATTGCACCAGAACGCCCACCACACACTAGATTCATGTAGGAACTATCGGTAGAAAGAAACTAGTTCCTGATTTTACTATTGATATTATTGTTGGGCTTGTATTAATGTCTTATTTTTTCTGTAAGGTGTCCTTTGGATGTCTTGAAAGGCGCCAACAAATAAAATGTATATTATTATTATATTAATGTATTATTATTAGTTCCTACATGAAACTGCTCACAACAAATCTGTGGATGACTTGACACTTTAAAATACATTAAACATGAGGAAAACATCAACATTACCTTGGACAATCAAGCGAGGGGTGCTTGGTAGCGTCACAATCCCTTCAACGTCAGTGGCACAATCCTGCAAAAATAATATATCAATAGAATAAGAGTAGAATAAGACTCAACTGTTAACAGTCTGTACTATGGTAGCATAGAGTCAAAATTTGCACACAAATCATCCCTTGCCCCCATCGTATTTCAAGGGGTCATAGACTGGATTATTTTATTATTTTATAATGTTTCCTGGGGTGCCCTTATAATGTTAGTATGATTTTAACATAAAAAATTGTCATAATTTATAAATAAAAGACATTTTTCCAAGCCTGATTTTAGCCTCTGATTTGAACACTCTGTTTGAAGGGGCGTGTCTGCTGTGAGACTTCAGTGTAAACGCCCACTGCTGTGATTGGCTGACATGTTTGCATATGAAATAGCTAGTATTACATGTGGAACTCTCTAAAACTTTTACTACGTTTTTACTATAACAGCTATCGAGATTAAGGAATCGTGAAAAGTATTGATCATAATGATCTAATCTCATCACATGAAAGGTTGCAGTGAGCATGGAGCAGATGACAGCCAGTCTGTTGATCGCGGATGAAATTACACCTCTGGCTTTCACCAAATAACAATGCAAACACATGTAGTAAAAGCTTCGTTGTACTGTACATTGTAACAGCGTCATGATTTTGTGATGATTGATTTCAACGAGTTTTGACAAGTGTCCAGATAAACTCGCGCTGTTTGATTGACAGCTTGGGCAATTGGAAAGGGAGCGTTCTTTGATGCTTTCTTTATATCATTTAATCACAGTTTAAATAAGATTATTTTCATCCTACTGAGAGAAACGACATGAAGTTGATTGCTTAGTCACTGATTTACTGATGCATAAACAGTATTGAACGATATTTTGAGAGATGATACTTGACTGTCGACTTGAATAATTACATCAGAAATCACTGATCACAGATCAGACATTAGAATAAACATGACTACTTACAAGTTTGTGGCGTTGCTGGCTGATGCATATCGTAAAAGTCTGTTTGGAAAGCCTCCGCCGAAATTTACCAAATATACACAGTGAAATACACAGAATACAAACAAATAATGAGACATTCACATTGTTGTGGAAAAAAAAACACTATCCTAGCATTAGGATCGTTTGGAAGGTAATGGTATTATTGATCCTGTATCGATCTTTTCTCGTTCTCATGTCACTCACTAACGCTCCAGTGGGCGGGGCCAAAGCTGAAGTGTGACGTCACAAGTCTCCACTTTTTAGATCCTGTCGTTTGCTGGCCTTGGTTTCAATAAAAGCAGTTTTTGGAATAACAAGAAAGTTTAGAGTTTTACAGGGTATACTATTTTTATAGTATAATGAACTCTTAACTGTCAAAGGATCAAGGAATATTTGAATTCTCATTCTATGACCCCTTTCAAACGCATTGATCAATATGCTTGTGTAGACTTCAGTGAAATGTGCACTGGTTTCTCTCCTCGTTCTGGTGAGCGAGTCTCGTCGACAATAAACACAGGCTCTTATCAGCCTCATCCAGTGCATTTACATTAAATGTGATTAATAGTGGATCATTTCACGCGCTTCCGTGTCAAAGTGTCTGTTATCAGATTTGTTGAAGATGCAGCTTCTGTTCATGTGTGCCAAAATATTTGAGAAATCCCGACCAGCTGATGTTTTACGAACATGTCCGGAATAAATAGTAGGCCTATGTATGTGCAGTAGATTTTAATTAGATGAGATGAATTATGTTACTAACCATGAAAATCTGAACTTAGATTTTCATCTTATGATAAACTTTTATTACACTTCCCATTTTCTTGTCTGATGATGGTGACTAACTTTCCATTCCAGATCTAACAATAAAACAGGATAACTTTTATTTCCTCTTTTATTTATGTAGCCACCAGATGAACTTTCGATATGATCTATAACTTCTAACAAACTTTTGACTCAATGTAACCTTGGTCGAATGGAACTTTGAAAAAGGACTCAATGTCCTGTTTATTTTGACTGTATTGTGAAATGATTGACTGAAATATTAACCCCTTACAATGTTTTTGATATTTTGCTGATTTAGCTAACAAAGGGTAATGAAAGGGGGGGCTGGTTTTAAACAATTTAACCAATCATATTATAGCGCATGACATGTTAGTCATGATGATTCTATTTTGATGTGTCTGGCTTTACCCTATAAAGCCTATTGTAGCCTATTCTTATGTTGGGCCGAGAATCTCTGAGTAGCCTATTGCTCGAGAACTCCCGGCCGTTTGAATAAACCATCTGAGGGACATTTACTGAAGTCTGTCTCGTTTATTATTTATGCTGCGCAGCAAGAGAACTAGTTAGTAAGGGAAAACAAGTTAGACTAGGAGATATTGAGTGGGGACGTCGATTTGTAGATAGACTAAGCGTCGACAGTAGACGTTAGGGGACGTCGATTTGTAGACGAGACCCAGATAGACTAAACGTTGACAGTAGACGTTAGGGGACGTCGATTTGTAGACGAGACCCAGATAGTCAGATGCAGGGAAAAATCCACAACATATGGTAACCCTATACAGTTAGGGTGATATTAAAGGACATAAACCATGATATAAGATTTCGGGCATATTGCCCATCTCCAAGTCATTCATTCCCTGTGTGACCTGTAAAGACACTTCCACAAAACTCTTGCGTATGGTTTGGTCACACCACAGGGTGTCACTGTGGCCTCAAAGCTTCAGCACTGCCACTCAGAGCTCCATTGCTATATCTGAGGTAAAACACGCCCCCTCATTAGCATACAGAGGAAGACATGTAGAAATAAATAAATGCAGAAATAAATAAATGTGGAAATAAATAGAAATAAATAAATGTGGACATAAATGCGTATATACATAAATAAATGTGGAAATAAATAAAAGTGGAAATAAATAATTGCATAAATAAATGTGGAAAAAATAAATAAGTGTGGAAAAACTACAATTATTCATAAATAAGGAAATAAAAGTATAAATACTCATTTATTTATTTTACATTTATTTGTATGATTATATATATATATATATATATTTTACATTACATTTCTTCATATATTTATGTATTTATTTATTATTATGTCAGCTTTGGCATTCCATACCCGTTCATTTCTTGTTTAAAAAAATGCACGCTCAAATATACGTGGCCTACGTTAAAGGTTGTATCAGTGATTTCAGGCCCCAATTTTTTTTTTATCACATTCATCTAAACACAATAGTGATTAATAGTGATTAACACAACCAAAACAAATAGTGTTCCAACCAATCACCGACAGGGGGAGGGTGTTGTGAGGTTTTGTGCTCGTGCACGGCTGCACACGAAGTCGGAGCTGAAGAAGAAGCTGGCTCAAAACCTCACAACACCCTCCCCCTGTCGGTGATTGGTTGAAACACTATTTGTTTTGGTTTTGAGTGGTTGGTGAAACCAGTTGTTTTTGTGTGCAGATCTCAGAGCCTAGGCTGCCTACAGAGACGCTTTTTTTTGACGGCATGCTTATGGGGCGGGCAGCTAAATAATTTACAGTGTATAATTTATTTCTGTGATGCAAAGCTGAATTTTCTAATCAATTCATCAGTGTCTCTACAGGGAAACACCCTGGATGGATGGCCTTGATTTTTTTTTTTTTAGTCAAATATGTTTCAATTAAAGATAAAGTATTATATTGTATTATCAGAAGTAAGGTGCACTTTATTTTACAGTATTTAAAGGGTTAGTTCACAAAAAATAAAGAAAAAGTAGTTCACCCCAAAACAAGAAAGTACAGCGTAATATAAGGTAACTACTTGAACTTTATATGAACTAAGGTTGGGTTCAGGGTAAGGTTCAGGTTAATACCTAGTTATTATATTAAGTACACCGGACTGTAAAATAAAGTGCTACCAGAATTATTTTAAACATAGTGTCAACACACCTCCACAGAGAAACAGATGGTGTTGCAACAGTGTTTAATATTCATCCTGTGAATGTTATTCAAGTCTTTGCAAAGTAGTGGCGTGTCCTTGATAAAACAGATGGCTTCTGAATATGCAATTCCTTCAAAAAGACTTGCAGACATCACACAACAGACTGTGTTCAATTTATCACAGCAAAACTTTTGATTAACATCAATCCAGAAATGGAATCAGTAAAGAAACACTGCTGGTAAACCTTTTAAAAATGAGAAACCTTCTGCTCAGCACAATCAAGAGATTTTGTGGGTGTGAGTTTGGTTCGTTTTGGTTGGTGTGAATCAGGGTTATTACTAAAACTATTAAAACATTTCTGTTAATTGATATAAAGCTGAAATATAATATATTATTGAAAAACTTAGATGATAACGTGTTCCCTGTCAGACAACGACACCACTGCGCAGCCTGTTCACGCAGACATCATACGTCATCAGCGTATTTCACGTGAGCTGTGCAGGCAGAGCGAGAATGGCTGGCAGAAAGTTGTTTATGTTGGTTATTGTAGTACTATTACTCTACTGTAAAGTTTTCTCACCGATGAATGACACATGATGTAATCAAATAACGTTGTGTCTGGTCCGTTCATGTGTTTTGGAGGAGGCGTGGCTTTGGAAAGCGATTTGCAGGGAGGGTGGGATCGTCTGCTTTCAATGCTAGCCAGCTAAAGTTAGCATTTCCCAGATCACCTATTCATGCAGCTTTAATCTACACGAAAATTAGAAATGTTTCCTTGGCATTAAACTGAAATAAGTTTAAGTTGGAGCACTAAAATTATAAACTGAAGATAAAAATAATTAAAAATAACAATACAACTAAAATAACAGTGGTGTGTGAATGTTATGCTTGTGCGTGCACTAGCGAACCAAAACCAAATCTGCTTAAATACAAAGGGGACAACTAAATAACACAGTAAAACAGGCTTCTCTTCTGGGTACTCCATCGTCGTCCGATGATGACTTCTCCTATAATTTGTGGGTTCTTTGATGACTGTATAGTCAGATGCGGGATGCACACTGTCTTTTACAGACAGGGCATATAAAAGTTTCTCCTGATTGTCTTAAGGGAGCAGGAACAAGCATGGCCTGCTTTCTCGGATGTGTTTTAGGCGATGTTCAGTTCTCCAGGCTTCTTAACTTTGTACTCCATTCTGACAAAGTTCCTTCCAGAGCGTGCGATTCACTGCACTAGTTTCTAGGGATGTGGAATAAACTTTACATAAACCCACCCCAGGAACGCGATTTATAGATTATCAAGACAGAATATGCTAATCAGTGACTAGAAGATAATAAGCTACATAAATTCACCAACTAACCATTCGGAAATGTTGCACTTTTCTCAAGTCTCTCCATCTTTCTGACTTCGGTTTGAACATAATAGGCTAAACGTTTTTGAAATTTCCAGTGCATGTCTGTGTGAGGTAAAAGGACACGAGCTCTTGAAGCTCCGCCCCCTGTGCTGGGAGCATCAGCTTATTTGCATTTAAAGGAACAGACACAAAAACGGTGCATTTTTGCCCACTCTCAAAAAGTGACAACTTTATCATGCTATATAAAAATATCTGTGGGGTATTTTGAGCTAAAATTTCACATACACACTCTGGGGACATCAAAGACTTATTTTACATCTTGTGAAAAGGGCATTATACCATGCCTTTAAAACACACCTACACACTGGTTTAACTAAAGGCTTAACTACGGTAAACAGCAAATACTCCTGTCTCCTGGTGGATACAACATATCACCCACAAGTAAAGAGGAAAGATAACTGCAGGAAGAAGGGGGAAATTGTAAAAAAATAAATAAAAAAAACGGAGTAAATGCATGAAGTAGACTCTCGCTACACATTACACAATTTATTGATTAGAGCTAATGCCATGATATATTATATCTACAAATTGCAACTGAATATAAAAAGTCATGATTTAGCCACCATATTTGTAGAAACCATTTCCAGACAATATGGCCATCAGAATTTCTATTTAGTTTGTAATGAGAGTTCTGAGAGTTCCTCTTCTAGATGGGGTTGACATGAAAGGAAGAGACAGTTTGCATAAACACAGGACAAAAATATGCTATTGATGTTATGAAATATTCATTGTTTGTTATACCCCATGTGCTTCACACAACCTTGGAAGTTGCATTGCAGGTCTCCCAAAGAGCAGGTGATAAAAATTGTGTTTTCCCCTCAAGGTGTCTTGTCCAGTTGTTAGTTTTTTTAATGTGTTTTAAATGTAAATTGTACTCCAGATTTGTTAAGTTGTTTCAAGGTATAGCCTTTTTTTTTCACAAAAAAATAAAAAAATAATAAATATAAAATAGACTAAAAGGTAAAAATAGTAGGCTAACTACATCCAGGGAGAGAACATGTGGCCTAATTAAATTCCATCCAGAATAAACTCTAACGACTTTCATTAAAGTCAGTATTTTGAAAATAAACACATCTATATGCATATATATATATATATATATATATATATATGCAAACATACCTACATAGTATACACATCTATCTATATAATAATCTCCTTTTTACACTTAGCAGCTAAATCAGACCTTCTTTCTGATATATTCAGCCCATTTCCTCCATTTTTCCAGGAACACACCCTTCTTTAAATTAACAGAAAAGGTGATCTTTATTGCCTTTACTGGCTGCCAAAAGCACACCCATTAGGTGTTTATACCGATACTATATCTGGACATACACAACCAAAATAATTTGCTTTCAAGAAGTATATAGCCTATTATAGGCTAATACATTTTCATTTGTGTAGCCTATGTAAAATGCCTATATAGGCTACCTTTCATTTCACTTTCTTTCAAGTGTCTGAAAACATTATGATCAGTTCACACTATATGTTCATTTAAAGTATCCCTATAATAGGCTATTTGAGTAATAAGTATAAGTGTGCTTCGTTTTTTGCAACCAATTTGAGGTAAAAACAACATTCAAATTGATTACAAATAACAATAGGGAAAACACTGATTTAGAAATAAAATATGAGACATAGGCTAGCCTAGGCTATAACACAACTTTAGGTTAAATCAGAAAATTTGAACTAGGTCTCAGAGCGACCACATATTGATGTGAAAATATTCACAGATCTTGATAGATTATAGGCTATGGCATTAGTAGGCCTAATTTACAGGAATATTTTGTTTTTGTTTTTCTGACAGGACCAGTGGTTGTAAAGCTATCCTACCATTCAGTAAATATTCTGGCCAGATAAAGCGTGCTTTACAATAGTAATTGAAGGCGTCAGTGTTCGTGGGCTAAGTACAGTCAACTGGCCTATTGACGTCTCCTTATTTGACTTGGATTGCCTCACTTTTGTATAAGGGCCGCTGAATAGTCCGCCGTTTGAAAAGGGTTCAAAGAACTTCAAAGTTTCCGTGGCGAGTCACAAGCAAATCGTATTCCAGAAAAATAGTTGTTTTCATTGAACTTACAGAGCGGCAGAAACCTCGAGTGCGAAGTTAGAAAAGTTTCTTACTAGGGAACGGCGATGTGTGATTTGTGCCCTCTGTTTCCCACTAGATATCTCGCGCTGAAATAGGAACTACCCCTGAAACACACATGGTACAATCCAATGCACCTTTTGATCATTCCAGCAGAAGCAGCAGCGACTGACTGTGGAACAACATTTCAAGGTTCTTGGTGGAGTTGCGGCGTCCTGATTTGTCTGTATAGTTCAACTTAACCCGTAACCTAACGGGATCACAGACGCCTTAAACAATGGTTTTTAAAGAGTTCTTAATCTAATTCAGTTGATCTGAAGGGTGCTGATACTTAAAAAAAAAAAAAAAAAGAGAGAAAAAAAAGAAAACATTTGCGAAAACAGCACGAACGAAAGAGAGGATTCTTCACGATGAGGCTCACTGCGGTGCTTTGTGGCAGTCTTTTAACTTTCATGCTTCTCGCCGAAGGTAAGTGTTTTGGAGTTCTTCGCTTTTGCTTTGAGAAGTAAACACGTCGTTTCTTGTAAATATAGAAACACAACAAAAATAGCCTACAGAACAGTCGGAGCGAACAGAATTAAACCGTAGCCTATATCATCAAAGAGTTATCAGACATGTACACAAACAAAACAAAACACGAGAGTCGTGATAGATTCAAACCGCGTTAAAGCAGAAAATCACCTCGCGATGGTCAGTTTGCCAAGATATGAAACTAACTACTGTCTAGTTGGTGATGTTGCCTATATAAATAGAATTTAATTTACCGTGCAGAGAAATTTCCTTGCAGTTATGCTGCCTGGCTGAAGCGAACTTGATGCTTTCGGACGTTTCTAAAATATAACACGCAAAGTAGGTTATCTTTTGAATACCATCTGTGTTTTATGAAATAGCCTACATAAACCAAACGACACTTCGTTGTAAGTCAACATCGCCGCTCGCTGTATTCGCAACATGTTGGAACAGCCGCTGCACGCGGGCAGGAATGTAGCGACTTCAAAGCGCAGGTTCGGCCTTAATAAAGAAATACACGGACGCAGCTTTGACAGAATTACACAGATCAGTTACATAGTGTTGCATCAGTGAAAATGCTATCAATGTATGTAAAAATGCCTGTAAATGTCAAGTTGTCAACTAGATATCTACCCCTGTATATCAGGAAACAAAAGACCCTTGGAGCGATTGCAAAAAAGTGTGCATAATCTCTGTGAGATTCAATATTCACTGTATGCTTTCCAAACAATTTCACCTCTTACATAACACGTGTAATTATATATAGGCAATCTGTGTTAGCCATGCCTTGTTATATACATATATTATTATTATATTCACATTATTCTGACAAATCTGTCATATTGAAATGTTATGTTTCGCTAGCTTGATGTCTTGTTCAATAATAGCTTATAATATTATCTAAAGAATAAACTTGAAGACAAATGAAACTGCATTGAGGTTCACACACTGTTCAAGATGTAGATCATGTTTTGTTTAGGTGCACAACTGAATTTTTTTTTTGTTTAGTTAAAAAAACAACATAAGTTTGGTAAGACACTTCAGCCACAATTCAGTTAAGGTTAGTCACATGGACATGATTTGTTTCTTTACTCTAGGTTTTTCTTTCTTTGCAAAACTTTGCAAAAGAATTGACCACTCAGATATAGTGAAATTGAGTTGGAAAGAGACTAATTTCTATCCCGCAAGGAAACCAGAAAAGGTTAATGTGCCATTGCACAAACCAGCCAACATATGAACCAACATCCACATTCTGCATGACCTTTAAACTTGTTTCCGTATGGCATACTGGTTTTACAATTTTGTCATTAATGTTAAAGATGAACTTCAAAATCTGTATCATCAATGGGTCTAGTTGTTCTGAGATGTTGAAACCTCATTACAGGATGATTCTCTTTGGTGTATTTTTAAGATGACGCTTCCTTATTGTTTGTTGCGTTTATAGTAACTGGCAGCATATATGACTACCAATGTCCTGCTTACAAGTGTATGGGCTTTTTATAAAGTGTGTGAAAATGTGTGGCAATGTCTTAGGTTTCTCACAACCCCCTGGGCATTAGCTCTAATATCATGATCTCATTCAACTACTCATAAGATGCATATATAGAAGCTCCTAATTGCCTACGGAATCCGGCGGTCAAAAAGAGCCCAAGTTGAAGCATTTTCATTGACGCAAGATCACGCGAATGAAAAGATTTTGAATATTTGTAATAAATCAGTAAATTAACTCTTCTTGAGATGTTTTTTTATATATATGAAAATTGTATTATGTGTATAAATAGATATTTGATATTCTGAATAACATAAATCAATATATCAAAATATTAAATATTGTAAAATTTAATAAAATAAAAAATAACGTGTAAAAAACTGAAAAGGGAAGCAACCAATCTCTGTTAACCTCTGCTGATAATCAGTCAGATATCAAAGACATCAGCAATCTCATTAGCTGAGTCGGAAACATTGAGGACGGTTTCTGTATCTTATTTGGAGAAAAGTTTACATTTAAACAAAATGCTGTGAGCTCTTGGTGACTTAGGAATTGTTTGTCCTTTTTTTTTTGTATAATATTTTTTGTAATTATTATATATAGGTCTGCGTGAGAGTTCATACACTACACTTTTAGAAGAAGTTCTTTCAGGTGCTTCATAGAACCTTCCCATGATGGGATCATTTTATGGATTTAGTTTTAATTAATTAATTTTGGTTTAATCATTTTTTATTTTATTTACATTTATATGTTATGAATTAAACAGCACGTAAGCATACTTTAACACTAGGTAAAATTGAAATAACCCATTAAACATGAAAGTCAAGTCAAGAACCCTAGGGTTCTGTTTACAAATCCACTGAACCTTTTTTTCTAAGATTAAGAAAAAGGTGACAAGCTTGAGCCTTGAGTTAAAAAGGATTTTATGCGTATTCTAGGCTTTTGTTAAGGAACATGGTGTCTACATGTTAGTACATGTTTGATAGGTAATGTAGTAATTAACATTTATGGTCCATTTTTCCATGTTTGATTTGGAGGATCCATGTCAATAATGGGAAAACATGTTCTGTGCCTAGGGGTAGGCGATACGACTAAAATATTTCACGTATGAGTTTCACAATAACAGTATCGTCACAGTATAGTTATTCTGATTTCATTTTATCTTTGTTAATATAATATAAGAATAAAACAGAAAATGACAAACGATAGGACAAGAAGTTTTCAGGTGCAGTAGGTCTATCCAGATAAAGCTTTTAAGTATACTACAGAAATGGTAAAAATCAAATGTAAAATAAAAAAAACATTAAGTGCATGAATTAAATATATATGGATCCTTATTAAATCACACAGAGTGATTTTTCTTTGTCTTTTGTGGTTTGATTAACATTAATGACAGCAGGTATATTAGGCTGCTGCTATCACTTTAAGACCGGATGCACAAATCCAATGTATAGGGTCCCATTTTATTCTTTCACTTAAAGGTGCCCTAGAATTTGAAATTGAATTTATCTTGGCATAGTTAAATAACAAGAGTTCAGTACATGGACATGACATACAGTGAGTCTCAAACACCATTGTTTTCTCCTTCTTATTTAAATCTCGTTTTTGAAAAACCCCCCTGAAAAATAGGCGAATCTCCACATAACACCGACTGTGACGCAACAGTCGGGATCATTAATATGTACGCCTCCAAAAATGTGCATATGCCAGCCCATGTTCAATGCCAGGCGGAACTGCGCAGCCGAATCATCGTCCGAATCATTTTTCTTCGAGAGACATCATAGCTTGCAAACGAGCGAAGCATGGCAGTTGCTTTGTGTTTGGATGTACAAATGAACATAAAGGTATTTTTTTAGTTCCTTCATCCGAGCCTCTGAAGAACCAGTGGGTTATGTGAATGTCTGATGTGTAATTGTTCAAGTTCAGACAGATAATCTTTCTCTCAAAGTCGTTCAATACTGTTTATGCATCAGTAAATCAAGCCAGTGACTAAACGATCAACTTCACGTTGTTTCCCCCAAATCGGATGAAAATAATCTTACTTTAAACTGTGATTAATATACAGATAGCGATCAAAGAACAATCCCTTTCCAGTCGCCCAAGCTGTCAACCACACATCGCGAGTTTATCTGGACATTTGCCAAAACTTGTTATGAAATCAATGACGCTGTTACATTGCACAACGAAGCTCTTACTGTACGTACATCATGTTTGCATTGGTGAAATCATTAGTGAGAGTGCAGAAACTGTGTTGCAATGATAAGATCTTCATTCACGTGATCAACAGGCTTACACTGAAGTCTCACAGCAGCCAATCACAGCAGTGGGCGTTTACACTGAAGTCTCACACAGACACGCCCCTTCAAACAGAGTGTTCAAATCAGAGGCTAAAATCAGGCTAGGAAAAATGCCTTTTATTTCTAAATTATAACAAATTTTGATCTAAAAAACATACTAACATTATAAGGGCACCCCAGGGAACATTCTAAAATAATAAAATAATCCATGCAAGGGCACCTTTAAGACATAACCGAATACTCCCAAAGACAAAAGCTGGTATGTATTTAGCCTAGTAAAGCCCAAAGTACTTCGGTTTTTACTAGGGCTGCACGATTAATCGAAATTAAACTGCAGGCTATTTGGCAAAGGCTGCGATTATTTTATGCGCAGCTTGTCAGTGAAGCACGGCTCTGTGATCAGTAGTAAATGCTGCTCCATCTGAAAGCCAGAGGGTGCTCTTGCGCAGAAACCCCAAATATGCCCCCAGAATGCACGGCGTTCCAGGAAATCCCTATGGGCATCATACTATAATAAACAGAAGATTGAAGCTCTTTGATGAAACACGTCTAATAAACACAAGTCTACTACAATATATGGTTTATCTGAGTTCTTCAAGCCTTCTCTGGTATTTTCATGATAATAAAGTATATTTTAACTTCATTGCTAATTGACAGCATTCATCACTGTATAGAATATGATGAAATATGTTGTGTGCCTTATTCTGTGTAAGAAGCCACATCATCTCACAGAAAGATGTTTTCAAACACTCAAATGACGTTATGAAGTGAGTTTGGAGTAAAAACATGTTATTAATGTTGTCTATTGTTGGACAAGAGGTTCACGAACGCTTCTCATGTTTAGAAAAATGCTTGAGGCGTGTTGCTTTTTCAAATGCACGTTATAAGCGAATCAAACTCGCAGTGAGTTCAGATGGAGCAGCACTTACTACTGATCATAGAGCCGTGCTTCACTGACTAGCTGCGCATAAAAAATGATCGCACTAAGCCAAATCAGTTTAAGCGCGATTTCGGGTTAATTGCGATTAATCGTGCAGCCCTAGTTTTAACGCGTACGCGAGGGGCCGCATACAGTGTGTGTGACTCAAATTTCATCACCAGAATAGTACACTCGCCGCCTGATTTTTGTTTGTACGCACACGTCACACATGCGCATTGAATTTACTTTGCACTTAATTAGTTGTTCCACATGGTGGCAACACTGGCCCGGGCTGTTGTTTCACAGTAAAAAAAAAAAAAAAAATAGAGTCACTGGACAAAGATGAAACTTCCTATAGCACATGTCGACTGCATGCTATCAAATGGAGTATACTTTGAAAGGCTATGCGTTCTACTGTACGCAAGTGTTGTTTGGGCTTAAGTTGTGAAAGACAACTCAGTTCGGTACTGCCACGCTGACAGATAGACCAAACATTCAGATGGCTATTTAAAAAAAACCCAGTTTTATCTTATTGGTTGATTTTAATAGTGAGTAGGGAGTATTTTACTGTTGTTTGAAATGTGGGATAAAGTGGGCAAAAAAGTTTCGGGCCTGCTCACCCCTGCTCTCTGACACTCTGCCCAGTTCTGTCTCAGATGTGTTGCTGTGCTGATATTTTCACCCCGTGTATGACATTTATTTTATGTTGTACAGTACATGACAGCATTTATTTAGATTTTCAATCTGCGCACCATCACATTTAACCATGGTAAAGAGGGGCCATTCATTATTTTACTCAACCAAGGCTCATTGGAAAGCATGTGGCGCCTTTTCTGCAAAATATTACGTTTGCTTTTGTGTGTTTTTAAATGTCCAGAGTGGTGCTAAAAGTGCATTCAGTTTTATCCAAAAGATGAACGTGAAGGTGGGAAGGTTTATTATGTTAGTTGTTGGATGTATTGCGGCAGTTTGGAAATGAAATGTCTGGCGAGTGGCGCTAAAAGGTTAATGCTCTATTGCGTTTGAAAGTAACGCACACTAAACCCTACACTAACCTAACCATAGTGTTAAAGGTACAATCTGTAATTTTTTCGCCACCAGAGGTCGCATTTTTAAAACAATAACAAAGATGAAGCTTGACGCTATGAAGGAGAGTGGAACGATGGGAGATGTCTTTTTCACCATCCAGAGATAATCATATAAATTATATATCAGCTAATGAATTAGTTTTTGTATTACCTGAACATTTAATCACACTATTTTATGTCATCATAATGAATTATCTGCAATGAACGTGAAATGTAATGCTATATTAGCCTGTTACTAAAATGTGACTATTTGTCAAATGATTTGGTGGGTTAATGCTGTACAGTTTTACATGTTTAAAACAATCGTACTAAAAGTACATTTGAACAAACCCACAGTATTTGCATGTAATGGCTAAATATCTTTGTGCAACACATATGCTACTGTATTTAATTTCACTGCCATGGTCACCAGACTTGATCATAAGCGTTACTGAAGTACAAACAAAGTGCAATATAACTGTATGTGTACAATTAATAATATATATTTGCTTACCTGTCTATTAAAATACATGAGCGGAGAGCTCATGAACAGGCTCAGAGTTTCTGTTGACAGATCAAGTCCAAGCCCAAAAACGGCACACCAATATTGATATTTGTTTTATTTCTCCGTTTGTCCCAAAGCCTGCTTGCCTCATTTGATCTACGTTGAAGTTTTTTGGCATTTTCTGTACTCTCCAATCAAAAATCGTGAAGAATGATGACAAAACGACACAACAGTGGCGTTTTCAAATTCAAATTTCATCATAGATATGTATACAGATCCCTCATTAGCGGCTTACATAGCGGCCTATAGGAATCTGTGTATTATGTCTATGGTTTCTACAAGCGGAAACAGAGTAATAAAACTGTAATTTCTCTGGATGTACAAATCCTTGGGAACTTTTGGGATAATGCAAGTACACAACTGCATGAAATATATAAAGTGGTTTCTGATTTCAAAAATCTTACATATTGTACCTTTAATAAAACCAAACGTGAGAGAAAAACACATTTGCTGAATCAACCATGCCATTTTTGTTGCTTCTACAAGTCTTTGGGCTCTTTTATCATTACGAATTTTTTTGAAATTAGATATTTCACGGGACTTGTACCCGAGTGCTTTGCATTTCAACTGCAATGCTGTACCAGTTGAGCAATCGAGCAAGTTTACTACATCAGAAAAGTCAAACTTATGTAGCTAGTTTATGTGATGCAAACTTCAAAAAGTATTAGTTTACAAATCATGTACTATGATAAAAGCATTTTGAGGCCATAACATAGTATTGTGCAAGGAACCGCTTAAAAATAAGTCTTTATTAGTTGACATTTAGTGACATATAAGTTGAAGAGAAAAATGAAGGTTGCTGTGTAAAAAGATCATTCAAATGTGAAAATGTAATTTTAAGAGAATGCAACATTAGTATGTGCATTGAGAAGGTGTTTAGTGTCTGTAATGCAATTACCCTTTTAATTGGTATCTGTTATTCATTCGTGCGTTCACAATAGCTGGCATTCCTAGTGTTTAAAGAAAGCATTTTGAATCTAGAACAGCTTTAGAATGAAGCAGTAAGTAATTTTATTTACTGGGTGCATTGTGTCTAATGAACTCTCTCTACTCTTTTTCCCAGGCTGTCTCTGTCTTTCTTTCTCTCTGTCAAAGGCTTTCTGTGTCCTTGGCCTAGAAATCTTTCACTCATCCATGTCACGTTCAGTGGTCCCTCTTTTTTGAAAACCCCTTGTCCAACCCCCAACACACACATACTCACACAGAAATACATTCACACCACTATGTCTGCATACCCTAAACCATCCAAGAGGCCTCAGCAACTGGCTCTGTTAAAGAGACAATATGGGTTTCTAATAGTAATAGTCCTACAACACAAGGCTTTAAGTAGCAGTACGCAAGTTAAAAGCTCCACTCACTAATGAAGTCAGAGAACTTAAGTGGTCCTTTAGTGTCGGGACAAAATGTCCAAACAAGCCAGCCTCTCTCGCTAGCAGTATAGGATGTATGCAAACAATAGCTTTTGACTCTGTGTAGTGTCCCTGTTTGTTTTTCCCCCAATCAATGAGGAGGCATTTGGAAAAGGGCTGGAAAACAAAAAAGTGGTGTGCCTGCGCTAAAAAATTGGTCTACACAGTCAAAATAATTTTTTTAAAGTTGTAAATAAAACCAAGATCATTAAACGTGCCGAGTACGCTTTACACGAAAACACCATTTCAGTCTTTAAAAATGTCATGTTTAATTCATTGTGTTACTTGCCGTTTCTTCTTCGAAATTTACTATACATGTATAAATTATACACCAGATTTGTTCAGTGTAGGATTTACTTTGAAACAATTTTCACTCAGAAATTGCTAGTGAATTCCACAATTAATTACAAAGAAACTGCATGTAACACTGAATTCAATTTGGAATTTTGCTGTAGAAAGACTGGAATAGTATTTTCTCGTTAAACTTGCTTCAGTAATCTTTGTTTTGTTTACAACTTTGAATTCTCAATTTAAGTGTTTAGTAAGAAATTAGTACTATTACTGTTAACACTTTAAAAAAAGAGCTTGTATCTGTATTTGTTAACATTTAAATAACAATGTTTTTGTATACAACATTATCTAATCTTTTTTTAATGTTATCTTGTACATATACTAAATTCTAATGCATCTCTTAAGATTAATGCTGAATTTGTTAGCATTTCACTAATGATGATCAGCACCTTTTTTGGCATCAATTGGCATACAATTCTGTACAAACTGTGCAAATAACTAATGCTTTAAGTAATGTCAATGTAGCATACCTTGAATGTTAAGAAATGTTAATGTGTAAATTAACATAAACCAAAATCAGTTAATGTTGTAAAGATCATTATTAGGGAACGTTAACTAATGCATTGAAATTATTCTTTTTTTCTTGGTTTGTGTTGGTTGTGATAGAAATATTTTGATGTGGAAGAATGGAATGTGTGGTTTAAAAAAGAAGAGAAAAATGATTTTTATCATTTTCAATGAGAATTGCAAATTATAATAGTCACACCAAGCCCATTAATAGCTCTTTTATTGTGACTTGAACCTGAACACTCCACAAGTTTAGTATGTCACAAAAGAGCTTATGAGATGCAAACAAAATCATGCACTATAGGTAAAATTGTTTTGTGGTCATAACATAGTATTATGCAAGAAACCGTGTGCAAAATAAGTCTTTATTAATCGATAATCTGCACCTTTAATCATAATTTTTGTAAAAAGGAATGAAAGTTGTTGGTGTTTTACAGACACTGTTGTTCATTTCAGCTGGAAACTGCAGTGAATTGTATGTATAGGTACACAACTTCTGGGCATGAGTGCTTCTAAGCAAAAAATGTCTGCGCAGATATCAATATATCATCATCTTCATCAAGTGTTTTCATTACCCATTTCTTTAATGACTTCATTTACAGCTGTTATCAAGATTGGTCTTGGGTCACCCAATCGTAAAGCTTATTAATACAGGCCCAGAATGTGACTGGAATGGTCTGAAGACTGGAGTAGTGACGCTGACAATTCAGCTTCGATCACAGAACTAAAGTACTTTTTAAAATATCTTAATTTAAATAATTTAAAATTACATAATTGACTGTATTTTTCATCAAATACAGCCTTGGTGGAGACTTCTTTCAAACACAGAAAAAAAAAAAAATCGTAATTATTTCAAACTTTTGAAGGATGCAAGTCCTTTGAAGGACGATAAATAAAGCAATAAGTCCCAAGAAGCTCCAACTGTATTGCTTTTATAAAACGGTTATTCCACATACCAGGCAAGATTTCATAAAATAAACACACAGATACAAAAATGTAATGCTATTGATAAATATTATTCTCTCCAATCAATGTAGTTCGTCAGAAGCGAAATGGTTGCCAAGCAACACAGAAGCTGCAACACAAAATGCTATTTCCATCTTTATACTTCAAAATTTCATGTTTAATTCAATTTTTTATTCGGTGTTTATAATTATGTGTGAAATTAGCCGTTTCTGAGTAAATCCTCCGCCAAAGTGGTGCATTGTCTTGCTAGCTTTATTTGCTGTTCTTCAACAGTACACAAATTGTGCTCAAACTAAATTGCACTGTAAACATTCATGATTACAACCTTATTATCACAAACAATTATCTTCAGCCACAATCTTCACTCTTACATTTGTAGTTCTTTTTTTTTCAATTTTTCTCCCCAGTCTTGTTCCAGCTCTGTAGCTTTTCAGCTTTTCAGGTAGCAGAGCCTAAAGACCATGAAAACCATGGCAACAGTGTTTTCTATGCTATTTTGTAGAAGGATTTCCAATCTGTAGTTTCTTCACTGAACTGACTGCAAAAAAAAAAAAAAAAGTTAAAGCAGAATGTATTTATTAAAATATATTAAAGCAGAGTCTTCATGATTTTTGTGTGACTTCTAATAAGTCGTGAGCTTTGTCAACAAATAAATATAATAATCTAAGTTATGGGATGATTATTGCTGTGGTTGCTTAGCAACCAGTATATGAGATTTGGAAATATGAAATCTCAGGCTACAAACCCATTTGAGATGTGACCTTGAAATCTCACGTTTTTCTTATGAACTATTTTGCATTTTGGATCCATCATTTTTAACACAATTTTTCCACCTCTACTGCCTAAAGTCATATACAAGTTTAAAGTCAAAGTCAGTAAATATACAGCATACTACAGTGTCATACCGTATTGCTGAGTGTGACAACAGTCGGGATCAAATGCTTCTATAGCCAGTAAAATCTGATACTGTCTGCGAGTGGTGGACAAAATATTACTGTGCTGCTGAAACTAACATCTCTGTGTACATACACTGTAAAAAATTTCTAACCCTCCCAAATCAAAAATTTAAAGTGACCGAACATCTAAATTTTTCAATTGGCCCAAGTGAAATTCTGTACATTATAAAATTAAATGTACAGATTTTCACTTGGGGCAACTGATCGGTCACTTGAAATTTTTGATTTGGGAGGGTTAGAAATTTTTTACAGTGTATTTGTAGTGTATTACTATTTCTCCGTCAACTCTTTAGACCCAAAATGTATATTTTGAATTGCCTTTTTCTGCATGATTATTAATGTCCCTTCAATCCTCTTTCCTTTATATTGGCCAAATTTTCATATGCATAATGTTTCTTCAAAATAGCCTTCCTTTTCCTATATAATGAAGTTGGTAAGATAGTTTGACAAGGCTCTTGCACCTTTGGTATTGTCGTAAATTGCAAACCTTCACCTGTATGAATTTTTTGAGCTTTTGCTTCATGTGTTGCTTTGGGTTTGCATCTAGTCACACTAACTGACAACAAAGCTGTTTGTCTGTGGTAGAGGATTGCAACTGACTGATTCTGCAAATTGCCTTTGATTCACCGTTGTTTGATAGTACAACACATTTTTACAATGCAATGCTGTATAGTTTGCTGAATGAAAATCTGTAAACCGATTACACAAATATTGCTTGTGTAGTCTGTCTCCTAGTATTGCATGGTATGCTGGTTCTGTGGTAGTATTACAGTTCACAAGCCTCAAAATATTGCCATAATGAAACACAGTGGGATTCTCAAGCTCCACTGACAGCATCTTAACAGAAGACATGTTACAAGATGCGGAAAAAAACAAAAACAAAGAAGCGATGCAATGGCTAAAATGTTTATCTCATGAATAGACAGTTTTAAAAAGAGCACATGAGATATGAGAAAATGTACACATTGTTCTACGCCTTGTTGTTCAGAGTTTTTGTGCGATACGCGACTGTCACAGCTGACAGCTCAGGTACTGATTATGATTTAATAAAAAATTTAAATATTCGTGCTTTCGAATTATAATAGCCTTCTATCTGTACCGCCTTGACTTTTTCTCTTGCTTTCATCACTTTCGCTTTTATTCGTTCGCTAAGCTGAACAGCCAGTCAGAGTTCGCTCTCTCTTTCTCACAGATGGTACAGACTCCAATTAAACATGCTGAATCGACCCAAAAAGCCCGATGGTGTCCGACTAGAGCCAACGTCACACCAAAAAACTAAGTCGATTGATGCTCAAAAATGGCCGACATTGGCTGACGGTCGACCGTCGGCTTGTTGTGCCCCGGCCTTAAAACAAACAAGTGTATTACTTTATACTTCATTACTGCCACGGAGTACGTATTTTGAATGATGTTAAAATGATTATGTACTTTTTTATTTAGTTTCATTTAATTAATTGTTCCATTTAGTTTGCTTGCAGAGAGACTCCTCCCACACACTCTTCTGATTGGCTGTTATTTGTGATTCATTTTATTCTTATTGTGTGGACAGACTAATTGCTCTAAGTTGCTGGAATCTTATCGCATCAGGTCTAAAAATGTTTTTTCAAAGCTGTAAATAAATATTATTGTTGAGTATGTTTTACAAGAAAATACTATTTCAGTTTTTTTTCAAAATCAAAATTTTATGTTACTTGGAGTTTCTTTGTAATAAATTATTTGTGAAATTTGCAAGCAATTTCTGAGTGAAAGTTGTTTCAAAGTAAATCCTACACTGATAAATGATGTAGAAACAATTTTCACTCCGGAATTGCTAGAAAATTTCTCAGTCAATTACAAAGAAATGGCAAGTAACACGTAGAATTAAACATGAAATTCTGAAGTAGAAAGACAGAAATTATTCTCTTGTAAAACGTCCTCCAATCATCGACTACGAAAAGCAAAATGTACACCAAATTGTGTTCAGTAAAGGACAGGTTTGTGTATATATATATTGTTTAAGTTGTGGCAGTTTTTATATTTTTAATATTCCAGTATTCACAATAATAATAAATATCTTTGTGCAACGTGTAATGAATAAATACAAGAGACCCTGGCACTTCCAAAGTATATGGATGGTATGGCGATACTACTTGGCATCATGATACTTCAGCTGGGACTAAATTAAGGTATTGTGACACCCCTAGTCTCCACTGCTTGGCCAGTGTTGAGATACTTTGTCTCCTGCAGGTTTCATAGTGAATCATGGGGATTTGGGCTGGAATGTTGTGAATGTGCCAGTGTTCCCTCAGCCAGTCTCATACGTAAGCCCTCATTTACAGTCTGACAGGTGCCGCGGCTTAGTTCTGTGTGTGTGCACACTTTTATCTATGCGGGTGTGTATTGGTCATGCTCCACTTTTTGCAGTTTGACATGCACAAACCTTATTGCATATGTGTCTACAGGCTCTGTTTTGTGTGTGTGAGACAGGTGCACGGCGCGGGCCAGTTGCTGGGCAGTCGTGGCAGTGGGTTGAAAAAAATGGCTCATTTGGTGCCTGCCTGGCTTCATAGTCAATGGTCAGATATTTTCCATTGGCAGCCTGCCCTTACTTCCACCCACCCTCTCTTTTCATGTGGTATTCTTTGAACTCTTCCCACATAGTCAGACATACAAAAAAGGGTTGTATTTTTATTTCTAATTATTCTAAAACACTCTAAAATTAGTATTTCTGCTCAGTTGCTATGGTATTTATATGCCCTATTGAATCCATCAACCAGGCTTTGTTTTCTAGATTGTTTCTGAATATTGTGCATTGTTTTCAATATTGTATCAGTAATATTGTGCAGTACTTCCTCATTTTAATTTGGTGATAAGAATTACTGCATATGGTAAATTCTCTTTAAAGCTTATCGTTTATAGTTATTATAGTTAACATTTAAATGCTAAAAAGTGCTTTTTGACTTCACGTACACTTGCGTACACACATTTATTTGATTGGAAACACTTTACAATATGGTTTCAGCATTTAACTGCATTAGTTAACATGAACTGGCAACGAACAATACTTCTACTGCATTTATTAATCTTAGTAATTGGCAATTTCAACATTTACTTGTATATATTTTTTATTCGTTGTATTTGTTAACATTTAATGCACAGTGAACTAACATGAACAAACACTAAACAATTCGATTTTTACAAACTAATGTTACAAAAGATTAATAAATGCTTTTATGTTATGTTAATAAACATTTTATTAGTATTATATTATCTGCAAGTACATTTTTTTTAAAAACATACTTTTAAGATTTGAAATGCACATTTAGTACAAAATGTTTAATGATGCAAAAATGCAAATGTTAAATGATCTTTAAGATTATTGAACAAGTATTATAAATCTTCTATACCACAGCTTTAATTATATTATATGGTGTTTTATTGGCAGTCTTGAGTGCGTCTGGTAATTATTGATACATGACACCTTGGTTAAATGGTAACCACATTTTATAATTCGACTTATGATTGCTCAACAAATCTTATTGCTCATAATTTCATCAGCATTTTACAAGTCATAATAGCATTCATAAAACTTAAACCAAAAATGCATGCATCTTCTATAAACGCAGATGAAAATGTCCATGAATAGATTCCCCTTCGATACTCCAGTGGAGATCCATTGCATGTTGTCACAGATTGTAAATAGATTTGTGAAATGAATCATTCAGACCTAAACTGGTTTGACCGATTGATCAAAATATTTGGAGCAAATCCAGAATCGTTATCATCTTCCCGCATGTACTGTAGGTTCAGGTTTTCTGTTTCATTTATTTTTTTTGTAGTTTTTGTATCTAATGTAACAAAAGGGTCTGGAGAATTTTGGAGTGAAAGTATTATTTTTTTCCATCTAAATGTAGTGAAGCAAAAGTCAACAGAATCTCTTGTACCTAAGTGAAGTACAAATATCACAAGACTCCACTTAAGTACAGTATTTGTACTAAATACCTCTGGAAATTAACAATAAAGTTACAGCATTTTATAAGTGCAGTTTTCCATATACAGCCTCAAACATTGCAAACCTCACCCAACCCCAATGTGTTGTCATCGTTGATATTGTGGCTAACTGGCTTTATATATGTGATCATACTTGCATGTGTCATTATATTAGTAACATTTTACCAAAATCAAGCTCAAATGAAGTCACATAGTTTTTGACCGGTGAATGCCGGATATAAATACGACATGTTTTGTCCGTCATTAGAACCGCCGCATCTGAGGCAGCAGGTGCATCACATTACCTTTTCATGAACTTGCAGGTTATGAAGTTCATTGTAGCTGTATAGCTATGTGGGCTCCCAGTTTTTCTGTCATTTGGACAACATCTCATGTTATAAATGGTGAAGTGCTATACGCACAGGCTATTTAAGACAGTATTGGCTATGACTCAATGGCAAATGCTAGACTAAGACTTATATATATTGTTTCTTGTACTTATTCAAACAACCAGTTCTTCTTTTACAAGGGTTAATCACAAGCTCCTGTTATTAGTTAAATATTTGCAAAACCCACATACAGATGTAAAGGGTGACCAATAGTAATGATTTATGGAAAAAAAGATGAAATATTGAGGTACGCTATTTCTGCTCAACAGCGATAATATTGTAATGTATTAATTCTTAAAGTAATTGCCTTACAGAATTGTCGCATTAGAGTGAAATAATAATAATAATTTTAAAATATGTATTTCTCCTCATTGTAATTTGGCCTCCCCCTGGATGTGCAAGCATAGGCACGTGCCTAGAATGCCTATGCATAAATCCGGCAAATCAGATATTGTTATCATCGTCCCACATAGCTGTTTTTTTTTTGTGGCAAATGGTTCAGGTGTGTTGTGGCCATCCAGGCCCGAGATTGCCCATCCTTTTTTGTCACCGTTTACCCATTATGTTATTACCTAGTGAGCCACTTGTAAAATAAAATTACTAACAATATTGCTAACAATGTTGAGGCAGCAACAGCAAGCAATGAATAGAGTTCAGATGAGGGCCTTGTGTCAGTAGTCACATGATTTGTAGAAAAGCGCCAAGATCAAACAAACCCTTTGGCTTCTTCACAGTGAATTCATTCATAGGACTAAGTTCCAAGCACGCAAGATAAGAATTTAAAAGAAGAAGCCCTCAATAGTGATAATGGGTGGATTGCCTTTGGCTTTTGTCCCATGACTTGACAATCATTGCATTATTTTTGTCTCTGTCAACACTGAGTTTTGTATACAGATAAGTTGTCGGTTGATGGTCATCATTTCTATTCAGCAATGTTATTTTAAATTGATCCCTCTCTTTTAACATCTGTAATAAGTATGCTAAAGTGTACTTCTTTTTCACTTAGGTCAGAAAGGCTGTTTTTTTTTTCTTTTTTTTTTCTTCATCTTGTTTGTTTAAAAGCGAGTGTGTAAATGAAGGTTTTCTCCCACGGGAGGTCAATCGTTCACTTAAGCCATGTACTCTAATGGCGTCTGGGCTTTTTTCAAAGTGCCTCTCCACATCCCACTGGAGCTGTTTAAGTATGCACCAGGTACTCTGATCATTTTTTCATGAGCATGGTGTCCAGACACGAGGAGGCTGCAGATGACAGGACATCATGGCAAATCTGGGTCATAGTGCTTATCTGCAAACATTTTAAATGTGGCTCCCTGCCGGCGGAAGAACTTATTTGTATGTGGACGGGACTCTTTTCTGCACTGCCCTTTTTTGTATTCCTGAGTGTGCAGTCAAATGAAGGTGGAGGATTAATGTAGTCTGTCACAGGCGTCACAGCTTTTATATCCCGGTCAGTAGCCATCTGTTTCCATATGTCTAGAGTGATCTCTAAATGTCCCCTCCAAACATGGGACACAGTCAACGAGAAATGCAAAATCCGCATAAAAAGCACTCCAACTTGCAAAGGTGATGTCAAAAGTACAAAAGCGCTGTTACTTTGATACAAACTTGATACTACAATTTAAAATGATACCCTTTTCTCTGCAATACGTGCAGTATACAATACCACCTTGGGTTATTTGGCCAAAATTGTGCGATTATATAAACCTTCTCTTTTGTTGATAAGCGCTTCTCATTACCAGTGTGTGAGGATGGCTGGCACATGTTTCGTTCCCAAATGCACATTAAAGCGACTCAAACTCAGAGCAGATACAAATGGAAGTGTTTACTGTGAAGCGAGCCGCTCTGAGATGCTGCAAATACACCTCCCTGAAATGACTTTTTTGCAGGTTGGGATGTCTGAAAACACAGTGCTGCACTTCACTCTGAATCATGCAGCGGATATACTCCACCGATCAAAAGTTTTTAATGTTTTTGAAACATTTAACTCACCAAGGCTGCCTTTATTTGATCAAAAATATAGTCAAATTAATATTGTGAAGGATTGCTACAATGTAAAATAACTGTTTTCTATTTGAATATATTTTTCCCTGTTATGCAAAGCTGCATTTTCAGCATCATTACTCCAGTCTTCAGTCACATTATCATTCAGAAATCATTCTAATATGCTGATTTGGTGCTCAGGTACATTTCTTCTTATTATTATTATCAATGTTGAAAACCATGATACAACTACCATTCAAAAAAGATGAAAAGAAAATGAATTAATACTTTTATTGAGCAAGGACCTTTATAATGTCTCAAAATATTTCTATTTTTAAATAAATGTTGTTCTTTTGAACTTTCTATTCATCAGTGGTTACCACAAAAATATTCAGCAGCAACACTGAGAATTATAACAACCATCATTAAGTAAGCATCAGTAATAGTTGATGGTAATAATTAAGCACAAAATCAGCATATTAGAATGATTTCTGAAGGATCATGCTGAAGAAAAAATACATTGTGGCCGTGAATTAAAAATTAGTTTTCTCGTTTTAGTACATGCTGAAGAATTCAGCTTTCCATCACAGGAAACTATTTCATTTAAAAAATATAAATATAGATATATAAGTTGTAACAGTAATTCACAATATTACTGTTTTACTTTTTTGATCAAATAAATACAGAGACTTCTTTCAAGAACATTGAAAAATTCGTAATTATTCCAAATCGGTAGTGTGTTTATTTAAATAAGTCAAAGCCTTTGTGATTTGATAATCGCACTAATCCATATTGCCATTTCAATTTTATTTTGATTAATCATGCAATCTTTACTTGTCTTAACTGAATCTCTTAGTTTGGTTGATGCATCATGACTCTCATGCTTGTTTTGCCATTAGTTATGACTTTCCCTCATCCCAGCCTTCTCGTAAGTTTCACGCCAGCTGCTTGGAGAGACTGGCCTAATGCACCTTTCTTGAGCCATTGTCTGATCTGCAGCTCTCTTGGGGAACCCCTTCCCCCTTTTCTTTCCTCCACTGGCCCATCAGCTGTGCCCAGTCAATAGCAGTCAGTCCCTCTGGGACTCTCTTGAACTCGCACTCCGTTTTAGCACGTCCTGTCTAAAGGACGCACGGCCTGTCTCCTTTTGTTCTTCCTCAAATATGATCAGAGCTTTATTTTCTTTGCACTTGTGTCTAGAGAAAATGACACATGTGTTCCTCGCTGGACTATTGGTCTTTGACAGGTCTATCAATCAGAGGCCCCATGAGCCTTCGCCAATACAGCTTCCATTCTGCTGCTCTAAAATGTGTATCTCTGAGCCAGCGAGGGCCTTTTGTACTTGTGTGGCAGGTGGAAGTCAGTAAAAACTGACATTGTGGACACTGAAAAAAAATTGCTAGTAAATTTCATGAAATAATTACAAAGAAATGGCAAGCAAGACATTGAGTAAAAATCAAGTTGAAAGACTGACAAGAGTACTTTCTTGTAAAACTTACTCTAATATTTGGAGAACTAATTTGTAACAGACTTGATGTGTTTGAATACTGCATTTTCTCTACTCTTTTCCTTAGCCATTTGTTGCATGCAGTTGAAAGTGAATTTATTAGGAGCACTAAAGGCTTGTTCACACCAAGTGTGATGCCTATAAAGATAATTATAACGATTACTATATTAGTGTCCACGGTATAGCGGACAGTATCTTTGTATTTGTTATAAGCGTGCGCCAGGCACGGCTCCAGGATTCCAGTTTTGGATTGGCCAGACCAATTGTGGGTGGGCCTTAAATCAAAAACGTTATCAAATCACTGTTTAACCTAATAAAAATGCCTGACTAATATACTGTTATATTATCTGTGCTTATATAATAGAGATTTTAATAGCTTGATGCTCTTTAAATATTTTGTTGCATTTTAAAACTAAACATTTAGACTATTTTAGCACAAATTATGAGCTTATTTGCCGATTTTTAATAATTCTTGACAAAATTAAAATATATTAAGTTTATTTTATTTTTGAAGAAAAGTTTTGGGTGGGCCTGTTGAAAAGTGGGTAGCACCCATAACGCCGTGCCTGGCGTGCGCTCTAGTTTTGTCGGCTGCTGCTTTAAATGGTCGCGCTCTTTAAATTAGGATGGATTCTGATTGGCTGTCTATGTTTTTATCGTTCCTCAGCTTGAAAAAAAATCTTTCTGAAAGTGATTCCAACGATATCTTTTCTCTGCACTGTTATAGTTGTGGTGTGAACGCTGCTATTCTTTACATCTTTATCATTATCTTTATAGTTATCGTGCTTGGTGTGAACAGACCTCGAATCATTTGTTTAGCTGATCTTGGACTTTATACCAACATCTCGTCATGCATGCAGAATCACACAATCTTTCGGCTACGATGTGTAGAAATTATAAGATATGCAGATAAAGTAAGTATTCAGCTGTGATCTCAACATGGCACACAGATTTAATAGGCCACTGATGTGAATGGAGTCTCATGCGAGTGTACATTTTTTAAATGGGGAAAATGTAAAAAAAAAAAAGCATTAGAACACACTAAAGCAAAATGCCTAATCTAATAAATAAACTTTCACTGTCAATAGCCATTTAACTCAAACAGACCTTATCCGTCTCCAGGGGATGGTTTATCTCTCTTACCTTGCCACATTAGAGAGACACAGGAAGCAGTAGCTTGAGACAAATGGCTATAATGAGCTAGGTTTATTCTTAAACATGCTCCTGCACTGCAAAAAGAATCATATTCCTAAAGGATTAGTTCAAATTTTAAACGACTAAAAATATCATTATAAAAGTGCTCAACATAACTCATGCACTATTATCCAATCCATACAATATATATCTGTGAGGAACAGACCCTGAATTTATATACACACATACTTACTCACTCACTCACGCACACGCATGCTAGTGGTGAATATTGGGATTTCAATGGCCGATTAGGAATGCTCGGTGGCCGATGACTGACATATGCATGCATGCAAGGTTTCTCGGTGGCCGACGACTGACATATGCATGCATACAGGGTTTTTCCTGGCTTCAAAAATGGTCTTCGGTGGTGGCTGACGAACAAGGTCATCCACATAAAACAGCACACACACAACTGCATAAGTAAAGTAATAAGTCTTTATTTAATCTTGAAAAACTACACATCTTTAGAAAGGTCAAAGATGACGTGTTTAGCTTATATTAAATATCTTATAGTGACTTTAGTAAAAAAATATATATATATTTTTTTATATATATATATATTTCCATATGGAGATTCGGATCACAGTATGGGGCATAAATATATTTATATGTGATGCTAAATTCTAACCATTGCCATAATATAAATAGACATATAATATAAATACGCATAGAAATACCTGAGTGTGCTTGAACAACTTAGACGAAGCATATATGATTGTAATTATGTATTTGTTTGGTTTCGTTGGTCTCTTCCCTGTGCCTTTGTTGCTTCTGCATCCGCATATGTCATAAATGACACATACTCCGGTTAATTCGTGAGATCGCTCAAACTTCCTCAGATCGCATAATTCCATGGAAAATGTATATAAATTCTTTCTAAAGAAATAAAACATAAAATATGATAATATAATAGTATTTTTTTTAAATGTGTAAGCCTTTGGACTTAGTTTTATGCATTGCTGTGATCACAAATAAATCGAAGCTGGCGCCACTGAATAAGTATGTGTTTTCTTTTTATGTGAAATAATGATACAGTTTGATTCAGCATGTTTGCTGTGCACTCCCGATCTAGTTAGTTTTCAGTCCTCTAGCTTCCCCATGCTGGTGAAATGGTGGGGTTGTGTGCCGTCGTTCTGTGTTTTAGGGCAGCGCTGTGGGGGCCCGACAGTGGAAAGGCAGCTTGATTTTGGCCTCGGTGCTCGAGGTCCGACGCTACTGGCCCCGGCCGGCACGTTGTTAGCCCTGGTTCACACTGGCCCGACCGTGGAAAAGCGGCTAATCACTTTAATAGCCACTGTTTTATGCTGACGGGAAACATGAACACCAAGGTTTTGTGTGATCTTGGTGTCACTTTTCTGATTTCATCATGCTAACATGAAACCTTATCCTTTTTGAATAGTCTCAGAGGAGGTTACGTTTTCATGAAAAGTCGCTATAGCTTTATAACTGTTGTTTGTTGTAGTGATTCATCGTAGATCATGCATTGTGTGAGCACATCAGACACCATTTTGAGATTGTATGTAGGGTACCTTTATAGTTATGGAAAATTTTTACATTGTTGATTCATCATTGCTCCTCGACGTTAAACTGCTTTTGTGTGTGTGTGTGTGTGTGTGTGAACCTTTCAGGAGTGCTAAGCTGTCTTTGAGTCCTGTGGCGAACTGGCTTTGTTAGTGTTTTGGTATGAGATTCAAGTATTTCCTACCTACAGCTTTCAATCAATCAGCCTCTTTCTTTTTGCTTCCTTCTTTTACCCCTTTTCTGTGGCTCAGGTTTTCTCCGAGGTGGGGGTTTGGGAGATGGGGGGACATTGAAAAGAGGGATAAGAAAGTGTGAGTTTCACGACTCCCTTCTACTTTTAACTGCAGCTCGTTCTGCCTATGGTGCTTTTGTTGGGCCCCTCGCACCCCTGCCGAGCATTGTGGGACAAACCCTCCCCAGTAAAGGCTTGTGGGAAAAGCTGTGGGTTCACTCATCAAGGCTGACAAAATCAAAAGGTCCCCAGGAATCTGCTTCAATCTGGAATAAGCGAGCAGTGAGTTTCACTTGACAACTAATAGAAAACTGCTCTTTTGAATTATTATTATTATTATTATTATTATTATTATTATTAGGGCCCGGGCACTGATGGTGTGAGGACCCTCTTGAAATTGCTCTGTTTTTTTATTAATATTATTTATTTTTTATATTTTTAAATGGAGCACATACTGTTCATAAAATGTAGTTGTTCATTAACAAAATTATTAGATGCTAATGGCAAAGATGCAAAATTACAAAGGGTTTTGCGGACAGAATTGCAATTAATCACTGTTTTTGTTTAATAATTGTTAATCTGAGTGTTTGATTGGTTTGCTACCTACCTAATTGTGATGCAATAACAGCCAGATAGACAAAACTGTGCAATACACAGTAGAGCTACACGATTATGACAAATCATACTTGTTGATTAGTTTACTCCATACACCGTAAAAAAGTATTCTTTAAAGTTGTAAATTAAACCAATATTATTATAGTTTGTACAATTAAATACAATTTTAGTCTTTCTACTTTCTAAATTTCACATTCATTTCAATGTTACTTGCCTTTTTGTTTGAAATTTGCACTCATAAATTGCTAGTAAATTTCACAAATAATTGCAAAGTAAATCTATCCCCATTTTTTTCAGTGTAATTGTGAATATTAATGTAATAGACTTTACATTCAAAGAATTGTGTAGGTCAATTTCATGCCATACACTTTTCTGCACGTTCAAAAGCTGAAAACAATTTCTGAATTAGATTATTGCTGTTACGCAAAGTCGAGACGTTGTTTTGATATCACTATATCAATCACTATTTAAACATGGTTGCCACTGACAAAACTCAGCCTAGTTGTAAAACGCATTACAATACAAATATTTTCACAGAAAAAAAGCCCTTTCACAACAAACCCGATGCGAAAAAGAATGAGACAAATGGTGTATTCGCACCAAGAGCGAAATGAATGTGCGTCAGGCTAATTAAACATGAACGTTATGTTCACCTAAAGTCATGTCGTTATTTATATGGTCTTATTTACTGATTGAAGGTCAACATAAATAACATTGGTAAATAAAGTGAGATTAAATCCATAAAGTGTTTTTGTATTATTTTAAAGTCGGCATGAAACTGAAGTTGAGAGAGTCTTCTCTTCGCTATTGTGAGACATGATGTGTACGGATAAATAATTTCTAATAAATACTGCAATATTCCATAAAATTTTATGTTTGCATAAAGTTCAGTCTTTGTAATTCCCTGTGCATTTTTTTTGTAAAGCATATTGAATCTGATTTTGTGGGCACTGTATAGGGCACTGTTGCAGAGAACGAATTCAGAATGTAAAAGATTTGGTGAAAATGTTGATGGAAACAGTTGATCTGACAATTGCGGGCATGATGTTTACAGTGGATTTGATGACTAAATGACTTATGTTTTTATAGCACATCAAGCTCTTATCTAAAATATGACATAGGTTTCCTTTAAAATGATATAAAAAAATTCTTACCGCAACTTTAATTCTTAATTTTATTTGTGATATTCCGATTGCTTTGGATGTCCTGTGTTTTATTTGTGTAGTCTTGGCCACATGCACTCTATTAAAAGCACGCCTGTCCTTGTAGGAATTCCTTTGACCGATACTTTTCTGAGCAAATGCCATCACCATATGAACAGCTGATAATTTGGGCTATTTAAAACACAGTATGACTGTCCACCTCCTGCTAGTAGCTGTCTTATACATACATACATACATACCCCCCCCCCCCCACACACACACACATACATACATGTGTGTGTCTCTGTGTCTCTGTGTCTCTCTCTCTCTCTCTCTCTCTCTCTCTCTCTCTCTCTCTCTCTCTCTCTCTCTCTCTCTCTCTCTCTCTGCAAAAAGTGCATCAATCTGGGGCCAGTTGAATAAACTTTGCCACTATGTTAAGACTGTGCTTAGACTGAACTAGTTTGACCCACTAGCATTTTACCAGGGGGTAATCCATCCTACTTTTCCAATTCAAATTATACAATCTACCCTTTTTTATGTAACTGACTTTAAAAAGTTATGACCAGTCTTGAAGATTTTTTTTTTTTTTTTTACTTTTAAGATTTGTCTAAGCCGTTTATGCAACTGGCCACAGTAATTATTTAAAATGGTATTTATCAGACGATTCCACAAACTTTTGCAAAAATTATCACATGAACAAATTGCTTTTTTATTTAGTATCGTCTTGAATAGGCTCTTTCACTTAACAGATTTCTTAAATTCAACAAGACAAAATAATAACTGAATTTACACAAGTCAGTACAAAAGCTTACAAAAGCTTACATCTCTTTTCATTCACACAGAATTGATGTAAAAGATTATGATTGCCACTTGCCTACCAAAATATCCCTCTGTCACCCTTTCCCATTCAATGGCGAGCTTTAAAAGCACCATAAACATACCATAAAAGTAGTCCATGCCATCTTTTCCTAGTCTACTGCTGATACGCGTTTTGGTGTGAAACAAATGTAAGTGTAATCATTATTAAAGCCGCGTTTGTCTTTTCTTTTCTAATGTGGCGTACATCTGAGTGAAACGGCTTCTAAAAAAAACAAAAAAAATTGCTGGATCTCTTGTGGGTGACAGGTTGTCCCGCCCTCGCATCCGTAAACATGTCATCAGAGAAGAGATGTTGCTGCAAGAGGGAGGGGAAGTTTTATTGTTTAAAGATTATGAGGCACATGAATTAAAAAAATGATGTGCACGGATAGGTCAGTTATAATAAAAAATTAAATAAAATTAAATATTGATTTCTGCCAGTCATGCTTGTTTGAGCTTAAAGTGAATGTTCACGTTTTTTTCATGAGTGAAGTAGCATTGGTATTGCTTTTGTCTGAAGTGCCATTTATAAGCACACCCGAAAAATATAATAATAATATTATGTCTGAAGGTGTTCTGTGTGATGCATGTAATATGTATTAAATGGACACAATATGCACAGCTAAAGACACTTTTTTATTTTTTTTAGTGACTGTAGATTGTGAAGCCCCTTGACTCCAGGCCTGCTAGCATGTACTATTCTGGACAGTGTTTGAAACTTTGTATTGCTGTCACTTATATGATTGCCTCAAGATGAATCGCTTGTTGTATTCCTCATTTGTAAGCATCTGCTAAATGAATAAATGTAAATGAAATGTAAATTAATGAAAGTCATTTGTATAATGACTCCATCGAAAGGAACTTTAACTCCAAATTCACTGAACCCTTTTACTAACTCCCCAAAACATTTAATTTGGCCACATGGCCCCCTTCTGTTGTGCACTGAAAGAAAATGAGAAAGACTCTTTACGTGGAAAGAAAAGATATAGTGTCCCATTAACCGAGGACAATGGCAATGTCTTTTAGGCCTGGCCTAGCGGGAGACTGTGCTTTATGCTACAAATGATGTTTAAAATGCTTAAAATGCATTTGAAATACTGTGGGAACTCCACAGAGTAAGTTAGTTGGCATTGCGAGAAAGCTGCCTAAAACATGAGTGGCATTTGCTTTTACATGCACTTACTGGCTTGCTCTTAACCCATGTGTACATGCGGCTCAGTCGGTAAGCAGCTTTCTCCACACCTTTCCATTTCTTTCTCATACCTTTTCACACATACTAGAGTGCCGTTTATGAGTGCGTCTTAATCAACTTCCTAGCTCACGAATCAGTATATCATATGCACAAATTCGAGCACTGGTAATGACTTTGGCTCAGTACTGACACACTGATGACTAAATTTCGGATCATATGTATAAATATTTGTGACATAAAATGTCACCACTGTTTTTTTTTCTTTTCTTCAATTACATACAGGTCTGGTATCTTGATTACCAATATCTGACTTTTTTTTTTTTTTATGCTTTCCGGGAAAAAAAGTATGTGTTCTGTTAATGTCCCAGGAAAATTTTAGCAAATTTGAATTAAAGGGTTAGTTCACCCAAAAATGAAAATTCTGTCAGTAATTACTCACCCTCATGTTGTTCCAACCCCGTAAGACCTTCGTTCATCTTCGGAACACAAATTAAGATATTTTTGATTCAATCTGAGAGCTGTCTCACTCCGCCATAGGCTTCTAAGACATTATAACTTGCTGGCCCAGAAAATGTATTAAAGACATCGTTAATATAGTCCAAGTGACTACAGTGGCTCAATCTTAAGTTTATAAAGCGACGACCTAACCCTTAGGTGAACTAACCCTTTAAGTTGATTAAGTTCACTACACTCTAAAAAATGCTGGGTTGTTTTAACCCAATTTTGGGTCAAATATGGACAAACCCAGCCATTGGGTTACATTTTTATAATACATTTTTAATCCAACGTATGGGTTTGTCCATATTTGACCCAAAATTGGGTTAAAACAACCCAGCATTTTTTAGAGTGTACCTAGCGACGTGTGTACACGCGCACACACCACTGATCTATATATTATCGTTTTTTTTTTTTTTTTTTTTTAGAACAAGAAGCAGCAGCATTACTATTGCCTCGGAGAAAACAACACGGGAATAGCGACAATTGCATATAATAGCATATAAATTACTACTTACAGGGCTTGAATTACAACCTGTGGGCAGTTTTTCTACATCCTTTTGTGAACGTCGTTTTACACTTGTATGCTGCACACCGGATCATCTTAAAAGTGCCTTCGGTGCTACCAATCTCTCTATAACGGCCGTTGGAGCCTCTGCTGGTAGGGAATCGTAAGATGGCCGCTCGAACACTTCCGGTGGCTTCACTGCCTGCTGGTAGTTTAGAACGTCATGAGCTACCCAGTCATTATATAGATCAGTGGCGCACACACACACACACACACACACACACACACACACACACACACACACACACACACACACACACACACACACACACACACACACACACACACACACACACACACACGCACGCGCGCACTGCTTTATGCAATATACATAAAATGTAAATCTTATGCTTAGGCGTGGCCTGTGCAAATTAATAATGCTCATTTAGACCACAATAACCTTGTTTCATAACAAACAATAACAGTTTATTATGAAGTATTTTTCATGGTAGTATCAAGGTTTTCATTTTGTCAGCTCTTGGATATTGTGCATGTCAGCAAATATGGATCGGGCATCGCTGGGAACGATGCACAGAAAATGTCAAAGAATTGATATGAAATAAGGTCAGTCAGGGTCCTGAGAACTCACAAACATGTGTGAAACTTCATTCCCTGTCTTCTATTTCTTTTAATTTGTTTGTCTTTCACAAGACGGATTCAGTGCTGGAGGAAATGCTGATGCTGAACATGGTGGATGTATTGAGCAGGGCAGAGCAACATGAATTGTTCAGAGCACAGGCAGTATTGTTCATCTCTGTCTTTTGATGAAGACAGAAGCTTTCACACAGCATGCTCTGATATCCTGCTGGGCTGGCATGGGAAAGCCTTCTCAGTGGTTGATTTAAATTAAATCTGGATGATAATGCTGAGGAAAATTGGAAGATTTAGACATTTATTTACGAACAATATTTTCTATTGTTCGTAAAAAGGTTGTGAAATATGTTTATTCAGAACTCGTACTAAACCCTCTATCAGTGTTCAGTTTCATTTTCATTTAATTAAAGGGCTAGTTCACCCAAAAATTACAATTGTCATCAGTTACTGAACCCATAAGACTTTCATTCGTCTTTGAAACTTTGCTTCGCAAGAACCAATGAGGTTTGTCCTCGCACGTCAAGCAAGCATGCTTAAGCTTCCTTTTACCATATTTGAGTGCTCTACGTTTGTTGATCAATATGTAAATAAAAGCCTAGATTAAATCTAATAATCATATAAAGTAATAAACCGCTTGATTCATATCTCGCTTCAGAGTTTTGGGCGAATAGACTTTGCATGGAGGGACAGAAATCTTGTGTTCCGAAGATGACCAAAAGTTTGGGAAAAATAAATACAGAAGTTTCCAACATATTAACACGGTACATGGAGACCAATTTTTACTTTCTGTCTGGGAATAACATCAATACAGTGGCAGTGCCCATACTGGTTACAAGTCTTAAGTACATAATTATTTATTTTATTTGGCAGCTATGTGTATTTTTCTTTCGTTGTGAAAATCTTTATCAGCTGATAGTATCATATGGTAATAAAGCAACACTGTTTTGCTATAAGCAATTGTATTATGTTATACATGGCTATAACTCTGGCTTTAAAACCACTTTTCTTTTTATTCACTGTAGAGGATGCAGTACGTTACATTTTAAGTAGTAACAGATCTGCCACTTTTGCTGTTGGTTCTGCGGCTGCTGTACTGTATTTCATAATCTTTTTTTAGTTACAGCTGTTACCTTTCTTATTACCCTATCTGAAACAGGAAAGATGAATACAGTTGCTAACTAAGTAAATGTAAAAGATTTTCAGAAACAAATAACAGAAGGAAAAAACAGGATTTCTTGAAATCAGTTCTAACCTATGAGAGCAGAGAGATGAGCTGTAGTTCAAATGAAACAAAAGTGTCTTTGTGCGATGAGGCATGTACCGCAGGGGAACAAGTGACCCTTGAAGAAAACCGCTGCTTCTTCCTTAAGGACAGGATGTTAGTGAGTGTTGTCAGATGAGGGATTAGAAACAGGCATGATAGATGTCTGTTTGAGCACATCTGTGAATTTTTTTTCTGAGAAATGTATGAGTAGTATCATTATGAGTGGAAGACATTGTGTGTAGATAAAGAAAAACATCTGATAAATTTTTTCCTTTCATCTGACATAACATCAAGACTCAAAAAACTGAATCTCATTAATCTCCAGTAACTTTTGTATGTGTGTGCCTGTAACTCTGTGACCTTCTTTGTGAGTTTAGCTATCATCTTGCACTTCTCAAGGTGAATTCCTCCCTGCTGATGGATAACGACAAATGAAACATCTGGCACTGTATGCAAGTCAAGAAGCCTTGACTTTATGCACAGTGGCATTTATAGTCCTTAGCAGCGGGCTTTAAATTGATGCAGGATTTTAAATCAAAACTTGTGGCAATGCAAAGTGATGCACACTGTAAATGTACACAAACTCATATATATGTGCTAAGTTCTGGCAACCAAAAATGATTCAAGATTTGCCAATCTTTGCAAGATTAGTGACGTAAAAAAAATCATGACACTTCTATTATGGTTTTTCCGAATATTCCCTTTCATGCAGTGTGTAATATAGCTGTTTGTGAATGTAAACATTCTGCAAAGTTGTAAAGTTTTAATTGCACGATTAAGTTATTGTCTCCCAAAAGAAAGAATCGACTCAACCGCCTTAACGAGCCATTTTTAATTCAAATCCGACTGCTTTACGGTTCTACGTCACTAGATAAGACAATTGCATAACGCCCGCTTATGTTGTACAATGTTCGCCCACGAACATCTTGACCAGCCCTTAAACTTCATTTTACTGACGACTGCTTCTCAAATCTCGGAGTTCGCAAAACGCTTGCACTTGAAGGATGGGTCAGTACCCAGCCTTCTCCTGCTCCTGAATCACAACCTCGAAGTATGAATAATTATTGATGTATATATTTTCTACCGGGTGTTCAAAATATGTCGTTTTGTATTGTGTAAGTTTCCGGCTAACCGACTAACTCGCGTTATTTCTGTAATACAGATGTGGGCCACTATTACCTAAAACTGTTTCAAGTTAGTGCTGGGCTAACATATGCGCTGTTATTGATAAAGTTAATACAGTTCTCGCATGAGCACTGCAATAAATTAGAAATATACACATCAGTTGTTAATGGACATACACTTGTTAATGCTGATGGTGGGGAATTACAGTTGCAACATCTCATAATGTACCTCAAACTGAGTAGCGTATTGCTGAGAAACGTCCTGCTCAAGTCACCCTTGCGATGGAGGTTCGGGTTGAATAACTAGTTCTTCAAATGTTTCATCATCGGACTCACGCTCGTATTGTATGCTAAAATCGACGCCATTGTTACTGTCTTTATAGTGTGTACCGTCGCTGAGCTTTAGGAAGCCTCCGGACGGAGCTGACGTTCAGTTATGGTAATGGAAGTTAGCTTCTGACGCGCGCTGTAAGCGGTAGACCAATCACAACAGACTGGGCCATCTGGCCAATCAGAGTAGAGTAGGCCCTTGGAAAGGAGGAATTTAGAGTTGACTGATTCATCCGACGAGTCGTTTGAGAATCATTGAACAATGTGGTGATGTGCAATGTATATTATGTGAAAATTAAACTTTTTTACCTTGATGCATGTAAACCTGTTGTAGGAGACCTCTAAAACAAAATTAGGGGCCTTTAAAATAGATATAACCAGTTTAGATGGAAAGGATCTCTAGCTGAAAACGTTACTGTAGCTACACCCATTAATAGACACAGTACTACCTTAAAAATAAACTCCAGCACAGAGCTACAACAACCATAATGAACTGATCCTTCACAATATATAATGCTTTACAATGTACTGCATCAATAAAACACCATACTCATCTGTTGAGAAGCAAAAATGCCCGTCTACAAAAAGTCAAGCCAATATTGACTCTCATTTTATTTCGAGCTCTGTCACGTTCTCTTTTCGCCTACTCTTTTCTCCTCGGTACTTGAGTTTTTATTTTTAAATGGGTGATTCTCCGGAGGTTGGAGACGGCATGCTCCATGTCAACCTTTCTCACTTTTTTTTTTTGACAACTAACCTATGCCACTCCCACGCCATGCGTCAAAAGTAGGAGCAATTTTTCTCTATTTACGGATATAACGGACAATTTCCCACAAAAAACATCCCACCCGGTCTAAAATATAAACGCTTATAATAAGATAAAAACACGTTTTGGAAGGATTCATAGTGTATTGACTCATTGTTTAAATTTTGGTCATTCTGAACATAGTGTACTTTTAAATGTTCCTTAAAATGAGAAAGGTGTTTTTTACATTGGTATTTTATTGGGACTATCTCAGATAAACACACCCCTAAACTGCTTGTTCGAATCAAGACCAACTCGCTTTGAATCAGTCAGATGGTCTAATTGGGCTGGTCTTGGCCAGCTGCAAAGTGTACTAGACTTCATGCCGATAGTCAAGTTTGGCTATAGAAGATTGTAGGTTATCCAGACAAGCTTCTTGAGCCTCAAGACAAATCATTTCAGCGCTGGAATTGTTTAGTCATTACATCTGCTTGGATCAGCTTGATCCAGAGATGTTTCAGTCTGTGTGTGTAGGGAGAGTTTGCTGATGCATGCGTCCTGTGAAAGGCTCTGTGGGTGGGCTTACTTTTACACTGGTGTATTTCTGAGCTGTTCGCTCAGACAAGAGCGTGTAGCAGTGATTGTAGAATAGAGTCAAACAAGTATTTCGTAGTAAGAACATCAGAGGAATGTGGCAAACACTGACAATTAATAAAGGAAGTCCAGATGAGCAGCCAAAAGAAGAGATAATGCAAGTTAGTTGAAATGGTGGTGATATTTCTTCATTATTCTCAATATTTTATGATCATGATATGTAGTAGTATTAGTGTAGGTGTCATAATATAGAGATCTACTTAAAACATAAATGAAAAGGACTAAAATGTATTAGTTAAACATAACTATTGTATAATCTATTGAAATGTTAACCATAGTAATCTGTAGTACTACAATGGGAGATTAGGATAACAGTAAAGTAATACTTTGGAATGCCATGGTGAATTATTAAAATATATATTTTTTTATTTTTACAATGTCATAGTCACATTTATGACCATATTGTTTTGTTAATATATACCTTGACATATAATTAGTGGTATTAGTCTCCTTTTAATCTCCTGTCTTCTTTATTCTTCCCTAGAGGACAATTTAAGTGTGGCACTACTGATTTTGCATGACAAATGAACTCAAATGTTTTAAAATCTTACCCTTGCTTATAGTGGTTTTACACTGTTGCAAATCGTTTCAGCTGACTGTAAAACGATCCAAGATATTACGGATTCCCCTTCCAAATTGAGACTGAGTAACTTTTAACTGCTATGAATTGAATCCAATTCCATTTGATTCGCCCTTTTCAGAATACATATTGTTCCAAAAGCAGCCAAAACAGACAAATAGTCTGCTTTATAAAAGAGGCAATTCTTAGGTTATACTACATTTGAAGAAATCTTGGGAAGAACAATGACAGTTTGTCTCCCCCTCCAACTGCCAACAATTCTGTGGTTCTTTGTGAAGAGATAGGACTTGCGTCTGAACACAACAGCGGATTCCTTATTCTGCACAAATACATTTGGAATTCGGGTCAGAGGAACATATGGAAAAACACACCAACATTTTTGTGAACGTATGCGCACTTTATTTTTTTGCCTCAAATATTTATGAAAAAATGTCTACTCAGGCAAACAGCTGAAAGCAATGGTGTGCACTGCACATCGAAAAATGACTCTAAAGGGGTCCCTTGTGTGTTAAAAACTGACGCCTATGGGTCCTGACCAAACGTCAATATAGGTTTGAAGTAGAGAGATTGAAATAGTCTTTTCTTGTAGAACTCAATAATCTTTGTAAATCATTTTAAAATATTTTTTTATAATTTTACAATACTATTTCAGTATTTCTACTTCAAAATTTCGTTTCATTCAATGTGTTGTGTGCCATTTAATGTCTTTGTAACTGTGTAATTAATTGTGAAATTTACTGGCAGTTTCTGAGTGAAAATTATTTCGAAGTAAATCCTGCACCAATTATTTTTATTTTTTTCAGTGCTCAGTTTTTTTCATGATGTCAAATTTTGTATTTATAAAATTTGGTTCACGAACTTCACGCAAGTTGTCTGTACTGTCTTGCTCAGAAATCACTCAGTCTTCACAGAGCATTTCAGGTGTTTTCAGTACATTTTGTGCAATGACAGACCATGTTTCTGTTCATTTCCCCTAATAACATACATTAGCTGTTTGCAGAATCATCCTGCACATGCTAAACTTATGTCTAAACGTGTTGTTCTTGAGGAGGGCACCTTTACCTCTTACGCTACTTAGTTTGCATCTGAAACATGCAAGATGAGTCCCAACCGAGTCGAGGATACTAATGCTGCATTTTGAAGTCCTTTCCTCTCCTTTCACGTTCATGCCACCGTTACACTTCCCCCTTTCCCATTCCTTCAGCCCACTGACTCTCAGCTCTGCCTCAAATGCAGGCTAGAACAGCCAAGTTCATTAAAAATGGCTGACTGATGGAAAAGAACCGACACTCAGCGACAAGCCCTATTTTTCTTTTCCAGTCCTTTTCCCTTTTTTTTTTTTTTTTTTTTAACCCTCTAAATACATCATATCTTTCCCCTTTACTGTACCCCATCATTCAAAGCTTAAACTCTGAACTTGGCATCTGCAATAGGATACCCTTGTTTTAAATCTCAGACAAATGTCTCTTTCCATTTTTTTTTTTTCCTATGGGGTTTTAAAAAAGGGGTTATTTTACAGTTGTGTTGCAGATATTTTAAACTTTAAAGCCAAAAGCCAGTTCAGGTTATCTTTTCCCCCAACCTTTAAGAAACATTGTGAAGTGTGAACATCCTTCTCGGTTCAGTAAGAAGGGCACGGAAGTAAATAAATAAATGTTCACTTACAGAAGGAGATTTCTATCTGTTCAGTTCAGTGGAAAACTGTCCAGCAATGTTAGCTTATTTTGTGCTTTTGTTTTTCTGTATTACATTGTGACTGATTTATATTGTCGTCTCCAATTTGCACATTTGTCTGGAGGAAAACATGTGGCGTTTTCTACCCATTCTCCAAAATGCTTATTCTGTAGGGTCGCGAGGATGCGCGTTCAAACTTGAATTCTTAATTCACTATGTTTGAATGTGTTCATGATAAAATGTTCTTGTTTAGTTATTTTAATAAGAATTGTTTTGTTTTTTATTTCTTCTTATTGCCAAGTACCTCACGATATCATACTCATGACTAATCAAATCAACTTTATCATATTAGGTTTGATGTTTTATGTTGAAACACAGATCAGTTGTATACAGGGATCAACCAGTGTTATTTTATTGATGTATAATTATAGTTTTTATTAATGATTTATTGATGATTTTATATTATATTATATTATATTATATTATATTATATTATATTATATTATATTATATTATATCTGTTTCCATCTTGATTTAAAAGTTTTAGTAATTTCGTAGGTTTTGTCTATATATTTTTGAGTTTGTTTATTTTACTTCAACTTAAACTAAATGAAAATGAGAAATGTTGTCATGGAAACTAGTTTTCCAAGTAATGAAAATTATTATTTTTATTTTATGGTTTTAGTTTGTTTATCGCTCTTACTGTAATAACCCTGGTTTCAACTTGGACATTTTTTTGAGTCCAGTTTCAAATAAATGTTTCGCTCTTTTAGCTCTGAATTTTTTTCGCTCTTTTGAAATGAGCAAAATATATATATTCCATTTGTTTCATTTATAACACAGTGAATAGATTAACCAGCTTGCAGTTCTGCTTAACTGTTATAAACAAATCTTTCATTAGTGTTGACCTTTTTTAATGTAAAATCTTTCTTTTCTTGCTGAAAGGGTGGCTCCCGTTCATACATCCACAGCTGTGTCTTTTTTTCGCATTTGAGGGGTTAAGCTTAGAAGTCTGACAGCTTTCTGGAAAGACATGTTGATATATCTTTGTGGTTGAAGGGTAATTTTACAGTATAGAAATTAGAGAGAACGGCAGTTACACATGCACACACACTGAGGTATTGGCATTTTTTGTTGCCAGTGTCTGTAACGGAGAGCAACCAATGCCACAGGGGGGAAGAGAAGAGATTCCAGATGTGAGGGGTTTTCAGCAAATGGAAGGGAGGAATTGAGATGGAAAGCTGGAAAATGAAAAGATGATGTTTTGGATAATTTGAGTACAGACTAATCTGCTTCTCTTTTATTGTATAAGTGATCTCACTTAATTGGTCTCCTCAGCTTAGCTATATTTATCTGTTTTGAGCAAAAATAAGGAAATTAATAAATGATTTTTTTTTATTTTTTAGGAAATGCATATGTGGGTGCACCTTTGCACAACTTCATTGCTTTTAACTTCAGTCGGTCTTCTAATCTGCAGTACAACATTCTTTCATGATTAAGCATTTAGTTGGTATGATCTTAGATTGACAAAGAATTCAGGGAATCCTCCCACTTAACCTGTTTATTTCAGGTTTCTGCTTTGGCATAAAAGATACCCATACCCACTGGTTTTAGTCTAATCTAAACCATAATTATTACTGAAATACTATAAAATGACTCTAAATCAGTGGATGTGGACAATTTATGCCATGGTTGCTTGCTGGGATTTAAGCACAGAAAAAAAAAAAAGTTTTTGAAATAAAGGCAGCGTAATTAATTGATTTAAAAGCATTTGTTGCATTTATCAATTATTCAAAATGACTTAAAATGGATCTGAAAAACAGTATCCACAAATATATATTTGGCCAATTAAGGCACACTTCAAGTATAAATTTCACTTCATTTAATTGTTGTCATTTTGTTGTCACACTGATAAATGTATAACTTGAATGCATTGCAAAGGATAAAAGCATGCTACTAAATTAATATATTTAAGTGTTTTATCATTTAAAACCTAATAAATGTATTTTTGTGGAAATGTTGTGATTTTTAAAATCTATTTTAGCTCTCTTTTAAAATATGACGACAAAATTTCTAAGTTGCTAATTTCTTAGTGCCCAAATATGTATGCATGCATGGATGTAAATAATGTTCACTCACAGAAAGACATTTTTACCCGTTTAGCTTCTTTGAGCTAAAATAAGGAAATTCATAAATAACCTTTTTTAGGACATATGTGGGTACACTTTTGCACAACTTCATTGCTTTTAATTTGCACCTTTGAGATACGCTGTTGAAAGTGGATCGGGACCGAGCTCCACAACACACTTGTAGCTAATTAGAAGTAGGGGGCGTGTCCACTCCTGATGAGGGAGGAGAGAGAGTGAGCAAGAGGGAGATTTGAAGAAGGACTGTAGAAAGAGAGATGGCTGAGAGACATTACAAAAAAGAAAAGGTCAGAGGAATTTCACTGGGAAAAAAAAGGGTTATGATCAGGCAAGAGCTTTAGGATCTGTGTTAATATTAGAAGACAGAAGCGGGAAGGCCTGAATACGGATGCCGAGATTTGGTTGTTTCTGCTGCATACGTGAGTAACATTGGTTTTGCTATGTTTCACAGAACCATGATATGCTGGTGTTGTGATGTTAGCTACAGTAATAGGACAGTTTTGAGTGTCATTGTTTGTCTGGAGCTGATGTGCTTCTTGTGAACTCTTGCTTGTTGTTCATTTTTTGTTCTTTCCTTTCATCTTCAGCTATGATAAAGAGACATCCACTATTGCATTGCGGGTTTGTGCATTTTTGGGGCAGAGCAAGGAAGGGAGGAGTTTGGGTTCATTTCAAATGTCAACGTTTTTTCTTAGAAATTGCTTGCTGCACCTTAAATAATAAGTGTGTTTTTGTACAAATGTTGTGATTAAAGTCTGCTTCAGCCATCTTTTAAAATATTGTTACAAGCGCCCAGATTGCTTTGGGACCATGTATATAAAATATATTTAGATTTTATCAGTGATGTTGTTTACTCTGTTTTTAAAGATATTAAGGAGTTTTTGACTTTTAAAGAGAAATGGCAAGTCTTTAAAGCATACATGATGAATGTCTTGCTCCATTTAGTGACTAAACATGGCATATATAACTTGATCTCCCACAAGAGAAGGGCTGTAATTATTCAAGCTTGCCAAAAAGGAACACAGAACCATGTGCTTCTACATGCCAAGTTCACTACTTGATTCCCTACACTTTTTTTTTTTTTTCACTCAGTCACTCTCTTATAATCCTGTCCAAAGCAAGCATATTGTAATACAGTGAGATGAAGCAGAGGAACAAATAGATGCAAATGGTCTGAGTACATTATTTGCATGAAACATACATGATGAACCACATACTTGAATGAAGGGAGGTGGGCTGGAATGGTTATTTAAAGGCACTTCCCTAAATGATTGTGTTTAGAAGAAATTGCAAGCGTTGAAGCACATTATTGAGAGTAGTATTGTAATAGTCATTTTTAGTTGGAACAAGATGAACTTGTATTCACCGTATTGGATTTAAAGTGTTTATTTTGTCTGTGACATTACAAGGGTCACCTTTATTTTGTTAAATAATTTGCCTCATGTGATTTTGGGAACATAAGCCAGTGGTGATTCTCACAAACATTCTTTGCATTTCCAGATAGAAAGATGCAATCAGCGATTAAGACAGGATAATGATCTGCTGTTTGTGCCTGGTGAATCCTCTGCATTTTCTTGAACTTCAGATCCCAGACTGACAGCTAGACAGTGAGAGACCAAGAGGACGGGGGTTTTGAATTGAATGGAAAAGAAAAATGATGTGTTTTTTGAAGATAATTGGGATTATTATTTGTTGCTGGATGGATGCATTACAGTGCAGTTATCACAGCATGTTATAATTTGTCTTTACAGACACAAACTTTCAACTCTGGGACTCCTCTCACATTTTAAGTATAACAGTGTGAACTAACATATAACTGTTGTATTGACAAAAAAGTTTGGAACTAAGTGTTTAATTGTTTAATATTTAGAATTAAATGTCTAATTCAGACCCTTGAAGTACTTTAAAATCAAACAGGACAATTCTTATTTCTGTCTTTTATAAACACACACACAAATTCTGCCTGGCTAAAAAATAATTCGATGTTTGAATTTAAATAAGCACATGCATAAGAGACAATGATTTGATCATTAATGCAGTGATTATTACATTTCTATCATGTTATATGTTTTTCTAACCCTAATTGATTGAGTGTGTAGCTTTTCATTTACATTTATGCATTTATCCAAAGCGGCTTACATTGCATTTCAAGGTACACATTTACATTCTTATCAGTTCTTGCTTTCCCTGGGAATCGAACCCATGACCTTGGTGTTGCAAGCGCCAACGCTCTACTGTTTGAGCTACAGGAAAGCTTGTACACTTGTATTGTATCTGTGTTGTATTTCTTAAACAACAATATAGGACGACACATCATGACCATACAGGATGGCAATGTCAAGATTTATCAGACAATTGTGAAAGAAAAGTTAGGCGGGAGCATGAAGAATCATTTTAACACATGAATAAGCACCTTTGAGTCCAGGCCTTAAATTCAGTGAAAGTCTTTGGGATGTGCTGAAGGAGACTTTACAGAGGGCTTGACTCTTGCATTGTCAATACAAGAAAATTGATGCGCCTCTTGATGGAAATAAATGTTGTGATATGTTTTTTTTAGGTCTTGAGAACGAAAACACATGTGTATCAGTGTAATGGATCCATGCACCAGGTGTTAAAGTGACAGCGGCCTAATATACCTGCCGCCTAATTATGAGATATTAAAAATGTCTATATGGCTGTTTTTTGCTCCATGGCATCGGTCAAATTGTGGCCAGTGAAAATGCAGAGTGGCTAGTAACTTTGGAAAACCACTAGCCACAGTGGCTGGTGAGCAAAAAAGTTAATGTCAAGTCCTGATTATATAGAAAGGCTTTAAGTATAGTGTTACCGTAGATACAAAAAATATATAGAATATCCCACATTGAATCTACACACCCTTTTCTCAACTCACATTTTCTGACTAATGAACTAAGTAAATGCTCTTTAGTAGCTGACTTCATATGTTTGTGTATTTCGCAGGTGTTTTAAGTGCTGCCGAATGCTCCTGTGGGAGAAATCACTTCACTTGTGCGGTCAGTGCATTTGGCGAGTGCACATGCATCCCGGCGCAGTGGCAGTGTGACGGGGACAATGACTGCGGAGATCACAGTGATGAAGACAGCTGCAGTGAGTCTTTTACCACGCACGGTCATGAGAATACAATAACATAATCATATAATAACATAAAACAGATACACACACACACACACACACACACACATGCATTTATTCAAAATGTTATTCAGTGCTTTGCTTTGACTACAAAGGTTATTTTGAAAGGTAGTGTACAAGTACATGTTTGCTGGAATATCTTTTTTCAGTTGTTGTAGTATTGAGCACACTTCAAATGATTTTTCCATTTATTAGTCAAACGGGTTTGCAAACTTGTTCTGATTTGGTTTGCGATTCAGTCTAAAACATTTGCAAATTAAAACAGTGACGTGATTCTTTTAAACAGAGAACAAAGGAGCACAAGGATTAAGTGAGAATTTATCTACAATCAATTAAAATTGATTGTACAATTGAGTTGTACAAATTGAATACAATTGAAATTGATTGTACATCACAAAGTGCATTTACATGCACTTTAAAAGTCAATTTCTGTCAGACTAAAACCATCATTTGTCTTTTTAAAATGTCATGTAAATACTTCAGCATGACTGAAATCATGTCAAATCAAGTCAATTTTTTTGTGAAATATGACAAACAGATCTACATAATGCAGTTGTTGCGCAGCTTTGTCTAGGATGTGTATACAACCCTTGTGGAAAAGATAGTTTACTTTTTATAAAGAGTACTTATTAACGAAATAATATACTTTGAAAGAATATGTTCTACTTAGTGTGAACTGAATGTAAGGTTTTCGGACACTTGACGTGAAATCATACATACGTTTATTGTAGATTGAATTTATATTAAAAGCAATTAACTGAACATTAGAGGGTTTTTTGACACTTAAGTAGGACTTAAGTATATCTAATTTCATAATTACTTTGGTTGTCTTAGAAATATGGCGAACGTACTGACAAGGATTTATGGTAAACTAAAGAATACTTAAATGTAATTTATATTTAAAACATATATGTTATGTAATGATGAAATTGCAATTTAGTATATTTAAAATATATTAAATTTAAATGCAATTTTGAATATAAAACAAAGCAGTTGAAATTAGAATCAAATGTGTTTTATATGTTAGTCAACACCAAAATAAGTGCTCTTTAAAACACAACAAAAAAATAAATAAAAACATTTTATTTGACATTTATTACAAAGAGCATTATTTAAAAGTGTGTTTAAGTGAAAGTCATGAAAGTGTGCACTCTTTAAGTGCACTTAAGTGGCCTTTTATTTCTTAAAATTCTATGTTATTTGCAAGTACAGTTTATTAAAAATATACTTAAGAGTACGACAAGTGCACATTCAATACAATTAAGGACACTTCTTTTTCACAAGGAATGTTTCACAGTGGGGCACAAAAGGCAAAATTCAGGATGGCCCTGACATCATTCTTCAACAGCACAATAGCAAGCATCTTTTTGAACAGCACCAATGCCTGGTTCACAAACTGCACCTGACAGGGCTGAATGACGCTGTGGAGGGTGATGTGCTCAGCTGAGCGTATCCCTCTTTACAGGGCCATAGAGGTCTTCTACCCTCACATCAGGACACTTACTCCAGGAGGTTCAGGACAATCACCAGGAAAATCATTAAAGACCCTCACCATCCTAGCAATGGCCTCTTATCAATGCTGCGTTCAGGGAAAGTCTACTGTAGCCTGAAAATACAAAGACTCAGGAGTCTCTTCCTCCATATTCCTAATGAGGAACAAGACTGAAGAGCTTTCTACACGGCACACACAGACATGCGTAAAATAACCATGCACACACATTTCAATGGACATATACGCATATAGATATACGGTTTCTGTACAGGTTGTTTTATACACACACTCCTGGGCAAAAAAGCAACAAAAAAATGGCTAAACGCTAAGCTTTTTAATTGTCTTAACCATGGTCATGAAATTAGCAAAATTCAAGTAAAAAGCCATTGATGTCTCCGAAAAACATCAAAGCCAGAATGAAGATTTTTGCCAGATGTCTGCGGAGTGATGATGAATCACAATGAAACACGAGTTGCATGGTGATGCTCCAGAGTCGTGTCTTCGAAAATCTGGTGAGAAATATTCTAATAAATGGATCTCTACCACAGTGAAGCATGGAGGAAGTGTCATTGTTGTGTTGCTATTGGTGAGCTACTTCACTGTGAAAATCGTTTAATGCTTTGGTGTATGAGAATAACCCAGAATGGCTTGCTTCCCACAAATGAAAAGTTGTCTAAACCGGAATGATCAGATGCAAATACAACCAAGTGGCGACTTGAGAACAAGTCCATAAGGCTCATGTTTTGGCCTTGGTTAAAGTCCAGATTTGAACCCTATAGTGAATATTTGGTCTCACATAAAACTCAAACAAACTGGGAGATGTTTTTCAACTTCTCAAACTCTTTAAAGCCATTAACATCCACCAGTAAGAAGCTGTCTGCAAGTTGAGGAAGGCTATTCCGTGCTTTAGCTACAGTATTTGTGCAATTCTTGCTAATTTCCTGACCAGTGATTTGTGATTAAAATGGTTAAGACCAATATTTTGCCATTTGTGGCTTGGCCCTTTTTTGCCTTTTTTTTTTTTTTGCCCTGGAGTGTATACTGTTTGTGTACAGTGGACACACACACACATAAACATGTTGGATTTATGCTTTATTGGGACTTTCCATGGACAATGATTTTTAATACTGTACAAACTGTATATTCAATCCCATAAACCTACCCATCACAGAATATGTTCTGCATTTTTACCAGTGAAACACAATTCAAGTACTTGAGTAAAAATTAAAAAGTAAAAGTCTGACATCATTATGAATTATGAACGGTTTAGCAGCTTGCCCTTTTACAGCAGAATTATTTCACGAGCAAACTGACATTTACTAGAATTAATCCTAAAATTCTGCATTAATAACTTACTTTTCGCACCATCATTCACACACGCTCTCAAGCTCCAAGGATCTCCTGTTTTTGCCTCATTTTGAGTCAGACTTATGAATTCAGTGAATTGTTAACTGGAGACTCGCTTTGACCGAATCATTTGAATCAGTGAATTGTTGACTCGAGAACCGATGTAGTCGGATCAGTCCAATTCATGAACGAATGTATTATACATTCATCAATTAACAACGATTATAGCTAGTAATATTCATATTTTCATAATTTAGAATTATTTATCGTTCATAATGTCAGAAGTTGAAATATGTTTTTGCCTTTTTTAATTGTTCTTAATTTGATCTCATTCCTTCAGTTTTGCCCACGTGCTCGCCTCTAGACTTTCACTGCGACAATGGAAAATGCATCCGACGCTCATGGTTATGTGATGGAGACAATGACTGTGAGGATGACTCCGACGAACAAGACTGTCGTGAGTATATTTATCCTTTTTTTTATAGTTTAAAGATAAAAGAAAATGTTTGTTTGGTGGTGATGTTTGTTCTTTCCAAGACTGATGCAGTGATGCTGTGCTGAACTGCAATTCTACATTTTACATTTTAAAGTGTAAGTTGCAGGTTAAATTTTTCACGAAGTAATGCAATGTGTTTATTAAACATAAAGATAAAAACCGCCCACCATTGTTTTTTATAGCAAAATGCTGATATAATATGAAAAGTTGGCACTTTTAACAGTGGTTTTAACCGCTCCCGCTCCCTTCCACTAGATGGGGCGTGACGTCATAAGAGGAACTCACTAGTAGAGTTACCGTACACTAGCAGCTATATTCGCCTTACATAACTTCAGAAAAGTTCGTTGTATGTTTTATTTGATAAAAAAAATTATGAATAAAATAACTCCATTGTAAACATGCTCGTGTGTGCTGACTAAAAGGGGAACGTGATCCAGCCTGAAATGAGAGTAAGCTAATCGCAAAACAAACGGGTTCAAGCACGTCAGATCAGCCGGTCGCAGGTCAAGCTGTTCGCGTTCACCTCACGGCAGCACATACTCTCCACTGCTGATTCACCCACACAAACACAGTGATGGGGACATCGATCTCTCTTTTTCTTTTCTGACAATAAACATCGCTAATTAAATCGTGAGAAATTGATAATGCGTGGATTGAGGAAGGGTATTAATAAAGTTAACTTACATGACATTTGAGGCGTCGATGAGACTCGCGATTGATGCCTGTGCAGTGTGTGCATCTCTACAGCTCTGATTTTGACTGACACCACCATGTACTGTAAGTAAATAATGTCTTCAGTCGTTGTCCCTCCTTGCTATTCTACATGACCTGGACACCAAGCCAACCCTCCACTAATTAATTCTCCTCACACCAAGCATTAATAACTCTTTGAGTGCCATGGCTCCCCTCTCTCACGCCTGACCAGTTAAAAATTGTATGGCTGTCGTCCATAAAGAATTTGATGGTTTCCCACATCCTCAGTCGTTCTCCAAATAGCCATAATATAGTAGGAATCTAGCAGAGTATGGGTTGCGAGTTCCTCTTATGACGTCATCACCCAGTAACTGAAAAAACGCGCTACCTTTGAAGAAACCCCAAAAAATGTTATTTTAACGCATTTTAAGACAGAAATAATTAAATATATACATATAGAGCACTTTAATTTACACATTTATTGGCTGTGGTGGTTAACCTGCAACTTACACTTTAAACAGTTCAAGTATATTTAATTCATTTAAAACGGCATGTTTAAATTTTGACCGAAAAATGTAACATTTACATTTTTTACAAAAATATTTTATTTCATTGGAATGGTATGTATGACACTTGGTGACTTTTGTGGCACTTGCTATGTGAACACAAACTCACAAAAATTGTGGACCTAATTCAAAAATGTTAAATGGTCCTAAAAAAAAAGAAAACTCTACTCCTCTGTTAAAAATGACCACCGGAGAAATGAATGGAAAATAAAAAAAATGTAAAAAATGTTTTGCCTGTACAATCTTCAATTCAGAATAGCACACAGCAATGAAGGCATTTATTGAAAAATAATCATACTAAAAAAGAAAAGAAAAAATTGTATGGATTAATTGTATTGTAAAACCTGTGGAAACAAATTTATGATAATTATTGCATTATTATTACTTAGTGCCATCAAATTCCCTCAAAATAAAAAATAATTGAACAAATATTACTTTTATATATTTTTACTGGGGGGAAAAGGGTTACTTTTTTAGGTGTTTTTAGGTGTTTGTCCACTTTTAACCAGAGTGTAACCCATAAATCAGGAGGCCTCTCCAGGCCACCCAAAGCCTCTCCCTGTATTACTTCCAATGGACAAGGTTTTTACTGGGTATTTTATTCAGTCATTTAATCATAGACGTATTCAATTCAAAACGTTTCGACCTTCTTTCTTCTGTGGGGCACAAAAAGAGAACGTTTGGAAAAATAAAATGATTTAGACCTCATGCTGTATATTCTGGTGTTCTGAAAGCACATTATTTTGGTGAGAAACAAACTGAAAGGACATTTATTATTTAGTGATCTTGACCTCAGCATGTCCCCTCCTGTGTTCATTCATGAGTGAATGAGAGCAGCAGTTCTATCATAAAATAATTATACTATAAGTATTTTATGAGAGCTTTTGTTTCCTTTTGAAGTTCAAAGATGTTCACTATTACGTTTCCATTCAAATTAGGGAATTTAATTTGTGCACAAAATTGGAATATAGCATACAACATACAACTAAAGCAGCGTTTCCAAATCACGTGTTCAAGAGAACAAAATCGTCACATTCTGGGAAATTGGCGCAAAATATCTGTGGTAAAAATGAAAGTTGCTGCGAGCGGGGAAACCAATGTGGTTATTTTTTTTCCCTACATCATAAGGCTGCGTTTACACTGAAACAAAATCCAATCTTTTACTCACATCTGACACAGATCGGAATTTGTCGCACACGTGTAAACACAAAAATCTGCACGAGATCCGATTTTTTTTTTTTTTTTGTATACGATCTGAGCCACTTCCAAATGTGGTTTTAAATCAGATACAGATCCGATATCTGGACATCCGACCTCCGTCTAAATGCATATCCAATTCCCCTCTGAATTCCAAGCCACTACAAGGCGAGGACGACACATTTATTCATAAAGATGGCTTTTTAATGTTGTATTATGAGGCAGGCGTGCCTTTTTATTGAGGTGGGAACTTTTATATTTATCTTTGTAAAGAAAAGAAATTGTGCGAACACAGAAATATTCAGGAGCTGCCCGTGACTTCTATAAATAAAACAACTTCACTACTGAAACCTACATTATTTTCTCAGCAATGAGGTGATAACTTCGCTGCAATTAAACCAATAAGCTTCATTATTGGGTATCTCTCTCTCTCTCTCTCTCTCTCTCTCTCTCTCTCTCTCTCTCTCTCTCTCTCTCTCTCTCTCTCTCTCTCTCTCTCTCTCTCTCTCTCTCTCTCTCTCGCTCTCTCGCGCTCGCTGTCTCTCTCTGGTTAATTAATTTGAATTCATTAAAAAAATATATTACAGGGCTACTTTATTTCACTTCAGAATTATAGATCTGAGCTGTAGATAAACGAAAATTATTTCCGGACTATATATATCTGTTCCGTCAGATTTCATGAGTCAGAGTCATTTCATTTCAGAGTCATGACAGCTGTTATCTTGTCCATGCTGGAAAATAATCATGACCACCCAACATGAATGATATAAATCATTTTAATAGCACGGCCATTAAAAACCAGGGTGTGCCATGTGGACAGTAAAACCATCACCGAAAATCAGATTGACCGGGAATTAATGTAAACACAGATTTCGGATACCCACCTGTCTAAAGTGAGTGTAAACAGGCGGGCCAGAAAATCGGATCTGTGCATTAAGACTTGCAGTGTAAATGCAGCCTAAATGATGTGGGTTGCCAGGTCCACTGTTTTCCCCACCCCACACATTATTTGTAGCGCACCTCCCACCCAATAATAAGAGCGTTGTTACTTCTGATAAGAAACGAAGTCTCAGCTTTCAAATTCTTTCCATTTTATCACGAAAGTCAAACAATAAATAGCGTTTTGACAAAATTTTTCGATTTGACACCTCAGTTCAGGCAGCAGCTGTATGTATGCGTGTGTATGTATGTATGTGTGTATAAAGGAACAGTATGTCTATCTGTGAGTGTGAGGCAGAGAGAGAAAAACAGAAGCATCTTTGCATCTGACCCATATTTCTCAGCGCTGTACTCTTGAGGCTCTTCTCATGATGGGGGGTCTGTCTGCCATAAGCTTTCCATGAATTTTTCATTGACATGCTTTGTACAAGTGAGAGTCTTTTCCACCACACTGCTCTATGTCTGCCTTATCTCTTACATTCAGTATCTCTCTCTCGGCTTCTGTCTGTCCTTTTGTTTTATGTTATCATTTAAATGGCATGATGTGATCGTTCTCTGTGAATTAGTGGCATATAATAAACATGGAACAAAGACTGCTGTAAGACTGCATGTCCTGTGTATTTTGATTAACGTTGAAGAAAAGCAGTTTTGTGCAATTTAAGACCTTTTGTATGTTTTTAACTATATGCGTTTTGCTACAGACTGTCAGGGCAATATAATAAAAAGGTTCAGTAATAAATATGAAAATTTTTACATAAAGATAAAATACTGTAATGTGAAACATGTTTTAAACAGGGAGTGGGGGGGAAATGTATTTCAATCAGAATTCCCCCCCCACACTTTTCCAGCGTGCTTTGATGCAGTTTGATATTGTTTTGTTTTGTATGGCGAGGAAAAAGTGCAGCGGTGCAGAAATACACTTGTGTCTGGTGTCGATCTGTCTGGCGCGTTGGGTGGTGTAAATACAAGCAGCATCACATTTTAATGCTGCTGTGTCAATAAAATGATGTGAGCGCCACCAGTGCACTGGATTGTGTAGCTGCAGAGTGTTGCTATATTTTTCTGTAGCACAGAGGAGCACAAGTTTAATAGTTAATGTAGGGCCCTATGAAATAATACATTTTTTCCCATATTCCTTTTTTTTCTCATTTAGAATTGTTCTGGATTGGCCTGGTTTTAATGGTTAAATTAAATTTTAGTTATCAAAAGTATGTCTAGTTAAAGTCATGAAACTTATACAATTTAACAAATTAAAATTTGAACAAAAAATACATTTTTAGGGCCTTTTGAAATTGATTATCTAATTACATTTTAATATTCAAAAAATCATGTATAGCCAATTGTTCATTAAAAAAAATGGAATAATGTATTAACATTTATTTACAATAATGTGGCCCTAAGAAATATTTTATTAAATATTTTAAAATGCAATTAAATTAAAATGTAACATTTTAATCCTTTTATTAATTGATACTTTTTTTTTGGCAAACAGTGCTCCATAAGAGGTTTACTGTTAAAATTAAAACATGGAAAATGTGATACTCCCTAATAAATGTGTGATATTCACAAAAAAAGAACTGCAATTCTGAATTTCTGCGATTCAGTCCACGTTTTCCTCCTTGCGGAAATCATAGGGCCCTACTTAAACTGAACGAAGTGACTTTGTTTTGTGGAAAACAGTTCATATTTTTGATCTATGTGAACCCATTGCTGACATTTATTTAATATCTGTCTCATATGGTTTTTGTTTTTGAGCAGCACCAAGAGAATGTGAGGAAGATGAGTTCCATTGTCAGAATGGATACTGTATCCGCAGCCTGTGGTACTGTGATGGAGACAATGACTGTGGAGACAACAGTGACGAGCAGTGTGGTGAGTTCCTTTATACTTCTTTATGGATGATTTGTAAAACTTGCGCTACATCCTAAATTGAATACTTCCCTAGTATATAGTATGCAGAAAAACAGCACCACTAGAGTCCGAATACATACTGTAGTAGAAATTTTTTTTTAAAAACTGTAGGCGAAAAGTATCTGGATGACTTACCACTTTTGGTGAGATTCTGAAAGTGCGCATTCGATGGACACTTTACTATCCCATAAGGCTACTGGAGGGGATTTATAAATGGCAGTGAAGTGACGCAACTGACACTGGTAGGTCAGGTGACCGTAACAACATGGATGTAGTACGTCTGAATTTCATTCATACTACCCATATTCATACTGTAGAGAATATACTTTTTTAACGGCCACAGAGTTAGTTCAAATTCAAATGTACTACTCGGACAGTTTCAGATAATTCAGATTTCAGATGCACCCTCTGGTCTCAGCATGTCTTGAATTTTGGAGGTGTTACACCCTCCTTGGTCCGGGGAAGAGAAGAAACACCGTACAAAACCAGTCATAGAATTTAAACAGCAGCATTAAATCTTTCACCGCCAGCGTTTTTAAAAGAATTTGCCAGCCACCACCAGCATTTTTGATCATTTGCACACAATTTTCATGGCCCCTATACAATTTTCAGGTTGTATGAACATGCAATATATAAAAAGAAAGAACACACCCTCTGCTTTTAAACTTTATCTGTGCGTTCTTCTTTTATCAACACTTGAATGTGGGTAAGTTTCATTAAAAAAAGCAAAACGCTGAAAAAATTGTGTTTTTGTCAAAGACTACACGCAGATGGGATTCAGAACGCTAATCAGATGGAAATGCTTGTCCTATACCTCGTCCATTTCATTCTGTAACATTAGGCAGTTTTGATTTATATGCTGTTTAATGTTGATGATTGTGTTATTATACACATGCATCTGCTTGCATATGATATCGCTTGTTTCTGCTTCTTCTTCACATGTCTTTTGATCTGGAGATTCTGTACTCTTAGAGGAAAATGTGTAATAGCGTATTACAGTGAAAATACGGAAAGCCGGAAATTTCCGTCAATGGCGGGGAAGCGGTGTCTAATAAATGATGGAAATTTCCATGAATGTAGGGGAAAGAGATAAGTTTAGCAACAAGTTGGTAGTTAACATATGGTGTAGGAGAAAGACATGCTCCGGAGAGTTGTGTGGTGTGTGTCAGGCATTAATGCGTTCCTCCTATTCCTCCTATTAACCAAACACAACAGACAGGTCGTCCTTGATTGTAATTGGGGCCAGCTGGTCTTAATCGCTTACCTGCCAGGGGACAAAGGAACGAGCAATATAGAGCAAAAGGGACAGAAGAGAACAGAACAGACCATTTAAAAGTTTATACCATCAATAAATAATTTCCTGAGACTTAGGGGCTGTTTACACGACACCATTTTTAACTAAAAACGTAAGACTTTTTATGCGTTTTGGCCGTTCATTTACACGACAAAGGTGGTCCCTGAGAACGCAAACTTTTGAAAGCGGGTTTCAAAGTGCAAGTTTTTGAAAACGGTCTCCGTGCAAACAACAAAACGCGAATTTCTGAAGACGATGATGTCATGCACATACGTATTACGTGTTCAATCTATAGTGTTTCATCACCATCTAATGGCCTGGCAGCAGAATACAGTGTTTTTATTCGTTTTCGCGGATCCGTGTGAATGGTGATCGCTTTGACAATACGCGGGAAACTCAAAAGAAAAAACTTCTCCATTTTTAGCATATCGTTGTCGTGTAAACGTACCCTTAAGAGAAGACTATGCTCTTCTATCTCAATTAAGTGCACTAAATTGTATTGAATGTGCACGTATAGTGTACTTAAAATCTTTAAAGTATATTTAAAAAAGACATACTTGCTGATATGTTCTGAAATAAAAGACCACTTCAATTTACTTGAAAAGAGAACACTTTTTAATATTGTCTCTATCTGTCTATCTATAGATCGGTCGGTCTCTATGAATGTTGGTTTCTATGTCTGTCTGATTAAAAGTTTTACTTTAAAGTGCATTTTAATTTATTATTTTAATATTTTTGTTGTGCTTTAAAGAAGCACACTTATTGATGTTGACTAACATACTACTGAACCACATACGAAGTAATTTATAATGTTTAACTGTAGTATTATTTGATATTACATTGAAGGTTAATATATTTTAAATGTACTAAACTGCAAATCCATAACAAATGTGTAATTACAAATATATTTAAATACAAAACATACAAGTTTCATATATAAATGACTTTTTTTCGTTTTAATTAAATGCAGTGTTCTTCAGACTCGCTGTTCATTAAAGATTCCTCCCCTTGCAGCAATGACAGCTCTTCAGACCTTGTGCTTTCTTGTCGTGAGTCTATTAAAATATTCAGATGAACTTTACAACACAAGGTTGTCTAATCAGTTCTTCAAGGTCTGCAACATGACTTTTTACTTGGTCCAAAATGTTGGCCAAAATATTCAACCCAACATATTCAATATATTCAATAGCATGATCGATTTTTCACACTCCGTGAGTGGGGCGTAAGCGAACATGGTCACGTTGTTTTCTCATACTGGTTATGTGTCCTACAGTATGCATGTCAGAGCTGCAGCTCTGCTAAAAAAATATATTTATGTGAGCCTGCTCTAATCATTGTCTTTAATATCAGGCACAAATTATAAAGAGTGTTTTAGGAGGGAGTAATCGAGAACATTGTCATTTGCATGTAGTGTATATGGATGGCAAACAAACACAACATCATTGGAGTTCTGAAATGAGGCGGCAAAGTCCTCAGTTTTTTTTTTTTTATGAATCAAATGTAAATTAATTTCCCAGTTACACTTAATGTTGTCACATTTTACTGGTATAAAAAAAACATGCAATATAAAGTAGGGCCTTTTGAAGTTTGATTCTGACATGACAAAAAGCTTTGACAACTAAGTGGCTAGGTTGTTTACTACTTAATTAGTCTTATAATAATACGCCATCATTTATTAAGGAGGCACTGCCTCCCTTGCCTACTCGGAGGAAACACCAAAGCATGAGTACAGCGTGAGCAGCTAGACGGCAAAAAAAGTCTCTGCGTGTAGGACACAACATCCCATAGCTCATGCTCCCAGTGTGAATGCTATAACTTTAAATATAGACACCAAAATAAAAATATGCTGTTCATGCGCATTTTCCCCGCACAAGATACTCGCTATGTGTACAACAGCCCTGAAACTGGCGGGTCACACATTTCATGAGCTCTCTATTTGTCAAAAGCTATGAATAATGGTCCTTTTTGTAGCATCTAAATTTGTCTCAAAGGCCAGAGACATGGCTACCGCCCAGAAATCCTTCATAACCTTGCAATCTATATGCATTGCCTATTCTTACAATTGGTTCTTGCAGCTGTATTTCCATTTGCTTTTATTTCGGCTCTGAGAAATCTTCATAGTAGTACAGTACAGTCCCATATGCACATCTCAAACCCTTTTTGTGCATGACTTGTATGTGTGTCCAGATAAGAGGAAGTGCTCCGATAAAGAGTTCCGCTGCTCTGATGGAAGTTGCATCGCAGAACACTGGTACTGTGATGGAGACACCGACTGCAAAGATGGAACTGATGAAGAGAATTGCCGTAAGTTGATTCTGAGTTTCTTAATGTGTCAAATGAACATCCATCCCATCCTATCCCATTCCATCCAATCCATCCCATGCCATGCCATCCATTCTATCCATTCCTTATTGGTGGAGCTGTAGAGAAAATGTACGGTTAGGTCAAATCTCTCTAGTTATTTGAGATTTTTCTACTCACTGTATGCCATCCAAAACTCTGCATGTATAGTGTAGAAAAGTTCTTGACAAAAAGTATCATTTTGCAGATGCCAGCCAAAAAATATTCAGACTTGAACTTAATAAAATTTCACAAAACCAGGTACACATAGACTCTGCAGAATCCTGAGAAAGCTTTTTTTTTTGGTTTAAAGATTCTCATAACTGAGGTTGGTCACAGGAAATTTGCCATTATTGACCAAAAACTGCTAAATTGTGGTAAATTTTCTGTACATGCTTGGATCCCAATTATTGCTGCTTGAGACCAGTATTTCTTTCTGTGTTATATTTGATTTTCTTTCATTTATTGCAAATAACTGTGCAGAGGGATTTGTTGGACTGTTTTCATGGTGCATGTGTGTGGGTGTGTAACTCGTGTTACATAATTCCTCTCTCCAGCATCTGATGTGATGACAGCCACATGCAGTGTTGAGGAGTTTCAGTGTGCTTATGGTCGTTGCATTCTGGACATCTACCACTGTGATGGAGATGACGACTGCGGTGACTGGTCTGATGAGTCTGACTGTTGTGAGGATCATTCGTTCTTTCTTACTCTGTTATAACTTCCTTTTGTTTGAAATGCCTCTTTTTACTCTCTACTCACAATCATTAGAAATAATTCCCTTGTGAAAAAGAAATACTTTTTAGCATACTTATTAGGGTAATAATACATTTAAGTGCAAACTGAATGTAATGTTTTCAGGCACTTAATTGCATGGTAATTGTAATTAAATGAAATGTATTGTAGTTTAAATTTATATCAAATGTACTTGGCTGCTTTTTGGCCCACCTAAAGTAGGACTTAATATGAAATATACCTAAAATATTTTTAATGAAACAATCCTTATTATAAAACCAAATCTTTTTCTGGATGTGCACTTGTAGTGTACTTCAAATCTTTCTATTTTTAAAAGCTGTACTTGCAGGTAATATAATATTAATGAAATAAAAGGTCACTAAGTGGTAAGTACTCGTACTTTAAAGTAAAACTTTTAATGTGACATTATTACTAAGTAAATTTTAATCATTGGTTTAATAATCTTTTGTTATGCTTTAAAGAAGTACACTTATTTTGAATCAAGTACTTTGCATGTGCTTTAGTATGTTACTAAACCGTTTTAACTGATATTACATTTCATTTTAATATATTTTAAATCGCAATTAATTACTAAATTACAACTTCATTACAAATTTGTAATTGCATATAGGCCTATATTTAAATAGATGACAAAAAAAGTTTCAATAGAATTTTTATGGGAGTTGTGTTTTAGGATGATTTATGATGATTTAGTGTCGTATGTCTGATTTGGTTGTTTGTGTTTGTGTTGTGCGTGTGTGAACGCAGCCTCCCACCAACCCTGCCGTTCTGCAGAGTTCATGTGCAGCAGTGGCATGTGTATAAATGCAGGCTGGAGGTGTGACGGAGAATACGATTGCGACGACCAATCAGATGAAAAGAACTGCAGTGAGTAACTGTTTTATTGTAATATTTGTGTGTGTGAGTGTATTTCACATGTGTCACATGCCTCTTTCTAACCGTCAGGCACATCGATGTGCATGGCTGATCAGTTCCGGTGTATGTCTGGTCGATGTGTGCGGTTATCATGGCGCTGTGATGGAGAAAATGACTGTTCTGATGGCAGTGATGAAGAAGGCTGTGAAAAGACAGGTGAGGAATATAAAAGCCAACACATACTTTTGAACTCTTTAAGGCGCAGTATGTAAGTTTTGCTGCTAGAGGTCGCTTATTCTGAACAATAACAAAGACGTAGCTTGATGATGCCGTGAATTGGCGTGGAATCATGGGAGTCGTTGTCTTCACCTCCACAGCCGATGTAAAGCAATCCGACAGGACTCAGGCAGAAATCATGTTCATGTGATTTCTGCACAAGTTAATGTATTACAGTTTTATGAAGCAGGGCGGAGCCCAGAGCCTAGGACGTTTTACTTTGCTCTTTTAGTTTTGTGTATGATTTTTTCTTTTTCACTTAAGTTACGTTTAACATTTTCCGGTTTCTGCCGCCTCCTTCCCTATTTTATTCTAAAGAAATAGCCGCAAGTGCTGAACTACTACTCATACAGTCCTCTTTATTTGACAAATTAAAATTGTGGGGGAGCACAGTGCTGTTTTACTTGACCAAAACAGAAAACCCTCGTTTATTTTTAATAAATAAATAAAAGGGCTCATTGCTATTTTTTTCCCGACACATTCATAATCTTTATTTTTGCTAGTGCTTTGCAGAAAGCTTTATGTGTGCACTTGAGTGCGGAATAGGCATAATCTGCCCCCAACCTCCCAGTATATATTTAAGTAATTAAATTAATATAAACGTGCGATTTAGGTGACTAATGGCTTAAATATACGACTACTAGTCGACTAGAAAAATCTTTAGTCGGGGCAGCCCTACAAAATAGTATTGTCTCTGACAAAATATATAACATTGTTCTTGTGGTTTTTGGATAATTGAATCCAAAAATCTTACATGTTGTGCATTTTAAGTGGCCTTTTATTTCATTAATATTATATTATCTTTAAGAAGTATTTTTTTAAATAATTTATACTTCAAAAAAAAAAAAAAAAAAAATTACGAGAGTTGTTAAGAATTAAACTTTCACACGCTGTGCATACTTAGTTTTGCTTTCTGAAATGGTCGACACTTATATCTTGACAATGTGCACAAAAAGCTTTAATATTTTCTAATATCTGCTCAATCACCTTTGCTGCATTACTTGCTTTTTTATTGTCTTATTCAGTTTCTTTTTTACATTCCCCTGGTTTCTTAGAAACTCCTCCATGCGCGTCGGATCAGTTCCTGTGTGAGAATGGCCGCTGTATTGGCCAGCGTAAGGTTTGTAATGACATCAAAGACTGTGAAGATGGGACTGATGAACATCCATTCCAGGACTGCCGTGAGTCTACAAAAATCCACTATTGCATGCAAACAGACAAGCGCATGTGAAATCTCACATAAGACAACTGTGGTAGTTCTACTGAAAACATCACATTCCCCCCTCTTTGTTAACATTCAAATGTTTGCCTGTGTGTTTATAGGCTCCAAGTCAAGTGAAGCAAATTGTAATGTTAACAACGGAGGTTGCTCACAGAAATGCCAGATGTCTCGAGGTCTGGTGCAGTGCACTTGTCACACCGGCTACACATTAACACAGGATTGGAAGACATGCAGAGGTGAGCAATAGACAAGGGGAAAAAACAAAGGACAGCAGAAAAGAAAGTTTCTTAGCAAGGGGATGTAAACTTTTAAACGGGATTCTCTGTGTTTTATTCTTCGGGTATAGGTAAATATCTAATATATATTTTTTGACTCTTATATGTGGATCAATTCTGCATAGGATTTATAAACTGATTTATGATATGAATAATGCACTTGTATATTTGTACAGTTTATATACATTCATTTTGATGGATTTCTCCAAGTGTCTTGGAGATGTTGCAACAGTTCTTATAGATGTAGTTTCTCTCAGATTTTTCTGTTTCTTCATCTAATCCCAGAAAGACTGGATGATAGTGAGATTAGATCTCATTGTGGAGCACACAGTCTGTTGTCAGACTCCTTGTGCATATAAAAATGAATGGCAATTACAATAAATGGCAAAAGAACAATGTTTGGCACACAATAGAAGTGTAGTTTAGCATACTTTTTAAAAACTACTTAAGGAAATAATATACCCTACTTAAGAATATACTTAAGTGCTAACTGAACGTAATGTTTTCGGAGACTTAATTACAATTATTTGTTAATTGCAATTAAATGAAAATGTATTGTAGTTTAAATTTATATTAAATGCAATTAGTTGAACTTTAGAGTGTTTTTGACCGACTTAAGTAGGACTTAAGCTCATCTTTATATGTAATTTCATAATTCTACACTTTAAAAAAATATATTTTTAAAGTGTACTGGCGAATATGACTGGCAAGCATTTATGCTAACCTAAAATATACTTAAATGCCATTTCTTTTTTATTGAAACGTGTATGTTGTACACTTTAGAAATATTTCAAAAACAGTAGAATTATGAAATGCATTTAAAGATGTGCTTAAGGCCTACTTAAGTGGGTCAAAAAAGTGTATATAAATGTATTTAACATTTGTAATGAAGTTGCTATTTAGTACAATTTACTGTTACATATTTTTTTAATAACACTTTGAAAGTGTACTTAAGTGTGTTAAGAAACAAAGTCATGAAAGTGTGCTCTCTTCAAGTACACTTAAGTGGCCTTTTATTTCGTTAATATATTTCCTGCAAGTACAATTTTTTCTTCTTTTTGTTTTCTTCATAATTTAATTATAAGATTTAAAGTACACGTACACATTCAATACAATTAAGTGCACTTCTTTCTGAAAAAAAAATCAAGTCACTTTTATTTATAGTGCTATATACAATACTTTATAGTGCTGTATGTATACAATACAGATTCATGTTTCGAAGCAGCTTTACAGTGATAAACAGTTTATTTAAAGAGGTTATTTATACAAGGGTATAAATAACTTTTATGGAGTAGAATCTAACATGCCAAAGACTTCACAGTACATAAACACTGAATTACTGAGCGTAGGAGGGTAAGAAATATGGTAGTTTAGTTTTGATCGCAGCAAGGCCAGCATACAAACAAAACAATTTATAACATAAATTAGAAACACCATCAAGAAATAACATATAATCCACGACAACAACAGCCACAGACAAAATCCCCTCTGCCTACTACACCCTGTTCCACCCATAGCCAAATTTAACATAGAAATAGCAGTGGGAATGAATGAGTGTCTGTACCTGTTACAGAGTATAACCTGAACCAAGATCCTGAGGGCAAAAGCTGAAACTCGTAATAAAGAGGGCGGGATCAAACCATTAAAATAGATCAAGCTTTCCTCACTACCTGGCCATTATACAGGTTGGTAGGGTGACTGCTGGACACATAAAACCTTGCTACTGGCATGAACTATTTTTAAAAGAGCAGTTACTATTTCACACTATACCAGCATAACATTGGGAATTTTAAAACAGACTCGATATAAGATTTATAAAACCAAGTCATCAGGGACCTTTCAACATTAAGCTTGACAATCTCCGGAGACAGGACAGGCGAGGCTGAACCTTCTTACACATCAACTCCCTATTGAAATTTTTTAATTCAGCTTCGAACAATATCACTGAGCAATGTTTGCTCTTATTACAGCTTATTTGGATCTTTAAGTGGAGAAATCCAGGGATGTTTCTGGCTAATAAATGTTAACAAATAAATAAACCAATAAATGTTATTCATGTTTTGTATTTCATCCTCTCTAATCTTTCCTGCTTCTGTGTCTGAACCCAGATGTTGATGAATGTGCGGATGAAGGTTATTGTAGTCAAGGCTGTACCAACATAGGAGGAGGATTCCACTGCTGGTGTGTTCAAGGTTATGAGCTTCGACCTGACAAACGCAGTTGCAAGGCTTTGGGTGAGGCTGAATATCTATTATAAAATCAGCAAAACATTGGTGGTTTGGAACAGAGTCGTCCAACTTTCATGTTCTCTTTTCCCAGGTCCAGAACCGGTTTTGTTGTTTGCAAATCGGATCGACATCCGACAAGTTCTACCGCACCGTGCTGAGTACACGTTGTTACTCAATAATCTGGAAAATGCCATTGCGTTGGACTTTCATCATAACGAAGAGCTAGTATTCTGGTCAGATGTCACACTGGACCGTATCATGAGAGCCAGCCTCAACGGTAGCAATGTGGAGGAGGTCGTGTCCACGGGTCTTGAGAGCCCAGGTGAGCAGTATATATTTGATCAGTTCAGCAAGCCATTTTCACAATATATTCCTCATATCCACTGCTGTCATTTTAGGACTCTTGCTTGCATTTCACTATACGCCACAATGCAAAAAGTAGTAACCTGCAGTTACTTTAAAGAGCTATTTCTACCTGATTTAACCCATATAATGTAGTTTTGGTGGTATAAATTAATGTATTTACTGTAGGTTGATGCAGCCACATTACATTCATTTTTGACTTGAGTAAAACTATTAACACAACTTACTTAAATGTATGGTTGTAATTAAAAAATTCTAATTTATTGTTTTAATTAAACCTTTTAAGTTGCAAGCATTATTTTTGATGAGTCCTGTTGACAATATTATCATTATCATTGTCATTTTAACTGAAATTTCTGCTTTAATGTTTTTTTTTAATGAAGTTGTATGAAATCATTCAAATCGTCTTATTAACTGAAAATTGGGCAGTGGATTTCTAGTTCCCAGCATGTTTACATTGGAGTGGATAAAGAGAGTAAATGATGCAATTAAAGGATTAGTTCACTTCAAAAAGAAAATGATGTCATCATTATAAGTTGTTATAATAAATCGCCCTTAAGTTGTTCCAACCCTGTATGAGTTTCTTTCTTCTGCTGAGCACAAAAGAAGATCTTTTGAAGAATGCCGGTAACCAGACAGTTGATGGATCCCATTGACTTCCATAGTATATTTTTTCCGTACTATGGAAGTCAATGGGGCCTATAAACCATTTGGTTACGGACATTCTTCAAAATATATTCTTTTGTCTTCAGCAGAAGAAAGAAATTCATTGGAACAATGGAAAATTTGAACTTTAAAAGTGTTTCTGTTATGTTTAAGTTTTTGTGGTTATCATTGTGCTGAAGAATAGAGATTGTGGTTATGGTTATGGGAGGTGATATGAAGGTATTGATTTGGCTACTCTGAACAGTAATGTCTTACTTAAATAAGTTACATTTAGCATGTGCTATGCTATGGTTCCAGGAATCCAACTAAATTAGTTGGAACAGCTTAATTTTTTTTGAGGAGTCAACATAGTTAATTATTTTTTTTGTTGAAAGCAGTTAGTGACAATTTCATTGATTGATAGTGGAAACATCCCAGTATTATGTTGCTCGCTTTGTGTATAATTTGTTGAATTTTTTTTTGCTCAGTTTTGTTCTTCATGCTGTTTAGAGAACCAATGTGAAGTTTGACAGTTGATTAATAGATGTATAAAACAGCAGTAAAGTAAACATTTATTGGCTTATTTCAAATGCTTTTGTTGCTTAGAAGAAGTTTTTTTTTTTTTTTTAATAAAAGCTTTGGTTAAACAAAATTACAAAAACAAAAAAATATCAAGGTAAATAATCAACAATTACGTTGTTTATAGTCATGCAGCACTAATACACTGTCTAAAAGATTATATTACGTTATAAAAGATTATATTCTATGATATTAAAACTATTTTGTACTAAGATGCTCTAATATTCTCTAATGTGATGCTCAGTTTGATTCTCTGCTTCCCCAAGGAAAAGAAATGCATAACATTTGAATAATAGTTACATATAGATGACTTTTTGTATTATTATTCTTTATTTTCTTTAAATTATTATTTTTATTTTATTCTTATTATTTTTATATTATTATTATTATATCTTAGGTGGTCTGGCCATAGACTGGATTCAAAATAAGCTCTACTGGACTGACTCAGGAACGTCTCGTATTGAAGTGTCCAATCTGGACGGCACACACCGTAAAGTGCTTTTATGGCAGAGAATGGAGAAACCCCGTGCAATTGCTCTGCACCCCATTGAAGGGTAAATATTCAGACTGTTGTGTTTTACTGAACATATACTGTAGAATGCAGTTTGCAAACAATGCTGGATCCTTCAAAACGATATTCATCGCATGCATTGCACAATAAATACACAAATGTCACTTAACACACTTAAGTAATTTTTAAAAAGTACAATTTGTAATAATGTCAAATGAAGTTTTACTTTGAAGTATATTTTAAATCATTTTATTTTAATAATTTTTTGCCATGCTTTAAATAAATACACTTATTTTGATGTGTTGACTAACATACTAAAGCACATGTGAAGTACTTGATTATAATTTGAACTGAAGGTTAGTGTGTAATTAAATTTTACATTAGATTTTTGTGTATTTTAGTTTACCATAAACGCTTGTCAGTACATTTAACAGTAAATGTGAACCACATCTCAAAGACAATAGAAGTAACTACATACATTACATAACGTGCAATTAAGTGTCTGAAAGCTTTACGTTTTTCTTCTTTAAAGTCCTCTTAAGTGTACCTCTTTTTTTTTCACAAGAGAGATCAGACTCTTTCCTCGTGCTGAGACCCCTTTAATTTATGTGTGTTGAAATGCAGTGCATTTATCATTTTATATACTGAAACTGTCACTGCCTCTGTTCTTTTGCATGGGGGAAAAAATCCCCTCTTGTGACCAGAAGTTGTTGTTCTGTAATAAGCAATGGTAAGCAGAGCATGAAACCATTCTGGTGACTTCTGGCTAAACTTCGTAACTCAATTTGCTCAGAGAAAGTCACAAGGCTTGAGTTGCAGCCGACGCTCATCATGGCTCTTTGTCATGAAGGACAAAGGGGTTTATGAAATCTGGCTTGAATTCTCCCTCTCCAACAAGAATTAGCTCTTGTTTCGACAGGCTTTGCGTCCATTGATTCTTACACACAGATGCATGTAGATCTTGCTGTATGCGAGAAAAGCCAAAGCATTACATAATTTATCTGAGGGATAAGATGAATGATGGAAAATGTAAAGAAGAAATAAAGAAAGAAAGAATAAGGATTATTTTTAGAGCGACATTATTAAAATTAGTTTCAGTCCTTACAAAAAAAAATCGCTCATGTTTTAAAAAGCAGCCATAAACAAAACTTGGAGTACTTTTTATAGATTTGGTGTCACTAACCTGGAAAACTTCGGCAAATATAGTAAGTTCTTCTTCAAAAGCACTTTTTGTTTTAGCCCTCAAGGTAAGAACCTATGCACAGTAATTACTGTAAATTGCATAAAGTCATAGAGTTTTCTTTCATTTTTTTCCAATGTTATGTCATTATCAAAAGGACGTTTATTTTTGATTCATTAGGCCCTAATTGCATATTATTACATACTTAACATCACTTGCTCTGTCTTTAGGAAGATTTACTGGACTGACTGGGGAAATATGCCACGCATTGAATATTCCAACATGGATGGCTCTAATCGGAAAATAATTGCTGATACACACCTATTCTGGCCCAATGGACTTACCATTGACTATGCCGGTCACCGTATGTACTGGGTGGATGCCAAACACCACGTCATTGAACGAGCTGACCTGGATGGGAAGAATAGAAAGGCTGTCATTAGCCAAGGTAAAAAAAAAAAAAAAAAAACTTTTAACTTTTATTCTTTTCCAGATGCTTTTGTATATTACACATTAGATGATACTGTATAGAGAGGTAAACATGGGGCATGGTTTCACAATTATTGTATTTTATGCTTTTTTTTTAAAGAAGTCTCTCACCAAGGCTGCATTTATTGCATCAAACGAAGACAGTAAAAACTGTAATATTGTCAAATATTATTACAATTGAAAATAACTTTTCTATGTGAATACTTTTCAGCATCATTACCCCAGTCATCAGTATCAAATGATTCTTCAGAAATCATTTTAATATGCTGATTTGCTGCTCAAGAAACATTTCTTATTATCACCAGTGTTATTTTGTGGAAACTGATGCATCTTTTTCCAGATTCTTTAATGAATCAAAGCTCAAAAGAACAGCGTCTTTACTGTCACTTTTGAGTCACTTTTGATCAATTTAACGAATCCCTGCTGATTAAAATTATTCATTGCTTTTTTTCCCCTTTCTTTTAAAAACAATCTTAATTACCCCAATCCTTTTAATGGAAGTGTCAAAAAATTAAGCAGCACAGCACATCGATTTCTAACATTGATAATAATTAGAACCATTATTAATAATTGAGCACCAATAAAGAGAATAATAAATCAGATGATTTCTGAAGGATCATGTGACACTGAAGACTGGCGTAATGATGCTTTGGCATCACAGGAATAAAATGCTTTTCAAAATATATTCAAATAGAAAACATTTTAGTGTGATTTAATATTACATAAACTAGTTCTGTTAGTTTGATTTCACAAAAATCTGACTGGTATGATTCAAGTCAGACTAAACCACTTACTTGACAATTTAAAAAGAGACATTATTGTTTTAGTCTTAGTTTAAACCTTTAAAGTGCATCTTATGGACAAATTATTTAAAACACAAACATCAATTCTATTGTCAGTTCAGTGTTTCAACAGCTGGACAGATTTACAGATTGTCCTTTAAGAAACTTGGTTGGTAGGCTGCTGTGCTTTTTTTTTTTTTGAGTAATCTGTTCATTCGAGGATAAGTGATGTCTTGTAGATAAATTCAGGTGTCTCTCTGATGTGTGATAGAGTGCAACCAGTGTTCCCTCTAAATGGCACACTAGAAAGGAAGACTAAGCCTCGGGGTTTGCAGGAACAAAATACCTGTGCACCTGGGAAAGGTGGGGGAATATTTAGACTTGAAAACCGAGCTCTAAAAAAATTCAGAGCAGATTTGCTTACAGTGGTCATCAATGACAGATTTACTAGGGAGGGAGGCACCAGCATTATAAAAAAATCAGAGTGCACACACACTGAGAAAAGATATGCTGACTGGGAAAACAAGATCAAAAGCGAATGATGATTGAGATGACAAGAGAAAGGTACCAGCAAGGAGGGACAGCAGATGGCAGCGGAGCTGGAAACAAAAGAAAAAAAGGCAAACAAACCTTCTAACTCAAACCTATCCTTGCTCCTCTACAAAGATAAGATCACAAAACAACCCCACGCTGTGTGTGTACACCTGGAGAAGGGTGAAAGGTGCAGAAAAGGCGGGAGATACAGGCAGGGCGCTTTACACACATATAGCTTGGCAGAGTGCCAAGTTTAAAGAATAAACTAGAATAGCACAGAAGTAAGAGCAGAATGCAATGCAGAAAAGAAGAGAAAGAACTGAAAAAATATGAGTTTATAAGTATAAAAAAATAGGAGGGTTATAGAATGCCTTTTATGCCTTTTGATTATGACGGAGGAGGTCTTTAGCTGTAGATTTAGGTAGGGATGATAGGAACAACTTCATCGCTGCCACCTCTGATTGACTGTTGCTGGAAGGGAAGGATTTTCTAATCCCGGATGGATGGAAAGTAGCTAATTAGTAGTTTGAAAATGGTTTACCTCATCTGCTTTGAATTCAAAGTTTACAGTACACCAGATTGTCGTCATGTCTAATTTTATCCCAAATGGATTCCCGTTAAACCCTTGTGAAAAGAAGTACAGTTTAGCATACTTAATACAGAAATAATGTGTTGTTTCCGACACTTAATTCCATGTTAATTACAATTAAATGAATATGTATTATAGTTTAAAATCAGTTTATATGCAATCATCTGCACTTTAGAGTGTTTTTTGACCCCCCTTAAGTATATCTTTATATGTAATTTCATAATTATTTCTATTGTGTTTGTAATATGTTTAAAGTGTACTGCTGAATGTACTGTCAAGCATATACAGCAGTCAAAATTTGAAGTGGATCAAAAAAGTGAATCAAAGTTGTCCTAAGACAAGAACGGTTATTGTTCAAAAATCATGTATAACTTTTGATGAAAGGTTTTGATCCACTTCAAATGTTGACTACGTAAGGGATAATGTAGAGCGAGGCGGTTGTTATAGCGAATACAACCCCGACAGGCTGATCAGGACCTTGGTCTTGAATCAGCCTGAAGGGGTTGTATTCGCTATAACAACCGCCTCGCTCTACATTATCCCGCTTATTACATGACTACCTACCAAATAAATCAATAATTTGACACAAAATATTGATTTTAAAAAGGAGTTTATTGATTTTAAAACGATTGTATTGCTTCCGCTAAAGAAAATAGTCCATTCCGTCTCTACGGTTAGAATCCTGCGTCCATAGCAACGCTCTGTTTTTCATGGCAGCGGTCTGTTATCAAGAAATAACAGACCGCATTCTACATTAGAATTCAACCAAGCCATGTAATAATGTTTTTAATGTCATTTCTATTTAAACTTGTATGCCATATGTTTATATTTGTAATCACATATTTGTAATGATCAGGTTGCAGTTTAGTACATTTAAAATATTTACATTAAATGTCATATAAAATAACACACCAGTTAAAATTATAATCAAGAACTTTACATGTGCTTTAGTATGCTAGTCAACACAAGTGTAAGTGTACTTCTTTAAAGCATGACAAAAGATTATTAAAACAATGATTTAAAATGCACTTTAAAGTAAAACTTGATTAATTTGTCATTATTACAAATGTCACAAGTGTGTTTAAAGAGTATTTTACAACAGCTTAGAACGCTCAGCTGATCGTAATCAGGGACTGAAACAGAGTTAAAATGAAAATAAGCACCTTAGAGCATCTGTGAGCCGATCAGAATCAAGAATTTTAGAATGCCTTGATATAAATACAAATACCTTTTGTGTGTGTGTGAGAGAGAGATCTTGTGACGCTCTTCACTCAAGAAAACACAGCTGCATTGAAAAAAAGCATTATATACCCCTGGGTCAGATTTGACCTGAACTTATGGACGTAACAGTAGAAGGTGTAGACAAAAAGCTTGACATTCCATATAGCCTACAAAGGTTTTTTAATTTTTTTTTATTTTTACGATTAATTACAGAAAAATGTGGAACTAAATTGTAATTTTTTTTTTTTATTCACAGCACTCTCTCTCTCTCTCTCTCTCTCTCTCTCTCTCTATATATATATATATATATATATACAAATACAATTAATGTCAGCAGTCCACTCATGATTCCAAACTCTCAACCTTCTTTTTGTCTTCCAGGTCTTCCACATCCTTTTGCCATTACAGTGTTTGAAGACAGTCTGTACTGGACCGACTGGCACACCAAGAGTATCAACAGTGCAAACAAGTTTACTGGCAAGAACCAAGAGGTCATCCAGAACAAGCTGCATTTTCCCATGGACATCCACACGCTGCACCCACAGAGGCAACCTGCAGGTCAACCAAACATGATCCTTATTACTCGTAGTATAGTAGACCATGCTTATAGTATACAATGTTTCCAAACACAAATCATATTAAAGTTAATGCAACATCGGCTCATTGGAAAAACATACCTCTACCTACATTTCTGCAAACTCCAAAAACGTGCCTATACATACAATTCACTGCAGTTTTTAGCTGAAATAAACAATAGTGTCTGTAAAGCACCATCAACTTTTATTCCTGTCCACACAAATGATGATTACAGGGGCAGATTATCGATTAATAGACTTATTTTCATCCGGTTTCTAGCACAATACTGTGTTATGACCTTAAAACACTTTTATCATATCGCATGATTTGTAAACTAATATATTTTGACATTTGCATCACATAACAAGCTTAATATTTAAGGCTTATCTGATGTACAGGGTTTCCGCGGGATCTTAAAAAGTCTAAAATTCTGAACTTTAAATTTAAGGCCTTAAAAAGTCTTAAAAACGGCCAGATTTTCATCCTAGGTCTTAAATTTCATTTAGTCAGGTCTAAAAAAGTGTTTATCCTCGTTCATTTCCAGAAACGCTGTCCTCTGAAAGTTATTACAAAGTAGCAAAAAAGTATCGAGTTGTAGCCTACAAAGCGGAGCCCTAGAGCAGGGGTCTCCAACACGTCGCTCGCGTGCTACCAATAGCTCGTGGCTTGATATGAGCTAGCTCGCCAGAGGCCGTTCACATATCGCGTCTTTTGTGTGCTCAAGTTTGTTCAAATGTAGGCGTGCGGCAAGCGCGCTCATAATTGAAGCGACGCGCTAATTTTTTTACCGAAAAAATCGAAACTTTTCAGAATGCCGCAAACGCACCACAGGTCATGTGACAGGAACCAACCAATCACCTCTTTCCATAACAACATTGAAAGCTCAGTCAACATGAAGGATGGCGGTGCACCCAAACACTACTAATAAATATAAGCTAATGTGTAAATGTCAGTAATTTATCTTTTGACTCATTCTTTTTATAAAAAACTATTTAAAGGCTGAAATATGAGGTTTATCTTTGTATAAAACCTTTTTTGTCAAAACTTTTTGAACTTGTACATGTTAGTAGATAGCATGTTGCAAGACACTCTTTTAAAATCTGGCCATCATTTTTAATGGTATTTTAAGGTTTACGTAAACAAAAAGTGCATATTGATGCCAATCAATTTGTTATTTGCGGTTTTTCGACATAAAACTTGTTGAATTGACTTCATTCTGTAGTATTAGTACTTTTTGAACAGGATTCTGTGATAACCGTGATAATTTTGGTCACTTTAATCATCTCATCATTTCCTCACTAGTTATGATCAACTATGATTGTGTTTTTACAGTATAATATGCAAAAGTACAATTTTCTATTAAAAAAAATCTACCTCTCCCTCTCTCTCACACGCACACATCAGATAATCATAGATAGATAGATAGATAGATAGATAGATAGATAGATAGATAGATAGATAGATAGATAGATAGATAGATAGATAGATAGATAGATAGATAGATAGATAGATAGATCTAGTGTCGAGTAGGTCTTAAATTTCAATCTTTATGGTCTTAAATTTGACTTACTGAAACCTGCAGAAACCCTGGATGTAGTAAACTTGCTCGGTTGCTCACCGTGAAACACAAGTCACGATAAAAGAGCTCAAAGACTCGTATAAACAAGCTAAAATAGTATGGTTATTACGTTTTTACCTCCCGTTCGCATCGGTTAACACTATCGGTTAGGTTTAGTGTAGGGTTTGGTGTAGGTAGTACGTTTTTTTCACACGATAGAGCATTAACCTTTTAGCACCGCTCACCAGACATTTCATTACTGAACTGCCGCGATACATACATCATCCAACACAGTAAAACATTGCCAGATTCATATTTATCTCTTTTGGATAAAACTTCATTCATTTGAATAAAACTTGAACATTTCATTTTGAAAGTGCAAAGAAACGTGCATTAAGCGACATGACGTTGTTTTGTCGAAATGTCGCCACCGTCACGTTTTTTCAACGAGTAAATAAAATTCATTTTAAAAGCGTTATTTTTTTTTTCTTGTTGTTTTTAGGAGGGAGAAATCGCTGTGGGAGCAATAATGGGGGCTGCAGTCACCTGTGTCTTCCAAGCAATAAGACCTACACCTGTGAATGTCCTACAGGCTTTAAAAAGGTGGACCACTATAACTGTGCCCAGAGTAAGTACTTATTGTTTTAGTTATTTATCTTTATTCATGCTACAACATAAGCCCTTTACCCTAAGGGGACAGTTATGTGAGAAGTGCAATGCAAACTTCCAGAAAGTTATTGTGTGCGTCATTGTGTTAATACCACGGGGAGCCTTTGGCTACGTCTACATTCAGTTGAAACGGGTTTTTCGTTTCAAAACACTCTTCCTCCACACTTGCGTTTTCAAGCGTTTTCCAAAAGTTTCTCATCCACACTGAAACGTCGGAAAACGCTAAATTCACCTTACAGCGCATGCGTAATCCCTCATAAAAGCTCACTGAGATGATACAGACAGAACAAGTCATAATCAAGTTATCACGCATTTCGTCTGGCAGGATCATATACAGTATATACAATACATAGGTTCAATAATTTTCCTTTCATTATGATCACATCTCTGACTTTGTGAAATAAATGCTTGTCTATACTGATGAACTTTTCAAATCTGGAGAACTGACAGGAGACCTTTGGTCTTTGATCAGGTCTTGACAAGTTCCTGCTTTTTGCCCGAAGGACGGACATCCGTCGAATCAGCTTTGACACTGAAGACAAGTTGGATGATGTCATTCCACTGGCTGATATTCGAAATGCAGTGGCCCTGGACTGGGATTCCAGTGAGCGATATATATACTGGACTGACGTCACCACCGATTCCATCAACAGAGCAAAATGGGACGGCACCAAACAGGAGGTTAGCAGGAATTTAGCCTGAGACCCAGAAACAGATTTATTGTTTTGTCTAATATAAAAAAAAAAAACATAATTAACTGGTAATGATGAAGCAATAATGACGCGTCCTTTATAACTAGCAAAAGCATATTTAAAAAAAATCAGAAAGTAGCTTTAGAGGAGTAACAGGTAGGTAGAACAGTTGTTGTTCTTTGTGGCTGTTCCTCATATACTTACAAAAATGTAAAACTCTTGCTACTGCATTTCCTATTATACCTGCAGGCCGTACTAAAGCTTTCTATTTCAGAAAAATGCTGTTCTTTTGAACTTTCTATTCACCAAAGAATCCGGAAAAAATTGCGCACAACTATTTTCAACAATGATAATAATCAGAAATGTTTCTTGAGCAGCAAATTGAGCAGAATCTTGTGGCACTGAAGACTGGAGTAATGATGCTGAAAATTCAGCTTTTACAACACAGGAAAAAATTGCATTTTAAAATGTATTTAAATAGAAAACGCTCATTTTATATTGTTAAAATATTTCACAATATTACTGTGTTTTTTTTTTTTGCTGTATTTTGGATCAAATAAATGCAGCTTTGGTGAGCGGAAGAGACTTTTTAAAAAACAAAACAAATCTTAAAACTGATCTAAAACTTTTGAGTGTGTGTGTGTGTGTGTGTGTGTAAATATGCATTTATTTTATGAATGTGTAGGTGAGAGAATGGTGAAAGTAGGGTGTTAGTAGGGAGTGCCCTTTTTGTTAATCCTCTATCCTTGCCTTTGCCTTAGGTCTGTGGACGTCACTTCTGTTGGGTGTCTAATGTATGAACTATGCATGTTTTTAGTATATAGACTAAATGGGGAGAAATGTGTAAAATACTGACCCCTGGAGAACAAACTAGCAAAATCCAGCAAATCCTCCCTTATAAAGTAGGTGGCTGTAATGTAGTTTCATGTAATTTGACAGATGATATTCAATTTGGTTGCAGGTTGTGGTGGACACAAGTTTGGAAAGCCCTGCCGGTCTAGCTATTGATTGGCTTACACATAAACTGTACTGGACTGACGCAGGTACTAATCTTTGATTGGTTCATCTTTCAGACCAAGCGAAATGTTTATATGTATCTTTTTTCTCAATAATTATCTTCATCAGGGTACATTGTAATAATTTTTTTTTTTTTTTTTTAAGCTAAACTTAGATATTCATTTTCCCCAATGATGTTAAGAAAAGATTGATTTTTCAATTTTTAACACCTTTAGGCACAGACCGGATTGAAGTTTCAAACGCAGATGGAAGCATGCGTACAGTTCTGATCTGGGAGAATCTCGATCGTCCCCGGGACATTGTTGTTGACCCGATCGGCGGGTAGGTCAAGAAGGGTCTCACCTTGTTTTGCTCACCACCTCATTTAATACTTGCAACCTCCTTTTGCCCAGATAACTGCTCTGAGTCTTTTCCTATAAAGTTGATGAACACATGACCAGGGATCTGAGACTATTCCTCCATAGGGAATCTCTCCAGATCCTTCAGTTTCAGAGCTTCTTGCTTACGCTCAGTAAACCATTTTGGTGTAATTTTGAGGTGTGCTTTAGATGTAGGACATTTACTTCCCTTGCATATTCACAAATTTGTGTGCAAATTCTGCATAACAAAAGATTTTACACAGAAATCTTGAGTAACAAAAGTTATTAAATTAAATTATATATATATATATATATATATATATATATATATATATATATATATATATATATATATATATATATATATATATATATATATATATATATATTGTTACGTCCCAGTTGCATCCAAAGGATGTGGGACCAACAATTAATTTATTTTCCGGGGTGGAAAGTCAAGCAAGCGACACATGAATTCAAATTTTAACAGATATTTATGATAGATCTACAGCAAACGGAGAATATAAACTATATATATAAATATAAACTTTTTGCAATCGAGAAATGGATGATTGACTAATTCCTTTGTAGAATGCATAAGAGTATTCAAGTCTTGAGGAGAATTTGGCTAAATTACATAAGTGGAAAGAACTTGATTTTACTATTGTGTTTATTGTGTTTCTGTACAGGAGAGGTTGTGCACAAAGCCCTTAATGGAATTGCTTTGCCGTTTTATGCAAATTACTAACCTTAGGCACACAGACGTTCATTTAGAACACTCTGAATTCATTAACATTAGACCAAGGTTAAGAACTAATTAATGCACATACACGCCTGTTGTGAATTGTGCGGAAGGTTTTTGTGAGAAGTTCACGAGAACTTCTCGCAAAAACCTTCCTGCATGTGTAAAAATACAAATAATCCACATAATTATTAGTGAATGAGACCCAATATCCTGTCATGGCCAGTTCAAGCTTACTGACAGAGTCAGTCAGGTGTTGATTTAATATCTGCTGATAATTGGAGTTAACAAGTTGTCCGGGGCCTTTGGGAGAGAAACTACTCCATAACATCAAAGATATACACCATATTTCACAGTTGGCATGAGGTACATCCATCGAAATGGCCCTTTTCAATAAAGAAGCTTTTCTTAGTCATTTCCTAATTTGTGCAACTTACTTTATTGGGTCTTTCCCATAGTGATGGATGAGTAAAGGAAATTTGGCCTGTGCATGACCTCTTTTTTTGAATCCCAGTGAAACAGGAAATCATGCATGGTGAACCATGCAGGTGAACTCAAAACATTTACATTTATGCATTTGGCAGATGCTTTTATCCAAAGCATTCAAGGTTTACATTTTATCAGTTCATGCATTCCCTGGGAATCAAACCCATGACCTTGGCGCTACTAGCACCGTGCTCTACAGAAATGCTTAAGATATTTAAAAACGAATGAATTCAAATATAAAGTAACACTTTACTTGAAGCCTTTATGTATGTGCATTAAAAAGGTATTCGGTAACACTTTATTTTACAGTGTCCTTGTTACATATGTTACATGTACTTACCATAGTAATAACAGTAAATGATGCATAATTCCATGCAACTAACCCTCAACCAAATCCTAATCCTACCCTAACTCACTACAAAGTACATGTAGTAGCTTAATATTACTCAGTACTTAAATATATAACTACACTGTAACAATGACACCTTAAAATAAGGTTTCACCAGGTATTCATAATGTACATTATAATGCATTATATCTTTCCATAAATAATTGTAACCAAAGTTAAACTGCATTATAATTTTTTGCAGATTCCTTGTGACATAGGAACATGGTTGTTTGCATTATAATTTCTAAAGGTGTAACAATGAATAGAGAAGTATTGTAATGTATTATAAGGTGCATTACAGGGAAGAATTAATGCATTAAAATGCTTTTTTAATGCAGCATATATAAAGGCTTCAGGTGAAGTAAAGTATTGCAGTAGTAGTTGTGGATGCTTACACAACATAAAAAAGTACATAACCTTATTTGTTTTGTCTCATCATAGATTCATGTACTGGACAGATTGGGGTGCAAATCCTAAGATTGAGCGTGCTGGTATGGACGCATCCAACCGTACGGTTATCATCTCAACAAACCTGACCTGGCCTAATGGGTTGGCAATCGACTACCACACCGAGAGGCTGTACTGGGCCGATGCTAGCATTAAGACCATTGAGTATGGCAACTTTGATGGATCAGGCAGACAGGTAGAAATGAGTGTGTGTGTGTTTCTTATTTAAATAGGCTAAAGGTTGCAATTCATTCTTTCCCACTCATTCTTCTGCATTGAAGGTGTTGATTGGCAGTCAGTTGCCTCATCCGTTTGGTTTGACACTTCATGAAGACAGAATTTATTGGACAGACTGGCAATCCAAGAGCATCCAAAGTGCTGACAAGCTTACTGGTTTGGACCGAAGAACGCTGGCAGAAAACCTTGAAAACCTCATGGACATTCACATGTTCCACCATCATAGAACTACAGGTAAAATGGCACAATAGAGTTATGTATCAATAATCACAACTGTCATTATCACGATAGAGCTATAATTTAAGCAGTAATACTGGTACGAAATATACAGTACAGTCAAAAGTTGGACATATTGTTGCACTCTGTGCACTTTCTGATGTTCTCTCAACCTACATCATGAGGTTCATCTTGAGTTGCTTTTTAAGTAGTACTGAATGAGTTCAGTTTGCAGTAGTAGTATCATATAGTATTGAATGGTTGCTTTGCCTTCGCTGTCCAGTCCAGTAGAAAAAAAAAACAAAAAAAAACTTTCTTTTACATTGTCTTATGTTTACATGTACTTACTATAATTATTACATGTATAATTATATGCAGCTAACCCTAAACCAAACCATAATCGCATGTAGTTAAATAATATTACTCAGTACTTAAATGCATAATTACACTGTAATAAGGACACCTTAAAATAAAGTGTAACCAAAAAGCTTTTAAAGTTTAACTAATTTTATGCATAAGCCTTACACTATGTTCTAACTGGCGTAACCCCTTGTGAAAAAGTGCGCTTAATTGTATTGATTGTGCACTTCTAGTGTACTTCAATTCAAGTATATTATATGAAATCTTTACTTGCAGATAATATATAATATTCATTTAAAAAAAGGCCACTAATTTGAACTGTAGTTTGTTATTTGATATTACATTTAATGGTACTGTAATTGTACTAAATTGCAACTGTATAGTTACAAATAGATTTAAATACATGACATACAAGTTTCAATAGAAATAAACGGAGCAATTCCAAGAGGGTCCTCACACCATCGGTGCTCGGGCCCTAATGACATTAAAGTATATTGTAATTTACCATTATGCGTGTCAGTACATTTAGCAGTACATTTTAACCATATTTCAAAGGCATTTATGAAAAGAAATGTGAAGATGTACTTAAAAAAAGTAAGTACATTTAAAAGTAAATTTAAACAATAATACATTTTCATTTAAATTAAAATCTTATTAAGTGTCCAAAAACTTAAAATTCTGTTCACACAAGTGTTCTTTAAAAAAAAAAAAAAAAAAATATATATATATATATATATACAGTGCAATGCATAAGTGAATACACCCATGCTAAAGTTGACTAAAAAGAGGAATAAAAAATCATATTTTGGAAATTGAACTTAATGCCTTAATTTAAAAAATTAGGAAAAATCCAACCTTTAAGGACACCAATTTTCTTTGTGAATGAATAATGTATCGTAAATAAATAAATGTTCTTCCTTAAAATACATGGTGCATAAGTGAGTACACCCCTATGTTAAATTCCCATAGAGGCAGGCAGATTTTTATTTTTAAGTATTTTTTATTTATTTTTTTTAGGATACTATGCATCCTGATAAAGTTCCCTTGGCCTTTGGAATTAAAATAGCCCCACATCATCACATAGCCTTCACCATACCTAGAGATTGGCATGGGGTACTTTCCATAAGATCATCTCTCAATGCAAATCAAACTAGCTTTTAGGCTAACTGAAATAAAACCATGCCAATCTCTAGGTATGGTGAAGGCTATGTGATGATGTGGGGCTATTTTAATTCCAAAGGCCAAGGGAACTTTATCAGGATGCATAGTATCCTAAAAAAAAAAAAAAAAAAAATACTTAAAAATAAAAATCTGCCTGCCTCTATGGGAATTTAACATAGGGGTGTACTCACTTATGCACCATGTATTTTAAGGAAGAACATTTATTTATTTACGATACATTATTCATTCACAAAGAAAATTGGTGTCCTTAAAGGTTGGATTTTTCCTAATTTTTTAAATTAAGGCATTAAGTTCAATTTCCAAAATATGATTTTTTATTCCTCTTTTTAGTCAACTTTAGCATGGGTGTATTCACTTATGCATTGCACTGTATATATATATATATTTATTATTATTATTATTATTATTATTATTATTATTATTATGATTGACTGTTTTATGGTTGATGGTGTCACATACCATTTGGGCAAACAAATGGCTTGTTGCTAAAATCTCGCATCACACCTTGTTAGATTGAAATAAAAATTAATCAGATTCCAATTGTTTAAATTAAGTCAAGTTTGACTAGAGGTGTATTAACATATCTGAACTTGTGTTGCATGCGTGTTATTGCATATTTGAAAATATTTCAGTGTAAGCTATTTTTAAGGGCTTTAATGGCTAAAATGTTTACATATTCTGTAAGTTAGTTTTAATGTTGTATATCCAGCACGTCAAATTCTATCCATTCAAGTATAATAAGCTTAGTATAATTCATTTTTAAGTTGGCATCCCGTTGACAACTGAAATTCACACACATGCCTAGCAGATATGTGTTAAAGAGGAATGTGGGTCTCTGCCATATCCAATGTCTTGGGTTTTCAGACGGCGGATTAAGGCCAGTGATAACTGATCTTCAGTCTGGAGTCTCATTCGTGTATTATGATCTACCGGGACACCCAGAGGCCTGATAGGCATCTGTTACATCTGATTGAACGTCCATTTCTTCCCCTTTCTCTCTCACCTGTCTCCACTTTTTTTCCTTTCTGTCTAAAGTCCAGACGCCCTGTTCGGTGAATAATGGTGGCTGCAGTCACCTTTGCCTCCTGGCTCCTGCTCCCAAAGCCTCAAGCTGTGCATGTCCCACTGGTATCAACCTACAGGCGGACGGCAAGACTTGCACTCACGGTAATGCCGAAAGTCCATGCTACTTTACCCATCTCGAATATCTAAGGACCCAGCAATAACTGCTCATTCAGTAGCCATAACTACACAATTGAGATGAAATTTAATGAAATGGCTGCAGGTGTTCTTTGCTTTTGGGATTCCAGGTGACAGTTCAGTCCATAGTTTTTTGTTGCAAGGACAGGAGAATCTTTGAAATTTGAGGCTCATTTTGAGTTGCCTTAGGGGTTTAGGGGTCACCGTAATGATGTGTCAGTGGTGATGATGTCATGGTGCATGTCTGAAGGCGAGAGTCACTGACTGAAAACCATTTGGTTGGTTTTCAATAGAATTCACTGGTGGATTTGTCTCTTTTTGCTCAACTTAATTGCTGCGTTGGCAACTCTCGATCAGATTTGATTGGGTAGGCTTGTTCTATGTACACTTACACGTAGGGTACAACGGGGCTAAAGCCGCATTTGACTTCATTCTCTTTGAAACTAATAGATGGCACAAAAATTCTAATATTTTGTCATGTAATACTGTCAACAGCCATTTTCGCCATTTTTTTTTTTTTTTTTTTTTTTTTAGGAATGAAATTATATATATAAAATTATATATGAACAAACCCCTCTGTAAAAACCTTCAGAATATAGATAAGAATAAAACTGTTAAAGTTTGGTATATGTAAGTGTTACTGAAGTGGAGATTTCTGGCTCAATGTAGGAGGAAAAACTCATTTTGAGAAAACGGCCTTCAAAGATATACTGTTATTGAAATCTACAGATGCAAATAGATAAAGTGCTCTAAAAAATACAGTTAAAAGTCTATTTTGGATATTTTCTGTCCACTAGTCTGAAAAAAACAAAACACTTTATGAAAAGCCAAAAAGCTTCACTAAAGGTTTTGCCTGTAGTGTTTTACCTTAAAAAAAAAAAAAAAAAAAAAAAAAGAATTTGGGAAAAAATTAAACAGATTTCATAGGGCCCTAAATGTGAATCAGGTGTGTTTTGCTTTTGTTTGTTTTTAATTAATTTATGAAGCCACTTTAAACTTTTTCGTTACATATTATTGTAATAGCTTACTCTAGAAATGCACCGATACAAACAACCGCCTACTACGCCACGTCGATGACAACACCACGTATCCGTAAAACGCCTAGGGGAAACACTGCTTTAGTAATTCAGATGTTGTGTTAATTGTTAATTGCCGTGTTGTGTTCTTATAAATACCTGTTGTGAGTGATAATACAGTTACTAACCTTTATAAATGCATCATTGATGGCTTTAAGTAAAGTGAAAACATAGGATCAATGTTAAGAAATCATGAAGATGTGCTCATTATACATTATACATTTTAAGTTGTTTACTAGTAAATGTAGCTAATGAACAATAATTCCTGTAGTACAATAAAGAAAACAGAAATCATTAATACAAACAAATATCTTTTTTTATGTTTTAATGTACTGGCAAAACACAGCAACAATATTTTTTTTTAAGTATAATTTAAACTGCTATAAGCAATACCATGCATATTGAGGAGGAGATATAGATTTTAACAAATCAAAATAACCATTCATGACCTTAAGTAATTCTAAAAAATAATATAAATAACTATAACTGTTCTTCTAATGCAGTAAAGGTCTTAATGAGTCTATAAATATATTTATAGAATAGTAATACTTATAAATAAGAATGAATGGGGCTATTCATTATAAGCATGGTCTTCATAGAAAGTGTTACCGTGAAAAACACATTTTTCCCAAGGTGTGCCTTTAGCCTGTTGTAAATGGCACCTACAGTACTATTCCTGTGCATGCAATTAAGAAGTTATTTTTTGTCATTATGATAATGATGCACTACATAAAAATAGCCCGTCTTGTTGGCAAAGGCTATTTACGCTAGCTTGTAGCTTCACCCACCATTTTCTTGAGTCAGACAAAATTACAAAAGAAACCATAAGGATTACTGGAACAGTAACGTGGAGAGTAGACATGTGTAAGGTACACATTTGGTAAGATGATGTTTTGTGGTAATGAACACTTTATTACATTATTGTGAATTATTATGAATACCATATTATGAATTTAGATTTTTAGAATGCTTCTTTTCCATCAACCGTTTAAAAATCTGTTTGGAACGAGTGAAGGAGACAGACTGAATAAAAATGCAAATTCACTCTCTGACAGAATGATGGCACTTATGGAAAGGCAGAAATAATGTGGTTGCCCTGGTTACCCGTAAACTAAACAGGCTGCGCAACTTTCTGTTTCTGACACCCGCTTGTCACAGAGAAGAAAGGAAGTCAAACAGTGCTTGCATGTTTTTAGATTTTTGTATTCGGTATGGTGTTCATCAAACAACACCCGACCCAATACTTAAAGACTTAATATTTATTTTCGGTTACACTTTATTTTAAGGTGTCATTGCTACAGTGTAATTAAATATTTAAGTACTGAGTAATATTGAGCAACTACATGTACTTACTATAGGGTTAGGGTAGGATTAGGATTTGGTTGAGGGTTAGTTGCATGTAATTATGCATAATTTACTGTTATTACTACGGTAAGTACGTGTAACATATGTAACAAGGACACCGAAAAATAAAGTGTCACCTTATTTTCAAACATTGGGTTTCATTTAAAACATTTTTACAATTTAATCTGGACTAAAACATGCCAAATATCTGATATGTTCTATGCCATACATCTCTAATGTTCTGATTCTTTATTATTGTTCTTTATACAATATATTGCACTTTTATACTTAATTAGTGTGAAACATGTTTACTTTTAACATTTAAATGCAATTAAAACAATGCACTATATGTATATATAATCCTTCATTATTATTCTCTCTTGTCTTACAGCAATGAACAGCTTTCTTATCTTTGCCCGGCGGACAGACATCAGAATGATTTCTTTGGACATCCCATACTTTGCTGATGTTGTTCTGGCGGTCAGTGTGTCTATGAAGAACACGATTGCCATTGGAGTGGATGCCGTAGAAGGTACAAGCAAATTCTCGACATATAGACACTTTTGCATATAACGCTTATTCAGGGAAAATCATTTTGGATATTTTCATGCTTCTGCAGGTAAAGTGTACTGGTCAGACAGTACATTAAAGAAAATCAGCAGAGCCAATATCAATGGTACAGAACATGAGGACCTTATTTCAACTGGTAAGGGACTATATTACATCTACAGTTACCCTCAAAACTACGCACAGTAATTGTATTAAATTACTTTTATCCAGTTGCTCAACTTTCATTGAGTTGAAGTGTTTCCCCCTCTCTTTCAGGTCTAATGACCACAGATGGTCTGGCGGTGGATTCAGTGGGCAGAAAAATCTACTGGACTGACACCGGGACAAACCGCATTGAGGTTGCTAATCTCAATGGCTCAATGAGAAAAGTGCTTGTGTGGCAGAACCTGGACAGCCCTCGTGCAATCGCCCTGTTCCATGAGATGGGGTAAATGTTTTGCCCTACACTGTTTTGACTCCAAACAATTCGTTTCAGGCCAGATTTAGATTGACTTGATCAATTCCTAGTCCTTATATAGAACGCTATATGTGTTATTCACCATGTGCCCTTGTGAAAAAGAAGTACACTTTAGTACTCGTCATACACTTATTACTTTAAAAGATTTTACTTATGTGGGAACTGAATGTGATGTATGATTGCAATTAAATGAAAATGGATTGTAATTTAAATTGACATTAAATGTAATTAGCTGAACTTTGGTTTGCTTTTAAACCCACTTTTTTCCTAATTGCTTCTATTTATGGTAAACTAAAATATACTTTAATGTAATTCTATTAAAACGTATGTCGTGTTCTGTTAAAAATGTATGTCATATATATATTTGTAATTACGCATTTGTAGTGAAGTTGCAATTTAGTACATATGTTAACTTTAACTATAGTAAGTTCATCAATATTACATTTAAAGTACTTTACATGTGCGTTAGTATGTTAGTAAACACATCAAAATAAGTGTAAAAATGAGTAAAGCAATTTTTTTCCCAAATACACTAAAGTGAAACTTTTAATTTGACATTGTTACAAACTGCACTTTTTAAAAGTGTATTTAAGAGTGTTAGTAAAGGTTCTCTTTAAGTACACATAAGTGGCCTTTTATTTCATTAATATATTATCTGCTCAAACAATTTTAGGAATCTACTATTTAGATTTAAAGTACATTACAAGTGCACATTCAAAACAATAATGCGCACTTGTTTTTTACAAGGGTAGAACTGAATGAGTGAGGAGGACTTTGAAGGCAGGTGGTATTTCTAATAACTTTTATTATATTCTGGGTCTGAAAGCATTTGATTGGACAAAATTCGACTTTTTTTCTGGGTCCGTATTCCTAGAAAATGGAGAGACCGTAAATATTAAATGTCAATGTTTAGAATTATACTTGCACCTTCAAGCTAATCAACAGACTAAAACTAAATTGTTCATTTTAAGCCAGCTGCAAAAGACCCTCTTAATTCAAGAAAACCCCTCAGTGATTATAACTATGGGGTTTCTTAAAATAAGGGGTTTCTTGCAGCTGGGGACAGGCACAGTATGTAATGATTAACAATATAAAATCTGCTTTTAGGTACATGTACTGGACCGACTGGGGTGAACATGCCAAGCTGGAGCGCTCCAGTATGGATGGTTCAGATCGTGTAGTTCTGATCAATAATAATCTCGGCTGGCCTAACGGACTTGCCGTAGACAAAGCTGGTTCACAACTGCTCTGGGCTGATGCACATACTGAGGTTAGTGTCTAGCAACGATGCACACGTTTCTGCATGAGTTTGAGTTCAGAAAGACTTGAATGTCTAGTAGTGTTTGATCTTCAGTTGTTTAATGTATGATGGCAATCTGATTCGATTTTAACTGTATATCCTGACGTATGAAATAATAGTCAGAAATATCACCTTTTTTTTATGGAAAAGCGTATGAACCTTTACACACATCAAAAACTTAAAAACAAATTGCATGTGTTTGAGTATCATATGCTCAGCTTTTATGGCTTATACACTATGATATAGGAGAAAATGGAGAATGCTTGTATTGTGAATCAATGACATCTTTATAACAGTATAACATAGATTGTGTACAAAAGATTTTAAGTGTTAATCATGTTGATAATTTAGTCTCGGAAATTTGCATAAAAAGTATGATACAGTTGGCTTTATATGGTTAAAGGTCATGTAGTGTATTCCAGCCTTTCCCTACAGAGGAATGATAAGACTTATATAAATGCTTGCTGGTTGAATTAAATAAAATAATCGAATCTTTTTGAACCTTTAGCGGATAGAAGCATCTGATCTTAATGGTTCAAACCGGAAGACCCTGGTGTCTCCTGTGCAGCACCCGTACGGCCTCACTGTGTTGGGACCGCACATGTACTGGACCGACTGGCAGAGCCGCAGTATTCATAGAGCTGACAAGGGAACTGGAGCAAACACCATCACAGTCCGCTCTAACTTACCTGGTCTCATGGACATCCAGGCTGTTGACCGTGCAAGACCTTTGGGTAGGTTACAAAGTTGTACGGTGTTGTTGTTTTTAATTTCTTTTTTGTCTAGTGTTCATTCTCAAAGCCTTTCGCATTGTGAATAAAATAGCCTTCATGTTTATTAAAATAAAAAAATTCAGCCATTTTTAGAACCAAAATTTGTGTTTTGTCATGAACTAAAACTTTTTTTTAAATGTTAATCATTTAATTTAAATAAATCTGAAATAAAATAACAATATTAGATTTTGTAATAAATGTAAAAAATAATAAGTATTAGAAATATTATATTAGAAAACTTAAATGACAATGAGAAATTTTGTTTTGGCAGCTAAATTAATTCATATTATTTTAAAATTACTTAAGAAATGACTAGCAGTAAAATAACTAAAACTGAAATCGAAATGATCAATTAAAGCTAAATAGAAAAAAAGTAATATAGAAAATTTATAGAAAATAATAAAAATGACAAGCACACAAACTTACTATTAATACAATTTAAATAAAATGAAAACATTGTATAAAAAAAAAGCTACAAATACACTGCCAGGTAAAAAAATTATATATATAATAATTTAAAGTTTAAATAGGCAAACACTTTTTCTTCAAATAGATCTGGAGTCCACAAGATCTTGACCAGAAATTGATGCACCTCTTGATGGAAAAAAATGTTTTGATCAATATTTGGTCAAGATCTTGTATTGTCAATGCAACACTCTGTAAAGTCTTTCACTGAATTTAACTCTGGACCCAGAGGTGCCAATTCATGTGTGAAAATGATTCTTCATGCTCCCTCCAAACCATTCTTTCACAATTTGAGCCTGATGAATCTTGACATTGTCATCCTGGAATATGACCATGATGTGCCATACATGGTGGTTTAAGAATTGAAAAGCTACACACTCCATCAGTTAGGCTTAGAAGAACTGTTGCCAAATATATAACATGCTAGAAACATAATAATCAAAGCAATGATGATCCAGTCATAGACTTTTTTTTTTATATATATATTTGCCTATTTAAATCCAAAAAGCAACTTTTTTTGTGTGGGCAGTGTAGTATAGAAGTAATATTAAAATAACACTGATTATTTGTCACAGAAAGTGCCTGCTAAATGTAAATTAACCATTAACCACCTGAACCTTTATATCATTTTTCCAGTAAATAATTAAAACAATGTGCTTGAAGTACTTAAATAGTTGTTAATAATGGTGTGCAGTTCAAGGCTTAGCGAAGCTTGGCATATAATAATACAAAAATGATGGTACTTTTTTGGCATGATCGTCCTCCTTGTTCCTGCAGGCTTCAATAAATGCGGCAGGAGGAACGGGGGCTGCACTCACCTGTGCCTTCCTCGGCATAATGTGACGTCTTGTGCTTGTCCCACGGGTATTCTGCTGAAAAGTGACGGAAGGTCATGTGACAATTTGCCTGAAACATACCTGCTGTTTTCTAATCGCATCAGTGTTCGACGAATCTCTCTAGACACTAATGACCATACAGATGTGTACGTTCCTGTGCCCGAGCTGCAAAATGTTATTTCCTTGGACTATGACAGCGTGGAGAGGAAACTGTACTATACAGATGTGTCTCTGGATGTTATCCGGTATGATGTCTAATACTAAAATGAATCATTAGTCTTGAAATATATATTTTTTACTGCAGTAGTGGCATGCTATCATTTATCCTGCTAGTTACTGCAAGATTTTTCAAGGAAAGTTTAAAAAATCTCCACCCTGGCATTTACTTCTATTTTAAATGCGATGTATTGTTAAGCTCTGTTATATTATTTACACAATATTTCATTGTTTTCAGACGGGTAAATTTAGATGGCAGCAATATGGAAACTGTGATCAGTCATGGTCTGAAGACCACTGATGGACTTGCTGTTGACTGGGTCGCCCGCAACATGTACTGGACAGACACTGGCCGTAACACCATTGAAGTGGCTCACTTAGATGGCACATCTCGCAAAGTTCTGGTGAATAACAGTCTGGATGAACCAAGAGCTATCGCTGTCTTTCCTAGCAAAGGGTGAGAAAGGCAAACGTATTATCATTTACTTCCAGTTCTGTTGATTTATGGATTTCTTTATATTTACATTTAAGGCCCCGATATACTCACGGTGAAGTTCTTTTTCATTCTTCGCTTAAGGGTAAAAGAAGATTAAAACGTCGTGACCAGCGGTATACTGTTAGCGATGCCGCCTACACTGCTGAGAGTGGTGTTTACATAAATATGAAAATATGTGCTGCACGCTTTCCTCTCAATAAAAAAAAATAATAGCGGTAAGAAAAAAGCATTTAAAAAAGCATCTGATCATAGGGATGTGGATATGTTTGCACAAGCTCTGCAATTCGCTACTCCAGTCGTCACGTTATGTTTATTTATGTAACACTTTATACAATACATTTCTTCATAAAGCAAGCAGCTTTACAGTATTGAACATGAGAAAACAAAATCGTATCAGTGTCTCTTACTATAAAGCAGCTCTCCAGTGTGTTCACGGCGTTTTTACACTGGCAGTTTAGTTCGGAACGGAGCACGGTTCGCATGAAAAATTGGTAATGTGAAAGCTGTCATGCGGACCCAAGTACCGAACCCGAAACTACCTGAAGGAGGTGGTCTGGGTTCGGTTGCACTCGAACTGTGCCGCGATTCATGTGAATGTGAAAACAACACGGACTTTAACGGAATTGAATGGCAATCCACTGTCTCCTCAAAATAATCTGTTTGCAAGCAGCAGAAAGCCGCCTTCATGCGACGGACATACAGTAAACCTCTAAGTGTCATTTACTCAGCTGCGCATAATTGCACCAAATTAATAAAAAACACTATATATTGACCACGTTCTGTTTTCTTTCATGCGGTGTGCACGTTTGTGATGTAAGATGAACACAAGTGCACCAGGGTTCGATAGAATCAAGTTGAGTGTGAAACCAGACCAAAGCTTTTACACTGGATTATGACACTCGCAGGTAAAAGAGGAGAATTAATTAAAGGGTAGTGTTTCGGATAATGATTTTGTTGAAAGATGGTATACATGTAAAAAAAAAAAAAAAACATTAATCCATATCAACAACATACAGTGTAAAAACGCCCTTAGACTAACCTCGACGGACTGAACAGAAGAATTGAACTGGAGAAGAGTTTTACGTCAAAGGCGGCAGAGCCACACCCATCTATTACGTAATCAGCATGGACCATTAGTAGTTCGATTGTGTTTACCAGACAGAGCAAACTTTTCCGGAAAGTTCACTTTGGCAAACTGTTTCAAACTCATGAAACGGACTCCAAACAAACTTATTTTGTTCGAAATGATGTCACACCAGTTCGAAATGACTTCACACTTGAAGTATATTGGGGCCTTTATGCATCTGGCAAATGCTATTTTCTAAGTGTCTGGCAAAGAGACTTACATTGCATTGAAGGTATGCAACGTATCAGTTCATGCATTCCCTGGAAATCAAACCCATGACATTGGCGTTGCTATCACCGTGCTCTACTGTTTGGGAAGAGAAAAAGAGAAATGTCAATATTATTCAATCCTGAAATGTATCTATAAATCCCTTAGTCTAATTCTAAATTGACAATTTTACCCAGTGTTTGTAGTTTGCATTTTCTATGTATTTTGAATACTTAGAGCAGTGGTATGCGGTATGGAAGATTACACGCATGCATGTATGTATATATGTATGTATGAGTAATATTATATTACACGTATGCATTTTATTTTATTATTATTATTTTATTTCTAAAATCTGGTTATTACAGTTGGAATATTTTCTTGATGAATCTCTTGGATGAAAAATGGATGGTTAATTTTCTTTAATTTATCTACGGGTAGTTGAATCTAGAAATCTGAAATTATAATAAAGTAACGCATCAAGATTGCATTTATTTAAATAAATGAGAGAGAGAGAGAGAGAGAGAGAGAGAGAGGGGAGTTACTATATATAGTTACTAATGAATGCATTTCATCATTTTATTTTTTGGCAAGGTTCTTGTTCTGGACAGATTGGGGTCATATCGCAAAGATCGAGCGAGCGTACCTGGATGGCACAGACAGAAAAGTCCTCATTAACACAGATCTGGGATGGCCAAATGGCTTGACACTGGACTATGACACTCGCAGGTAAAAGAGGAGAATTCATTAAAAAAGGGGAGAGTTTCGATAATGATTTCATTGAAAGATGGTACACAGGTATAAAATGGACCTTAAACCCATTAACCCATATCAACAAAATTCTGATGCACTTTTTTGGCCACATACACTGTCCAATGTTCCCTGTTGAATGCATAATGCCTTTCTGTACAAACACAGTTTGGTCATTTATGGGAGTGACAACTGCATTCTATGACCAAATTCGCTGCATTAACAATAAATCCATATATGTTCAAACATTAAGTGATTGACAACTGGAAGTTATAAAAGGGTGTGACACTCAAACTGTCCTGTTCAAACAAGAGGTTACATACAATATTTAAGTTTCTATTAAGTAGCTATGTTTCCATCCAAAGTTGTGAATTTATCTTATGCTCAAAATTCGAATATCGCATTAAAACATTTGTAAATGAAGCTCAGTTTCCATCCCATGTGTTCAATCGAGCAAAATCGTCACTTGCTGGGAAATTGGCGCAAAATATATGTAACAAAAATGTAAGTTGCTGCAGTCGAGGATCTACTGTGGCTCTTTAATCATACATTATAAGTTACTTGCGCCTTAGAGAGCGCAGACCAAATCCATTTTTGCATTTGGAAGCAGATACCCGTTGTTTGGGAATGCAGTCGTGTGAGACAGTTCTTGGAGGTCATTATACCAAATCATTTTGATGACAGACTTTGGCTCAGGCATTTCAGACTGACTAAAACAACGTTTGAGATGCTGTGTGACGAGATTTGCCCGCTGGTTAGTTCAGTTATCCGATCACATCTCTTTGTTGAGGCGAAGTCACGCAAGTTGACACACTGAGGGATTTATTCGGTTTCCATCGTTTGTGCGTTTATCTGCTTATCGGATAAAAAGTGATCTGCCTCGATTGAGTGCATACTTTTTTAAAGTAAACCCATTAAGTAAATATCATAGATGGCAAGATCCATAAACACGGAAAGTTTTATCACAGTTGACTCAACATACTTCCAAAAAGCTCAACAAAACAAGCCAAAATAAAGAGATTTGCAAGCATCAAAATAAGCCCAAATATGTGACCATATTCAGAAAATAAGACCAAACATATATTTAGTGTTTGGCCTTATTTATAAGCGACCAGAAAACCTTCTGTCGTTGGTAATTTCACCTTTGAAAGGCACCTTTGCATATACTTAATATTACTTTGGTCAAATCAAACAGGTTGGCATTCATGCTTCTTGTTCACAGTCATGTTTATCACTTTCTCAGTCATCGCTATTTAAGGGTAATGTACACCAAATGATTTTTGGAGATTCACTACCACATTTAAACACTCCTGTCACTAGATTGCAGTGTGTATGTGGCCTTAGATGAAACATACACACTATTTCTGTTTTTGAAAATCATTTTAAATTTTGTTCTCTTTTCTTTCTTTCTTCAGTTTTACACCTAGCTATACTTTTTCAATGCCACTTTACCACTAACATCAACTGGCTTTGACTGTTCAGGTACTTTCCATGAATAGGGTACAGTTAGTGTCCCATTTTGGGAGGAAATAAGGGAAACTGGCTACTGTAGTTCTGACTATTCATTTCGGTTACATTTGCAAACTTACTTATTTAGGCGTTGTGTTTATACATTTCAATCATGACAACTCTCAAAATAAATGTACAAGGTTGTTATAGTTAACTAAAACTAAAGTAATTAAAAAAATTACTTTAAATAATTTTTTCCCCTTTTTTTTGTCTATTTGTCAAGCAACAGTTTTAATTTAACTTGATGTACTAAAACTGAAATAAAATTAATAAAACTATATAGACAAAAAATGTTATATAGATTTTGTATATAGAAAAACAAAAACTAAATAATCGACACTAATCGATTACTGAAACTTTAACTAAAATTAAAATGAAAATATAAAAAAGAATATTCAAAATATTGAAAACTATAGTAGTATCTCAATTATACTAAAATAAAACTGTAGATTTACCGCAATTAGGATTGCCTGATACATTTATTTACTTGTGCCGTTTTCATTATAATAAAACAAACATTACATCACAAATTGTGATTTTAACAGTATTTCGACATGTCCTAAATGTTGATAATTGCAAGAGCTGATAAAACATTTATTTTGAAATCCTGAGGCTTAATATCAGCATTTTCTAAAGGCACCTCTTTGGACTTTCTTCATTTGCTTAAAAATATGTCTTCCTTAAAGCATTTCAGACTCTATTTTGTACCATAATCATGGCAAGTACCTTCAAACATTTTGGAGAATTATCACTGAATTATCACATGATTTCATGTATAGGATCTTTTGGGTGGATGCACACTTGGACCGCATAGAAAGTTCTGACTTGAATGGCAAACTGCGTCAAATTCTCATCAGCCCCGTCTCACACCCGTTTGCCCTCACGCAGGTACCTTTCCCAATCTGATCCTCACCCTCACTTATCGACTCAATGTGTCTCACTCACATCACCTCCTGCTCCACTGACCCATCCTCTCTTCCACTTATGTCTTTGCATTAATAACCTTAGCATGATGTTCTCTTCCTTTGCATCTTTCCATTTTCTGATCCTCCTTTTTCTTCCCATCTTTCTCTCCCCCCCTCTCCCTTTTTTTTTATTATTTTTTTTTTTTTTACCCCTTTTCTTTGTCTCCAGTTGAAACCGGTATACTCTCCTTTAACTCCTTTTTCCCGAATCTCACAGCAAGACCGTTGGATTTACTGGACGGACTGGCAGACCAAGTCTATTCAGCGAGTAGATAAGCATACAGGTCGTAGTAAGGAAACTGTGCTGGCTAATGTAGAGGGCCTCATGGACATCATAGTGGTGTCACCACAAAGGCAGACTGGTAAGATTGACTTATTCGGCCTGAATTGAAGAGCTCTACATGTTTTACTTTGAAGGGTTTTACAATTATTATGCATAGAACATCATATTTAAACATTTGGGAGATGCACCTTATCTTTAAAGGGATAGTTCACCCAAAAATGACAATTGTAATTTACTCACCCTCAAGTTGTTCCAAATCCAGTTTCTTTCAAAATCAGAAGATATTTTGAAGAATGTTAGTAACCAGACAGTTGACGGTAGCCATTGACTTCTATTGTATATATATTTTTTTCTACTATGGAAGTCAATGGCTGCCGCTAACTGTGTGGTTATCAACATTCTTCAGAAGAAAAAAACGATTAGAAACCTATGTTAAGCATCTTTACCAGTCCCTACACAGCAGCGGTTCTCAACCCCTTTGACCCGAAGGCCCTTGATATGGACTATTTCTGCTAGAATTATGACAAAGCTGCTTGTTTTCAAGATTCTTATTTCAGTTAGTTGCCTTTTTTATATAAGTGTTTAATTTTTGTTTTGTTTTCTAGAAATTTGAATAACATATGCCTATATTCATCAGAATTTTGGCCTATGTAAACACACTCATTTAGAATATCCATTGGAAGTGAATATTCATTAATTATCCACAATTCATTTTGTCACTTCAGTTTAAAGATATTTGTTCTTCAATTAAAAGCAACAGTTTTGAAAAAGGGAAAAATATTTTGTAATTATTATTTCTATTTTATTATTCAACATTATTATATTCTTGCTATATAAGAGATATATTTTTGTTAGAATAAAAAAATCTGAATTTAGATTACGCTTTGATTATTTTAATATATTACCGGTAGTATAAAATGTATTACCTAAATACTTTTTAGTCATCTTGAGGACGCCTGGTTGAGAGTCACTGCTATTCATAGTTTTCAGTCATGTGATGCCACAGAGACCTGGAGGGAAAAACATACGTGGAACTGCAGCACAGACCTATCAATTTTCCATCTCAAAAGAAGAAAAATAAAACCATGTGAACAAAATGCGAGTTTTGGGTGCTTGTGATCCATATACAGCATCTGCCGCAGTATTTCAACCACTAAAAACAGTGGGACCTTCTGAAACGCTTGACATGAAAAACACTTAAAGTGCCTTAAAGTACTGAAACAGTGATGATAAAAGATCAGATTCAGTATAAATATTATTGATGATACATACTAATATACAGGTGAGCAGATGAGCCCAGAATATGAATGCAATGTGCTGAATGGTTAAGTGTTTTCTTTATATTGGTTCATCTGCTTGCCTGTATAGTATGCATCATCAACAAGATTGGTCTTTTAATATCACTGTCTTACTACATTAGTATTTAGCACAAACCTGGTAAAAATGACTGGCAGGCAATGTTGGAAAGCCTTGTTTTGCCTTCCAGGTGGGCTTTCCTAAAAGTGTGACGTCACGTGAAAACTATGAATGCTGCAACATTGGCTTTTGAATTTCGCTTTAAATTGAGTAATTAAGAAATTCAGATTAAATGATTTTTGTAAATTTCCACACACAAAAAAAAAAAGCATCTCTGGAAACAGAGAAGTGTTTGGATTCTTAGGGGAAATGTTATACATAAATCCTCTGATGGTCTTTATCTGTGGTCCAAAACAGTGTTTCCCAGTCCTGATCCTGGAGCCCTAAAACATCACTGCACATTTTGTATGTCTCCCTGTTCAAACAAATACGATTCAACTCATCAGCTCTTTAGAGGAACACCTGAAATGTGTGTATCAGATCAGGGAGACGTCCAAAATGTGTCCTGGACCAGAGCTGGAAAACACTTGTCTCATATATGGTCTTTTGTTTGTGTTGTCTATATGGTGTAGTTTTATCATATGCAATATATGTTCAAGATATTTTCAAGATTGTTATTGGTGCATGAACAGTGAGCACATTAATGATGATTAAATGTTATAGTTGCCATTAAAATATATTAGTAACGTTTACAATCCTTTCTTTCAAGGCACAAATTATTGCAGTGCGAATAATGGTGGTTGCACACACTTGTGTCTTGCGAAGAGCAACGGTTTTGTGTGTGCGTGTCCAGATGAGCCTGACAGCAGACCGTGCTCTACAAGTGAGTCCAACACGCACAGGAATCACTGTTGAACATTGAGATTACAGAAATGAATATTATATTAATGATATGACTGCGTTTACATCTACCAGATTACCATTTTAGTGTTATAGTATTTGTGATTTTTTTATTTATTTTGACTTTTTTTTTATATATTTCTATTTAGCTTTTATTTATTTTTAGTAATTTTAGTATTTCAACTTATTTCAGTTAGTTGCCAAGGAAACATAAAAATGTTCATGTATTATTTATATAATTAACAAAAACTATTTTTAATTGTTTCAGTTTTGTTTTCTAGAAATTTGATTGATAGCTTACATATGCCTGTATTAATAAGAATGAACACTCATTTCAAATATCCATTTTAAGTGAATATTCATGTATATTTGCATGTCCTTATTATTTATTATTAATACATTAGCATAAATAGCCAGTAGAGTTATCACTATTCCAATTCAGCCCAGTGTTATTTTTGTCATCGAGATACTATATTTTTATCAAGGGTTCAAATTAATTTTTTATATACTGTATATTTTCTTTGTTCATTTTAATTTTAGTTCAAGTTTTATTTTATTTTTTGTTTGTTTGTTTTTGTCATTTTTTTTTTTTTTTATGTCTAAATTATTTTTTATTAATTATTATTTTAGTTTTAGTTTATTTTAGTACATCAAGTTTCAAATAACGTTCCTACGGTATAATAACCCTGATTCTATCTCTGGACTAGTCTCTGGTTACATTCCCACGGCACCTGAGAAGGGCACCATGGGTACTCAGGCCCCTAAAAAACTCCCCACAGAGAAACCTCACAAAGGCCTGTCGGTTGTCAAGTAAGTCAGCTGCAACTATCCAGTCAAAAAAAAAGAAAGAAAAAAGGTTTTCTTTAAAGAATGAAGTCAAATCCAATCACTTTCTCCTCACAGTTGTACAGAAGCAAGTCTCAATCCAGAGGACTGCTCTCAGAACAATGTGGTGTCTGCACCTCGGGGTAAATGGATTACAATTCTGTTGTATTAGAATAATGAACATTATGAAGCAAGTGTGAATGAACATTTACATTTTGACTCTTTTTATAAAGATCAGAGCCCTCATATCAGCTACGTGATTGGCGGAGCTCTGTCAATTTTGGCGATCCTGATACTCATAGCTGCATTCATTATTTACAGGTAGGCCTCCAGGTTTTATGAAGCACTTTATAAAGTTTCATGAATTAATTATTTTTCTCAGCTGCTCGTACTTATTTTTTGTTGTTGTTTTTACTTTTCAGGCACAAAAAATTCAAGTTTGCAGATCCAGGAGTCAGCAACTTGACTTACAGCAACCCTTCATACAGAACTTCAACACAGGAGGTTAAAATAGAAACTGCCCAGAAACCTGCAATAAACAACCAACTGCGATATAAAAAAGAGGTATTGTTTATTGTTCTTTCCGTTTTCACCTTCACATTTAGATCAATGTAATTTGTTGTTGATGTTGTTTGGCATCAGCCAAGTCAAGTCACCTTTATTTATATAGCGCTTTATACAGTACAGATTGTTTCAAAGCATCTTTACAGTGATGGCAGGAAAATAATGTTGTTCACGACTGACATAATTGTTCTCATCATTTTGTGAGCAGTATTCGGATGTCTTTACAGAGTCCCCACTCATCTTTTTTTCCCCATGTTCTCCACGGCAGCTCAATCATCCTTACAACTCCCTTTCTCCTTTCATCTTTTGACATCCCCCTTTTATTTTCATCAGAATGGCAAACAAGGTAGTCAAAAAATTGGGAAAATGTCCTTGCTTCCCTATTTTGAAGTCAAATCCAGCATCCCAACTTTTTCTTCGTGCATGTAATTTCTGCATGAACGTGCAAGCAAGATAGCATTTATAGATGTTACTAAGATGATGATGATGAAATTATATAAAAGTATTTTCTTAGCCTATACTGCCTGAGGTAGCATGAATTGTGAACCTTTTCTTTTGAAGTGCAGTGGTGTTGGTGGTGTTTTTCTTTATTCTTAAAGTCAGCATGAAATCAAAATGTACCTCGTTTACTTTGTTAGTGCACATTACTAGCCTTGTGGTGAACAGTTTATCCGTGCAAGTTGATTCTTTGCAATCTTTGATCAAAATCTGAAAATGTACTTCCCTTCTGGAATAGCCGTCCTTCTCTGATGACGTCAGTTTGACAGTTTTGACTGTTAGTCTGCTGCGAGCTGAGCCGAACGGAACGCCCACTTTTTCAAGATCTAATCAATTTTTCTCATGCAATATTCCGTTTCACTATGAAAGTACGTCACAATACTGAAGTCGGTCGCAACTTCCGGTTCACTGTGACTTTAATGCCATAAAATCAACATTAAAGGAATAGTTCACTTAAAAATGGAAATTCTGTCATCATTTACTCACCCTCAACCTGTTTGGTTACCGACATTCGCCAAAATATCTTCCTTTGTGTTTAGCAGAAGAAAGAAACTCAAACAGGTTGAGGGTGAGTAAAATGATGACAGAATGTCCATTTTTAAGTGAACTATTCCTTGAAGCCCCCGAACCAGAAATTGTCAAATTATAGAAGTAAATGGGTTGTAATATACTAATAATAAAAAAGAAGTGCACATAACTGTATTTTATTGAATGTGCACTTGTAGTGCATTTAAAATCTTAAAAGTATATTTTTAAAAACCTGTACTTGCAGAAAGAGTAATAACAATGAAGTAAAAGGCCACTTAAGTGTGTTCAGAGTACACTTTCAAGACTATTTTTAACACTTAAGTACACTTGTAAAGTGCACTTTATAATAATGTCAAATTAAGTTACTTTAAAGCACATTTTAAGTCTACGTTTTAATCATTTTTGTCATGTTTTTAAGTACACGTATTTTGATGTGTTGACTAACATACTAAATCACATGTGAATCACTTGATTATAGTTTATTCAATATTACATTTAAAGTGAATATATTTTAAAATGTAGTAAATTGCAACTTCATCAGTATGTGTAATTACAAATATATTTATATTCATGACATACACGTTTCAATAGAAATTACATTTTAGTTTACCTTAAATGTTTGTCAGTGCATTCAGCAGTAACTTTAACCATGTTTCAGAGATAATAGAAACAATTTTGAAATCACACATAGAGATGTACTTAAGTCCTAATTAGGTGCGTCAAAAAAGTTTCATTTATTATAAATTTAAACTATATTACAAACATTTGAAAACATTACATTAAGATCACACCTAATTATATTCTTGTAAAGTATATGGTTTACTTAGAAGTGTACTACTTTTTCACAGTAGTATCTCCAAATTGAGTTTAAAGTCACTTCTAATGGCAGCTGAATGTCACCTGCAGGTCCAGGGTGTTGGGGATGGAGGCTACACTAAAGAGAAGATCCGCATTGTGGAAGGCGTGTGTCTGCTCTCAGGAGAGGATCTTTACTGGGAAGACTTGAGACAGTTGAAGGTGTGTCGAGGAGCTGGGCTTCACGCCTGCATGCGCACAGATACCGTCTCGCTACAGGCAAGCTCCGCCTCTCTGAATGATGGAGAAACTGAACAGCTGCTCCAGGGCGACCAATCAGAGTGCTCGAGTATCAACACCACCCATGCCATAACGGCCCAACATCATAGTGCTCATCCTGACACCGGCTGGGTCCCGAACCGTAAAGCCTCTACTGAGAGCGAAGTGTGAAAATGTACGAACAGACGCGGTCAACATGGAGGCAGACATATACGGGAACACAGAAACGTCATTGGCGGTTTCACTTTAAAATCTGCCTGAAAAAGGCTTGAATGCACACTGTTATTAAAAGTAAAACAGGTAGGTACAGTCATATGGACCATATATATATGTATATATATAAATATATATAAATATATATATATATATATATATATATATGTATATATATAAATATATATAATATATATATATATATATATATATATATATATATATATATATATATATATATATATATATATATATATATATATATATATACTTAAGCAGCTGGTACAGAGGAAAGCTAATTCATAAATACACCAATAGCCAAATGAACTGTAAATAGATTTGAGACAGACCTCATACTTGAAAGTTTCCTTTGCATTACTCTAAACGTCAATAACACATATATAAAAATGGTACGCGACATTCTGGATTGGGATTGCCTCTAATGCCTTCTGCCCTCTCGCTTTGGACTGCGCAACACTTTTTTGTGTCCTTTGAACTATGGAGAAGGTCACAGCACGCTGGAGACAAAGAACAGACCTTGTGAGTAGGGAAAAAAAAAAAGAAACACTGACCGATATTTTGAGCCTTTTTGTACACAAGAGAAACTCTTTGAAGTAAACTGCTTTTTGTTTCTAATGCAAGCTTATATTATCTGTTCATGGACTATCAGTTTAGGAAATGCTCAGCATCCAGCTCTCATTTTGTCATGATAAAAAAAAAAAATGTATTTATGAACTTTCTGTACTTTGGATTGGGTTTTTAATGTTTTATTCTTTTGAAGTAGTTTTTAAAAGCATTTTAAAGACTCGTTCACAAAACCTTGTGATGGTGCCAAAGGACAGAATTTACACACTCATGAAGAATCACACTGAATAAATTAGTCCATTTTAAAGAGTATTACAGTTATTTTGTCAAAGATGAAGCCAGTGTGTGTGTGTATATATATATATTATATATATATATCATTCTGGCATTTCTTGTTTGATGCTAAAATATGTTCCGAGTTTATATAGCAAACAAAACAAAAAACAGCCAACCAGAATCTGTAAAGCACCTTGCACTTGCACATGATTTAGCGGCCTATGAAATTATACGGCTATGCTAATTGTGTAGGTGAATGCAACTGACTGGGTGAATGTCACAAAACCTGTCAGGATCACGTCCAGGTCACGTTTCCCCCAAAATGAAAAGGAAAAAAGTGAGCCCATTTTTTTTCATGACTGTAATGCTATAGATTCTCATTATTGCAATATATTTAAATTGTGTTAATGAGAATCCTATTTGAGAATAAATTAGCTTGAGGACCATGTGGAAACTGTCATGGAAAGAATCTCAGATTGCAAAAGTCACGGCTAGCTGTGCATTGAACTACAAGGCAAAGAACCAACCGACGTGAAACGGAGTGCTTTCAAATCACTTAATGCACAGCTAGCCGTGGATTATCCTGCTTATACCATGGTTATTTGACAGCATTGAAAAGTTAAAGTTGTTATTGATATTTGCAGCACAATATTTGACCGGAAGGGTAAAAATTACGGTCATTTATGACTCTACATAGATCTAGCATTTTGTCTGCTTTAAATCACACACAGAGATAAAGTAGTGCGTAACTTTACATTTATTTGAAAGAATGAGGCATTTATTTGCATTAATTATCGAGAGACAGAGAGAGATGTGTGTGTGAATTACCTGCATCTGTGCATCTGTGAGTTTAATTCCTTAAAAAACAGTAACTTAACCCCTTCATTGCTAAGAAATATAATGTAGCAATTCAGCTATTTTATTAATAAAAGCCACGGGTCAGTGCTGACAAGTTTATGTGCTCTGATCTCGGTGTGCGAGTGATGTGTGTGTGCGCTTCAATGAAAGCAGCGTATTAATATAGAACAGTGATTAAACTGACCGGAACTACCTGTGCTTTAAACAGTTTTATTGCACACCTTCCAGCCATTCAGTATTGAGTATTCAGACAGGCTAGTCATCTAAAACCGACTTTTTATGCAAAACCATTTCTTTTTTTTTCTTCTTTTTTTTTTTTTTATTGGGTTTAATTTTACTTGGACATGGTTTTGTGAAATTCACCCTATATTTACTGGGAAATGTTTATGATGCTTTCAAATTTGTTGTGTACATGTTTTATTTTATATAAAGATTATTTGAGGATGTAATAAACCCATATGTGTTTGAGTTCTCAAAACCACCTTGGAGTCGGTTCTCCGAGGTTCAGGACTATGTTTTTGCTGCTAAAACACATGGCGCATTTAGGCCACATAGTAGTTTATTGGTCTTGGCAGCTGGAATTGTTGGCTGATGAGGCAACCGGAGATGATTGCGGTTTACCTTCCCTCCCTCCACTCCCTCCTTTTTCAGAAAAGAAATCAGATTTTCAAACTGGAGTCAAAAACGGTTAATGTATACAGAGTCTTTTGAACAAACATGCATTAATTTTATTCATTTTAAATTATATAACCACTTCATTTGTTTGTAGGATTGGTGCCAGTTATTTAACAGAGTGCTGTTTTTTTTTATATATATATATATATAAGTCCAGAAATTTCAGTCTCATGTAACTGCTGTAAGTTAACTAAGATATATTTATAATTTCTTTGGTTGTAACTTGTATGTAAATATGAAGATGTTGTATATGTAGTTCTCCTTTGCAATACTAACAAGCTGTGTGTGACAGTGATTTACTTTGCTTTTTTTCTATCTTTAATATAAAACTGCATTTGCTTTTGAATACAAATATGGCACTTATTTGAGTCACTTTCTTTTAAAGATGCTACATGTATATTCCATTTTTGCAGGTTTTGTATATGGGAGACCAGGGGCAGTTGCTTTTGTGCTTTGTCTTGCTTTAACATTTATTTAACATTTTACATAATTCAGATTTCTATAAATCTGCCAGCTATCTTTTTGTATAAGGCAGATGTATATGAGTCAAGTAATATGGTCATTGATATACTGACATTGTGAAAAACTACTTCCTAAAACTGAATTTACAAGATATGAAAGTGTTACTACTGCCCCTGTTATGGTGCCGACTTGGAAAAATAAATAATATAAACCTGCTGTATCTCAAATATGAGCACATCTCAATGGAATAATATTTATGCTTTTAATACTTAAAAGTGCAATAGGTGATTATCAACAGAAACATTCTTGTTATGCTGGTTGAAAGGCTCCTCATTTCCTGATAGCAGTCACAATGTTAAACAATCAATGTATTTTTACAAATATATATCTACTGTAGGTGGCGTAGGACCATAAAATGTTACGTTTAATTATTGCATTCGGTGGACCCTGTCAGTCAATGTGTGTTTGCATACCAGTGCACAGCCTGTTCACGCAGACATCGTGTCATCAGCGCGTTTCACGTACACTGTGCAGACAGAGCGAGAATGGCTGGCAAACAGTTGTTATGTTCGTTATTGTAATACTATTACTCTACTGTACTGTAAAGTTTTCTCAACGGGCGGTGAACGACACATGATATAATCCAATAACTTTGTCTCTGGTCATCTCACTTCTGGTCTGTGCGTGTTCATGTGTTTTGGAGGATTGTATGTTTCAATGCTAGCAGGCTAAAGTTAGCATTTTCCAGATCACCTATTGCACCTTTAATGTTACTGAATTGTTTACTTCGTATGGTGCTGCTATTCAAGCTTTCAGGAATAATATGTTTAAGTTGTACCACATAGCGGGATGAGTTCTCTTTCGCAGCTTATTGCGGTTCAATGGTTTAAAATATAAAAATTTTTAGCGCAATACTTAAAAATGCATGCAAATGATATACTTTCATGACCACGCAGCACAGCAACGGCACATGTAACTTACCTTACCACGATCTCAACCAGTTGAGTCCAAAATCTCAACCAGTTGATACATTTCTACCAGTTATACTGGTATATCGCCCACCCCTACAAGGTAATCATCTATGGAAGCTTGTTTCTGCCATGGAATAAAACAATTTAAAAGATAATTGCAACTTTAAATCTCACAATTTTGACATTTCTTTCTCTCAGAATTGCGAGTTATAAAGTCAGAATTGCGGCATATAAAATTGCAATTGAAAAAAGTCTGAATTATGAGGAAACAAAATCAGAATTGTCTATCTCACAATTGTGAGAAAAAAGTTCACAATGGCCAGTTATAGTCAGAATTGTGGGACACAATGTCACAGTTGCCAGAAAAAACATCTGAATTGCAAGAAAAAATGACAAGAGTTTTTTCTCGCAATTTTGACTTTTCCTCGCAATTGTGAGTTTGTATCTCGCAATTCTGACTTTTTCTTGCAATACAGACTTTTTTCTCGCATTTGCGAGTTTATATTAGCCTGGCTAACGTCAGACCAAGTCTCATTTGAGACTTGGTCTGGGAACCACGTGTTCATTTTCTCGTATTTGAGGCGTGGTTTACGAATGCCCAGAGCCGTTTATTGGGCGCTATGAATGTCTATCAAATGCGCCTGTACGTAGCTCATAACCAATCGCTTCAATTATACCAGATGACGTATGTAGAGTGACAGAAATTCAACGAGGAAAAAGACGATGGGTCAAAGATTTATTTGTGCACGATGGCGTTTAGCGAATATTACCGTTTGTGCAAGATAAACATGAGGGTAGAAGGTAACGTCGAGTCTGATGCCATGTTGGATTCATAGATATAAACAAACTGCTTCGGTGTCGTCATCGTCTTGCTGCTCCCTCCCCGTTCTGTGATTGGTTCCCTTTTTCAGGGGAAAATCTGGTCCATGGTGTTCAGACTGCCTAGCAGCGTGAATAAAATCGCGCTGCGAGCAAGGCAGTATGGGGAAACCCAGGCTAAGTTTATATCTCAATTCTGAGAAAAAAAGTCAGAACTGCAAGATGTAAATCGCAATTGCGAGAAAAAAGTCGCAACTACCTTTTTTATTTTTTTTATTCAGTGGCAGAAACAAGCTTCTAATCATCTGCACAGACTCTTTAGCAGCTTTAAAAAGTCTGGAGTTTGCTCAATCTTACTGTAAACAGGATATAATGGGCTATACAATATTATGCAACTTGTATACGGGCTCTATAATCAATGAATATCATTAATTTTCTTTGGGTTCCTTGCGCATAGGAATAGAAGGAGATGTGGGCAAACTAGCAAAAAATATATTCAAATGCAATAATGTCAACATTACAGTTCACAAACAAATCTGAAGCCAAGGCATTTATTTGAAAATCTGCTAATAATATCTGGAAGAAACTGTGGGATAGAGAAACAAAAGGGAAGACACTTATGTAGTAGGTTACTATACAAGAAAATGTGTGTATAGGAGGAGGAATAGGGAATACTACTATAGAAAGACAAGAAACCATTGTACCTTAAATTGCAAGAATAAGGAATCAAGTACTATCAGAATAAAGAACTGAATGCACCAAAAGCTGGTTGCTAATAAACAAGAATAATAATTTCATGGATTCGCTCTCCAGCACATAGATGGCGGTATACACTTCTTCAGTTCGCTTCAACCCGGCAGTGAATCCCCTGAAGAAAAGGCTTCGTGAATAATTTAGTGCGTTTCTGTTGAATCATTTGGACTGGAGTGAACAGTTTGTAAGCTAGATTTCTTGAAATGAAATAAGTATAGGCTAAAATCTGTAATAGTTGAGCACTCATAGATTCGTTTGATAAATACCTTTTATTTTGGCAGAAATTGTCATGAAAATGACAGAGGTAAACAACGCTGTTGAGCCAAGTGTTGCTGAAGGGGATGTACGACTTCTAATAAAAAGAAAGGATGAAATTGAAGAGCAAATCAAAGCATACTACGACATGCTCCAAACTGTAAGTTCGAACCATAGATATTTATATACATATATGAATTTAAATATGTTTTATGATTCAACCTAAATGCAGTAAATAGACACTTTGTTGTTTGCTTTGAAGTTGTTCATGTCGTTCTAACTAATGCACGCAACGCAACGGTCTCGAGAGCAACCATTTAACAAAGTTTTTAACTTGCGAGTCTTTTTCTTGCGTAACTCGCTAAACTGCGTTTGGACAACTTATTGCAGAAGGGCTACCGCTTATTATTCTGTATTTCATAATGTTTTTGGCAAAATATCAAATTAAATTAAACCGTCCACAGTCTTGATATTAAAGCCACCTGTCACGCTACGTATCATCTGTCTCATGCATCATGAAAACGAGAATGACTGTTATAAAGGAAATACGTAACGTGACAGGTGGCTTTAATATAAATTATATTTAGCGTGCTGTGGATGGTTTAATTTAATTTAATAATTCGCCACAACATTATAATACAGTATAAGCCCTGCTGAAATAGCGTCTTAAACCAGCTGCCTTGTATGGAGTCAGGATAGTGTCGAAGTTAATGGACAAAATAGGATGCACACGTAAAAAGTAATTCACATGCGACAACAACAACAAAAAATACATTAACAAATTGTTTTGCAAATGAAAAACACTTTTGCTCACACACAGTTTGAATGTTTTATATGGGTGTAAGAACAATATAGCGCTATACAAAAATGTACCAATATTGTATTGTGGATAGTTCACCCAAAATACAAATTTTAGTTTGTATTTAGTGTTTTAGTTTAGAGTTTTAGTGTCAGTACTACATTTAACTACTATAAATGCTGAATATAATGTATAATAATGCAATGGGGGAATATTTGTGGGTCCTGATAATGTCAAATGTCTTACGTTATTTTAAATATATCTAGTCAGTGACAGTGCCAGCATATTCGTCTAAAATAATTCTGTATTTTCAGCTTCAGAATCATGGATATTTTTTATTCTGGTGTCACCATTGTCCAAGCCTATTCTTTTACACCCCCAATGTAATACCAAATTTACCATTTTAATCAACAGTACATTTTTTGTTAACCTTTTACCATATGTCTTGTAGTATCGCAATAATATCGTATTGTGATATGTATCGAATCGTACCATGAGGCTATCGTTACACCCCTAATGATTTACATTTACAAACTGATTCATGCATTTGCAATTTGTGTGTGCTTATTTTGAGACTTTCCTACCTCTATACCAGATTGCAACAGTTTGTTTCTTGAAGTAAAATTCCCATCCATTTCCCATCTAAAAGTCATGTTAACAATGCAAGAACTCTTGGTGAAGAACTGTAGGCTACTACTACCTGTTCCAGAGAAGTATCCACTTATATAATTGCAGCAAGCAGCAAATTATAAATTAGTATACATTTGGGTATTCTATAATAAACTTCAATTATGCTGTTTCTATACTTTTAATGAACAACTTTAAATCAATAGTTTTTTTTTTCTTTTTTTTTTTCTTGCATTGTTCCCAATGCTTTGTGGTTCACTCCTCCATTAATAGTTTTCTTATGTCTTTTTGTCTGATTTTCAAATACTTATTTGCTTTAAATAAAAGTCCTCTCTGTTATATAATTTCCTGTTCCCACAAAATTTTTGAATAAAATAATTAAAATAAGTAACTCAAAAAGATTAGATTGTTTACCCTCTAGGTTGGAATCTGGGTTTTGACAGAGAGTCTCAGCCATAGATTTGAAAGAGTTGACCTGTAGCCAACTTATGGCCTTGCTGGTGTGTTTACGTTTAGTACTATGCAGCTAACTGACCTTTGATGACTTTTAAAGAAGACATTTCTTCATATGGTTTCTTCGGCAGGAAGGCGTAGGCATCGACGGTCCTCTGGTTGATGGCGAAGGCTTTCCTCGTGCAGATGTGGATTTGTACAAGGTCCGATCAGCCAGGCACAGTATCTCTTGTGAGTACGTTTTTCATCTTTACCGGTAGACACAATAAACCAGTAGAAATTTGTCAACTGGTAGAGATTTTGAACTATCATCTCTTTTGCAGATATGCTCACATGACTTTGCCTTGCTGCGCCGTCAGGAAAGCAGATCATTTAAATGTATTTTTAAGGATTATGGTGGTTTAAAATCAAGTGATAAAATTCTGGGCTGAAACTGCACTTGGCTGAAAACTGAAAATAAATAATAAATGAATCAAACTTATTTAATAATCAACACTCAAATAGCCAAAACTGAGTTCTACAAACATTTAAATTGGACATAAGGAAAATAGCTGTTTTGGTCGGAGATTTCCGGTAGCTGAAATTTCGGTGCATCCTTATTTTAACCCCTTCTACTCTGATGCATGTTTTCACTCTTCAAGCACTTAACAGTTTTTAATCAAATGATTTTTAAAGGTTTACAGAATGATCACAAAGCTGTCATGGTGGAGATAGAGGAGGCTCTTCATAAGCTCCATGCTACAGCACGGGTCAGAGAAGGGAAGGATGAGACAAAGATGGAAGCCACTGGACAGACCGTGTCTCTGTCATCCCCCTTTGCCCTGGTAGACGCTGTGACACAGGGTTCCCCTGCTTTTCAGGCTGTGAGTTTGTGCCCGCAATCAGCCATTTCTAACCTTCTGATGGGTCCAAGTCAAAACACAGCCTGTTTGCTTAATACACCTTCATGTTTTTTAAATCCTGACTTACTTTTTTATCACTATGTGTCCTGTTTTAATTGTAAGTGTGCAACATTACAGAAGTAATTTACAAGGTTCCAACTTTAGGTTTTTATTAATATTTTGAATAATGTTCAATTTGTATAGTTTCCATTTTAATTTTTACATTTTTTGTAATTTTGTTGTGTGTTGTTATTTTTTAAATAACTCTATATAGTTTTACATTTTTATTTTAGTTTCAGTTATTTTATTACATTTTATTACATTATTACATGTTTTTTAATGGTTTTAGTTAACTATAAAAACAGAGACTCTATATTACTGATTGGAAGGTTTATTTCATCTCACGTACTTAAAGGATAATTCCGGTATTTAGCACTTTGAGTCTCTTTTCTGGTTTGTTTTGGATGAACTAGAGTGGTGGACACAGAAAGTTTGACGATGGGCCCTGTCTCGACTTTTTGACTCGTTTAGAATCGCCTTTGACCGCTTCAGAGCGGCTGGCTACGGGCATGCACAAACATGTCCTTAAAACAACCCTTAACGTTGGTTTTCAAAACTGTGCAACTCACCGAGTGGTTAGTGATGTTCCAAAACAAGCAGCGTAGCGAAATACAGTTTCTGTCGTGTTTTATTTGCCATTTTGTAAAATCCCATTGATTTCTGTTGGAGGACTAATTGCTCGTTGATATTACTGCGCTTCAGACTCAAATATCGAGCGGAAGTTTATACGCGGTTGTGAGGTATCTAAAAAAATATTTCCACTATAGCAAATAACACGGATTGATATCATACATTGCGCCGATATATTTGTTTTTAACCATCAACGAACACCACTAACCACTCGGTGAGTTGCACAGAACGTTTGAAAACGAACGTTAAGGGTTGTTTTAAGGACATGTTTGTGCATGCCCGTAGCCAGCCACTCTGAAGCGGTCAAAGGCGAGTCAAAAAGTCGAGACAGGACCCATCGTCAAAATGTCTGTGTCCACCACTCTAGTTCATCCAAAACAAACCAGAAAAGAGACTCGAAGTGCTAAATACCGGAATTATCCTTTAAGTCTCTTTTTGAGCTTAGGCACTAACTAATGATGTAAATGGAGCATTTAAAACAAATACTGTTTGTTTATAGTCAAACAGTATAGTCATAGTTTTTCATGAGGGACAACATCTTACAGTTCATTGATTTTTCTTCTGTGTGTAGGGTTTGCGAGTTGGTGATGAGATAATGGAGTTTGGGTCCGTAAAGACACAAAACTTCAGGAATCTGCGTGACATCGCTTCTGTTGTCCAGCATAGTGAAGGGGTGTGTTGTAACTAACTTTTTTTATTTTTTTTAATACTCTGCATTCCTGTTTGTGTACTATGATGGTTTATTCTCCTATCTATCCTGCAGAAATCCCTACGCGTTGGAGTATTTCGAAATGGACAAGAAGTGCATCTTAGTTTGACTCCGCAGCATTGGTCTGGTAGAGGGCTACTTGGGTAAATAATGTATTTTTGGATTAATTACTTATATCAATAATGTAGACTCAGGTGACAAGTAATGAGGTTAAATGTAGATCATCTGTCTTTGCTGACCCTCATAGCTTGACTTGACACCCTCAAGTCTTGTAATGTTTTATATTAGTAGGTTTTCTTTTGAGTATCATTAATTAATAGATTTTTATTCTTCTGCCAATAGGTGCAACATAGTACCTCTTCATAGATGACCAGTGAAAGCGCAAGGATCATCTTTATGCCAAACGACACATTGCTGAACAAGATACAGTTTCTTGCTTGTTTTGCATTTGCAAATTGTAAAATTGAGTCAAGTAAATAAATACCCAGGAGAGATGACAGACCATTCAGTATCAGACTGACTTAATCTGTCAGAAAGAAAATGGGTTTTCACTTGCCTTTTTCTCCTTTAAAATTCCCTGCATCCATTTTTTGTTTAAATTCTTTTTCTAATATTGGTGCACTATGGAACAAATCTGGTGTGCAAAATTTCTTAACATGTTAGGCTTTCATACTACCGGTTTCAGAACCTGGTGCAATTTCTCCCTTTGTTCGGTTAGTTTAGGCATATATAACACTGCCATCAAGCTCGAGTCCGCACCAGACAATCACTCCAGGATCGCATTATAATTTCCATACAGTATATATACAAGTTAGAGCAACGGCTATATTCATGTTTTGCTGTGTCTCGACAGCTACAGATAAAGCCATAATAAGCTCGCAGAACGAACTTGTTAATCCATCTTGATTGATGACTCAAAGGAAACTGACCAATAAGAGGACATATTTTCTCACATGTGACTTGCATAAACACATTTTGGTACGCTTTGAAATGTCGCCTTGTGAAATCGAATCGAACCAAGAAAGAAAATGCAACATTGTAACAAATAACGTCCCTGTTTTGGAACAAAGCAAATAATCTACAGTTCAGTATTACACCCTTAATATTAAAACGAAGCAGAATGATAAGAACAGAGTCATTCTGTATGAAGGTAGCACAAGCTGCGTTCCCTTTATGCCACTGTTTGCATTAGAACAACACCAGGGTGAATAAATAGTCAAGTCACCTTTATTTATATAGTGCTTTACACACTACAGATTGTTTCAAAGCAGCTTTACAGTGATAACAGGAAAATGAATCGATGCAGAGTTAATTTTGGCTGTACAGCAGCTCTAAAAGAAAATCAGTTCAGTGTTGATTCAGTTCCATTGTAAAGATCATCAATTATTAATTTAGTTAATTTCATCTATAAAGCAGTTCTGCAGAAAACAGTGATGTCATTGTCCAGCACAGTTCAGTTCTCATCCAATAGTGTCAGTGCAGTCAAATCAATAATGTTGGATATTAAGTGTCCCCAACTAAGTATTCCAGAGGTAACAGTGGCAAGGAACCCAAACTCCATCAGGTTACAGATAGAAAAAAGCCTTGGGAGAAACCAGACTCAGTCGGGGGACCAGTCCTCCTCTGGCCAATGAACGAACACGGTGTGATAGCGAATCAGGCTGCATCACAGCCTACGTCAGAAATCAGATTGTGGATCTCTAGCATTCAAATATTTCATCCAGTTCCTTTTGCTTGAAGACTGGATTCATCATGCCGGTATGGAGATGAAGTTGGTCATAGGACTTGTTCTTGTGGTCTCTGCTGAGGATCTGTCCCAATGAGGTCTTCACAGGGGAGAGTTTAGTTGAAGTATCTCTGCTGACATTCAGGGATGTGTTGTGGTCGTGTCTTTAAGTGCAGGTCCACCATCTGATCTGGATATGGACCGGATATGGCTGACTACTGTAACCTCGAGATAAACAGATTAATATTAACAAAGATGCCATTGTTCTGACAATGTAACAAATCCGGTTGACAGTTCATGCAGCCTAACAATCCTTTAACCGATGTGAATTATAGAAAAGTGATAATGTTTTTATGCCAGGTTAAAGAGAAGTGTTTTTAGTCTAGATTTAAACTGGCAGAGTGTGTCTGCTTCTCGAACAATGTTAGGTAGACTGTTCCAGAGTTTTGGTGCTAAATAGGAAAAGGATCTGCCGCCAGCGGTCGATTTTGATATTCTAGCTATTATCAACTGGTCTGAATTTTGAGATCGCAATAGACGTGAAGTACTATAATGCGTTAAGAGATCGCTCAAGTACTCAGGAGCTAAACCATTTAACCATTGCGTTGTAATTAGCAATATTTTAAAATGAATGCAAGGTTTAAAAGGGAATTTTTTTTTTTTTTGGGGAGAACTATCCTGTTAATATACGTGATTATTATTAGAATTAGTACAATATTATTACTGTTTTTCAACTTTGGGCAGCTTTATGTCCCAGGGGTTGATTACTATTATTATTATTATTATTAATAATAATAATAAATAAATCCGATTCCAACTTTTTCTTTTATGAAAATCAAATAAAAACAGACGTACAAACCATTTACGTGTCTTCATCATTTTTGCTACTTTTCAAATGCCTTTTATGTATAGATTGTATTGTTGTACGCTTGTACCAGAGACAGATTTTAAAATTCTAACTAAATATTCTAACTTCTTTAAAAAAAAAATGTTTATAAAGTATTACATGCTAAAAACTATGATCATCTAAACAATGTATATGAGAAAGTAAACCATTTTTTCTCTTTTCAAAACTGATGACTTTCTCACTTGTGGCATCATTTCCACCACACCAAACAATTTTGCCCCTAATGAAGTTCACACATAATAACTTTTGACTACAGATATCTTGAACCATCTTTCTTACTAGTCAAATTATAATTGCACATATCTCTAACGATCACTTTGACTTAAATCTTAAATTTGACTTTGACTTAGATCTTAAATATAATTATGAATAGTCAAACCCAAGCGTTTAATGATAACTCGGCTTGTCATTTGACACGTATAGGACAGGTGTATGATTCGACTACACTGGTTTGGGATTTTCTTGTAAAAGAACAACTTTGACCTAGAAACCTGTAAATGACATTTAATTAGTAGTAGTAGGTTTTGTCATAAAACAAATTCAATGCATGTACAATGTCAGGCCATTTTGACTAGTAATATCTTAGTTTCAGATGTCGAAAGTATATTCCAGATATCTTTAATAATGAAGAGATAATGATATCGGCAATTAGAATTATGACAGATCAAAAAACAATCAGAAAAAAATGGAATTGGCAATTTTACCAAGAATAATTTAATTAGACATCTCAATTATAATTCTACTTGGCTTGTAAAAACACAATTGTGGATAGGCTATTTTTAATTACAATTTCTACAGATAAAAACTAAAATATTTCCAGTAGAAATTACAGTTGGTAAAACATGTTAGGTTTCCAGTAAAAATCCAGTTGGATTACAAATATCTTAAAAGGATGGTTTACATAATTGACTAACCCTTAAGTTGTTCCAAACCTGTTTGAGTTGCTTTCTTCTATTGAACACAAAAGATATTTTGAAGAATATTGGTTACCAACATTCTTTTATACATTTTTTGGGTTTACTGTCCCTTTAAATGTATTGCATATGATCGGTAAGGGATATCTGGAATTACAACTAGTTATGCTCTAAATGCTCAAATGTTTTGTGACAGATGTTCATGATTTTTTTGTAGGTACGACCATCCCAAAAACCAGGCAAATAGTATCCACTTTTGATTACAAATACTGTTGATGATTCCATGTTGATGATCTATCAGTCAAATTGACTGTTCATCTTTTTTTTTATCTCATGCACTCAAATATTATCTTGAAATATATGTCTAATTGGTTGGAAACAAAGGTCCAGTCACTTACGTTTTAATGTTGTTGAATGAAAAAAAGCTGAATTTGTCATTAATTTAATGTTGATTCTGGGTAAATTGTTTAAATGCAAGTGTATGAAGACAACCTTACTGTATTCTGTATTTAAAAGTGATTCTCTTTGTAGATAAGTTACATCATTCCGTTGTATGAGGAGTAAACAGGCCTGCAAATATGTTAAAATGATAGGAGACTTATTTGGTTTACAGGAAGATGAATAAAAAAAGACCCCTATTTTTGTACACTTTTTTCTTTGTTTCTAATTTATTTGTGTCCCTTGATTTACTGTTTTCTTTTACACCTACGAAAGCTATTTTAAATGTATATTTCGTTTATGTTCTTTAAAAAAAAAAAAAAAAAGGAGTATCCACTTCGTCGCGAAGGAAGTGCGCAGGACTCGCTGCGAATTTCCCGGATAGAGTTTTATCGCCATATTTAGTGCAGGGTCGCCGGCAGTGTACGAGGATTTTAAGCCGCCGTTGCTCCACTAAGTAACTCAATAGCATATTTGTTCACTTTCCTACAACCTTCGCATCCTTCTGCACAAACAACGTCGCTTACCATTTCCACCTCCTCCCGATCCCCAAGTAACCATGGCAGATCGAGAGCATTTGGTATACCAGGCTAAACTAGCAGAGCAAGCAGAGAGATACGATGGTGAGTTGATTTTTTTTGTTGTTTGTGGCGATTTGTGTTGTCACACATTTTGAATTGCCGCAGAGGAAGAATAAGAAGCAGAGCAGGATTTCTTTGTCCTATTACTGGTCTCATTGTTGGTTGAACCCCCAAAAAACTGAGCGCTGGCTAGTCACATGCGCACGTCCAGGTGAAATGGGAAGAAATATCCGTTTGGAAAGGCCTAGACTAACTCAACCCAACCAGAGCTTGCACTGCATTGTTAAGGTTTCAAACTGGGGTCCGTGAAGAGTCTAGAGAAAAACTGTTTTAATAAGTAATACGATTACATTAGAAGCAAGTAGTAGTAAATAGATAATTAAATTAGATTTAAATAAATGAATAAAATTGTGTATAAAATAAACGTTATTAATGGATTAAATCAGATTAAAATAAACATACAAATTGATATACATAAATAGAGTAAAATTAAATTAGTAAATTCTAATGTATTTAACTAGAATATATTTTCTTTAATTATAAAAAGGTAACCATAGAAATTAATAAATTTTTAGGATGGGGTCCCCCCCCACACATATTTCTGTGGCATCTAAACGATTGAAAGCCCCTGATCTAAACTAACTCAACCCAGCCTAAGCTTATACTGCATTGTTAATGTGCTAAAGTGATCTGTGCTCTCATTGCTAAGAACTGTTCTGTAAAATCTGTGAATGGTTACATTGTAATGGATAGGGCTTGCGAACTGGTTGAGATTCAAACCGCTGGTAGAATTAGTTACCCAGCTGGTGACTTTTATCTGGGAGCATATGATAAAAAAAAAAAAAAAAATCAGCATTTAAAAATGCACTAAATTAGGGGTTTTCAATCTATGGACCCTCAAATATCAACATCCCGGTGCAAAATCCTAAATTGTGAAAGGCAGCTATATAGTTTCATGTATAAAGACCAAATGCACACTGTTAAATTGTTTGACATATATATTTTTTTCTAATCATTATTATTTTGATGTTTTGTTCATTTTTTTTAAATGCATTTATTTATTTTATGTTATTCAATTCATTTTTTTTTTTTTTTTTATTATCTTAAAAAAAACACACACAAAAAAAAACACATTTATAATGGTTCCCGGACGCCAGTTTGAAAACCCCTGCACTAACTGATACATTGTTTTCATTTAGCTACAAATGATCTAAAAACAGACTTGGTTCAGATTTTAGGTCTGAAAACAAGTGAGATTTTATACAATTTAATATTTCCAATATTTGTACTGTATCGATGTTTTTTTGTGGACCCTTTTTGTTCATTAAACCCCATGCTGAATTCAGGGCATTGTTTTGGGTGCTTTTAATATGACACGAGGGTATTAAACAGTGCAATTTCCTATTAAATATATTTTTTATATGTTTTTGTTCTGATTTTTCATGGATCCTTTGGATTGATAGGTTGGATAAATCAGAACTAGATTGATAAAGTTCAAGACATCTTTTGTTGTTAGCTTGACATAAAAAATAAGACCGGTTAGATAAACCAATAGATAGACCGCTTAGATGAATACAAATGATTGGACTGCATAATATATTGCAGTTACAAAAGTTTGTTGTTTTTCAAGCATTTCAACTAGGGATGCACCAATTGGATTTTTTTTTGACCGAGACCGATTTTAACTAAACCATTTTCCGATACCGATATTTGTCACTTGCTTTTGTCATTAAAATAGATTAGTTTTTGATCATGTTTTAAATTAGCAAAGTTCAAAAACGCATGCATTGATCAAGGTATGCTAGTTTATTGTTGATATCGTCGGATTGGATCCATTTAACATTCATCAACAGGCCAACATAAATGCATAAATACAACAGAACAAAGACGCATTATGAAATAAACAGGTCTAACAGTAGGTTTCAGGTACAGGCCATGCCTGCTGGATTTTGTACAGATTTTATGTTGTTTTAGCAAGTATTTAATTATTTTGCCAAGATAAAAAAGTTGGATTATGGAACAGACATTATACAACTCAGTGCCTTCACGCAGTTAATCCATCGGTGTGTTATATCAACCTTTTTCATGCTATAGCCGATATGCTCATGGTTTTAAATTGATAAAAAACTGGCTGATAATTATCGGTGGTCGATACATCGGTGCATCTCTTTCAACATAAAGGCTTTTTATGTGTTCTTTTTTTTTCTTTTTTTTTTCTTTCACACCTAAAACCTTGTCTATATTAGCATCCACACGAATGCGCAATAACATTCGTGTGCTGCAGCTTTTGTGGTCTACCGCTTTAAATGCTTGAGCTCTTTAGAGCAGGATGGATTCTGATTGGCTGTAAATGTTTTTATCGTTCATCAGCTTGAAAAGAATCATTACGAAAGTGATTCCAACTCTATTGTTTCTCTGTGCCGTTATAGTTGTGGTGTGGTCTCTGCTATTCTTTTACGTTTAGGACATGCATACAAACTAAGTCATTATTATAGTTATTGTTCTTGGTGTGAACAGAACACTTCAGCTTAGATGCCAAAACAAGAAGTATTTAATTTGAAAGAATTAAAATAGAGAAATAAATGCAATTATTATTAGGGAAGTGTATATTTTCCTTCCACTGCGCTGCTTTTCAGTAAGTGGAGGGCTGAAAGCATTATCTTTTACATTATCTGCCATTTCTATCACTCAGCTTTATCGCTGCACATCACACTGTTGAAACTGCTGATCTGTTGTCAGGTACTGAAATATGTGCAGTGCTGTATTTTAGCAAACACTCCCATAGTATTTGCTAAACCTTCAGTATGTAATTTTTCTGTTTTCTGCTACAAACAATAATGATATCTAAATTTTCTATTGTTACAATTCATGAATGTACGCCACAACAATGTACAAATGTCACAGACTGGGTAGTGAAATAAGGGACATTATCTTTTTTTGTTCAACCACTCAGCTTCCCTTATTTCACTACCCAGTCTGAGATGTGCATGTTATGGAGTAATTTTATGAATTGTGACAGAAGAGCTCTGTCCTTTTTCCCTTTGATTTCCAGATCTTTGTTGATGGGTTCCCTTTGTGTCATTAGGATCAATCTAATCTCTCTGTTTCAGAAATGGTGGAGACGATGAAGAATGTTGCAGGGAAGGACATCGAGCTCACAGTAGAGGAGAGAAACCTGTTATCAGTTGCGTATAAGAATGTGATTGGTGCGCGGAGAGCTTCCTGGAGGATAATCAGCAGCATTGAGCAGAAAGAGGAGAGCAAGGGCGGAGAGGACAAACTCAAAATGATCCGAGAATACAGACAAACGGTGAGACTACATTTTATAAAAAAAAAATAGTCGTTTTAGTTAGCTTTCGCACCAGAGGAACATTTTCATAGTTCCTATAACTATTGGCGGAAGTACCTGCTTTTGGCGTGTTTGCATTACAGGAACTGGGAACGATTTTAGTTCTATTAACTCCTTTTTGAGGGACTAAATCAGCTCCCACTTCTAAACCAGCACAATAGGAACTACCAGTGACGTAAACGTACGTTGATTGGCCCGAACGCGTGCCATACGGAACACCAGCACCTGCCATTTTTAAAAAGCCATGTAAACTCACAGTTCACATACTCAATGAACTCAAATAACTGTTAGCTTTGTCTGCCTCGTTGTTCTTTTCTCAGCCTCGATGATATGTAGCACTGCAAATTGTCGTGGGAGTTTTCGTCTTTCGCCTAAATGATGTCGCTGTCGGCTGGCTTACTTCACTTCAGAGTTCATACTGGCGGTGTGAATGCAACCCAGAAAATGGCCCTAGGGGAAAATTTAGTTCTTGGGGAACCGCCCTGGTGGCTAGTTCCTATAACTACCCGATGCTTAGTTATAGGCTATATGACTTCGGTACCAAGTCGGTACTGAAATTAAAAAAATGTGACGATCCCTAATATCTCCACTGATAGATGGATCCGCTGATACGCCTGCTTTTCAACGCGGCCCGTGTGTATAAGGCTGCGTTTACACTTGGCATTAACATGCGACCTGTATCCGGATGTTGTCCACACACACATTGAAAAGACAAGTGTAAACGCGCTTCCGATCAGCGTGTCCAGGTTCTGAGGTAGTGGAGGACGCATTGTGATCGGATCTCACTGTAATGTAAACGCAATCCAGCCATCGTGTCTGCATTCACAGGTGGACGTCACACAAAACCTGCCCGCTGTCATCATTCCCCCTCCTCTCTCCAGGAATTGCTGCATGTAGCTGTGTGGTTTTGCGATAGTCGAGTGCGAAGTACATCGCAAATGTACTGAAATGTTTGCCTTCGCACCCGAAAGTTGCAGAACCATTCATTTTCTGGAATGCGCATTTTTCCCACCACTGCTGGCAACGTTCTCGGACCTATACGTTTCTCTGTACCGCTTCCATTATGGCATCTATCCACATTATTAGTTCTTGCGGCCTCTTCATCATCCTCATTTTGCCAGATTTGTAAAATGTTTTTAAAAGAAAACCCACCACTTCAGGTCGACTTTGCACCGGAGCCATCCTCTTTTTTTTCTTTACTTTTTTTTACGAGATCCGATCTGTTATCCAGATATCCAGATTGGCTTATGATCCGATCTGCTTGATCGGATCACGGTGATCGCATGTTAATGCCAGGTGTAAACGCAGCCTATGTGCTCAGTGAAGGCATGTTTTTGAAGCGTTGATCATTGTAGCCAATCAGAGACATATGTTGAGCACGTGAACACAAAGGCCAATCAGAGACATATATGTAGAGCATGTGAACACAATGGCCAATCAGAGACATATATGTTGAGCACGTGAACACAATGGCCAATCAGAGACATATATGTTCAGCGCGTGAACACAATGGCCAATCAGAGACATATATGTAGAGCATGTGAACACAATGGCCAATCAGAGACATATATGTAGAGCATGTGAACACAATGGCCAATCAGAGACATATATGTAGAGCATGTGAACACAATGGCCAATCAGAGACATATATGTAGAGCATGTGAACACAATGGCCAATCAGAGACATATATGTAGAGCATGTGAACACAATGGCCAATCAGAGGTGTTTAAAAACAGTGCTCAAAATGCTAGAGGAAAACGTGCTTGATGCTAGACATGGTACCGAAGTCGGTACTTTTGACAGCATTTAAAAAAATCTAAATAACCTTTTGTGCAGTGGAAAGATTCCATGGATGTTAAAGGTTCTTCATGGAACCATCAATGCCATATATCGTCACATTGCGCTGCGTGTGTCCGGTGTAGACACGGTGTTACATGGTGTCTTGTGAAAGGCTTTTTCATATAAACTATCATATCTAATCCAATATCTAATTAATTTGCCATTTCTTATCATTCCCATTGCAGGTTGAGAATGAGCTGAAATCTATTTGTAATGACATACTGGATGTACTGGACAAACACCTCATTCCTGCAGCCAACACAGGAGAATCCAAAGTTTTCTACTACAAAATGTAGGTGTTTGACAAATCAAAGTACATGCATTTAGAGCTTCATAGGTCTCCTACGCAACAGTTCTATGGGCGAGGGTCAGAGTGTTCAGTATATAACATAAAAATTAAAATAGTCAACTTTGCCAATGCAAATTTGATGAATCTTTTCACCCACACTTGTTTTTTTGTGTGTGTTTGCAGGAAGGGTGACTACCACAGGTACCTAGCGGAGTTTGCCACAGGTAATGACAGGAAGGAAGCAGCAGAGAACAGTTTGGTGGCGTACAAAGCTGCCAGTGACATCGCCATGATTGAGCTCCCACCCACACATCCCATCCGGCTCGGCCTGGCACTCAACTTCTCTGTCTTTTACTACGAGATCCTTAACTCCCCCGACCGCGCATGCAGGTTGGTTTTTTTCTTTTGATGTTAAAACTTCTAGGGCTGCACCCTAATAGTCGACAAAACGTTATTCGAAGAGAAGAGGCTTAGGGGCTGTTTACACCTGGCCACTTCATGCGTTTTCTCAGATCGGATAGCTATCTGATTTATCAAAACGATTCCATTTACACCTGGTCACATAAATGTGTTTTTGCGAAACGGATTTAAATCCGATCTTCAGTTCCCACGCTATATGCAGATTTAATGGAGTGCACGTCACCGAAAGCAACAGATATGAGCTGCATTTTTTTGATGATTATCTAACATTTCAAAATCAAAGACCGCATTAAGAGAGAGCAGCAACAGCCCTGGTAAGATCATTTCGTTTCTTTTACTTTTAATGATGATGATTGTGTGTTAAGCGTCTGCGACTTACTTTCACTTTGATTTGATGAATAGATGCTCAGCTTCTCATCTGCGGTGACGCGCGTGTTCCAGTAGCGTCGTCATATCTGGCTATAACATTACATATAGCCTATAACATGCTCTCACACGTTTATTTTTTAGCATTTTTGGGAGGAGTACAATTTACATATGTGGTTTCAACAACCAGATGCATTTACACTTGTCCAGTTTCGTCTGGAATGCGGCCCAGACCACCTCCTGAAGTGGTTTGAGCGATCGGATTCAAATCCGTCTCGAATGCGTTTCGGAGGGCATTTACACCTGGTCTTTTCACGATCGGATAGCTATCCGATCTGAGAAAACGCATTAAGTGGCCAGGTGTAAACAGCCCCAAAGTCGACCAAATTTGAATGAGTCCGTTAGTCACATAAACAAAAGACCTCCACAGGAATTGGCGAAGTCACACAGACAGATCATTAACGGCGCTTAATTTATATTTTGAAGGCTCATTATTATGGTATTTCTCTGTAATGTAGAACAATGTTACATAAAATATTTTTTCGCAGCCCTGAAACTCAAACCATTTTCTGATGCCCCCCACCCCCCCAGTATATATTTAAGTCATTGAATTAATATATCATAAATGTGCAAGTATAACAGCTTAAATTTATGACTATCGTAGACTAGAAAAATCTTTAATCGGGGGCAACCCTAAAAACATCCTTTTTTCCCAGATTAATATGCATAGACAGCTATGGCTAAGCACTGTTATTTTAGTAGCATTGAGATACTATTATAGTTTTTTTTTTTATATATATATATTTTCGGTTTTAATTATAGTAATTTTGTTGTGTTTTTGTCATTTATATCTATTTTTATTAATACGTCTATATATTTTTATACATATTCATTTTAGCTTTAGTTTAAGTTATTTTCCCTCATGTTAAATCATAGTACCTCATGGTAAACTAAATGAGAAATGTTGCCTAGGAAAATGACTGAAATAAAATAAGTTTAGGGGGGTTTTATGTTTTATTTTTCAGTTAACATTTATTTCCACGTAATGAACAAAAATAAAAGAAGCTTAATTAAAATATTTAAATCTTTGCCAGTTCTAAATCTGAAATATTTGCATAGAAGGCCCTGTTTACACCTGGTATTAAGATGCGTTTGGTCGATCGGATCACAAGTGGACGACGCTAAACGCGTGTAAACAGGGTCTAAAATGTTTTGAGCTTGTCCACTTTTGACCAGTCAAAAACTCATTAGACTGGATTGCTTTCGTAGTGTAGGTAGGACAGCTAGGCCAGGGCAGCTATTTCGGGCATCCAAGACCAAGTCCAATCTATTTGATTGGGGGAATCCTGAAATCTCAAAAACTGCTTGCCAAACTCACAAAATAAATAACATATTTCAAATCGGCAACATAATCTGACATGAAATGTTCCATAAATGTTGTTTCTGTTTAAATAGTGTTAAAAAAAAAGCTTGTTTTTCAGGCTAGACGAGCCAAGCGATTGGATCTTTTGCTTAGAAGGCGGGACGCATTCCACCATATTGCGTGTTGCAGTTTCTCCCATTCATAAGTTATAGGAGTGAACCATCTTTCTATATCTATAGTTTTTGATGTGGTCGAATGTGTTCGAACAACTGCAAAAATCGACTTCTCTCCGCCTACTGACACATTCTTCACATTATGTGACGCACGTTAGCCAGACGGGATTTAAACTTTGTTAGCTGAAGACCCAAGTTTGGTTTGAAGACAAAAAAAACATACCAAGCACAATGTTCTCTCACCATTCCTGATTTCTAACACGCACTCTTGCGGCTCGCGGCTATCAGAGCAGAAACGAAAGTGCTGCTCTTCGTATGTTGTTCCGTCGTCTCCGGTCATGTTAATATGTAAATTGCGCAAGGTTATTTTGTCCATTAGATAGAAAGATCAGAAAAAGCCCATACATTTACCCGCTCATAGACTCTCCCCTCAAAGAAATCAGGACAGAAATGGTTGAAAGTGGACAAAAGAGACGGATCCGATCGACCAAAATTTACATTTACATTTACATTTAGTCATTTAGCAGACGCTTTTATCCAAAGCGACTTACAAATCAGGACTAAATTAAGCGAGTCATCATGAAGAGGCAAAAGACAACAACAACGCAAGAAGTGTTCAGAATACGAAGTTCATGCATTATTCAGAGTAGCATAAGCATGATAAGTGGGATTTTAAGGGAAAGGTTTTTTTTTGTATTTTTTTGTATTTTTTTTTTATGAGTTTAGGTGCTCATGGAAGAGATGGGTTTTCAGCTGTTTTTTGAATGTTGTCAGGGATTCTGCATTCCGGATGAGGGTGGGGAGAGTGTTCCACCAGCATGGAACTGTGAATGAGAATGATCTGGAAAGTGATTTTGTGGCTTTCTGTGATGGAACCACGAGACGTCGCTCGTTGATTGATCGTAGGCGTCTGGTGGGGATGTAGGCTCGTAGGAGTGAGTGAAGGTAGGAGGGAGCTGAGCGTGTGATAGATCTGTAAGCAAGCGTCAATGCCTTGAACTTGATGCGAGCAGCGAGAGGTAGCCAGTGCAGAGAGATTAACAGAGGGGTGACGTGGGCCCTCTTGGGCTCGTTGAAGACAAGACGAGCTGCAGCATTCTGGATCATCTGAAGAGGTTTGGTAGCACATGCTGGAAGTCCGGCCAGAAGAGCATTGCAGTAGTCAAGCCTAGAAATGACCAGGGCCTGGACGAGGAGTTGTGTTGCGTGCTCAGTTAGGAAAGGCCTGATCTTCCTGATGTTGTGCAGCGCAAACCTGCATGATCGAGCTGTCTTTGAAATGTGATCTGTGAAGGTCAGCTGGTCATCAAACGTTACTCCCAGATTTCTGACCGACCTTGATGGGGTGATTGATGATGAATCAAGCTGGATGGTGAAGTCGTGTTGTAGAGACGGATTGGCAGGGAGGACGAGCAGCTCAGTCTTTGCCAGGTTGAGCTGCAGGTGATGTTCCTTCATCCATGTGGAGATGTCTGCCAGACAGCTCGAGACCCGTGCAGCTACTGTGGAATCATCTGGTCGAAATGAGAGGAAGAGTTGTGTGTCATCAGCATAGCAGTGGTAGGAGAAACCGTGTGCCTGTATGATGTGTCCCAGTGATGTAGTGTAGATGGAGAAGAGGAGGGGACCAAGAACTGAACCCTGGGGAACCCCTGTGGTCAGTTGATGTGCTCTGGATACCTCGCCTCTCCATGCGACTTTGAAGGACCTACCTGTGAGATAGGATTCAAACCAGTCGAGTGAAGTTCCTGTTGATGCCCAGTGATGAGAGGCTGGACATAAGGATCTGATGGTTCACGGTGTCGAAGGCAGCAGACAGATCAAGGAGAATGAGGAGTGAAGATTTGGAAGCAGCTTTTGCAATCCGTAGGGCTTCTGTGACCGACAGTAATGCAGTCTCAGTTGAATGCCCTTTCTTGAAGCCAGATTGGTTGACATCCAGCTGGTTGTTTAGAGACAAGAAGGATGTTACTTGGTTGAAAACAGCTCTTTCAAGTGTTTTTGCAATGAATGGTAGGAGAGAGATGGGTCTGTAATTCTCTACAAAAGATGTGTTTAGCGTTGGTTTTTTAAGCAGTGGAGTGACCCGAGCCTGCTTGAATGCTGTAGGGAAGGTGCCAGTATGGAGGGATGAGTTGATGATGTGTGTGAGTGCTGGTAGAAGTGTGGGAGAGATGGCTTGTAGAAGGTGTGAGGGGATGGGGTCTAGAGGGCAGGTGGTAGGGTGACTGGAGAGGAGAAGTGTAGATACTTCTTCCTCTGTTAGCGGCGAAAAGGAGGACAGAGGGGTATTGGCTGTGGAAGGGGTCGGTCTGGGTTCCTGTGTGTGTGGAGCTGAGAATTGAATTAATATTCAAAATGTATATTAATACCAGGTTTAAACATGGGCTTGGATACTCAACAGCTGGTTCTCAATCTTTTTTACTTGAGGCCTATGAGTATTGATATATAAAATGATTTTAACCATGATGCATTTCAAGTTTCAAGAACTGTATGTTTAATAAAAACAAGTTATTGTGGGGAAAAAAATTATATTTCAGTCTAGATCTTTATTTTATGTTGTTATTTTAGCATTTCATTTAGAGTTAGATCATTTTAATTGAATACATCATCCTGTAGCCCCCTGGTTAAGAGCCACTACCTCAGTCTGACTCTCCACTCGCTCCTCCAACAGGTTGGCGAAGGCAGCGTTCGATGATGCGATAGCTGAGCTGGACACACTGAGTGAGGACAGTTACAAGGACTCTACACTCATCATGCAGCTGTTACGGGACAACCTGACGCTGTGGACTTCAGACATGCAGGGAGATGGTGAGACATACACACCTTAGAGAAGGGAAAGCTGCTTTGCCATTTGCCATAGTAGACTGAAGCAAACACTGTGAGATGCAGAATTAATTATAACCTCTGGATTAGATACTATTATAATAAGAAAAAAAATCTGAATTGCACAGTGCAGTCAGTGCCATATCATTTTCTTAATTGGTATTGTCAGTAAAATGTATTTCTTTTTAACATTTTTGAGGTTAACAGACCTGGCATTTCTTTAGTTTCTATTTTAGTTAAAGTCCCCCTGTGGTGAAAATCAAGCTTTTACTGTTGTCTATATGTCTATGTGGTGTTTTTAATATGCTTTAAGACAAACCATGTGCAAATTCATATAAGTAAACAAACACCATTGCTGAGTAATTTCTCCTCAAAACTGCAGTGAACCAAAAGACAGTTTCAAAAACGCGGTTTGAAATCGCCCTTGTTCTCCATGTCACAAACGTTGTAACCAATCACGTCAACGTGCGGGTGGGCTTTAGCACATCATTAACTATATCATTAACAGACGAGTCTCCAGAGAAGCCAGGTTATCCCGGTATATTTTTCTGTCGAGATGAAAAATCGGGTACATTTAGCAATACAGCGGGTGAATTAGGTATATGATGAATGTAATGATGAACTATATACCTTTCTCCACTGACTTTCAAAACGTTTCTAAGGATGCTGATTTTTAGAAGGCAGCTGTCCGACTCTGAGATGGAGAACGGGAACATGGTTTTGTCTAACATTAGCAATGCGTTATTAGCTGTTTGATAACGTAGTCAAGCAAAAGGCTAATCATATTAATAACCGTTATGTGACTTGTAGACAAGCCTGTATAATTCACTCTTCCACTTCTTCCTCTGGATCAGTTTCTGGTTTAAACGTATATGGCTGAATTAAACCAGTGTTCCCACTTATGTGCATTATTTACTACAGTAACTTGAGTAAAGTTGATCGAGTGGATCTCTGAGCTGGTGTGAGTGAGTGGAGGCGGTGCTAATGTACATATTCATGGCTACACATAATCTAAGTAAAGCAAGGGTGTAGAGTTACATTCAAGCTATTTTAAGGCATGCACAGAAATGTCATTTTGGTGATCAAAGATGAGTTTCAAGACATATAATTATAGACTACAGGGGGACTTTTAACTCAAGTATGGTTTTCATCATGAAAAAAGAATAATTAAAGTTATTATTGGGCTAGAAAAGGTTGTATTGATAAACTGCAATTATTTTCCATAAATATAGCATTATTGTCATATTGTTTTATTCTGTTGATTCCCTTAAACTTTATTTAATCGAGTTAATCCAGATTTGGTTTTTAAATATATCTTTAGTTTCTATTTCTATAATTTTCTTTAAATTATTGTTTGTCATTTTTAATAACTCAAGTATGGTTTCCGTCATGAAAAAAGAAACGTGGTGGTATGGTGTTTAAAACAAACGAGCAATATATTTAAATGAATAAGTTATTATCTATTCTTATTCATTAAAAAATAAAAGTTAGAGTTAGAAAAGGCTAAAAAAGATTGCATTGATTGATTAATATGACTATATTTATGGATCGTAATTACCCATTGACCCATGTTGTTTCTAATAAGCACACTTAAAAGGATGGATAGTTCACCCAAAAATGAAAATTCTGTCATTAATTACACCCTCATTTTGTTACAAACCTGTAAGACTTTTTGTTCATCTTCAAAACACAAATGAAGATATTTTTAATAAATTCTGAGCCAGTTCTGTTTTCCCCATAGACAGCTACGCAACTAACTCTGACACTTCAAAAAGTTAACAAAGAGATTGAAAAACTAATCCATATGAATCAAGCGTTTTAGTCCACATTTTCACTTTATATGATGAGCAGATCAAATTTAGGATTTACTTTTATAAAATGAAAAATAGAATCTTTGGTTAGTGTTGACGCATTAATTTACACAGAAACTTTATATTTTCTACAATGAGTTAAACATTATTTGTAGCTTTTTATTTATGTTATTTTTAATTCTGAAAACAAGCACATAGCTTGAGGAGCATGCCAAACCAATGTGAATGTAAAGAAATGTGAGCGAGCACTAGTCGGGTGTGAAATTGTTTGTAGCATCTGAGACTAGTTGCAGCGTGAAGAGTGTCGGCCATGCGACTTCGGCTTTGTGTTGCAGGCTTATAACGTGAGGTGTCGAGTTTCTCATAGTGTGTGGCTTAAACTGAATGCCACTATAATAACAGAGACTCTTTGTTTTTTCAGGTGAAGAACAAACTAAACCAGCACAGCCAGATGCTGAGGAAGAAAAGCAGTGAGATGTGTCCGCCAACATACTAAACCTTCTCTCTCTCTCTCTCTCTCTGTCTGTCTGTCTGTTGCTCTCTCTTTCTCATTCATCCCTGCCCTCAGGGAACCACATGGTGTCATAGAGAAGAGTTCAGATGCTGAATGCTGTTGTCCATCCTCGTTTATCACTTTATCTGTGTCTTTTTTCCTCTCTCGCTTTTCTCCTCGTTTCGTACCTTTGCTCTCATCTATCTGACCATCTACACGAGTTTGGAGTCATTGAGAGTTTTCATGTTTTCTCTTATGTTCACCAAGGCTGCTGCTTATTGGATCAAAAATACAGTAAAAAAACGTAATACTGTGAGATTATTACAACTTAAAATAACCGTTTTCTATTTAAATATATTTTAAGTTGTAATTTATTCCTGCGATGCGAAGCTGAATTTGCAGTGTCACGTGATCCTTCAGAAATCATTCTAATATGCTGATTTGCTGCTTCATTATCATTATTAGTGCTCGATTATTAATAATGGTTCTTATTACTGATGTTGAATACAGTTGTGCTGCTTCATATTTTTGTGGAAACCACGATACACTTTTTCAGGATTCTTAAAATGCTGTTCATTTGAACTTTGTTCGAAGAATCCTGAAAAAAAAAAAAAAAAAGTATTGTGGTTTCCACAAAAATATGAAGCAGGACAAATGTTTTCAACATCGATAATAAGAACCGTTATTAATAATCGAGCACTAATAATGATAATGGAGCAGCAAATCAGCATATTAGAATGATTTCTGAAGGATCATGTGACTGCAAATTCAGCTTCGCATCGCAGGAATAAATTACAACTTAGAATATATTTAAATAGAAAACGGTTATTTTAAGTTGTAATAATCTCACAGTAATGATGCTGAAAATTCAACTTTGCATCGCAGGAATAATAAAAAATAAAAAAAATATTTAAATGAAAACCAGTTCTTTTAAATCCTAATAATATTTCAGTTTTTTTTTTTCTGTGTTTTTGATCAAATAAATGTAGCCTTGGTGAGCAGAAGAGACTTCTTTCAAAAAACCTTAAAAAAATCTTAACGACCCCAAACTTGTTAAGCGGTAGTGCACATTTTTAGAAGGTTTTAGGGGTTTCATTTTATTTTTTATTTTTTAAATCTTAAGCGTTTTTTAATAAACTATTCACTTAGATCTTTATATGATTATTTGATGCCAGAATGGAGAGTTTCCTCTGTAAGGTTGGGCTTTACTACCTGATGTGAACTTCCTTGAGAATCACACTTTTAAATTTGCTTTGGCTTATTTCTTTATTAGTGTTATTCTGTCGATTTGTTGGGTTGAGCTCAATGGCAATTATTGGAGATGTTTATTTTTAGAAGCTTTTTTGAGGTCGGCTGAGAGTTAAAAAAAAAAGAAGAAAAGAAACTCAAGCTGTGTATCGTAAATTTGGCCTCAAAAACATTTTGCCCTCCTTTTCTAAAGTGATGGACTTTGTCAGAAAGTTCTCTGTCTGTGGTATGGTGTCCTGTGGTTTGTTACAGTAAGTAACTATACGCTTTTTATAAATGAATGCAACTCTCGCCTCACCGTTATTCGAAACGTTGCTGCTGCAGAAATATTTCTATAAAGCTGTTGTCAAAGCTGTTGTGCTTTGCCTCAGAGGCTTTTTGTGTTTTAAGGCAGAAAAAAAGAAAAAAAAGAACGATCTTTCTCAAGATCAGATGCAAAACAAGCAAGATGCATTTGTGTTTTTCTTCAATAGACTAGTTAGGGATTTTGGTAAGACTTTATAATGAGGTTTCATTTAACATTAGTTAACTACATGATTTAACATAAACCAACAATAAACGATACTTCTACAGCATTTATTTATCTTAGGTAATGTTCATTTGAACCATTACATTTTTGTTAAAAATTCTGTCATTATTTACTCAATAACTCAACTGTTTGGTTACCCATGTTCTTCAAAATCTCTTTTGTGTTCAGCAGAAGAGAGCAATTCATACAGGTTTGGGACAACATGAGGGTAAATGATAACAGAATTTTTTATTTTTGGGTGACTATGAACCAACAAAGGTTAATAAATGCTATAAAATCATCTGGTTACACTTTAAATGTTACAGTTACGTTTTCTTCCTATAGGTTTAGGGTTAGTTGCTGGAATTTATGCATAATTTACTGTTAATGCTATAGTATGTAAATGTAACATGCAACAAGGATGCTGTAAAATAAAGTGCGACAATCGTTTGCTCATGTTAGATAATGCATTATGTTACTAATGTTAACGCATGACACCTTATTGTAAAGTGTTACCGGGATTTCATTTCTTCGTGTATCTACTCTCATTCTGACTCTTTCTCTCTTCAGTCTGCATCGTCATGTATTTCTTCTGTTCAGTACATGTAACTTGAATCTGATTTGTACTGTTTATTCTGCCTGAAGCCAACAAACACCTGTCTTCTTACGGAGACACAGCATGAGATCGACTCGACCTTCCGAATAAATCAAGACTAAATAAACGAATTAATAAAACACTATCTTAACCTTTCTCTTTGTTTTAATTGATTTATTGGAGTCATTTATATGTTTATGAAGGCTGATAAAAATGAAAAAATCCTGTTAGTACACAGTCAAACCTGAATTTATTCCGACACCTTGCTATCCTCGCTTACATAAATAAACTATAGTGTTCTTCACCCACTAGAATTATTTATAATTTTTTTTCAAAAATGATATCTGGTGTCTGAATAATTTTTGATTTGACTATGTGCTCCTCCACTAGTGACTATCCTGAGGTGTGATTTGAAAGGCAGTAGACTGGGACCAGGGTTATAGTTAACTTAAACTAAAACCATAAAAAACTATTTGTTACTTGAGAAAAAATGTGTATATATAAACTTGATGTATTGAAATAATAACTGAAATAAAAATGACAGACATTTAAAATAAAACAAAAAGAAATGCACAACAAAATTACTAAAACTTTAAAGTTAAATTGAAAATATAAATATTAATAAATTATATCAAAGTATCTCAATGAAAATACTGACTGGGATAGATGTACTGTCCGTTTCTCGCATTTATAAGAAAAAAGTCATTGTCAGTAATATAATATTAAATATCTGCAATTTGTAAGCTGCTTAAGTTATTTATTTTTTTATCCAAATATGTGGACAAACATGAGACTATCTGGCCCTCGCTAACTAGTCAAACCCTGACCTCTTAAGGACACTGGGAAACTGATTGTTCATACAATGAAAGTCAATGGGGTCCAAAACTATGGAAGCTTGTTTCCGCTGTGAAATAATAATTAAAATTCGCAATTCTGACTTTTTCCAATTATGATTATTTCTCACAATTCTGAGTTGATAACTTGCAATTTGTTTTCTCAATTGAGATTTAAACTCAGAATTGCAAGGGTGAAAATATGTGAGAGAAAATGTAACAATTACCTTTATTTTTTTATTCCATGGCGGAAAAAAGCTGCCATACAAAACAACATTAGACTCAGCTGACTTTCATTATGTCATTATATGACAATGTAAATTGCCAGAGTCGATTTTGTCCATTAGATCGAAAGATCTGAAACACTTACCTGCCCATAGACTCTCCCCTCAAAGAAATCAGGACAGAAGTGGTTGAAAGTGGTCAAAAAAGACAGATTAAAACACCAGGTGTAAATGGTAATGTGCCTCTGTCATCTACTTGTGATATAATCAACCAAAATCCATCTTAATATCAGGTGTAAACAGGGCCTAAGACACCTAATACAGTGCTGCAGTGAGACAGAAAGGTCAGCTGATCATTCTTGTAGTGCAAAATCACAGACGTATTCAGTCATTTGTAGGTGCCTTAGTGGAAGAGTGGAGTAACATGTCACAGCACATCTGGCTCAGTCTATGAAGGTGAGTTTCACTGTAGCCACACTGTGGACACACCACATACTGACTGCTTTTAACCGGCTCTGTTCAGGGACTCATTATTCCAATATGTCAAATGTATGTCTCAGTTGTAACGTGTTTTTATGTTGTATTATATTTCTTATTTTGTTAAGAGATAAAAAAAAAAAAAAAAAAAATACAGTTGAAAGTGAGAATAACACTCATTTTTCTTTTCTTTTTTTGCTGAGTTTATATATAGCCTATATATACAATGCAAGGGACAATCCACATGTGTGCCTTACAGGGTTTTAATGCACACCTTCCAGCCAGAAACCAGTATTCACATTGCAGACAGTGGTATACAATGGAATTTATTTCATCTGCATTTTGAGAAAGCTTGTACGCAGTACGCTTTTGTGAATGTGAACTCCCTCATCCAATATCCAGCGCTTTCACTCTGACAGCGTTTTGGAAGAGTCCAATTGAACCGTCTCAACACTGATGGTTCACAGATCCGTGTTCATGTTCCTGTGTTGATCATCATCTGAACCAGTTGACTCTCTCAGATGTCTGTTGTTGCTGTTGCTTAGCTCCATGTTCTTTCAAATAGACTGTCTATGTTGTTGTCAGTTTTTAGGGCTGTCTAATGTTATCATCACCTAGCGGTTCAGAATAACAATGGCTTCAAATTGTATTATATGGCCATTGCAGCCAAAAAAAGAAAGAAAAAAAAGAAAAAGTTGCAGGCCTGAAACTTAGGGTTTTAAAGATATAAATGGTTGTATTAACATCTTGAACTGGATGTGTAGGCTGGCTCGTTTGATTGGGCGAACCCATTTACACTCATGAGACCGGATTCAAAAAGATTGCATGAACAAAGCCTTTTATTAACAGGATACAGCGTTCACACTCTTCACATCCACAGCATTAACTGAAATGTTGCAAAAAAGAGTCTAGATGGGCTTTTGTCAGTAGGCAGGGCCGGATTTATGCATAGGCATTCTAGGCACGTGTCTCTGCTCGCAAGTACAGTAAGGAGAAATAATATATTTTTTTTAAATGATTATTATTTCACTCTAATGCTAATATGCAAGACAAATTACTTCTTAAATTAATACAGTTTATAATATTGTCGCTGTTGGGCAGAAACCTCGTATGCATATTTCATTTTTATTTTCCATAAATCATTACTGTTCACCCTTTACATCTGTCTGTGGGTTTTGCAAATATAACCAATGAAAAGTGTTAAAAACAGCTTGTGGCTAAACCTCGTAACTCCATTGGATCTTCAAACTGTCAGTCAAACCTCATGACTCCACCGTCTCAATCGTGAAAGAAGTGCTGCACGCTGGATCGCTTCTGCTTGTTTGCAATGCAAAGGAAAAAAATAACTGGTTGTTTGAATAAGTACACTGTTTTCTTTACTCAAGAAACATAGGTTTATGTTTTTATGTATTTGAGGAGCGGAGAACAGTGTCTTATTAAGGTGCGTCCCAATTTGCGTACTTATTCTATGATGTTTTGTAGTATAAATAGTGGGAGTTGTGTGTTCATACTGAAAATTCCAAAAAGAAAAAGTGCATTTTATAATACCCGGATGATGCATTCAATTAACCGAAAAAAAGTGTAGAATGTTAAGACACTTCATGCACTCAACTGTCACAGTTTTAATGATGTTTTGCAGAGGGACTATCAGACTTCAATGTTGAATGACAAAATAACCCAATTAAATTCATACACTACACACTTGAGTACATAGTGCATTAGTGCAAACTGCATAGTGTATAAGTGCATAGTGCATTATTTAAGACACAACTTTAGTCTAGCATTTGCCGTCGGATCTTAGCCAACTGTCTTAAATAGCATGTGCGTATCACCACCATTTATAACATGAGATTCTGGCCAAATGACAGAAACAAACTGAGCGCCCACAAAGCTACAGTAAAGTATAAACTGTAAGTATGCAATACACTTACGGCCTCACATGCGTCTGAGACCAGCCACCCGGACAGCTGTTGCAACAATCGGTTTGCATAACCAAAGAATTTCTGCAGAAACTGTCTCAGGGAAGCTCATCTGCATGCTCGTCATCCTCATTGGGGTCTTGACCTGACTGCAGTTTGTCGCCATAACCGACTTAAGACTTTAGTGGGCAAATGCTCACATTCGATGGCGTCTGGCACTTTGGAGAGGTGTTCTCTTCACGGATGAATCCCGGTTTTCACTGTACAGGGCAGATGGCAGACAGTGTATGGTGTCGTGTGGGTGAGCGGTTTGCTGATGTCAACGTTGTGGATTGAGATTCCCATGGTGGCGGTGGGGTTATGGTATGGGCAGTGATGAGATCCTGAGGCCCATTGTTGTGCCATTCATCCACGACCATCACCTCATGTTGCAACATGATAATGCACGGCCCCATGTTGCAAGAATCTGTACACAATTCCTGGTAGCTGAAAACATCCCAGTTCTTGCATGGCCAGCATTCTCACCGTACATTGAACACCCATCGAGCATGTTTGGGATGCTCTGGATTGGCGTATACGACAGCGTGTTCCATATCCAGCAACTTTGCACAGCCATTGAAGAGGAGTGGACCAACATTCCACAGGCCACAATCAACAACCTAATCAACTCTATGCGAAGGAGATGTGTGGCACTGCGTGAGGCAAATGGTGGTCACACCAGATACTGACTGGTTTTCGGACCCACCCAATACAGTAAAAGTGCACATTTTAGAGTGGCCTTTAATTGTGGCCAGCCTAAGGCACACCTGTGCAATAATCATGCTGTCTAATCAGCATCTTGATATGCCACACCTGTGAGGTGGATGGATTACCTCGGCAAAGGAGGAGTGCTCACTAACACAGATTTAGGCCCTGTCCCAAATGGCACACTCCGGACTTCCTCAGAGTCCACGCTTTGGTGACGTCATGTAGTGCAGACCTATAGGGCCCTTGGCGCGAGTCCACGAGGGTGCATTGAGAGGTATTTTTGGGACAGACTCGATCGTCATGCCGGAAATAACGGTCTGGTTGTTGTTGGACAGGAGAAATCACATTTTTGCGCTCCGACATCTTATCTCCATGTCAACTACACAGCCTAATTTTACACTTCTATATTTTGATATTGTGCATGCATGCCACCTGGGCATTAGACAATAGATACATCATGCTTATTATGACCGCCGCTAGCGTAGCTAGCGAAAGCGGTCATATAGGGATTGTCAAAAGTTTTTTTTTCTTTTTTTTTTTCGTCAATCTACTGAATTTTCCGTCAACGATACCAGGGACACCGAAACACCGGGGAACATGAAATTTGGTGGGCATGTAGCCCCACTAGACTTTTACGGAAAAATTTCGTTTGGTCCCCGGGGGCCACTCCCCCCCCGCGCTGGGCCCCCCCAAACCCCAAAAATTCAGTTTTTCCTAAATAACTACCTGAACCGTGGCACCGAGGATGAAGAAATTGGCAAAGTATGTTGGTCTTAAGGGCCCACATCAACCTAGCCCATAATCGATTGTCAAAGTTTTTTAGTTTTTTTTCCCCGTCAATCTACTGAATTTTCCGTCAACGATACCAGGGACACCGAAACACCGGGGAACATGAAATTTGGTGGGCATGTAGCCCCACTAGACTTTTACGGAAAAATTTAGTTTGGTCCCCGGGGGCCACTCCCCCCCCCCCCCCCCCCCCCCCCCGCGCTGGGCCCCCCCCAAACCCAAAAAATGCAGTTTTTCCTAAATAACTACTTGAACCGTGGAACCGAGGATGAAGAAATTTTTATGGTATGTTGGTCTTAAGGGCCCACATCAACCTAGCCCATAATCACTCATTTGTGATTTGCGCCCCTCCCATAAAAAATGAAAATGCAATATTATTCTGCTTTAATCGCCACTATCTTCAGTTGAGATGTTCAGAACTGCACCATATTTCATGTGTATGATTAACTTGACATCCTCTGGGGGTATGCTAAGTTTCGTAGAATTTCATCCATGGGGGGTATAAAATAAATTCATTGATGTGCACATTTAGTGACTGTACACTCATCGGCCTGTAGATGGTGGTGTTGAGCGAAGGGTTGCTGGTTTAGGATGATACTGTCACACACACACATGCAGGAATACAAACAAACGCAAGCATGCACACACACTGACATCTACACGCACAGACACACACCCATACACACACATACAAATCCACATGCACAGACACACACACACACACAAACACACATGCGCACACACAAACACACACACATACACACACACACAGACAGACATGCACATACTACTACTTTTTTTAGGTATATACATAAACACGCAATACAGCCAAATTGCTCCACGTCATTTATTTTTGTGGAAAGCCAGTGCAGGCCTGAGCGGCGGTCATATTTTGTACCGCCATGCGGTACATCTAGTTTAAATGATGTATACAGTTGTACATAATGTTCCATTTGAACTAAGATTACAATTTTAACACATAATGAAAATGTGCATGAGTTTCAGATTAATTTACAGGTTTCAATATTCATACTATGTTTACATATGACTCAGTAAAGCCCTGACATTCGGTTCTATTTATTTAATGAATCATAATGTGATCGTATTATTCAACGCACTATTATTATGTTTGAGACATCAACCACTGGTCGATGACCATAATGTTTGTATAAACTGTAGGTAACAACTGGTAAAATGTACATCTAGGTCATAAGAACCGTAATATTTTCTTCTCAGCCATGTCAACAATTATCCGTGAGTGAAATCTCCTCCCATCCGTTGTCTGATTGGCCTTTTGCAAGGATTCCTGGGTAGTTAAAGTGTGTGGAGCCTGCATCTATGCGGGCTTCGCGGAAGACCGCTTCAAGGGTACAAAGGGGGCGCTGCTGAGCACACTTCAGAGCGTTAAAATGCTGAATGGGACGGTCTACGGACTCGTAGACTCGGCGAGCACGCGCAATTTAAGTCCACGAGACCGAAAGTCCACATGAAGTGTGCCATTTGGGACAGGGCCTTAGACAGATTTGTGAACAATATTTGAGAGAAATAGGCCTTTTGTGTACATAGAAAAAGTCTTAGATCTTTGAGTTTAGCTCATTAAAAATGGGGGCAAAAACAAAAGTGTTGCATTTATAATTTTGTTCATATATACACACGTATTGTCAGAGTTCTGTCACTCTTGGTTTTGTGACAGAGCCCTGACACTCCTGTTTTGTCTTGTCTGTGCCTTGTTTCATGTGCTTTCATGTCATGTTTTTTCTTGTGCTGTGTTGCATGCAGCTTGTGTTTATCACTGTGTGCTTTCATGTTGCCATGTTTTGTGTGAACATGTGGCTTATGAGTGTTCTCATTAGCTGCGTGTTCATGTCTTGTTTCGTTGGGGCACATGGCTGGTGATTGTGTTTGCTGGCCATGTGCTCATGTGTTTGTCACGTTTGGTGTGAGGCACATCGATTGTCATGTGTTTCCTTGTGCCATGTGCTCTCCTGTCGATTGTCTAACCCCACCCATCTTGTTACCTGATTATTGATTCATTTGCCCCATCTGTCCTCCCTCGTTACCTGCTTTGTTTGCTCTCCCTATTTAGTCTCCCTGCGTTTGCAGTCCTGTGCTGGTTTGTCGTATGTACGTCGTAATTCTACCTAGTCTGTTCCTCAAAGTCAAAGTCAATCCCCCTTGGGGTTAGGGTTTGTTTTATTTTTAATAAAAGCCTTCATTCTTCTGCGATTGAGTCCTCGCCAAATATATACACTTGTTACTTAAAATTATCTGGAAAAAAAAATACAGTAAATACACTTTATTTCATCTAGTTGAAATGGTTTATGGTTTCATGGAAATGGTTTCATCTAGTTCAAATTTTCCTTGAAGCAAATGACTAAACCAAAACCAAAAAACAAAAAAATTAACATTAACACAATAATGACTACAACTTTTAAATGAAAACAAAATAAAATAAACACTGATCCAAACTGTTAATTAAAAATCTAGTATCTCAATGATACTAAACACTGACAGAACCACTCATTCTTCTTATTGCACATTTTATTGCACACAAAAACAGATTTGTCTGTAGAACAAAAGCCATGAAGCATTTGATTTTCCCTCTCCGCCATTATTATTATTTAGTGGCATCCCTGTTTTGTCTTTGCACTGATCATTCAGTCTCTAAAACCAGAAGCAATTGTGATCTTTACAAAATTTGGTGCATCTCACAGGACAGAAGTAACAGAATACATATCTATATATATATATGCCAACATATGAAATGGTATCAATAGTGAAAATGTACAGCAGTATACTTCTTCATCTTAACAGATGTGGACATCAATAAAAGACAACTCAAAAAATGTCTAGCGATCTTTTAGCAGAACATAGACTAGACATTGTTATACTCATTGGTTTTCTCCAATCTAACACACAACACTACAGTACTCACACCATATCCATGAAGGTATTCATGTCTATAGAAATATTATAAACACTTCAACTTGACTTTATAAAACTAGGCAAATTGTAGTAAATATAGACAGTAAAACTTTCTTTCTGTGTACTCTCATGTAATAACGAACAAGCCTATATAAATAACGAATATCCCTAAAAATACCTAAATATCTTTTTTTCAATAACATGAACATTTTATTTACCATTAAAATTACCCTTTTTTGACTGCAAGGGGGAAAATCTAAAAAATTCAGTACACATGTATTATCTTCTATAACAACCAGTTACAAACTTTTTTTTTAAAAAACGTCCAAAAAACTACTATCAAAAATACAATCACGTTAAATTACTACTACAGGAAAACCTGTGTTGTTGTTTTGTTTATCGCTTAAAGAACTACTGTTTCTACAAGTATTCCCACACTCACTTACAGTGATCATCAAAGACATATCAAATCATCAGTCTATGAATTCAGAAGTATTGCTACAGTCAGTGCAAACAGATTAAAGACAGAATTACCACAACGTGATTACTTTGTCAATAACTACAGTAAATAAACAGTCTTTATATAACAAGTGCTATTACAAAAAACAAGTACTTGTAATTAGAGTATACATTACTTTTTTAAAAAGAAACAAACACGTAATCAGAGTACAGTTACTTTTTCATGCTGACATATTGATTATATTATATCAGTCAACAGCAATAAATTAGTTCATTAAATTGTAACTTACTAATAGAGAGCTGTCTGAGCCAGAGGCTGATCTTTATGTGACGTGTCCTTGATTTACAAAAGATGTTTATATCCACAGCAAAAGTAATAGTGAACTTTAATAGTCTGCTGTTATTTTACCATGTTTATTACTATTGTGCAATGAAAGTGGAGTTAAATGATACTTAAAATAGTTCACTCAATGATGAAAACTCTATCACAAAAGAAGATTTTTTGAGGAATGGAACAGTTGAATGGGGAAAAAAAGATGCATTACTCAAAATATTTTCTTTTCAAAATAAGTAGTCATACAGGTTTGGAACAAAAGGGTGAGTAAATGATGACATAATTTTCATTTTCAGGTGAACTATCCTTTTAATTCACAAATTGTTTTTATTAATCAAAACATGCAATAATTGAAGAAACAATTAAGGCTGTTTGTGTTGATAATAAAGGCGTGTATAGTTTAAGGAAAATGTTCCTTTTTGGTCTTTTTTGTATTTTTGTCAGTATTGTGGAAATAATTAAGAGTTAGCTCAAAAGCGCTACAAAAACAATTAAATTATAATACTTAAAACTTGTAATCTAAAAGACAGTTATTGGTTACATTTTTAGCCATTTCATTTGTAATCAGTGCCAAATTATTTCAGAAGTTACGTACCCAACACTATATATAGCTTAGATGCATGCATGCTTGATCATTATATATTTCTAAAAACAACTGGTTTAATGCTGTCATGTAGTACAGTATGTTGTTCTGAATTAACAACCCTGCAATTATCTACGTCTGAACGCTGATATCGAGTACAGCACGACTGCGTGTATGATTTTTGCTTTTAAGTCTTATTTAGACCTATATAGAAATACAGCTGTGGTCATAAGTTTAGAAGCACCTTGCAGATCCTGCTAAATTCTAATAATTAAATAACTGAACTGCCCTAAATAAGCTCTGAATACACCACAGATGTGTACACCACAGATAGTCCACAAGACAAAATAATTGCTGAATAATAATAATAAAAAAAACAAAAAAACATGGATTAGTGGGAAACAGTTTAGGATTCAAGGGTGTGTAAACTTTTGAACTTTTTTATTAGTGTGGTCTTGTGGACCATTTTCAGGGCAGTACTTTATGATCCCTTTTTTCATTTTTTAATTAACTTTTTTATATTCTGCAAGGTGTATGTAAATGCACAACCTCAAATGTATTTCCAGAAAAAGCCAAAGCATCAAGTTCTGGATGTCACCAAGTAACAAACAGACTGGAATACTGGAATAGTGTATATCAGTGACGCTGAAAAACAGCTTTTTCCTGCATTTTCACTCGGGTCGAGCTCCACTATGAGTTTACACCTTAATAGTTAGAGAGGCTGGATACATAGGCTGGAAAGCTCTGAACACAGACAAGCAGACCATTACAAACTGTGTGAAACATCCCAGTGCTGTTGTTGCTATTAGTACTCTTGGAATGCAGCTCAGCCAATCAGATTCGAGGACTAACTGAACTGTTGTATAAATTAACACAGCAACAGGACTTCCCTCGTGAAAAAGAAGTGTGCTTAATAGTATCGAATGTGCACTTGTAATGTACTTCAAATCTTTATTTTTTTATAAACTGTACTTGCAGAAAAAAATATATTATTGAATTAAAAGACTTATTATATAATAAATTCCTTTATTACAAAGTAGACTTTTCATAATTGTGTTATGAAACATAGTCATGACACTTGACTAAGTACAGTATTAAAAAGTGTACTTTGTAATAGTCAAATTAAAAGTTTTACTTTGAAGTATGTATTATTTTTTAATTATTATGTTTTAATAATATTTTGCCATGCTTTAAAGTACCCTTATTTTTATGTGTTCACAAACATATTAATGCACATGTAAAGTACTTGATTATAATTTTAACAGTTTGATATTACAGCTAAAGTTAAAATATTTTAAATGTACTAAATTGCAACTTCATCTCTACAAATGTGTAATTATAAATATATTTAAATGCATGACATACAAGTTTCAACAGAAATTACATTAAAGTATATTTTAGCTTACCATAAATACTTAGTGCATTAGGCAGTTCACTAACCATATTTCAAAGACAATAGAATTAATTATGACATTACAAATAAAGATATACTAAAGTCACACTGAATTGGGTGTAAAGTTCAACCTATCGCATTTAATATACATTTAAATTATTATAAAATTTAATTTAATTGTAATTAACCTGCGATTAAGTGTCTGAAGACATGACATTCACTTATATATATATATATATATTTCCATAATAAATACTCTTTTTAAAAGTATGTTAAAGTGTACTTCTTTTTCACAAGGGTTTAACACAGCAAAGAGAATATACTGAAGTTATAAGCAGCTAAACGGTGGCTTATTGTAATACTTTAGAGTTCTTGTAAGATGTCAGACTGAAGATAAATCCATTATATTATACAGTAACCCCTCCAGCTTGAAGCAGTGCTTAATGGACAGATCAAAGGACTGATTGGATATGAGCACTGTCATTTCAGTTTGACTGTTTGAAAACCATTCAGTATATCAGAGCATATCATTTCCTTTTGCTGCTACATGAAATCAGCCGACATTTAGTACCTGATCAGTAAAAGCACTATCAAATTCAACCCAAAACAACAATGAAAAAAAAAAAAAAAAAAAAAAACCTGTCAGATTTGTAGGATATAAACTTGTGTGAAGCCTCTAGAGCTGACCAAAGAGGATGGAGCAGAGCAAAAAAACAGAGTAAAGAAGCAAGAGACCAAAACCTAGTTTCCGATCCAGCTTCCAGCCATTCAGATGCACACTCAGGACCTACAAGACACATAACACAGTTAACATGGACACTAATTGCATTGAGTATGTGGGTAGTCAGTGTGTGATTAGGGGGATTTCACTGCCTATGCTTTTAATATCCCACTTTCTGATTCATTTTTCATCAGAAAGAAATAAAAAAGTAAAGATTTTGAGTTTATATCTCACAATTCTGAGAGAAAAAAAAATCTGAATTGTGAGATATAAACCTTTTTTTCCCTCAGAACTGAGGACTTTTGTTAAGAATATTGGTCACACTTTAGATTAGGGTCCAATTAATAGAATATGGTCATGCAGAACATTAATTATGTACTAATAAACAGCCAATATCCTAGAAATGTGCATGCTAATAAGCAACTAGTTAATAGTGAGACTTGGACCCTAAACTAAAGTGTTACCAAAATTATTATTTTTTACGATTATGTAATTAATATGCAAACCAAATATGGTTGAGAGTCTCTGGTGTAGGGCTTGTATGTTGTGGTACTGGGTTGCTCACAGTGAGGAAGACTGATGCGAGCAGCAGGATAACAGAATAGACCAGGCCCTTATTATTGATGAATACCTGACAAAAGACACAGACCAATCAGATGAAAGCATCAACAGGAAGACATTTGCATCGGTTTTAGAATACGTAAAATGCTCACTGTTGATCCGTAGTCTACTACTAGAGTTCTTAGAGTCCAGGGGAAGCCCAGTCCCAGCAGGATGTCAAAGATATTGCTGCCAATGGAGTTAGACACTGCCATGTCCCCCATTCCTGAGACACATAATACAACATGACTGTAGTACATTTTCCAAATAATTGTGTGTGTGTGGTCCTAGTAAACGCTATGTTATGGGGACAAATTGTGCCTACAAAGATGGCAGTCTCTAAAATCCTTGTTGTTGTGGGGACATTTTTGGTTCCCATGAGGAAAACAGCTTATAAATCATACTATGTGATGCTTTTTGAAAATGTAAAAGGTTTGTGGGATAGAATATACTGTTTGTACAGTATACAAATTATTATGTCTATGGAAAGTGCCCATAAAACATGGAAACCCAACGTGTGTATGTGTGTGTGTCACGTAGGGGCTGAGGAAAACCCCCCTAATTAAACAAAAGATGAGGATAAACGCAAAAGCGCGTAGAATACAAAGAACTCTAACAATCTATAATGAATAACCATGACAACTAAATACAAAACGGAACACAGGAAACAGGAAAACAAAGAGAAGCAAACTAAAAGTCCTTAATAACAAAACTGAAACAAAGGCTGCATCCAAAATCGCATACTTCCCTACTATACAGTAGGACGAAAAACAGTATGTGACAAAAGTAGTATGTCCGAATTCACAGTACTCATAAAAGAGTAGGCAAAAAGTATCCGATTGACCTACTTCCAGAGAGTTTCTGAAGTGTGCAGACGATGGACACTTTACAATCCCATGAGGCCACGGGAGAGGATTTATGAATGGCAGTGTAAGTCACATAATAATGACAACATGGCAAATGTAGTACTTCCAGATTACTTTCATACCACACACATTAATACTATAGAACACACTTTTTTAGCGGTCGTGAAGTAATTACTTATTCAAAATAAGTACCGACTCATCAGAGTATGCGATTTCGGACGCAGCCTACGACTGAACATGACAGTGTGTGTGTACTCAGTTTTCACGTGACGTCACACCCTTTTAGGAACGCCCACCTGAAGGGCAAAACAAGGCTTTCCTCTATTGCCGGCAGGTCATTTTTACCAGGTTTGTGCTAAATACTAATGTAGTAAGACAGTGATATTAAAAGACCAAATTCAGTATACATCTTTTTGATTATGCATACTATGTACAGGCACACTGATGAACCCAGAATATAAACACAACACGCAGTTTCTCGTTAAGCTTTTTTCCAATGAAATAAAGGAAATGCTCAACCATTTAGCATGTAGCGTTCATATTCTGGGCTCATCTGCTCGCCTGTATATAAAATGCATCTTCAATAAGCTGTATACAGAATTTGATCTTTTAAAATAGTACATTAAAGCACTTTAGATGTTTTCCACGTTTAACGTCCCACTGTTTTTAGTGGTTGAAATACTGCAGCAGATGCTGTATATGGACCACAACCGCCCAAAACTTGCATTTTGAAAAAGTTTTTGATCTTCTTTTGAGATGGAAAATTGCCAAGTCTGAAATGCAGTTCCCTTTCGTGGTCACTCCGAGTTACGTCGGATGACGACGATTGGGGTTTCGCTTAGAAGCCTATCACCTTCGAGTATATAAAACGAGCCAATGGCAATGAAATGCCATGGGTCTGCGGAATTTGCATAGCGTAACTCCGCCCGCCGCAGGGGGTATATAAGGAAGTACGCGGCACAATGCAGACATGCTTTCGCTTCGGAGCCGAGAACTTCTCCACTCCTGCAAGCCAAAGATTCTGAGTTAGTCTTCTCTTACCTTCGAGACGAGCGAACTCTCCGGTGTTGGTGTGACGGCGATTTCACCGAGTGCTCACTACCCTGCTGATCTGGTCAGTGATCTGACAGATAGTGTGTCTCTCCCTGTTCGCTTCAGCATCCGCAGAGTTTTTCCTCTCACAAAAAGAGCATTGCACGTGGCACGTCTTTTTAAAGATGCCTCGCCCGTGCACTTCTGGTTGCGGTCGCGACATATTTTTCTCTGATGGGCACGATCTCTGCTTAGCGTGTTTGGGCGTTGATCACGCTAAAGCAGCGTTCGTGGATGACTCATGTTCCCACTGCGGGAACATGACCATCTCTATGCTGCGGTCGAGACTCAATGAGCTCACTAGAGCGAGAGTCCCCCTACCCACACCCCGATCTACTGGTCCCGAGAGGGCTAGTACTTCGGCTGGTGGCCGGGGTGACCTGAGGGTGACTGTGTGGGACATACCGCCGACACGTCCACGGTCCACACACCCCTCTCCAGCATCAGCACCCGCGAGTGTTCAAACTGAGACCGCTGGTCCCTCTTCGGAGCCCCAGCGCATCTCGTTTGGAGCTCCAGAGGAAGATACGATGTCGATCGCTGCATCACAAGGTGGGCGCGAGTCCTCGGGAAGTGAGGATTCGGCTGTGTTGCCGCCCTCGGGCGCGCCAGCATTGCCCGAGTCTGATCCCGAGCTGACCGCCATGCTTTCCCGGGCAGCCGCGGCCATTGGTATTGAGTGGTCCCCGCCACCTGATCCAGTGCGCTCGCGGCTGGATGATTGGTTTTTGGGAGCGGCCGCTGACACTCGTCGCCGCCCAACCCCAATACCATTCTTCCCGGAAGTGCATGAGGAAGTCACGCGGTCCTGGAAGGCTCCCATGTCTTCCCGCGATCGTTCGTCGGCTTTCTCCGCCTTTCCTCCCCTCGATAGAGCTGATGCTTGTGGGTACACTGGGATTCCCACGGTTGAACGTTCTGTCGCGATGCAGCTGTGTCCGGCAAGCGCTTCATCACGTGGTGATCCAAAGCACCCATCCAAAGCCTGTAGATTTTCGTCATCCATGATGGCGAAGTCTTACAGAGCGGCGGGACAGGCAGCTGCTTCTCTGCATGCCATGGCCATCTTGCAGGTCTACCAGGCCAAGATGCTCCGTGACATGCACGAGGGTAGGACAGACCCAGGGCTCTTTGATGAGCTGCGCGCCGCCACTGACCTCGCTCTCCGGGCGACGAAAGTGACCGCGCGCTCCCTGGGTTTGGTGATGTCCACAGCTGTGGTCCAGGAGAGACATCTCTGGCTGAACCTGGCTGATATGCGTGAGCCCGAGCGGACTCGTCTGCTTGACGCTCCCATATCCCAGGCCGGCCTTTTCGGCGGTGCGGTCGAGGATTTTGCCCAAAAGTTCTCGACTGCCCAGAAGCAGACTGAGGCGATCAAGCACATTCTGCCCCGACGCGCTGCTGCTGCTCAGCCGCCGGTACAGAATCCTCAGCCTGCTCGCCGCGAGGATTCCCGCTCCCGCCCCTCCCGCACGGCCCCAGCAGCAGCCTTCACCGGCGCCGCGTCGCGGAGGAAGCCGTAGGAAGGCGCCACAGCCCTCTCCAGCCCCGCGGCCCGCTAAACGCCAGGCTAAGCGGCGCTCCTGAGACGGGCAGCTCAGGATTGGCTTTCTTTTCTCTACAGGAGGTGGTAGCAGGGCCACTCCTTCCCCCGGTGGAGGGCCGGGGGAGAATCTTTTGTTCTCCACTCCCCGCTGCTCGTCCCATGACGGGCAGCACCCTAATGTGGTTAAAGAAAGAATCGAAATCCCCAATCCTGAGCCTACAGAGCCAGAGGGCCGCAGTGCGCGCCACCCTCGGGTCCCGCCACTGCCGCCCTCCTCTGTCCCAGAGGTGTGGGATGACAGCACGCGCCGCCCACGGGCCACGCTCCTCTCATCCCCCTCTGTCGCCAGTCCCCTGCCAGAGCACGCCCCCGTGGGACGCGCGCCCTCCCCTGGCCTCCTCTGGCAGGACGCGGTTAATGACCGTGCCCCCGCACAGGGCCGCTATGCCACCCTCGCCGGTGCCGGTCATTCCGCCTCGCTGCCCCACCGACGGTACGTCTGTGGTTCGTATGACCCCGCTGGTGCACTTTCTGGAGGCCTGGCTAGAGCTTCCCAGACTGTCCCGCTGGGTCGCGAGAACCATCAGGCTCGGCTACGCGATTCAGTTCGCGAGATCTCCTCCCCGCTTCAGGGGAGTCCGCTTCACTATGGTCGGTGGCAATGCCCCTGTCATGAGAGCGGAGGTCGCCACCCTGCTGGCGAAGGGTGCGATCGAGATTGTCCCTCCAGCCGAAATGAAGTCCGGTTTCTACAGCCCTTACTTCACTGTACCCAAGAAGTCCGGTGGGTTACGGCCAATCCTCGACCTGCGCGTCTTGAACCGCTCCCTTCACAGGCTGCCATTCAAGATGCTCACGGCCAAACACATCCTCCAGTGTGTGCGGCCGCAGGAAAGGTTTGCAGCGATCGACCTGAAGGACGCCTACTTCCATGTCTCCATTTTACCTCGACACAGACCGTTTCTACGGTTTGCTTTCGAGGGGCAGGCATACCAGTACGCGGTTCTCCCTTTCGGGCTAGCCCTGTCTCCTCGCGTCTTTACGAAGGTTGTCGAGGCAGCCCTTGTTCCCCTCCGGGAACACGGGGTTCGCATCCTGAACTATCTCGACGACTGGCTGATCCTAGCTCACTCTCGAGACCAGGTTTGCGAACACAGGGACCTAGTGCTCCGGCACCTAGTCCGTCTGGGCCTTCGGGTCAACTGGGAGAAGAGCAAACTCTGCCCCGTGCAGAGGATCTCTTTTCTCGGTATGGAGATCGACTCGGTCGCCATGTGCGCGCAGCTTACGAGCGAGCGCGCGCAGTCACTGCTGACTTGTCTTCGTCAGTTCGAGGGCAAGAGTGCGGTTCCACTGAAACTTTTTCAGAGGCTCCTGGGGCATATGGCATCCGCAGCCGCAGTAACGCCGCTGGGATTGCTTCATATGAGACCGCTTCAGCTTTGGCTTCGCGATCGAGTCCCGAGGTGGGCATGGCAACACGGCACGCTCCAAGTCCCAGTGACTCCAGCCTGCCGTCAGACCTTCACCCCGTGGGCGAACCTCAGTTTTCTACGGGCCGGAGTGCCCTTAGAACGAGTTTCCCGGCATGTTGTTGTATCAACAGATGCCTCCAACACGGGCTGGGGCGCCATGTGCAATGGTCATGCTGCCGCGGGCTCCTGGACAGGACCCCAGCGCCTTTGGCATGTCAATTGCCTCGAGTTGCTGGCTGTACGTCTCGCCCTGCACCGCTTCCATGCGCTGCTCAGGGGTCAGCACGTACTAGTCCGATCAGACAATACCGCAACAGTAGCGTACATCAACCATCAAGGTGGTCTACGCTCCCGCCGTATGTCGCAACTCGCTCGCCACCTCCTCATATGGAGTCAGAAGCATCTGAGGTCGCTTCGAGCCATTTATATCCCGGGACACCTGAACCAGGCGGCCGACGAGCTGTCTCGAGTTCGGCCTCTCGCTGGAGAATGGCGACTCCATCCCCGGACGGTTCAGCTGATTTGGGATCAGTTCGGCGACGCACAGGTAGACCTGTTTGCCTCCCACGACTCGTCCCATTGCGACCTGTTTTATTCCCTGACCGAGGGCACGCTCGGCACGGATGCACTGGCGCACAGCTGGCCGCGGGGCCTACGCAAGTATGCGTTTCCCCCAGTGAGCCTTCTTGCGCAGACCTTGCGCAAGATCAGGGAGGACGAGGAGCAGGTCATTTTGGTTGCCCCGTATTGGCCCAACCGGACCTGGTTCTCCGAACTAGTACTCCTCGCGACAGCACCTCCCTGGCCAATTCCTCTGAGGAAGGACCTCCTTTCTCAGGGACGGGGCACCTTATGGCACCCTCGTCCCGATCTTTGGAACCTCCACGTGTGGCTCCTGGACGGGACGAGGCAGGTTTGAGTACCCTACCACCTGCGGTGGTGGCTACCATCACTTCCGCTAGAGCATCATCCACGAGACATGCCTATGCGTTGAAGTGGAACCTCTTCGTCAACTGGTGTTCTTCTAAACATCAAGAACCCACGAAATGCCCGATCAAGAAGGGTTGGAGCGAAGGCTGTCTCCCTCCACCCTGAAAGTGTATGTTGCCGCCATTGCCGCACATCACGAAGCAGTTGATGGTAAGTCTCTGGGAAAGCACGACCTGATCGTCAGGTTCCTGAGGGGAGCGAGGAGACTAAATCCTCCTCGTCCTCCCCTCGTTCCCTCTTGGGACCTCTCAGTGGTTCTCACTGCCCTGCAGAGTGCTCCCTTTGAGCCTTTGCAATCAGTGGAGCTTAAGTTCCTGTCAATGAAGACAGCGCTCCTGGTTGCATTGGCCTCCATCAAGAGGGTAGGGGACCTGCAGGCATTTTCGGTTGACGAAGCGTGCCTGGAATTCGGGCCGGCTAACTCTCACGTGATCCTGAGACCCCGGCTTGGATATGTGCCCAAGGTTCCTACCACACCCTTTCGAGACCAGGTAGTGAACCTGCAAGCGCTGCCCTTGGAGGAGGCAGACCCAGCCTTGGCACTGCTCTGTCCAGTACGCGCCCTCCGTGCTTACGTAGACAGAACGCGGTGTTTCAGGACCTCAGACCAGCTCTTTGTCTGTCATGGTGGGAAGCTGAAGGGAAAGGCTCTCTCAAAGCAAAGGTTATCTCACTGGATAGTGGATACCATTGCTTTGGCATACCAGCAGCAAGGTCGTCCGTGCCCCCTTGGTGTGAAAGCCCACTCCACACGTAGTGTGGCTTCCTCATGGCGCCTCGCTAACAGACATTTGTAGAGCTGCAGGCTGGGCGACACCCAACACATTCGCGAGATTCTATAATCTCCGCGTAGAGCCAGTTTCTTCTCATGTACTCGCTTCAACCAGCCGGTGCTAGATTCTGCTCAGGTGTCTTCGCTTGCTCGCCATTCCTCTCCACGGACGGGATACGTGCGATTTTCTTCTCAGGTGAGTCTGATAAGCTCTGAGTTCCTCCAGCACTGGTGACGTCAACGCCTGAGTTATGCCAATCTGCCATAACGCAGCTTTTGCGCTTGACTAGGTGCCTCCATGTGCATGGTTCCCCCTCTGGGCGACCCCCACATGTGTATTCCACTGTAAGTCTCCTTGTGAGCGTGTGTCTTTCCCTTGGCAAGCCACCTTGCCACCCCTGGGGTTTAAAATTCCACCTGCGGCTGGACACCCCAGTGATTCTCCATATGCATCCCTCTGGGTCATATGTGTATTCTAAGTCCCCCCCCTCAATGGCTGGGCATGATTGCATATTTCTCTCTGAGATATGCTTCCCAGTGTACCTTGGTATCCCTGTGTTAAGTAGGACTCCTTCGTTCGTGCTAGTCTCACAACAGGGAGCTCAGACTTACGCAGGGCACTGGAAGACAGCCGAGGTGGCGTGATTAGACTGGAACCCCAATCGTCGTCATCCGACGTAACTCGGAGTGACCACGAAAGGGAACGTCTCGGTTACGGATGTAACCCTCGTTCCCTGAGTGGGAACGGAGACGTTACGTCTTCCTGCCACTTCCGCTGTACCGCTGAAAAACGCCTGGGGCCAGTCTCGGCTCCTCAGCGAAGGCATGTCTGCATTGTGCCGCGTACTTCCTTATATACCCCCTGCGGCGGGCGGAGTTACGCTATGCAAATTCCGCAGACCCATGGCATTTCATTGCCATTGGCTCGTTTTATATACTCGAAGGTGATAGGCTTCTAAGCGAAACCCCAATCGTCGTCATCCGACGTAACGTCTCCGTTCCCACTCAGGGAACGAGGGTTACATCCGTAACCGAGACGTTCTATGCATGTTTTGACCTCCAGGTCTCTGTGGGAGTCACGTAACTGAAAACGTACTCGGTTACTAACGTAACCTCGGTTCTCTCTAGAAGAGGGAACGAGTACTGCGTAAGATATCTTACGCTAGGGGAAAATCCTTTTTCCGCGAGATATTGAAGCCAAAAATTATCCTTAATTTTGTAATAATGCAAAACGCGTTGCGGCAGCATGCAGACATAGGCGAGACAGCTCGCGCGCCTATTGGCTGCTCTGCGGCAACTGCAGCAGCCTATCGAGCGAGGCCTGGCGTGACGTCAGACCCAATCAGGGCACTTCGCGCCCGCTGCGTCACGTCCCGCAGAAATGGGCGTGGTCTAGGCCTATAAATACCGCTCGCAGGCAGCTATTATCTGGTTTTTCATCATCGAAGCAACCAGAGCGTGTGCATGCACGGCAAGATACGCAGTACTCGTTCCCTCTTCTAGAGAGAACCGAGGTTACGTTAGTAACCGAGTACGTTCTCTTACGAGAGGTCTCTCGTACTGCGTAAGATATCTTACGCTAGGGGACCCAATGCAAAACGCCGTGCATGCTGAGATCTGACACCAAAGACCCAAGGGCGAAAGCCCGGGGTACATATAGTGCACAATCACTCAGGGAACTCACAGGGAGTCCAGGAAGAGGGAGGGGCGAAGCCGCACTCTTCCACATATGGTAGCGTCGCTGAGACGCGAATTTCATCATACAGACAGGGCGGGGTACGGCCTGAACTGATGGGGGAATGTGGGTCTTACACAGTTTGCCCAGGCACATCTCGTGCTGCTACTTTTTTACCGTCGAACATTGAGCTGTGCTCAGTAGACGCAGCATTCTGAGCTGACGCATCAGGTCAGATAATACTGGTAAACTTAGACCGACAGCAGCCTGGCCTGCAGGGCGGGAACCTCTAGGTTATAAAACCTTATAAATGTAGACGGGGAGGCCCAGCCTGCCGCCATACAAATATCTTGCAAGGCAATCCCACTTGACCAGGCCCACGAAGAGGCCATGCCTCTCGTGGAGTGCGCTCTGACACCCAACGGGCACTGCATGCCCTTGGAGGCGTATGCCAGCGCTATAGCATCAACTATCCATCTGGATAGGCTCTGTTTTGACGCGGCTAGTCCCTTAGAACGTCCGCTAAACGAAACAAAGAGCTGCTCCGTCTGTCTGAAACCAGACGAGCGAGACACATAAGCTCGTAATGCCCTGACTGGGCAGAGGAGGCTCGCGTCTCTTTCCTCATCAGGGACCGGTAGGGCTGACAGGGAAATAACCTGCGCCCTAAACGGTGTGTTGAGGGATTTCGGAACATAACCGTGCTTAGGTTTGAGTATAACTTTTGAGTCATTAGGCCCAAACTCCATGCACGCCGCGCTCACAGAGAGCGCGTGCAGATCCCCTATGCGCTTCACCGAAGCGAGAGCCAGCAAAAACACCGTCTTGAAAGACAGGTGTTTCAAATCGATTGACTGTAAAGGCTCAAATGGCGCACCTTTCATGGCTTCCAGAACCGTAGAAAGGTCCCATACGGGGACTGAGGGAGGTCTGGGAGGATTCAGTCTCTTAGCCCCTCTAAGGAAGCGGATGGCTAAATCGTTCCTTCCTATTGACTGACCAAGCGTTGTTTCTGAGAACGCTGCTATAGCCGCCACATAAACTTTGAGCGTGGAGGGGGCCCTGCCCCCATCCAACAGCTCTTGTAGGAAGGAAAGCACCTCCGCCACACCACAGTCTGTGGGTGACACACCACGGGCTGTGCACCAGCCCGAAAACACTGACCATTTCGAGGAATAGAGTCGTCTCGTAGACGGAGCTCTAGCCTGCGTGATCGTGTTTAATACTCCTTCAGGGAGTCCAACATGTACCCGTTGATGGCCCAGACATGAAGGGACCACAGTTCCGGGTGAGGATGCCAGATCGAACCGTGGGCCTGTGAGAGGAGGTCTCTCCTCACTGGTACTGGCCACGGGGCAGTACTTGCTAACTGCATCACGACTGGGAACCAAGGTTGGTTTTTCCAGAACGGTGCCACCAGCAGTACTGAGCATCCTTCTTCCCTGATCCGTTCTATCACCTGAGGCAGGAGAGAGACGGGGGGAAAAGCATAGAGCGGGCGGCGGGGCCACACATGGGCCAGCGCGCTCCTGCTCTTTGAGAAAAATTCCTGACAGTGAGCGTTTTCTTGAGACGCAAACAGGTCTACTTCCGCTCTGCCGAATTTCTTCCACAGCAGTTGGACTGTCTGTGGGTGTAGAGACCACTCGCCTGCCGGAACATTGTTCCTGGACAGTCTGTCCGGTCCTATGTTCAGGAGCCCTGGCACGTGCGCTGCTCTGAGCGAGCGCAGGTTGCACTGAGCCCATACCAGGAGGCGTTCTGCCAGCCTGTACAGATTCTTGGACCTGAGGCCGCCCTGGCGATTTATGTAGGACACCACAGACATGTTGTCCGAACGGACCAAGACGTGGCGTCCTTTTATCTGGGGACAAAAACGCGTCAGCGCGTTGTCTACTGCCAGCATCTCGAGGCAGTTTATGTGCAGGAGCTTCTCCCGTTCCGACCACTGGCCGAAGAACGGTCTGCCCTCGAGCAGCGCTCCCCATCCCGAGGTGGACGCGTCCGTGGACACCACTTTCACCCTCGAGGAAGTCCCCAGGCTTACACCTAATTGGTACCAGTCGTTCGCTCTCCAAGGTTTCAGAGCTGTGACGCACTTCTGATTGACCCTGAGGCGAAGCGAACCGGATGCCCACGCTCTGCGTGGGACTCGCGCTTTCAGCCAAAACTGCAGCGGGCGCATGCGGAGCAGGCCCAGCTGGAGCACTGACGATGCTGAGGCCATGAGACCTAGCATCTTCTGAAATTTCTTGAGCGGGACAGACGCGCCGCAGCGAAACGCGTCCGCTGTGCGCTGAATGTCTACCGCGCGCTGTGGTGATAGTCGCGCTATCATGGACAGCGAGTCCAATTCTGTGCCCAGGAAAGATATCTTCTGACTGGGTAACAGAGAGCTCTTCGCCCAATTGACACTGAGACCCAAATCCTCGAGGTGATCGAGTAAAATGGTCGTGTGTTCTATGAGCACTGCGCGAGATTGCGCTAGAATCAGCCAATCGTCCAAATAGTTCAGCACTCGTATGCCTCTCATTCTGAGGGGTGCGAGCGCCGCGTCCATGCACTTCGTAAATGTACGGGGTGCCAGGGACAAACCGAATGGCAGGACTGTGTACTGATATGCCTGGCCCTCGAAGGCGAATCTCAAATATCGCCTGTGACGTGACGCTATCTGTATTTGAAAATACGCGTCTTTCAGATCTATTGACACAAACCAATCTCCTTGGCGAATCTGCACAAGGATTTGTCTGGTCGTGAGCATCCTGAACTGTCGCTTCACAAGCACTTTGTTCAGTTGCCTTAGATCTAGTATGGGTCTGAGACCCCCGTCTTTTTCGGTACCAGGAAGTATCTGCTGTATAGCCCTCCTTCGCTCTGAACTTGAGAGAGAGGCTCTATGGCCCCTTTGCTCAGTAGTTTCGTCACTTCGGCTCGAAGTAAATGTGCTACTTCTGTTTTTACCGTGGTCTCGACGCGCGCCACATAGCGGCGAGGGCGTCGGCGAAACTGCAGCGAATAGCCTCTTTTTATAATGTTCAGCACCCACTTCGAAACCCCGGGCAACTTTGCCCATGCGTCTGCATGGATAGCTAGGGGTTGAATACGAAGCGCGCTCCGCTCGCTCAGCGATGGAGAGGCTTCGGCGTGCTGCAACACAAGCATCGCGCTCGTGACATTTGAGGCATGGGGCGCGCTGATAACAGCGGGCAGATTGCCCGCGCTCGACTCCTCTGCGGTGGTCAGCCGCGAGGGGGAGGGCTGGGCGGTTCCCGTGGGAACTGTCATGTCTATGTGTGGATGTGGGCGCGGGACAGCGGGCACATCTATCACACCGAAAACATCGTTCGCTTGCGTGAAGCGAGTGCACGTTGGTTTCGTTTTTACAGAAACCATGAGACATGCACAACGCGGTGTTAGTGGGCACTGGGTAGTGGGCACTTTCACCATGTTTGAAGCGCAACCGATCTGAGTCGGTTTTATGTGCGCGAGCCCTGTGTGACAGGCTGTGCTTGTGTGTAGGGATGGGCACTGGGCAGTGGGCATTCTTACTACACATGAAACACCATCGGCCGTGGCCGGGACACCAGAAAATACACTCTTTTGGGGATTTATCTGGGTAGCCGTGAAAACGGCATTTGTGTGCAGGCAAGCGGGTGACAGAACCGACTTGTTGGCTGCAGAAAACACTGGAACAGTCACATTTGCTGGAACTGGACGAGTGAATAGCTTTGGTGTGAGTCTGGCCGCAGCGGGACTTAAACACCGTCGTTTTCCTAGCTGTGCTAGGACGACTTCGGGGCCTCGGGCTTCACCGTAATCCTAGGTCGCGGGCCACGTACAGCGGGGCGGCGACCGGATGAGCGGAAGCGCGGTCTCGCGCTTCGGGCCTGGCGGCGCTGTGAAGTGGAGGCAGTGGACGGTGGCTGTGGCTGTGAGCTCTGAGCAGACGGTTTCGCACGGCCTGCTGCAGAGCTGGAGCGCTTCGGGAGGAAGTGCTTCATAGCCTGTGACGCTTTCTGTACCTCTGCGAATCTCTCCGCGAAATCCTTGACGGAGGATCCAAAGAGGCCTGTGGCGGAAAGCGGGGCGTCGAGGAACGCGGTGCGCTCAGACTCGGCCATTTCCGAGAGCGTCAGCCAAAGATGTCTCTCAGTCACGGTGAGAGAGGCCATATTCCGTCCAATGGCTTGCGCTGCAGACTTAGTAGCACGGAGAGCGAGGTCCGTGGCACTCCTTAAGTCCGGCACGCAGATCGCGTCAGGCCCTTCCTCATCCAGCTTACGGAGGAGATCGGCCTGGAAGATCTGAAGCGTTGCCATGGTGTGCAGCGCTGACGCAGCTTGCCCGGCGGCGGAGAAAGCGCGGCGGAGCAGGCTTGACGTCGTGCGGCAAGCTTTAGAGGGTAGGGCCGACTTAGCACGCCGTCCAGCAGAGGGCGGGCATAAGTGGGCCGCTATCGCCTCTTCGACCGGCGGCAGCGAAAGGTATCCTTTGTTCTTGGCATCGTCAACAGCGGAGAATGCCAAAGAAACAGCAGGACGCACTCTAGCCGAATAGGGGGCGTTCCAGGACTTGGCGACTTCTTCGTGTAACTCAGGAAGAAAAGGCGCCGGTCTGGACGCAGGCGAAGCGCGCTCCCCAGGCAGGAAAAATCCATCCAGCCGGTTGTGAGCGGGCTGCTCAGGCGAAGACCACTCGAGGCCGAGGCTCGCCGCGGCCTGTGCGAGTACTCGCGTGAGCTCCGTCTCGATGGACGCTCTCTTGCCTGAAGACATGCGGGCAGGGGGCGCGGGGTCCTCAGAGCCCGCCCAATCCTCACTGCCTGACGCCAGGATAGAGCAGGAATCATCCTCTCCCAGCAGGGCTTCCTCATCCACGATGTCAACGGAAGCGGCGGCAGACGGCGGCCGCTGTCCGTCAGGAAGCGAGGGTGACGAAGCCGGGGAAGCAAGCGGGCGAACCGGCGAGCTTTGGCGGCTGAGGGAGGGTTCCGGGGCCCGCTGGGCACGGCCCTTTTTACGGCGCGACGCCGCGGCGGGCGGGGGAGCAGTCTCGGTGAAGAAGGCTAGGCGAGTCCTCAGAGTCGCCATTGCCATCAGCTCGCAGTGAGGGCAGCCGCCGTCAGCGAGCGCGAGAGCTGCATGTTCCTCACCCAGGCAGGAAACGCAAATCACGTGGCGGTCCCCGTCGCTGAGTGTGGCTCTGCACGAGCCGCAGGAAGGCATCTTTAAAAAGACGCTAGCTCTTTTAGAATGTGTGTCGCGGCGGCGACACACACACACAAAAGTACAGAGTAATAGAAAGGATATAAGCGCCGGAAAGCGCAGCAGGAAGGCAGGAAGGCGGCGCGGCCAGCGACTTCAGTGACTCATCCCGCTGAAGGTGCTCTCTCTCAGACGGCGCGGCTTCTTCTCCGGCTCCAGCGATGCGTGTGCTTCGCTTGAAGGATGAAAAATCAGATAATAGCTGCCTGCGAGCGGTATTTATAGGCCTAGACCACGCCCATTTCGGCGGGACGTGACGCAGCGGGCGCGAAGTGCCCTGATTGGGTCTGACGTCACGCCAGGCCTCGCTCGATAGGCTGCTGCAGTTGCCGCAGAGCAGCCAATAGGCGCGCGAGCTGTCTCGCCTATGTCTGCATGCTGCCGCAGCGCGTTTTGCATTATTACAAAATTAAGGATAATTTTTGGCTTCAATATCTCGCGGAAAAAGGATTTTCCCCTAGCGTAAGATATCTTACGCAGTACGAGAGACCTCTCGTAAGAGAACTATGAATTAAATAAAAAAATGTATAGGTATATAGGTATACAGTGAAATGATTTTTCATAGGTGTAAATAAGGATTATTTAATCATTATTATTATTAGTGTTTTATAAGAAAATACTACTTTTCAGTCTTTCTACTTAATGTCAGGTTTAATTCAATGTAAAACTTTTTTTAAAACTATTTTATGGTAACATTTTACAAAAAGGTCTAATTTGTTAACAGTTAATGCATTAACTAACACGAACTAAAAATGAGCAATATATCCTTAAGTTATTAACCTTTGTTAATAAAAAAGTTGACGTTCATGTTAGTTTACAGTGCATTAACTAATGTTAACAGATACAACTATGGGATCTTACAAATGTAGTAGTAAATGCTGAGATTGACATTAACAAATAATTATAATAAATGTAATAAATGCTATTGTTCATTGCTAGTTGTTCAAGTTAACTAATGTTGTTAACACTAAAGTCTTATCAAAAATTACATTAAAGATTATTCAAGCTTGCATACAAACAGTTTTATGTGCATACAAATGTTACACACCTTGGCGGGCAACAATGAGGCTTGCCATGCAGTCGGGTACGCTAGTGCCAGCAGCAAGGAAAGTGATTCCCATGATGTAATCCGGAATATCTAGTGTGTAGCTGATGATGGTGACCTGCAAGGCATTAATAAAACACCACATAATCATAACAATCATCATAATACACCAACCAATGGAATGACAAGAAAGTATATTTAGTAAGAATGTCCATATTTTGGATCTTTTTCTTACCATCCACACCATGAGGTAGGAAAAAATAGCAATCCAGAGGGTTGAAGCAAAAAAAGTGACCATGAACCAGCGATGCCAACGTGGCGAAACACAGTTAGGCACGGTGTAATACAGCAAAACACTCAGCGGCCACGATAGAAACCACTTCATACATGCACGGTATCCAGCTAATGCACATAATACACAGAGAAAACAGAGATACTAAGTCACAGGGAAACACAATGAAACAGAGCATTCATGTTACAAGTAGGAGGATAAGTACGCGCCAATAGTGGGAAACTCAGTATTTTTGTGCAGTGTGCACATGTCAAAAGATCCGATTCGCATTTTGTGACACATAAATGCGCAGATTAACCTGACCATTTATTTAGCGTTCATGTAAGCACTATGTTTGGATTCAACAATCGGAATGATTAAAACTGTGCCAGAGTGAGAACGGGTTGCTATTGGGTTTTATAAGTTAATATTCAGTAATATTACTAGTTTAACTACACTGACACTTTCGGATGAGAAATGAATTGAGCTGAATAATGACACTACTTTGCAACATTGACAGTGATTAAACTGAATTGAATCAACTTTAAACTGACTTGAGCTGAATAATGACACTAACTTTGTAACATTTGAATTTTACAACATTAACAGTTATATGAACTGAACGGTATCAACATCTTGACTAAATTGAGATGAATTTTGACACTATTGTATTCTATAGAGCTGCTGAAATGGAATGTTTCAGCATTTTACAGCATTACCCCTATTATTTTCCTGTTTATTAATGTGAAGATGCTTTAAAACAATCTATATTGCATAAACCGCAATATAAATAAATGTGTCTTGACTTGACTTATTACTTACAGTTAAATACATATTAGAAAAAGGTAACAAAAAATTCTCCTATAGATGATTCACGGCTTACCACAATAATAAACTATTTGAATAGTATACAAATACTAATACTAATAAATTGCATTCGATCTGCTTTCATGAACTAACCAGGAATATGAAGAGGTCTGAACCTTTCGTCCCCATCCTCATCCTCTTCTTCTGGCTGATTGTTTTCCACATCCACCTTTTCTCCTTTCTTACCATCCATCATTTCTGTGTCCTCAAGTGTCTGCTGTGGTTCAGCACTTCCTCCATTTACTATGCCTCTAGAACTAAAAGTCTTCACTGGGGTCCCGCTCTCCCTAAGCAGCCTCTGTCTCTGAAATGTGCAGGAAAGAGAAAAGCGAGGAATTTACATTTCATGCAGGGTTGGGCAATATTCTGAATTTAAGAATTTACTCCCCCTTTCCATTCATCAGTTGGAATTTGAATTTGAATGACAGGAAAAGTAAATTAATTGGCATTCAAAGAAATAAATACATTGACAAATAAAGCTTCAAAGAAGGCGTTTTTCCCCCAAATAATTTCAAAACTGATGTATATTTTTGAGTCATGGAACAATGTGTTTCAGTTGTTAAATAACATTTGTGTTTATTTTTTATTTTTTATTATTGTTTTTATGTCAGCCAATACAACCAAATAGTTGTATGTATATTGTAGTTGTACCACCTGATATGGAAAGTGTACCAATCTAGCCATACTTGAAATAAGCAGTTTTTAACCGTATCTTTTTTTTGAGAGATCAAAAACTGCCACAAGGATCATTTGGGCTCCTCTGGATGATTCATTTTCATGTTTACTGTTATTACCTTGTCAATTCATAATAAAAAAGCCATGTTTGCAGTTGTGCCACCCTGACATACAAATTGCTGGAAGTTTTTTTTTCAATTATCTCAACAGCTTTAAAACTACTGATAATTATAAAAATTTGTTTATATGAAAGATTTCAAACCTAAAATGATACCATAGTACCATTTTAAATAGTTTCTTAGTCTGTTCATTTGTTCGGACAGATGCACCACCTGACATTTTGGGGATTTAAGATAACAAAACAAAAAATAATGTGTATTATTTAAATGAACTAAAAATGAATTCATGCTAAATAGGTATTACAGACTTAAGTGATACTTTAAATGTCATGAATATATCAAATTATTTTAAATAGAAATAATGCACTTGGACACAAAAATATGCACATGTCATTCACCCATATATACTGCACACACACACACACACACACACACACACACACACACATATATATATATATACATAATTTATAACAAAGTATGTTTAAATTTAAAATAAACAAATTCAGGAATTGAACTGGAATGTCTGTATTATTAGGTAACATAAAAAATTCAAGTTCACCTCACTGATGAGCATGCGTCCAGCCATAGACAGACGGGTACGTGGGGAGAAATGTGGAGTGATCATAACACGCAGCCCAGCCTCCGGGAATGAGAGCTGGTGTGGTCTCAAGATCAGCAGCTCATCCACCATCACTACTTGAGATTCCTGCCCTGAGTCTGCTGGAGCTGAGAACAACACAGAAAATGAACGCATATTAAGAAGAACCACCAGTTTAGAAGTGCTGCATTCCTGCTATAGAAAATAAAGACATGCATGCATGAGTACCTTTCTTCAACAGCACCATGGAGGTGTTGCAATTGACTCCCACTTCATCACCCTCTTTATCTGTGGGCATTTCTCTCCTGACACAACACTGAGCTGGACTACCACATGATCTTTGGACAAAGCCGGCAATCTGACGGTTAAACCTGCGAATGAGATTAAAGTCACCATGAAATCAAAAATGAAAATGCACATTTTTTTATGGAACATTGCTGTGTTTATTATAAGTGATTTATCCGTACACATCATTGTTACACAATATTCATGTGCCTTGTAGTCTTTGATTAAAATAACTTCTCCTTCTTGCATTGACTTCTCTTCTCTGATGACGTGTTTACTGGCGCGAGGGCGTGCCAACCTGTCACTCACATGAGACCAACCAATGGGCAAACCACAACCACCCAATCAATTCCCCATGGACAAAATCAAATCCCATTCTACATTTTTTCTTGATCGAGAAGCCGTTTCACTCTGATATGTCACAATAAGGAAGAAAAGGCTATCGCAACTTCCGTTTCATGATGACTTTAAGGCTAAATCAACCAACAGTTTGAGTTTCTGTTTATGATAGACTAGATTTTGTCATATTTTATACATTTAAATTTTATTATACACTATTGTTCAAAAGTATGGAGTCGGTAAGATTTTGTCATGTTTTTTGAAAGGAGACTTATGCTCACTACGGCTGCATTTATTTGATCACAAATAACTAATAGTGTTTAATATGATTGTAATTTAAAATAACTTTTAAAGACATTTATAATGTTACAAACGATTTCTATTTCAAATATGCTGGTCTTTTGAACATTCTATTAATCAAAGAATCCTAAAAAGCAGTGAAACTGTTTTCAACATTGATAATAATAACAACAGCAATTATCAATAATTGAGCACTAAATCAGTATATTAGAATGATTTCTGAAGGATCATGTGACACTAAAGACCTGAGTAATGATGCTGAATATTCAGCTTTGCATTAAAATACGGTATATTACAATAGAAAACAGTTATTTTGAACTGTACTAATATTTCACAATATTAGTTTTTACTGTATTTTGATCAAATAAATGCAGCTTTGGTGAGCATAAGAGACTTCTTTAAAAAAATATTTCTTATTCCAAACTTTTGACTGGTAGTATATATCCTATATTTGCCTTCATTCTCTTGATATGATTTTAGCACCCTCTAGTGAGACAGTTTTGAGTACCTGGTGTCTACTTAAGCAGCACTATAATTGGTCTTTATATATAATTAGCAATTCTTAATTATGCTTTATCTCTAAAGCTGTTAGACACATTTCTTATAAGTATTCAGTGCTAAAAACATATTATATACAATGTCTAAGAGCATTATTTTGATGTTTTTGTGAAAATGATTAGTTCTTGTTCATCTCACTTAATTTCATCAGATATTTTAAGCACTTTTCATTATTACATGCATACTTACCTGTCATGAAGCTGTGATGTTGCCCAAAATTATGTTGCCCATTTTTAGGTGAAACTTTGAAATGTGTGGCACAAATGTAAATTCTTAAAATTCATTGCTATTCAAACTATAGTTTTTTAAACCGTATCAATAAATGCATTATTGTACATTTTTCACAGTTAACTAATATAATGTAGTTTCTCAAAGGGTTTTTCAGTCGCTGTTTCTCTTGAGGCACTTGATGGGGACATAAAGCACACCAGCCTCCAAAACACAACGTACTCTTCATATTGTCAACATGGGTTGTTGTATCTGTATGAGATAAGTATGTATCATCCTGTATTATCAACACCTCTGCATCAAACATGCTTTAGTTTCCCTCCTCAATAAAACAGAGAGCAGGGATGTTTATCTCAGTCTCTGACAGCTCAAGCTTCCCCTAATGGCCTTAAAAGGTCTTTAATGAAGACGGTTGTCATCTAGAAGATCCTTATCTCTCTAGAAGCTGTGTTGTCTGTACAACACTGTTACTCATCCAGGCTCCTTTCTAAACAATAAATGAAACAGGGTCCTCTCTCTCATATGGAGGAAAGAGGTGTCACGTATTAGCTTGAACTTGGAAATTCTTAACCCGTAGCAATAAAGAGAAGAGATGCTTGAAAAGGTTTATGATTGAAGCAAGAGGGAGGTCTGTGTAAAAGACGTTTTAGTCTAGGCTATTATTTTATAACTTCATTTGGGATTTAGAGCCAGACAAAGACAATGAGTACTACAGTATTAATTCTAGGATTGTATTTGACACTTTCTTAATTCCTCCCAAGGTTTCTTCCTCTCAAACCTAACCATCTTGGGAGTTTTTCCATAACACATTAGCCTTTGACTTGCTGACTTGAAGTTTTCAGACACAATTTTCAGTAACAGTGCTTTGAAACAGTATGGTTTGTTAAGAATGCTATACTAATAAAACTTAATACGACTTGACACTTTTTGAAAGTACTATAGGTGGAGCAATGTTCTCTCAAATGTTGTAAAGTACTTAATGGTACACTAAGTAACTTTTTTTTGTTCAACATACATCATAATTTTTTTTGTTTTGAATTACTCTGATTCACTATGGTAAGCCTATTATAAGAGTTTATATATTTTAGGCCCGTCGGGATGGTTTTCATGGGAAATTGCGCACATGCGTCACTCGCCCGTGTGTGTCTCGTCGTATCCGAGAAAAGATAGAGAAAAGATGCTCCGGCTACTTTGATGTGTGTCTGGCAGGGGTCCCCCTCAATATTGGAAAATGCTGCTTGTGTCCCACCCCGCAGGGACAAAAACTGTACATTTGGAACTTTTATTTTGAAAGCGCGACAAAGAAGATATCCGGTTTTGCCAGCAAGTCAAACCCAGAGTGATAGGTCAAACCTTCCCATTTCATGCTATGTTTGAATAATCACCAGCTTCATATTCTTCACCTAGTCTGAGCTTCTGATTGGTAGAGAGAAGTTAACATTACACTAGGAACATACAAATACATTACTGGTGCGCTTTGTATGAGGTAAATTAGTCTCAGTCAAGCGGTTAAAATTAGCAAGCTTTTTAAAATTGAATTATGGATACGAGGCGACGATTAAATCAACAATGGAATTTTGAATGGCACGTGTGTTATGCTTTGCGAGAGGTGCTAACTAATGTTACGTTAGATAGCTAGCCACATAGCTATAGTATGTTACTATTATGGTGGTGGGATGGACGTTTATTCATAGTGGCCAATATGTTCCCCCCAATGTCAAAGTCATTCCTACGCCCCTGCTACTCTGAATGCTTTCTAAAGGCAATGTGGTGGAGAACAGCATTATTTATACTCACTTCATGATAAGGATATAGACTCCATACATGGAGATCAGAAGCATGGATTCCCACCTATAACAATGGATACAAAGATTGTTAGCGAATACAACTCTCATATATAAAAATATCTCATATAAGTATAAATATATTAACTTTCTAATGCTTCTAAATAATGAGACTACTCTGCTTGAACATGTGGACATGGGTGTAAAAGAAACATACAGTTACAAGACTTACCATACAACTCTTTCATCATAGATAACCTAGAGAAAGGTGGACAAATGAAGGGGTAAAATGACTGGGATTTAATGATGAATTCTTCATGTATAATTTTAATTAAAACTCCACAGAAGTAAATCTAGAGATGCGCTGACCATCATTATCGAGTCTTTATACTTTTAAGGGGTTCACAAACTTTTTTTCAGTCAAACCCCTAAGATGTAAAATATTTACTTTAAGTGTTCCCTGAGATCTTAAGTTAATATTTCAATCATTTAACGACACATTCACAAGTTCACGGTTCTCTGATGTCAGTTAATGGTCACAAGTAAACAGATAAAATATTGAATAATTTTTTTAGTAAGTGATTTATTTTGATTTAAATGATCAAATTTTATATGACATTATGATTGGAAGAAATATTTTGGAAACAGTTCCGTTTAAGAGTATTCACACATTCGGGTTCGCTCTTTACAAGAACCAACTAACAATACAAGTTGCAATACAAATATTTATGTCTTAAATACCTTACTTTCAAATGCTCAAACCTTCGAGCTTTTAACATTACAGAACCTCAAGCTTTTATTTTGGCAAAATATTGGTACAATTATGGAAATGTCTTGACACTGCACAAGACGCTGCATCATGACGTTGATGCTATGGGAAAGCTTCTGAGTGAGCCTGTGTCTGAAGCATGTGTGGAAAACGCCAATCCCAATTGGCCAACAGCATAGTCACGTGACATAGCTTCAGCGTGTCACTAAGACCACAAATGGACGCATGAAATTCACGTCACCAGATTCTAATTGTCTGAAGGGAGATGCTTTCTGGCATTGCGTGAAGTATGCCAAAGTGACGCAGTGTCTCATTCCTTCTCAGGGAATGGGGTTACATAGGTAACCTGAGATGTTCCCTTTTGAGTGGAACTCAACTCTATGGGAACGTTAATACCCACGTTGCTATACTGAAAAAATACATGACCAACAAGGCTGTGAAGTATGCACATGCACAAACCCTTTGGTCTAAAGAACGGTGTAACCCTCTGGGGTTGACAACGAATCAGCGTGTTTTGCTGGATTTTCTTCACAAGCAGCAAAATCGACTTAAAATACTCTGTCATTTATGGTTATATGAAACTGTAAAAGGTCTACTTTTGTATGTGTTCACTTACAATCAAAACAAAACATTGTGCTTTTGTAAAATAAACGAAAACAAACAGGGTGTGCTTTCTGCCGTCTCGGTCTCCGTGAACTTTTTTCAGGAGAACATCTTTAAAATTAAACAAAACTCAGTGCACAAATATCTTTATAAACATTTAAGTTTCTACTTTTAAATGATCTAATTCAAAACAAAAACAAATATTCTCTGTTTATGTAATCTGTATGGAAAGAGAGATGTCAGTCGCTCATTATCCGATAATGTGAGCATGGCTACGCAGAGCGCACGCTATTCAAATGCTAATGTTCTGAGACGATCCATGCAAACAGTGTCAACGCCCACAAGTTTAATCAGATTCATGTACTTCATCTACATGTACTACGTCGTCTTGGGACGTGGTGAGGAATAATCCTGGAATAATTTACCTCAGAATAAGAGCAGTCTGGTTTCGAAATTAAACTGGTTTCAGTTTCATTTCGAGGAGCAAAGGACCCAGCCGAGGATTGTGAAGGGTAAGTTCTTTATTCTTAAGTTCTTTATTCTAATCGCGATATGGACTAGTGTCTGTAAACTGCAAAAAGACTGTTTAAATATGAATCCTGTATGTTATGCGTGTCTCTTAGAGATGCGCGGTTGGCGGTTACAGCCGCGGACTCCGCGGATAAACCGCGGATTGGGCGGATGACGTGACGAAAAATAATATTTTAATTAAATTCGGGCGGGTGGCGGGCGGTTGAACCAATCAAATGAAAAATATATGTATACACAAATCAACGGATGGCGGACGGGTGCGGTTTTGAAAATTGGTCAAAAACGTTGGTGCGGCTGGATGGCGGACGGATGATGATTTTTGTGATGCGGTTGCGGATGAAATAATAGCCCATCCGCGCATCTCTAGTGTCTCTGTGTGAATGAATGGCGCAGATGCACGGTTTCATTTACTTCACATACTTACTTTAGTAAACATACATGAACATGTACACATTGACTAGTTTAGCTAAACTATATTGCTAAACTGAGATGAGTGAAACTGACTGAAATATGTTGAAATAAAATGTCTTTGTATAAGCATCGTATTAAACTGCAAATTAACATTTATATGCTCCATAATATAACATAAATACGATATATATATAATATGTTACAGACGTAATATGAAGGTTTAGACAAGATTTCGTTGACCTGTTTTGGATAGATTATGAAGGGTTTACTATAAAATAGTCTACTGCCACATCAATGAAGCTTTGTTAGCAAATTTCAGCTCATATGCTAAATATATAATATAAAATCTAATATACAAATTTTGTTCACGTACTGTGCAATAATATGCATGAGATCACAAAAATGGACACAAAAAGTGGACATTATATTAATGTTAATACAATAGTTGCTATGATTCTTTTATCAGTATGCTCACAGTTGTTGTTTTTTTCTTCACAGATTTGAGAATCACAGTGACCTGATACTGGCCCACATTGGACATACTGACTAGAACCAGGAACGTATTTTCTCCAGTTCATAGAAACACTAAATGCCTTGGAAATGCCAGGTATGTGATGTTCACTGAAAGGGATAGTTCACTCAAAAAATGAAAATTCTGTCATCATTTACTCACCCTCAAGTTACTCCAAACATTCTTCAAAATATCTTCTTTTGTGTTAAGCAGAAAGAAAAATACAGGTTTGGAGGAACTTGAGGGTGAGTAAATGATGATATAATTTCATTTTTGGGTGAACTATTTATTTAAATATTTGAACAGGACTTGTTTCCAGGTATGACTGTGTACTCAAAATGTGCCTTCAACATTTATTTATATTTGGATTATATTGTTAACTATATCCTAAATAAACTACAAACAAAATGTAGTACTCCTTCCTATATATATATTTATTTATTTTGTCCTCACTTTCTTCCTTGTAGTTCCCTCTCAGTCACATACCTGACTGAAAGGCTCATTAGGGGCAGGGTTTTAATCTCCTCAGGTGTGAATCAAAGCTTTATTCATGATCATTCATGCCTACTCTCATATGGCCTTTGTAAGCAAAAAGTGTCTTACAAAATTTAAATCAATATTTGTTTTATGTGAATGAGTAGGCAGGATGATATTCACATCATTTTGAAGTTAAAACTCTAGGCTACAAGAACCAGTTCTCAAAGGTCTTGTGGACACATATTTAATATGTTTTTTGTGATCTTATTTCAGTGACTTAATTTTTTTTTTTTTTATATAACCACACATAAACATTATTTTCTCCAAAATACAAACATGTACATACATGTTTCTCACATATTATTGTAGCCCCGTTTCAGTGGCGGCTGCTGGTCTTTCAAAGAGGGGAAGCTCATTTTCGGCCTACATCATAAAAACTGTCCATTTATTTGTACGTAAATTCTACGTTCCTTTTCAAGAAAATGCTCTGTGACCCTGTCGTACCAACTAGGCGTCTTTTCCAGTGACTTGACCAGTGTCCTCTCAATGGCCAGCAGAGTTAAATATAATTGTATAAATGTAATAATATAATAAAGGTATAAATAATAATATAATAAAGTATAATAATACTACTAATAATAATAATATATATTTTTAATTATTTTAATAATTATTTTTTAATTATTACTAATAATAATATAAAAAATATAATAAGTAATAATATAATAAAGGTATAAACTCTAAGTTGCGGTTGTTCATTTTGACTTGGAGTCGGACAATAATGCCTACAGAGCCACAGAATATATGTAATTGTGTGAAATGTATTATGAAAATTGGCTAGCAATTTCAACAAGCAAATACCAAGAAATAGGTTGCAGCGATTTGTCTTTCGACTACAAATCTGCGATGGGACTGAGCTCGAATAGCTTCAGCATCAGCGACTTTTTATTATATGAAATCGCTGTCAATCAAAAGGAGATGCAGCCTTTCGACAGACCCTCCAATCATCACGCAGAAGCCCGGAGTCCAGGCCAGCCCACTCCATTCACCCCCAGAGACGCTGAGCGTCCGTGGGCGGGACATCATCGCAGCATTTATCCAATGACCGTCTAGTTTCGAAGCAGCCCCATTGAAGTCAATGGACGCTGGGCTTCAACAGGGAAATGCACTGTGACGCTACGGGAATGTATGAGAAGGAAATCGAGTCAGCCGACCTGCTATATGTAACTGATTCTGAACGAACTCGACTTTGAGATGAACGTTTTCTAACGCATTTTTAGTCAAAATGGTAACACAATAGAGCATATTTGACCATTCATTTTTTGACATTATAGAGGAAGCCGAGCTTCCCTTGCAGACTTTAGCCATTAATATGTTTAAAAGCAACTGAAAAAAGCACACGTCAGGGAATGTCAACACTTCACCAGGGCCCAAAAACACAATCAGACCCCAGAGGGTTAACACAAAGGAGTCAAAGCCTGGGGTCAATCCAATTCAACAAAAAACATCCATGATTGTGTGGAAAGGGCCAGCCTGCCGGAGCTCAAACATATAAAGGCATATTAATTTAAAAAAAGAGTGTGCCTCATTACCCCAAGGACGAAGCCTACCACGTCCCACAGGTAACTGACATTGTCAAGACTGAAAGGGCACAATCTTAGAGTACTTCTCTAAGAAGGTAGTCCCCTGGGTGCCAGGAGGTGAAACATACTGTGCACTTCACAGACCTGAAAAGGAACCTAACCTAATATAAAGGCTAAACTTCTCCACAGAGAACACCTTTTGAATCACAAAGACTGGACGATACTAAGGCAATTAGGTTGTGAAGTATGGATACGCACAGACCTTTTAGCCTCCATAAGATTCCTAAGAATCCTTCCTTTGCAATACAATTCAATAAAACCCATGAATGTGAGCAGAAAGGGACAGCCCACTGTAGCACAAAACATTTCATAATGGTGCACCTTAAGCCTACCACACTCTTAGTATGGTATGCTTAATGCTAAGTGGGCACTGCGCACCTCATTAGCAAAGAGAAACGACCAACCAATAAGGCTGTGACTTTCGTTTTATAAACCTTATGGCCAAAAAAGAAAGATTATACCCAAAAATCCTGGGGTAAAATCCATCCAACTGAAGAACAATATAAATGTGTGCAGGAGGAATAATCCACAGCAACGCAACATCCCAAAATGGTGCACCCTTATGTAAGGCCTAAAATTAACCCATAGTTTGGGTACAGTATTAATGCATAGAGGCGAAGCATGCTGCCTGCCTCATAAGCAAGTGAGAAATAATTGATTAAAAAGGTTGTCATTTTAATTTGTCTATTTTATGGACCTATGGTCAAAAAGAAGAATAAACCCATAGGGACCTGAGATCCTGGGATTGAATTCATATCCAAACAGCAGAACCTTGTGAATGTATACGGAGAGGACCAGCCTGCTGCAGCACAGACATCTTGTAATGGCTCACACTTAGCTAGCACACTCCTAGTGGAGTGAGCCCTGTTGCCTAGAGGTGAAGCCATTTTGCGTGCCTCGTATGCAACGAAATCGCATCAACAATATAATGGAATAGACTCTGCTTAGAGACGGGGGAACCTCTGCCATGGCCTCCAAAGCTGAAAAGTAACTGATCGGATTTACACTACAAGTCTGAGTGGCCAACGAAAATCCTCTAGGTCCTGACTGGGGACAAGAGATAAAGCCTTTCTTACTCTTGCAAGTCAAACGGTGGAGGAGAAAAGACTTAAAGGATGACCGAATGGGCGATCGAAAACAGCATCTATGTAACGTAACCCAATCTCGGGTACAATAAAACTTTGACTAGTCCATGGGGCAAAAACGAAACAGGAGGGGGCAACTGAAAGGGCCTGCAAATCTCCAGTTCTCAAGGTTCAAGGGTTCAAGGTTCAAGGGTCTTTTATTGTCATTCCATACACATTTTTACATGAAGGAACGAAACTAAGTACTAAGGATCCTGTCAAAAAACAAAATAAAAACATTAACCAATAAAAACATTAGAAACTAGGGAGTATGTCTAAGCAGCTTCGTTAATAAATAGCATAATAGCAATAAAAATCTAGAATGGACAATGCAAGAACAAAAAGAGTGCAATAATCAGTGATAAAACAGTAATCCTCTGTGCCGATTTCATCACAGACAGCTGCAGAGCCTTCCTGTGTGTGGCAGAACAGTTTCCAAACCACACAGTAACACATGACGTGATGATACTCTCCACTGCACACCTATAGAAGGATGTAAGGACTGTGGAGCCCAGCCCAGCCCTCTTGAGCCTCCTCAAGAAGTACAGCCATTGATTGGCCTTCTTTATTATACTCATGGCATTAGTATGCCAGGTTAGGTCATGGTCGATGTATATTCCCAGATATTTTAAACTAGGGATGACCTCAATAGATGTTCCTCCAATGTAGATAGAAACAGGAAGGCTCCTAACGACCCTCCTAAAATCCACAATCATTTCCTTCGTTTTCTTATCATCTGCTCTTTCTCTGCTCTGTCTCTTAAGCAAAGTCAGAAACTTCTCTGAGTCTGACTCCAAGGGCTCAACCAGAGCCTCTGATAAGACTTCCAGAACTATGGAAAGACCCCAGGAAGGAACTCGAGGTCTGCAGATATGCCTCAGCTGTAAAAAATGAGAAACATGAATATACTAATATATACAGTATATATATAACGTACATCTAAAACTCCTAAGATCCTGATGGCTATTTAGCATTCAAAATTGAGAGGAAAGTGCTAAAATAGAGAGCTTATTAAGCACAGCCAATAATCAGCCAGTGACAACACAGTCTGAAAGATGGCTAGAAGTACTGTCAATATAACTTATTTTTTTTAGATACAGGGAGAAAGATGTAAGAAACTTGTAGATACAAAGATACATAAAAGAATGATGAGATCATTGTTTGTACATAGTCGGAGGAAGGAGAGAAAGAAAGGGGAACACCCTTCTGCCTTATTTGGTTGCGGACCCGTAATCTCTGCAAATGTGTCATCTGCCTGGCTTTCTTCTCTTGAGAAGCTGGTGATGTGCATTTCAGGCATCTATTTATGTTCTTAGTTGCACACTGATGCTATGTCACCTGACCATGCAGTTGACCAATCAAGATTGTCTTTTTCCACACGTGCTTCAGACACCGGCTCATGCAGAAGTGTTCCCATAGCGTCAAAGTCATTACGCAGCATTGAGTTCCACTCAAAAGGGAACTTCTTCGATTTGATAATCTCGATTTAATAATATATATTGCTATTTTAGTTTTATTTCAATGAATTCTGCAGCCCAATTTGGTTATTTCGACGTTACATTTAGTTGAATTAATTCATTAGCTTTTCATCAACTCATGAATCCCCTGCAGTTCCCTCATGAACACCCATTTGCAAATCCCTGCCTTAATAAAACAATATAAATTGCTTTATACTATTTCTCTTCTCTTTTGTCCTCATATGTACCCATATACTCACCAAAATCAAGGCCAACACCGAGAAGATGTAGTACAACGAGTCTCTGAACATAGGCCACCAGGTAAGGACCACCGTCTAGGGCACAAATGAACACACGAGAAACTGTGGCAATATTCTTATTCCAAGTGTCAGCTCACAATTCTGACTTTTTTTTCTTGCAATTGCAAGTTTATTTTTCACAATTCAGACTTTTTCTCGCAAAGGTCATTTGTACCTTCTTCACACAATTTTATGCTTCTGCTAAAATGTTCTCATAAGCTGAGAGGAATGAATGATGAGGTCATATTAGATCAGTATGTCTACCTGACGGGCAAAGATGCCACACACTCCAATGATGACCAGTATGTTGAAGACAGCCGAACCCACAATGGTGCCTACGCCGACATCCCCCTCTGTGATAAATACACCTGTCATCAAGCACATGAACAATGGTAACAATATGTGGCAGAGGAATTACATTGATCATTAAACAAATTTCACATTTTACCATGTGGTTTAAATTATATATATATAAAAAAAACTCAATGGACTTTAATTAGTTTGATAAAGAGCACCTATGATAAATATACCTTGATGTTGTTCCAAACCTGTATACATTTCATCCAAAGAACACAAAAGGATTAACTTTTGAAGAATGTTTCAGCTATTTTTCTGAAGGAATATAATAACTGTTTGAAGGTAACAAACTGAAAAATTTAACTATATATTCATTTGAACGTGATTTTCAGTAAATAAGGACTTACATTTCTGTCCAGTAGGGCTTGACAGCCCCTGGTAACTTCATCAAGTCAATTTTTATTTATTGTATTTGACATTATATGCTTTCATTGTATGGAAAAGAACAACTTGAATATTTAAAATGTCTCCTTTTGTGTTCAGTGGGTTTGTAATGAAGGTGAGTAAATTATGATTTACCTTTTAAAAAAAGGTAAACATTTTGTTAAAAAAAATGCATCAATCTGTCATCACAGTATTGAGGACAGGACTTTTGCAATGTAATATATAAAAAGTAGTATGAGCACATCTTAACCAATCATAACCAATCAAGTGGAGGTAGGTAATCAAAGGTAGTGTAAAATAAAACTGACCAATTAAGGAAGTAAATAATTCGGGAGCAGAACTTCCAGCAGCCATAAAAGTAGCTCCAGCCACATCTTCACTCAGCTGCAGATTCTAGTGAAAAGCAGTAGATGATTAATCATGGGTACTAGCAATAATAAGAAAATAATAAAACTGTCTCTTTGACGATTCCTTGTACAGTGTCTTACACAATGTTTCAAAATATTTATCTGCACTCATGGATACCACACCAAATGCCATGTACATCAACCAAACTTCCCTTGCTAAAAAGAAGTGTGCTATATTGTTCTGAATGTGCACTTGTAATGTACACCAAAAAGTATATATATATAAAATAAAAAAAAAACTATTATTTGTATCTGCAGATTATATAAATTTTAATATTACATTATATTTTAAAGGTACTAAATTGCAACTTTATCATTACAAACTTTGTGTAATTACAAATATATTAAAATACATGACCTACAAGTTTCATTAGAACTGACAATAAAATATATTTAGTATTCCATAAATGCTTATCAGTACATTCAGCAGTACATTTATAACACAATAGAAGTAATTTACGAAATTACTTCTATTAAGTCTACAATGGAAACTGCAGAGAGGGCTACTGGATCTAGATGGCTATGGATCAGGAGGAATGATTTGTGGGCTAATGCTGCTAGTACACAAGTCAGGGTCTGTTCAACCCTAGCTGGGTCACCTGAGTATGGGTCAGGGAGTATAATGATGAAAGACCCGAAACACAAGAGGAACTCAGAAACATCACTTAGGATGTGTGCCAGTGCATCCTAGGATGCATCTTTAGACCAATTTTTTCTTTTAAATTTATTTACCAAATTTAAATAAATAAAAAGTTAGTGTGTGTGTATAAAGTGGGCAGAATGCTAGATCTAACAACCTGTAGACAGTATACTTCAAATCCATTAACATATGTACTGACATATCATTTAAGACTTACTGATAAAAACTAATAATTCAACTTTATTTGGACTATTTTTTATTGCACAATGCACATTTCTTAATATTAAGCCAAAAATTAGTTTCAATATCATTATTAATAAGGATTGTATGATCTCTGTATAATATCTGCATGCAAGATATTTAAAGTGTACCAGTTCCACTTTAGCACAATCGAGTATACTTAAGTATATATTTATTTGGACTTCAGCACTACTTCTCCACAATTAAAGTGCATTTAGTACAAAATTAGTAGTTCCAATTTAGCAGACTTGAAGTATACAAGTTTAGTATACCAAAAGTACAAGTGCAGGGTAATTGTTATAAAGTACATAGTATACTTAGCACAAAATAAATGGATTTAAAATACATATAAGTATACATGTGTTTCAAATATTATTTTTTTTTCACTAGGGAACTGACGGAAAAAAACCTGTAATTTTTACCATTCCGAGTCTTCGTTTCACATCAGGTGGTTCTTTGCCTCCACATCGTGCATTAAAATAGTTTCACGAGTTCACATGTTAATGAAATCTGATGTAATATTATAATGCGTATTTGGCTTGCTGTCCGGGGGGAGGGCTCCGAGCTCGGAATTCGGCCCGACCCCAGAGTACTCCCCCCTATGAATGTATAGATCATAGGAATCTATGAGCAGACCCATCTGAATGTGAGGTGATGGGCTGGTGGCGGGATGCTGAGAAATTTGTCGTGAGACAGGAGGTAGGGGAAGGCTTTATTTATACTGGCTTCTTCTTGTGCTGATTGGATGATTACCTGAACATGCTCCTCCCGAACTTTGTTACATAAAACTTCATTTAATGCACACCTAGCGCCGTGGATTATCCCTTATGTTAGTTCCGTTCTGGTTGTGAAATATTTTGGGTAGATGTAGGCCACTTAATGTTCAGCACTCATTGGATTATGAAATTTATTAGGTAACTTCCTCAATGGACAATTTTTTACTATTACTAATACTTCTCTTGTGTTGGATCCGGATGGCGTGTTATTTTACAGTAGAGATGTGCGGATCAGCCCACACATTATTTTTCTTTCTTTCTTTCCTTCCTTTTGTTTTGTTTTTGAAATGTAAAATTTCTCTCGGATCTGTTTGCCTTGATTGCTGCTTAAACAAGTGAACCCTGCAACTGCGTAGATTAATGAGAGTCTGCAAATTAGTGCCTGACGAAAAATTAAGCTTTAAACACATTAGCTCATTAATTTTTTTTGCGCATATGCCACCATGGTGTTGATCCAAAGCAGTCTCAACTACCTCAATACTAGAGGTATTGAACCATAGGCATTGGCAAGGTCAAGCCAAAGCACAACCAGGTTTAATTTAATTACAATTAACATACAGTTAAGTGTCTGAAAACATTGCATTCAGTTTGAAATTGTCACGGGGTATTTGAAGGCGAACAGACGAAGAAGGTTCTAAACAACAATAGTTTTAATAATACTATTCCCGAAGGCAGGCAGACAGATAGATAGATAGCAAACACGAATAACATAACTGTTATTATTAGGAGAGGGAACAACTTAAGTACTAAACAGAAATGAGGATAATTAATTAAACACAGCTGACACATATAAACTAATAATGACGGTAACCAAGGAGACAGATGAGTGGCAGAAATCTGCACAAGGGCACGTGACAAATGTGTCTTTTCACAAAAACAAAAACTAACAGAACATAATGGTGACATCATGCCCCCCTGATGGAACAACACAGGGAGGGCCAGAGGGGGCTTTGGAGTTGGACGAGGTGATGGTGATGGGATGGTGAGAAGCAGACAAGGAGGGATGATGGCAGGATGTGGCGACGGGCTGGTGACGGCAGGACGACTCAAAGGGATTGTGATGGTAGGATGACGAGACCCCAGTGGCAACGATGTAGACTTATTGATGGCACAGACCCAGAGTTCTCTAGTGTTGACAGCCCACGGCGGAGACGAGGGAGGAGCCAAGATGTTGCTGGCATGGCTTTTGACATCTGGGTGACGACCGACGGAGACAGAGCCAGTGGATCCGATGGCCCAGATGGAGGGTCAAGGGAGCTGAGCGATATCGCTGGTTCTGGAGACCCAAGCGATGTCGTGGCGACGAACATCGTAGGAGATGCCAGAGTACCTGAGGACAGAGGCGATATCGACAGGAAGGATGAACCTGCTGCAGCCAAAGGGGTGGACGGACGGAGCTCAGCGGATGACCCAAAAGTCCGTGGGGGTGGGACGAGGGTCTCTGGTGGAGCCGAAGGTGGGAGGAGCCAAGACGGAGCCGACAGGTCGACAGGCCAAGATGGAGCGAAGCGATCCGAGGCTGGAGGCAGCTCGCAGTATCCTCTTGAGCCCCTTTCACACAGCGCTTTGAACCCGGGAAATTGCCGGCAAATTGCCAGAGTGCCTTCTGTGTGAACGCAAACACGACCCGGGATTGATGCCGGGATCGATGCCGGGTTGGGGACCTAGTAACATTGCCGTGTTCAGTCCCGGAACGCGCGCTGTGTGAACAAAAGCCATAATAATGCCGTGTCGTAGTGATGACGCTGAAGCGCGGGATCGTTCGCCAGCTGTGAAACGGTACGTAATGCGCAAGTTTATGATCGAATCAGAGTAAAAAATGCACAAGCGTGGTTTCTCGAGAGAGAAATCGCAGCTCATCAGTAAACTTAAGAGATTACAACTTTACAAGTCACATCGATGTCACGTGTCTTTACGGCATTTTTACGGGTTGTGTGTGAACGCACTCTCTGATTCCGGAAAATCACTGGCAGTGTGAATGAACCAAAATCAAACGAACCCGGGTCAAATCCCGGGTCACTTTATCCGTGTATTTTCCGGAATCTCTGTGTGAAAGGGGCTTTGGACAGGCGCTGCTGGTGGTTGCATGACCTGCGGCTCGACGTCCTGGCAGGGCATCCACAGAATTGTGGTGGTGGTGGTGGTGATGCAACCAAACTTGAGAGGCTGACTGTAATTATGATGCAGTCCACACAGGATACCGCAAAGAATAAATCCCAGTTCATATTGTTGCACTTACACACAGATACAGTCACAGTACCCTTGTGACAATAAAGATGATTCTGATACTGGGTGGGAGTTGATATCTCCCCATCGAAGTCTATCAGCCAGTCCAGGGGGGGGGGAGAGAGTCCATTTTTGGTCCTGTCATCTGTCACGGTAGTGATGTTACTTATGACACTGAAGCTTCAAAGCATGTATTGAGTTTGCAGCACAATTTCTCATGAAGCTAGTCAAGCTACGTGCCAGAGCGCGTATTGTTTTCAGAGAAACACATGATCAACGAAAAAAAGAAGCCTTTCTTTCTTTCTAGTCACGTGAATGCTTCACTTTGCGTGTCGGAATGTTTGAACCCAGACCACTACTCTACAGGTTTTTGGAAGTTTAAGTCCATTTCCTTTTTATATATATAAATAAGCCTATAGCCTATGTTACACGATCATATATTCTGCCATATAAACAGCATAGAAACCATAAAATATTTAGACCACCATTTACTTGCATCAAGCAACTCTGTTTGTATTTTTATAATTAGTATTAATATAATTGTTACATTTAATTTATTGCCACACTTTAATATGTATAATTTTAACATTTAGCATTGTCAGGCTTTTATTTGCGCTTAATAGATGAGGCGCCACGCACTATTGCTATAAATTTGACCTGCCACAAGATGGTACTGTTTTCGACACTCTTGATGCTTTGAATCTTTTCCCGGAACAATCAGGGGAAAGCCTCAGTGCTTCTTGAGGCTTCATTTGCCCATCCCTATGTCACGGGGTGTTTGCAGGCGAACAGACGAAGACAGGAGAAGATGGTTCCAAACAACAATAGTTTTAATAATGCTATTCCCTTAAGCAGGCAGACAGATAGCAAACACAATAACATAACTGTGACCACACCAGGAGTGCAGGAGAGGGAACAACTTAAGTACTAAACACAAATGAAGATAGTTAATTAAACACAGCTGACACATATGAACTAATAATGACGGTAACCAAGGAGACAGATGAGTGGTGGGAATCTGCACAAGGACACGTGACAAATGAAAACGAACTGAAAGTCCATGAAAACAGAAACTAACAGAACATAACAGTGACAGAACTTATGTATATTCTTTTAAAGTATTTTGTTTCTGTAATAAGTACTCTTTTTAAAAGTATGCTAAGTTTACTTCTTTTTCACAAGAGTTCCCAGTGGCATGAATCTCTGCTGTTTTAAAGGAATTATTAAATCCTGACAAATTGTGAACAAAGGGAATTTCCTAAAGGAACATGAATAAAGGGAATTTCCCAAAAGGAAACACACCTTTCAATCTTGATGTGTTAATTAACACTTAACCCAGAGTTCATGACACAAAGCATCAGTGCTGACCCATGGGAGCAGGGAAACAAGGCTGTCATCACTTCGTTTTCTGAGAAATGGCAAAAGTAACGTGTTGTCATTCGTTTTCCAGTTGAAATGTCTGACAGGTGGCTTGACTCACCTCTGAGATCTTCTCCAGGGAGGGGACAAAATAGTCATCGCAAACAAGAGCAAGTGCGTAGAACATATAGATGGCCTGCAACAAGAAGAGAGAAGATTAGATAGATAGATACTGTAGATAGATACTGTAGATAGATAGATAGATAGATAGATAGATAGATAGATAGATAGATAGATGCATCTCACTCACACATAGAACGTGTAGTAGTATGGCACCTCTCTTCCGCTGTTCTTTGGTGAAGATGTCCTCAGGGAACTCATGAATTGCTAATGGGAAGATACCACATAGTATGGACATGGAATCATTAGAAAAAGTTGTGCTTGTTGGATTTTCAAAACCCATTTAGTTTAATGTGGGGTGGACTAGTTGCATGTTCAGGCAATAAATACAGTCTGACAGAGAGGAATATGAACTTTAATGATGACAGAACCCACTTCTATTTATAGCAGCCCATCATTGTGCTACTGAAACCTTCCTTCTTCACACTCATAGGTCACACATACACACAACCTCTAAAACCACTTTTCAACAATATAAAAAAAATTAAACAGACAGAAAAAAATTTTGTGACGATAATTTTACTTACAATAAACCATCTCGATCTACTCTGTGAAGTCACGTAAATCTCACTCAAAAGCACACATCACCCAAAATCTCGTTGATCATATAGTAAAATTAACCAATTAATTCCACGAATTAAGTATTCACAGATTAAATAAAGATTCGTAAATATTTGTACTTCTGTAAAGTTGTTCATTCGTAAATTAGTTTAAGAAGCCTGTCAATAAATCAATATTGTACGTTTAGTGCCTATGCAAACAAAGGTAAATGTACGCATGCCGTTGTATTGAAACATTTTAAGTATAAATACATGCAAATACTCATAAGATCATGTTGCTACTATCCACTCTCATTTTATAGCTCTATATTGTTGACAGCATGTCAATTGACTAATTTTTACGAGATATTTTAGGAAAAATAAGTTCTCAGTCATGTTTTGGAAAAGCACCTCTGACTCTGAGCAATACAATTTTCCACTGGGATGCTGCTTCACAGACTTCCTTAGGAGAAGGACTTGTGCAAACAAACGCATGCACAGGAATGATTTTCTTTTCTTGCCCTTTACATCCCAGACAAAACCTCTTCACCCCTCCTTTATTTACAATGGTTTGTTTTGCTTTCTCTCATTGATTGTCTTTCTTTCCTTCTCTCCCTCTTTCTGTCCATCGTTTCTTTTTCCTTTCTCTTTCCTGTCATCTTCTTCACCTCTTCTCTAGCCCAGTGTCAAAAGACATGTTTTGGCTCTATGTTAATCGCTGAATCGTGCTGAAATAACCTGGCTCCACTGAACGTCCTGACGAGTTGCCTCAGCGAAGGCAGTTACTATGGAGACGTCTTCCCTAGGGCAGAGAATTGTTGACGAGCAGCGGCAGGAAGCCAATGGCAACAGAGCGAAAGTGAGAAACTGGGTGGAGGATATATCTTTCCCATGGACTTGAATCAGGAAATATGGAAAAAAAGGAGGGACAAAGAGATGACAAGCAACACAGAAGTGCAACTGCTAAAAATACTTCATTTCCCTCTCCCAGGGGGAAAGTCTTGGGGTTCTGTGAGAAAGACACACATATAAGATGGTGTTTGACTCCAACAAAAATAGAGGAAAGTGTGTAAATCAGATTGCAGAGCAAGTGAATGATTTTAAGACAAATTGTATAAAGGGAAAAGCTAGGATAATGGAAACTTACACACTCTATTTTCACAATTGTTTTTTTAGTCTCAACCTCACATAAATGCCAACCTGTCATTGCATGATTTGTAAACAAATACATTTTAATGTTTGCATCACATAACTAGCTCCATTTGTCTGGCTTTTTTGATGTAGTAAACTTGTTCGGTAGTTCACCTGGTACAGCACTGCACCTGTGATGTGGAGCGTTTGGGTACGAGACCTGTGAAATCCGAGACACAATAAAGAGCTCAAAGACTTGTAGAAGCAAGATAAAATGGCACAGTTACATCAGCAAGTGTGTTTTTAGACCATGTGTGCTTTTGTTAACACTATCAGTTAGGTTTAGTGTAGGGTTTCAGGGCTTTTATTAACATAGCACTGGGGCTACAGAGGTTGACATTTTTGTAATATAGGCCACAAAATTGTAGCACAAATAAAAAACATCAGTTCCCTTTCGTGGTCACTACGAGTTACGTCATGACGACGAATGGGGTTTCGCTTAGAAAGCCCCTCACCTTCGAGTATACAAAACGAGCCAATGGCAAGAAAATGCCATGGGTCTGCAGAATTTGCATGGCGTAACTCCGCCCCACCTCGTGGGTATATAAGGAAGTACGCTGGCAACATGCAGTTATGTTTTCGCTTCGGAGCCAAGAGTTTTCTTCACTCCCACACGCCATTCTGAATTATTTTCACTCTACGAGACGAGCGGCTCTCCAGTGTGCTGGTGCAATGGCATGTTCCAGCGAGATCCCATTGTCTGCTGCTGATCTGTGCAGTGATCTGTCAACAGTGTGTTTGCTTCTACCTGGGAGCTTCATCACTCTGCTAAACTTTTTTCTCTCTCTAAAAGAGCTGCACGTGGCACATCTTTTTCAAGACGCTTCGTCCGTGTGTTTTCTGGATGTGGGCACGTGATCCATCTGCCTAACGGTCACGAGCGCGCATGAGTCAAGTTTTCATTGCGGGAACATGACCATCACGATGTTTAGATCGAGACTCAATGATCTCTGTGTGGGTAGAGTCCCCCCTGCCACACCCCAATCTATCTCTTCCTCGAGAGGGGATACTTTGGCTGGTGGCCAGGGTGATCTGAGGGTTATGGTGTGGCACAATAACTGACGAGTCATTCCTCGGGCCACGCCCCCCTCCACATCGCAAACCGTGGAGCTTCTGTGTGTGCCTGTTTCCTCTCAGGGACCCAGTGTTTTCTTTCGGGGCTCCGGCGGATAATTTCATGTCACTCACAGCATCACAAGGCGGGCTTGATTCCTCTGGAAATGAGGATTCGACTGCATTGCCTCCCTCGATAGTGCCAGCGTTAGCCGAGTCAGATTCAGAGCTGACGGCCATGCTTTCCCGGGAAGCTGAAAGCATCGGTTAGAGTGGCGCCGCCCTCCCCCCGAGCGCTGTAGGCTTGACGATTGGTTCCTGGGCTGGAACTCGCCCCCATTGCCTTTCTCTTGGATGTGCATCAGGACGCCTCCGGGTCGGTCGATCACGGTCTGCAGTGCTGTGTGTCGCCTTCGCCTTCAAGGGAATGCTGACCCGTGAGTGAGACCAGGTCGCCGTGGAACGCTGGCCCTTCCCTGGCCAACACTGACAGAACGTGAAAACTCGACCACGCCTCCACGCAGGGACACTATGCCTCCCATGTCCGGGCTGGTCAATCCGCTGCGCACTGCACTGACCTTGCTCTACGGGCGACATCGGTACCTGCACGGTACCCTAGGCCAGGTGATGTCCACAAGTGTGGTCCAGAAATGGGCTCAGCCAGGTTGATGTGAGGGGTATGAGAACTCATTTTCTCAGCTCCCCCATGTTCCAGGCTGGGCTCTTTGGCAGTGTGGTTGAGGACTGCACCCAACAGTCTTCGACCCCTCAGAAGCAGACTGAGGCCCTTCTGCACCGACGGTCATCCGTATGTGCGGTTTTCCGTTCGTGCCTCCCTGCGGCTCCTCCCCTCGAGCCTTCACCGGCCCTGAGCAGCAGGAGGTCACAGGAGGGCGACACCACCCGTCTCCGCCCCTAAGCCGGCCAAACGCCAGGCTAAGCAGCACTACTGAGACGGGCAGCTTGGAGTTAGGGCTCAGTTCTTCTTAGGAGCTGGTAGCAGGACCACTCCTTCCCCTGGTGGAGGGCCGGGGGAGAATATTTTGTTTTCTAAGAACTGATGCCCCTTCCTCCAAGCCCCAAGAGGTCGTGGATGGCAGTGTGGGACGCTCCGCCTTGCCACTCTCGTCCCCCTCTGTCGCCAGACCCCTGTCAGAGCAGGCCCCCGTGGAAAGCTGGTCCTTCCCTGGCCTCCTCTGTCAGGACGCGGCTTATGACTGTGCCCCTACACTGGGACGCTGCGCCTCCGATGTCTAGGCCAGTCATTCCGCCTTGCTGCCCCATCGAGGGTACGTCTGTGGTTTGCGTGACCCCGCTGGTACAGTTTTTGGGAGCCTGGCTAGAGCTTCCCAACCTGTCCCGCTGGGTCGCGAGAACCATCAAGCTCGGCTATGCGATTCAGTTTGCACGGTCTCCTCCCCGCTTCCAGGGAGTCCGCAACACCATGGTTAGCGGCAACGCCCAGATCATGCATACGGCCACTAACCATGGTGTTGCGGACTCCCCGGAAGCGGGGAGGAGACCGTGCAAACTGAATTGCATAGCCGAGCTTGTCCCTCCAGCCGAAATGAAGTCCGGGTTCTACAGCCCCTACTTCATTGTACCCAAGAAAATTGGTGGGTTACGGACAATCCTGGACCTGCGCGTCCTGAACCGATCCCTTCACAGGCTTCCGTTCAGGACGCCTACTTCCATGTCTCCATTCTGCCTCGACACAGACCGTTCCTACGGTTTGCTTTCGAGGGGCGGGCATACCAGTATGTGGTTCTCCCATTCGGGCTAGCCCTGTCTCCTCGCGTCTTCACGAAAGTCATCGAGGCAGCCCTTGTGCCACTACGGCAACACTGGGTTTGCATCCTGAACTATCTCGATGACTGGCTGATCCTAGCTCACTCTCGAGACCAGGTTTGCGAACACAGGGACCTAGTGCTCCGGCATCTAGCCCGCCTGGGCCTTCAGGTCAACTGGGAAAAGAGCAAACTCTCCCCCATGCAGAGGATGACTCGGTCACCATGTGCACGCACGCGCAGTCACTGCTGACGAGGGCAAGAGTGCAGTTCCACTGAAATGATTTCAGAGGCTACTGGGGCATATGGCATCCACAGTCGCAGCTACGACGCTCCGGTTGCTTCATATGAGACTGCTTTAGCTCTGGCTTCACGATCGAGTCCCGAGGTGGGCATGGCAACGAGAGTACCAGTTACTACGACCTGCCGTCAGACCTTCACCCCGTGGACGAACCTCAGTTTTCTACGGATCGGAGTGCCCTCAGAACAAGTTTCCAGGCATGTTGTTGTATTAACAGATACCTCCACCATGGGCTTTCGCATGTCAATTGCCTCGAGTTGCTGGCGGTACGTTTGGCTCTGCACCACTTCCGTGCGTTGCTCAATAACCAACACGTACAAGTCCGCTCAGACAATACCGCAACAGTAGCGTACATCAACTAACAAGGTGCTCTATGCTCCCGGCGTATGTCGCAACTGGCCTGCCACCTCCTCCTATGGAGTCACAAGCATCTGAAGTTGCTTCGAGCCATTTATATCCTGGGAGACCTGAATCGTGCAGCCGACGAGCTCTCACGGTTTCAGCCTCTCCCTGGAGAACGGAGACTCCATCCCCAGACGGTTTAGCTGATTTGGGAACAGTTCAGCGACGCGCAGGTAGATCCTGTTTGCCTCCCATGACTCCCATTGCAGCCTGTTTTACTCCCTGACCGAGGGCACGCTCGGCACGTACGCACTGGCACACAGCTGGTCGCGGGGCCTTTGCAAGTATGCATTTCCCCAGTGAGTCTTCTTGCACAGACCCATCCTTGTCCTCCCTGATCTGTGCAAGATCAGGGAGGACGAGGAGCAGGTCATTTTGGTTGCACCGCATTGGCCCACCCAGTCCTGGTTCTCCGAACTAGTACTCCTTGCGACAGCACCTCCCTGGCCAATTCCTCTGAGGAAGGACCTCCTTTCTCAGAGACGGGGCACCCTATGGCACCCTCATCCCGATCTTTGGAACCTCCACATGTAGCTCCTGGACGGGACGAGGCAGGTTTGAGTACCCTACCACCAGCGGTGGTGGCTACCATTACTTCCGCTAGAGCATCGTCCACGAGACATGCCTATGCGTTGAAGTGGAACCTCTACGTCACCTGGTGCTCTTCTTGCCGAGAAGACCCCAGAAAATGCCCGATCAGTGTTGTGCTTTCCTTCCTACAAGATGGGTTGGAGCGAAGGCTGTCTCCCTCCACCCTCAAAGTGTATGTTGCTGCTATCGCCGCACATCACGACACAGTCGAAGGTAAGTCTGTAGGAAAGCATGACCTGGTCATCAGGTTCCTGAGAGGAGCGAGGAGACTGAATCCTCCCCGCCCTCCTCTCGTACCCTCTTGGGACCTCTCAGTGGTTTTAACTGCCCTGCAGAGTGCTCCCTTTGAGCCTCTGCAAATCAGTGGAGCTTAAGTTCCTGTCAATGAAGACAGCGCTCCTGGTTGCATTGGTCTCTATTAAGAGGGTAGGGGACCTGCAGGCATTTTTGGTTGACAAAGCGTGCCTGGGATTCGGGCCGGCCTACTCTCACGTGATCCTGAGACCCCGGCCTGGATATGTGCCCAAGGTTCCCACCACTCCCTTTTGAGATCAGGTGGTGAACCTGCCCTCGGAGGAGGCAGACCCAGCCTTGGCACTGCTCTGTCCAGTACGTGCCCTTCGTGCTTACGTAGACAGAACGCAGTGTTTCAGGACCTCAGTCCAGCTCTTTGTCTTTTATGGTGGGAAGCTGAAGGGAAAGGCTCTCTCCAAGCAAAGGTTGTCTCACTGGATAGTGGACGCCATTGCTTGGCATACCAGCAGCAAGGTCGACCATGCCCCCTTGGTATGAAGGCAGACTCCACCCAGACTTTGGCTTCCTCTTGGGCTCTAGCGCATGGCGCCTCGCTAACAGACATCTGCAGAGCTGCAGGCTGGGCGACACCCAACACATTCGTGAGATTCTACTATCGCAGAGTGGAGCGAATGTCCTCTCGTGTACTCGCTTCAACTAGCCGGTACTAGCATCTGCTCAGATGCCTTCGCTTGCTCGCCATTCCACTCCTCGGACTGGATACGTGCGATATTCTCCTTAGGTGAGCTTTCCCCGATAAGCCCTGAGTTCCTCCAGAACTGTTGACGTCATTGCCAGAGTTATGCCAGCGGCAGCTTTCGCGTTGGCTAGGTGCCTCCATATGCATGGTTCCCCCCTTGGGCGACCGCCACATGTGTATTTCCACTGTAAGCCTCTCTGAGCATGTGTCTTTCCCTTGGCAAGCCACCTTGCCCCCCCTGGGGTTGAAACATTCCACCCTGCGGGCTGGACACCCCAGTGTTTCTCCATATGCAGCCCGCTCTCGGGTCATATGTGTATTCTGTAAGTCCCCCCCCCTCCCCATTAGACTGGAAACCCCATTCGTCGCCACAACGTAACTCGTAGTGACCATGAAAGGGAACATCTCAGTTACGTATTTAACCGTCGTTAACGACCTGTTACATCTCCCTGCCAATTCCGCTGTACCGCTGGAACGCCTGAGTTCAGTCTTGGCTCGTCAGCGAGAAAACATAACTGCATGTTGCCAGCATACTTCCTTATATACCCACGAGGTGGGGCAGTGTTACGCTATGCAAATTCCACAGACCCATGACATTTTCTTGCCATTGGCTCGTTTTGTATACTCGAAGGTGAGAGGCTTTCTAAGGGAAACCGCATTCGTCGTCGCAACGTAACTCGTAGTGACCACGAAAGAAAAAGTGACATACGTAACCGAGACGTTACCATCTCTGAAAACAACCACAAGTAGTGTAGTTCATCAGTTAAACGTGCATGTGATTAACAAAGGACAGTAATGTTCCACACAGGGCACACAAAATGAAATCCTTAACAATAAATATTTTCAGACAAACATTTTCTTAGGAAGACTGAAGGAACATAATTGCTTAACATGAAGTCAATTTTGTTTATATAGCCCAATATCATTATCACAATCCAAACAACATCCATCCATTTTGGTTGAGCACTTGAAAATACTGCTTCATTTTCCTATAAATTTTAATTTTAATTATAAAATATTAAATTATTATGATAGAAATCTGTGACAGTAATATCTTAATTTTTGTCTGGAAATCGTATGTACCCACTGAGAGAAAAACAAGTAATAAAAACTCAGTGAGTGTTTTAGCGCAATTTTCTCACGTCATGGTATCACAACACTAAGAGATAGTAAATGAAAGAGAAAATAAGTTGCTCGAGAATATAACTTTCTCTTGAAATTCAAATGAACTTTCTGAAATCAAATCAGCAATGGATAATAAAAAAGGCACAATCACTTGACTAGTTGAACATCATTTTTTTTATTAGCTCATTATTTTTTACATCTTGTGTTCACTCAATATCCTCGATTTTCTCTGTATCAGCTTCCTTTTCTGCTTTGTCCTCTTCAGATTCTTCCTTCTTTTCTGCTTGACTATTGGCTTGTGACTTTGTAAACTCTTCTTCTGTTTTCGAGATATTTACCAAAACATCCTCTGAAAGCCACGAGTCATCGTAGAAATCAGATATGCCTGATGAGGAAGCCGTTGGTGTGGATGTCGCCATCTTTTGTCGCTTTGCTGAACGTTCTTCCATTTATTTTGCAACAACCTCTTGTCGTTTTCTCATATATTCTTGCTCCTTCTCCAAATCTTGATTGATACCTTCATTGATTTCTTGCTGTAATTCAGTGGAATTAATTGTGCTCATGACTCTTGTGAATACCTTCCTTACGTATTTCTGTGGAACAATAGTTTTATAGGTGAAAAGGCAATATTTTTCTTATTTCCCTTCATATAAAGTTTTAATTAATTTTTGAAGCATAAAGTAAATATTTTTGATCAATTCTTTTTTTCTAATATTATTGTAAATTTTAGAAGCTATCGATTGCAATTTGTTTCAACTCGATAGCTATTATGGAGATTAGACCTTCCTTAACATAATGCCGAAAACCCGAAGTCTCTAGGTGGTCTGGTTGAGGAGTAGATAGAAGTGCAAGATTGGTGCGCACAGACAGAACAGAACAGAAATCATGAGTTGTTAATCGCAATTTTGTCCGGTGGAAAATTGCGCTAAAAACTTCTAATGGACAGGGAACTACGTCATCACGTTGAAAGGTCACGCCGGCACCGGCAATACTATTTGAACTACTATTCATATTCATCAGAATGTTATTCATATACTATTCATATTCATATTCACTGAATACTATTACTATGTATATAATAGCAAACAATACTATTTGAACTATCCTCCTACGTACGGTCACATTGTAAACAGTGGGACGGTACTTCTGCCGGCGCCGGCGTGACCTTTCAACATGATGACGTAGTTCCCTGTCCGTTTGTTGATCAGCTCAGTCCGAACTATTGAAGTTAAAAAGTCTATAAATTATCTTTTTTTTTTTTTTAAATTACCTATTGTTTCGCTAGATAACAACCTCTTCTTCAGCTGTGATCGCGTACAGCCTGTTTAAACACTTCAAAGACTTTTGAAACTGCATTGATTTGTACTTAAAAATTATGGTAACCAATGAAGTCCATTGTTAGAAGAAAAATCCAGAAATGTTTTCCTCAAAAAACATAATTTCTCTCCCACTGAGGAAATAAAGACATGGATGTCTTGGATGGCATTGGGGTGAGTAAATTATTAGGAAATTTTCATTTTGGGGTGAACTAATCCTTTAAGGATTCACATATGTTTACTTCAAATTTCTTTTGAGAGAAGTATTATTTTTCCTATTTTTACCGCAAATAGGAAGTTGTGCGCATTAGTGAGTACACGCATGTAATGTAATGTCTGTTTCATTCATACTCATAACTGGAGGGCGCCCTTGGCCAGAAAGTCTAGAAGTGAGGCTCATAGAGGTCATAAACCCTAAAATATATATTTTTTCTTTATCATTTACCTAGCCCTACAGAACACTATAAAATAATATAATTTCTGCCTCATTCTATGATATGAAGCCACATCAGATCACAAATGGAGGTTATTTCAAATACCCGGCTGACGTTAAGAAGCGAGTTTGGCGTAAAAACGTCATTAAATGTTATTTTTTGTTGGACAACTGGTTTGTAAACGCTTCTCTTTACAAGTGTGGACAGATGTTTGGTGCGTGTTGCTTTTTCAAATGCATGTTTTCTAAGTGACTCAAACTCACAGCTTGCAGAGATGGAGCAGCATTTACTGCAAACCGATCGAACTCTGATCTCAATGCTTTGCTTCACCATCAAACAGGACATGCTGTGCATATACTTATTTAATTAAAACTTTGCAATTTTATAATTGCACAAACCAAATTACGAATTCGGTTCTAATTTCGGTTAATTGTGCAGCCCCATATTAACCTCACACACAAACAAGCACACAAGTGACACAACAGACTCTCACTCACTTCACACAAACAAGCGGCTATGTCTCACACACTAAAAATGGTATCGCACGCATGCTACTGTGGTAAATGTATTCACAGCACAAACCAATTTTTTCATGTTATGTGTGACATATATATGTCACACTCTACATCCCTGGGTTTAGTGTAGGTGGTAAGTTATTTTCAAATGTAATAAAGTATTAACCCTTCAGCACCACTCACCGGTCATGTCACTTTAAAGTGCCCTGAAATGTGCAAGAAGAAATGCATTTTTCCAATGAGTCTGGCTTGTGTCAGTGTACAAATACGTCACTGTGACTTTTCACCTCACAGTCATCTGTTCCGCCTCTTGGATACAAGCAGCCAATTTGGCCTTGTGTTTCCCTTTTTCTTACCAGCTGGAGCCAAGTTTAGCTACAGTGCAGCTGAACTGACTGAAAACAGCTCAAGGATGGCTCACCCAGTTCTATGTGACAATCAAATCAAGGAAGTATAGTGTAAAATACCTCAAATTGCAAGAAAAAATTGGATAGAGAAAAGGCTTTGGTGGCTTGAATGTATGAGAGAAATATGACAGCATCTGTCTTTCTGTCTGATTGTGTGACTGAAGCAATTCAAGTATGAAACAAAGTTGAATCAGCTATAAAGCAACTCTACAGAAGATAACAGTGCCATTATTTAGCTCAAGTTTTGTTCTCATACAATAGTGTAAATGCAGTCAAATCAATAAAATGACTAAATATTTAGCCTTAATTTTTTTTTTTTTTTTTTGTAAATGTTGTAAAATTGTGTTTAAATAGCATGTCCATGTCCTGACCTGTGAATTATGTAAAAACTAAGAAAAAGAAAAAAGAAAGAAGTGAGAATAAGTGGGAACTGATATCGGGTAGCTTCATCGGGCCACAATTTACTAATGCAAATATAGGGACACACAGTGGCAGAGCTGTGGACACACAGTGGACACACAGAAGTCTTTTCGCTATGTGGGTGCAAGTGAGAAAGCCTCAGTTAGGTGTAAGTTCCAAAAATAAAGCCTATTTCAGATTGCTGTGGAAAATGGCACATCATTATTTGAACTAACTTTTAAAGTACCTAGATTTTTGTATTATAATTTAAAGTTCTTCAAGTCAAACCGGCTGTTACGAAGGTAAGCAAGTAAAATTTAAGCAGTGCTTGCAACTGGCAAAGTTTTAAGGAATAGAAAGCCAAAAATGAATATTCTGTCATCATGTCATTCCAAACCTTTACAAGAAAAAGAAAAAAAAAATATTAGGGTAAAGATAGTTTAGTTTAAAAGTATTTCATTTAAAACATTAATAAAAGTTTTTTTTCCAAATCCCCCCCTGTATTATTATTAGACATGATAGATTAATATTGATTTTAATTCTGTGTGTGTCTGTGTGTGTGTGTCTCTGTGTCTGTGTGTGTGTCTCTGTCTGTGTGTGTGTGTGTCTTCTGCCTGTCTTTGCTGTACCTGTTAGAATTATATTGTAAGTAAAAGTTTGCATTTCAACTTTTTGACTCTTCTTCTGCCTGCACCACGCCCTGACAAAAAATCTCGGAATACCTCAATTTGTTGTTTCCCTCTCAAACGTGATTGGATTGTCCAGGCACCACTGATTGGGACAGCCTATCAGCAATCACCTTCAGCTTTCCGCCAAAGTCAACTCCATGGTCAGATTTAGATAAGAGACGAAACCATGGACGAAACAATGGATGAAGACGCAGCAGGTCCATCCCGGGAATGTGCCAACCCGTGGCCCCACCTCGCCAGACTATTTCAATTTTCTGAACAAGTTAATGATAGTTTTCGCTTCAAGTGTTTGCCGTGTTTACCAATGTAAGCACTGTGGCAGTAGTAATGCAATATTTAGAAAATGTACTCTTGTACTCTTGATACTCAAGTACTTTTAAAAACAAGTACTTCAGTACTTTTACTTAAGTAGACATCTGACTGTAGTACTTTTACTTGTACTTGAGTTAAATTTAGCAAGGGGTATCTGTACTTTTACTCAAGTAATGAAGCTGTGTACTCTGTCCGCCTCTGCATAAATGTCAGGAAACTGATTGCTGGCCACATGTCAATGTCCATGGACCACTGGTTCATTGGTAAGTTGTATGGAACACTGTCTTACAACTGCTTTTAATTTAAGATAGTCGTTTGTTTTCCTCCTGTTTTCGCAGTTTCCCCTATTAAATCCATTGCATATTGGATTATGCATATCAAAGTCAATGGATACCCCCTATATTACCTAATTACCATTTTTATTTGTTTACATGATCCAAATGCCCTTTAGTAAATTAAATCAGTAATTCCATGTGATCCCTTTTGTTTTATTCCAATATTAGTTGTTAGCATAACAAATAGCATAACATTGAATATTATTTTCAAATAGCAAAACAATAAAATATGTCAGGTTGTATTTGATTTACTGATATCTTAATTTTGATCAATACTCTAGTTTCATCGCTGGATTGAAAAATGCCATAGGATGTGACTTCAGCCATACAGTAGCGACACTTTAACACAAATATCTCAATATCTAAACATTTGATTGGCTCCAAATAAAAAGTAAAATGACAGTAATAAACGTGCATTTGCTGTGAAATATATATTTTCTCCCATAAGACAAGTAGATGTATATGGTCAATGGGCTTGTTAGGGTTACTTTCCCTAAATATTTGGCAAATCATATCCAGTCAAAAGCATCCACATTGTGTCAACCAGTTACTTCTGCTCATGTCATGTGACCTTTATGCAGCATGTCAGAAGAGGTAACACTCAATGTCTTTAATTATAACATCGTCAAAAATGATGCAGCATGATTTGTTTTTTATTTGACTGCAGCAATTGGGTTTGTCTTTGTAAGGGATTCTCTAGCCACCTACTCATGTGAAATGTACACAAATATTTGGCTAACGCAAAGAACATCATGTGCAATGATTACTGACATGCCTAAAAATAGCACCTTCCCTTTCCTTCTCATTCTTTATTTCCTCCCACCTTTCTCTCTTCTCTCTCTCACACACACACACTCTCTCTCTCTCTCTCTCTCTCTCTCTCGCTCACTGCCTCTGTCTTTTTCATCTAAGCTCTCGCTCTCTCACAGCTCTCCACAAACACACGCACTCCAAAATTTTGCATTCAGTTGCCAAGCAACACAAACCTCAAAGGACGGGGTCTGCCGTCTCGTCTTTTTAAAGGAACAAAAACAATGGTGAGGACGAGAGAGAGACAGAAGGGGGAAAATGAAATTGATCTCAGACTTATTACATAATCCCTTCTAATTACTGAAGAACAGTTAAAGAAATTGCGCCTATTAAACATAATATTGCTCAGCTCTCATAGACGAGCAAAAACACTGTTTTGGGATTTCACCAGAACAGAAGCATCTCATCCAATGGTAGAGCTCTACAACACATATGCAGACAATGAGAGCAGTCATTAACTGTCACAAATATGTACCATTAACTGTCAATATTTGAATCTGAACCTTAACCTAAGCACTTTATGCACTGGTTTTAACTTTTAAGTTAACATAACACATTATAAACTAACTTATATTATAAACATAACTAATATAAACTAATAATGAGCACTACATTTTAAAGCATTTGTAAACCTTTGTTAATGTCAGTGAATACAATTGTTCATGTTAGTTCACAAAGCAATAATTAATGTTAACTTTTGATCTTAAAATGTTGAGATTAACATCAACTAAGATTTTTAAAATGCAATAGAAATAGTGTTTATTCTTAGTTCCTAGTCATTGTAAAGTGATACCTGTTGGACTTATTAGTAATAATCACCTTTTACACACTAACTAAAGTTGAAAAAGTGAAAAAATAATAGGACCCCTTTAATGTTAGATGTAATATTGAATAACACACTACATTCAAGCACTAATACCTGTGCTTGAACATTATGTTCTTATAACCTGTGCTTATAACATACCTTGTATGTTAGGCAACACATCAAAATAATTGCATTTATTATTGCTATCTGTTTAAAAATAAAACTTATAATTTGACATTATTACAAAGTGCACTTTTTAAAAGCATACTTAAGTATGTTAAGAAACAGTCATGAATGTGTACTCTAAGTACACTTAAGTGGCCTTTGATTTAATTAATTTTAAATTATGTGCAAGTACATCTTTTTAAAATATACATTTAAGATTTAGAGGTTATAGGTTCATATTCAGCACAGTTAAATGCACTTGTTTTTCACAAAGATATGAGGAGCATTCTGCATGAATGTGAGAGGTTTATTTTTTGCTTGTATGCGTATGTAAGTTTGAAACATGTCCCAAATGTCACCTCATACCTGAATCTCCAGTCAGATCCTTTGATGGAGTAAAGGTTGACCTGTTTTAGATTTCATGACTTCCTGCCAATGCAGTAAGCGAGCAACATGACTGAGATTTTGTTGATTATAATTGGTGCAATGTTGTTTTGTTGTGTCACATCGAGCTGCTTGAATGCACAGGGTTAAAAACCAAAAGAACTGGGTCATGCATAGAGCTCACACATTGCAGTGTCTCTTACTGTGCACTGAAAAAAAAGTGAAATTGTGCATGTTACCTTAAAGAGCTATTTGAACCTGATCAGACCCTAATGACGTGAATAGACGTAACCAAATGTAGTCTCAGAGACAGTCAATAACTAATTTGTGCTAACACACTTTGATTTGACCTATTCACTGGGGAAATCAGATTCTCTATATCAAAAGATCTAGTTTGATAGTCTTATGATCTACTTTATCCCTGTCACCCCTTATTTGAAGACTGCACTTGGGAAATAAAGTGTGCTTAAATGTATTGAATGTGCACTTGTAGTGTACTTCTTAAAAAAAACTGTACATGCAGCAGTGGTTGAACTAGGGTATTATACATGGGGTGGCCAAATGCCCATAACTCCACCTCAGCCTGTCAGTCCATCAACTCCGCCCGGCTCTGCACTCCATAGGCTCCACCGTGGTCCTCCAGCCTTCGAGCTCCACCGTACTCCCACTCGTCCCCCTGGCTGCGCTTGATCAGTCGTCGTTCTGCCGACGCCACAGACTTCGGGACCCTCGGGTGCACCTCATCCCTCCACTCCTTCATCTCTGTCGGGCTCCTCCCTCCCTCAGGCGTCGCCCTGGTCTGCCAAAACCCCTTCTCCACCTTGGTCCCGCGATCCAGCAGCTCTGCCTAGAACTTCCCGGCCTGCAGTGTCGCCCTGGACCGTCGCCCTCTCGGCTCCGCATGGGTCTACACTTCCCCCGGCTCCGCATCTGTCTGTCGATCCCCAGATTTCATCCGGACCCTCAGCCAAGGCACCACCCTGGATCCTCCCTCCATCAGCTCCGAAATGGGATCTTCCTCTGCCAGCTCTTCCAGGGTCTTGTTAGTCGCCAGCCCTACATCCATCTCCAGAACCCCCACCCTCCTTCCACTACTGGACTATTTACGGCACAAGGACATGCCTTCTGGGAGAGGAGTGTAATGTCAGGTCTATGTTCCGTTTTATGGATGATATTCTATATAGTTTCCTTGTAGTTCCTGTGTCCCTGATTTGTTTAGTATCAGTTTCCTTGGTTACTGATTACATCCTCCTTTGTTTGTTTGTCCAATATAGACCAAACATTTTGTTGGAACTTGAGCCATTAACTTGCAATGATTTTTAAAACGCCCAATCATTGCCTATGTACTGTATATCAAAATAAACACAAAGGGTTTCTACACATATAACTGCAACAGAGAATTCAGAAACACTGACTTTCCATCATGTGACCAAAAGTGCAAATGGATCTTGCACATTTTTATTCATCAAACACTCAAGCTGATCTTTCACTAGTGCTAATTCTGGTAACTAACTTATTCAAGCATCCAGTCCATGGTGTACGGCATGTTTTATGGCAACTGCTTGCTGTGTACACATAGATTAGAACAGACAGACCATGCTCTGATCTAAGTTCTCAGAACTTTGCATATACAAATGGCAATAGAATTACAATAATAACAACAAAGGTACTTGTCTGAGATCAATGTCTGTAACTTTTTTTCAGATGAGACAGTAGAGTGTCTTTTCCTGACTTCTGTTTATACTTGATGTAGCCTCTTAATATCTCTGGACAGTGTATGTTTTCTGTTCCACTCATTTCTAACTAGTATGTGCTCTCAATGAGCCCGCATAAAAGTATAAATAGATTTTTTTCTGTACGTCCATGAAACTTCCATGAAATAGCTTCAAGTTAAGTGTCGCCTTGCCTTTAGTTGTTTTTGTTGCTTTTGTGCAATAGATTTATAACAATTAATTTGTTTTTAGATGTTTCATTTTTCGATATTTCTATTTTGCGTGAGTCCCACGAGCCATTTTATTCTCCCGCAAACCGCACACACACAAGTACCTTACCACCAGCACCCACACTCGGCCATCAAATACATCAAAAAGGGTCTTTTTTTTATTTGTGTAAACTCACAATAAGAAAGTGTTGTGTAAAATAAAGAAAACAAACAGGATGCGCTTTCTGCTGTCTCGGGCTCTGTGAACTGGAGCGCTTCACAAAAATGAACTGAAACTCAGCGTATAGGCTACTTGCCTCATAGACATGAGAAATATATCTATAGAAAGCTTGAAATGTCTATTTTTAAACAAACCAATTCAAAAGGAAAATAAATATTCTCTGCTTATGTAATACCTATAAAAGATGCATTTCTCTCTAAAGGCATATCCACTATACTGCAGAGATGGCGAGTCAGCATTGTCAACTTCATCTTTGCAGCCGACACTGACACAGAAAACACTAGTTTATTAATAAATCATTAAAATATTCTTTAAGCTTTAAGCCTTGTTTTTCCGCTGACTGTGCGCGCATCTCCCCATACGGACGAGGCATTTATACTTGACACACTCGCTGCTGTGCTATTCTTTGAAACGGCAGGGGGCGTTAGAAGTAAGGTATATGAGAACCATGTATAAAACTAAATTTCATTAGACATTTTTATTTTAATTTCATGAATTTCATGTTTTTTTTAAACATGGACCTTTATTTTCTTTAAAAAGGCTTATTTCTTCTATAGTCTCTATAGTGAAATTAATAAGACAAGCGCAAACTGGGTGGTGGTACAGACGTACATGTTTGGCTAGAGTCGTCTAGCAATCATGCATCTTTGGAAGCGGAAGTTACAAAAATGCCATGCACATGCGAAATGTGGTCTCGCGCATGACCGCCCACACCTCGATGACATCATTTTTGCGGACGTGGTGAGTATACACCAAGGGTGCTTCTCAATATCCCTCCTCGTTTCCTCGCTCCTCGTTTTATTGACTAAACGTGACGCAAGTTTAATTTTTTTTTAAGTTTATTTCAACAGGGTATCTTGCTTTATTATTATTTATTATGAATTTCTTAATAACCAAACTTTAACAACATAAGAGCAGATCCTTTGAGCGCTGCTGATGACGCTGTGAAGTGACGCTCGAGTGATCAAGTATTCCAATGAATAAAAAAGCTTTCCTTCGATTCCTCCGTCCTCCTTTTCTTTCCTTGCAGCCTTCCCTCGCATCCTATAGGGGGTGGAGCTGAGACGCAAGGAAAGGAAGCGAGGAAAGGAAACGAGGATGCACAAATAAGAAATGAGAAGCACCCCAGGCTTTATGCATGCGCTTGAGCGTGGAATATGCTATATTACACCCATATATATTTAAAGCTCATTCTGGTTTAGTATGTTATTTACATGTGCGATTAGTCGACTAATGGCTTAAATGAAGGACTACAAGTCGACTAGAAAAATCGTGGGCAGCCCTAGTTTAAATTTAGTTTACAGTTTTATTAAATGCAGTTAGCTCAATGTTAAATTGCTTTTTTGACTGACTTAATTAAGACTTAAATGCATATTTATATGGCAGTTCATAATTACTTAATGTACTGAATAACCAAATGTCCTGAAAAGCATTTATGGTAAACTAAAATATAATTTAATGCAATTTTTATTTCTATTTCTACCTGTATGTCATGTTTTTATAAATAGATTTGTACCCGGACATCTGTAATGATAAAGTTGAAATGTAGTCATTTTAAAATATATTACCTTTAAATGTAATATTGAAATAAGTTAAAATTATAATCAAGTACTTTACATATGCTTTAGTATGTCAGTCAATGCATCAAAATAAGTGGACTTCATTAAAGCACAAGAAAATATGATTTAGGCTACACCTAACGACTTAAAATATACTTTATAGTAAACCTTTTCATTTGACATTATTACAAAGTGCACTTTTTAAAGGTGTACTTTAGTGTGTTAAGAAACATAGGGTTTTTTCTTTATTTTCATTATTTGGAAGTTTCCTTGTTACAGTGTAATTATACATTTAAGTACTGTATAATATTAATTAACAACATGCATTTACTAAAGGGTTAGGATGGTTTAAGTTAGCATGTAATTGTGAATAATTTACTGTTATTACTACTATAGTGAGTACATGTAATAACTACAAAGTGTAACAGTGACAATAGTGTTACAGTGTTAACAAACAGTCATAAAAGTGTACTGTATATATATATGTATATACATTTTCTTTCACTACTAGTGCACATTCAATACAACGAAGCACACTTCTTTTTCACAAGGGAAGTTTAGAGAATATGCTCCATGCAACCATAGTAGCCTGTAGATACACACATGAACAAATACATTTACTGTTTAAACTATATCTTTCAAGCAGTGACCTTTGGGAAAAAACAAATATTTACTCTCAGTAGTTTGTATAAATAAAACACTCAACGAATAGCGTACCATAAAATCTTAAATATAAATTTTAGATCTAAAATTCTTTGAAATGCAAATACTGTAAAATGATTCCCACCTGCTCTGGGAGAGTCAATTGTTTGATTCTCAAATCCATACTGCAGGACTCTGCGTCTGGGAAAGTCAGTTTCTGGCCATGAAGACTCCACCTCTGTAAAGGCACAAGAAATTAATTCACCTATACACCTTTCACAACCAAACATGTACAAAAGTTTACTTTTATGTCTGCAAACTGTCATTGCAACAGTCAATAATGCTAATGAAAACATTTACTTAAACATGAATCTATCAGATAAACCAAAAAAGGTATTTGTGAGCAAGTATGCTTGAGGAAAAACATTCAGCATCAGAAGGCACTTAAAGCTTCACCGCACAAGCGTGCATCTTGACAAACATAGTGTACCACAACCCTTTTGTTTAGATTTCAAAGATTTTGTTTAGCAAAACACAACAGTGTGACAAACTACAGTATGAACCAGGGTTATATATAATACTTTGAGAATACATAAAAAAAAAATTCACACAGATTAAAAAAACACACATACTAATCGGCATTTCAAATTGAATCACTAGGCTGCACTACTGTACTGAATATAACATTTTGATGACGATAATTATATTTATTATCATTATTAGTTTTCTAATTTTTGCTTTTGTTATGTTGTTATTCAGTAAGAATCACAGTCTCTTTAAGTCCAGTTCAATATTTCACAAGGCACGTGACAGTCTCAGGTAAAATCCAAAATGTTATTTTGTATAATGTGTGTATCTTTGGATAGTTTACTAAATAAAACAATACTCTTTGAAATCATAATTGTATTGCATTGTGTTCACTTACAAACAATTCACTTAAAGGCACAATATGTAAGAAACACAGCTTATATTATGCACTGCAGTAGGTCGCTTCTGCTCGTTTCGTTGCGAATGTGAGGTAACGCAGCGCTGTATTATATGGTTAAAACAATCATACTAAATAGATTTGAGTGTGTTGAAAGTTATGTTATAGCGTTACTCTGTGCATTCGCTCTGTGGCTGGTGAGACACTTGTTGCACTTTGCAATAATCTAGATCGATATTACAAAATCCTATTAATAAAAATTGGATGACTTGTGTTGTTTAAAATATATTGAATGATGGAGAAAGCTCTCTCTGATTACACTTAATAGTGGTGTCAACAATAATCGATTCGGCGATGCATCGCAATGCGGGGCATGCACGATTCAGCATCGATGCGGCAAAGTGCCATAATCGATTATGTCACTGTTTTAGGGGTGTAACGGTACGCGTATTCGTACTAAACCGTTCGGTACAAGGCACGCATTTTCAAACCGAACGGTTATTTCAAATGTAAGCGCGTCGCGAGCGCGCTCATAATGTAGACGCTGGCGCGACCACAACATCAAATGGCAAACGCAATGTAAGCGGAACGAAACTGAGCCACTCGTGACGGACTGTTTATCAGTTGGACCATGCAACGCAGCGCGAGCCGATCTTATACTACACAACGCTAAGAGATCCAGTAAAGAAAGCATTTGAACTCGCCACTAAAGTAATAACATCGCTGCGAGATCTAGTGAGAAACATTCACATTTCTCCGTTATTAACGGATCAAACAGCGCTGACGTGGAAACCAGGAAGAAACATTGTGACATGAATGAACTATCCAGTGTCCACAGATCTGCAATATTCACCATGGATTTACTGTAGTAACATTAACTGCAACTTTGGAAGTTTGGCAGGAATAGTAGGCTATAATGCTTTCAAGTAACGTTATGTCGGATTTATTTCGACATTATGAATAACATTGCTGCCCTCAAATGTTAATCTGAACTAAAATAAACATCTGTTTATAAGCACAAAATATTACATTTAATTTTTTTCAAGGAGCTGTTTTGTTTTATATGCTCCTACGAAGAGTCAATTATAGCTCCATCATTGCTCAAAGAAAAAAAATTCATACTTTATGATGTTAGTTCTAATAAAAAAAGAATTAAAAAAAAAAAAAAGGAAATTTCTCTGGCATTTCTTTCTTTTTGCTGTATCGAAAACGTACCGAACCGTGCCACAAGTGTATCGTATTGAACCGAACCATGAATTTTGTGAACCGTTACACCCCTACACTGTTTATTTTCTGGCCTTGAGTTGGACAATAAAGTTGAAATTTAATTTCAAATGGTTCTCAAGCAGAGAGAAGAAAAACATTTCTCATTCAAAGCACTGAAAGCAGTGATTTATGCTTTCTTTTTCAGGTTTGAAAATGCCATATCCAATACCCTGTACCATTCAATTTTATTTTATTTAATGACATTTATGTCAAAGATACAGGAGAGTGATAATACACACATAGCAGCCAATAAAATCTGTTGTTCAATATCTGACTGCTTGTATTGCCTCATGACTGATGAAAATTTTGCCTTGTTGTGTGCAGTAGAATTCTGATGCATCGCAATGCATCGTAGAATCGAATTGAATCGAATCGTTACCTGGTGAATCGTAATCGAATCGAATCGTGAGGGCAGTGCCAATGCACACCCCTAACACTTAACCACTTGACAATAGTGTTGTCTCTGAGGTACACTGTAAAAAATTTGTAACACTCCCAAATCAAAAATTTCAATTGACCGATAACATCTACATTTTTCAATTGGCCCAAGTGAAAATCTGTACATTTAATTTTAGAATTTACAGAATTTCACTTGGGCCAATTGAAAAATGTAGATGTTATCGGTCAATTGAAATTTTTGATTTGGGAGTGTTACAAATTTTTTACAGTGTACAAACATCGGTCCGTGTACTGGTAAAAATTGCTGATTTCTCTGGATTTAAACATTGTTAGAAATATTTGGGACAATGTAAGTACACAAATCAACAAAATATATAACTGTCACGGTGGGTTGCAGGAAGGCAGATGGAAACGAGGATATATTTTCACTTTAAAGGTTTAATTAAATTAAACGCAGAACAGGTAGCAACACACACTAAATATAACGGAGATCGGACGAAGACTGACAGAACAGACAGAACTTAAATACAAACACAGATTACACTGATTAACAGAACACAGGTGATACAGATGACGATGATGACTAAACAGGTGATACAACTAAACTGATAATGACGGTAACCATGGAAACAAAGGAGTGGCGGGAAAAGAACAAAGGAAAACAGGAACAAATCAAAACACAAACTGAAAGTTCAAACATACACTGACACGTGACAATAACACTGTTCTAATGGTTTTTGGATATTTTAATCCAAAAATATGACATATTAAAACATTATGCTATGCATGCACAATTATTCAGTTATTTGCAATCCAATAGTAACAGTAAAAATCTAAACAAGGTTGTTTACACTGCACTCTTTTGTCTCAGTAGTGATGTGCACTCAAAAATCAAGGATTTTTAAATAAAAAAATGAATGAAATATTTTATTTTTGTGTGAGAATCACGATTGTATTTCTAATGTCATAATCATAATTGTCTGGCTTCATAGACAAGATCTGGCAAGCCACAGATGAAACATTCAGGTTAAAGAAGCTGCCGAAATGGAAGACTAGATTCCCAGTCTCCTATTAGACAAATATCCTCCAAAAAACATTCAGACAAAGCCTAGAAGGACCCTCAATGTCCTAACTAGACAGAGCAACCTCTCATCCTCATCTGAACCAAAGGAAGGAGGGCAGAAAGCTTGAAAACGGATGGCCCATGAGTTTCTCCAGCACAAGAAATAGGTGCAAAATAGCAAAACAAGCAAAGGTCGATAAGGCAAAGCCTATGTACATACTTTATGCCACCAATAGATGCAACAGGCAACACATCCAGGGGTGCGATTCCTGTACAACAACGTAACTCATTGGTTAACCACCATGGTATGATACATCGTTGTAGAAACTAACTAGCTAGTCACGACTGTTCCTTGAAATCAGTCGCAACTGGTCGTTTGAACTAGCCTGAGGTCGTCATACTCAGATTCTAGTCAGAATATGAGTCTGATACTGCTCCATTGGGCTGTGATTAAGGGGCGTGTTTCAACCGAACCAGGAAAGAAAATAGGCTTGTTCGACTGCATGCAGCTCTGCGCAGACCGATCAGCGGCTGACATGCCGGTTTGAAATTTTGTCCGACTTGATACAGCGCCTACGCCACGTGACTGTGACATATGCCATCAAAGTACCACGAGAGCGATTCGAGATTAGCCGGAGAACTCAGCCAGTGCAGCTTCTCAAGAGCAGCTGCACTGGGCTGCAGGAGCTCTGATGATGACACAGCTGTTCCACGATTGGCTGGATTCACCGCATGACAACGATCACGTGTGTTTCGTGTTTATTCGAACACCTTTAGTTCCTCTAAAGCTCACAAATCAGTTTTTTATAACAGTAAACACTCTTTTCATGTAGTTGCGATGTTATATTGTGTCATGTTTATCAAATTAAAACAGATAAAAAAACTTAGACTCCACTTCATTGATAATAGCCTATGTTGAACTTTATTTTTGTTCATCCAGACGCTGTATGAAGCAGTATTGAATGAAAATGTCTCTGAAACATCGGTGTATTATTTGGCAATTATTGCATTTATTTCACTTCAGCTGTGGTAAAGTATGCAAACACCACGTGATCGGTCACTACGGGAACCAGAAAGTGTCCGACTTCACGTCTCTTTTTGCAGCTCCTCACCGCCTGCACTCTACTCTCGCCGATTGGTTACATCCAGCCGCAGCCGATGTCAAACACACTTATTGCCTCTGCACTCAATTGGATAGACCTACAACCAATCAGAGCAACGGAGTAAGTGACGTTTGTTCTTCACTCATCTTTCCGATCGACAAATGCCTTGATCGCGGTTCTCTGTTCCTCTTTTAAAATTAATGCGCTGTCGATATGTTCTATAACAGACGCTTTGGCGGAATCTACACATCTCAATTCTCCAGCAGAAGTCATCTTTGTTGTAAACGAATTCAACCCAAGCCCTCTTTGGTGACGTGGATGATTACGTTACTGTTGATCATCTGTCCATCATTGTATAAAGCCCGCCCTAACAATTTGATTGGTACGAACAGCTCTGGTTCGAGCATAGTTGCTCCACAACGGATCAAGTCCAGACCGAACTTCCCGACCTCAAATGTTGTGGGCGGGGCTATGTTCGGCTGGCATCCAGGCTACGTTTGAACCAAATTAGTTTAACAATATAAGACTGTGATTAATGACGTCACATGCAGGTGGTGGAGTAATAACTTCTTCTAATCAATCAATTTGAGATTGCATTTAATGTATTTAACATATACAGTATATATAATGAAATTTCCACATTTCGAGTTTATTTGTTCATGTTTAAGAGGGTTTAGTAGGGTTAGTCCTCAGAGGGTTACTTCAGGCAGTAGTGCGGGTGACCTGAGGATCACGGTGAGTGCGCTACCTTCGGGGAACCAACATCCTAGGAACCCTCATCCCTCCCACGCTCCGCAGCCAGTAGAACCGCTGACGGAACACGCTGGACCATCCACGAGGTGTGTACCAGCCGTATCCTTCACTGCTCCCCAAGATGATCAGATGTCAATCGCTGCATCGGAAGGTGGGTCAGACTTCTCCAGGGATGACGATTCGGCAGCGCTGTCCCCCTGCCCGAGTCGGACCCAAAGATGATGGCCATGCTTTCCCGGGCCGCCAACAGGATTGGGCTCATGTGGAGTTGCATCATGCCAGGTCGTGCTATGTCCACTATGGTGGTCCGGGAGCACCATCTCTGGCTGTGTCAGGCCGACATGAGGGAGACCGACAAAGTCAGGTTTCTTAACTCCCCCGTGTCCCAGACCGGCCTCTTTGGCGACGCGGTCGAGAACTTTGCCCTGCAGTTCTCGGCTGTACAGAAGCAGACTAAGGCGATCAGCCGCTGGCATCAAAACCAGCGGTACCCAAATTTTCAATAAAAGAGCAGTTTCTTCAATCTCTGGGTCTAAAGAGGGCCTGGAGAGCAGTGGGAGGAGAGAATCCTCACCACTCTTATCCGCCTCTCCTATCGCCAGCGGGCAGCAGTGTGCAGTTCGAGAATGCAACCAAGCCTCCTCCTGCGCCTTCTGCCCCATGGAACCAGGTAAGTGTTGCACAGCACACTCAAACTCCTCTACGGGCTGCCTCCCAGAGAGAGCCTCCCGAGCCGCGTCACTGCGTTCCATCTCGCTGCCCCACTGCGGGTACGGTTGTATGGTCTCTGCGAGCCTGGTTAGCGCTCCCCAGTCCGACTCGCTGGCTCATTCGGACCATCAGGTTCGGCTATGTGATTCAGATTCAAGTTTCGGGCCATCCACTCCACTACAGTGAGAGCAGCCAATGCCCATGTCTTGCGAGCGGAGATTGCAGTCCTACTGGCGAAGGACGCAAAAGAGCCGGTCCCTCCAGCCGATATGAGGTCAGGGTATTACAGCCCCTACTTCACTGTACCCAAGAAAGGATCGATCTTGTCTCGTTTGCTCGTTTTTCTTGTCAGCGCGGCGTGCTCGTTTTTCCAGGTGCGCCTTTGTTCGTGATGACGAGGAAGTATCAGCAAAGAATTAATTTATTTATTTTATTATATATATATTATATATATATTATTATATATATATAATTTATTTTATTTATATGCATTAGCTTTACTAGATATATTTATGGAGATGAGATATAAAAAGCCGCCCTGTACAGCTATGATCAGCCATTCGGCCAAGCTTTCGATGTTGTTACTGAAAGGCCGAAGCTGATCGGTTGATTTTTGTCACATGACCTGTTGAGATGAGAAGTTGAGACGTTTTCATCTCGCCGTGGCATAGCCTACATTTGAAATAAAGATTTTGTACACGCAAAAAAATATGGTTGTATCAGGGTAGTTTTACGAGCACAGTATCGGACCGACACCCAAATACTGGTATCAGTATCGGTGCATCCCTATTTATGTCATTAATATCAGTCCGTCAGAAAAGCAGTTCTAGGCATATTCTTGGCTCTTAGCAGGTTTAAAAAGCCCTATTAAAATTAAATATGAACGCAGTTTTGGATTAAATAAAAGTACAGTCAAGTCAAATAAAACACGATATACACTTTAATATATGTAAATTTTATCTAAATTAAGCTTTGGTACCAAAATTGGTACTGAGAACCGTGGATTTTCACTGGTATTGGTACCGAATACTGAAATTTTGGTACAGTGACAACACTACAAGCTACCGTTCAAAATGCTCACGCAGAGATGCATTTTCGAATGCATCCGTCACCGAGATTGGTTTGCAGCGATCAACCTGAAGGACGCGTAGTTTCATGTCTCGATTCTCCCTCGACACAGGCCGTTTCTGCGCTTTGCGTTTGAGGGTCGAGCATATCAGTACAAGGTCCTGCCCTTCAGGCTGTCCCTGTCTCCCCGTGTCTTGGCACACTTGGCACAGTCTCGAGATCAGTTATGCGAACATATGGACCTCGTGCTCAGGCACCTCAGCCAGTTGGGTCTTCAGGTTAACTGGGAAAAGAGCAAACTCTCCCCGTGGAGAGGATCTCTTTTCTCGGTATGGAATTGGTTTCGGTTGCACAGACAGTGTGCCTCACAGAGGAACGCGCTCGGTTGGTGCTGAACTGCCTCAATACGTTCAAAGGCAGGATGGCGGTCCCACTGAAATTCTCTCAGAGGCTCCTGGGGCATATGGCAGCAGCAGCAGCGGTAACACCGCTCAGGCTGCTCCATATGAGACCGCTTTAGCACTGACTTCAGGGCTCTACAGGGCAGGGACATGCTGGTCTGTACGGACAAAACTGCGACCATTGCGTACATCAACCAACAAGGTGGTCTACGCTCCCGTCGGATGTCGCAACTTGCCCACCATCTCCTCCTCTGGACTCAGAAGCATCTGAAGTCGCTTCGGGCCATGTATGTTCCCGGTGTGCTCAACTGTGTGGCCGACGAGCTATCACCAGCTGTGCTCCCGGGAGAATGGCGACTCCACCCCCAGGCGGTTCAGCTGATCTGGAGAGAGTTCGGGGAGGCTCAGGTAGACCTGTTTGCCTCCTCAGACACCTCCCACTGCCAGCTGTTTTACTCCTTGACCGAGGGAACACTTGGCATGAATGCACTGGCACACAGCTGGCCCCGTGGCCTCTGCAAATATGCGTTCCACCCAGTGAGCCTACTTGCACAGACCCTGTGCAAAGTCAGGGAGGACGAGGAGCAGGTCCTTCTGGTGGCTCCATATTGGCCCACCCGGACCTGGTTCCCAGAACTCATGCTCCTCGTGATAGCCCCTCCTTGGCCCATTCCTCTGAGGAAAGACCTTCTGACTCAGAGACGGGGCACCCTATGGCACCCGTGGACAGGACGTGGAGGTTCTAGGTGACTTACCCCCAGATGCACTCAACACCATCGCTTCGGCACAGGCACCGTCTACGAGACATGCATACGCCTTGAAGTGGAACCTGTTCGTCAAGTGGTTTTCCTCTCACCGAGAGGACTCCCGAAGTTGTTTGATAGGGTCCGTGCTTTCCTTCTTGCAGCAAGGGTTGGAGCGAGGGCTGTCTCCCTCCACCCTCAAAGTACATGCCGCTATTTCAGCATATCACGACCACATAGATGGCAAAACAGTAGGAAAGCATGACCTGGTCGTCAGGTTGTACTGAGGTCTGGCTATGTGCCCAAGGTTCCTACTCATCCCTTCAGGGACCAGGTGGTGAACCTGCAAGCGCTGCTCCTGGAGGAGGCAGACCCAACCCTGGCTTTGCTCTGTGCCGTCCGCACTCTGCGACTGTACGTGGACAGAACTCAGCGGTTCTGCAGCGTTCTCCTTCCTAACAGAAAGAGCACGCTTTCCCAGTGTTATCCAATAATCTCACTGTATGGGTTATCACGGAACATCAGTGACAGATAAACTCTGTGTAAGCCCTCTCCTATCATCCCTCCAGGCAAGAAGGGGCAAGCGGCTTGCACAGGGCGCTGTATGGGGTCAGCAGCTGTGGCCCTTTGGTAGGGAATCCTATTCATTGGTCCCAACGTGACGTTGAATGACCGACTGAAGAGGAACGTCTCGGTTATGTATGGTAACCCTCGTTCCCTGATGGAGGGAACAGAGACGCCACGTCCCATCGCCACACCTGCTGCAGCCCGCTGGGGCAACCAGCTCATCGGCTCGGCTCCTCAGCAAAAAACTGAAGTGCAATCGCACCTTCTGCTCATTATATTCCCACGCTGCATGGCAGAGCAGCTGTTGCAAATGACTGCATGCCAATGTGCATTGGCTCATTTAGTTTCACTCGAAGTAGATTGGCCTCTTTAGCGAAATTTCAATTCGTCGGTCCCAACGTGGCGTCTCCGTTCCCTCCTTCAGGGAAGGAGGGTTACCATACGTAGCCGAGACGTTACCCTGTGTTTTTATAGGTTTGGTATTGTCTATATTTTATGTGGTTGTTATGCTAAGCTTTTTTCCTTGCATTCTCCAGCATTTTCCTTAATGGATTTACTATTAAAGACTGTTTATGTTTGTTAAACTCAATCTTCGTGCAATTCATTGCAACAACCCATGACAGAAACAGGTCTGTTGGTGTCAATGAATGTTTACAACTTAAGTTGAACTTAAAGATAAAGAAAACCATAAACATTGATCCATATGCAAGTGACTTCTATGCTGAGTCTTCTGTTTTTTTAGAGAGAGACTGCTGCAAAGTTGCTCCCACCAAATGATTTAAGTTGTTTCTTATCAGACTGTCTCTTCTGCTCTCTTGTGTAGGGCATATTTTTTCAGCTTTCATTTTGTGATGCTATATATGGGTAAAATCAGCGCCTCTGCTGCAGAACCGTCCTCTCTGTCATCACAAAACATAAAAATGAAACAACTGATGCCACACACGAAGATCAATGTGACCACTGCAAGTTGGAACAGTTTGTTGTCCTGGTTTGGTCTGTTTGTCAGTAGGTATAAATCTGCAGCTTCATTCAAGAAATATCAAATCATTCGATTATATAAGTACACTAATTTTAATTATACTGTTTTTTCCAACTTGTACAAACTACTGTGGACTGAAAGTGACACTTATTTGGATGTGTTGAAAGTAATAAAGAAAATGTAAAGTAGGCAACATGATTATAATTTTATCTGCAGTGTGTTATTCAGTATAACATGTAAAGATAATTTATGTTAAATGTACTAAACTGCACCTCCATCATTACATTTCAATAGAAATGGCAATAACATATATTTTAGTTAGGCATAAATGCTTATCAGTACATTCAACAGTACACAGTACCATTTTTCAAAGACAATAGAATTATGTACAAGTACAATATAAGTATTTATGTTCCATTGTCCAAGTTTGTCGTATGACCCCCCCCCCCCCCCCAAACTAGTTAAGCTCAAACCTCGCCCCACAGCCAATTACATTGATCAACTAAATAATGCAGTCAACTGTCAAGAAAAGATTAATCAAGTTCATACAACCAAACAATAATAAAGTTCAATAGTTTAATTGAAGTGATTTGAATCATGAAAGCAAGCTGACCAGGGATAAAGCTTTCTTTGATTTTAGTTGAATTGCTTGCAATACTGCCTGTTGGTTCCTTCAATTCTAATGTTAATGTTGTGTTTACAAATTCATCTGCCACAAATAATATGCTTGCATAAGTTAAAATAAAAAGCTGATTTATTTAATGGTTCAAGAAATTGACTAGAAAAAGCTGACACCTCCAAGGTTCCCAGAGCCACAACTGATCTGTCATGAAAGCTTGGTTGGAAAAGCAGGGGTTATGTTCTATGGATTTACGCTGCTTTTATTGGGTACTTTAAAAGGAGAATCAGACGCACTATAAAACAAGTATTGGTTTTGATAATACAAGTTTTTACACAAAGGAATAAACAACATTTTAAGAAATAAGAATTAAAATGACTGTCAAGAGATAAGGACTCAAGCCATATCATATTTCTAGAAATATTGTTTTTTTAAACTGGACATGAGAGTGGGTCACCATCACCAACATTAAGCACTGGCAGCTGTACTAACACTATAGCACTATATAGTAAGTAAACGTGTAACTATTACTTACAGCAAATGCCCTGGATAGGTGAAACTCTAGGATCAGGTTGTTTTTGGAACTTTCGGAACCCGTAAGGCAGCAAAATAATTCAATTTAGGTATGTTAGTTTATATACATTGGTCTGTCTCTATCTTCCTCCAACACTCATTACAGGTTAGTTGTATATTGGGCTTAGCATGGGAATCCACCTTTCAGTGGTGCTGTGACACAGGTGTGAAGGTTTTTTTTACTGGCAGAACAAGCCAGAAGAAGAAGAAAAAATGATACATTTAAAATAATAGTTAAGTGCTGCTTAATGAAAACCATTTATGATTAATTATTATAGGCTATATTTTAACTGTATAAAGAATACAAATCTTATAGCTCTTATAGCTATAGTAATAAAATATAATTTGCTCTATTTTATTTCTGCTGTGTGCATAAATCATGCTCCTCTTCATAGGCTATCATATTGATGCAGAGACACAAATGAGAAAAAAAAAGAAAAAAGAAAATGCATGGTACGAACAAAAGCATAACCATGGGATGATGGTGTTAAACTAATGCATGTTTTGTCTGTGATTGTCCTAACCTGTCAGTTGCAGGACCTGTGCGACCCACACAACCAGGAGAAAGCCGAACGCACAGCAGCAGAAACGCTGGAACGGCCGCCGTCTGACGCTCCATGTCACAGACTTCATTCCGCTCCGTCTGTTCCTCACCGCTGAGTCAGAACATGATCGTAGCAGCCGCAGATTCCTCCTGTCGTTATCCGGGACTGAGAACTACCTTATTACTAAACTAAACTTTTCAGTTGCCTTGCTTTTCTTCATCGCAGTTAACACGGCGCTGTTTCAAACTATTTAGAAGCATCGCAGCATGCTTACGCGCAGACCTGTTCTATATGCTCAGGTAGGCTATCATCTGCTTCAAAGCGCACAAATGCGCTCACATGCCAATGGATTTGGAAAGGTCGTTGTAAATGGTACCCTCGTTCTCTCTCTCTCTCTCTCTCTCTCTCTCTCTCTCTCTCTCTCTCTCTCTCTCTCTCTCTCTCTCTCTCTCTCTCTCTCTCTCTCTCTCTCTCACACACACACACACACAGACAAATCACACCGCTGCCGCTTGAGGGCGGCTCTTGCCAGTATAGTCGTGTAACGCCGTGGACGACCAATAAGAAAACCCCTTACCCCCCACACTCCATTGTCATAATCATTTGTTAACAAACAAATATGAGCTCATTGTTTCTGCCTTAAATTATTACATCGTTTAAATTAATACATTTTTAACTAACTGTGATTTTGTGACATTTCTGAAATTCATAACTTAGTTACCTCTGATAACAGATCACTCTAAATTATAATGTGGACTCATGCATTTTCTGTAAAGCTGCTTTGAAACTATATGTGTATTGTAAAAAGCGCTATACAAATAAATGTGAATTTAATTTAAGTGAATTTGGGCTAGTGGGGCATAAATGACATACCCAAAATAAAAAGGTGCTGTTCATAAGTCATTCTGAATAGACACATAACCAACATGTATTTAGAAAGCCAACACTTTTTTACAGTTCAAGACTCAGAATTACTCAGAATTACTTATTTTTTAGTATGGAGATGTATAAGCTCAAACATCAAAAACAAAATTAAATTAATACAAATATTAAGTATAAACCCAGATAGCACACGTACGTCTGCAAGATGTCTGTTAAAGATCACTTCATCTGGAAAGCAGCTGTTTTACATCTGATAGACGTCTTTAAGATGTCAGTTTTACATACATTCTAAATCGAAACATCTTAAAGACATTTCCTAAACGTCTATTTGACATCTGAGAGGAAACGTCCTATAGACATATTGCAGATGAGCAAACACTCTAAAAAATACGTCTTCCAGATGTAAACACGCACATCAAATAGACGTCTCCGTGATATACGTGTGCTATTTGGGAACATTTTATTTGAATGTAGTATAACAACGTATAACCACAAATAAAGTGAGGCCACAGTGTGGTCATGCTTCATTTCAAATCTGAGGATGATATCTCTAAAACTATGCATTTTCTGAAGCATTTTGTAAGACCATGTCGTGAGTTTTTAGAGAAGAATGACAAGATTCTAATAAAATATTTTATTACCCTTTAAAAACACCCATTTGCAGTCTATTGTCTAATGTCTGGCGATAAACTGCTCAATTCATGTTCTATTGTTCTCACTCAATGAACCTTCACACTTCTGCCGTGAATTAGACTTAATCTTATATTCTTTTATCGTTATTCTTTTGTTTGTATTCAGACATTATTTAAGCAATAAGGGCTGTGCTGAATCGTGAATAAATCACGGCTGAAGGCAGTTGTTAGGCACGACGCTAAGCGTGTATCAATGCAACTTTCATGAAGTACAATCACTAAAAGCCTTCCTTCCGCTGGAAAAAATAGTCCCTGACCGTGAACAGCAACTGAAGTTACATTATTTCGCCATTAGATGACGGCAAAGACTGTCTTTACGAGTGAGTCTTGTCAGTAGAGAAGACTTTTATATTGAAAGGACTGAAACTTGTTGTGCACTCCCATAGACAGTATAGTGCACTCCGAGAAGCAAGATGCAACTGACTAGCATGTCAGGGCACCGGAAAATAAATTAACGGTTAAAATGACAAGATATCGCGGATTTTTTTTTTTATTACGAATATATGACTGACCTGAAGGAAAATGCTATATCTACTGTACATGCAGGTACATTCGCCTACTCGATCTCTCACAATATGCTAACTCAATGAGAACATCATGTTTACGTTGCTAAGAGTGGTTGCTAGGGGTGTTGTGTAGTGATACATACATGGAACCTTTGGGTGAAGCGGTCATAGCGGTGTTTTATCGTGAATAAAACGCAGTTATTGACCAATCAGAATCAAGGACTGGAACCAATAATAATAGCCTTTCTTCTGTCATTACATTGCCCATCTACACCACTTTCATCCCACTTTCATGCAATTGAGATTCACACTTAAGTAGCTTAAACTATTCTTTTAAAATATATTATAAAATTGCCCAAACATTGACTAGTACTCTATCGCTATATCTGTGTGAGACAATCATATATGTTCAAACATATTCAAACAATTCTTTGTAGGCATACCTTTAGAAAACCTTGTTCATTTGCAGACAATTGCATTTATTTTTTGCATAATAGAATTTGGCACAACGATGATACACTCGATAACATCATTAAGCAAACTGAATCAAATTTTTCACTATGCATACTGTATAGTATATCCTTACCTTACTAATAACAAAGGCACTGTTGAGTAACTTTATAGCCTACCTATGTTCAGCACCAGGTGGCGACATTTACTTTGTGTTTGTTTTTGGGATTCTTCAATCCCTCCAGCAGAATGTACGATAAGGCTATCATATGATAATATTTATTTTACTATTTGATCATGCAGCTAAGATTTAAAATTAGTGGCTAAATTAAAGAGAGAGACTATTATGAGACATGCTTAATGCCAAAATACTTTCCATTGTGCAGTGAAAAAGACCAACATAGTTACTCTAAAAATGGTTGAGTCATGTTTTGGTCTCCTTCTAGGGGCCTTTGGAATATTTGAGCTTAGATATTTAGTTTTAGAACTTTAGTTCCCACAAGGATAGAGAAACAACAAACACAAATCATTTACAGAGCACTGGTGCCTCAAACCTGATAAAACACAACTTAAGCATGGTGTCAGAGATATTTCTCCTCCAAGTTCTGGAAGATATCACACAGTACACTCAAGTCAAATAAAGACAAAACCCAGAGTATTGTTGTCATCAACAGTCCAAAAATACATAACAAAAATAAAAGAGCGAATGTCTCTGAATTCTGTTTAGAAAAGGTCTTTAAAGTTGGCCTGTTTGCAGCCTGTTTGTGTTCTACATCACAATAGCCAGAGTCGATGCAAATATGGCCACCAAATGAACTGACTTTCTGGCTGGAACTGCCTCAATACACTAGCGTGTACTACAATAGTGTGTGTTTCATCATGCAATTTAAGGTCAGTGAACTAGCAGCATCTGATTGTTTTTTTCACAACATGCACAAAGTCGCTTTCCAAAACTTTCACACTCTCTGCTCCTTTTTGGTGGAACGTGATGCCAGCCTTCTATACTTTAAACTTAGCAAATATGAGCTTATGATGTTCCTCAAAAACAGGAAGTTTAGGAGATACAGGAAGCTCACACATCTGGGGATGAACTCCATGGCCATGACAGGAAGCACAGGAAACTCATGGATGATGGAGAGTGTGCAGGGTTCAGGCTGGGCTCATCATAACAAAAGTATGACATTATAAAAACAAAAATAAAACAAAATAAATATGACAACATATATATGTATGTGTGAGAAACTGCATTGTGACGTTAGAATCTCGAACGATTAAAATTAGATGCAAAACAATCCCACACTCAGTTCAGGCCATGTTAGTACATATAAAGTACTACATTAATGTGAATAGTTAGTATGTGACTACCTTGAAACCGATAACGGCGTCTCTTTGATGATTGATGATAATTGCGATCTGCTCTCGTCCAATTTCCTGCTCCAGGGATTACAGCATTGCCAATTCCAGTGGTCACAATGCTTCCAGTAAGAGAAGTTCCCGAGTCTGTTCCAGTGAGTGAAGTTTCCGAGCCTGCTCTCAAGAGGGAAATCCCAGAGCCCAACCCAGAGAGTATCGCACTGTCCAAAATGGCAAGTCAAGTCACCTTCATTTCTATAGCGCTTTTAACAATAATAGACTGTTTTAAAGCAGCTTTACCATGATAATAGGAAATTAAAGTAACAGAGATTGTTTTAGCTTTACAGAAGCTCTAGAATAATGGTATTGTCTAGCTAAAGTTACTTTTGATTGATTCAATTGCGTAGCAAAGATCATTAATTATTAACTTAGGGGCTGCTTACACTTCGCTTACACTAACACTTATGTGTGTCTGGGCCAAACACATATCCACACCAGTCGCTGAGCACAGTCCAGAGTTTGCTCCAGTCCCGGACCGGAGTCCAGTGATGGCTCCAGCCCCTGAACCCGCTCTGGTTCAAAACCCCATAGCTCCTCCCAAGAAATTGGAGAAATTATAGCCTAGCTTTCGGGTCAAGGCCAAACCTCCCTGGCTCCCTGAGCTTCTGGCGCCTTCTTGGCTCGCCCTGGAGGCTTCCTAGCCTGCCAAGCACATCCTTGCGCACTTGCCCTCCAGGACTCCAGGGTGCCCGCCCCCCTCCCTGGTTGCACTTTTTTTGACACAAGGTCAAGGTTATGTTTTGTTTTGCCTTTGTGTTTTGGGATTTTTGTCTTCTGTGTTAGTTTTCCTTTCACCTAGTTTTCCCCATGAGATTCATTCATTCATCCCATTCACCCGTGCCTTGTTAATCACCTCATTTGCTCCTTTGTTTGCCCTTGTATATTAGCCCTCAGTTTCAGTCTGGTCTTTCTCCTGTACTGATTTGCATTCACATGTACAGTATGTGGGTGTTATCTCCCGGTTATTCTCCTATTCATTGTTTTTGAAGTTGGAATTAAAAACTATTTCAGTTGACTCCTTAGTCGTGCTCTTCATCCTCAGCCACACTGCACTGTGACAATTATATACAGAAATGGCTAAAACTTATTTAGACAAATTGTGAACCTTATTTTGTTTTCAGACAGTTTAATATAACTTCTTATATATTATACTTCTTATAAATATAACTTTTTAAATATAAAAGTCTAGTACAAACGTTACTGTCAACGGCAGTTGTCACAGTTGCTAGGCGACAAGAACAGTCCTCTATAGACTAGACCATCCCATTTAACAATGCTCAGTCCGACTTTTCGCAGGTGTGTCCTTTGAAGTCTGAGTCCTTCGAAGCATGCAGTCTTTGAATTGGGACACAGCCAAAGTAGCTGGAGTAACTTTTCTCTATTTTGGAAAAGTTACTCTATTTTCTCTATTTAGAAAAGAAAAGTTTACTGATATGAGGAGACACACACGGGTGAGTGAAGCATGCAATTTCCCGCAAAAAACATGCCATCCATTCTAAAATATAAACACTAATAATAGGCTAGCAAATGAGGGTAAGAAAAAAAAAATGGAATAATGATTGAGGTAATGACTTATTTAAATTGTTCATTTTAAACGTGTACATTTTAATAGACCATAAAAGGTGGCATGCTCTTACTTTCACATTTTTTGGGACATCCTTCAGTGTGTCAAATGTTTTATGAGTTCAATGACAATACTTAAGACAAATATTTGATAAATTTCTAACACCAGCTCGTACAGAAACAAGTTCAGTTTTTATTGCCAGGATCCCTCAGATTCACATAAACAATACTTGACCTCTATTAGTTCAAAGAAACAAGTATAGCTCCAGTGATCACCATACCATTTCCTAGTATGTTTTGACTGGACGGCGTATTCCTGTTGGTCCAGTCATAATTCTTAATAGATTTCACAGACCAGTGTGCATAGTGTGTGGGTTTGTGGTTTGCCATACACCTACATTTTAAATTTTTAATGTGACAATACTTACTTGTAAAAGTGCCTGCTAACTAGTGATTCTGTTCCAGGATCTGATTATTTATGGGATTAGTAGATATCATGGTATTTGTAGGCAGGTTTGGCAATTTAGAACAGTCATTGACATCAGTGTATAGTAACTACAAAGACCTAGGCCTAAGCTTAATCTGTAAATCTGTCCATGGGCATGACATGGATAGCAAAATGACATGAAAAAAGCAACACATCAAGGAATGTTCGGCTAACAGTGGAAAATGTTCATTCTTAGGAGTGGTTCGGATAGTTTGTAAGAGGCTTTTAATTGTACAGTCTGTAAATACCCACAGTTGTTGGTAGTGGAACAATACAAAATTTGGCACTACAACAATCCAGTCACAAATTTCCAGTGGACTATGCTAGTTTATCTGCATGGCTTGCATGGCTTCATTCCCTGGAGTGACTGTGGCTTTGTTCCAGTGAAAGCAGGCTGTACTTTAAAAGTCGCATTAAAATCAAAAGGACCAACATTTTGTAAACAACAGAATTGCATCATTAATACATAAATCAAACAGTAAGCATTACTATATGATGAAAAGCATTTATGGCTCCATAAAATACCATGCCATAAAAAAAGATAGGGATTAGTTTAACATTTCCAAACCTGTCCCTTTAAGAATTTCAAGTCACAAATGTGTCTGTGAGTAATTTAGTCTAAATAGTTCTGATTTGTTTTTCAGGAAGGTTTTGCTGATAAAGTGTCCTGATCGTATCATTAATAACAATGAAACTGGAAACCACTTAGGCCACCACAGCAGTTAAGAGTTAACATTTCAGTATTGAACAAAAAGGTATAATACAGCTTTGACAGTAAAAAAATAATGATAAAATTATTAAAACCATGAAAAGATGGAATGTCACACAATTTTTTAAGCAGCCACGGTTGTAACTCGCACTGTTCCTCTGAGTTTGTTTCCAGTGTAATTTCAGAGAGTAGTTTTCCACTACGGAAAGTGTCTCGACGGTGGTTGTTATTATTCAGGTAAATCAAAAATATGACCTGCTATCATGTCATGCCTTAATACTCTTACATTTTAAAATAAAATAAAATTAAACATTCATTGGATCACAAATTTGCATCTCTTCCCTTCCAGTTCAAATATACATATCTAGCAATAACATCCACATTTTCAAGATTAATAAGTTATTACATTTTTATAAATACATACACAGATACAGAAGGTGGCTTAGAAATTGCTTGTTGCACTCGCACGCTTTCTCAGCCTCCTATCTAAAAGACTATGTCGCACACAGATGAACAGGAAATAGTTCTTTTACATTGCTCTTTTGCTAAGTAAACCCCACAAAATGCATTACTGATTGCATAAAAGCTGCAACAGTGTTATTCCTGTCTGTAACAATTATCGCGCTGCATTCATCAAACTCAACAAATTCTCCACTAATGGTAACAAATAATCAGCAAACTCCAGCTCCATCTGGATATAGACTTACACACATCAGAGGGAAGTAACACTTATTTTGGCTCTACATTTCTTCACAGAGAGGAATAAAGATATAGATTTATAATTTCATTGTAATACATCAGAATCTGCTGGTACCAGGTTATCACAGTGACTCTAAAATAAAAAAACCTCAACATTTGAAGGGGAGAAGACATGTATGACGTATGGATATTTAACATTTAGCTTCGTTTCCCTTTGCACGTAGGTTTGTGGTGGTGCCGTGTGATTCATTCAACTTCAGTCCGGCTAGTTTTATGAGTGCGAGTCCAGTCAGTATGCTCTTCTTCTTGTCACATTTTCATGTTATTATCAGTGCGGCTTTAGGTGAGGTAAAGAGAGATATTATATGGAAAATAAAAGAGACAAAATAGCAATTTTATAAATATGTGCTGTCTCACAATTCAGTGTAATGCACTGTGTGTGAGAACAAAGTAGAACTGGTCTGGCTCTTCTCTTAATTCTTTGTGAGCAGCAAACACTTGAATCAAATTGGAAGCAATCTTTATTAATAGAAATGTACAACTTTAAGTCATTGCTTCCCTTCGTAACTTAACACTAAGAATTGTTTTCTTCTCAAATCAAAGTCTTTCAAGCAGGTGCCTGCAAGGCTCATTCAGATTCAGTGGGATCAGACATAAGACTTCAAAAAAACACATGCACACACACACACACTCACGAGAATGTAAAATTTCAGATGTCAGACATTTTGTCCCATTGCTGAAATCACAGCTAAACAACGGTGAAAAGGCGTAAAATGAGCTTTTTTCTCTCTCTCTGGTATGCATCAGTAAATATCCTTGATCAATTAAAAAAAGTGTCCAGTGAGTCTAAATTCTAAATCCAACTGGCTATTCATAGCAGGAATGAGTTGCCTCAAATTATTTGTGCAGCTTCAACTTAAGCTCTACTGACAACATGCTGTTGATTACCACCGAACACAATTTTGACTTGTCCCTTGTGAAAAAGTACACTTTTAAAAGCATATTTTTAAAATAAAGAGTACTTATTACAGAAATAATATACATGAGTGTGAAATGAATGTAATTGTTATTTGCAATTAAATGAAAATGTATTTTAGTTTGAATTTATATTAAGTGACGTTAGCTGAACCTAACTTAAGCACATCTAAGTAATTTCACAATGATTTCTATTGTCTTTGTCTAAGCATTATGGTAAACTAAAATATACTTTAACATCATTTCTATTAAAAATTGTATGTTATGTAATTTAAAATATATGAACTTTAAACTAATTTAATAACACAGTGTACTTCTTTGAAACATGACAAAAGATGATTAAATCTATGATTAAAAAGTGCACTGAAGTGTGTTAAGAAACAATCATGAGTGTACTCTCTTTAAGTACACTTAAGTGGCCTTTTGTTTCAGTAATATTATCTGCAAGTACAGGTTTTTAAACATATACTTTAAGTATTGAAGTACACTTCAAGTGCACATTCAATACAATAAGTGCGCTTCTTTTTCACAAGGGTAGTCCTAAACAAAAAACGTGTTTACCAAAATGCACGTATTTTCTGATTTTCACCATCAGTTTGTATCGCTCTTGGTGTTAGCATATTCACTCTAGAGATAAGTGAGAAGCCAGCCTTTTACCCCATTGCCAACAGAGAAAAGGTCAGATCGGGTTCTACCTATTTCTGACACTGTGATGGTTAATAGAGGGTTACAGTCACACTGATATTTTAATAATTTTCTTCTAGTAAGAAACTGTATATACACTGAAGTACATGGTCTGGAACTCCTGAAGCCATTTCAACACAGGTAAGGGGAATGTATTGCTAGGCATCTGGACACAATAGTTTCTTGTGACCATCCGGTTCACTATGTAGGGAAGAAATACTTAAAAGTATAATATGAGTCTGAACAGTTAATGTCACTAAATGTCTTCTAAAGTCAGGTCTGAGGGTTGCAAATAATTACTTTTGGATCAGTCAGATGCTTTTGAACTGCTTGTAAACAATATTAGCCGATGTTAAGGGCATGCTTCCAAAACAGTAATGATTAAGTGTTTCCTACGAGACTTGTTCTTGCACCGAAGGCTATCATTGTTAACAAGCTGTCACAGTGATGAGACTATACGTGAATCTAGCCCTGAAAACTGTTTAGGGTGAAACAGAGATTTGGATGACTTGTTAATTATATTAAGCATATTTTGAGTAAGAATGTACTTTAGCCGACCAGGTTGTTTTCGTGCACTTTTCGAGTAAGGCTTGTCAATGTTCTTGTCACTTAAGAGAAGTGTTTAGGGCGTTGTTTGCTAGTTTTGCATTGGCCTTTAGATCAGTCTGTTGATCTTGCTTGCTGCCATGGTTGGGCCTTCAATGCTAGCAGGGTTTGTTGACGTTGCAGAGCAGTTCAGTGACCTTAATGAGCCGCGCCACGGTACTCTGGGACTCTTCCTGCAACCGCTGGTTGTTCTGCCTGAGACTTTGCACCTCTGCTTGCAGCGTTGCCTTGTCCTCCTTCTCCTGTGGGAAGCATGCAAACATAATGTCTTTCAGGGTCGAGCGTTCTCACTCTGTATTGACAGGACATATCCACGCCACAAGAGGACAAGTTTACAGTATCTCAATATGTTGGTGGTACTGTATGAGACAGATAAAGACAGGCGGACGTGATTTCACCAAGTAAAACAAGTTCCTGCATCAACATCCTTGTTGATCCTGGAACAAAATTCCAATCAACCAGTCAGATTTGAGGGAAAGGTTTACAGTTAATGTCAAGTTTAGGCTTATAACAAGGGTTAGGTGCTTCTACACCATTCTTATTCATCCTATAATTTCCCTCTGATTTTAGAGACAAGTTATGGATAGAGTTAGGTTTAGGGGTAGAGATAGGGTTAGAACTATGTTTTTGGACAGGATTGTTGCTCCAGGATCAACAAAAAATGTTGATCCAGGAACATGTCTTACCTGGCAAAACCACGGCGACCATTGAAGACAATGGCTTGCTTGACACACAATTTACCAGCAAATGCCACACACTATTACATGCTGCAACACAAACAATGATCCTTAGATCACTTGCTATACACAAAGTGGATAAATGAGGACTAATGGTTCGTACACTGAGGCCCTGATTTACTAAAGGTTTGCATATGAGGTATTACATTTTAAAAGTTGGTATGTTGGAGTTTGTACGATTTTTTAAGGTTTCGAGAATGAAAATATTTTGAAAGAAGTCTCTTATGCTCACCAAGGCTGCATTTATTTGATCAAAATACAGTAAAACCTGTAATATTGTGAAATATTATTACAATGTTAAAGAACTGTTTTCTATTTGAACGTTTTAAAATGTAATTTATTCCACCTTAGAAAAATGTCCTATTTCTTCTGTGGAAAAAGTTAGTACACCCCTACATTTATGAAGTGCAAATTAGAACATTAAACTGAAAGGCCACACTTTATATAAACCTCAGTAAACTGGTCTAGTTTGGTCATTAACCTTAAACAAATAGAAAAAGCAAAAGAAAATCGAATTGAAATGCTGTTTGGGGACTTGAAGCAGGCCATATAAGAAACTTCTCATGTCTAATATTTATTTGAACAGTATTTGTTTAAAATATGAACATTGTAAAGGTCAATTAAACGCATTCTTGCTGAATAAAAGTAATAAATAAAGGCAGTTAAATGAATTCTGCATGGAGGAATGGGTTAACAATTATTCTAATCAATGTAAAAGACTGATAGACAATTATAAAAAATTTAAAATTATAAGTTATTTCAGCCAAATGGATGCAATACCAGCTACAAAACTGAGGGGTGTACTTATTTTTCCACAGTAGATATTTGGAATATAGCTCTGTATATTGTAGAATGAAGTAGCTTTTATTTGTTATCTTAGTAAATCAGGGCCTGCATTCTGATTAGCTCTCGATTGTAAAAACAGCCCAAAAGGGGCATCAGACATGCATACACAGGCAGCATCAGTGATATGAAGCATTCAATAAGCAAGAAAAGAAAAATCCATGGAGGATTTTAATGCAATATTCATGTGTCTGAAATATCATGAGTGATATTCATGCATGAAAAGCAATGATGCATCTAAAAATGGTAGTAATTGATGATATATTGTTATCTGTGCATGTATAATAATGTTTTATAAGGCCACACTTTTAATCTCAAGGTGACCGAAGGGTTTAGTAGACTATGGTTTACCTAGATGAGTGTGCTGGATATAACTGTGGGACATTATGCAGTCAACCATGCTCAGCCTCTCTTTCCCTTCCTGACCTTATGCCGATAATGTGATCAAACAAAAGAGACCTGAGACCCCAGATCAGCTATATTCATCCTGAGGGGCCTTAATCACAATATATTATGTTACTATTATAGCGTTATTATGTGTGCATGCACTTCATTCATACGGCTGTGGTCTTTGTATTAATGGTCAACAGTAATTCTATGATCTAATGTTTGAATAGATTTATGTCTATCCTCAACTCAAAATAAATTTGTCAGTAAATACCTCTCAATATAATTGAAACTACAATTGTAGTTATATATATATATTTGAAAATAGTTCAAAATAGTAAAGAATAATTCACCTTCTGGGCTTCTATAAGATTATGCTTTCCATGCTCTAATAAATTATTATTAGAAGACATATTCTAAAATTCTCAAACAGTATTTTAAAACTGGGTTATTCTAAATCAAAGAAATTTGTCAACTGAATTGGATTCTTGTTTCTAAACTGGTCTAAATCAATAAATCCCTCATAATGAAAAATGTCATATAAGAATATCTGGTAACACTTTATAACACAACTTTATAAATGCATTAACTAACAATGAGCAATACATTTGTTACAGTATTTATTAATCTTTGTTAATGTTAGTTAATAAAATTACAACTGCTGGTTGTTAGTTCATGTTAGCTCAGGTACATTAACAGATATAACTTTTGATTTTAATAATGTATTAGTAAATGTTGAAATTAACATTAACCAAGATTAATAAATGCTTTAGAAGTATTAATCAGTGATAGTTCATGTTAACGAATACAGTTAACTAATTTTTACAACTAGAATTTCACTATCCTCGCATTACTATGAAAGGTTTCTGTCCATTCCCTATTAGACATGTTTAAACATGCCATATACAAATCCAAAATGAGCAATTGTATTAACTTGAAAACAGAAAAATTAAAGGCCACATACACACTGCAAATTGTCAGCAATCACAACCACATTTAAGTGAACTTAAAGGGATAGTTCACCCAAAAATGAAAATTGTCATTACTTAGTACCCTCAAGTTGTTCCAAACCTGTATGAGTTTTTTTCTTCTTCTGGTTATCAACATTCTTTAAAATAATCTTATTTTTTGTTCAGCAAAGAAAGAAACTCAAACATGTTTGGAACAACATGAGGGTGAGTAAATGATGATCATTTTCATTTTTGGGTGAACTATCCCTTTAAATGCATTTAAACATTTGAATTGGTGAATATGCTGAATTGTCGATTCATGTGTGAATGGAAAACAACATATGATAAAATGTTTCCAGTCACTAGTATCACATAGCACCTGTTTTAGGGCTGTGCCAAATAAAGATGTATAGATGCCAAAACGTTGCTATCGTTATCATTTAAAAAAAAACATGTATGATAGCAACCTATGAATGCTGTGGTTATTAATATGTAACCCCTCATGTGATTTTGTTAGATTTGTAAAATTAGTACCCTTTATTTGGGATGTTAGTAAATCAGGGTCTGAATATTAATACCAGTTGGAATCAAGACACATTTACTACTGTAAATTCGTGTGTACAGGATTTGCGTGTCTTTGAGTGAAATATGCAAAGAAATGTTAAAAATGATTTAACTATTTTACAATGTCTTTTCTGAATGCTCTGTACGTTTATGCTATCTTCCGTCTTTTACAATTTACAAGTATTCCTGTGGGAATCTTAAAAAAAAAAAAAAAAGAGAATAAAAACGTAGTATATCAGAGAATTGTTCTGCATGAATCCATTCAACACGTTCAGATGTATTTATCTCTGTTTGGGTCTCCTGCTTCTCATAGAATGCGTGTTTTTCCTTGCCTATCACTAAATCAAGCATTGATTCTGCGCTCACCAAAGTACATAAATGTGTTTTGATTGACATGGGCTTAGGCTTTGCTTCTCAACTTTATATCACATATGTCCTTCACATCCTTGATGTTAAACTTCCGCATAATTTTGATGTTAATCAAGTGAGAACTGTCATACATGTTGTTGTTTTTTGTTACTGATTGAGTAAAAATCTCATGCTCTACTTGCCTTCACTGCCATTGGTCGGTTAGTGTTGAGAGTGAGCATGGCTGCCCATTGTCCCTCCAGCAATCTTCTCATCTCCTCTGTTCACCCTGCTCAATGACAAGACAGGTTTCTTTTGCTTGTCCCGCCCTACCTCTACAGTCCCTCTGTTTGATTGGCTCTGTGAAGCAGCAGTGGCTCTTTGAAGTAGCGAAGAGGGCAAGGACTGGACAGGGCAGATATACAGACAAGGATGGGTGGATGTATTTCATGGGAGATATTTGAACGGGGTTACTGTGTGGGAAGTATGCTGCGACAGAGAGAGGTGTGCTGTGACAAACCCACAGAGGACAAAGTACCTTTTGGAGGTCATCCTGCAGTCGCTTCAGCATGGCCTCTAACTGGGACACTTTCTCCTCGAGGTGACCAGGCGAGTCACTGCGAAGGCAGGGAGAGAAAGAAGAACACAAAGGAACACAAAAATACATGGTGTGATATATCATATGATATATATTTTGCAACATATGTATATTCTGTTGGAGCATTTAGACTTCAAAGGCTCAATGCTTAATAACAGGGACCACATTTAAAGTAAACGTAAGATATATATTTTTTTTAAGGCATAAAGGGTCATGAAACTTTGGGGGAAAAAATCCCATTGGTTTAAAGGCAACGTTGCACTGTAAAAAGTGGTAACCTGCAATTGTTACCTTAAAGAGCTATTTCTACTTTATTTAACCCACAAAAATGTACTTTGTTGGATTAAATGAATGAATTTAGGTCGATTCAGTGATGTTAAACAGTAATTTTGACTTAATAAATTAGACGTTACCATTGTTAGGTTACAAATATTTTGAGCAAATTCATTCTTCCAAAATTCTAAAGTTGAAGAAAGAATGTGATATACTAAAGTCAGCATGCAGTATACAGAAAATGCAGTAAACGTATTATTGTGAAATATTATTACACTTTAATTTATTTTCTAATGAGAATATAGTGTATAATGTAATTTATTCCTGTGAAGCAAAGCTGGACCATTCTAATATGCTATAATTTGCTGCTCAAGAAACATTTCTATTATTATCAATGTTGAAAACAGTGTGCTGAATCATATTTTTGTGGAAACCATGATACATTTTTTTTCTTCTGGAATTTTGATGAATGGAATGTTCAAAAGAACAGCAAGGTAAATTTAAAGGAGCTGTATGTAAGAAATGTATTTCAATTAATCATAAAATGGCCCTGATATGTCACTAGACATTAAGAAATGATGTTCATTTCAAATACTTATATCACTGACAACAGTAGTCCGGCCAGGATATTGTCATTTAAAAGTGAAGTTGCAGCCCTCAACTGATGTTGATGTTGTCATGTTGTGGTGTTTTGGCCTGAAGCGCCACCCTCCACCTATCTACCAATCACGAAGTCAGTAGTGTTTCGGCATCCGGGTTGCCAGCTCAGCTCTAGTTACCACAGCTGCAGCTACAAACGTTCGTGCTGGATCCTGCAGCCTATCTGGCAACCTCGAGTCAGGGGGGAGGGGGAGGGGATACACCGCTCTACAGTAATTTGAAAGTGATTGCAGAACCAGTTTTGGCCACAATCTTACATACGGCTCCTTTAAGTCATAGGCGTAGGGGAAAATCTACCACAAGTGCATACTGTAGATGTTTTTGGCAGGTCATTTTAAAGTTCTCTTTAAGTTGTGTCTCTCCTCATGTTGCGAGTATAATCGAATGTCAAAAGAATGCATGGCACAGTCATTCACCTGTCCTTGAAGTCTTTAAACTTGGTTTCCGTCTGACCTGGCTGGGTCATAGTCTCTTGAGTTCCATCTCCTGACTTCCGATCTGAAACCCAGCAGGAAATGACATTAGTGATATTCCATCTTATCATTGCAAAGTTACCAGACCAGCGTTCTTCAGTGAACAGACTAGACAGACTTTCACATGCTCAAACACATTTCATCCACTGAAAATTGTCTCACCTTCTCGAGACAAAGCTTCCAGGATGTTCCGACAGGCGCTGGCCAGATCAGCAATCGACTGCCACTCTTCCTCAGATGAATCTGTTGTCTCTGAGAGAACTGAAATTAGCAAAAATATATTGTAAAAAAAAGCTCTTTGGAAAGTATTTAAGTTTTGATTATTTCTTGGAATCTACTAGAAGTGCCTTTGTGAATTTTGTTAAAATTTGTGGAATTTGTGTGTAAATTAGCACTTTAGCAGTTGTAGTGGATAAATAGCCTTGTGAAAAGTACACTTTAGCATACATTTAAAAAGAGTAGCCTACTTATTACAGAAATACCATACTTTATAATAATATTTTAATTGCAATTAAATGGAAATGTATATTAGTTTAGAGTGTTTTTGACCCACTTAAGTACATCTTTATATGTACATTTATAATGATTTCTGTTGTCTTTGAAATACAGTTACTGGTTAAAGTGAACTGCTGAATGTACTGACAAGCATTTATGGTAAACTAAAATATTCTTTAATGTTATTTCTATTGAAACTTTTCATGTACATTCAATTTAATATATTTGTAATTACACATTTGTAATGATGAAGTTTCAATTCAGTACAGCTTTAGCTGTAATATCAAATAACACAGTTAAAATTATAATCAGGTACATGTGATTTTAGTATATTAGTCAACGCATCAAAATAAGTTTAGGCCTACTTTATAGCACTACAAAAGATTATTAAAACATAACATGATTTGAAGTTGTTAAAGCAGTCCGCAGTTCCCTCTTTTGATCTCTTGGTTCCTTGTCACATTAGGTATTATTTCCCTTTTGAGCATACAGTAACAATTCTGTAAACGTTTTCTGGAGACAGCTTCATCCTGCAACAAGCCACCAAAAATGGAGACTGTTTTGTTGTTAATATAACGATATATGTTAGTTTTTTTCTAAGCAGTAGTTGTAGTTAGGCTAGGTTTGCATCTTTTTCAAATGACTTCTGCTGCCATCCCCCAAATTGTTCAAAGTGAAAGGTTCCTACTGACATTCTGGGGATTGGCTTAAAAAAGCTTGAGTAAAGAGAATAACACACATGCACACCCGTATGCATTTTAAAAGAGAGCCTGGAGAGATGTAACCGCTCAACTAACAAGGGGCAGCACCGAACAGATGGCCCAGAGACAGCGTCTTGATTTAAGGCCATATAATACCCCTTATCCCAACCAGCCCTAGCCTGGCCCCCATCTGTCCAAAGCTTTACACTCATTTTAAAATGTCAATGCCCTGATTCGAATCTTTTAAAGCTTGCCGAATTTACTTATGGATGTAAGGCTGGTCGTAGATCAGCTTTTTTTTTTTTTTTGAAAGGTAGCGTTTACAGGAGAAGGGCTTATGCAGGAGCGAGGGAAAATGAAACCTCCCAGAGGAAGAGGAGGAATAGAGCCGCCCTGTCGCCAAGACAAAAGAACAAAAGGAAGCTGAGCTAATGTACAGAGCAAAACCCTAACAGCTGAAACCATACCAATGTAGCTAAATACATTATATATTATATTTTATACATTTTTCAGCTCATTAGTCATTTTCACTACTTCCATAGTGTATGATTGCAGAAAAAATATACACTGCCGTTCAAAAGTTTTACAAGAAGTCTTTTCTGCTCACCAAGGCTGCATTTATTTGATTCAAAATACAATATTATCATAATATATTATATAAATTATGTAAATTTGTTTGTACATAAATTATTATGTAAATATTATTACAATTTAAAACAGCTGTTTTCTATGTGAATATATGGTAAAGTGTAATTTATTCCTGTGATCAAAGCTGAATTTTCATTATCATTACCCCAGTCTTCAGTGTCATGATTCTTCAGAAATCATTCTAATATGATGATTTGATGCTCAAGAAACATTTCGCATTATTATCAATGTTGAAAACAGTTATTTACATTTTTATTTCAGGATTCTTTGATGAACAGAAAGTTCAAAAGAACAGCATTTATCTGAAAAGTTTTGGGGTCAGTAAGAATTATTATTTTATTTTTTGGGGGGAAATAAATAAAATAAATCAATACTTTTATTCATCAAGGATGAATTAAATTGATCAAAAGTTAAAGACATTTATAATGTTAAAAAAGATTCTATTTCAAATAAATTCTGTTCTTTTGAACTTTCTATTCATCAAAGAATCCAATTTTTACAAAAAGTATTTATAAGAACACATCTATTAATAACAATATATTAACGTATTTGACAGAAATAAATCTGAACTATAATAACATTATAGCAATGCAGGTTGTATCTTTGTAAATACATTCATGGAACCATACGACTGACTAATTAATACAAATAAATCAGTGTATAATAAGCATGCTCACTGAAAAAGCAAATGTATGACTTATAATAATTAATTATAATAATTTGTTACATTTATATAGCACTTTACATATGGAAGGTGGGAATCTCCTCAACCACCACCAATGTGCAACATCCACCTGGACACACACCAGCTTATTGGTGGAGAGAAGACGGAGTGATGAAGCCAATCAGTATATATAGGGGGTGATTAGGAGGCCATGATGATGGACAGAGGCCAATGGGCAAATTTGGCCAGAATGCCAGGGTTAAACCCCTACTCTATTTCTGAAGGCCATCCTGGGATTTGTAATGACCACTACAGAGAGTCAGGACCTCAGTTTAACTTCTCATCCGAAGGACTTCCCCTGGTGCGCCTTTAGCCCTGTTGTACCCTACTGTATATATACAGTAAATATCTAATATTAGAAGCATGTGATGTGACATTTTCAATACTTTAACATAAAAAGAATGACATTTAATAATGTCTCTTTGTCTCTGTGTTGATGAAGTCATCAGTCACGTCACACACGTGACTTCATTAGGGCCGCAACTAGGGTATCCGGGGCCACCGAGACTCAATGCCTCCTCTAGCGATGGCCCCGGGACCGAGTTTGGTTCTCGGACCTGATGTCTCTCCATGGGAGATTCCCGTCAAGAGGGATCTTTGGTCTCAAGCAGGGGGCACGACTTATCACCCCGACCAGTATGGAAATTGTGGTTTTGGCTAATGAGGGGGATCGACCAATTTCCTGCAGGGCTATACCCCTCCACTTTGAAGGTGTATGTGGTGGCCATAGCTGCTTCCCATGCACCTTTGGGTGTTGAGTCATTGGGGAGAAACCCACTGGTGTCACGTTTCCTAAGTTGTTATGAGGATAAGGCCTGAAAGCCATGCAAGGGTTCTGGCTTGGCAATTGGCTCTGGTACTAGAAGGTCTGTCCACAGCACCATTCGAGCCTATATTGGCCCCGATTTTGTTGCAGAGAAATTTCTGATTCTAAAGACTATGTTCTTACTGGCCATCATGTCTCTTAAGAGAGCAGGAGATCGACAGAAATCTTTGTCGGTTTCCCCTTCATGCTTAGAATAAGCTCCCAGCATGGTTAAAAACTTTGTGCACCCTAAACCGGGTTAAATGCCTAAGGTTCCAACTAGGGATGGGAACGACACGGGATTTGGGAAATCGACTGTCGAGGCCCATGTGTCGACTTTTTGTCGGATTGTCTGCCTTTTTTTTCTTTTTTTTTTTAAAGAGCAGCAGCAATGCGGAGGGTGGAAAATATTCTACATCAGGGTCCGAAATTAACACCCGCCAAGCGCCAAATGCGGGTAGATTTTCTGTTTGGCGAGTAAATCTCAAAAGGCTATCCGCCACACTGGCGGGTGAATGTTCATAACAAAATATGAAATTTTAAGCGCGCACGCACGAGCAGAGAGAGAGAGCGAGTCCCGGCCGCGCGCGCAGCGCGCACTCACCATTCAGAGCGGTCAAGCTTCCCCGTACTTTTTGACAAGCGTCCTTGACAGGGCGGCCAGAGCTTCTTTGCAGCTCAAGTCGGCGGCGGTGTGTACGTACCTACAGTTAACGCTCTTTCTGTTGACGGCGCTGAGGAAAAAGCTCCCGCAACTGTAAGAAGCTGTCGCCGCCCATTTCCGCTGCTGCTTCTGTTTACACACCATGGTCGTTCTTTTCTCGAGAAAAGGAGTTTTCTCATAGCGTTTGCAACGCAAACCTTCAGGGAACCGAGGTTAAAGTAACCGAGGAAATGTAATAAATTAAAAGGCAAAAAAAAAAAAAAATGCAATTTGGAAATCCCACAAGCCCCGCCCCCTCGACATGTCGACACTCTATTTTTTTTGTCGAGTGGAGCATGTGTCGAATGTCGGTCGTTTTGTCGAGAAAAAGTCCCATCCCTAGTTCCAACTAATGTTGCACAATCTATAGTCTTGCAAGCCTTTTGTCCTCCTCCATTCCAGACGTCAGTCCAGGAGAGGCAGAGCACTGGACGCTTATGTCCACAGAGATGCCCTGTGGAGGAAGTCTGATCAGTTTTTGGTCTGTTTTGGGTCGCCTTGGAAAGGTTCACCAGCTACCAAACAGACTATGAGCAAGTGGATAGTCGAGGCTAATTTTCTTGCTTATGAGGTGTGGTGTCGGCTTTCACCTATGGCTGTCAGGGGAATATGGTGGCTTCAAAAGCCTTATTGTCAGGGGTATCACTTTAAGAAGTATGTGATTTGGCAGACTGGTCCTCTCCAGACACATTTGTGAGGTTTTACAACTTAGATTTGGACTCCACTCTGGTGTCCCAGGTGCTTTTGTCCTAGATTTGTGCTTGCCATGATTCATACTAGGACAGGCACTAGGTCAGTATGGCATACTGGGTATAAACATTCCCATAGCGTCAACGTCAGACGCAGCTTTGAGTTCCCTCAAAGTGAACGTCTCAGGTTATGACTCGCTGGTGTCTGAAAGTGAAAATTGTTTAAAATGTCTTAAATTTTGAAGTTAGCTGCTGGTAGCCTAATATAATAACAATGGATATGAGCAGCGGTATTGACCGCCTCTGTTCATATTGACAACTCCTCAAGCCCCAGCTGGCTCGCTTTGGACCAAGGTATTTGGCGGGTTAAAAACCCCTGGACGTTGGCCTGAGGAAGCCCCGATGAGGCCTGATCAAGCCCCAGAAGTGACAGTGGAAACGCGACTGGCCCTGGCACGCACTAGCACGCTCGCTTTTGGCACTACAGTGAAAACACGGCTATTGTGGAAGTGCTTATTTGAGGGCTTTTTTAATATCCCATTGCAAATAATGGCTTACTGTAGCAACAGTGGTCTAAACTTATAACATTAACTACACAATTATTTTTAAAATAATACATTTACCGCATAATGTTTTGTGGTATCATTAAGAAACACTTACTCTTAGTGATGGAGTTATGGAGGCTCAGAGCTCTGGAGTTTCTTTCTGCACTTTCCCTGCAGGCAGATCTCATGGTCACGTCACTGACCGATGGCAGCTCCTCAGTCCCCTGATCAGGCCCAAACTAGACAGAGCGCAAGAATCAAACAATCAATTAGTGTAACGACCAAAATATTATGGTAATTGTATATAACAAAATAGTTATTGGTAGCACTTTATTTTACAGTCCTGTTCCCCATGTACAGTACATATTTACTTATTATAGTAATTGCAATAACTGGGTAATATCTAGGTACTAACCCTGAACCTGATTAGATGCTGATTAGATAGGCTATGCAATGTTTCAATGTTGATTTCTGTAAAGTGGCTGGTCTGTGTTTGCAATTCCACAAACCTGGAAGACCCTCTGAATGGCAGTTGACTTTTATAGAAAAGAAAATTTACAAGATAAAAAAAGAAGTAGAATCAATGAATTATGAATAATTTACTGCCATTGTGACAATAACATGTAGGCTAATAATGTCATCAATAAAAAAGTTCATTTTAAAATGTAATATAATCTAATTACAAGTACTTAATTTTTGGAATCTGATTACCCAGCACTGCTTTCCAGCGGCAGCAGAGCAATTCATAACATGGCAAAAAAAAAAAAAAAAAAAAAGTCAAAACTGTAAAGATAGCAGAAATCTTTTTTCTTTTCTCTTTTTTTTACATCTGCAATGTGGATATACTGCAGTATAAACTATATCAGGTTATTTCTACAGCTTATTTTTTTATCATTGCATGAAAGTGAGCAGAAAATAGATTATACTGTAAGACAGAACGTTTCGGTAAATAATTATTTCTCAATGTACTCATGCATTTAAAACAGAAGAAAAATTAAGATGAATATGACAAGAGAAAATGTGGGGAATAGAGGGAGCAAGAGAGAAAGGGATTTTATGAGGGGAAGAAGGGAAAGATGAAGTGGGAGGAACAGTGAACATACAGGAAGGACAGAGAGAGAGAGTGGGAGAGGGATCTCAGAGGTTAAAAACCCTTCTAAAAACACTACAATCACTTTCCAAATACAGAGAGCTACAAGCTGATCCATCAGATGCCCTCTGTGTGGGAGGCAGGATCCTGCATACACAACAGCAGCAGACCATGCTTCAGGAGCTGATATCTGTTGTGCTATTCTGGAAGTTGTTCATGCTTTTAATGCTGTTTCTAAGTCATATGTCATAGCAGAGGTAAATGATTCACTTACATTTTTAATGCATTGATTACAAATCCATCTTGAAACATGGATTTAAAAAAAAAAATTATTTCCAGAACAAGAAGTATCCTTAATATTTAATGTTTACTTTCAAGTTGCTTGGTGCAGTAAACAATCTATAGCAGTTAGTTTCTTTCTTTTTCTTATGTTTTTTTGTTCCAATAAAGTAATGTGTCTTAGTGAAGGAAAAGGTTGACAACTCAATAAGCTTCATTGTATCTGTGCCTATTGTTTTGCTTGCCTTGACAATCAATCAAAGGAATGTTTCTCCCATCAGCTTGTGAAACAAAGTAATGTCATAAAGTGTGTATTTCATACCTCTTCCACTAGCTCTGGAGGCACTTTAGGTTTGACTGCCAGTATAAGGTCAGGGGTCTCGTCCCTAAGCTCTCCAGGGTTTTCATAGATGTGCCTGTTTACTTTCAGCCCCACATTATCATACACATGTCTGACAGACATACACATTCATAGAGAGAGAAATATTAGTTAAAATAAAGAATAGAATAAAAACTTTTCTGCAAACATTGAGCTGCTCATTTGTGTCAACAACCAAGAGATTTTATGAGGCTGGGAAATAAGTCTTGCTTTTTTACAACATCCAATGGCTTCACACTTTACTACTACGAATAAAGTCTCTTTAATTTAGTTAATATTTGTGCTGTCTATTTGTGAGTGTTATCCAAGTAAAATGGTCATGCATATTCTTCCTTACCATTGTGAAAAAGAAGTGTACTTTAGCATATTTTAAAAAGAGTACTTACTGTATTACTGAAATGAAATACTTTAAAAGAATATACTTGTGTGAATTGAATGTAACTTTTCAGGACATTTGCTTAACTGAATGTTAACTGTAATTAAAAGAAAATATATTATAATTTAAATTTATATGAATTTAAATTATCTTTAGAGTGCTTTTATGAACCACTTAATTAGGACTTAAGAACTTGTTTATATGTAATTTAATAAGTACTTATATTGTCTTTAAAATATAGTTAAAGTAAAGCAGAATGTACTGACAAGCATTTGTGGTAAACTCAAATACTTTAATGTAATTTCTACTGACACTTGTATGTCATGTCTTTAAATGTATTTGTAATTACACATTTCAAATGAAGTAGCAGTTTAGTAGCCCACATTTAAATATATGAACTAACCTAAATGTAATATCGAAATAACACACTACAGTTAAAATTACCATCATGTACTTTACATGGGTTTTAGTATGTTAGTCAACACATCAAAATAAGTGTACTTCTTTAAAGCGTGAGAAAACATTATTAAAACATAATGATTTAAAATGTACATTGAAATGTTTAATTTGAGTTTATTATAAAGTGCACTTAAAAAAACATACTGTAGTCATGAAAGTGAACTGTATTTAAGTGCACTTAAGTGGCCTTTTATATTATTAATATTATATTATCTGCAAATACCGTTTCTTTTTTATTTTATTTTTTATATACTTTTAAGATGTAAAGTACACTACAAGTGCACATTGAAGACAATTAAGTGCACTTCTTTTTCACAAGGGTAACCAAAGAACCAATGGTGAAACATTTACATGTGCTTTGTAAAGGTTGAGAGAGGCAATCTTTTGGTGTTAGAAGAACTCATAATTTTCAAAGAATGCACCTTACAGCGCCACATAAGACCACAGCCGATTTCTTATAAAATGTCAAAACAATATTGCTTTTCCTTTTAAGTATACGTTTGGTACACATGACCAACTTTTTTTGAGTCCTAATCATGATTTTGCAACATGGGTTAACTGTACATGAGTCCTAACACATCAAAACAACCAGTTACCACAGGTGACGAATTAGAATTAATAGTTAATTACAGATCCATCTTTCAGTAAAAGTTTGTTTGCAAAGTGTGTGTCAAATTGTGGCTGATTTACAAAATAATTGATGGCCATTGGCAGTGTTGTTGTTGTTGTTATTAACTATTAAGTGTTATATTGAAATCAGAAGCAGGCAAACAGAAATCTGTATACCCTTGAAAGATGTCCTGGCATGGAGGGTGTCCTTCTAATGAGTAGCTTCGTGTGAGAGAGACAGGGATGATTTCTTGGGTCTGACTCTTCATGCTGTCCTGCAGGGAAGTTGCCCGCAAGAGGGGCAAGCTGGGTGGGGAGAGGAGCGAATCTGTATCCATGGGCTCGGGAAATACCAATTGCTCTCCAAGTAGTTCCTGCTTTGGAGTTTCACTGTCATCCATCTTATTTTCATTCTCTTTCATCTCCTCTTCCTCCCCTTCTTCACCATCACCATCATCTTCATCGTCGTCGTCATCCAGAACCCAGGCTTCGCCCGATCGTCCTTCTCCGGATTTGCTTTCTGCGTCCTGGATGGCTTTCTGGTAAAGCTCAGAGAAACTCCTGAACTCAGACACAAGAACAAGAAAAAAGGGAAAAGAAAGTGAAGAGCAACGGTAGTGAAAACCTCAAAGTTCCAGCTTATTTATTTCAGCATAGTTAGTCATGGGTGAAAAGATCAATGCTACTATTTTGGTTCTCTTTTTTGAAGTATGTTATATAATAAAAGACTCATGTACATCATGCTGAGTGAGTCGCTTTATATAGATTTTTTTTTTTTCTTCTTTTAAATACAGTTTTAAACCAAGATGTATTTGTGTGTGTTGGTTTAGATCCATCAATAAGCATTATGAAAATTTAATGATAGTTGGCCAGCTGGTGAAACACTGGCTAAAACATGTTCACAATACAATGAGATCTGTCCTTCAATCAATTGCTCCTTCCCCTCTCTATCCATCTGTTTCCCTCCCTAGGGACATAGCCTCTCTCTCTCTCTCTCTCTCTCTCTAAATCTATATTGTAATAATAACAGTATTACTGTTTTTACTGTATTTTTGATCAAATAAAGGCTGCTTTGGTGAACATAAGAGACTTCGATCACACTTTAGTTAATTGCGACTTTTGCCTCAATAAACTCCTAATTACTGCTTATTAATAGTTAATTAGATAGTTGTTAAGTTTAGGTATGGGGTAGGATTAAGGGATGTAGAATATGGTCATGCAGAATAAGGCATTAATATGTGCTTTATAAGTACTAATAAACAGCAAATACCCTAGTAATATGCATGCTAATATAAGCAACTAGTTAATAATTGGACCCTAAACTAAAGTGTTACCGAGACTTCTTTCAAAACATTGAAAAATCATACCGTCCCCAAATGCTTGAATGGTAGTTTGATAAATACAGTACAGTGCAAAAGTCTTAGGCATGTTAATATCCCCCCCCAAAACATGTTTTAAGTCAGTTATTTATATCTTTAGCTGTAGTGTGTCAGTAGGAAATATCAGTTTACATTTCCAAACATTCTTTTTGCCATTAATTGTAATAATCCAGTGAGATTTCTGTATGCACAAGGAATCTGACAACAGCCGGTATGATCTGATCTCACCATCATCGAGTCCGTCTGTGATTACATGAAGAAACAGAAAATACGGAGACAAACTAAATCCAGAAGAACTGCGGGAACGTCTCCAAGATGCTTGAAGAAACCTTCAATATAGGATATTAACATGCCTAAGACTTTTGCACAGTACTGTATATGCACAGTTTAGCACTCCATCCTCCACTCCCTGCTAACTATTTTTACTAGTCAGCCCACTTTTTGCTAAACATCACTGCAGTGTATGAGTGCTTTACATCATCTCTCCATTTTGTCCACCCTCTTTCACACGCAAATAAGCCATCACCTCTATTACCTGCGTGGTTTCCCGTTCTCGTCTGGAGGAATGACTGTGATGTGGATCTTCTGTGCCGTGCGGAGGAGTCGGCTCCTCTCTTCCTGGCTGAGGTGCACCAGGACCTGACCACAGAGACGAACAACACGAGCCCCCAACTGCAGCCCACCGCTCTCTGCATATCCAAACCGCTGCAGCTCAGTTACAAAGCCTTCCTCGCTCATCAGGAAGCCAGGCTGACCTACTCCGTCCCGCAGGGGTGTGATCTCACGCGCCTCACAACCTCGTGTTACCAGCTACCAGGGGAGTTAGCATAGAAGTGTCATGTTAAAATGGCATACTGCATATCATAAAAGCTCAAAATCTTATTTTTATGGAATTTTTGATTAAATTAATGCGGCTTTGGTGAGAACAAGAAACAGCAACATATCAAGATGTAAACTGAAACCATATTTTCATATTTTTTTCTTGTCATCTATAGTTTTTATTGAACAATATGCAGTTCTTTGACATTTTTGGAATCACAAAATGAATTGTGGTTAATTAATTTACCTATATGTGACCCTGGACCACAAAACCTAGGTCAATTTTTTTAAATTGAGATTTATACATCATCTGAAAGCTGAATAAATAAGCTTTCCATTGATGTATGGTTTGTTAGGATAGAACAGAGGATATTTGTTAGGATATCTGGCAGAGATACAACTATCTAAGGGTGCAGAAAAATCTAAACATTGAGAAAATCGCCTTTAAAGTTGTCCATTTATGTTCGTGATTGTGCTGCATTCACTCACAAAAGTAAATGTTTTATATATTTACGGTAGGGAATGTACAAAATACCTTCATGGAACATGATCTTTACTTAATATCCTAATGATTTTTGGTCGATAACGATAATCTTTACCCATTCAATGTATTGTTGGCTATTGCCACAAATATACCCGTGCTACTTGTGACTGGTTTTGTGATCCAGGGTAACATATTGACAATCCCCACTTTGTAATAATATTGTATGGATGGTATGTCTTTTTTTAATTCAAGAGTGCAACATAGCTTTACACACTTGCAAATGTCAACAGTTTTGTTGTATTTTGATGGATGCTCATGTTTAATATTTACTGCAGCAGTAAAAGCATACAGTAAAGTAGTAAAACCATTTTATGAAGGTCAGATACATGTAGTAAAAAAGCAGATGCACCTATATTTGCGATTTAATTCGGTATGAATTAACAATTAACATTAACAAAGCCCACAATAATAGTATTTACATTACAGATATACCGAACAATATGTTCTGAAATCAAATCCCTCATCCCACAGTGCTAACAATTCATGGGATTAAAGTGCCTCTATTACACTTATTCAGATTTTACCTTTCATGTAGCATTTAATATAGCTGGTTGTGAAGGTCTTCTAAATTTTAAAAATCCAAGTGCAGATAAATGGAGTTATTGTCTCCCAAAAGAAAGAACATATTCGGAAGTGCCTGAAACAAGTCTTCAAATCCACTTCGCATGCACTTCCAAAGGATAAGGACTTGGACTGGAATTAATACGGCAAAACCGACGCCATCATTACTGTTTGTATCACTGTGTATCAAGAGCTGAGGAAGCCTCAGGAGCTGAAATTTATATATGGTAATAGGAGTTTTGTTTCCGAAACAAACTGTAAGCGGTAGACCAATCACAACAGACGGGGCCATCTGACCAATCAGAGCAGAGTAGGCTCTCAGAAAGGAGGGATTTAGAGAGACCAGATCCTTGATCGAACCATTTCAGACACTGTGAGAAAAGAGGTGATGCTGCAATGTATATTATGAGAAAATTAAAGTTTTTTTTTTACCCTGGATGTATGTAAACCTATTTTAGGAGGCCTCCAAAACAAATTAGAAACCTTTAAAATTGCATAATAGGGGCACTTTAAGTAATATAGATTTGCATACTGCATTACATCTCACCTCCAGCCTCTGGACAACCTCCTTCATATCCTCAACTTGGCTGTCCAACATCGTCATGGTCACTGCCTCGCCTCTCTCGTAGAAGATATCCAGGCAAAGGCCACCCTGAGCTCCAGTCTCAGTCACGGCCTTCCAGCCGATGACATCACGGCAGCTGCAATTGAACACGACTGTTCTAGTGGATCGCTCTATGAGCACGACTGACTCCGCTGACACGCCGAGCAGGCAGGACAGGCTAAGACCGTTGCTCTCACCGCCCTGAACGACGGTGACGGCCCACACTAAAGCGCCTGCGCTATGAAGCTCTGCGCCTTTAGCTCCCTTAAACTTCTCTTTGCGCTTCCCGCCCAGTGAAAGCAGCGGGAATTTGGTGGAAGAATCAATGGGAGTGGTGGTGACGTAGTTTTCCGCTAGGTCTTTCAGGTACTCTTGCCGTGTGCGTGTGGCCATAGAGCGAAATTTTTCAGCTTTCTCAGCTGCGTTCTCTGCATTAATGGCTTTGGCAAGGAGAAAGTCACGGAAGGCAGGAGAACGGGGGAAGCGTGCACCTTTAGGGAAGAGAGGACCAAAGAGCGGGATGTCCTTGGAACGAGTTACAGCAACTCTGAGAAAGGTGGAGAAAAAGACATTTAGTTTTTTTTTGTTAACATTTTATGTGTTTTTTTTTATGTCTACTCTTTTACCTGTAATAGGTGTTGTCGGTGCAGGGCTCGTGTACTCGGACGATGATGAACACATGCTGAAAGTGGGAACGGATGGCTTTGGGGGTGAAGGGTAAAGCACCTGGCTCTTGGAAGACTATTGTGATAATATCATTCCCTATGTGCCTCTTCCTCAGTAACTAGAAGAGAAATAGAGAAAACAGAAACTTAGATATTATTCTGACAAAAATACTATTAGTTAGTTAACTTGGAAGTGCTTGAGGACAACATTTGTATTCTAAATGTAGTGAATTATTCGAATTATTTCATTCTAAATGCAGTGACTTGTGTACTTCAAATATTATAGTAGTACATTTTTAAAAACTGTACTTGCAGATAATATAATATGAATGAAATAAAAGGCCACTTAAGTGTCCTTAATGCAGTGGTTTTCAAAGTGTGCCAGAGTCTGAAATTTAAGTGTCCGAAAGCATTCTTCATGTTTTGACACGTAAGTATGTATATTATTTATTTTCTGCAATAAGTACTATAGAGCAATATATTACTATTTTGTTAGTGGCTCTTCAGCACAAACCCGTCCTAAACATTGCGCCGCTGTGTGCATCGATCCATGTTGTGCATGTCAAATAAAATCAGTCATAATAAATGTCATCACTTATGTTTTTTTGTATCAGTATTTATTTATTAATCCTTATTCATTTCAAATACAATTTCTGAATGTTATTTTTGCAACATAAAAATACCCATTATGATCACGATTGAGTAGTATCGTATTTAATTGAACTTATTTTTACTGTTAGTTACGTAAGGCAAAAGTTAGAATGAAGGATAAACTAAAATTCACAGCATTTCAACAACTTCTGGTCACGTATTTGAAGGCTACTATAGGAATATATATATATATATATTATGGAGAGCTTACGAACTACTAGCTACACTCTGCCTTAAGAACAAATGGTCAAGTACAGAGTTAGCTAGTAGTTACTAGGTTTCTAGTGTGGACTTTATATTCCAATTTCAGTAAAAAATTACTAGTAGCTGGTGCAACCCTACCCAGGTCTCTTCCTTGACTAAAAATAAAAAAAACTGAAAAGGGCTGTTTATTGAAAGTTACCAGTGACACTTTTCATCTCTTTACTATTATATTTTGAATATTATATATTGTCAAACAATATATTAAAGATAAGCAGTTCAACACATTTATATTTACAATTTGCAGATAGATATAAGTTCCTAATAGTTATTCTATTGCTGATTCATATCATTGTCCTGTTAATAATATGAGTAATGGTTTTTAGAAATGACTGTAAGTGGTGCTCAGTTTTAAGGGGATATTCTCTGGTTCTGTGAGTTACCTGTTGCGTATTGTTGGATGTGTATGGAAGCATGGTGGAGACATGGAACATGATCTCGTAATCCTGGTAGCGAGTATACAGTGAGTGTGTTCCCGTGGAGTCAGCTGCAAATAACAAACACTATTATTACACACCAAATCAAAATCTGTTATTTACTATGTGAATATATTTTAAAATGCCATCTATTCCTGTGATGCAAAGCTGAATTTTCAGCATCATTACTCCAGTCTTCAGTGTCACATTAGATGTTGATTTGCTGCTCAAAAAAACATTTCTTATAATTAGTTTTTTTTTTATTCTTTTATAAATAGAATATTTCAAACGAACAGCATTTATTTGATTTTTTTTTCATACCATGTAGAAGTCTTTACTCTCATATTTGAATAATTTAATGCATCCTTGCTGAAGAAAAGTATTAATTTCTCTAAAAATATAACATTTTACTGAACCTAAACCTTTTAAAATAAGAAAAATAAGCAATTACAATTAAATGTGTGTGGTCCTGGTAAACCCAAAGACAGTAATAACGGAAGTGCTTACCTTGTGAGGACATTTATTTGGTCCCCATGAGGAAAACAGCTTATATATCAGACTAAATGATGTTTTTTGAAAGTGTAATAATGCATAAAGTTTTATGTGAGGGTTGTGCTTAGAGTTAGGGGATAGAATACAGTTTGTACAGTATAAAAATCATTATGTCAATGGAAAGTCCCCATAAACCCAACATGTGTGTGTGTGTGTGTGTGTGTGTGTTTTGAGGTTTTTTCTTACTTTTGGTGTCTAGTTGAGCTCTGTATTTCTCCCAGGCCTTGAGCCGCACTCTGTCTCCAAGAAGGTCCAGAAACTCGTCAAACACTGGTCCAGCACTCTCATTGTTATACATGTCCTCTTCAGTACTCTGTCCTGCTCTGCAGTACATAATCCCCACCTTACGCTGGAAATTCAACTTTACACACAAACACACACATACACGCGCATTAACAATGATGAAATTACGGTTGCTTATCCAACTAGTTTTCTACACACACACACAACACCATTCTTCCTCATTTTTTCACTAAGCCTGTTTCACACTGCATGCACAAGCAGCGTAACTACAAAAGCAGGCTGCTGAAATCAAATCATTAGACACATTTCATGTTAACAGTGTACCTGTATATGTGAAAGTTTTGTTGCCTTTAGTCTGTCTATTAGCGGTCATCTATGTGATAGGCAGTGTGCAATGTTAATAAAATTAGCTTCTTGATGATACATTTATTTTTTACAGTCTGTTCGGAAACATGGTATCATTGAGGAAAACAACGCTTTTCAAGCCTATACACAGACGTATACATACATATATATATATATATATATATATTTGGTGTTCAAAAGTTTGGAAGAATTAAGTTTTTTTTTTGTTTTTTTTTTGAAAGAAGTGTAATTTCAAATGTAATTTATTCTGGTGATGCAAAGCTGAATTTTCAGCATCATTACTTCAGTCTTCATTGTTACATGATCCTTTAGAAATCATTATAATATGCTGATTTAGTGCTCAATTATTAATAATAGTTTTTATTATCAACGTATAAAACGTTGCTACTTTTTGCTACTTAATATTTTTCCAGGATTCTATTATGAAGAGACAGTTCAAAAGAACAGCATTTAATTAAACAAGAAATCTTTTGTAACATTATAAATGTCTAAACCGTCACTTCAATTGAATGCATCCTTGTTGAATAAAAGTATTAAACTTTTAAAAGTATAACACTTTTACTCCAACTTTCAAATGGTAGTGTATCACGGTTTCCACAAAAATATGAAGCAGCACAACTGTTTTTAACATTAATAATATGTTAATAGCAGCAAATCAGCATATTAGAATGATTTCTGAGGTATCATGTGACACTGAAGACAGGAGTAATGATGCTGAAAATTCAGCTTTTCCATCAAATGAATAAATAACATTTTTAAATATAATACAATTGAAACCAGATCTTTTGAATTGTAATAATATTTCACAATATTACAGTTTTTACTGCATTTTTGATCCAATAAATGCAAGCTTGGTGAGCAGAAGAGACAAACATTTTTAATTATTCCAAACTTTTGACTGTCATACACATGTATATATCCATACATGCATTCTGTACACACCTTATTTCTATTAGCGTTTCAGTAACCTTGTAAGTTCACCACAATTGCAGAAAGCAGCTCAATGTAAAATCACTTACCCCCTGCTCATCCAGTTTAAGGAGTGTGTCTCTGACTTTAGGGGAAGTGGAGGCCAGTCTGAGGCAATGTAGGTTGAGATCAGGCAAAATAAACTCCAGCAGTCTCTTGGGTGAAAGGCCACGTGGCGTGGTGTGACGTGCGGCGGAGGGAACAGACTCCTCCAGGATTGAACCTCTCAGAGTCTTCAGCTGCAGGAAAATGACAGGGACAAGACCAATTCATGAGAGCAAAAGACATAATGTAGACTTAAAGGGGTTATATCATATATGTTTTATTTATTTTTTCCCTGAGGTTGATCATATTAGTCGTGTATTCAAAATTATATAAAGGTGCAGCTTTAAAACCTCATAAAAAAGGTTGAATTTTAAAACGGACCTCTACCTCCTAAGAGGCCATAGTAGCAACGTTTCTTTAAAAGATACTAATTTATTTTTCTGTCTGTCAAAAGTTGAATACATATCTTAATCTATGTAAAGTACTGAGTTATGGCCTGAGGACAGGTGCTTTTAGAGGTAGTGAGTAATAATGTAGCTAATGCTATGAGTTGTTGTTGTTTTTCTTTAAAGAGAAAAATAAATGAAATGGTACATTTGTGTATGAATTTCCTTGTGATCTTATTAATTCTAAACAAAACCATAACAAACAAAAAAGTGTAAAGACAGAGGGTGGAAAATTGTCGCATTTCTGACCATTTTTTTCTAGTGGAAATTAGTAGCAAAAGTGGACCTCAAGGAAAATATAAACATGATAAAGTATAGGATATAAATTCCTTTAAACGAATGAGTGAAAATGTTTCAAAATGTCTTTTTCGACTTATTCTGTGTGTGAGAGAGTCTTGTATTTACTTCAGTGGTCCTGAAAATGATTCTGTAGTTGTACTGGGACCCACTTGATCCCTCTTTTTCCTCCCTGCGAAAACTGACAGCCACTGGCCCCAAACGCTCGTCGATGCCAAAGAAATTCTGATGGTCTGGTTTACAAGAAAGAAAAGATGTTAATAATTAATACAAAATGCTAACAATTAATAGTTAATAGTTAATACAAAATGCTGTAAATAAATAAATAGTGAAAGTGAAAACAATATAAACAAACACCAGAATATTGAACACTAGAATAAGAGAAAACTATGATTGTGAAACCTTTAAAGGCTCATTACAGAGATGAATAAGCATACTTGATAGGCAAACTACTGTTTGATAGTGTTAAGAGTCTGAGTGAACTGTGCTCCACCTGCATTTATTTTGAGCTTTTTTCAACATACTTTGACATCAGACTTGTATTGATGTCTTTATGTATGAACATATTTGTCAATGTTCAGAACTAGATAGCCAATAGCGCATTGTCTACGTCAAAGTCTGGCAAAGCTGCATTTTACAGCTTGTTACAGCCACAGTTGTAATAAAAATGAAGGATAACAGATTCCCCCCTTTAAGATTTAATATGCAACCGTTTCTACAGTAAAACAGTGAAATTTTTGTAGTGAAATGTGTAGTTTGAAAACATTTTTAAAATCTTTTGTGCATTGCATCCTTTGCAATCCTATCCTAGCATTTGGTTAGACAGAAAATAGAACAATAGTCTGACGTGGAGAATGAGTCATCAAAATTGTTGATCTGTCCTCTGCGCTTAAGAGCTGTAAGAGCTCCGCTGTTATTCACTAAACTTTTGCATCACATTTGATGTGCAGGGGCCTTTACAGTCAGAAATATTGGTCTTAGAAGACAAATAAATACAAACGAACAAGAAGGAATACAATAACAGTATGTTGGTTTGACAAAAGCAATAACAGACATGGTTACAACATGGTTAAAAAAGTTAAAAAAGGTTAAAAAAGTACAAAAACTGCACCTTTACAACAGCTTGTCACTGGGGCTAAAAGAGACAACTTTGTACCTTATCTACCCCTAAAAGTTGCATATTAGTAGCAGGGGTGTCAAACTCAGTTCCTAGAGGATCACTGTCCTACAGAGTTCAGCTCCAACCCTAATTAAACACACCTGGACCAGCTAATCGAGGTCTTCAGGATTACTAGAAACAGAGATGTGCTGCGTCCCAATTCGCATACTATCTGTCCTAAATAATATTTGAAATTAAAATGAGTGTGTCCCAAATCGTAGAATGTTCAAATGAGTATCCCAAAGATACCCCGATGGTCTACTTTTCCCGGTTAGAATTAGAAGTGCAGATCTGTGCAGACCATAGATATGTATGAGTAGATTCCACATTCCACCACTCCAGACATGCTGGCACGCCCGCCATATTGCAATGGTCAGCGTGTCGTCACTCACAGTAAGAATCAATGATGCCACAACATTGTGCAGCTTCTGGTTGTGAAACTGCCAAGTTTTAAATTCCCGTAGAAATGGGATAACCTTTCACAGATGTGCAAGTCCGACGGTTAAGTAGAAAGGTTTAGATAAAGGGGTTTGAGTTATTATATCTAACTTAACGCAAATATATTAATTCAATGTTATACACATTATATTTCATCTGCAACAGCATTGTGAACTTTTGTAAAAAAATTCATTGTACATTGCAAATTTTAAAAGCATCATTATGCAAACACATGAGGAGAGTCTCCGCATGAAAGACCCACGACTGGCAGATCAACGTGCTACTACATTTCAATCAGAAAGGGTAGGAAATTTGTTTGAATGTGGAGGATTTCAACTTTGACAAGATGATTGACAGAGCAGTCTCAACGGTGACAGGATGCATGTAACTAAGCGACAGAGCTGTACGTTAAAGACACAATTATGGCGAAGTAGTATATCCCAAAGCTTGCCTACTCTTTTGTTACACACCCAAAAGTATGTACTTTTTCTTCACAAAAACAGTACATGCTTGTAGGGCATAGTATATGTAAGTGAACTGGAATACAGCAATGGTCATATTATTGGAGATATGAGGGTCTGTGGCTCGAACATTAGAGAAAGCGTAACGCTAACTTGGATAACGTGTGCCTTGATAACCAATCACATTACAGCCTTGACATCTTTGAATTTCGTTCAGAGTTGTGCGACAGTCATACACTGTTTGCAGATACCACAGAATTGTATGAGAAGTGCCGTAAACTGAATCATACCTGTCGCGCAATTGTCCGTGACTTCTCTTATAAAACAGTATTTATTTCTTTTTTTAAATAGATCAATTCAAAATGAATGTCTAAGAGCAAACATGTTGAATGTTTGCCGATGGGCTGTCTAGTCATTAAATAAGCTATTTCCTCACAAAAGTGGTTAATTCAGTGTAGTGAAGCCTCTCCTCCATCCTTTAAAACAAAAACAAACAAAAACCTTCCCTAAGTATGCTTTTTTATGGCTAAGGTTGCAGGCTTGCCTTCAAGTGGCTTTGCAAGAAACTTCCAGGCAGGTGGCCCTCCAGGAGCAGAGTTTGACACATGTGCCTTACAGTGTTTAGTAGTAACCCTTAAGGCAGGGGTTTTCAACCATGTTCCTGGAGCGCTCCCAATACTGCACATTTTGCATGTGTCCTTTGTCTGATTCACGTATTTCAGGTCTCGAGTCTCTACTAATGAGCTGATGATCTGAATCAGGTGTGTTGATATCTTATACCTTAAGATAAGTTCAGTTCCAACCTTGCTCCAACACACCTGTCTGCAATTATCAAGTGCTCCGGAATATCTTAATTAGCTGCTTCAGATTAGCTGTTTGATCATGGTTGGAGCTGAACTTTGCAGGAAGGTAGATCTCCAGGAAAAGTATTGGGCACCACTCTTTTAAGGCTAACGCCCAAGCTGTTGTACCCCTAAAAGTAAAATTTTTGCACATTTATTCTTAGAGTGAAGTAGACTAAGCAATGAAAACGAGTATATGATATGTTTCTTCAAAAAGAGCAAACAAACAAAAGTGGTTCGCTACACACACACCCTCACCTTTCATGTAAAAGTACTTGTGATAGTAACGAGCCCCAAGGTCTGCATGCTCTATGAAGTAGTTACTTTTCCCCTGGGGCTGGACGTGGCTCTCCCTGGGCTCCTCTAATACTGAAACAGCATCGTTGGGGCTTTGAAGACTCCTCCACCTGCACTTGCTGTGCAGGCCAAGCCCCACGCTCTCCTCGCCACCCATCTCATTCCGAAAGTGAGGACAGCTGAGCAGGAGATCATTATCATTCCCATCTCCTTCGTCCAGCAAAGACTGCTCTACATCTTCCGAAGTAATCCCACTTCCCGTGCCGCTCCCTCCACCCTGAGAAACTGAGGAAGGTGTGGATTGAGAGAGCGGACGGAGTTGAGAGGCAGCTGACGCACCAGATGTGATGTTCTTTTTGCGCCCAATACTGTCCCGATTAGTGGCAGCCTCCGACAGGTCGAAGAGGATACTCTGTACGTCATAGTGTGCAAAATTGCGCACCCAAGCACCGCCTGGGACTTGTTCACACTGAAAATGAGTGGCCTGCAGAGGGGACTGTTTGGCCTTTTTACCGAGCCCATCTGGTTTCGGGGGCTTGACTGGTTTTGAAGTGTCTACTGCTGGAGAACAGTTTGCTTGATACAAGCCGTCCACCTCAGGAGGTGTCTCTTGCAGCCCCAAAAGAAGAAACGGATCTCTGAAGCGCAAGGCATTGGGACTGAGAGCGCCTTGTTCTTCGGCACCAGGATCTACGCACTGTGTCTGTCGCTCCAGCGAGGAGAGGCTGCCGTATTCTCTGTGGAGGTACTCCCCCTGCCCCGCAGTCAGAGTTTTGTCCCCCCCTGCCCGGAGCAACTTCCTCCCGACCTGCCCCGTTGAATCCAAATCGCCAAGGGTGACATCACTGTTGCTGCGCTGCATTATGTGTCCACGACCCACTGTCCTCAGATTCAGTGCAGCTGCGTTGGGTGTGACGCTGTCACAGTTTGTTCCCTCTGGCTCTCTCCTGGGGGGCCATTCGGCCACGACTCGTGTCCGCACACTACCACCATCCTGTTTGGGGTCAAAGTTCACTCTCGCTAGGGGCGGGCGTGGACTCTGCCTGCGGAACTTGCGGATGAAGAGATCGTCTGACTGCATGATGCCCTGATGATCTGAAGTTGTGGGAAGCTCTTACTTTTCAGTTGCCCTTGCCCCTTTTTCTTATTTCTCCCCACCAAATTACTGCATCTGTGTGAATAAGTCAGGAGTTTTTGAGGAACTTAAGTGACGGACACAAATGTTTCTGTTCTAGCCATGAACACCTAAATTCTCCAGCACTGCCAGCAGAACTCCGTTCAATAGGTTCCTCATTCACTAAAATATTCAGAAGGGCTGAGCGCAACCATCTTCCTTGGAATAAAATAACAGCCGCGCAGGCTCCATATATGATTTCAATCTCTCATTAACCATCTTAAATTCTAATACACAACAGTGCTCTAATCATTAATGTTATAGGCCAAACCCCAGCAGACTGACTATGATTGTATGTGGATTGAAGTTGGACCTCCTACTGACTCCCAGTCTGGTTTATTCTGAGTCAGGTACACCTCGTCATGACTCTCCGTTCATGGCCAACCACAAGCTCTGTGCCCTTAGAGACCACGGCTGCATCCTCCACCGAATTCCTGAAACACAATGACATGTAGGTTATTAATATGTTGTACATGATAATAGATGTTACATAAATAGCATTTTTTGTAAATTACACTTTGTGCTTGGGTTGTATGGCAGTACATTAGATTCTGTGTTAAATTCTGCTGTGCCATTTATACTTTATTTTGTGCAAAGATCTGTGCGTATATTAGTGGGAACGGCTTGAAGTTATTTATACACTGGGAGATCTTGCGGATGAAGAGATCGTCTGACTGCATGGGTTAGGGTTAGTAATTCCACCTACTTCAATGAAAATTTCTCTCAAAAAGTGTTAACCTTCCCTAGCCAGTGGAGAACCCGGCATAGGCAACACATGCATCTGCCTAGAACGGCACTATAAGTCAGTGCATGACGCAGCTCACACACACACATAGACAGCTGGTTGGTCTTCTTACCACTTACCAAAAAGATTAATCATCTCTAATCCAGCTTTCTGTTTTGGTGAAACCGTAAAATTAAAATGTAACCAAATGTGCCCCATTCCTGAAATACACACACTGACATACTAATGATTTGTTTTAAATAATGTATAAGCGAGCTGATTTTGACCAAGGGGCTGCTCACAATTAGATCAATGACATCAACAAAAAATATGCAAACAACATTGAATGTATACATGTAGGTGTGTAATTGAACATGTAATACATGACACCTACATAAACAAATCTCACAAATAATACACATATGTCTTGCACCAAAAAAAAAAAAAAAAAAAAATCAGAGGCCTATCTAAACGCTAGCGCAAACAAGATGTGGTTGTTAAGGTAGAACAGTTTTCATTTTTATACACTTCCTTTCAGTCAAAAATAGCATACAGACTATGCCGTACATCAGACCACATCCACCCAGCTGACCTGCACAATAGCTGCTCTGCTCACAAGAGGAGGGGGCTTCCTGCAAACTTTGCCAATACATTGGAAAGTACTCATAAAATATGCAACACTGTTTGCCAGGTTTTTTAGCCCATGTTGCATGATTTTTTTGCCTTATGATTTGGTCTGCTCCCATCCTCTTTCAGAATCTCTATCTCTACATTCTGGTTTGTTGGGTAAAGGAGGGAGAGGAAGATTAATATCACAGACACATGCATGATACGTTAATTTTGTTTTAATAAAATCATTCAGAGCTACAGTCTACTCTGTCAGATGTAGCATCACACATAAAGTTTGGCGCATGTATAGTAGTTTATTCAGCAACAAAATTAAATCTCATTTAAATTATTCTGCCACCCATTGGTCAAACGACCCTGAATACTATGACAAGCAGATTTGTCTTTGAATGTCACCAGTGTGTCACCAATGTAATTCAGTTTTGACAAGTAAAAATCTAATTCATGTGCTCTACAACTGCATCAGATAACACACTTTCAAAAAATCAATCAATGTTTTTGATCTCAATTATGACAATATGACTTTTTTCTAGTAAAAATGGTATTTTGACAAGACATAATTTGAATTCTATTATAGAGCTCAATCAAATTTTCATCATGTAAAACAAAGATGTTTATTGTTTATTAATTTGTATCTCTTTCTTTCCAAATCTTGCCTGAGATAGATGTTGTCAGTTTTGGATATTGGCAAAATATTTGTTTTTAAGTTTATTTAAAAAGATATATTCAACATTCTTCAATCCATAGATCCATTTTCAATGTAAAACTAAATACTATTGTACAATTCATAATTTGAGTCCAGATGACTCCCAGAGACACAGCAGATTCAAGTGTTAATGCTCTGACTGCAACTGATTTAACTCCTGCTACACAAGGACTTATTTCCTGGACTTATTCACTGCCCACAACGCTTTACCGCCTGGATGCAATTACCATAATGAGTTGAATAAAGAGCTCTAAAATGCAATTCTGACTATAAGAATGACTATTGTAGATGTCTTTAATTACATTTAGTAATAATCTTAAGATTATTAAAAAAGATCTTAAAATGATTTCTAGTTATAATAATTCTCACTAAATTTAATCATTTCAGATATCTTTCATTTGACTAGTATACATACAATTCTGACTACTCAAAACTGAATTATGACTAGTTGTAATTGTTTTTTTGTTTTTGTTTTACAGTTAATTACAGTTACTGTTTCCGGCAATTCTCATTCTGAGATTGTAGTTACCACTGTCAATCTCATTTTGACTAATCAATAATCATAGTTAAAATTATAGATATATACAGTTAATTAAGTAAATTAAGCAAATATATATATTTTTTGTTTTATTTCTATTAGACAAGCTTGAATTGAACTTAAATTAGAACTTAACTGCAGATATCTAAAATAAAAAGCAAAACAAAACAATGGAAGTCAATTCAGACAAGTGAATTATTAGTCAACATTGCACTGTAAATATCCCCCAAATGAATTATTACAAAATTGCATTTTCAGATATTTTCGAAGTGAATTATTACTAGTCAAAATTAGGGGGTGCACCAATTCTACTTTTCCTTTTCGGATTCCGATAACTCAATTCGGTAACACTTTATTTTACGGTGCCCTTGATACAGAGTAATTACTTAATTAGGTACTTAGTAATAGACGTTGTAATAACATGTAACAAAATGTACTTAACATGTAACTAAGTTATGGAACAGCCTGTACTTACAGATTGTAATTACACACATGTAATAGGCAGCTACTGTTACACATGTGTAACAAGCCGAGTTGGATGAGGTTTATAGATACACATGAAGTACACTTAAGTACATTCTTGATACACTTTATTTTACGTAGCTTATACCTGTGTAATATTATGTAATTACAATGTAATAAGGAAACTACTGCATGCATTTAAGCTGTGAACTAGTGAGTTAAATCAAACTAAGGCAGAGAAAGATAAGGTATGTATACACAAAGTACACTTAAGTACATTCTTGATACACTTTATTTTACGTAGCTTATCCCTGTGTAATATTATGTAATTACAATGTAATTAGGAAACGACTGCATGCATTTAAGCTGTGAACTAGTGAGTTAAATCAAAGTAAGGCAGAGATGGATAAGGTATGTATACACAAAGTACACTTAAGTACATTCTTGATACACTTTATTTTACGTAGCTTATACCTGTGTAATATTATGTAATTACAATGTAATTAGGAAACTACTGCATGCTAGAGTTCTCAACGGGCCTGAAAATTACAACCCGACCCGACTCGGCCCGTGGTTTTTAAAGCCCGGACCCGATGTAACCCGACACATCAACTTGAATTATCTGCCCGAACGCGCGTTTTTTTTTTTTTTTTTTTTTCTTCATACACCTATTATCATGACCAGCAGACGGGAATTCAAATCAACCTTTAATGTTCACGCCTTTTAACAATACAAACAATAAACACTTTCCAGACCTCTGATTTTCCAACTCCTGTAGTAGCGACGGTGAATTCACCTGCGGCAAGTTTACTTTTCACCAACTCCATCTTCTCCAGGCTAAAGGCTTGCACGCAGCGGCGTCAGGTCTGCCCCCACCCCTCTCCATGTTGCACGTTGCACGCAGCAGCCAGACTTTCTTTATGGTGAACAGCAGCGATGATTAATAAAAAATTGTTTGTTGTTGTTTTTTTTTTTCACTGAGCGGAAAAGATTAAGCCCGAGGTCCGACCCGACCCGAGTCATTTGCTTATATTTCCGACCCGAACCCGGACCGAACCCGCGGGTCCCGTCGGGTTTGTCAGGCCGACCCGACCCGTTGAGAACTCTACTGCATGCATTTAAGTTGTGAACTAGTGAGTAAAATCAAACTAAGGCAGAGATGGATAAGGTATGTATACACAAAGTACACTTAAGTACATTCTTGATACACTTTATTTTACGTAGCTCATCCCTGTGTAATATTATGTAATTACAATGTAATTAGGAAACTACTGCATGCATTTAAGCTGTGAACTAGTGAGTTAAATCAAACTAAGGCAGATAAAGATAGGGTATGTATACACAAAGTACACTTAAGTACATTCTTGATACACTTTATTTTACGTAGCTTATCCCTGTGTAATATTATGTAATTACAATGTAATTAGGAAACTACTGCATGCATTTAAGCTGTGAACTAGTGAGTTAAATCAAAGTAAGGCAGAGATGGATAAGGTATGTATACACAAAGTACACTTAAGTACATTCTTGATACACTTTATTTTACGTAGCTTATACCTGTGTAATATTTTGTAATTGCAATGTAATTAGGAAGCTAATGCATGTATTTAAGCTATGAACTAGTGGGTTAATTCAGATGGATACCATTTGTAGATACACAGGAAGTGCACTTTAGTACAATCTTGATACACTTTACTTTATGTTACATACAAGTAATGTGTATGTAATATGTAACAGACTCGGCTTGTTACACATGTGTAACAGTAGCTGCCTATTACATGTGCGTAATTACAATCTGTAAGTATAGGCTGTTCCATAACTTAGTTACATGTTAAGTACATTTTGTTACATGTTATTACAAAGTCTATTACTAAGTAATTAATTAAGTAATTACTCTGTATCAAGGGCACCGTAAAATAAAGTGTTACCCTCAATTCTGCTTGCTAGCCAATACAGATCCGATACCAGGACTGCTTTCTATCTTAACCAGTTTAGAATATCTATACTACTTCACTAACATGCCAACTACACAAAAATGCATTATAAATAAAGAGTAAACAGAGTCTATAGCTAAACAAATAAATGATATATATATATATATATATATATATATATACACACACACACACAGTTGTTGGAAATAGACACAATTACATCCATGGGTGATGCACAGTATTGGATTTGTCTGACAGATTTGACAACAAAGGTCCATGTCCGTGCAGATACCAATCCAGATATAGGATCTGTGCATCCCAAGTAAAAACTGCATTAAAAATATCTAAAATTGGACTAGTCCAAACTGAATTACAACCAATAATGCATGGGAGCTTTTTAGGATAAAATGTCTTGTTGCCATCGACACTAAGGCACGTGCACATAGACCCCAAGTAGTGCTCAAGCACCTGCCCAATAAATGCCCTTTTCTGCGTCATAAGTGGATTTTTTTATATAATGTATTATTTATATATACTTTTTTAATATATATATATATATATATATTATATTTAATTATTTTATATTTGAGTTTTTATTTAAAATAATGATTGCACTATTGCAATATCTAGCCTACATAGAGCCAGCCTAACTTAGCCCTACATTAACGCAAGCGCGTAAAATAGCTTTGTGCAGGGTCGAAAATACCAAAATTCCGCAAAATTTACAAAATGAATTTTGCCTTTTATGTTTATCATGTTGAGCAATATCACACGAGCAAAAGTGCTATATTTTCATTTTAATACAACAGTTCCACAAACAAAGTTGATATTAATTGAAAATTTTGACTGTTTTTGCTCAATTTCACGAACAAAAATAGTTCCGAACAAAGCAACACAGTTGCCTTCCTGCAAGGCGTTTCGATTATGAATATGAATAAATCAGCTGCTTTGAGCGAATCAGTGAATGAATAGTTTTTGATTTTGCCTCGCTTATTCAAACTTGCCGCCACCTACTGGCGGTTTTGTTTAATGTAAAAATACCGAAAATACACAGAAAAGTATAATTTCATTTTTTCATTTCATATTTATATATAAAAAAATGTGCACACAAAACACTAATTTCATAACATAATTCATGCAACTGTAATTGCAGTTCAATGTATCTAAGTAATAATAGTGTAGTAATAATAGTAATAATAAATAGTAATAACTGTCAGTAATGCACAACAATGATTTTGCTCATTTACCAATTCAGCATAATGCCAACAAAATAAATATTTCTTTTTTATTTAAATAAATAAATAAATAATTATGAAAGTAATTTAAATGTGTTCTACAGTAACTAACTTGAGCACCTGCCCCCCAAAATGTCTGTGCAATCCCCTGCACTAGAAAAATTTGTTAGCATTTTGGTCAGATGAAAAAAGCAACCAATATTTCATAAACAAAGCAAAATATACAGCTAGACACAAGTGAGGCCATTAGGGGTTCTTGCAAAAAAAAAAAAAAAAAATTATATATATATATATTATTATTATTATTATTATTATTATGCCATGAACTTCGCAAAGTTTTGTAAACCCAACCTTTTTTTCTCACAATTATGTTAAAACCGTTTAGTTTTAACTCCAGTAATGTTTAGTGTTTGGACCTAAAAAAAAAAAAAAAAAAACCTTTTAACATATAAAGTAGCCTAGCTATAGGCCCCATCATGTTCCAACATTTAGCCTACTCAATGGATGGATCTATCCACAGATGTCTGGGATAAACCCTGCATATCCACTGACCCTAGAACCGCCCCTGAGTAGGCTATATCATGTCTTTCTCAGCATCGTTTTTGTGCTGATGTGCCGTTTCTTTCTTATGAGCATCCATGCACTATACATTTCATCCAAATGTCGCTAAAAAGAGGGCAGTGTGGATGTGCAGTGAGAGCTGTGTGAATGCAGTTTAATCTGCCTGCCTCTAAACAGACTCGTCTACGCTAAAACAAATCTATCTAATTATTATTATTTCACAAATATGATCTCTTTACAATAAAATGAGATAATAACATAAATGCTTATGTTTAGATAAGCAGTTTAATTTCATAATAACAACAAAGGCTGCTCGCACGATATGAATCATTGGCTGCTACATGCCAAGCGGAACAGGACGAAGTAACCGAATGAACAAAGAAGCAAACGAGCACATCCTTTCTCACTAACAGGACGCTGCTACTGTCTTAATGCCGGTTACATCAGTGGCATTTGGTGTCACTCGCATTAAAAATAGCGGTGTCGAATGAAACTCACCAACAACAAAGCGATGTCTGACAGCTGTCTAGTCTCTCTTTCCCCTCGCGTAATTCTTGTCGAATTGACGTCTTTTATGCTAAACCTAGCTCGACGAATATGCCGTTTTTGCACAGCGACTTCCTGTGATTTGCAACCTCGAGAACAGGTGCAGTGGTGCAGCGAGCCCTTCCGATGCGCGCGCCAGTGAAGCTCTAATACGCGAGCACTGCGGTGATGTATTTTAAAGGTGAACGACGAGGATTTGACGGTTTCATCTCTCTCTCTCTCTCTCTCTCTCTCTCTCTCTCTCTCTCTCTCTCTCTCTCTCTCTCTGTCTCTCTCTCTCACCTCACACACACGCACACACACTCACACTCACTTATTTCACACTCTCCTTTCTTGAAATAGACGACTTTTTCCTGCAGATTTAGGGGCTAACGCACACTGAGCACATGCAGCAGAATCGAATGCCAGAATTCCCAGTGCTTCTCCGTCATTTATTGTAAAGTAGTAACTGAAACATTTTGTGTGAACGGTGTGAATTTGGTTATTTCGTTAATTTCGTCCGTTTCCTCTTTCTGATAAGAGTAAGAACTGAGACCCCAATCACTCCACATATGTAGCCTATGTGTCAGTTTCACTTCCAATTTTCTGACATTAGACAATTTAGTACAACTTTTGATGGTATAATCATTTGAGACACATTTGCACAAGGCTTTCATCAACCCACTCAGGTCCTCTGGTACAGCCTAATCAATTGGGCCTTTTTCATGTGGCATGTTTCTTTTTTACTCATTTATGTTTACACTACATAAAACATTTAGGATGCATTATCAAACATCCTAAATATTTAATAGTGTCAATATGATTATCCTGCAGCCTCTGTATTCTCTCAACTGTTTTCACTTCCAAGTGCATCACCTGTTAATGTGGGTTCAAGCATGATTAATTGGTAGCTGAAAATAGATGCAAATGTAACAGTCTCTGTTAAAACTTTCCACTTTCCCACAACCCCGACTAGAGCAAAGTAGTGTTTTAACTTATGTAGCCTAGGCCTTTTATGGTTTGAGCGAGTAATACTTTGATAAGCATCTGTTGAGACCATATACAGTAGGCCTATGTTAACAAGAGAGAAAGGAAGCAAATTTATTCTATTTAATATTGTTAAGTCAACAGCATTTTTATACATAAAAAAGAGACAATCATTTTCAATGCTGTTAAATAATCTACATAGTATACATCATTGGTGATTGACAACTAAACATTTGCATTTGCAACAGGGCATTTTTTTTTTTATTCTGTTTGGTTAAAAGCTATATTTGATTTAGGATGAAAGATCTACCACTCAACTTATAGGGTCAGTTGACTGAATAGCCTAATTTTTTCACTGGCAAATCTCTGGAAACAAACATGACAAATCTCTGGGCACAAACCAAAAAAGCTCTCAGAGGCTCTTGGAATATCTCAATTAAAAATAAATAAAATAAATAATTTTTGCATGGATTTAAAAGCTATATCTAGGCCTATTATTTGTAAACGGACTTGTAAACTAATTCTTAAGTTATAGGTTGAAATAAAATAACTTTATTTCTATATAAGCTGAATTGATGACTGAAAATTCTAAAAACACTTACAGCATTTACTGAGGATTTGTTGTTATGTTATGCTTTTGTAAATTGCAATGGCCCATAGGGGCCTATGTAAAACACTTAAACAATATCAAGTTGCCACAATACACAGCTTGCTAAGATGCACAGTGTTTCTTACCGTTTTAAATTCCCTATTTGCAGTGAGGGATTAAACAGAGAAAAGGCTTAAACAGTTTCAGTATTGAGGGCTTGAATATTGTCCTTACTGAAAGTTTTGATGCAGCATCCAAATTGCACCTAATGGAAATACATGCTCCCTATCTGTCAGTCACTTCGACATTGTGTCGGGTACTTACACTTGGAAGCCCCAAACACCTCTAAAATTTTGAGAAAAAGCCAATGAGAATTGGCGAGTGGAATTTGCATGTGCCACTCCCCCGGACTTACGGGTATAAAAGGAGATGGCGTCCATCCACTCCTTCAGGTTTGTGCTGACGAGCAGAGAACATGTGCCAGCCATTCAGCGAGGAGTTCAGTGTTGTGACAGGAGGTCACTTCGACGTTGTGTTGAGTACTGACACTAGGGGTCCCAATGGAAAGCACCACAACAGCTGAAACGAATTACAAGGTTTTGGTGGTGCAAACCAGTAGCTTGCCAGGTAACAAGTGCACTCGCAACATCGTAACCTTCCGTAAGCCATGCAGTCCATCGAACAACACGGGGACAGAAAGGACAATGGGACAACCCTATTACAATGGGAACAGGTCGCTTCAGTCAGTCTTTTGACCTTTTCTCTTTAAAAAAAAAAAAATTAGACGTTAGCACTAGAGAAGTGCTCTTCCTCCTCGGTAGGAGAAAGAACACTACGGAGGCCACATCCTGCCCGAGGAGAGGTTTGTGGAGAATACATTGCATGGACTAACCAACCGGGAAGTAGCACACTACAAACACAGTGACTGGTGACAGAGGCGGAGCTCGGCCCAGGCTAGGGGAAGACATGAGTTTACCGACCGGGGTGCGACCCCCTAGTGTCAGTACTCGACACAGCATCTCTTTCTCTCCATAAGGGAACAGAGGTTAAAATAGAAACCAAGACTTTCATCTGCAATGACAAGTTACTAGCCTGACATCGTCATACTCAGATTCTAGTCAGAATGTGAGTCTGATACTGCTCCATTGAGCTTTGATTATGGGGCATGTTTCAACCGAATCAGGAAGGAAAATGCCTCTGCACTCAATTGGATAGACCTACAACCAATCAGAGCAACGGAGTAAGTTTTCATTCATGTTTCCGATCGACAAATGCCTTGATCGCGGTTGTCTGTTCCTCTTTTAAAATGAATGCGCTGTCGATATCTTCTATAACAGACGCGATGGCGGAATCTACACATGATGTTTCATAAACAAAGTTCGGCAGGAGCACGTTCACATAATCAATCCAATCAACTTGTCATCAAACACCATGTCTACCCTATCAGCATGAGAGGAAACATATATTCACTCTGTCAACTCACCTAACATTCCTTGACAGTTTTCAGCATCCCTCCACTCACTCTTGGCCTGTTCTTCCACAGCCAGGAATACGGTGGGAGTACTTTGGGTTCGGGCCGAATACCGAGCCCGGAGCCTCTCCTCGGACAGCACGTCAAATATGCATTTATTCTATCTGACTTATTTGTAAGTGTGAACTCGTGAAATCTCAATTCTCAAGCGGCTGTCGTCTTTGTTGTTAACGAATTCAACCCAAGCGCTCGTTGGTGACGTAGATGATTACGTTGCTCATCTGTCCATCATCGTATAAAGCCCGCCCTGACAATTTGATTGGTCCGAACAATTTTTGTTCGGGCATAATAGCTCCTCAACGGAGCGAGTCCAGACCGAACTTCCCGAACAAAAAATGTTGTGGGCGGGGCTAAGTTCGGCTGGCATCCAGGCTAACAAGTTACAAGTTACAAGTTACAATATACTCTTATCCAAAATGTAAACTAACTTATAGGTTCAGTGTTGACTGAGTAGCCTTATTTGTACTCTGGCAAATCTTTATAAACAAACATGACAAATCTGTGGGCACAAACATAAATTAGGGTTACAATATTTTATGTATTTATCTTAATTTTTTTTTTGCCAAAAACATCTCTTAGAGCTCTTGGAATTATGGAAGCTTGTTTCCGCCACAGATTAAAACATTTTAAGAGATAATTGCGACTTTTTATCTCACAATTGCGAGTTTACATCTCGCAATTCTGAGTTTATTTCTCAGAATTTTGAGATATAAAGTCAGAATTGCGTGTTATAAAGTCAGAATTGCGTGAAATAAAGTCGCAATTGCGTGTTATAAAGTCAGAATTGCGAGATATAAAGTCAGAATTGCGTGAAATAAAGTCGCAATTGCGTCTTATAGAGTCAGAATTCTGACTTTTTTTCTCGCAATTGCGACTTTATATCACGCAATTCTGACTTTATAATTCGCAATTGGGAGATATAAAGTCGCAATTGCATGATATAAAGTCGCAATTGCGTGTTATAAAGTCAGAATTGTGAGATAAACTATTCTGAGGTAAAAAAAAAAAAAAAAGTCCGTCTTTTTTCCCCTTAGAATTGGACTTTATATCTCACAATTGTGAGTTTATGTCACAATTCTGAGAAAATATGTCAGAATTGCGAGATATAAACTCGCAATTGCGAGAAAAAAAGTCAGAATTCTGACTTTATAACACGCAATTGTGACTTTATTTCACGCAATTCTGACTTTATATCTCGCAATTCTGACTTTATAACACGCAATTGTGACTTTATTTCACGCAATTCTGACTTTGTATCTCGCAATTCTGAGAAATAAAGTCAGAATTGCGAGATGTAAACTCGCAATTGTGAGATAAAAAGTCGCAATTATCATTTAATTTTTTTTATTTTGTGGCGGAAACAAGCTTCCATATGGAATATCTCAAAACAAAAAAATATATCTATATCTATAAATTAAATGCCTGGCCTTCCTTTGAACTAATTTGTAAATGGATCTGAAACTAATTCTTAAAGGTTCACTGTGTAATTTTTAGCGGCATCTAGAGGTGAGGTTGCGAATTGCAACCAACAGAAGTTACGGTGGCCGACAGGAAAATATGTCATCGTCTGAGACAGCAGAGAATAGCCAGTAAAGCAATGAGGTTTCTTTACAAAGGTAAATTAAGAAAGTAGGTTTACTTAATTATTCAGTAAAACGATATGTTATTGCAAATATTATTGTTACTGGTTCATCATTGTGTCAGTGTTTTATTCGATGACTTAAGCTAGCTTCTTTGCACGAAGAACAACATGCGCTGTGTAGTAGTTTGTCCATTTAGGGCTACTGTAGAAACATGGTGGCGCAAAATGGCTACTTCAAAGTAAGGGGACCCGTGGTGAATGTAGATAGAAATGGCTCATTCTAAGGTAATAAAAACATATTGTTCATTATGTAAGGTCTTTATACACCACTGAAAACATAGTTATGTATATGATATTGCATTTCTGTCAACAGATCCTCCTAAATATTACACAATGCACCTTTAAGTTATAGGTTGAAATAAAATAACTTTAACTAGCTGAATTGATTACTGAAAATTCTAAAAACACTCACAGCATTTACTGAGGATTTGTTGACTAAGGGAATGCAAAGTAGTTATCTCATAATTTGGCAGCAGTTAAATTAGGCTGCTGTCACTTTAAGAACTGACACACGGATCCATTACACGCCACTGCTGAAATCCACACTCATTTAGCTGGTTATACTGTTACTTATCCGAGTTCTTTCTGAACTGTTTATGTTCACTAAAAACATAACTGAATGTGTTTATATGAATACTTGCCAAAACCTGCATTTTGACATTATTTTGTGTGTATTTGCCTGTTTAAGCACAATAAGCAGCGAAAACAAACTAAATTTAGTACTGAGAGGCGGCTTTATGTGTGCGCACTTTGGGTGTGAGCACAAAATTTGCGGGAACGAGTAAAATTATGTGCAGTACGTGCAATCCTACACCGAAATTCAAGCCCTGTAACATCTACAAAATCTACAGTGAGGGTTTGTGTGTGTCAACTCACTGTTTACACCTGGTATTAGGATGCGTTTTGGTCGATTGGATTCAAGTGGACGACACTAAATACATGTGTAAACGGGTTCTAAAACATTTTGAGCTTGTCCACTTTCTAACCACTTCCAGAGGTGGTCAAAAACGCATTCGACCGGATTGCGTAGTGGAAAGGCTCATGTGGTCGAATGCCTTCAAACAGCCACTAAAGATCGCCTACTCTCCGCCTACTGACCTAATGTGTAAACATTATGGGAAGCGCGCTAGCCAGACGAGATTTAGACTTGGTCAGCTGAAGATCCAAGTTTGGTTTGAAGACAAAAAAACGTACCAAGCACAATGTTCTGTCACCATTCCTGATTTCGTTCAGCATGGTCTTGCAGCTATCAGGGCAGAAACGAAAGCTGCTGCTTTCCGTATGTTTTTTCGTTGTCTCTGGGCACGTTCATAAATTGCGCAAGCTTATTTTGTCCATTAGATCAAAAGATCTAATAAAAACCCATATTTTTACCCGCTCATAGACCCTCCCCTCGAAGAAATCAGGACAGAAGTGGTTGAAAGTGGACAAAAGAGACGGGTTAAAACAAAAAAGTTTGTGCCTCTCTCGTCTACTTATGATCCGATCAACCAAAACGCATCTGAATACCAGGTGTAAACAGGGCAGAGAAAGCGAGAAAGCGTTATCTATTCTATGGAAAATGAGTATTGGTAGTAATGAGTATCGGAAGCGTCTAAAATATTTCAGTATTGAAAAATCTGTATTTTTGAGAACACTACATTGCACTTATACTGCGTTCCAGTCCACTTTTAGACACGCACTTGCGAACTTCCCTTTTTGAAGTGCGTTCCACTTCGTGGAGTGGACGAGGGAAGTTTAGATGGACAGACCCTCGTTCCCTCGATTTGGACCGAGGGAGCGAGTCTACTTCATATGTACACTTCAGGCACCTATATGTCCCACAATGCAGTACGATTGTGACGTCACCATAGATCTCGTCTAATCACCACCACAACAAACAACTCTATGATATATTAATTCTAATTTTTTTTTATTATTGAAAACAACCCAAACACATATACATTTGGATGCTGCATTAAACAAATTCTTAAATGGAAAACAAATGTAAATAATAAATCAACTCCATAGCTGATTCCAAGTGATCAGGGGCTTAGGACGTTCCAATTCAGCCCATTGCAGTTTCCGCCAGTAGTGGGCACTCGTGCAACGTATGCAATGATGTACATCCGAGTGAACGAGACGGAGGGAAGTTAGCAAGTGAAGGGCATGACAGTTTTGGACTGGAACGCAGCATTAGTGTATTATTTCAGATATATACACACATACACAAAAAAAAAAAAAAAGTAGATTGAACAATGGAAAGCAGAGTAAATGTAGTATGGAATGTTTCAGAGAGGCAGTTTAATTTTGACCGTCACCCTTATTATAGGGTCTGCTTCCTGTTTGACAGGAAGTGATGTGAAATGCCAGTTGACCTTTATGTAGGCTGAGAGGATGAAACTGTCATACCATCCTGCATGGCCTAGAACAAGGTGAACTAAACTTCCGTGTCTATGTGTAATTTCTCTCCACTTTGTTTCCTCCATGCTCACATCATTTGCACTTTTAATATATAAGCTCTCATACAATGCTGAATACTGTTTGCTCATTTTTGTCAGTTATAGGTTTGTTCTTTTTTGAATGCGTTTTTATCATTGCTTTCATCTCCACCATAATCCTCTTTTATTATGTTTTTCGTGTGGATAAGCTAAACACATTTGTCTAATGGCTCTGTTTACACCTGGTATTAACATGCGTCTTGTGTGATACAATCACAGGTTGTTAACCAAGACATTTATCACATGTGTCTCAAATGCATCTCCTGTGATCACTTGGGGTTGGATTCAGTTTATGAGAGGATCTCTGACTTCATGAATACAGTTCTCTTCATAAGTTTACCATTTTAAAAATAAACAAAAAGAGAGATTTTCCACAAGACCAAGAATTAACAAAATATGCATGGTTTTTATTATTGTGTGTTGCTTCCTCCAGCATACAGTACTTCATGTCAGTCTGTCACTGCAAGTCGATATCTTACTCAAGATGTTCTGTGAATTATTTAGCTCATATTGATCTTTATTTTTTTTTTAAAGACTGATCTCTACAGTGGTGAGTTAAATAAAATCTATATTGGCAATGCTTTTGATTGATGATATTCACTACTTAACCAAAATATTGAAAGAGAATAGTTTCACCACTTAAAACATTACAACATCCTGAATATGAATCCTTTCATAGCTGAATTATGGAATTCATAACTCTTTTTGAAAACAAGAATAAGTATTAAAAAAGGGATAATGACAACAAATTAATGATCAATATTTGTATAATGTATTGTGCAATTATGTTTTGGTTTATTTATATATCATTTAATAATTTATTCAACTTACCCCACTTACACATTGACATGTCTCAACCCTAACCTGAGGCAAGTTAAGCTACTTAGGACACTTTTTGACAAGTCACATTATAGATATTATTAAGTCACACATATATTCTTAAAATTTCAGTTGGGAGAAATAAAGAAGTACACTTTAGTATACTTTTAAAATGAGCACTTATTATGGAAATAATAAAGAATGTACTTAAGTGTAACTGAATGCAATGTTTTCAGTCACTTAAGTGCATATATTTTAGTTTAAATTCCTTTTAAAAGCAATTAACTGAACGTTATTGTGTATAGGACTTAAGTACATCTTTGTATGTAATTTCATCACTTATGTTGTCTTTGAAATATGGTTAAAGTGAACTGCCCAATATACCAAGATGCATTTATGGTAAACTAAAATATACTTTAACCTAATTTCTTTTGCAACTTGTATGTCATATTGTAATTGCACATTTTGCATAATTTGGTGCTTTTAAAATATATGAACTATGTATAATAACTATTTATTGAATAAAATACTACAGTTACAATTATTTTAAATATATAAGTATACAGTATGAAAGTGTGCTTTAGTATGTTAGTCAACACAATAAACTAAGTGTACTTCTTTAAAGCATACATAATGATTTAAAATTTACTTTAAAGTGAAACATTACTATAAGCTTTTAAAAGAGTACTGAAGCGTGTTAAGAAACAAAGTCAAGGAAGTGTACTCTTTAAGTGGCCTTTTATTTAATTAAGATTTGAAGTACACATTCAGTATAATTAAGTACACTTCTTTTTCACAAGTTTCCTGATATGGTTCATTAGTTGAATCTCATTTCTCTGTGCTTAGAGAACAACCCAAGTAAAACATTTGCTGTCCCACGTTCCCCTGGTACTTGTGCAAGGTCACCCTCGTGCTTGAGGCAACACTGTATTTTTAGCATATGACACTGAACACTAAATAAAAAATAAATGCTATTTTGTGTTCAGTGTCAAAAATATGGTTGCTCGACAACAATAGCAGAGGACTGACAAAAATGAGTGCAAAAGAAATTGTATTAAATAACCATAATCTTGGAAGGACAAAGAGGTTGACTAAAACATGATTCAGTTATTCATGTGCAAACCATCAGGCCACATTCAGGATATGCTTTAAAAAAGCAAGTTTTTGCTCCTCCCCCAACGCAAACTTGAGAACAAAACAAAACCTCAAGCAGGAAGTTTACAACTTGGTTCAAAAGGTTGAAATGATGTGAAAAGTATACAAAGACACAGATAGGAGATCCATCAGACATAACCACACTTCTCATTTGAGAAGATAAATGCAACAAATTATGCAGTTGATTGATGCAGAATGTTAAGCTGTTACATCTGTTGGCTGCATTTGAAATGGCAAGTGTTTTATGCGTTTTGTGTATGTATAAAGAGGAAGAGGAACTTGTTTGACAAAACAACACAATGGAATTAAGTTGAGTAATTCAAATGAGAGTATTTTATTCCTTATGCTACCATTGTTTGGTTGTTTTCTATGCTTGAGTTCAGGTGACTTCCTCTGTCCATTTTTTGCATGTGTGCCATTGAAAAAAAGAAGTTGCATACTTCAAAAAAAGAGTACTTATTATTGAAATAATACACTTTACTTCACTTCACTTTTGAATTGAACTTGAACTTTTGAATTGAGTAGGACTTCAGTACATATTCATATGCAATTTAACTTTGAACAGTGTGCTGTCGAATGTACTGACAAGCATTTCAAATAAAATATACTTTAATACATTTCTATTTGAATTTGTATGTCATGCATTTAAATACATTTGAATTCACACATATGTAATAAGGTTGCAATTTAGTACATTTATTATAAGAAGTTTAGTACATTTATTTAGTACAAATTATAATCAAGTACTTTGCATGTGCTTTAGTATGTTAGTCAACACATCAACATAAGAGTACTTCTTTACAGCACGACTAAAGTTTATTAAATCAATGATTTAAAATGTATTAATCTGACATTATTACAAAGTGCACCTTCTAGTGTGTTAAGAACAGCCATGAAAGTGTATGACCTTTTATTTTTATGAATATTAAATGATCTTAAAGTACAGTTTTTTGCTGTTGTAAAAACAAAATATACTTTTTAAGATTTGAACTACATGTGCACATTCAATACAATTAAGTGCACTTAAAAATGTTTCACAAGGGTGAACAGTATATGTTCCCTTTACCAAATCGTGTGTAAACAGGTTTATGAAAAAAGCCTCCCTTTGGAGCAGTCTGGTGATGACTTGATTCATAATCAAAGTAAATAATGTTTTTTTTTGTTTTTGTTTTTTTACAAATGCTAAACTTCTTTATTATGGCTAGGCCTAATTATAGCTATTAGCTTTATATAAAACAGTAGTGGTCTGTGGTATATGTCCTCATGTATGTGTGTATGTTTAAGATGTCTACAGAAATGGGGCTTATTGCCCAAGGCAGGAAGAACAACTGTTCTAATGAAACACACACAGAGACACACTCACACAAGAAAGGATATAGTGAGAAGCCTTCCTCCATCACTACATCCATTATACTTCTGTTACACTGTCCACTCTGTCCATACCAATGTCTGTGCACCTGCATGCATCTTTTCCTACTTTACATTCTCCTCTCATCTTAACTAATATAAACTTAGAATATCACTCTTTGAAATAAAGATCAGAAAATGAGGTTTTCACAACGATGTCATAAGAATCGTTTTGGGTTCCGCAAAGACACTTTTTTATGCTGTGAAGAACATTTTAATAATCTAAAGAACCTTTTTCCATTCTAAAAAACCTTTTATGGAATGGAATGGTTTATAGATGTTAACGGTTCTTTATGGAACCCTCAACTTCAATTAAGAAACTTTATTTTTAAGAGCATATGTTATCATACATTAGTAAAGAAATAACATATTCATCTGCTCTTTTATTTAATTTTTTTATTTTGAGAGTTAATGCATGTGGTAATATTGGTAAACAATATTTTTTCAGCCAGCCTTAGACCTTAGACCATGCAGACATTGGCTTGATATGACCTTCCTAGAGCGCCCATTTGCTTGGCCTAATTAATATTAATGAGTTAGAGGTAAGCTGAGCCCTGGGCTCATTCTTCTAGTTTTAAGCACATTTAAAAAAAAAAAAAATAGTACAATGATTAAACAATTTACACAATAAATGCTAAAAAATTGGACATAGCAAATATTCATCCTGATTACCTCTTTCTCACATTCTCAAAGATTTGACGGAATAGACATTTCCAATATGTTTGTCAAAGAGCTCTTCATCTGGAAAGCATCTACTGAGTACAAACATCTTACACTATGAGTCAAAGGGCCCTATTTTAACGATCTGAAATGCAAGTATCAAGCGCGAAATGCAAGTAACTTTGTGGGCGGGTCTTGGGCGCTGTTGCTATTATACCGGCGGGATAAATTACTCTTGCGCCCGACGCAAATCTAAAATGGGTTGGTCTGAAGTAGCTTCATTACTCATAGGTGTGGTTTGGGCGTAACGTGAAATAAACCAATCAGAGCGACATCTCACATTCCCTTTAAGAGCAGACGCGCTTGTTCCATGGCGGATTGCTATTATAACGGCGGATTTGCCAGGCACGCACCAAGAGCGGTTCACAGCCGAGGAGACCGACGTTCTCATCAGGGCCGTAAAAGACAGAGAGGTGACATTGGGAATGGGAGAAACCCACCCAAATTAGCTTCGGTTAAACGGGCGTATAATAATTTGGGTAAATGTGTAAGCTAGATTGATGCCTATTTTTTTACATATTCATGGACACAACAATGATTTCCCTCGTGTGTTAATATTTTTCCTTGTAATAATGTATGGTTTTCTAAAAATGAGAACTGCTGCGTCTGTGTGTAGATGAGATAAGCAAAGTGTGTGCGCGTTGTGCACACGCTACATTGATTATGGCCAAGCATGCGCCCTTAAAATAGCATATGAATAACATGCGCAACACGAATTTGGAATTGTTTTCTAAACCTGCAAAATAGCACCAGGGAACGTTTGCGTCGGAACACGCCTCCTCTTTTCGCTGAACCGCCCCAGGGAGTGCAAGTTAATTTCCTAACTTACCGACATGCGTCTGTGGAGGGAAAAGTCCGCTGTGCGCGGGTGCAAAATAGGAATGATACATGCGTCGGTGTACAAAGTCAATTGCTCTGGGTGCAAGATAGGGCCCAAAAACATCTTAAAGACATTTCCTGAATGTGAGTTTTAAATCTCACCAGCCTCTCTTCATAATACAACACAGTTTTAAGTGAGTTTTGAAAAAGATACATTAATATAGGATTTAATTTGATGTTTAAAAAACATAAGTCAATCAGGCATTCATGTATTAATGAGAATGGATATTTTTCATATTAAACAGAACTTAATGGTGGTGGGGCTTAATACATTATTGGTCATTCAATGCGTCTGTGAATGAAAAGGACCAATAATAACAAGACCCGAGATTAAGAAGATGCTAAAAGTTACTTAGATATAAAATATATATATACATTAAGTTACATTTTTGGGCATTTTTGCATTTGAGAAAACAGTTAAAGAGAGACAGGAAGCAATAGGAAGTGGGATTGGGAAGAGACCATGAGTCTGGACTCAAACACAAAGTGCTGTTGCGATATTTGACGGAGCTTTGTCTTATGGCTATGACTCTGACAAAATGTAAAATGTTTTATATAATGAATATTCTCAATCATGAATATTAATCACATTGCATCAACCAGAGTGATTTATTAAAAACAAAATGTGGACGGTGAAAGATGAGCACTAGTCAACTGGATTACCATGTGCGTGTTAGTCTGTTGCCTATCTGCATGGTCAGACTCTCTATAATTAAAGTCACCATGAAATCGAAATGGATAGTTCTTGTTTTTTTTTTTATGGAATATTTCCGTATTTATCTTAAATGATTTATTATGCGATAATTTGCACCTAATATTAAATATATTAAATAAACACTTAAATTTTTTATATATATATATATTTTATATTGTAATAATTTCACATTGAATATTTAGAAACGTATAGAAACATAAAAAAAATATTTGTTTAATGGCATATGAATGAAGGCCAGTATCACTAATACCAGTACTGATACTGATGTCTCTATTAAATGGAGCCCCCCATTTAATATCATAATATATAATTATACCCATTCAACATTACGGTAAAAGCTATCAATTTTAACATTTAATAGGCTTTAAAAAATGTGGGCCAGTTCAGATTTGTACATGCCCTGCCAAAATGCAAAAAAAAAACCCCTGTTGTTTTTGGCCCACGTAACCTTGCAAACAGTGCTTTAAGATTTTCAGGTAGGTAAATATGCAGAAATTGAACAGGCTAATCAAACACTGCACGGTCTTCACTGCATAAATTATATGATAATTATATGAGTGATTTTCTTTTGTCTTTTGTTCTTAGATTAACATTAATGTCAGACAGCTGCAGGTTTATAAGGTTCCTGTCACTAAGACCTGACTCACATGACTCGGATCTGACACATCAGATTTTTTCACAAGTCTTTACGTCAATGTATCACTTTTCAACTAAGGTGGAAGGTGTTTTTCAACAGGAAGCTGTCGGTCCAAGCACGAAAGATAACTCAATGCAGCACTGTGCGTGCGTTTTAGGTGTTTGTTCACAGAGAGCTGCACCAGTTCAGATTTTAGATTTTTTTTTTGCATCTTATGCGTGAAGGGTTTAATAGCACGTGAATGAATGATAGCGTGATCATATACTGTAGCACAGCCAAAGGATGACAGAAATAAACAGATGTTTATTGGCCTATATATATATACACATCCCAGACATTGTGGGATATTTGTGTGGCTTCTTAAATGATAATGTGATCTGTCTTCCTTACTATAGCTCTTAGGGTATATATAGAGCATTAGGACCTGCATCTACATCAACATAGCTTCCCATCATTTAGGTCAAAGCATTTAATATTTAAGTGTTCCATTTTAACATTACACTATATTTAGCTTCACTTGCAAGTTAGAGCAGGGCAGCGGAAGTGTAATGGAATAAAATTACAGAATGTATTCATCCACTTTTGGGCTTTTTTCTGGTTGTGAATAATCTTTAAGGAGTCATTCTCATTACCTCACACTTTCACATGTCTGAGCAAAGAAGTTTGTTTGTCTTTGCCAAAACTGATCATTACAGTTTTCACATGTTTTCAGAATTTCAACATTTTCTTGCATTTCTTTGCTCTTCTTTGATGGTGTTATTTCACACAGCAGTTGGTGTGCGTGGCATTAAGCTCTGAGTTTCCCACATACACTCACAGCACTTTTATTGATTTTCGGCTCTTTGCACCAAGGAAATGCTAAGACACACACATACTAATTTTGAATGATGTTTTGTTTTTCTTGCATTATTATTTGCCTGAGAAATATTTCATCAGACATGATAGTGTATGTCTCATGTTTTTTTTTTTAAATATACATGCAGACCATAGATAAGTCTGTATCTGTGTCTAAGTACATATACGATGGCAACATGATCTCATGGTATATTTGTATATATTTTACCGCACATACATTTATGTATGTTTGCATAGACCCTAAAATGTAAAATATTGACATCGACAACATCTAAACGTTTAAATCTTATGTTTAATCTAAGAATATTTAATTCATGGAATTAATCAGTTGATTCTACAGTATTTATGATCAATGAGATTATGTTTTCAGTCACATTTATCACAGTTGACTCATTTATCTTGTAATTATAACATTTCATTCTGTTCTGTGTGATTTCTTTTGCTAGATCGTTTCAAAGATTGCATCATTTTAAACAAAACAACACTATCAAATCTTGAAATGAACACAATTTCTGTAATTGTTTAACCATTATGTATATTTTTTTAAATGCCACACATGTACTTTGGTACAACTTTTTTGCCATTTTTGGGTAATTCCATAAATGTTAGTACACCCATATTCCTTGTTTCAGCATCTACCCAAATGTACAAAAAAGTTTATTAAATATGTATTATAGCCTACGTTGTATACGAATGCCTACTTATAAACAATGAGACTATTCTGAAAATGGATACATATCTGTATGTTGTACACTTCCATCATTCACAAACTAAGGCCTCTGTATCTCAACATCACATAGCCGAATAGCCATAATACATGACCAGCTTCCCTGGTGCAACTGTAAGCACTAAAAGGGAAAATGGCAGTAGAGCAATATTATAAGAAAACTTAAGCCAACAGTTTCAATTATAGTGAGTGATACATTCTGACATTTATAATGCAGCCCAGATAAAGGATAAAACCTTCATAGGTTTTCATAACCAAAATGATTCTTTTGTGAAAAAGAAGTATGCTTAATTGTATTGAATAGCCTATGCACTTGTAGTGTACTTCAAATCATAAAAATATACATTTAAAATACTGTATACTTGCTAATAATATTATATTAATGAAATAATAGGCCACTTAGGTGTACACTTTAATGAATGTTTCTAAACACACTCAAGTACTTTGTAAATGTCAAATTAATTACGTTTTACTTTAAAAATACATTTAAGATCTATTTTTATAATATTTTGTCTTATTTGTGCTTTAAAGAAGTACACTTATTTTGATGTGTTGACTAACATACTAAAAGCTCTTGAAGCTCTGCCCTCTGTGCCGGGAGCAGCAGCTCATTTGCATTTAAAGGGACACACACACGAAACGACACGTTTTTACTGACCCTCAAAAAGGGATAATTTTAACATGCTGTAAAAAATTATCTGTGGGGTATTTTGAGCTAAAACTTCACATACACACTCTGGGAACAGCAGAGACTTATTTTACATATTGTAAAAAGGGGCATTATACCACCCCTTTAAGTTCAACTAATTGCATTTAATATAAAATTAAACTATAATAGCTTTTTAATTTAGGTCCTAAATTAAAGGAGGTCCTTCAAGGTCGCATGGAGAGGTGAGGTATCCAGAGCACATCAACTGACCACAGGGGTTCCCCAGGGTTCAGTTCTTGGTCCCCTCCTCTTCTCCATCTACACTACATCACTGGGACACATCATACAGGCACACGGCTTCTCCTACCACTGCTATGCTGATGACACACAGCTCTTCCTCTCGTTTCAACCAGATGATCCCACAGTAGCTGCACGGGTCTCAAGCTGTCTGGCGGACATCTCCACATGGATGAAGGAACATCACCTGCAGCTCAACCTGGCAAAGACTGAGCTTCTCATCCTCCCTGCCAATCCGTCTATACAACACGACTTCACCATCCAGCTAGAGTCATCATCAATCACCCCATCAAGGTCGGTCAGAAATCTCGGAGTAACGCTTGATGACCAGCTGTCCTTCACAGATCACATTTCAAAGACAGCTCGATCATGCAGGTTTGCACTGCACAACATCAGGAAGATCAGGCCTTTCCTAACTGAGCATGCAACACAACTTCTGGTCCAGGCCCTGGTCATTTCTAGGCTTGACTACTGTAATGCTCTTTTGGCCGGACTTCCAGCATGTGCAACAAAACCTCTACAGATGATCCAAAATGCTGCAGCTCGTCTTGTCTTCAACGAGCCCAAGAGGGCCCACGTCACTCCTCTGTTCATCTCTCTGCACTGGCTACCTCTCGCTGCTCGCATCAAATTCAAGGCATTGACGCTTGCTTACAGATCTATCACAGGCTCAGCTCCCTACTATTTTCACTCACTCCTACGAGTCTACATCCCTACCAGACGCCTACGATCGATCAACGAGCGACGTCTCGTGGTTCCATCACAGAGAGCCACAAAATCACTTTCCAGAACATTCTCATTCACAGCTCCATGCTGGTGGAACGCTCTCCCCGGCCTCATCCGGAATGCAGAATCACTGGCAACATTCAAAAAACAGCTGAAAACCCATCTCTTCCGTGAGCACTTAACCTCATAAAAAAAAAAAAAAAAAAAAAAAAAAATCCTTTGAAACATCACTTATCAGACTTATGCTACTCTGAATAATGCCTGAACTTTGTATTCTGAGCACTTCTTGCGTTGTTGTTGTTTTTGCCTCTTCATGATGACTCGCTTTATTTAGTCCTAATTTGTAAGTCGCTTTGGATAAAAGCGTCTGCTAAATGACTAAATGTAAATGTAAATGTAATTTAATTGTAATAACGTGCAATTCTATAAATAGTTGTTTTTTTTTAAAGTGTACTTCTTTTTTTACAAAGGGAAGGGTTATTATCTACTTTGATGCATTTGAAGCAGGTTCATCTTCACATAGATTATTTATAAGTAATGATTGACCTCTGGGCAAAAACAATCAAATGAACCCAGCAAGCACATGTGTTATTGTAGCACCTGAGAAGGCAGAGGAAGAGAAAGGACTCAGTGCATCACCACATCACAGCCTAATAAATGTGACAATGTGCAAGATGCCATTGTGCAATTATCCACATTTTACATCAACTGCACAGGGTCAAATACTGCCATGAAAAGCCATGCAGCCGTACCCTTTGTTGTGCATTTTTAAGATTTCTGTTCTTCCTATTCTTTCATCGCTCTGTATTCCACTCCCTTCATTCTCATCTATTATCAACGTATCCCTAGAGCCCAGAGATCAACCCTTCCCCCCATCCTACCAAACAAATGAGAAAGAGATTGATAGAGACGCTACACTGCATCTTGCATTTTCCTTGCCACCTTGAACACCATCAGCAGCAGCGCTTGCGGAAATAACTTCAGTGCAAATCAAACGTCCCAGACCTCCTTATTTTATGAATCAAAAATAAAATGTGGAAAAAAATCCTTACCTTTTTTAATCTATTTTTCTCATTCTCTCATATTCTTTGTCTCCATAATCTCTGTCAATCATCTAGTGCACATCCTCAGCAAAGATCTGCAGTGGCTCGGTGTCTGTGCCGGAACAGCGGTCTGCGCGCATGTGTGTGAGTGTGCATCTATGCGAATGCAAGCCAGCAATGACGTGTAGACATGTGAAGCTAGCAGAGCACAGTTTCAACCTCAGACATCACTTCCTCTGCTTCACAATGTGTTTCCCTTTACTGTGTTGACACATCCTCTTCTCTGTCTCTCTGTTACTTGTATCTTTCACACAAACCACACATGCAAACGCAGAACGGGATGTACACGCTTAAAAATAAAGGTTCTTTACTTGAAATCTGTGGTTCCATAAAGAACCTTTATATTCATGGAACTTTCAATTACACAAACGGTTCTTTATAGTGGAAAAAGGTTCTTTAGATAATTAAAATGATATTTTGGGAACTGTTCACTAAACGGTTCTAAAGGTTCCATAATGGTTCTTCTATGGCATCGCTGTGAAAACCCCATTTGGAACATTTATTTTTAAGGGTGTATAGCAAGATGTGCGGTTTTAAATGTACAGACAAAAATGGTTCTTACCTCCTAGGTTTCATTTCAGTTCCACATAAACACTTCAATTCATGCTAGCATTTTTGTGATCTCTCTCTCCCTCAGTGAAGGCTGTTTTTCCTTCACTCAAAAATATCAATGCAGAAATGCAAAAAACACCCTTGACAGCTTGCCCTGAGAAGCTCACTATGCCCCCATCGTGCTGTTCTTACAGGGGCAGGTTGGATTGCTCTCCGTCTTTTTCTGCCCCTCTCTAGCATGCTGCCTTTAATACCCATTCACATCAAACTAAAGCCGACCCCTTCCTCCGCCCCGCATACGCTATTGCTCTCCACCCCCTCCTGTCTTTTCTCTCCTTCACCCGCTTGCTTGAATCTCTCTTGCCCTCTGGCTCTTCAGCCTCCTCACTGTAGCTACAGTAATCCTTTTTCTAGACCATTGGATGGATGATTAAACAGACTAGATTAGTATGGAGTAGAAATGATTTCCGAAAGTAAAGATTCCAAAAGGGTGTTTTTGCAATGATGCAACAGAAGAACCATTTTTGAGTTTCCCAGAAAAAAACCCCCCTGTAAATAATTCTTAAAAGATGATTTTTTTTTCTTAGTGAATATAAAAAAAATATATATATATATAAAATCTTTTTCCACTGTAAAGAAGCTTTTTTGGAATGGAAAGGGTCTGTGGATGTTAAAGGTTTTCATGGAACCATCGATGTAAAGAACCATTATATGTAAGAGCGAATATGCAATTCACAGTATTTTTGTGCTTGTGCTTGTGTGTGTGCATAACCCTAATCACTTCTGACTCATGTCAGCACATACATACGCAGTCGTTCACTTGTGATGTGCTATAATGACTAGGTCTGGGAAAGGGCTCTCCAGATTCAGTATTACAGCAAGAGGACTCTACTATGGCTTGGCCATCTGGCAGCAGAATGTGGGGTGACCCTCCCTGAAACTAACTGAACACCACGGAAGTAGGGGAGGAGTGATTTGGGGGGTTGGTCGGTGTGTCACACACACACACACACACACACACACACACACACACACACACACACACACACACACACACACACACACACACACACACACACACACACACACACACACACACACACACACACACACACACAGCCTTTTTGTTTGATTCCCAAATGACAATATTACTGTAAGAAAGGAGAGTATGAGTTATTGTTGCTGGTTCAACATATCTATCAGAAAGATGTGTTATTTTAATAGATTATGTCAATTAAATTTTCATACATTTTCTTATTGAAACCTTACAGATGAACGAACCACAATCAGAGCTCTTCTGGAGCTGCGCTGTTATCCTTAACTAAAACTGAAACTAAATGAAGCTGAAATAAAATTATGGTCACACTTTAGATTAGGGTCCAATTCTTACTATTGACTAACTATTAACTGTGACTTTTGCCTCAATAAACTCCTTATTACTGCTTATTAATAGTTAGGGCGGTAGTTGTTAAGTTTAGGTTTTGGGCAGATGTAGAATATGTCATGCAGAATAAAGCTTTAATATGTACTTTATAAATACTAATAAACAGCCAATATCCTAGTAATAGGCATGATAATAAGCATATCATTTTATAACCCCTTTAATTATTAGAGTGCTGCAGGGATGACTTATTTTTGTAGGCCAAAAGCCAGAAACAAGTTCACACTTTAGCATATCCGGTTCCATCACCCTGAAGTCAGCCGATTTTTTTGAATGGGTTTTTGGTTAAATATCCGAAATAAGGTCTGTGGTTAACACAAGCTCAAGATATTTCCATATTTTATTCAAAGATATTTCCATATTTTATTCAATGACATAAAATGCATCAGTAATCACCTCTTGTGATTGTTTTTTGTTGAAGAAACCAGGATGATGCTAAATTTCAGATCTGCCTACAAAAATACACCATCGCTTCAGCACTATACTTCAATAACACATGAACAATATTAAAATAACACTGTTCTGGAGCCTGTCAAGTTGCAGTTTTGGGAATTTGTAAGGTTATCTTTCTTGTCCTGTTTAACTTTGTTGTGGGTGTGGCTTCAGGCCACAGAGATAATACACAATAAAATAGAGAGGTAATAAACAAAATATTAAAAAAAGTTAGAACAAACTGTATAAAGGGCATATGGTGAGCAGCCAAAAGTGGAGTCTGGTGTCATTATATGGTCATCTAGTGGACATAGTTGGTACTGCTGCAGTTTTGAGGATTACAAATGCATTGTTGCAAGGTGCTAGTGCCCCTGACAATGCTTTTAAACTGCAGATTTGGTCATTTTTTAGTATTTATATAACAGCAGTTCTTTATTTTCCTTCATTTTCTTCTGACCTGCATGTCATTCTGCTTTGTTCTAATGACTAAAACCAATCCTGAATATAACTTTCTGTATAATTTTCACAATTCTGTCAGGACCACTATCGTCAAATACGATACAGTTAGGATTGGCGGTATGGTTCTGTTCTGGGCAAGAACTCCCTGCACATCGAGCCTAGCACGGATAAGAGCAATCAGCAATACCCCCCCTTAGGGTAAACAGAACAGAACCAACATGAATGTATTGCAAATATCATTAATTCAAGATTTTAAAGTACAACATAATTCGAGAATTTATTCTGATTCAAGGGGATACTGACTGACAAGAAGAGGAGCTGGGGATGGAGGAGGGTAATTATCTCCTGAGAAACGCGATAGCTGCTGATAATATGAAGGAGCTTATATATGTATACAGTGATAGGCGTCATATTCCTATAGGTAGATGTGGATCAGCTGAGAGTCAGCTGATGCGAGCTTGACTAACGTGACCTGCCAGAACTGACGCTACACTTAATTATTATTAATAGGCCTAGGAAAAATCTAATTCCACTTGTAAGTGATCCTTGTAAGGTTTGTTATATCAAATGTCACAGAAATAAACTATACAATTTATACCATAAACAATAGTGGTAGTCTATATCATCATATCTTATTTTGATGATAATTATGCTGCCATATACAGTCAGACACAGTATCTAAAGGTCTTGATAATTAACACTTTATGATCTTTCAAATCACCAACCTAAATATCAAGGAGGACTGGGCCATTCCACATCAGGTAAACCACAGGTCAATGGATCAAAGTTTCTTCTAGGAAATGAAAAGCCAAATAATTAAGCTCATTGATCTATATTTCGTATTCATCATTTCTTAAAAGGTGTTCAAAATTATTCAGGTATTACAACCCCAAATCAGAAAAAGTTGGGACACTGTACAAATTGTGAGTAAAAAAGGAATGGAATAATTTACAAATCTCATAAACTTATATTTTATTCACAATAGAATATAGATAACATATCAAATGTTGAAAGTGAGACATTTTGAAATGTCATGCCAAATATTGGCTCATTTTGGATTTCATGAGAGCTACACATTCCAAAAAAGTTGGGACAGGAAAAGGAAATGCCGGAAAAGTTAAATGTACATATAAGGAACAGCTGGAGGACCAATTTGCAACTTATTAGGTCAATGGGCAACATGATTGGGTATAAAAAGAGCCTCTCAGAGTGGCTGTGTCTCTCAGAAGTCAAGATGGGCAGAGGATCACCAATTTCCCCAATGCTGCGGCGAAAGAATAGTGGAGCAATATCAGAAAGGAGTTTCTCAGAGAAAAATTGCAAAGAGTTTGAAGTTGTCATCATCTACAGTGCATAATATCATCCAAAGATTCAGAGAATCTGGAACAATCTGTGCGTAAGGGTCAAGGCCGGAAAACCATACTGGATGCCCGTGATCTTCGGGCCCTTAGACGGCACTGCATCACATACAGGAATGCTACTGTAATGGAAATCACAACATGGGCTCAGGAATACTTCCAGAAAACAATGTCGGTGAACACAATCCACCGTGCCATTCGCCGTTGCCAGCTAAAACTCTATAGGTCAAAAAAGAAGCCATATCTAAACAGGATCTAGAAGCGCAGGCGTTTTCTCTGGGCCAAGGCTCATTAAAAATGGACTGTGGCAAAGTGGAAAAATGTTCTGTGGTCAGACGAATCAAAATTTGAAGTTCTTTTTGGAAAACTGGGGCGCCATATCATCCAGACTAAAGAGGACAAGGACAACCCAAGTTGTTATCAGCGCTCAGTTCAGAAGCCTGCATCTCTGATGGTATGGGGTTGCATGAGTGCGTGTGGCATGGGCAGCTTACACATCTGGAAAGGCACCATCAATGCTGAAAGGTGTATATCCAAGTTCTAGAACAACATATGCTCCCATCCAGACGTCGTCTCTTTCAGGGAAGACCTTGCATTTTCCAACATGACAATGCCAGACCATATACTGCATCAATTATAATATCATGGCTGCGTAGAAGAAGGATCCGGGTACTGAAATGGCCAGCCTGCAGTCCAGATCTTTCACCCATAGAAAACATTTGGTGCATCATAAAGAGGAAGATGCAACAAAGAAGACCTAAGACAGTTGAGCAACTAGAAGCCTGTATTAGACAATAATGGGACAACATTCCTATTCCTAAACTTGAGCAACTTGTCTCCTCAGTCCCCAGACGTTTGCAGACTGTTATAAAAAGAAGAGGGGATGCCACACAGTGGTAAACATGGCCTTGTCCCAACTTTTTTGAGATGTGTTGATGCCATGAAATTTAAAATCAACTTATTTTTCCCTTAAAATGATCAATTTTCTGAGTTTAAACATTTGATATGTCATCTATGTTGTATTTTGAATAAAATATTGAAATTTGAAACTTCCACATCATTGCATTCTGTTTTTATTCACAATTTGTACAGTGTCCCAACTTTTTCTGATTTGGGGTTGTATTTGGAACAAAATTAGAGGCCTAAAAAATAGCGGTAGAAAGACTGTAGCTTCATTAATTTAATAGTATACATACAGTTGTAATCAGAATTATTTAACCCCCATTGCAAATCAGGTTTATTGGCAAAATTTACAGACTTTCAGCTGTTTGCAATGAACAAATCAAACAACAGTAATTGCAATAGCTCAACACAACAAATGTTTCAAGTGGTTTCAAAATTCAACTGAAAATGCAACTTTTAATGTCTTCTGCAGAATTATTCGACCCCCTGAACAGAATCCCTCACAAAAGCACAAATCTGCCAAACAGGCTAAGTCAAAAGAATGGCCCAAAAAGTTAAGAGAAGATATCATAGCCCTTCACAAACAAGGAACAGGATACAAAAATATAGTGAAGGCACTAAATGTTCCTAGAGACGACACCATTGGAAGCATAAGTTCAAAATTAAAGGAACAGTGGTTACACTACCTGCAATCTGCAACCAGATTTCTGGGAAGGCAGGCTCAAAAAAAACCTTGAGTGACTGCAAAAGACCTGCAGCAAGATTTGGTGGCAACAGGCACTGAGGTTTCAGCTTCCACAGTAAGGTGCGTACCAAACGCAGATGGTTTCCATGCCAGAACTCCAAGACTGCAACACTACTGACCCAAAAGCACAAGAAAAGTTCTCAAAATCGGATAAATAAGCCACATAAGTTTTTGGATTCTGTTCATCGAAGTATATCCGGAAATCCTAAGATAAAACATCTTGCTGTCAGTGAGGAAGCTGAAACTTGGGCGTCACTGGATCTTCCAACAGGACAATACCTCAAATTCCGCCACGGCTTGGTTGCAGAAGAAGTCCTGGAAGATTCTACAGTGGCCATCACAGTCACCTGACTTGAACCCCATAGAAAATCTCTGGTGGGATTTGAAGAAGGCGGTTGCAGCATGCAAACCCAAGACTGAACTGAACTGGAGGCCATTGCTCATGAGGAATGGGCTAAGATTCCTCAGAAGCGCTGCCAGAAGCTGGTGTCTGGTCATACATCTCGTTTACATCAGGTCATAAAAGGCAAAAGAGTGTTCACTAAGTTCTAAAGATTGCCGTAGGGGTTCAAAGCTTGCCATGAAGGGGTTGAATAATTTTGAGAATTAAAAAAGTCATTAAAAATTGCATTTTCAGTTGAATTTGGGGAAACCACTCAAAACATTTTTGTGTTGAGCTATTTCAGTTACTTTTGTTTGATTTGTTCATTGCAAACAGCTGCAAGTCTGTAAATTTTGCCAATAAACCAGATTTGCAATGGGGGTTGAATAATTTCGATTACAACTTTATACCATAAGCAGGAGTACAGTGCCCTCCACTAGTATTAGCACACTTGGTGAATATAAGAAAACCCCCCAGAAAAAAGGCCATTTATCTATTTAGTCTTGCATTTAAAGTATTCTCAAATATCTAACCTGAACTACAATAATTCTCCAAAACATGTGTGCCAAAATTGCACCTGTTGAAATGTATAAAAATCGAACAGAAGTACATTCACATTTATGTTGTCGATATTTAGGTTCCTGAGTGATCATAAACCCTTTAGTGGTAAGTCGTGACTTATGTTTCACTGGGGAATAAATATAAGGTGACAAACAGGCCAAATTCCAATAGCCATGATGAATCACTATGGGAAAGAACTTTTTTGGAAGGGTTGCCAATATTTTTTTTTTTTTGCTGTTCATTAAATCTTAAGTGATTTTAGTTAACTAAATGTTACTATAACTTTCAATGGGACCAAACTCTATTAAGACCAAACTAGTGATTTTCATAAATTAAATAAATAAATGCATACATACATAATACATAGTACATACTACATACTATAAGAGGAAGATATATTCATGCAGCAGAAAAGTATATCTCATCCTCACTGTTTAGTTTGGTGTGGCTTTGATGTTACAGGGCTGTTTTTCTTCCATAGGCCATGGACAAGTTGTTAGGATACAATAAACAGATATTAAATCAACACATGACTGCCTTTGCCAGGGAGCTTAAATGGGACATGGTTGGATATGCCACTTGGACAATGATCCAAAGCACACCTCAAGAAAAAGAAAACACACACACGCACACACACACACACGTTCACTGAGTACAGACTGAAGGTCTCAGGTCCCTTGTTATATGTTCATCAACCTTTTTACGTATTATACAAGAAGAGTCAGAGCGGTCATCTAGGAAAAGAGAGGTTGCACAAAATATTGCCAACAATTTTATTTTTGTTTATTATTTTTTATGATAATCTTTCAATTATTTTACTTAGATTTTTTTTGTGAGTATTTTAAAAGAACAAGAGGATAAACACCATGTCCTGGTTTGCTTATATTTTACCAAGCTTGGTTTAGCGGTCAAGTAAATTCAATATATAAGGAATGATGGTCATACTGTAACTATAAATTATTTACACCTGATATTTAAATATAAAAAAGCAGAGAAGAGCTATTGGAGGAAAGCCTCGACCATGTCTGTACCACTGCATCTAGCTCCAAAGTAGCTGGAGGAGTGAGGGTGAAAAGGGGGCAGTGGGTCGACTCATCTGAGACGAACAAGTCCACTTCCGCTCGGCCATACCTCTGCCATATGGACTCTACCACCTGTGGGTGGAGTCACCATTCTCTGGGCCTCAGCCCCTGCTTTGACAGGATATCTGGTACTTTAAGCATGTTCCCCAAGTTTTCAAGGATGCAAAGATCACCAATGACAATGGCAGTAGACTTGTAGAGTTCTGCGAGACAACAAACACAAGATCTTCTCAGTTCAGATTCCCGCACAAGAAGTCTAGAATCTGGACGTGACAACCCGACGCTAATAGAAAGGAAAACAATGACAAAAACTGCGGAAAAATGGGCAAACTCAGTGAAGAACATTCAACACAGTAGACGTCGGCTCAGATCATTGCATTGTCAACGCGCAAATAAGAGTCAGTCTGTGCGCACCAGTCGAAAATAAGAAGAAGAGACCAAAATACGACTGGAGGAAGGTAAAAGAGAATAACGAGCTACAAAACAAATATGCGATCGCAATCAAAAACCACTTCAGCGTGCTAAGCGAAGACGAACAAGACGTACAAACTAAATATGACCACTTTGTAGCAACCATCGAAAAAGCGGCTAAATCAACAGTCGGTCTTATCAAGAAAAAAGCCCCTAAAAACTGGGTCTCAAGCCAAACAACAAACTTACTTAACCAACGAAACCGAGCCAAACGAGACCGAAAAGAAAAGCAAGAGTGCCATGATCTAAGTCAAAAGCTTCTCGAGTCTTACCAGCAGGACAGGATCGCCTTCCTATCAGAGAAACTCGAGCGTCTCAAGGAAGCTGCGAAAGCAAACAGGCTACGAACCACATGGGAAGTTATCAATGAGATCAGCGGCAAAACAAAATCAATAAACAAGCATAAAATGAAGAAAACAGATGGTAGCGATATCAATTCTCCTAAGGAACTGCTAGACGATTGGCAAAATTATTTCAAAACTCTACTGAACAACGAAATAGTCACGGAACATCTACACATCGAGCCAGCTACCAGAGACTTAGAGATCGATATAAGCCCATTCACGATCGACGAAGTCAAAATGGCCGTAGACGAACTCAAAAATGGCAAATCACCAGGTTGTGACTACCCCATTACCGCCGAAGCTCTCAAATACGGAGGCCATCACGCAGTTAGATAGCTGTGTAACATATGCAATGATGTCTACATGCAAAAAAAAGCACCAGAGCAATTCACCGCCAGTATCATCGTTCCATTGCCCAAGAAAGGCGATCTTACACTGATGAATAACTACAGAGGGATCAGCTTGATGTCAATCGCGGCGAAAGTCTACAATAAAGTTCTTCTTAATCGAATAAGAAAACCAGTCGACGACATCATGAGAAAGAATCAAGCAGGATTTCGAAGAGGAAGAGGATGCACCGAACAAGTTCACATACTTAGACGAATAATCGAGGGCGCCATCGACAAGAACCTAGACCTCTACATCATATTCGTCGACTTTAAGAAAGCGTTCGACTCGCTCATACGAACCGTCATGTTCGACATCTTGCAACACTACGGAATTCCTGATAAAACCGAAAGAGTGATTCGCACTATCTACAACAACTCAAAAAGTCAAGTAATGGTCGAGGGCAAGCTATCAGAACAGTTCAACATCTCAACTGGCATTCTTCAAGGAGATACACTAGCTTCCTTTCTATTCATCATCGTCATAGACTTCGTCCTAAAGAAAGCAGAACAAGAGCATGCAACATCAACGGGCTCACATGGCTTCACGACGAATCTATCTAGATCATCGAGATATCCAGCCACTTCACTGTTCGACCTCGATTTTGCCGTCGACATTGACCTGCTCGAGGGCGGCGACAACAACAAGCAGCAAAATCTAGAAAGATCGCAAGCTCAACTTCAAACAACAGCAAAGTGGGCAAAACGATTAGGACTTGAGGTCAACATTAAAAAGACGGAAGCATTTAGCAACCAAGAGCTTGCCGGGCCAGAGGTGCCGATCAACTTACATCAATTCATCGAACTCGACGGACAAAAAATCGAGTGGACAAAAGACTTCAAGTATCTTGGCTCTTACATCGCGTCGAGCGAAGCAGACATCAGAGCATGAAAAGGACAAGCGTGGGGAGCATTCTGGAAAATGAAGGATGTATTTCTATCAAAAACTCTTCCAATCAAACTCAAACTAAACATCTTTGAAGCAGCGTGCATCTCCATCCTCCTGTACGGCTGCGAAAGTTGGATCATTAACCAGAAAATGCTAAACTCACTCAACAGCTTCACCACCAGTTGCTACAGAATCATGCTTGGCATCAAGAAAATGGATCGAATAAGTAACCAAGCTGTATACGAAGCAGTCGAAAAGAACCAGCTTATCCTTCAAATCCAACAAAGACAGCTACGCTTCGTCGGGCACTCACTTAGAAGAGACCCAAACGACCAAATGAACAAATATGTGTTATATGCGCCCGAAGAACGACATGGCAAACGAAGCCGAGGAAAGCCATGCACATTATTTCACACATACATCGGCAAACTAATCAACAACGATATGCCACCAACTGCTGACGAGATGCGAAGAGCTGCTAGTAATCGAACAGAATGGAGAAAACTTGTGACCGACTGCAAACCCGTTGTGTTCGCAGCCGATTGATGATGATGAAAGATCACCACCCTCAACAAGAACAAGGGGCCGTAAAGTCTGCAATAATTACAGAGGAATCTCACTGATGAGCATTACAAGGAAAGTCCTGGTCTGCGTCTTATTGACTTGCCTTCAACAGCTAGCTGAGGTCAGACATCCTGAGTTCCAATGTGGATTTCGGCCCAATTGCTTCACAACAAACATGATATTTGCTGTGAGACAATTACAAGAGAAATCAAGAGAAAAGAATCACCCACTCTATATTGCCTATGTAGATTTGACTAAAGTTTTGGCCTCAGTTGACAGAGAAGCTATTTTTATGGCCCTGCAAAAAGCTGGCTACCCTCCCACCCTTCTACCACTTATCAAATAATTAATAATAAAATGCAACACTGAGTTCAATTTGATGGTGACCTATCAACAGATTAGAATATTAATCGAGGTGTGAAACAAGGCTATGTCCTCTCTTTTGGCATTTATTTAACCTATTCAAGACTGCCTTTGATAAATTGGATAATCACTCTTGTCTAGTAGAGGAGACACTCTTCTGACCAGGGATGATGTAAACTTCTTCAGTTTATCTCATTTCAGGGCAAGAACTAAAACACCAGATTTTGTCATTAGATAACTTCTATATGCAGATGATGCTGCATTGTGCGCATCTTCAACAGATTAGCAACAGACTCTGCTTGACTGTTTCTTATGCCCCTGTGATGTTTTTGGGCTCACAATCAAATCAGCTTGGAAAAAACTGTGACTATGTCACAAAATGCCAACAAACATTGTTTTCAGTTAAATAATATAGCACTCGACGTGGGGAAGTTCACTTATCTTGGATGCTTATTTCCATTGGGAAGTACACGTAATACCACCTTAGAAGATGAGATCTCAAAGAGGTAGGGGAAAGCGGCCTCTACTTTTGGATGTCTGACAAAATGTTTGTGGAGAAATAAGCATCTATCTACTCTAAAGTATGACCCCATAGTGCCCCGGAACCTCCACATGTTGCAAAAAAATCCCCCCAACATTAATTTCAGCAGGGGGCAGATCAAATGGCCAGCAGCTAGCATGACTTCTCTGTGGAAGCAGTTTGATGAAGATGTCAACCAGATTTGAGGCAACGGTTAAGGGAGAGGCTGATGGAAAGCTGCAAGCCATGGCAACATTCATTGTCAGCATGGGAGCAAAATGGTTTGGAGGAGAGGAGGGAAAAGTATGAAAATACCTTACTACAAAAACCATAGAGCGGTGAGAATTAAAAAAATCAGGCAGGAGATGATAGCTCTGAAGTCCCAGTACAAGGAGGCAGGAGAGAGTGAGTGCATTGGCTTAGCTCACCTGATGTCTATCCTGTGAAAGAAGATCAGGGTCCTCCGCCGAGGAGAGTGGCATCAGAGGCGCTGTCGTGAAAGGGCCGAAGACGTGTTGCTTTTATAGCCGACTCCTTTAAGTTGGAGTTGCTGGGGTAGAAGCGCAGTGAAAAGCTGGTCTGTAATAGTTGCTATGCTGCCAAATGATCTGAAGGAGGGACATTCTTTCGATACTTAAAATGAGCCTATGTCTGGCTCTGAATCATCATGTTGGCAGGAACACAACCACAAGCAGCTCCTCAAATGTGGAAGATTGAGAAAACTATTCTGCTGACACACCCGTATGCATGCCCACATTTAACTCCTCAGAATCTGATGCAGACAGCATTAGATCCTCGTTTGGATCAGAAGAGTCAGTGGAGAGGATGAGATATAGGGGAATACCCATCTCATGCTTCACCTCAGCGAACTTGACTTGCAATCCCCATGATTGAAGCTGTTGCGCCACCATGGCAACCATGGGACCTGAACAATGGGTCGCAGGCGCTTGACTCTCATCCAGTGAAAAGAGAACCAAGTGGGACCCGAGTTTTCACACTGTCAATTTCTCGTAGTGCCTCAAGGACTGACCGGGCGAGTTTTTCTCCCAAACAAAACACACACATTTTGTGCAAGTTTTCACACATAACATAGTGGGGACACAGCGTCACACATCTCCTATTCCAGGGTTCGGGAACCTTTTTTTAATCTTTTTTTTTGGTGAATGTATTTTTCCAAAAGAGCCAAACACTTTTTAATAACATTTCAACAATAGTAACTTTATTGGGACAACTAAAAACAAACAACAAATAACAAGTTGCAATATGGAATTAATTGTGCAGGGCTTTCACTGTGAGGTTGAGTTACCTTTGGAGCAAATAAATTCTCTTCAGAATTCTCTCTCTCTCTTTGTGTGTGTGTGTGTGTGTTGTGGCATCATGGGAGGGCGTGTCATAGACTGAAGCACAGAGTTCCCCAATAAGGCAGCAAAATGTTATTTTTCAAGCCACTTGAGGACTCAGCCTTGGCATAGGCTCATCCGTCTGATTGCATCGTCATGAAATGTGTCCTACTTTCCCACACTTGTAACACATTCTCAGTTTATACAATGTGCTTTCGACTGGGGATTCTTTCTGGCTGGACCTTCTCCCCTGTGATGTAGCCCACCTGGGATTAATGGGCTCTAGGGAACAACTTTTGTTGGGCTGTGCACTGGTTGGGAACCGTATGTTCTGCATGTCTGCACTGGCTTGGTATCTTTCAACTGCCTCTATCATTTCTTGGAGTGAACTTGGGTTGTTCTGACAGACAAATTGTTTAGCTTCAGGGAGTAGGGCTCTTACAAACCTGTCAATCACCAAGGAATTATCAACTTCTGTTTTGCTGAGAGCCTACCGGGCTCTAACCATTTCTTAACCAGACGCATTAACTTGTGCATCTGTGTACGTGGTGGCTGTTCTTTCTTGAAGCACTGTCCATGGAACATTTGGGCCCTCCTGAATTATGTCCACTACGACTTAATATTTTTTTTCTTTAAGGAGTCATAGACCCAGTGTTGGGTCTAGGTCTAGGAAGGCATTCTGTGACTCTCCAGATAAAAATGGTGCGAATATTTTGGCCCATTGACCTTTTGGCCATTTTTCTCTGAGAGCAGTGGTCTCATGCAAGTAAGCTTCAACATCATAAATCTCTCACATTTTAGGAATACAGTCACTAGCCCTTATCCTGCTAACATCTTGGGCTTGTTTCAGTTCCAATTCTCTAACTTTAAGGATATTAGCCGTCTTTGTTCTTCCAGTAAGGCAGCTTGGATTTGCTGCTGGATTTTATTACTCTCTATCATTGTTTTCAGTAACTCCTCCATTTTACAATCAATTGATTGTCTACTTAGCTTAGAAAACTGGCTTGTGAGGTCCTCCATGTCACTCTGGAACATCAGCACTCATCCACATGCCCGCGTTCTCCACCATATGTGACAGCATGATAGGTTCAGCATCTTTAGCTTGTGCAATTTCCCAATAAACACTGCTTCAACAGTCTCTTCAGTATGCAGGTGTGTTTAATAATCAAACAGGTTTTCAATTTAAATCTCTTCAGCTCAAAACTAGACAACTTAATCTTCTTTGTTTCACACAGGTACATGTCTTTTCCCAGCCACACACACCATCAACATTTTCTCACACACCCTATTTTAATATTACTTTTTAATATCAAGCACATCCAGCTCTTTACTTTATCATCCATCAATGTTTCTTTATTAATAATTTCAAACAATCCTGCCCACAAACAATCCTGCCCACACCGTTCATGAGGTTGATTATCTGCTTCTCCCGACTCATTTCATGAGTTCGCCATTACATATAAGATATAGTAAAAAAATTAATTCATATATGAATCGCGATTCTATTTTCTACCGATTTGAATAGATTCACAAATTAAAAAAATCGATTTTCTAAAGTGTTAGACTACATTAACTTCGCAGTTCTACTTAAAGTTACTTAAAGTTATTGACGTTAATCACAATAAGCAGCGAACAAGCGGTGCTTGCGCTGACGGTCACAGCCGAAGTGCGCGCACAGATGCTGCCTCTCACATGCATGCAATCCGATTCATTAATGCTCATAAAAAACACTCACTGCTTTTGACTAAATTACTTTTTTATCCTTATTATGAATCAATTTAGATTTAATTCATACAGTGAAAATTATACAGTGTTTTATTTTTACATTTGATTATTCAATTTCGGTAGTATTTCATACTACATGTTTAGTAAACCTATGCTACTGTACCTGAACAAGTTAGTTTATTTAATTTGTATATTTTTCTATTATATTTGTCCTATTATTTGTAATTTGCTCCTTTGTTCCTATTGTTAATATAAAAAATAAAATAAAATTGCCCGTCTTGTTTTATTACAGAAGACTGTGTGTAATGATTGTAGTCAGCTTAAAGGGCATTTGTTTTATAATATTGGGTTGACTAAAATGGGCAGAAAAACTAAATAAATTGCAAGGTTCACATTTAATTCTGTAGGATTTTTCCCTTCTAGACCTATTAAACTACCGTCTTAAATTAAATTAAGTCTACTGGAGTCAAATTAGAAAAGTAACACAAAACTACACATATTGAATCAAAAATTATTACAAAATCGAGAATCGATTTTAAATCGAATTGTGACCTCAAGATTCGAAAGGTACCAAAAGATTCCCAACCCTAATATTTGGTATGCTGTCCGAGGGGAGGACTCCGAGCTTGGAATTTGGCTCAAACCCAAAGTACTCCCTCAAAGATGCGAAGCCCGCAGTTTCTATTAGAGTTTGATATGCTGAGTAGGTTGGAGTTTGACGGGGGCAGATACAGTGGATTTGAAGTTTCGTAAAACATGGACTGGTAAGCTGATGAGTGCTTGATGGGCTTTTTTAATATTGAACCAATTGGACCTGAAATATCTGATTGAACAAGAATTGATTTTAAGTGATTTTGGAACCCAAAATGTGTAGTGGGGTGGTTGTAGTCGTCTACAAAGAGATGATCATATGGGGATTTAGCCTGCGAGTTTCTGAATTGAAGGTAAGATAGAATGGAACGGTACATCTGGATAGGTGACGGGAGGTTGAAAATGTAAATGAAGTGGCCATTTTCAGCTTGGTCTGTCTTTCTTTGTTTGGTATTATCTCAGGGGAGGGAGTGCCGGAGATCAGCTTGTGAAAAAGCTCGAACAGGACTGAGGACTGTGGTGTGTATGAAAGCTCGGGGGGCCATGTAGACACAAACCAGCAATCTTAATAGAATCCTCCAAAACCGATGTCCATGAAATGATCGACTGGGATGGACAGTCTTTTTTCTACTAAACACAAGTCATTCCACTGATGTAAGAAGGTAATTCATAAACTAAGCTAATTTCGGCATGCCTCGGCAAGTTAGGGGGATTATGTTCTCTAGCGCGTGGACCGAAGACGCGAGTTAAAGAAGATACAAGTAGAAGATACTAAGAATTTAGTTCATCTCCCAATGTTGAACTTGTTGCAGACCTGTCTGCCGAAGGAGAAAGAGGCAGTTCTACCAGAAAGACTCAGGAGGCAAAATAGTGAAGGTTTAATTTGAGGACACGACATGGTGGAATGAGTCACTGATCTGCACATTGTGCAAGAGACATTTCGGCAGCATGTAAAATCTGTACTGTGGAGATCAGGGTCAAGCGCGACCCAGTAAGGGCACTGATTCCACTGGGTGACATGATCAGCACTTTTTGCAGAGATGGCCTTCAGGGGAGTCAATGATTTTGCATGGTGCACACACATACATATACATATATAAATACACACATATAGCTGCATCTGACATGGCATTTATGTTTATTTAAGAATCAAAAATACCAAAAAGTTGTGCACATCCCAAACACTCTGATTGGGCTCATATGCAGGACAATGAAATAACAAAAACAAGTGAGCCTGCGGTGCTGGTTGACGCAACCTTACACTTGTGTCTGCTACTGGGGAAGCCGTCTGAGCCTGCGACACCATGAGGTTACCATAGAAACATGTGGTTTGCCGTTGATTGCTCTCGTGATTCTAGTAATAACCACAATGCAGCAATGAGTTCCCTTATTAAAGGGACCTGAGGGAAGTTACACGTGCAAGATACGGCTTTTACACTCAAGTCATATCTCATGAGGTCTTCAGTTGGAAAACAACATGTCAAGGCAGAAGCTAAAATTCAACTACTGTACCCCAAGAGCTAGCAGAAGGAAAAAAAGGAAGAAAAAAAAGAATATATATATATACAGACCCTTTCCAAAAAATTAGAATATCATGGAAAAGTTTATTTATTTCCATAATTCCATTCAAAACATTAAACTTCCATAGATTGTAGATTCAGGGCCCACAACTTAAACGATTTCAAGTATTTAGTTGTTTATTTGTACATAATTTGGGCTTCCAGCTCATAAAACCCACGAAAACAGGATTTCAAAAAATTAGAATACTGTGAAGAAATCAGCCCAACTTTTACAGGGCATGAATGTTTTAAACTGAGTGTCACACACTACTCATCTACTAAACTCAAAGCACATGCACAGGTTTTCCCAGGTGTCATTAAATTGCTTCACTTTGGTTCAATTGTCTCAGTTAGGATCAATATGGGGAAGACTGCAGACTTGACAACTGGCCAGAAGACCATCATTGATACCCTCCATAGGATGGGTAAGCCACAAAAGTTCATGGGGGCTGGCTGTTCACAGAGTGCTGTGTCCAAGCATATCAATGGAAAGTCTAGTGGAAGGGCAAAATGTGGCAGGAGAAGATGCACCAGCAGAAGAGCTGACCGTGGGCTTCAGCGGATTATCAAACAGAGAATCCTGCTGAAAAATGAAGTCAGCATCTCCATAAAGCTTGTCTGCTGAAGGAAGCATGAAGTGCTCTGAAAATGTCCTGGTAGACGGCTGCGTTGAGTGGACAGCACAGTGGACCAACACCAGCCGATGACATGGCTCCCCAAACCAACACAGACTGTGGAAACTTCACACTGGACTTCAAGCATCTTGGATTGTGTGCCTCTCCATTCTTCCTCCAGACTCTGGGACCTTGGTTTCCAAATGAGATGCAAAATTTGCTCTCATCAGAAAAGAGGACTTTGGTCCACTGTGCTTTATTAAATCCAGAGTCAACGCAGCCGTCTACCAGGACATTTTCAGAGCACTTCATGCTGACTTCATTTTCCAGCAGGATTTGCACCTGCCCACACTGCCAAAAGAACCAAAACCTGGTTCAATGACCATGGTATTACTGTGTAATTACTGTGTAATTTCATGTAATACTCTAATTTTCTGGGATTTTGATTTCGTGGGTTTCATAAGCTGTAAGCCATAATCATCAAAATTATAACAAATAAAGGCTTGAAATATCTCACTTTGCATGTAATGAGTCTATATAATATGTGACCCGATCTGGCGAAATGAGTCGGAAGTCGCAACGTTCCATTTTAAGATATGGGCCGTTTATGTGGAAAAACAATGAAATAATATTTTTTATTTTATTTATTTTTTTGTGCTAAATTTCAAAGAACAGACATTCAAAAATAATCTCCTAAAGTTTCGTAGTCCAGATAATTGAGTAAAGGTATTTAAATGACTATTAAAGTTTACAAAGTTTTACTAAATTAGCTGGAAATGAATATTGCTTTTCTCAACTCCTCTCGTCACCTCTGAGCATTTCCCGGGTATCCCCTGAAACGTCTCTGCTCTCCAAATATGGTGTTACACGTTGTATAGAACCAATCAAAAAGCTTAGAAATGTACACAAACGCTGATCATTTGTCAATGGGAAGCCCCATTTCGACTGACCGGCACGCGATTGGTCCAGCCATCCTCCTGTCAGACTCGCGGCGCTCTGTGTAAACAAGCTAGCAGATCTCCTCAGAAAGATTAAATATTATTAATTTGAGAAATGTCGCTGTCAAAAGAGAGCAAAGTCGCCAAAAAGTCGCCAAAAGCGTTGAACTCACTGGAGGCTTCTAACCTAAGCTCTGCTGCTGGTCATCAAGAGTGGCTAAGGCTAGTCAGTGATTGTTTTGAATCTGGAGACGTGTCATCCTCTGATGACAGCGACAGCAGTGACAGCCCTGTGGTATTTATCGTGTATAGATGTGAGTGAGTGCAATTATTCTGTGAGTGTATTTATCTGCAAGGAGAATCCATTACAATGTGTTTGATCTATTTTAACCCAATATTTAACTGTTGGTATATCCGTTATGAATATGTTACACTGTTATTGTCAACTAGCCTACACAAAGATATGATTGCATAGGCTAACATTATTTGTTCTCTGTTTCCTTGTCTCTCTGCCTCTCTCACTCTCTCTCTCTCTCTCTCTCTCTCTCTCTCTCTCTCTCTCTCTCTCTCTCTCTCTCTCTCTCTCTCTCTCTCTCTCACACACACACACACACACACACACACACACACACACACACACCCTCTCTCAAGCAAAACTGTAGCACCTCTGTTCAATCTTTCTGATTTTAGTAAATGTTTGTAAAAGTGCCTTTTAAATTATTTATTCAAATAAAAACTTTAAAATAATTTGAGCTTCAGCCTGGCATAATAGCATAAATTAATGTCTTTGGTCAAATTAAGCTGTACAATAAATAGTTCATCCCTTTAAATGCAATGGATTTTGAAAGATATCAACAAAAAACGGGCAAAAAACTTTAAAAGCGATTTTCTCAGGTTTTCAATTGGAAAAAAGAGGGCAGACGACCATAATTCAAATGTGTATATATTTACAACCATTCAAGGTATGACTTTGACTAGGATATCATTTGAAAGCTTATGGTCTCCTCTTTCCATTAATACCAAAATATCAGTTTTGAAATTTGGGTCACTGTGACTCATTTTGCTGGATCAGGTCACATATATTAGTTTCACCTGTTAAGTTGAATTCTTGAAATAAATAAACTTTTCCATGATATTCAAATTTTTTGGAAAGGGTCTGTATATATATATACCCACCTGTCTAGAAGATAGATGATTGCAATGGAAATGTTTTTCAGGAACAGATGGAGAGGGAATTTGAGTTGGTAGGTTCACAAGTTCATTTTTAGTCAACACAGTAATGTCATCCTCTTTAACGACATCCTCCTTAGGTGTACAACCTGGAGAAAGACGAGTCACAAGTCAAGCATTGTCTCTCCTTGGTTTGGTGAAGTATAAAACAATCTCTGACCTTCTGTTCCCAGGCAATGTATAAATAAAGCTTGCTTTCTTGCAACTGGCCAGTCATCTCCTGATGCATTAACGACTTTAGCCAGACCTCGAAATGTATAGATGGCTCACTAGGACATGAATGGCGTAGGAAGAAGCAACAGCAGACATCTTTCACGTAGAACAGCAAACTCCGCCAATTTGTTATGTTTAAATCCTGGTAAGCACAAGGCCAAGAAAGTTCTCAATCCTTATACATTTATTAAAAAAAATCAAAAGCAGGACAAGCAACCCAACAGGCATTACATAATTGGCAGCAGGTGCAACACACTTCAATGCTTACTCTACACCTTTTATAGGTAACATGATGTGGACTACAGCGCCATCTCCAGACAAGTACACAAACACAACAATTACCTTTTTAAATGATCCATTGTGTTAAAGGGGTCCTATTATGCTTTTTTCACTTTTTCAACTTTAGTTAGTCTGTAATGTTGCTGTTTGAGCATAAAAAACATCTGCAAGGTTACAAAGCTTAATGTCCACTCAAATGGGAGATATTTAATTTAACCGAATCCAAGAACTACAACAAGTTTTTTCTGGGCTTTTGTGAAGTCATAATGTTACTCATTTAAATAACCCCCACCCATGGAATACGTAAAAAAAGTGGATAAGGCCTGGTTGAGCTGCATTAGGATTCAAGGATTCAAGAATTTTATTGTCATTCCAAAAACATTGTACATGATCTGGAACAAAATTAGAACTGAGGTCCCGTTAAAACCATCTCAAGTAAATAACAGATTCATGAACTTTGTTCAACTAAATCAAATTCGTCGGGTTCTGTATTTCCAATTCATATTGTTGAACATACTTTCTGTTTTGAAAAGAAAGTGGGTTATTGGAAGAAATTCTGAATCATAATCTGTGTTTCGTCAAATTGAATATATAATTACATTTAATTTTTGTACATTTGGATTTTTTTATGTAACATTTTGTTTTATTATTGTAATTTACTTTGTCAAGGTGAACGAGAAAGACACAGTATTGGGTTTATGAGAGTTTACTTTATTTACACATTGACTGAAAAGTGTGAAACTTCATCAAATTGAATTGAAGCTGTTGAATCTTTCATCCTAGAAGAAACAACAGAACAGAGTTAATGACAATGTTTTGTCATTGTATATTGACAAAATATACATTGTATATGTCAATAACAATTTCTTCCTTTCAATATGATCTTTTATCTGAATCAGAACAAAATTGTTGACTATTTACTTACCTGTTTCACCATTTCCTCCCTCCAGTAGACGTTCCTTACTTCTGATCATAGTGGCCCATACTGAATATCATTACTGGGTGTAGCACGTCAGTTACGTTGCGCGCTACACGCTAGTAGCTGAGTCTCGTGCTCTCAGAGGAGATCTGACCCCTGCAGTCATTCAGGGCTTCTGGTTAGAGTGGATAGTTATTATTCTGGTAGTAGTAACATAATCCAAACACTTACTGATGTAACCGGTGATAATGGATGCATACTCCTCCAGATCTACCTCTCCAGCATTTGTCGCTACTTCCCTGAAGACCTGCCAGTCCATAAACTCAAAACAGTGTTGAAGCACAGAGGCAGAATTACTAGGCCACACTGTGATTGACTTTTGTATTGGTTTAATTTTCTTCACCACAGGGCTTTAGGAGGGAACAAGCATAATGGAGATGTGATCAGAGACCATCAGAGCAGTGAGTGCTAATGATGGAACAGTTAGTGCACCAACCTTTGTTGATATACACACAGAGTCCCTGAGTCTTCTCCGATAACTGACTCCGGTCGGTCGGTGGAGTAGCATTGCGTTAATCTGGAGCACCGAGTCCGGTACATTGCCATTAAGCAATGTTTCCGTCAATAAAAGCATGCAGCAGTTCCTCATCTCTTTGTTAACAGCCTTAGTATTCTTATTGTTTTTTTTGCAGCCTTAGTAAATCCATTTTATTACCCAACACCCACACATTGGCTAAAAAAAAGAAACGGAATCACCAGTCTGTTGTTGCTAGCTTTTAGATTAGCCAGCAGGCTGGCTCACTTGCCCCTCTTCTGTTTCCGAGCGCACCACTTCCTCTTGCCTCTGACCCGGCATATGGTACAACGCCATGTCCCTGTCCTCAGAAGCTTCATCTTGCCCAGGTCTGATTTCAGGTTCTGTGTAAGTTTTGCTTCATACCCACTGTTAATTGAGTTCAAGTGGGTTATATCGCATAAATCTCCTTTCACACCAACACTCGCTATCCTTCACTATTGGTACGAACTCCTATGAGGTAACATTGAGGTTGTGATAAAATTTGGTGTGATTAGGGTGTCAAGAGACAACACAACAAATAAGTGCGAAATAAAAATAATTTATTATACAGAAGTGAAATTATTATACAATAAGATGTATAATAGTAATAATAATAATGGTAAAAAAAAAAAAAAAGAAAAGCAAATTATTTACAGATAAAAAAAAAAAAAATCTGATAAATAACCCAAGAGAAAAAAAAAGGGACGCAATTAGTGAAGCCAAAAAAAAAAAAAGAACAAAATAAAACTCATTCTAACTTGTAATTAAATCTCTAATCTAACTAATAAAAGAAAGAAAAGAAAAGACATCAACTCTTCAGCGTCAACGCCATAACTAAATTACTCTGACTAACAAACACAAAACATACAGAGGGTGGCGTTCACTTTCTTACCTGGGGTATATATACATCGAGTTACCTAGGTGTTGTATTATGTAAGTCACGTGACTTATAACCTGTCCACTTTTTACTCTGGGTCGAACAACGCCATCAAAGGGCAGAAAGAGAACGTACAAGGAAAATCTCACAACACTATTCAAAAACGAGATGGCAGCAAAAATAAAACAGGGTTACGACAGTAACAAAAAGAATAAGCGTACAAAGCAACAAAAAAACAGAGCGGCAGAAAAACTGCTGGCGGGAAACTTGATTAGATAGAGAGAGATAGAGAGATACAGCCACGCACAAGCACAGGGACGTGACAACTATACCCGGAGAAACCAGCAAAACACTAAGGGCTGAACCGGGAGCTCGAGAAGCCACTGCACTGCTGCGCGCCGCCATCTTGTAGAGAAGAAAGTGTTGTCGCTGTCAAAGTGACGCTGTTCTGTCTACCCCGTTTCCAAAACTCATTTGTTTGACCTTCCTAAGGCTGACGTGAGTGGTTAAAATGTATTTTAAACACTGTTCCTTCCTGAACATTATAACCCCAACGATTATCTTTGTGCTGCACATTTTACAGAGAACAGCTTCCAGAACCTAAGATGAGTACAATGCAGGCTATGCACAAAAGCTTCTCCTAAAATGAAGCAGTTCCCACTTTGTCGGGTGTTTTTTAATTTAAAGGACTGTACTGGTTGTGTTGTTTTGATCTGTGATCACCAGGGGGCGTCAGTAAGAACGCACAAAGCCAGAGTTCGGTGCTTTACAGCGTTTATTATGCATGCTCTCACACACATATGATACAAATAAACATTTCTAAACAAATAAACAAATATACATAATAAATTACAACTGAAATAAATACACTATACATAAGATCAGCAGCAGTAGATATTTAAATAAGATAATTAGACAGAGCGCCATATTTAATGACGCATCACTGTGCATTTAAGCAAAACGACAGTAATAAAGACATCCACATCAAATCAGAAAATACTATGGAAAATACTGTGCCTTTTCAACAGCAGCCCCAATTTATGTAGTAAATGCACTACAGAAAAGGCCTAAGAGTCTTTATTATCGATTGGTAATACTGGCAAGCAGATTAGCTTATTTACTGGTCTAACATATTTATGATCACCTACTTGAACTTCAGTTGTTCTGATTTGACATCAGCTCCGGGTATTGTGGCTTTGACCTGACCCACTGGCCAGAGAGCCCTGGGAAGTTGCTGGTCAACTATCATCACCACTGTTCCATTCTCCAGGTTCTTGGCCCCTTCAGTCATCCACCTTGAACAGGTTTGTAGTTCAGGTAGATACCGTTTTATGAAGTTTGCCCAGAAATTATTGACGAGGATCTGACTTTGTCTCCAGCGTTTCCTACTCAGCAGCTCTGACTTAGGGTATACAACCTGTGTTAATTCGGGGTCCGGCCACCCCACGAAAAGGCTCTTTGGAGTGACAAGATTAACATCCATTACATTAGAAGACACATAACCAAGGGGATTCAGGATTCCTTCGATTCCTACCATGACTGTTGTCAGCACTTCCTCAGACACATGTTTTGCTCCAAGAGTCTGGTTGAGTGCAGCTTTCAGCATCCTGATTTCTCTTTCCCATATACCACGAAGTGGGGAGCTCCTGGGGGATTAAAGTGGAACTGGATTTGCTGCTTTGCAAGTTAGCTTTGTAGGGTGGGCTGCAAGGCTGTGAATGTATCTGACAGCTCTCGTTCACCTCCTTTGAAATTAGTCCCCTGGTCCAAAAAGAGTTCATGAGGAATGAATCTGAGCCAATGTTCATGAGCATTTCTCATTGCGCTGTCCTATTTTAATTGTAAAAGGCCCAAAACAGTCAACACCAGTTTAACAGAATGCAGGTTGGTGGAGGTGAAGGCGGGCAGGTGGCAAATCAGCCATACGTGGGATTTCAGGTTTCCCACACCATTTTCTGCACTCACTGCACTTGTGTTAATTTTGACTCACAGCCTCTCGGTCTCTCAGGATCCAGTATCGTTGGCGTATCTCTGCAAATACTCTTTCTGGCCCTGGGTGACGTAATTTCTCATCAAAATGCTGGATTAGAAATTGACTAAGGGGGTGTTTGGGTTCAAGTATAATGGGGTGAACAGACTCTTGGTAAAGCAAATCACTGCGCCGCAGATGGCCACCTACACCTATGAACCCAGTAGACTGGTCAATCTCTGGGGCAAGTGTGAGTAACCAGTTGGAAGGCAAGGGTTTGCCAGCCCTCAATGCCTCAATAGCTTGTGCTTCCTTTAGAAGAGAGTTCTCTGCTGCTGCATAGACTTGGGAAGATAGCTCTCCTGACTTTTTAGTATGTCCAGACTGTTCTAGTGCTTTTTTCTCAACTAGTTCTCTGAGACTGTGAAACTGAGAGAAGTCCTGCAAAGCTTTAGAAAGAACTACTGTAGTAAGGCCACAGAAGCTCACCTTTTTCTCTTCATCTGTGTTGTCTGTGGCTGGCTCCACAGGGTCATTGGGCCAGGATTTTGGGTCCTGCCATAGAAAGTTTAGTCCTCAGTTCCATCAAGTAGGCTGAGAGAGCTGCCAGAGTGGTTTACCATGAGTGATGCCATCTGCAGGGTTGTCTTCAGACTTTACATACCGCCTTGTTTGAGGAGACAACTCTCATGCCCACACTTTTAAAATCACTCCATAAGGTCCGCTGCCAAATGCCCAGGGTAAGTTCTCTTTCTAGAAGCCTTGCCAACTGGGCCCATGTGAGTGCTGTACATAGTTCTAATCTTGGTATAGACAACTGCCGTTTAGGTAACACTCTAGATCTTGCTGCATTGAATGCTACCTCCACTTGGCCTTCAGTATTTTGTGTTCTGAGATATGCAACTGACCCATATGCATGATCTGAAGCATCACAAAATATGTTAATGTCTCTTATGCAGGCTTCAGAATCCAGCTGGGGGCTGCTATAACATTGTGAGATGGTAATTCGCTCAATGTCCTAAAAGGTATATTACAATGCATAAAAAGGGAATATTCGAAAAATCATAAAGGGCACTTTAACCGATCAAACTACACAACAGCTAATGGAGACAAAGCTGAAAAGTTGAATGTAGATGATATCAAAATCTTCTTTGGCATTAATCATAATCGCACAACCATATTTGGAGTATCAAAAAAAGGTAAGAGCAATGTTTGTGCTGCCACAGTGCAGTGAAATTTTATACTTTAACCCCATGACAAAAATAGTTCTTGCGTTTCTCAAATATGGACATTTTCAAGACATTACTAATTTAAAAGGACAAGTCACCCAAAAAATGAAAACTTTTGCGTAAGTTCTGCCAGGAAGTCTCAATCATTATGTCACTTATTACCTTCACATCTAACCAATCATGTGCTATTACTTGCAGTATAAAAAATTGGTTCACATGTCTGAGTTCGCAGATGCTGACGCAAACAATTACCTCCATCCTCCCCACCACCACATATCTCCCAGGGGTCGGCTACACCCCTGCCTTCGTCTTCAGGCAGGAAATGCAGATTCCACTACCCTCGGATTGCGAGCTACGGACGGGGCCTACGCAAAATAACTTTATAAATATTTGCTTGCTGGGCTGTCATTTTATCTCCCAAGTCTTTCTGGTAGAAATGAAAATCTGGTTGTCAAAAGATTATATTTTGAAGAATGTTTTGATAAAAAAAAAAAAAAAAAAAAAAAAAAAAAAAACTATAACATAACAAAAAACACCGAACTGTTTTTCAGAATATTTTCTTTGTGTTCTGCAGGAAAAAGTCATACAAGTTTTGTAGCCATCTGTAATGACATGAGAGTTAACTTAATCAATTTCCAAAACTAGGGGGCGCTATAACTTAAGAAAATCCTTAATTGTGTTAAGAAGTTTGTAAACTAAAACTACAGACTCTGGTTGCAGTAGAAAAGAAGAGAGGCTCATGCAATTTTGTCACTCATAGATATTTTGATATAGCAATATTTATTATGTCACTGAAAAATTCCTACATACTGGTACATTAAAAGGTAGTTGCATGAGAAAAATACATTCAATTATCACCAAGGAAAATTCATCTTTTGTATTACAGAACAAACAATATTTCAGTGTGCAACATGACAAATTTACTTAAATGTAAATGCATTCTCAGATCTTTCTGTACATATAAAAACAAAACATTCAACAAGGATATTTGAAAAGAACATATTAGTTAATATGCATACAATACATAAGTTACATGCCTAATGTCACATCACATAAGAATCAGATTTCCCAGACTAATATTGACATTTTCTCAGATCATTGCAAGAATTTTGGAAATCTCGTCTTAACAGCAACTGCTAGAGAGAGAGAACAAGGATATTCTCAAATGTGAGATACTGACCTATAGTGTTGTGAAACAGACTATGCTTTTGGCATCTTCCAGCAACAGAGCCACATCTTTTTTTTTTTTTTTTTAAGGGGTGTTTTAACACAAGAACTACTTAAAATCGAAATATAATTAAATTAAAAATATATAGATTTTTATTTCATCAGATCGAACAGCAAAAATACCTTAATGTATTTCCTCATTAAGATCTTTAACCATTCAGCATGCCATGTTACATCCAAATGATCATAAGTGATTACGTTTAACCCTTTGGATGAATGCTCAGATATGCAGAGGGAAAAGGCTCTTAACATGTGACCCAAAGATTTTATCTTTTTTACCAGCATATTCCTTCCCCAGATGAAGAAAAAATACAATTGACACACTAAGTAAAGAAAAAACTTTTCAGGGGTGAATAGCTCACCAATAATGAATTGTTTCTGTTCAAAATCTTGTTCGTGCACGATATTTATGGTATGAAAGGAGAGCCTTTTTATATCTTTTTTTTTTTTTTTTTTTATATATTACAACTTACAACTTACACAACTTGGATGACGAAGATTTTGATGCACCAATTACAGCTGGAATATCTATAACTAACTTTTATTGCAGTTAACTCTCTCAAGATAAATTAATTGGGATCCCCCCCCATTTTAATTTAATAAATTCAAAGATTTAAAGAACATTACTGGTTGCATAATATCAACTATATTTCAGGTGCACATAACCACGCATACCAGATACTGAAATTGAAATTCAGCCAGAACTGCTTTGGTGATGTTAGAAGATCTCATTACTTCAGTGAATGTACATTTCAAAATGTACATTTCTGTAACTCAGAACATGGTAACCGAAATAACTTACTCTTCATTAAGTTGATGATAAATTTCCTCATTCTCTTTTTTTTTTTTTCAGGAGCCTGGGTAAAATATACACCATAATGATACATCCTACAAATATGCTTGAGATTTTGAGATATGTTTGAAATTACATTCAGACTTTAAAAGGAAGAGGTGACTGATCTGGTCAGCAGTTGCAGCTTCAGTCCAGCAGATAGCAGCATGTCTATGTCTCATGATGTGTCAGGCTGTGACAGTGAACACAGTCGATCCCAAAATTTGATCATTTTCCTGATCAGCTCTTTTTTCTTCAACATTGGGTGTGATCGGAAGAAATTTGCCCCACCACGAAAATCTGTACTTCAGACAGGGAACAATATTGAGTTAACAATACAATATGTGTAATGTTTTATATTCAGCATAATAGTTGTTGTCTTTTTTTCCTGAGAAATGTTTTTGTGTAGTGATTAGTCAAGCAGAATTGTGGTTTACCAGTTTAAAGGTGACAGTCAAACACACCCTGTTCAGCTGCCTCAACATCCTCTTCTGTGATGACTGAAGACCAAAGAATAAACACAAATAGACAGAGAGAGTTTCTTAAAAACCTGAAAGCTTCCGCCACGGAATAAATAAATAAAAAGTAATTGCAACTTTTTGATCTCACAATTCTGACATTTTTTCTCACAATTACAAGTTAATATCTCACAATTCTGACAGAGTTATAAACTCGGAATTGCAGGAAATAAAGGCCAAAATGCAAGATGTAAACTTGTAATGGCAAGAAAAAATGTCAGAATTGTGAGATAAAAATTCGCAATTATCTTTTTTTATTTCTAAGCTTTAAGCTTCTATATCTAAGTTCAGCAATTATGTGCAGTGTGTGTGAGAATATGTTTACCTGTGTTCTGCAGGTTTGATTGAGCATTACTGGACAGGGGAAAGCTGTAGGATCTGGACTGTAATGACGGTGGTGTTTCATGACTGATGCTCTTCGTTCTTTTACGGCATTCAATTGTCAGACGTCCATGACATGCTTTATGACAGTTCACCCCACAAACTGAGAGAGAGAGAGAGAGAGAGAGAGAGAGAGAGAGAGAGAGAGAGAGAGAGAGAGAGAGAGAGAGAGAGAGAGAGAGAGAGATTAGTCTTCGGGTTGGTGGACAAAGGTGAAAAGAAAAACCCTTGTGAAAATGAAGTGTGCATAATTGCATTGAATGTTCACTTAGGCTATAGTGTTTTTCAAATCTTAAAAGTATAATAATAATAAATAAAAAAAACTACTAGCAGATAATATAATATTAATGAAATCTGACTCTAAAGTACATTTCAAATCATTGTTTTAATAATGTTTGGTAACACTTTATCTTTCAGTGTCCTTGTTACACGTTACATGTAGTTACTATAGTAATAACTATAAATCATGCATAATTACATGCAACTAACCCTAACCTAAACCTAACCCTAAGTACATGTAGTTAATTAATCTTACTCAGTACTAAATGTATATATATTTTTAAAAAGTGTAACCTAATATTTTGTCATATTTAAAGAAGTGCAGTTATTTTGATGTGTTGACTTACTAAAGCACATGTAAATCACTTATTATAATTCAACTACCAATAACTGTAGTGTGTTATTTGATATTAACAGGCTTGGGAGGGTTACTTTAAAAATGTATTCCGTTACAGTTACAAATTACTTCATAAAAAAAGTATTCAGTAACATAATCCAAGTACTATAATATGAAAGTAATGTAACTGATTACTTTTGGATTACTTCAAGGTCACGTATATAAATAAAGTCAAGCAAGAAGAAATATTATAAAAAAAAAACTTTAAAAAAAACTTTTATTTATTAAGAATTTGGTCCAGTGCACAATATTTGCAAAATATACACACAGGCCTGAATATATATTTATGTAAAGGGATATACAGACATCTAGTGGCTAATGTATGGTATTACTTTTTGTTTTGTTTTATTTTTAACTAATTTTTAACAAAAAAATTAAAACACAACATTTAACATTTTTACACAATCTACATATTAGTTTATTTTAAAATAGGCCTACATGTTGACTAAAGCCGTGATCTTTCTTAATTTGCCTGACTGAACTTGGGGCGTTGGCAGTGGGAGTTCCCCTACGACGTTACCTATAATGAACTTCCCATTACGTGAGAAAAGATTAAGAAAGGACATTTTGGGTACTAAAAAAGCGACTCTCCTAATTTCTACAAAATAGCAGCGGAATTTCCATGAATTAAAAGCGATTTTACCCGCAGGCAGCATCGTTTCTACTAGCACCAGTGATTCAATCTGCGTCTGAGGAGATTGTAGAAAGCTGTTATTTGCACATGCACCAGTGAGTCATTACTGGCAACAGAACCAGGAACTACTGTATAATCAAGCAGCGCTTAATATAGTGTTATTATGCCAAAATACTTATTTATTTAGTTTTAAATGAAACCATTGTAATCCTGAAAGTATTCCCCCTTTTTTCAAAATGTAACTATAATCTGATTACTACTTTTTTTGTCGTAACTGTAACGGATTACAGTTACTGGATTTTTGTATCCTGATTACATAATCGGACCTATTATGCCCGTTTTCACATGATGTAATATAAATGTCTGATGTCCTCAGAATGTGTCTGTCAAGTTTCAGCTCAAAATACCACCCTGATTTTTTAGTATAGCTTGTCAAAGTTGCCCCTTTTTGGGTGTGAGGAAAAACGCTCCGTTTGTGTGTGTGTCCCTTTAAATGCAAATGAGCTGCTGCTTCCTCCGTTCGGAAGAGGGCCGACATGTGCTTCGGATACAGGAACAACATAACAGCCGAGTTTCTCTCAGGTAAAATGTCAATAATACCCAGATAGAGAGACTCAGGAAGAGGCTGCAACTGTTAGACTGTACATGGACATGTCTGAATGGTTAGTGGATACATTTATGTAACTTAGTTGTTGTGGAGTTACGTTTATTCATCTCATTGCCTAGTTTGTACCGTCATGTTAAGCTATAAACTGTTGTAGCCTACAGGTGCTTGTGTGTGAACTGTATTAGGATGCCCACAGAGCCAGAAAATATATGTTGCATGGAGATAGAGCATGGTTTATGGTTATAATGTCAGACTGCTGCTTCCCACTCAGGGCGGGATCTAGTGCAGATCATCAGTAGTGGGCGGGGGTTCCCTACTCGAGTAGGGGGAAATTTGAAACAGCTTGTTGTGAGAGATTGATAATGATATATGGGGATTATAAATACAAGTATTGGGTGGATTTTTACCATTATAGGCTGGTTGTTTACACACACTGTGGACACACATTTGTGTTCCAACACCTTATAAAAGTGAATTTTGCATAATAGGTCCCCTTTAAATACATGACAAACACGCTTCAATAGACATGAGGTTAACCTCATTAGGTAAAAGTATATTTGAGCTTATCACAAATGCTTTCGGTGCAGTACATTCGGCAGTACACTTCAACCATATTTCAATAACAAGGGAGTCAAACACTGATAGAGGAGAGTTGATGTCTGAAGAGAGGAGGATTGTTTTTCTGCTAAAAACAATACAAGCGTGACAAAAAAAAGAGAAGAAGTACTTTCTCATTTCTTCCATATCCTTTCATTTTAACACTTGTCTCATTTCTCTCACCTAAATGTCATCACTAGCTATTTTGGCCATACTGCACAGGCCTCCCTAAATATATTTAAACACAGAACTGCTTAGACAATGGCCATACGAATCTGAGGCACAAATACTTTTTTTCTCTCTCTATTTTGGATCACTTTTTAAACTAAAAAGTGTACTAAAAGTAGTTGCCACAATACCAGAACCAATCAGAAGCATCCAGGCATAGGCAATACAGACGGCAATACAGACAGCACTATCAAACACAGCAACACATTTCACTTCTCCACAACAGTATCACATGATTGTGCCTGCTCTCTGTCCTGGCCAGCATTTCCTTGTATTAAAAATTAAATGTGACTTATTTGTGACTTCTGAACAGCTCCCTGCACTATACTTCACCACTTAACAGAAATAATACTGTTTCTCATCCAAAGTGCCGTATATCATTGGTATTTTGATAACACTTTATAGTAACTGCATGCTATTAATCATTAGTAAAGCATTAGTAAACAGTTAAATCATCATTTATAAAGCATTTATAGACATTAATAAGCAGTTTATAAATACAGCTATACATGCTTTATTCTTGATTTAAAAGCATATCTATAATGTGTTTAATAATTGTATTTTCATACTTTATTAATGATCAATTTATCATTTCTAAATGAAGTATAGCATTGTTTACAAACCAGTTATTTAGGAGTTGTCAGTGGTTCATAAGATCACTTAGAAAGTGTAAGTAAATGATTAATAAACTATTTAAATGTACATTCATACATCTTATGATTCAGAAATATAGTAATAGTTAATTGGTGTGTTAATAAATGCTTTCTTAACATGTATTTCTACTGTAATTCGGGGTTAATTCAAGTAGTTATAAAGCATTTAGTAGTGGTCAGTTAACTATTTTTGTGAGCTCATCTAAAGTGAGGACTATTCATGCCTTGTAAAGCATTTACAAAGGAGATTTAAAGGCTCAGTTAAATATTTCTATGTTCTGTATCACTGTGTTGTGTTTGTTTCCTTTTTCTGTTTAGAAGATAAATGAGCTATTAAATCTCCTTTGTAAATGCTTTACAAGGCATAAATAGTCCTCACTTTAGATAAGCTCACAAAAACTGACCACTACTAAAATCTTTCTAACTACCTGAATTTATTACATTTACTTACACTTTCTAAGTGATCTTATGAATCACTGACATCTCCCAAATAACTGGTTTGTAAATAATGCTATACTTCATTTAGAAATGATAAATTGATCATTAATAAAGTACGAAAATACAATTATTAAACGCATTATAGATATGCTTATGAATCAAGAATAAAGCATTTAAAGCTGTATCTATAAACTGCTTATTAATGTCTATTAATGTGTTATAAATTATGAATTAACTGTTTACTAATGCTTAACTAATGATTAATAGCGTGCAGTTATCATAAAGTGTTACTGATATTTTTAAATCATAGTTTAATTTTGAATCTGGCCCTGCTTCACGGGGGGCAGAGAATGGGGACAGGGAGTTTTTAAGCTTGAAAATATGCAAAAGCAGCATTAACGTAGCATAAAAGCAGTTCATATGACTTTGTGCTATAATCATAAGTCGTGAAATAGCATTGTGTGAGGAATAAACTGAAATGTTGGTCATAATTCATTAAAAACCTTGACAACCACCCTATAGCTACCCTCATGTTCATTAGAGTTCATTACAGAAGTTGCAGTCTCCGTTTAGTCTTTTGAGTCAGATATTTTCAATGAATCATCCACTGAATCGTTTTTTGAATTCGACTCACTGACTGAGTTGAGTTAACAGCTTAAATGTAAGTCTGTTTCTCATCCAAAGCTATCATATGACTTCAAAAGTAATATGGGCTGCTTTAATGATAAATCTATAGTGCTTTTGCATCCTTTACAAAGCTCGAAAGCTCCAGTCCCGTTATGGACTCTATGCCTGATCGCTTGCGCATTTAGACTCACCGGCCACCGCAACTTTCAATGCAGCGAGGCGTATGGAAATCATGAGAAATTACAAAATTAAATCTTGGGGAAGTGTTACATGAAATTGAAAAGAGCAACTATCTATATTTATATATTCTTCAAATCTCTGTCCTATTGACCTTTTCTGAATGGGTGAATTGGTAAAGGGATTGGTAATTTTTTCAGACATACCAAACATGCACACATACAGTTCTCTCTTACCTTTGCATTTGTATCCTTGTTTATAAAAGCCCCATATCTTAAAAAGAGGGATATACATATTAAAGTTATTTTTGAAGAAAGAGAGAGCTGCAGAAAGGATGTTGAAAATAGTACAGAAAAGAGAAGAGGGAGGATCAAGAGAGAATGAGAATCACAGCAGGAAAACAATAGATGAAAGGGAAAGCCCAAACATCACAAACACACAACATCAGAGGACACACACACAGGTAGATATGAAAGTACCACATACACACAATGGAAGGGACTGGGGTACAGCATTCAATACACAGCTACACACCACACCATGTTATAAATAAACCAACAGATCAAAGCTAAATGTGCTCAGATAGAGCTCATTTCTAAAACTGTCCATCTTAGAAAAGGAACTGTGCAATAATTAAAGTGCCCCTATTATGCTATTGTATAGGTTCCTAATTTTGTTTCGGAGGTCTTCTACAATAGGTGTACATGCATCCAAGGTCGAAAAACCATTGATTTTCTCATATACATTGCAGCATCACCTCTTTTCTCATAGTGTCTGAAATGGTTTGATCAAGGATCCAGTCTCTATAAACCCCTCCTTTTTGAGAACCTCCTCTGCTCTCAAACCTACGTAGGTTTGAGCAGGTAGTAAGACTGGAATTACTGATGGCTCATTTCAGTTTAGAATCGGTTCTTTCTTTTGGGAGACAATAACTCCATTTATCTGTACTTGATCTTTGAAACACTGCAGACCTTTTACATTCACAAACAGCTATATTAAACACTACATGAAAGGTAATATCCAAAAAAGCATAATAAGGGCACTCAAAAAAACATGAATCTATTTCTATATGATTGCATGAGCATCTGATACTTACAAAGCCGGTGCAGTGTTCGCAGAAGGTGGGTTTCACGTATGTAGTCTCCATAAAGGTGTGTATGAAGCCCATCTTACAATTGAGCAAGGAACTGGCCTTCATAAAATAATCTATCATCTCCTCCCTGCTGATCTTTCCATCCCTAATAGATGGAGACAAACAGATCATGAAATGAGAGAAAAAAACATACACTCTGAAACAGTCCATAAGGTCCAAACAGTTTGGGAATATTTTCCTCATAAAGGCCCTTGCACACTGAGTCCGAAATTCGTGTCGGAAATTTTCGCACGTTAAAAAATAAATACGACCTCACGTTATGTCAGCGCACTGCCTCCGAAACTTTCGTCCGTCATAAAAAAATTAGGATCAGGTTAGATTTTCTGCGGTTTTTCGCATCCGTAGCAAGCATTTTAATGGTGTTTTGACAATTCAGAGCCACCGAATCACGAATACGAAAAAACGCATACGAAAATTTCGGACTCTTAACAGATCAACTTCCATGGAAAGGGTGCTTTGTGAACATCACAAGAGAAGAGGCCCAATAACTCATGCCACCGCTTTAGATTTATAACTGTATAATAATAATGTCTTAACTGTTACTGCTGTTAGTAGTCGGATATATGCCATAAATATGCCAACATTTCCGGAACCTTCCTACAGTTTAACCAGAATTTTGGAAATGACTGAAATTGAATAATTCTACCATAGAATAGTTAGATATGGCAAAATTGTTCCACCCACTATTTGATATTTTGCTGCTGCTCTGCTGCACTTCATTATGCACTGTTCTGATTGTTGTTGGGATGACAACATGATTTAAAAGTTACATTTTTAGGCTGGTCTGCCTCAGTGTTCTAAGGGGCCGTTCACACAGAACACGGTTTTCCATTCCACTGCGCTACTGTTCCATTGTTTTCGCATTTGCATCTCGTGTCTTTTGCAGCATCTCGCACATGACATTCTAAAAACGCGGTGCTCAAGTTAAAAGAAGTTTAACCTTGCACTTTTTTTCCGTTATACTTACCTGGTTTTAATGTGAACTGGCCCTAACAGCGCTTGTTAATAGTGTAGATTACTAATCAAATCTAAGAAGGCGGATATTAACATCCACAGAAGGCAAACATAAATTCCAGCATAATACTTCAGTTTTAATGGTGCAAGAGAATGAGGTAAGATGTAAGAAAAACATTTAATATTTGAAAATTGTTTTACAAAAATTATGTAAAAAGACCAGCAGTAACAATAGCTATGGCCTACGTTCAATTCAAAACTGCGAAACTTTACCAAAAAAAAGTTGAGTAGCACTAGGTAGGTATAATGATGCAAGCTACTCAACTTTTGAGTCAAATTTTGATTAATGTAACTCATAACTGAATATGACTGATCAAGAAGCTGTTTTCGGAATATTAGGCATAAGATAAGAGTGAATGTGTGAATATTTTCAAATATATATTTTTCTGCTTTATTATATTATACAATAAATTATTCTACCTTGTCCTTTATTCCCCCAAACCCCTTTAAAGTATTTCATTATTTAAATAACAAAAACAAACAAAAATAGTTTGGTCCCTGCTCTAATGTTCAAGACATGGTTACAGCCTTGGATTCTGGATATGCCTTCATAATGAAGTTAGTGAGTTCCCCCTTCAACAAGTCTTAACTGTCTTCAAGAAAACCTTTCTCTCTGTGGTTTTCATTCTGACATCAGGTCCATATTCATACTAATTTCTCTATTAAACCAAGCTATTAAATCGATCTGCTGAGCCTTCTGAATTTTGTTCAAGCTGTGAATCATAATTTGTGAATACATTTATATTATGGCGTGCAAAAGACAGTGCTCTTGTTTGGCATTGATACACTCACTGATTTTTATCGAGTTCTCCAAACTTGCTGAGATATGGAAAGTTATTCCTGATGCATTCAAACTCTTCACGTGAGATGAAGCCGTCACCATTTGTGTCAAAATTCTTAAACACAGACTGTGAAAAGAAAACAGGAACACAGTTTCATTAACATCTCCAATAATCCATCTTACACAATGGAGGGATTAGTAAATTAACATATTGAGCCTATTAAACTTCATAATTTATACTGTCAGAGTAAATAAATATACATAATTGGCACTGCACTAAGACCACCCAAAAATCATTACTAACGAATCATACATTGAAAGATAAAAAAACACAAAGAAGTGAATCAGTAGCAGTACCCTGAATCCAGTAGCAGTTTTGTTCAGATGAACCATTATCACTTTTAATTAGGGCTGTCAATTTAGCAATATTGCACTGTCATGTGCAATTAACTGTGATTCGTTTGACTATTTGGTTCAATCTTGTAATTATCAATTAGTATTTTTTAATTAGTTGACATCCCGTAATTGTAATTCCTATTAAATTATGCTTAATTGTCTTTAGTTGACTCTTAAAAGTATTTGCCTAGATTTTTTACCTTTTCATCATGCATTTCTTGCCCAATTTGGACAATTACTAGATATAACTGCATGGGTTAATCAAGATGTTGACTGCGTCCAGATCCAGTGCGTTTAGAGCAATAAATAAGAGGGGTGGGGCTTAGTACAGGCTCAACGGAAGTGATTTAATGTGTTGAACATACAGTAAATGTGTGTCAAAACAAATCGGAATTATAAGAATGTTCGTTTTTCTCTTACGTCCACCATCTTCTCGATATGTTTGCTGATAATAACAGGGTTAGCTTTAGGCTTCACCGATGCTGCCCATTCATCAATCATTGAAAGTTGTTTAGGAGCTGGACTGGAGGAAGTTGTTGAGTTCTGATCCAGCAAGAAAAAAAACAAAGTTACATTTAATTTATGAGATTAAATCTAATCTTGTGAGTTTACTTATTTTACTGTAAATAATACATTTCTTCATAATGCATAAAATTAACCAAATATAAGAGGCTGGAAACTGACCGGAGGTTTTGCAGCTCTGGGTTCTCTCTGTAATGAGAGCTGATAAATCTCCTCTTCTGTGTGGTACTGATCCAGTGACACCTACACATAAAACACAACCAAAATCTGTCTCAGGATTCAATGAGCTACAAATGATTAATATAACTTTTGAGGAAGATTAGACATAAATGATTTCTTGAATTTCTCAGAAAGTATTTCTGAACCTAGATTGCTGTCTACTAAATGTCTCTGCTCTGTTCTGTTCTGCATTTGTGTGTGATTGTGTGTTTATCAGAAAACAGTCAAATGGACTAAAATTAAATCAAAGTTTAAAGACTCATCAAACACTTCCATACTGTATGCATGTTTTCTCTCTCCAGAAATGGTTGAATGGATTTGATTAGACATGAATTCTCATGGTACATTCACCACATGCAGCAATTATTGTAATTATTTAGAAGATTCTATTTAGAGCTGTTCACATTCTGGGGACTTAAAAAAAAAGGTTTCTATGGCAACACTCAAAAAATCTTGGCAAACTGCAAAAAAGTGAAACAAATGCTTTGGAAATGCTTTCCGTGTTGCGTATGGATGGACGGGTGGTATAGATTTTGGAATATGCAATTTGTTCATGCTTGGCATCAGTTGTTTTTTAATATTGCACAGGAATTTAAGAACAATTTGGGAATTTTGTATACAAAACATCCTGTAGAATATGTCTTTCTGTTTTATTTCTGTGCTGAATGTGAGCTGTAAACGATCAGAGCCAAAGATGACCAGAAATTTGTACAAAAAAACTATGAAACTGTGTCAAGAGTTGTAACTCAGTTACACATTGAGCTATGCTGCTCATGCAGCTGATAAAAGTTCAGGTCGCTCCAGCGATGACATATTTTTATTGGTTAACTCGTTTCCTGCTTTTGGAATTTTAGAACTTCCGGTTCCATTGTCCTGAAGTCAAGGGTTTTTTTGTATGGATTTTTGGTTAAATACCTGAAATAAGGTCTGTGCTTAACACAAGCTCAAGATATTTTCATGTTTTATTCTACGACATAACATACACCAGTAATAACCACTTGTGATTTTTAGAAACTTTTACTTGTCTTGAAAAAGGTGGTTGCTAACAAGTGTCTAAATGGGACTACAGTGGTTGTTGCTGACATTAAATGTCATCACACCGAACAGGTAAACTCATCTATTCTCTAGTCCACTGTTACGTTGTGTCACGCTCTTGAAAATTATAATAACTTGATCTTTCAGGGAAATTTTTTTTAAATGAAGACTGAAAGAGTTGTCGGAAGCTTAATGGTGGTGATATATAGCCTACATTTAGCTTTTTCCTTTAGCAGGCAATTGCATTTAGATTGTGATAATTCGTGAAGATTGTCATGATGAACAAGATGTGTAAGTATAATAAACTTTTGTTGGTCACAGCTTATTTTCTGTAATAATTCAAAAGAAAAATCTATTGGGTTTTTGTCAAGGGAACCTGAGTGATGCAAACTTACGGGTTGGCCTACAAAAATACGTCACCACTTCAGCACTCTATAGTGGAAATCCTATTTTCTCAAACTTGGCAATAAAATGAGTTTTTACAAATAAACTGTCAATCGGTTAGTTTTATCCTAATCACTCCATTCCTCTTGAAATCATATACACATCATAAAACACACACACTCACTGTAAGTAGATTGAGCAAGTCTGTGTTGGCCTCAATGTTCGGGGGAGTGTTCTGCACGAGGGCTAATTCCTGCAGGATCGCATAGAGTTGCTGACATTTGGCCAAGTTGACACGAGTCTTCTGTGGGTCTGTCCAGTCGGACAAAGCAACATGAACGGCTATCAAGTCCTTGAGGTTAACGGCCAGGATTGGGAAACGAAACCCAGTGCATTCAGCGAATCGGCGCCGGTATTGACTGTAGTTGCTACACGATGTCACCAGGTCCACCAAACTGTTAAAGTTCTGAGAGAGACATTCTGAAATTGAAACTGAAAGTGTTGGGTCTGATGTAAAGGTTTTGTGTCTGGTGCACAGGTGTTGTATGTACCTTATTGGTTTCATTGTTGATGTGTGCCTGTGTCTCCTTCAGCCTAGAGATGGAGCTATTATTGAGACCCCCGACCACCGCCATCAACGTGTTGAAATTCTGCAACTGAAGTAGTTTCTACAGGGTGTGAATTAGTGAAAAAGAAAGAGAGGATGAAGTTAACAAAATATTTTTTTTATATTATTAATAATAAAATAAACAACTATGCTGTTTTGAGGCTCTGAAAGCTTCCAGGTCAGCGTATATTACCAAACTCATGGAAGATTTCTAAAATATTTGTATTTATCCATTTGATTTTTATCTTATTTTCATCATTATGAACAAATACACCATAAACCGTTTGCGAACAATAAACAAAGATTTATTGTAAGACCATGCTATCCATAAATCACAAAGCTGATTAAGTATGTATGTTAAGTTAATTTTAGTATAATTATTAATGCAACTATCATTGCTTTCCACTGTAAGGTAAACTACATAAAATCTATTTTCTCCCTATAAAGTGAACTGCACGTCATTCACTATATGCAAATTTATTGATTAGTAACATAGAAATAGTGTAGAATCTGAAACATTTTTGACGAAATATTTCACACAATTTGTTTTGAACTTTTTCAAAATCTTTCCTCTTACTAACAACACAACAGATACAATAGGTGCATTCAAATTTTTGGTACTTTCTTGTCCCCCAAATATGTTCCTACTAGCCAGCTTTCAAGAGATAGATTGAGAGAAGAAAGGATTTCGAAGAGAACGACTACTAGATATGAAAAGATACTGGGCAGAACACCTTGTGGAAGAGAAAGGAAATATCAGAAAGATAAAAAGCGGTAGTCGAAGTGATATTTTGGAAGAGGAAGAGCTCAGGGCCCATAAGAAGGAAGAGAAGGGATCATCAGGAAGAACAAGAGCAGGGGGTGATGGAGCCCCTCTGTGCTTCTGAAAAATTCAAAGAGAAGAAAAGTCACATGGGACTAGCTGTCATCATACTAAAGGTCCACACCAGAAGTCTTGGGGGTTTTATTCATTATGTTCTAATTTTCGCTTATTTTTCCACACTGCAGCTGTTGTTCTTATAACTACAATAACTTGCTGTTGTTCTGTACTAGAGGTGTTAGTTCCCAGCCCTGTAGATTATAATTTCAACCAAACAAAGAATTTATAGGCCAAGCACTAACAAACCCAAATGAGCAACTGTATTCTGGAAATCAGCTCCAAAAATCACTGTCTTACAACACAAAAACAGTTACTGAAAAAAATTAATTTCACAAATAATCACAAAGAAACAGCATGTAACACACTGAATTAAACATGACATTTTGAAGTAGAAAAAATGAAATTGCATTTTTTTTGTAAAACAAAATAAATATCCAATAATCTTTGTTTTATTTACGACTTTGAAAAATCAATGCACAGTAGTTAAAGACACCTTATATAAAGTGGGACCAAGGGTAGTTAGTTCTCCTGACCTGTGCGACCTGTATGAAGTGTGCAATCACGGCAGCTCTCTGCGGTGCAGTGGGCTTGCTGAGAACCATCAGCTGAATCCACTGTGAGACGCTGTTAAAGAGTGTAATAAACCTCTCCAGAATAGGGTTATCTACTGTACAGCCATGCATCACAAAGCTGTGGTAATCCTGAAACTGAAACACACGTAAAACAAATGGTCACAGTCAGACCCCACGTGAGGACTTTGCGGCAAACTTCACAATGATTTAATAATAACCTTCGTGGTGGTTTTCAGTTATTTTAGTGTCGTGTGGAAAATATGCAAACATCTATTATGTGAAAGAGTTTAAAGTGCCCTTATTATGCTTTTGCGGATATTACGTTTAATGTAGTGTGTAATATAGCTGTTTAAATGTTGAATGTAAAAAGTTTAATTATTTAACTTAATTAATTTAATTTGAATGTATTATTTGATGTATTTTGGCTTAACTTTTGTGATATTCTGAGGACAATTAGAGCACTTTCACACCAACAAGCATATCAAAACCTGTACTCACAAACATACCATTATTTTGCAGAAGGATTTGTACTCCAGATAGGTCAGATGTTCAGCAAGCTCACAAGGGTCCAGGTGATCAAACAAAAGAGACATTTTTCTCTTTTTTGACATAGAGGGAACTCTTTGGGTAACTTGTCGTTTCCATTGATACGAGGGCCTGCAGCAGGGAAAATGTTTTATTTCAGACAGGACTATGGTTGTTATTCATGGCAGCTGACCAATATGCTGAAATATGACTGTGCTGTGTAACATAAAAATAAAACAAAATCATCAACTACTCACCCTCATTTTACTTTAAACATACTGTTAAAAACTTTAGTATTTCTCAATAAAGCTTTGAGAGCTACAGCAAAAAGCATGTGAACTACTTTTTAAAGGGGTGGTTTACACTTTTCTAACTTTAGTTAGTGTGTAATGTTGCTGTTTGAGCATAAACAACATCTGCAAAGTTACAAAGTTCAAAGCAAAGGGAGATATTTTCTTTAAAAAAATTGCTTTTTAAGGACTACAACAAACAGCTGGAAGGGACTACACGACATTCCTCCCGGGTTTGTGACATCACTAACCCTAAAATTAACATAAAATGTCTACATGTTGTCACTTCTTCTTGAGTCTCTCCATCTTTCTGACTTTGGTTTGAACATAAAAGGCTAAAAGTTTTTGAAATTTCCAGTGCATGTCTGTGTGAGGTAAAAGGACATAAGCTCTTGAAGCTCCGCCCTCTGTGCTGGGAGCATCAGCTCATTTGCATTTAATGGAACAGACACAAAAACAGTGCGTTTTTGCCTACCCTCAAAAAGTGACAACTTTAACATGCTATATAAAAATATCTGTGGGGTATTTTGAGCTAAAACTTCACATGCACACTCTGGGGACATCAAAGACTTATTTTACATCTTGTGAAAAGGGCATTATACCACCCCTTACTACTTTTTGGTGTCATTTTGTCCTTAACAGTAGCAGTTACAACCCATGATCATGTGGAAAAGAGCAGCTTCTTTTTCTGTGGTCCATGGAAGAAAAACATGCATGTTTTAAACAGGAGTGTGATTAGATGAGATTTTTTTTTTTTTTTTTGCAGCGGCATCTCTTCTCTTCTCTGATGACGTGTTTTCTGGCGTAAGGGCGGGACAACCTGTTACTCACATGAGATCCACCAATAGCAAACCACAACCATCCAATCAATTCCCTATGGACAACATTAGTCCCGCCCTACATTTTTTTCTTTTCGAGAAGCCGTTTCACTTAGATATACAGTACATCACAATAGAGAAGAAAAGACTATCGCAACTTCTGTTTCATGCCTGTTTCATGCTCTAACCTTTTCAGAGTGAGAACATAAAATTAAGTTTGGCTATGACTCTGTATACTTACACACTCTCTACATCAATAAGTTGACTCTGTGTTTCGTTGCCGCCAGTGTTCAGGTTCTCTCTCAGGTCTTTAATCTGGTCAGCCAAAGCAGGATTCAGATCAAACTCTACTGGAAATTCGGAAATCCAGTACCTACATAGAAAAAGACCAAAGAGCAAATGCAATGAAAAAAGAAGATAAGACATACCATGGAGGATTTGAACGAGACACAGGATTAGTCTTACTTTACGAGGTGGCATATTTGGGCTCTGATCTCATCGGTGCTGCCCTCCTGTGACCTGCACATTTGTTAAGGGTCTAAAGTGTTTTCTAACAAACTCTACACCATGACATTTTCATTTCTTACACGAGAACATATGTAAATAAAATATTGGAATTTTATGGAAAGTTATTAACATCATTGTCCTGATTTTATAGATTTGCATAAAATATTCTTTCATTTAGCTCTACATAATTAACTTTACAACAGGAATTACTACTTAAATACTTTGGTTCATCCAAATGATATCAGGTTTTACAGCATCTTATGGCAGGATTTAAGACTTCCTACATCTAGTTACCATCGAATGAAGTTGAAATATATTGGTCATTCAAGTAAGATTGTACTTAATTTGTTTTTGGTGAACTGCTTCCAATATTAACACAATGAACAATGTAGGGCTGTAACAACTAATAGATAAAATCGGTTATAATTTTTTATTAAAATAATAGACTAATTTTGTTATGTAAACCATGTTGCATTACAGTATAGAATAACCAAAGACTTTAGGATTTTGGAATAACACATTTCTATGTTTCTAATGTTGTTTTCCTCAGTGCATTACTTATATCCTTATCTGTAAATGTTAGAAAGTCCTGCGAATATAACAACAAGCGAGTCTCCGTTAAATTTCTCAGACTTTAATGACAGAGCGCAGGTGCCAAAAAAACAACAACATTTTGCTAAAATATTTCTTGTTAGAAATGAATGTAGTTTCAAAATTCTGCCTATAAACCATTAATCATATTTTTTGAGAGCATTCAGGTAAAGGGACTGTTGTTGGAATAGCCTATTAATGTAATATAGGCTAATAAATATGTTCAGATGAGAGAATATGTATTTCCCATACCTCGTAAAAGTTGACATTTTTTTGTTTTTGTTCAGTATAATTTTTAGTCATTGTAATTTCTGCCATAAAATGTCAAGAAATCAGTTTTTTGGTTTAGAATGTAATGTTATATTTTAACCCTTTTTTGCACACAATGTATAGCATAGCCTACATAGATATATTCACTATATATATATATGTGTGTGTGTGAGATATATGTTGACAATATCTGTGTGTATGTGTATATATATATATATATATATATATATATATATAATAACGTTTAAAAAAATAATGGATTGAAATTAATAAATGTTTTATATATATATTTTTTAATTGATATTCATTGGATTAATCAAAGATAATAATCGTTAATTGCAGCCCTAGTACAATCCAATATAACATACAACACAAGGGTTTTTGTAGATAAAGGATACTTTAGCAGCAGTTTCTTGGACAGATCGGTAGAAGAAATGTACCAAGGATGCATCATCAAAAACATTTTCACAAAGGAGGGATTTTTTATTGTGCCTGCATTGCCTGAAAGCACAAACATCACAGAACATTAAGGACAAAATAAACCATACACATTTTTTATGGTGACTTCCTTGGTCGCTGTTGACCAGCTTTTCAAGCTAAGCTTTGCTAATGAACAGCATGATTACTGTTTGCTGGTTCATCTTCTAGTTTCGCAGACTAAATGTTCCACCCAAACGTTTGTTTGAAACTCATTTATATATAAAACTTTCTTTATAGACTCACCAAAGGACTGTATGCAGATGTCCACCAACTCATCCACTGTTCCTGTATCCACAGGTAACGGATCCATCATTTCTCTCTCTTTCTTCCTCTACCTTCACTTTCTAATGCCCTTCTGTCTTTCTCTTCTCCTCCAGTGGTCTTCCTCTTCTCTTTTGTCTGTCAATAGAGATTGTTGTATGGAGAGGAACACATTAAACACACATTAAAAAAGAATTGCATGCAATTGCGTTGAATGTGCAATTGTAGTGTATTATGTTAAAAGTATATATTTTTAAAAACTGTATTTGCAGATAATATATTAAAGGTATAGCGGAGGATTTTTTTACTTCCGGGTGGATCACCTATACTATTGGTCCTCCTAATTGTCAATCATTCTGGTGAATCAATCAAACGTATTCAAAAAGTGGAGAGGGCGGGTCTTATCTAAAATTCGGAAAGATCCTCCGCTATACCTTTAATAAAATAAAATGTTGACTAGCACATGCAAAGTATTTGATTATAATTTTAACTATAGTGTGTTATTCATTTAATCTATTTTAAATGTTCTATATTCATCACTACAAATGTGCAATTACAAATATATTTAAATACATGACATACAAGTTTCAATAGAAATGACATTAAAATATATTTTAGTTTATCATAAATACTTGTCAGCACATTCGAAAGTACACGTTATATTTCAAAGACAAAATTACATTTCATTTTGTACTTAAGTCCTACTTAAGTAAGGGGCAAAAACACAGTTATTTGCATTCATTGAATTGCAGTTAGCATGCAATTAAGTGTCTGAACACACTGAATTCTGTTTGCACTGAAGTCCTAAATCACAAGAGCATGTTTCACATTGCAATGTTTTCTGCTTCACGCTTGACAGTACAAAGCTATTTCTGGTCTTACACTTCTAACAGCAGCTTGCATAGAATATCTGGTACAAGTTAACTAGTATAAAATATATGTTTCCATCCATATTAAATAAAAAAGAGCTGCCGATGCAGCAGAACAATGTGTTGTTTGTTTGCCTGTGTGTGTTTGTGTGTGTGTGTGTGTGTGTGCTTAAAAAGCTCTGCTGTACATGAAGAACTTTGACCAAAACAAACACTGAAGATGACATCACGACACTACATTCTGGCATATTAGTGACAGAATGACATACATACCAAATGTTCCAGCTGATAAACTAAATTAACGTAATAAACACACAAAAAAACATTATAATGAGGTTCAGACTGTCAAGCAATCGACCTCTTCCAAAACAGAAAACCTCAAGTTATCACATCCTAAAAAAGAAACAGTTACACAAGCTCCAAACCACAGTCTATCCATTATACAACACACACATTTATCGCTCATTGTCCTTTCCTGTATTGACAGAAAACACACACACACACACACACACGCATGCACGGACGCACGCACGCACGCACACACACACACACACACACACACACACTTTCTGCTCATGCAGTCTTGCAGACTTAGCAAGGTGGCCAACTGGAAACCATGGCAACACACTCTAAATTTATTGTGATCAACCTCGCCACGTTGAAACACAAATCATATTCCATTACACTGTAATAGATCTAACCCATTTCATGTAATTACAGTAAAATGCTGTTAAATATACCATTATTGGGAGTAAAAAAGAACAAATCATCTTAATATTGACAGTGAAAAGCCATAAACTGACATTTCCAGTTTGACACTTCACACTTGGTGGTTTTTAATTTGAATAATCGTTTCTTTTTAGTTTTTTTAAATCAGTTTTGTGTTACATATTTTGTTGTTAAATGAATGCTTTTTGTATCATTTTAATGTCATGGGCCCTATTTTAACGATCTGAAACGCAAGTATCAAGCGCGAAACGCAAGTAACTCTGTGGACGGGTCTTGGGTGATGTTGCTATTATACCGGCGGGATAAATGACTCTTGCGCCCGATGCAAATCTAAAATGGGTTGGTCTGAAGTAGCTACATTGCTCATAGGTGTGGTTTGGGCGTAACGTGAAATAAACCAATCAGAGCGACATCTCACATTCCCTTTAAGAGCAGGCGCGCTTTTTTCATGGCGGATTGCTATTATAACGGCTGATTTGCCAGGCACACACCAAGAGCGGTTCACAGCCGAGGAGACCGACGTTCTCGTCAGGGCCGTAAAAGACAGAGAGGTGACATTGTATGGGGATGGGAGAAACCCACCCAAAATAGCTTCGGTTAAACAGGCGTATAACAATTTGGGTAAATGTGTAAGCTAGATTTATGCCTGTTTTTTTCACATCTTCATGGACAGAACAATGATTTTCCCTCGTGTGTTCATATTTTTCCTTGTAATAATGTATGGTTTTCTAAAAATGAGAACTGCTGCGTCTGTGTGTAGATGAGATAAGCAAAGTGCATGCGCGTTGTGCACACGCTACATTGATTATGGCCAAGCATGCGCCCTTAAAATAGCATATGAATAACATGAGCCACTGAGACTAGGTTTTTCCTGGTCAGTGGCGGAATTGTTTTCTAAACCTGCAAAATAGCACCGGGGAACGTTTGCGCCGGAACACGCCTCCTCTTTGCGCTGAACCGCCCCCCGGGAGCGCAAGTTAATTTCCTAATTTACCGACGTGCGTCTGTGGAGGGAAAAGTCCGCTGTGCGCGGGTGCAAAATAGGAATGATACATGCGTCGGTGTACAAAGTCAATTGCGCTGGGTGCAAGATAGGGCCCCATGTGTGTTAACGTGAAGGTGTTTTGTATTTGTGTTCATAACACTATGCGCACATTCTGTATGTTACATTTACCTCAGCTTGAAGAAAGCTACGCTGTAAAAAAATTCTGTTAAATTTACAGTAATTTTTTTTATTTCATTAACTAATATAATGTTAATTTACCAACCTATTTAAGTACTATCATATGTTGTTTACCTTTGTAATAGACTGACAACCACTAATAACAAGTATTGATGAGAAAGTCAAATGATGAATCAAAGATCATCACAAGCAGCTTTTCCACAAGCTGATGCAGTGTCTTTCACATAAACACAAAACACCATCATAACACACGTGACATTAAAAAAACCGCAATAAACATTGATTTAACAACATTAGATGTAACATAAAACCATTATGTACATAACCGATTAGAAAAAAACTATTTCAATAGAAATACTTCAAAAGTGAAGTGTCATGCAGGGAATTCTGGGAATGTCAATTTACAGTTTTTGACTAAATTATACAATGACTTGTTATTTTCCCTTCCAAAAATTAAACTGTAAAAATACATTAAATGTACGGTTAGTTCTATTACAGTTATTCACTGTACGGAAAATATCTGTTGTTAACCAATTAACTTTTTTTTTTTTTTTTTTTTTTTAACTGGTCTTTTACCATTAAAATCACCATCATTTTCTACAGATGAACGTCATCATGTGTCTTTCTCTTTATTCTTTATAATGGTGGATGTAAAAAGTACCAAACAGATTTTACTAGCAGTGTGGCCTTGCAAATGCAGCATAAAAGCATTGTTCGATTTCCTGGTTTAAAATGTAATTTGTTTTTACTTACATTTTTTTTGTAAATTACAGTTTTAAATAGTAGAATTTACAGTTTTTTACAGAAATATTCTGGAAACCACAGCTGCCAGTTTTTAGTTCTGTAAAAATAACAGGATGTTTTATAGTGTACAGAGAATTCCACATAAACAAAATACACAAATGTACACATAAAACAATTCACAAAAACAATATAAACTGTAAAAAGTTGTAACCTGTTACCATAAAGAGCTATTTCTTGATAAAGCCCATACAAATGTATTTTGTTTGTATAAATAAATGTATTCAGGTTGCTTAAATATTTAGGATATATTAAATAATGTATTTACGCAATATTAAATAATATTTTTGACTTGAATAAAACCAGCTAATTTAGACGTTATCATTTCAATAACCATTTTTTCAGTGTAGTTTAATAAGAGGAACATCTAAAATATTTCAAACAACAAGCCATTTCACTTTCCAAGCAAACCAAATGTATCTGAGCTCTGACTGGCTAATTTAGCCTCTGTCTGACAGACACCCCAGAAAATACATGGAAAATCTGTTTTCTTGTAGACAGTAGTGCAACCAATCTTGGGTAATGATACACGGCCACACAGCACACACACACACATACACAAGCCTCCATTAAGCTACATGAAGCGTGTTTTATATAGGATCTCATTTTATGGTGAATATGTGCGCGTGTAGACTGCAGAGATGTGGGTGGACATTTACAATTACAGCCCTCATATGGAGAGAGAAGAGAATAATAGTTTTAGCAGAAAAGCCGCAGTGCTGAGAAAACGAGTGCAGGGCAAGGAACAGATGGAGTGACAAGGTGAGGGAAAGAAGGATATGCAAACAGAAGAAAAGAGAAATAGAGACTCCATACAAAAGAGACTCTTAGAACAGGCAGTAGATGTGTGTTTAGGACGTGTGTGAGTTGGATCGCCTCTAACTGATCTGCTAAAGTCTGCCTACTGAAACCTCACAAAAAAATGTCCACTTGACTTCTGTTCTGTTGCAAATTTCTATAACCGTTCACAGACCGCTATTAACTGACGTACCGTAAACCAATCCTCCTTTTTCCTAACGAGTGTGTTTGATCATGGGGCCACTCAAAAAGACTGAAACAAATCATTTCAAATCATACGGTTGTGCTACTAACAATCCTTATCCGTCAGTTTGATTGAAAGAGTTGTAAAATGTTATTCATGTTTTATGTTCAGACGTCAGGAGAATAATGTAACGTTTGGTATTTTAGTGTAACAAGAATATATCTGGCAAGATCTATTTTCAGTCGCTGCATTCTTTTCCTCCTGATTCTTTTCTTTTTTTCCTTTGCATTCCGCTGTATACAGTACGAAAATAAAACATGCTGGGCATTTGTGGTCTGCTCTCCCGATGATATATCCCATGAATAATTCACTGGAATGCACTAAGAATCTCTTGTTTTTCTCCCCAAATGCTCACATCTCTTTCCAGGTTTGTTTTCACACGGATGCTTTAAAATGTGATTGTCTTCCCTTTTCACATCTAATCCCAATTAGCAGTGTTTGCCGGAACGTTTCTAAAGCAGGTAAACTATAGGTTAAAATAACAGAATCAAAATTTTTGATTAAGTAAGTAAACCCCTTCAGGCTGATGCAAATCCTCATCAACTTATTACACGGCTACTTGCCACATAAGTAAATAATTGGACACAAAATATTGATGAAATATTTGATTAGGTCTTTAAACGCAAAGCTTCCGCGGAGAGAGAAGTTCAAACTATATGACTGTATACCGTATCTCTTAAATGTCCATCTATTACACAGCATTTCGCCACATAAATAATTATGGAGATAAAAGATTTCAGATTGTTTTAAAATCGCACCTGTTTGTATTTTATAATCCAACAGTGTACAAAACAATAGTCACAAAATGGCAGCAACTGCTGTATGAAATAAGAGAGAGTGAGTCCACGATACTGGATGGCATATTAAATAACTGTACACAAAATATTGATTTGACTGAGTTTTAATATTTTATTAGTTCACCAAATGCAAAACTTCTACGAAGAAAAAAAATTACCTATCAAGCGTATAGCGCTGCTGACTTCAGTAACCCGGATGAGCCGGTGTTATCTGTTTTCAGCGGTCGTTATCTGGGAATAACATGCCACTGGATGGTGCGATTGACCAATCAGAATCAAGTATTCCACAGAGCCGTGTAATAAGGAAACATATTACATACAGACATACATTACAGTGATATTTATACGTTACATCTGTAATATTGCTGTGAAAACAATCAAGCTTTCGGGGTTATTTGTGCTTTGTTGTAGTAATTTGTTAATGCTTACAATTTTAATGTTCAATGGCTGAAAAAGGGTGATTAGAATAATGTCATCTCATTATACCCAGTTTTTAAAAATGCTTATTATTGCGTGCATAGAGCAAACCTTTCGTTGATTGCTTACAGTTTAACGGAAGTTACTCCCATTATTCGGGCAAAGCATCATGGGGTGAAACACACACAATCAAACACATGTCCTAAAAGACATTTTTTTTAAAGGACAAACAAGCAATATGTTAACATGCCATATGTAAATATGTCAAACTCACCCCTCATCTGAAAAGGTTAACTATAGTAGTTTACTGAAAACATGCATTGGCATCAAACTCATAATGGATACATACAATTATAAACATAATGGATTTTATGTCAATTTCATATAGCTATGCAAGTTTATTTTTTGATTTGATAACTATACACTTTTTTTTGCATTATAGAGATGCATTTCTGAATCAAACAGTTTTCTTGTTTGTCATCTGTCTCTGATGCTCATGAGGATTTAAACACTCATGCATGTGTGTGTGTGTGTGTGTGTGTGTGTGTGTGTGTGTGTGTGTGTGTGTGTGTGTGTGTGTGTGTGTGTGTGTGTGTGTGTGTGTGTGTGTGTGTGTGAATGTGTATGTGTGTGTGATCGTCTGTAAGCAGCTGTTTTTTGAAGCTTCTGTTGCTTGGTGACAGAACCCCAGAACTATTGATCCTCACAGCGATTTAATCGAAGGCTATGAGTGAGTGTGTGTGTGTTTGTCCGATGTTTTATGGCAGAGGTGTTTTGAATATTTCAGTCCCTCCTGCAGAGTGTGTGTCCTGACTGCGCAGGGGTTGAAAGATGTATCTAACCTAACAGAATGAAGTCTGACTGCATTTTGAGAGAGAGAGAGAGAGAGAGAGAGAGAGAGTGAGTGAGATTACCTTCAAATATGAATACAACATCATCTGTCTGTCTTTATTTCATTCTCTCTCTCTCTCTCGTGACTGTACAATAAAAATGTTGATCTAATCAGACCCACATCACTCATTAGAGGAGGAAATAACATTGCTCACACAGAAGCTGTCTTTCAGATACACACACGAGTGTGATATTATCAGTCACTGAATGTAAAGTAATGATAGCTCAACACTCACTGATGATGCAACTATTAATCTCATTCTATTGAGGATGTTTCATCTTTGTTGTCAAAGTTAGATAATGGTCTCACCTAAAGAAACCTCAGTGGAGAAAAAAACAGGGAGAAAGTGAAGTGAGAGACTCCATATGCTATTTAGAGGAATGGTATCTGTGTTGTACAACGAATTCATGACTCCAAACTCAGGGTTTCAAGTTGACAAAATGAAACAAATCTAACTTAAGTTAGATCGGATTAGTGGTTTCACAGTGCTTGCTACTTTATATAATATAGTGCTGTAACTGTCTCTTTCAACTCTGGATTTATGATTAACACTGCAGTGCTTGAAGATATAAATGTGTGAGCAGCCAATCATGTGAAACATGATTCATTTCTCTGCAGAAAATGAAGAGATTATCCGTATTTCAGAGTCAGAATTAGAAAGAGATTTATTGCCAAGTATGTTTGCACACCCAAGGAATTTGTTTTGGTGACAGAAGAAAGCTTTCCAGTGCACAGAGAAGACAACAGTGCACAGATAGTAAAAAAAAAAAAAAGATATATGATATATGATATATTTTATTTTTGTATTATATTACATTTATTTTATTTTTGTGACTGACCTAGATCACTAGGTTTATAGAGATCACTAGCTCTTCATATTCCGCATCACATATTTTAGTAATTATCATAAATTAGGTATAATCCTATTTATCCAATGAAATTTAAATCCAATGAGTCCAAATTATTTTGTAAAATATACATCTTTAATATATATGTAGGTAGACTTTTAAAATATATTTTTGCTTTACAGTAAACGTAAACTTCTAGAACCTTTTACGCTTTCACTTCTGCAATAATCTGCTGACTATCATCTTTAAAAAAAGACCAAACTTAGTTCTGTATTTCAAAGAATTCATGAATTGCAACCATTTAAGTTTAGATCTATGCTCAAAAGGGGGGTGGAGCTGTATTTCAAAAACGCTGTTGGACATTATTGATATTTGAAATCAACCCAGACAAACACACTCCTCTCTTTGTTGCTCCGCCTCCAAAACTCACTCTCCAATCCTATCCACCCTGCTCCGAATCAGCCTCGAACCCCGATCCCCCGGCATGCGAGTCGAGTGCACTAACAATAACGCTCACCGCCCTCCGTTGCGCACGCAATCCAAGAGTGAATGTCTGTTTATCATAGCAGAAGCACAACAAAATTATGCTTCACGAAAAATAAAGCGCAGATGATAAACGAATGACAAGGAACTACAAAAAAATAACACACAGAACACAGTATTTACAAACAATATTTACAAACAAGAGTTCGTTGTTAGTTGCCAACAGCACACAGCTCCAGACCAAAGAACTGCAAAGCAATAATAGGGTTTTAATACATCTTAAAGTACCCCTAGTCAAACAATTTATCCCATTAAACTCACCAAAATGACATATTTAATCATTTTTCCTTAAGAAAATTCTTCATGCCTTAAAATAGCTTGAATGTAACTCTACACCCTTGCCTCATTTAATATACGCGGTTCTATGAATATGCAAATTAGCCCCGCCTCTACTCACTCGCACCAGCTCAGAGAATCACAGACTGACGTGATTGGTTACAAAGTAGTTTGTGACGTCAGAAACACCAGCGATTTCAAATTACGTTTTTGAGACTGTCTTTGGTTCACTGCAGTTTTAAAGAGAAAATACTCACCAATGGTGTTGACTTATGAATTTATACGTGGTTTGTCTTAAAGCATATTGAAAACACAACATAGACATATAAACGATATTACAACCTCGATTTTCACCACAGGGGGACTTTAAAATAATTCTCAGTAAAAGCAGGGATATTTTGTCAATCTCTATAATTCTTTAAGCTTTTATTTGGAGCAAGACATTCAAGGGTAGTAATCATTTTCTTGCATCAGAGATGTCACACATTTCCCCCACTCTACCCTATACATAAGAAACATGAACAAAAGAAGCAGCATCTCTAAACAGTGAGTGAAAATGAGCTTACTTTTTGTCTGCGGCTGTTTGGACTACAGTAGAGACCACTGTGTTGCAGGAAACAGCTATTTTTGTAACGTGTCAGGCTTAGTCATGTGTATGTACAGGTGTTTTCTCTTACTCTCAAGCCTTTTTGCGGGCAGAATCTGCCAATTTTATAGCATTTAGTGTGGGAAGTGTGTGTATGTTTGTGTGAGCAATAATAATTAAATAAAATGTATCATTATTTTGTATTAATCTGAATATAATAATAATAACAATAATAAGTGTAGCCTATAATAATGGGCACATCTGATTGTACTCATTGAGAACATATTATTCATAATTTTATTGGAGGCTTACAATAGCTGTACAGTTAATCCAAGCCATGCATTAATTTGAATAGAGACGGCTATTATGCTGGTGTCTTGTTACAGAGCAGGAGATGTAGATAACTTGTGTCTGTTCTGCCATTAAAAAGTGTTCTTGACCCATACGAAAATTAGCGTGATTTTTGCGGCTTTCAAGCCATGTACGAACATGGGCTTTATGTGGGAATCCTTTTGGTCACTTTGCTGTTTCCTTCTGAAGTCAAAACAATTATAGAAACCACCTTAGAATGTAATAATTATTATTTCCAATATTCAGAGTACATGCAATTTTCATTATTCTGATTATTCGCCAAGAATTGCAGTTATTTTTACCACCATAATTCACATATCCCAATGCACAGCACAAATGATGAACTCTCATACAGTAGGTGTGTTACTGGTCACAGTTTTAGTCTTACTTCAAATGCAATGTCATCCATGTAAGTCACAAGCACATGCACACTTCACATGGCTCCAATTGCTCCATTTACTTCATTTCAAAACAGGGTTAGCAATAAGAATACAAGATTGACAACATTATTACACACTTATGGCTTTGTGTCGAAAATAGCCCTTAAGTGTGTAATATTGACTGGCCAAATTAGTCCAGTTAAGTTTGAAATGATGAGTAGAACCATTGTTTCCTAGTTGTTCCCAATACTTAATTTTATAGAGGGAAAAGCCACGAGAAAAAGCCTTGGTCAAATATATATTATTATAAATGATTGAGTGAATCAAACACAGCACCATAGTCGACAACGAGAGTCGATTATTTACGTATGAACAACTTTAGACGTACAAAAGAGTTTGGGGGTAGGGTTAAGAAATCTACAATTTACCTATAAAAGTGGTAAAAGTTTGTGGACAAATATCTTAATGAAATAAAACATTCATAAGATTTTGTATTTCTTTAGCTGTAAATACGTAAAATAATGTTTACGTTTAAATGTTGTCAGTATGTCCATATTGTACATTTCAGCATCTATTCAAACCAAAATGTACGTTTTGCACCTACAAATGTTACGTATTGATACAATAAAACCAGGCTGCTTTGTCTGTGTGTGTAGGAAAGATAGAGGGAATGTTCTCTGTTGGTCGTTCTATCTCGGTGCAGATGCTTCCTGTTGCCCTGGAAATGGAACAGTTTGACAGCTTAACAAAAGGCGGAAGTTACTGTTTATGTATGTATTTCACAGAGAATAAATGACTTGTTTTTTCACAGTATTGCTGTTTTACTTCCTTTTACACTGCAGCATTTTTTTATTGCACACTTATGCTGCAAATGCTTTGGCAGTACAATTTCCGTTAAATTTTTAAGTAAAATTTTAAAGAACCAATTATGCCAAACCGCGCTCATTGTATTCTGTCTTCCAGTTTGTATTTCCACAGCATGAAGGTAAGATCTTACGGATTTATTGACGTTATGACATCCGCTTAACCCTTTCACACGTAAGTTTAAAATATTCTGGCTGACCCCCCAGCGTGAGTTTTTCAAGGCGACCGTTATTTAGAATGTGTCACTTTATGGTTTCCAAGGTGACGCGTTATTGCTTGTCACGTGACACACCGCAGCAACAACAGAGCTGAATGAATGATGATCTGCTTTTATGTCATTTTTCCTTTTTTATTCAAAATATTCACAAATTTGTTAGATATGGCATGAAATATTCCGATTGTCAAATATATGCAAGTGGAAGTGTTTTGTTGTTTAAACACCTTTATAACGATCGCTTTAGTTGAGCTGTATGCGCGATGGGCGCCGCCATCTTAGTTTGTGCCGCAGACGCAGTTCAGAGAATCGGATCTGTTGGATTTACAACACGTGAATTCATCCACTTGGCCAGTGGCTGGTGAACTGGGAGAAGAATAGAGTAAACTTTAAAGTTACTGAAACCTAAAATAAACATTATGTGGTTGAAAACACTGAAAAGTTGTGATATATGACAGCTCTGAGCGCGCCTGTCTCTGGCTCAGCGCCAGCCAACGCGCGAAAGCACATTTGAATTTAGCAGTTGATCACGTCATGCACTGACCGTTCTAATCACACCGGTGTGATCGTACGTGCGAAAGGGTTAAAATGTTACAATATTCACGATCACTTTCCTTAACTCTACAATAGGTAATTCCACTTCAACAGCTATTTACTCTTCGACAGTGATGCCAGAGAAATATACAAAGCAAGTTCATAGAAAATATTTGAAAGATGGCTGCGCGCTTGTATCTCTGGCTCATAAGGAGAAATCTCTTAAATGATGGCATAAAACTTTTGTGTTTAACGGTTATTTCGGCAAGTATGTTTACGAGCTGATAAATTCATAACATTTTATTCCAGTTAAAAATAAATTAAACAAAATTATTTACTAAATCCATAAAATGATCACATTCCTTTTGGGGTGTTTTTGTTTTTTTACTTTATAGACATGTTTCACAGTTTCTCATTGCACACAGCTGTGCTACAAAAGTCAAGACAGTACAAATGTGCAGTTTTTAGTGAAGTCATGCCAATAAACCACACTAAACCTAAAACTGAAAGAGAGAGAGAGAGAGAGAGAGAGAGAGAGAGAGAGAGAGAGAGTCAAACGTGCTTGCCGCTGCACTGTGGTTACTGTAAAATTCTGGTTAACTGAATAAGCAGACAGGAAGACTTGTTTTTCTCTCTCCTATTTTCTGTCCATCTTTCAGCAGCAACACAATGCAGCACTATCAAATCAGTTATGCAAAATAACAGAACTCTCTCTCTCTCTCACAATGAGAAACTCTCTTTATGTGTGTGTGTGTGGTCCTGGTAAACCTTACGTTATGGGCACCAAATGTCCCCGCAAAGATTGTACTATCCAGAAATGTTTACCTTGATCTTTTTGAAACAGCTTATAAATCATACTAAATTTTTTTTTTTTTTTTTTTTTTTCTGTGAGCCTTGTGTTTAGGGTTATGGGAAAGAATATACAGTTTGTACAGTATAATAATCATTATGTCTATTGAAAGTCCCCATAAAACATGGAAACCCAACATGCACATGCTCATGCACATCTCTCTCTTATTCTTGTCCCAGTAGAAATGAGGTACAGACAACCCTAAAACATTCACAGTACACTCTCTTAAACACATTACCTTCCTGTTTATCCGACTTGACAGTAGAAGGGGTCATGCTGTGTTTCCTGTGTTTTTAATAAGTCATGTCATAGGCCCAGGCTCACTACCAGAGCCAGAATGTATACAGCCCTAAATGGTCACGATCAGACATGCAGAGAGAAATATTTGCATATCAGTGTGTCTGTGAGTATTTCATGAATAGCACACACTGTTAAAATTGTTGTAAACTTTCTGTAGCAACATGCAGACTGGTATTGCATCAGTTATTTGCTAATACAGTCATGTAATATGACTCATATGACTATACAGTTATAGTCATTTGTTATTTGAATGTATGTCTGTGTGCATGTTGCATGGATGCAAACGTGTGTGAGAGTTTGCATAACTGCATCTTCGTGACCTCAACACTTCCTGAGTATAGTTTGGCAAAAGGTGATCCCCATAAACGCTCAAGAACAGAACACAAAATTGTATGTTTTACTAATGAGGTAAACATAGTTTAAAAACTAGAAATCCAACTAGTACTACTTTTCATTTGCAAATAGGAGGCAATTGGTGAGGTTCAAGTTTCAATAGAAACGACATTAAAGTACATTTTAGTTTAGCATAAATTAATTATTATTTACATGCAACTGTACACTTTACCTACATTTCAAAGAAAATATTATGAAACTACATATAAAGATGTACTAAAGCTTAAAAAAACACTCAAGTTTAGCTCACTGCATTTAATATATTACATTTTCATTTAAATGCAAATAACTCACACAGTTATGTGTCCGGAAACATTACATTCAATTTGCAATTAAGTATATTCTTTTAAAGTACTTGAATTCAAATATACAGAAGAATAACAAAGTGCAGTATGTGTGTGTATTGTGAAAATCTGCCATTCTTAACCAGTGAATGTGAAAGACCCTTGACAGAAGAGGATGAGGTTTCATCACTAAACAGTTTGTGAATTAAACGCCCACTACAATCACGCCTCAATTGAACTATTATAGCAATTGACCCGCACTGCTTTTGAACCAATAAATAAAGTGACACTGATAGACTGAAAATTCAGACAACTTTTCTCCTGTAAAACATTTCACCAATTTCATCATTCTTCTTGTGAGTCATTTCTTGCAAACCTCCTCTCTGCATATCTTTTGTCTAAAAAAAGCTCTGCAGCATTCTTTTTTTTAAATCTTGAGCTTAATCCAGCTTTCATCTCCAATATGCTGTTGTTTTCTGTGTCTGTCTCTATAGTCTGACAGAGACAAATATGTGCATATTTCACAGTAGCAGCTGTCCATTTATATTACATATTTCAGCTTTCTTTCTTAATTCAGGCCCTACTTTTTCCACTTATAGGTCTGAATAAATTCCACAACTATTCCTTTGAAGTCTTTATTAGTGAACATTATCCTTTTCGACTATCTCTTTTTCTTTGCTTCTCGCTCTCTGAGCTGTGGGATTGATTTTCCCCAGGTCAGTATGTTATTTCTCTGCTCTATTTAGAGGTAATAACTCTTCAAACTGCAAGTGAGACTGATTTAGTTAGTTACCCATGATTATTTCAACCCACGCTTATTGGAAAAACGTGCCTGTGGCTAAATTTCTGCAGAATTATAATGTGTTGCTTCTTGCACATTTCGCAATTAAACATTTCCGGTGAGTAGTGCTAGAAGGTTAAAGGGATAGTTGAAAATTCCCCAAAATTAAAATTCTGTCATCATTTACCCTCAAGTTGGTCCAAACCTGTATGAATTTCGTTCTTCTGCTAAACACAAAAGAAGATATTTTGAAGAATATGGGTAACCAAACAGTTGATGGGCCTCACTGACTTCCATTGTATATATTTCCATTGTATATATATATATGTATATATTATATATTTTTTTTCTTCCGTACTATGGCCGTCAATGGGATATAACAGTATACTGCTGGTCATGTATTTCAAATTTCTTTTTACCCCTGAGTGAAGAATGAAAAAGAACTTTACCGCGAGTATATCGGGGCCTTTAGTTTACAAATCATGCACTTCTGAGGTCATAATAACATAGTATTGTGCAAGGAACCGCATGAAAATAAGTTAATAACCTGCCCCAGTAATCATACTTTGTATGAAAAAGAATAAAAGTTGTTGTTGTTCACTGCCACTAGTGTTTCTGTTTTTGTTTTTTGTATGAATTGTATGTACCTTTTTGGTACATGTATAAATGTAGGTAGAGGTGCAGTTTTCCAATGAGCCTATGTTGGATTATTCAGTACTAGACAGGTCTAAATAATGTCTTCCGCAGTAATCCGGCAGTAGTTGATCATGCCATTATAACAGTGAGTGACCAATGTCCTGCCATGGCCTTTCAAACCCCAAAACCATCCATTACAGTGCAAAAGTGCAGGGAAACCATCTGACCAGTCTGCCTGTAGTCTCAGTACTCGTGGAAAAGGTTAGCGATGCCTCATTTGATGGTAATGTCATGAGAAGTCATATACATTTTTAAATCTATAAGCTTTTTTGGAAGTGTTTATTGTCTCAGTCTTCATCATCACTGACAGAGAAAACATTGTATAGTTATACTTAAACAGTTAGTTTCCCCCTAAAATTTAAATCCAATATATATATATTATATATATATATATATATATATATCATTCCAAACCATATGCATTTCTTTCTTCCACAGAAAGAAAAAGATGTTTGGACCCCACTGACTTTCATAGCATGAAAGAAGATGTTCCATTATAGAAAGAAATGCAGAGAGGTTTGAAACAACATCAGGGTGAGTAAACGATGACAGAAATGAAATTTTACTGTAAAACATTCCTTTAAGATCAAAACAGCTTAGAGAAGCTTTCTTAAACAATTTCTCAGCATTGCACCACACAGTGCAATGCTTTAAGAAGAGCTTACGGAACATGCAAAATAGACCAACAGAACTGTCAGTATAGCCTAACAAAAAAAATAACCGCAAGGCGTGAAATAAGCTTTTCTCTCTCTCTCTGGTGTAAACGCGCCTCTGTCAGACTCTGTGCTTATATGCCTTGTTTTGCATAATGCGTAATAACAGAAATGAGTTCAAACCCCCTAAACAACGCAGTGCGCTGCGCGCGCGCACCGACATCCAATCAAACTAACAGTGCCCACTCACCTTGATGATCGGCTGATTCAGAACTGGATCAGCACATCTGTCCACATCGGTCGGCTTTTTGAAAGTTTGGAGATCCGTTTAGTAAATAATCATATATTTAAATATTTTTTACGGTCTGATGAACACAAACAGCGTCCTATGCGCACTGATCTTCATCGCTCTTGTGCCACAAGTGTCTTCCTATTCGATTCCACAAGGTTGGAGATTTACAAGGAGCGCGCACACGAACGCGGAGGTCTGAATGGGTGTGTGTGCCGCGCGTGTGTGAAGCAATCTCTCCTTGATTCTGGAGTTGAATGCATGTAAAGGCGGTCCATTAGTCGCGCACTAGAGGGCGAGATCGACGAGCACTGCATTAAGGCGGCGTCCCACTAGAAGGCATCGATTTTGGTAGGGGTGTCTCACCTGTTGACTGTTTTTGATGAAATCTCGCCCTCTCCTGTCAGAGGTCTGTCACACACACCGATTAAGAATGACAGAGGGGTAATAAATTACTTTTCTCCACAGCTAACAAAAATATTTTCAAGAACTTTTCGGTAAAGTTCCCTTTAAGTTATAAAAATGCTTTAAATGCTAAACAATTTTTTTTTTTTTTTTTTGTCTTACAGTAAATGCGAACGTTTAGGAAACATTTAATTTCATCCTTTTGCAAACATAATGGGATTGTTACAGTACTTTTGAATGTTCTCTGAACATTCTGGAACAAGTTGTAGCTAGTTAAATTTACAGTAAGAAACACACAAAAAAACAAGCAGAAATGGATGTTGCCAGAAATTCACCATAAAAAAATACTGACAATGTTTCCGGTATTACAATACAGCATATTTGTGACTGTATATTTTACAACTGTTTTACAACACTTGTAATTGTTTTTGTTTTGTTTGTTTTTTTACCTTAAAATGTACAGATAACTGCTTGGCCTAACAGAAAGCCACATGATGAATATAGTTCATCATAAACCAATATTGTAGATGGCCCACAATAACACGCACATTTTCACAAAACACAATCAGCATTACACACATATGACACATACATTATGCTATAAACCTTAACTATAAAAATTAGCAATAAAAATAAGCAAAACTATTTAAATAAAATAAATGTGATTTGTCATATAGGGACTTCTGGAAATGTTTATTTTTTATTTTTTTTTACTTTAAATTTTACAGTAATTAATAGGTTTTACTTGCAAAAAATACATAAATTTTATGTTTTTGTTAAAGTAATGTTTTAACCATTTACAGTTTTTCACTAGTAAGGTAAATTACATTTAACCCTTAAATGCATACCTCTGGTATTTATTGACCCGGGACATCATTCACTACCCTCCTTCATTTTTTAAAGTTACACATCAAAATAACTTTATAATGAATAATTCATTCATCAAGGTGAAGATGTCTGATACACAATGATGAAGTGACATTTCACTCATAGTTACCGCAGCCAGAAAACAAAAGAATAGGAAGTATCATCAGCAAAACTTGAAATGGCTCGCAGAGCAAGTACTGAACGCAATCAAATATTAATATCACTGTCACTTGATGGTGGATCTGGTGAAGAAGCTGTCAGCGATCAAAATATTAATTTTGAAGATGTTGAAAATGATAGTTTAGAGAATATGTTTGAGATCATAAATATGAGCCAGATGCTGAATGTACTGGGAAATTAGCTCTGACAAAGACAGTGATGATGGTATAAAACATCTGCTCAAACGGAACCCTTCCAAGCTCCAAAATATGCTTCCTTCTGTAATTGTTATTCTAGGAGAGTTTTATATTATCGCAACAGGTCGCTAAAGACCCGAATATGTAATAATGATTGGTGAAACATTCATGCATTTAAGGGTTAACCAATTAAAAGGTTTAGTATTTTTACTTTTTCCGTAAAAAATTACAAACATTTTTACAATATAATCTGTTTAGAACAATTAAAATGAAACAAACATAGAGTGTTATGCATAGTGGTATGTTTGTTTCATTTGAATTGTTAACTGCTTTCTTGAAGTCATTAAATAAGTTTAAAGTTTTGAGAGTTTGGGAGTCAATAAAGTCTTTGTAAAATTACCTTGTGGCTTCAGAAGACATGGGATATGCCAGAGTCACAATTGATGTCATGCAAACTTTACATCCTTTTTGGAGCTTGAAAATCCATGACCCTGTTGACTTTTTATGTACAAAAGCTGAAACATTCTTCAAAATTTAGGATTGCATTTAGGGGTGTGGTCCTGGTCAAGACAATCTCCTGAACTCCAAACTGAATGTCAGAATGGGAAAGAAAGGTGATTTAAGCAATTTTGAGCGTGGCATGGTTGTTGGTGCCAGACGGGCCGGTCTGAGTATTTCACAATCTGCTCAGTTACTGGGATTTTCATGCACAACCATTTCTAGGGTTTACAAAGAATGGTGTGAAAAGGGAAAAACATCCAGTATGCGGCAGTCCTGTGGGCGAAAATGCCTTGTTGATGCTAGAGGTCAGAGGAGAATGGGCCGACTGATTCAAGCTGATAGAAGAGCAACTTTGACTGAAATAACCACTCGTTACAACCGAGGTATGCAGCAAAGCATTTGTGAAGCCACAACACGCACAACCTTGAGGCGGATGGGCTACAACAGCAGAAGACCCCACTGGGTACCACTCATCTCCACTACAAATAGGAAAAAGAAGCTACAATTTGCACGAGCTCACCAAAATTGGACAGTTAAAGGCTGGAAAAATGTTGCCTGGTCTGATGAGTCTCGATTTCTGTTGAGACATTCAGATGGTAGAGTCAGAATTTGGCGTAAACAGAATGAGAACATGGATCCATCATGCCTTGTTACCACTGTGCAGGCTGGTGGTGGTGGTGTAATGGTGTGGGGGATGTTTTCTTGGCACACTTTAGGTCCCTTAGTGCCAATTGGGCATCGTTTAAATGCCACGGCCTACCTGAGCATTGTTTCTGACCAGGTCCATCCCTTTATGACCACCATGTACCCATCCTCTGATGGCTACTTCCAGCAGGATAATGCACCATGTCACAAAGCTTGAATCATTTCAAATTGGTTTCTTGAACATGACAATGAGTTCACTGTACTAAAATGGCCCCCACAGTCACCAGATCTCAACCCAATAGAGCATCTTTGGGATGTGGTGGAACGGGAGCTTCGTGCCCTGGATGTGCATCCCACAAATCTCCATCAACTGGAAGATGCTATCCTATCAATATGGGCCAACATTTCTAAAGAATGCTTTCAGCACCTTGTTGAATCAATGCCACGTAGAATTAAGGCAGTTCTGAAGGCGAAAGGGGGTCAAACACAGTATTAGTATGGTGTTCCTAATAATCCTTTAGGTGAGTGTATGTTCTTTTGTGAACATCATATTTCATATATAAAAAAAAATAAAATAAAATGTTTTTATTTGTGGACAGCGGACAAAACCAAATGAGTTGCATGAACAAGAACAATCTGAAGGATGATGATGGCAGCATCACAACGGCTGGGAAGGCGGATGAAGGCAGATGAAGGCTGCAGCAGAAAAGGGCCCCCAGTTGTCTTGGATTCTGACCCCAATCTGTCAAGGACCGTGTGGTGGCTGTCTGTGCACCAGTCTCCCCGCGCTAAACAAAATCACACACAGGCGTCCTCTTTGGGAAACCACCCTAACACCTCGGTTTAAGTCCTATGGCAACCGGGGGCAGGATTGTGAGATCTGGAAGCCCCTAGTCATAAACTGGCATATAAGGCGGTGAGTGCTAGACTCAGTCGCTGGGCTCTTGGAACGAGGCAGAAAGAGCCCTTCGGCAGCTGCACACATGACTGAGCAGCCCTCTTTAGGATCCACTCTGCTCACCCCACATGAGGAAGGGGCTAGAAAAGGTGTCCTAAAAATAGCCTGCCTCAAACCTACCGACGGGATAACCACATCCAGAGGGATCACCATTCGCGGTCAGAAACACAAAACTATGAACTTTGGAGCCTAGAATGTGCGCAGACTGATGGATAGTGCAACCAGTGATAGACCGGAGAGTAGAACTGCAATCATCGCTAGAGAACTGAACAGATACCGGATTGACCTAGCCGCCCTCTCCGTTATACTTCTCAGCAAGTGTGCTCAGTATGACCTCACCATCACTAACACTCTCTTTCGCCAGAAAAACAAATTGAAAGCATCTTGGAGACACCCCCGCTCCAAACAGTGACATCTCATTGACTATGTCATTGTACGAGCCAGGGACTGCCGTGATGTGAACAGGAGCTGCTGAAGGACAACGAGTCCATTAATGCCCGATGGAAGGAGCACTTCCAAGAACTCTCCTCAACAGTGACAGCACAAAGGAAATATACATTATCAAACACATCCCCCAAAGTCCCATCAAAGAAGACATGGGGGAACCTCCAACTATAACAGAGGTGCAAGACGCCATCAGGAGCCTTAAGAACAACAAGGCCGCCGGTCCAGATGGGATCCCAGCTGAGATCTTAACCCTCTGGGGTCGACAAACGCGCCGGCGAGTTTTGCTGGATTTTATGCACATAGTAGCACAATAGACTTAAATTACTCCGTCATTTATGGTCATACAGAAAAAAGAAATATGAAAAAAGAATCTGTGAGATGTCTACTTTTGTATGTGTCCACTTACAATCAAAACAAAACATTTTGCTTTTGTAAAACAAAGAAAATAAACAGTGTGTGCTTTCTGCCTCTCCGTCTCTGTGAACTTTTTTTCTTGAGCACGTCTATAAACTGAAACAAAACTCAGCGAATACTTGTCACACATTTATGAGTAATATATCTTTATAAACATTTAAGTGTGTACTTTTAAATGATCTGATTCAAAACGAAAAGAAATATTCTCTGTTTAAGTAATTTGTATAAAACCAACAAGATTGCTCATTAGTATTAATGTGACCACATCCACGCGCGCAAAAGAGATTGACATGCAAATCATCCACGCGCTCATTCCCTCAAAAACAAAGCATCAAACTTCATCAGTCCTCTGCTTTTCGTTGAGTTTGGAAGACACGCTGTGAGCTTACATTGGATTTACCTCAGAAGAAGAATGACGCGATTTGAAGACAAGAAAGATTTTAAGGTAAGAAATGTATTCTGAATTATATTAGTTAGTGTTATTGTTGCATAAACTTCACATTGCAGTTGAACTGTTGCTAGACTAAAATGTATGAAATCGACGGAAACATGTTGAAATATGAACTATAGACAGGCAGGCTACCTTTCAATGCGAAATTTATATACATGATAATATATTCGATAAAACACAGCATGATATACAAGTAGGCTAGTATCAGTGTTTATTCTAATATGGTGAATATTATAATGTTTAGAACCGTGTTTACTGTTAAATACTGTGTTTGTAACGAATGGAAACATTTGAAGTAACATATCCATATATTTTCTCTAGTGTAGTGTACTGAAGTGTTCCTTTTTAACGATTTATAGGCCGCATATACTATAGGCTATTGTTATTATTATTTTATGCAGCCCTACATGTATTTGCCTACAAGGCACAACAAATCTGGTGTTCATTTTATAGTTAGTATATATATAGTAATTTGTAAATCGCAATTTTAACCAGAAAAATCTAAAATGTATTCCCAAAATCGTGCAGCCCTATAGTTTTATTTTAGCCCTATATAATTTTTTTTTTTTTTTTTACAGTAACCAGATGCCACTGAGGAGTCCTGCTGACTTAAACATTCATATGAGACTGTACATAAACATGGTAAAATGAAAAATCAAACACCATGGAAATGGCAGGTATGTACTATGTTTCAAGAATGGCACAAATGTATGTGACTGTCCAAGTCTCTGTCTTTATATCAGTGTGTTCAATAATGTGCTTTTTTGTCCTTTGTTGTGTATCTTTGGATTATGTTGTGTTGTAAATAAATCCAAACAATCAAAAAGCTATTCTTTTTTAAATCTCTCATTCTTTGTGCAAGGTTCCTCATAATGATAGGGCCTGATAGCACCTGATAGGGCCATTATGGGAGGGTCTTTGTCTTTCTCAGGTGTGAAATACATCAATATTCATGATGATTCACGCCTCCTCGCATAATATTCAATAGCAAATATTCTTGGCTACGTGATACAATTTTCAAAAGTCTTGTGAAGAAATAATCAGTATGGGTTTCATGACCTTATTTCAGTGACAATTTTCTTTCTTTTTTTCACAAACCACGCATAAACGTAATTATCTCAAAACTACAAAGTTTTACATACATGCTGCTTACATATTTTTGTAGCAGAGTTTGTGCTGAATACAGTGTAATCAGACTTTAGCCATGAAAATGTCACAAGTAACAGAAATAAGCACAAATGTCAGAGCATGTCAGAACACCTCCAGGGCCCAGAAAACACCTCAGACCCCAGAGGGTTAAAGGAAGGTGGATCAGAGCTCCTATACCACATTCATGCCCAACTCCTCAAAGTCTGGGAAAAATAAGTACTTCCCTCAGAGCTCAGGGACGCTCTAATAGTGACCATATTCAAGAAGGGGGACAATGCTGAATGTGAAAATTACAGGGGCATATTGCTCCTGTCGACAATAGGCAAAGTCCTTGCTCGTGTCCTTGCAAACCGACTGCTACCACTGTCTGAGGGAGTACTCCCAGAATCATAATGTGGCTTTCGCCCATACAAAGGTACAGCAGCAGACATGATATTCACAGCATGGCAACTACAGAAAAAGTGCCGTAAACAAAGACAGCCTTTGTACATAGCCTTTATAGACCTGACAAAGGCTTTTGACATGGTGGACCGCCAGGCCTTGTGGAGCATACTATTAAGGTACGGCTGTCATGACAAGTATATCAGAATACTAAGGCTTCTACATGATGGCATGTCGGTCACAATGCTCAGCAATGGTGGCTCCAAGTCTGAACCTTTCACAGTGGAAACGGGTCAAACAGGGATGCATCATCGCACCCACCCTGTTTGCCATCTTCATTGCAGCCATACTCCACCTCATTGGCGAAGAGCAAAGTCAATCATGTATAGAACCGATGGCAGACTCTTCAACCTTAACAGGTTCAAGGCCAAGAGCAAAGTCAACTACACCACCATCACAGAGCTCCAGTACGCGGATGATAACGTCATCACAGCACACTCCTAAGAAGACCTCCAGGGCATCCTGAATGCCTTTCCCTAGGCATACAGAGCCCTGGGCCTAAAATTAAACATCAAGAAGACCCAGGTCCTATATCAATTTCAACCCAACCAGCCAGCTTCCCAGCCCACCATAAAAGTGGACAACATCACCCTTCTTTCCTCAAAAGCTGACATAGACTCTGAATTAACCATCGCCTGAGTTGTGCCAGTGGAGCCTACGCCAGACTTAGGAAAAGAGTCAGCTGGGAGGACAGACGCACCAACATGACCAGCATCACCACTACAATAATGCAGTACCAACTTCGATGGAGAGGCCATGTCGTCTGCATGCCCAATACACATCTCCCCAAACAGATCCTGTACTCCCAGCTGAAGGAAGGTACTCGAGCAACTGGTGGGCAAAAGAAACGTTACAAGGACAATATTAAGGCCATTCTGAAGAAATTCCATATCACATCAAGCAACTGGGAACTCACTGCACTGGACAGGAGCTCCTGGAAGAAATCCGTGCAGGAAGGTGCAGCATGCCATGAAACAGAACTCAGCCGTGCCGCAGAGACAAAGCGACAGCTTCGCAAGGAGAAAGACAAAAAGGCTCAACCACCAACAACAATCACCACTTTCTCCTGCCCACACTGCACCAAAGTATGTGGATCACGGATTGGCCTCTACAGCCATCTGAAGACCCACAAGTAGACGACCCAATGGAGAGGACAGTCATACTTGCTTCGAGTGACCGCCGATGATGATGACTGGCCTTATTCAGAGCTGTACTACTCTTCTAATGCCTCGATGACATTCAGAGAAGCCAGCTATAGACATCACAGGTTCTCTTAAAATTTCAAAACAGAATTTTTACACCTTTAACCTTCTCGAATCACTATGTGAACACTGTTGACAGCCAATAAAACTTTGACAACAAGTCATCAACAGGCTGTCTATCACTCACTCCTAACAAACATAATACAGTGAGATTTATGAATAGGTTTTTAAAAACGTTTTGCTTTGCTTTACTTTATATATATATATATATATATATATATATATATATATATATATATATAAGGTATTTATACTGGACTGCTCATATAGATTATAAGAAAGCTTTATTATTGTGTATTACTGTGTGAAACATGGTTGTTGTTTTTTAAACTGCAAACATGTGTGATTACTTTCCTCAGTGCTCTCTGTGCTTGGCCTGTTGCCGACCCCTGCTGCACATGGACGTTTCTGAATGGTTTGTGGATACATTTATGTAGTTGTTGTGGAGTTACGTTAATTCATCTCATCGACTAGCCTGTACCGTCATGTTAATCTATAAACTGTTGTATAGGTGCTTGTGTGTGAACTGTTTTAGGATGCCCACAAAGCCAGAAAATATATGCTGCATGGAGATAGAGCAGGTATCGTTTTGTTTATAGTTATAATGTTGGACTGCTGCTTCTCACTCAGGGCGGGATCTAGAGCAGATCGTCACCAGTCATGGGTGGGGTTTCCCTACTCTTACTTAGGAGATTGATAATGATATATGGGGATTATAATAAAAGTATTGGGTGTATTTTTCCATTATAGGCTGGTTGCTTACACACACTGTGGACACACACCTGTGTTCAAACACCTTATAAAAGTGAATTTTGCATAATAGGTCCCCTTTAAAGAAAGTTTACCCCTTTAAAGTTCTCTTGTCCTCTCTCTGCCCTGGAGGTAAAGTAATCCCTATATAGTTTCATGAAGGTAATCATGTACTCACTAATACATACATTGTTAGAATTTGATCTGCTCTGAATGACTGTATAAAAAGATTATTATATCCTCATGTTATTGTTCCACCTGAATGAAGCTAATGTTTTAGGTGGGTCCTGATAAAATATAACCTTGGGGGAAGGTTGTTTGTTCTTTGTAATGGTGCAATTGCAGGGCATGTTTGGACTTATGAAAGGTGTGTGCCTATGCTTGAAGATTTCAGGAATGTTCAGACGAGATGATGCATCCCGGATTGATGACTGACCTGAAATCAAAATTTGACACATTCTTAGGAACAGAGGGATTCAAAAAATCAGTTTTATTTCTCCACATCATTCACATGGCAGAAAATAACTATGTTTGCAACAATTCTGGAATTATCTGGTACTGTAGCCTATTTGAATATTAGAAATTACATTGACTGATTTTACATTTGCTAATTAAGTAATAATGTTTACATATTGCAAATTATTCTCAGAGTTGGGTCCTTGAACTCAGTATCTGTCATTCGGATGTGTGGAGGAAACTTTATCTTCAATACAATTTCTCAATTCATGAATGAGTGAATGAGGCATTTATATAGCGCTTTCATATGTACTTCTGTACACCCAATGCACTTTACAATCATATCAGGGGATCTCTCCTCAACCACCACCAGTGTGCATCATCCACTTGGATGATGCGACAGCAGCCACAGTACAACGGTGCCAGTACGCTCACCACACACCAGCTATAAGTGGAGAGGAGAGAGAGTGATAGAGCCAATTCAATGGATGGGAATTATTAGGAGGCCATGATTGAAGAAGGCCAATGGATGGAATTTGACCACAGAGAGTCAGGACCTCGGTTTAACATCTCATCCGAAGGGCGGGATTCATGACTCCTGGTGTTCATTTTCCATACTATACTGTTACGTGCCACGCGCACAAACATGGAGAGCGACACCTGTAAATAGGTAGTAAATTTTCTAACTAATTTTATGTCGTCTTTCCTGGAGTTAAAGGTCCCATTCCATGGATTATTTTTATTATTTTATAATGTTTCCAGGGGTGCCCTTATAATGTTAGTATGTTTTTTAGATCAAAAATTGTTATAATTTAGAAATAAAAGGCATATTTCCTAGCCTGATTTCATTCCCTGGTTTGAACACTCTGTTTGAAGGGGCGTGTCTGCTGTGAGACTTCAGTGTAAACGCCCTCTGCTGTGATTGGCTGACATGCTTGCATATGAAATATCTGGCATTACATGTGGAACTATCTGGAAAACTTTTACTATTACAGCTATTATACGTTTTTACTATTACAGCTATCTGGATTAACGAATCATGATAAGTTTTTTAAGTATTCAGATCTATTACCATCACATAAAAGGTTGCAGTGATGAGCACTGAGCAGATGACAGTCTGTTGATCGCGTGAAAGATCTTATCATTGCAACGAAGTTTCTGCACTATCACTAATGATTTCACCAATGCAAACATGAGGCATATAAATACAGTAAGAGCTTCGTTGTGCAGTGTAACAGCGTCATTGATTTCATAACGAGTTTTGGCAAGTGTCCAGATAAACTCGCGCTGTGTGATTGATAGCTTGGGCGATTGGAAAGGGATTGTTCTTTGATCGCTTTCTGTATATTAATCACAGTTTAAGTAAGATTATTTTCATCCTACTAAGAGAAACGAACGATGTGAAGAGTGATCGCCACTTCCATATTAAATCACTACTTACCGCTTGCTGGAATATAGTTGAAATAGTCCCCTTCGTCAGTATGAAACGCTGAGAGAAGTCTGCTTGATATTATTCCAGGTTAGAAAAACAGTCCGTGGTGAAATGGACAGAGCAAACTAACAACTTCGAATTAAACTTTTGCGGTATCCGATTATAGATAAACATCAACCACGTCTGTTGACATTTCGCCATCAATACGCCTGTGTTCCTGTGGGCGGAGGTTACGGTTCTAGTGACATCATTAAAGCAGGATGTAGAGCGGTGTAGTCCAATCCAGCCGTTTTTTGTAGTCAACTTCTGTTAAATAAAATATCTCGCTTGGCATTGAACTTTGAGCTTTATAATTTTACAGATATTATTCATACTCTAACAACAACATTACACACTAACTAAAGTTTGAAACATGGGATCACATAGAACGGGACCTTTAAATAACAAACAAAGATACAATTCTTACCTCCCTGCTGACCAATAAACAGGAGAAAATTATATAAAATAAAAGGGCCTCGACCTCTCACACAGTCTCAGTAAAATTGCAGACTAGTTTGGACTTTTACCGGCCTATACCGCTAACAATTCGAACCGCTCACAAGGAGCTCACACATGAATAGAAACACAACTCAGCCAACTGGCATTAACACACCACTGTTTAGGTAGAAGCTCGTACACACACGGGCTCTACCACACAAGAAAGCAGGAGGGAGAACTCAATGAGCAGGCCTTCCACACAGCTTATATCCATGCGTTGAGTTGCATCAGCCCCGCCCATTAAAACAGCTGCACCTGATACACTCAAATGAGGGTGGAGCGACAGGGAGAGAGAGAGAAAAAAACACATGCACACACTTGCTCTGAACAATATAAATGAAACACAAAATTTACGTTCCGACACGTAACAATACTCTAGTCTATCTTAAGACCAGCTGTGTTTCCAACAGTAGGCCTAGTTCTGGAAAAATGTGTGATGGGTAGTGCAGGATTTGAAGCCAGACCCTTTAATGTGTATAATGAACATGGGAAGGCATTTTTCCACAATACAATAATTAGAGTTATTCGTGTCATGTGGCACTGGCATATTTGCTATTCAAAGTGTGGTTTATCACTAATAAAAGTGACATTTAATAAAGTCTTTAACTATTCAAAACTATTTTGTGTATTACAAACAGGGATCGAACGTGTTCATGACGATCTTTTACATTCAAGTTACCTATAAAAAGTGAATTGATTAATTGAATCTGGAGAAGTAATGCAATAAAGCATCTCACCTAGAGCATACCCAAAACGCCCCTTTCTCCTTGCATTTTGTGCACAAATACCCTCACAATGTCTGTAATGTCCATCTGACGTGCTAGCTGGCTCTTAATACTGAGAATCGCAAGTTCGGAAAGTCTGTCCTGGCTCATTGTGCTTCTCAGGCAGGTTTTTATTAGTTTCAGTTTAGAAAAAGACCAATCGCCACTTGCCACTGTGACAGGGATGGTTAAAAAAGCTTCAAAGCAGTAGCCATGTCTGTGACACTTCGTAGAATAGATGTAGCCTATGCTTCAGAATCAGCAGCTCTACCAGATCTTTAACTGCACCCATTTAAATATTTTTTTATTTCGGACCACAGGGCGCTTGAAATGAAAGCAACTGTGATGAACATTTGGGTGAAATGTCATCGCTGTAGGTCACTGCAAAAGCTCATCATCAGTTGCATGTATGAGTTCACTTGGACGTAAAAAGCGGAATCGTCTCGCTATTGTATCCAAACCTTTGAAATGTTAAGCTGGGAAACAGCTGTATCGATGCAAGCTTTAAAAAACCCTACTTTGAGCATCATCTCGGGGTCTGTGAGACGCTGGTCCTCACTGATTTCATCGAAGTGGCGCTTCACATGCCATGCGCGTTTTTGAGTGAAATGACAGCTGATGCCCCAGGATGCAGCAAGGCCTTGTGCTGTGGTTTTGATGTCCCCAAACTGATCTCTTAGCGGTGATAAGGTGTTGCAGGTATTTTCGAGTAAGGTAGCTGCTTGAATAAGATCCACATCTTTCTTCTGCAGTACATGTGAAACTACATTGACCTTCTCCAAATCTTATTCCTGAATCACAAGCATCATGGCAAATTCAAATATTTCCATTGATTTGATAAGTCCAGTCGCCTCTGTAAGTTCTTCAGAATTTTTTGACTGTAGGCCGATTTTGGTCAGTGCCTTTAGGATGTCAACGAAAACGTAGTATGTGGAGAGCATCGCGCCTCGATGCACATCGCGTGGGACAAAGTCTTTTCAGTGTTGGCTGATTTTTCAACATTTCCTAACTTTTGATGCTTTGGCTGAAGAAAACAAAGTCTCTGGACCCCGTCATAGAACTCCTTGATCACTCTGATATGCTGACAAGCATAATTTAACACCACATTCAAATTATGCGCTGCACAATGTATGTATACAGCATTGGGCTCCATGTCTAGGATCCATCTCTGCACCCCAGAAGAAATTCCACTCATGATACTCGCCCCATCATATACTTGGCCTCTGCATTTTTTAAGCGACAGACCCTTACTTTGGATGAAATCAAGGATTTTTTGTTGGAAACCCTGCTGTTGATCGGTGATATTCTGGAATCCGAGAAAACTCTCAGTGACATCCATGCCAAGTGGATTATCATTTTCATCTTTTCGAACGGTAACGTATCTGAAAACTTGACTGAGTTAATCAACTATGCTGATATCCTGAGTAGTGTCCATTACGATTTAATAGAATTCTGCCTCCTTTATCTCAGACACAATCTGGTCATGCACCTTCTGAGATAACAACACAATCAATTCATTCTGAATTGCTGGGATTAAATAATTGATGTGGCTTTTTTTATCCAGCAACTCTCGCTACACTGGGTCATACCGGGCTAACAACTCAATCACTGACAAAAAGTTCCCATTGTTTGGGCCATTCAAATTTTCATTATGCCCTCTGAATGCCAGATTACATGAGGCTAATGTCAGAGTGACGTCAGTGATTCTTGTTAGCACTTGAGTCCAAAAATTAACCTGACTCTTAATTCGTTGTCAAGTTGTACATCAATTGTAAGGTTGTTTTTTCCACATACAGTATCATATGCAAGCTGCGATATGAGAATGTGAAGATTTGTGTTTCTTTATTTTGCCTGAAAGGCCCTACCAGTCATTAATTACCACAGTCCATGATGGATGATGGGACGGTCATCTCCTTGTAACGAGGTTAAATGTTGTGGGAAGAAGGAGGCGGGAACCAGCGAACATTCAAACACATTTTAATAATAAAAATAAAACAAATACAAAACGAAAGTAAAAGACAACAGTCCCTCACGGACGACTGCTGTCACAATAAAACAAAACACAACACAAGTTCAAGACTGTCCTCTCTCGCTCTTCACTGTCGTCGCTCCTCCTTTTTGCTTCGGCTCCTCCGTGAGAGATACGCGCAGGTGTCGCTCATCAGTAATCACGCCACCAGCCTCGTGCCGCACTCTCACGGCCCTCTGCCTCGTCCTGCTCGCCACACTCCTGTCTGTAAAAAGCCAGCATGGCTCAATAGGCGTGGTCCATATTTGGCGAGTAACACAACCATTTTCAAGGAACCAGACACATTTTAGAACGTTTCGAATAAAAATCTTTCGAAAAGCATCTGCCATTTTTGTTTCAGGTATAGGTTCCCTCTGGTTTACATGGTCCAAGGTTAAGTATTGCCCTCTTCACACTTGCATCGGTTAAATCAACGGGAAAATTCGCACTGTCTGTTGAATAATGTGTACATGTCGCTGTTAACTCCGCTGTAATAGTTGCGCTGCTGTGACAGTCATCGGCTGGACTGTGAGATCTGCTTTTGGTAGCTGAGTCGATATCTGGTGGGTCACTTAGCAAAGCCGCACCCATGTTAGAGGTAGTAGCGTCCGTGCTGACACCGTTAACTTCACGCTCCCCAGTACTTGTGTTTGTAGCTGCCTCCCGCTGATTTGGAAGAAATATAGATTAAATCTTCGGTAGTTTTGCATGTGGAGTTTCGGTAGTTTTTTACCAAAATAAAATGAAAATGCCGATTTAAAAGAAAATGCTCTTTTCATTCATTCGGTTTTGGGCTCCACTGAGATATTTTCTTTAACTCATTTTTGCACTCATACGCTTCATTCATAAGCTTCCCTCTCAAAGCAATTTAGACAAGACTCGATTTTAATTGGATAAAAACAACAACAACAAAAGGAAATTGTGATCAGCAAACACGGGTAGGTGGCAATTAGTACCAAAATAAAAGTCCTATTTAGTCACGTCATAAAAAAAAGCTTTCGTTATTTTATTAGTGGTGCAGGTATGACGTAGCCTGGAAATCCAGACCTAAATCTAAAAGATTAATGGTCTGGCGTCGACTAATGAAAATCGCCCAGCTCGAGGGGCGGCACCAAGCATGCATTTGAAAATCTCACTGCACGCAATTGGATAACACTACGACCAATCACAACAATAAACCCCATACGCTACCAGCGGAGCTAACTGGTAGATTATACTCTTACCGTATCTGGTTGGCAAAACAGCAAAAACGTCCTTCTTGCAAAGGAACGATTCGAGCGCCGTCTTCTGTTCCTGTTTTAGATAAAAAGCCAAGTCTAACTCGTTCATTGCAGCGGCCAAAACCGTTTCAAACAATTGGTATTCATCCATAGCCATCTTGCAATGTTTACTAATGACTTCCTTTGTAGGCCAACCGGCAGTTAGAATCACACTGGGTCCCTCAACAAAAACCCAAAAGGATTTTTCCATAAGCTTTTGGATTATCGCAAAAAACAAGCTCTATGATCAACAAATGTTTATGATACTTACACGTTTTGTCCATCAAAATAATTTTTACAGATGAACACAACTTTTATGAATTTTGATGCCTAAATGTAGTTGCCAGAAGTTAAAAGCTAAAAGGAGGCTATAAACGAACTACACCACGGTCGCTTAACTTCAACGTCACCATCACTAAGCTTCCGAACAACTCTTTCAGTTATTATCTAAAAACAGTTTCCCAGAACATTTAGTCTAGTCTAGTTTATAAGAGCACAATTATAATCATGAGGCTGTAAAAGCAGATTGATTTTACCTTTTTGGCATGATGATTTATAATCTCCCCGACAGCCTTGCATTTAGCCACTTGTTAGCAACCGCCTTTTTCAAGACACATAACAGGTTAAAAAATGTAGGGTAGGGCGAAAAACTCTCATTTTCTCCTCCAACTTCAAAATCATCCGACATTGTTTTACCGTTTATTTATTAATTTTTTATTGTAAATGGCGTTTGATTTAGTCTTTGCATGTTCGCTTTGTAAACACTAGGTGACCTTTAAAGGCCATGTTGCAGGGTTTTTTTTTCATCGAATTTGTGCAGTTTACTTGTTGGTAATAAACATTTAAACTGTTATCCATTGTATTTTATGTTGTTGGGTATCACAAAACGCAATATAATACGAAAAAGTAGGCTATCTTACAGCGGTTTGCAACGATTCTCCTTTCCGCCACAATGCATTCCATTACGTCACGTTGGGGAGAGAATATTCCAAAGCCCGCCTTGAGAGCGTTGAGAGTGACTAGAGAGACGAGTAGTAGACGAGCGATTCAGATAGCGCAGATTATACAACACATCTCTAGTCACCTATAACTGTTTAAGCTGGTTCATAAGACTTCGTGTAAAAAGAATGGTAAAGTAAACAAACAATTAACATACTCGTGCGTGCCGGCTTGAAGGGGACCATGATCCTGCGTGAAATGGGTTTATGCTATCTTCAGCACAAACGGATTCAGGCAGCATGCAAATCCTGGATGCTGAGTGAGGCACGTCACACATCTGGTCGCGGGGTGAGCTCCTCGACCAGCGACCAAAACGCACTCACTTACAGCACAAGCTTTCCAACGCAGTTTCCATGGGACGGCACCGCCGGCGCCCACACAAGCACCTGCCAAACAGCGACAGACACGCGGCGGCTGTGTTTGCAACATTTTCACCGGAGGAAGAGGTAAACGCTTAGAAACACTTGGCAATGATGCTGTTACTGGAGCTAGTAGGCTACCATCAAAACGTGGGATAACTAACGTTAATCATTAATGTGTTTACCACGTTGGGGGAAATACTTAATTAGGGATTATCTGGAGGGGGTGGATAACGTTAACAGGTGGGACTGGCAAATTAGCTCATAGCTAGCATGATGCCTTCTATTTCTAGATGAAGACAAAGTTTACCGGTACTTATCTGAACTAATGTCATGATCACTGCCACTAGATATAAAGAAAACGTTGATTTTTCACTCATTTTTCCCAGTCAGTCGCCATAGTTCTAATACAAACTGTATTGGCTGAGGCTACCTTTCCTCCGCTTCCCCCAACGTGACGTCATCACCGAATTGCGTAAAAAAACCCGTTCATACCAAAAAACGTAAAAAACTGGTCTTTAAGACCATTTTTGAGACATTTTAAAAATGGTATACATATCTTGAGTGATTAATGTACCCATTGATCAACAGTGGTGGTTAACCTGCAACATGGCCTTTAAATGTGATTACGTAATGCGTGGCGCATCGCAGAGCTACTGCAACACGAGAATTTGTGGTTAAAAAGTAGGCTACATTTTTCCTTTTTTTTGAATATGACAGATCATTTGGCTAGATAAAACCCTTATTCGTCGGCTGGGATCATGTAGAGCCCTTTAAAGCTGCATTGAAACTGCAATTTGGACCTTCATACCGTTGTACCCCACTATATGGAGAACAATCCTGGAATGTTTTCCTCAAAAACCTTTTTTTTTTTTTCGACTGAAGAAAGAAAGACATGAACATTTTTGATGACGTGGGGGTGAGTAAATAATCAGGAAATTTTTATTCTGAATTGAAGTAATCCTTTAAATGTGCATTAATTTAAAACATTTACACCATTAAATTACTATATGATGATGTTAGTTATCAATAACTAACATGTGTCAGATAATTAGCTATTGAAAGAGTGGAAAATGTTTCTCCTTTAGCCTGCTTTTTTCTCCTTTCCCCTGGTTTTCATGCATTTGTTAGCCATAGTGTGGAGATTGTAAACAGTTTATTAAATACTTTTGAGTACATTTTGGCCCTGTTCAACAGATTTTATTACTAATATAGATTGTGATAAAATAGTGTTTGGGATATCAATCATTCATTTTTAAGAACTACACAACACTTTTTTGTTCAAGATAAGATTATTCATTGTTGTTTTTCCACAGATCACAGTCACATGGAAGGTGCACATTCCAATGTGACTAATGTTTGTTATTCTCTGTATCTGTGGTTCTGTAAACAAGAAATCATGAATTGCAAGTAGACAAACAGTGCTTGGTTTAATAATTATGGTTCTTTTGTCTTACCTTCTCCTTTTAGCCTTTCTAATAGGAGAGGCCCGCAAACAGGAAGTCACATATATACCGTCCTAAGGGGGAGTTGAACTGAGAATGTTTCTGCATTAAATGCATGTGTTTCTAAATGCTTATAGATTTTTTGTAGTTGAAATAGAGCATGGTGAAGAAGATGCTTGTATTGATGTTTGTAGAATAAAGTGGAAATGTTCCTAATATTAATTTTAAACTTAGAATATCCAGTTTGTGATTGTCTTTGGATTGTTTGAATTTAGGGGGAGGAGCCTGATCTATAAAAACAGTCCAAATGTTTGATGGAGACAAAGAGGGTGTTTGTCGGGCCTGTAGCCAACTTTTGATATTCTTTGAAATATCAAGATGACTGCTAAAGGGCATGCTGGTCCTCAACGAATTACCAGAGCACATCCTGTTTTGTTCTCAGAGGGAGAAGAGGATACAGTGGAAGCTCAGGTTGGTGATTGGGAGCTGGGGGCTGCTGCACATGAACAAGCCATTTCAAAAATGTTCGACCAAGTGAATATTCAAGATGTTGAGACTGAACCTGTTGTAAGACCCAAGACTGGGAAAGCTAGTACTCCTCGAGATGATACAGACAATGTTGAGGTTGGACAGGAGTTTTTGATGAAAATGAGAGATTTTATGCGACAACAACAAAGAAATTAGAAGATTTTGTTTGAAGAACTGCATGACTTAAAGGCCAGCATTTTTCAAAAACCTAGAAATGAATGGGGATTTGAAGAACAAGTCAGTCAACATACTCACCACCCCTTACCTACACCAAGGACTTTTCCACCACCATTAAGAGGTATGTCCCAAGCTCACCCTGTTGACAATATCAGGGCTCGAAATTAACTTTTTTACTTGGTAGCACTGGTGCTCCCAACTTCAAAAAGTTAGGAGCACCAGCAAAAATTTAGGAGCACCCACCAAAAATTAAGGAGCACCACAACTACAAATTATATATTAACAAATTTTATTTCATCCTGTGGCCAAGATTCAAAATTTGGTCTTCTGGCTCTATATCATCTCACCCCGATGATATTGGCACATGATTTGTCATTTGACATAAATTTAGTGAAGGCAAGCTCTTCTTTGGCGATGGTGTATGCGGTGTTATATTCATAGACAGTATGGTTATATTTGACGTATCCTGCCGATTAAAAGCCTTAATAATTGAACCTGATTTGTTTGCCACACACCTGTCCCTGCATTTTTTGCTTGGCACTTGGCACTCTATTGCTATTAATATGCTGTATTAATCTTTGTTAATCTTAGTTAATAAAAATACAGCTGTTCATTGTTCATTAATGTTACTTCACAGTGCATTAACTATGTTAAAAATAAAATAAAATAAAATAAAAAAAATCAATAATGTATCGTTTTTTTAATAGTACAACTGTGTTAACTAGAATTTAATAAGTGGAACATTATGGTACCGATTTGTTATACACCGATTCAGACGTCTCGTGAGTGTGTTGGACAGATCAGTTGTTCATTAAAGTGAATCGGTTCAAATGAGTCATTAGTTCGCGAATCGGAGTGTCATTAGTGGAAGTGTAGCATACGGCAAGCGTTGTGTGATTATCCCGGTAGTTTATTTTTTAGCACAATTCACACTCCACGGTAATTTAGGAGAAAAAAAATCTCCGAATGCTCCACGTGAAACTTCGGTCTTCCGCCCTTTTTCTATCGTGTCAAATGATTTTGATTAATATGCGCGAGGGAGAGAGAGAGCAAGACAGCGCTCGTGTTGTTTGAAGACGTGAGAGTGCGCGCGCGCGGCCGGGGCTTTCTCTCGTCAACCGCAGCAGTCACTCACGCACCGATCAAAGGCTTTGGCGGCCGCCAAAAAAAATCAATGCAGGAAAAACCCCGGGATTGGTTATATAACGTTGGATAGAATGACGGTCCGGCCATCGCGTATCAGCGCACATAAGGTACACACTGTGAAGTAATTTGCAAACGTTTTTTAGAGAAATGAAAACAGGTCGCACCACAACCATTATTTGCACTCGCACAAATGCTCCCAAATATATTTTTAGGTCGCACAGATTAAATTTCAGGAGCATATGCGACCAAAATGGTCGCAATTTCGAGCCTTGAATATACAAGCTATAACTGTACCTATACAGCTATATCACGGGCTGTACCTTATAGACGATATCATGAATCACGAATACCTGAATTTGTAGAGGGGGAAGATGTGGAGAGTTTCTTCATTCGTTTTGAAATTTGAACTATCCTGGGATGGATGAACAACGATCTGGTTTCTACGAGGACATCAAGACCGCATTACTGGCTAAGTACAGCGTAATGGAGGAGACATATCGCCAACGCTTCAGGAATATCTTGCCACACCATTAACTGGGTTTAACTAAAAAGAGCCCAACTAAGTTCCATTGGACGGGGGAATGTGAAGAAGCTTTCAAATCCCTTAAAGATCTGTTATGCCAAGAGCCAGTTTTGCAGAGTCCTAACTTTTCTAAGAGGTTTCTTGTGCAGGTGGATGCCTCTGACGTCGGACTAGGAGCAGTTCTGGCCCAAGCAAAATCTGGGAACGAAAAACCGTTGCTGTTTTTGAATAGAAAACTCTTTGATAGAGAGAGAAGATACTCTACCACAGAGAAGGAAGGCCTCGCTATTAAGTGGGCTGTGGACTCTATCAGATATTACTTACTCAGACGGGAACTCACAGTGCAAACTGACCACAGGGCATTGAAGTGGATGCAATCATTGCAGACTAGTAACTCCAGGATAATGTGCTGGTGTCTGGCTCTGCAACCATACAAGTTTACAATTGAGCATTGTCCAGGTAAGAAGAATATTATCACTGATTACTTATCCCGTTTACCTCACTAAGACAATCTAGAGGGGGTGAAAGGGAGAAATGGTGTGGCAAGAAATGCAGAAAATAAAGTGGCGATACCATCCAATTAAACCAAGAAAAGATCTTACTTGTTTCTTTGTTTGTGGTCTTGGAATATATTGAATGGTCTTGAGCTTCTCCACTTGTGGCTTAATCTGTCCATGGCCAAGGATACAAAACTTGTATGATGATGCTAATTAGTCATGGTTTTGTTTGCTTCCAGGTTGTGCTGTTTGCAGCGCAACAAAATCAACTGGCATCCTCACAAAAAAAAAAAAAAAAGTCCATATCTGGGGAGTGGGTGTACTCCAGTACCAAATGCAAACAGATCAACATCTCTGACCTCTTTGAGGAACAAGAGGAACTTTGATGACATGAGACATCCAGGGCACACGAAATAGCCCAGGAGCTCACTGAAAAGGGTGGACAGGATTTACTTGGACATTTTGTGAGATCTATGTCAAAGACTATATTGGCTGAGACAGATAAGCCGACCTTTCACTGACCATGAAAATCTCATTGAGCTTAAGGAAAAAAATGGTGTCAACATGGGCACTAGTCTGCACTCAAGGTACAGTTCTACAAAAATTGTGGAACACATAGCAAAAGAGATGCAGAAAAAAAGTTGTTCACAGTATTGTGTCATCTTCAAGCAAGTTGTCTGTTCTCATTGACGAGGCTACATCTCTCAGCCACAAATCTGCCATGATTGTCAACTTGAAAGCCTCAGTAAATGGAGCTACTCCTGAATTTGTGTTTCTGCAGCTGGTTGAGCTGGAGAGCCAAATGGCAGAGGATATAGAAGCAGCTCTACTTAACTGTTTGGACACTGCAGGCTTTAGTGAAGAGTGGCTTCAAAATAACCCAAAGGTTTCATTTGTTTCAGATGGAGCCAGTGTCATGTTAGGCAAGAACTCTGGTGTGGCAACCAGGCAGACTGCAAGGTACCCTAACCTCTTTACATGGCACTGCATGAACCACTGTTTGGAACTGGCTATATCTGATGCTGTAGATGAGGTTCAGGCAGTTCAACAACTTCAAAGTTGTTGAACAACTTCAAAGCATTCATGAAGAAGATCCATAATCTCTACAGTCAGTCCAATAAAAATTCACGGGAGCTTCTGGAAGCAGCACAAGAAGTGAGTTCACAAGTCCTGAAAATTGGCAGAGTTTTAAATACGCAATGGGTGGCCAGCAGCTTCAACTCAGTAGACACTTTGAAAATGCTGTGGGAGACCAAACAAGAAACGACAAAGAGAACAAACTTGCAAAGGCCTGGCACGTTGAATGCAAAGCAAGGAATTCCTGTGTGACCTTGGACTCATGTACGATGCGCTGTCTGAACTTGCAAACCTGTCTCAGCAACTCATTCAATCACACTTTTGAGAGCAGACCAGCTTCAGAAGCGCACCGTCAGAATGCTGGCATCATTCAAAGACACCCCAGGAGAGAAATCAGAGGATGCACTGACAGCACAGGCTTTGGGACATTTTGGGTCGGTTCCCCTGGAGTCAAATGCAAAGCTCACACCAATCAATGCAAAGCAGTTCCTACAAAGTCTGATCAACAACATGGAGAAGCGCCTCTGTGACGGGTGCGTAGCTGACCTCACATATTTAACTCTACCATGTTTTAAATTGGTTATTTTGAAGTTTAATTTTAACATGGTTTGTTACTTTATTTAAATCCCCTTAGTATAAGAAACAAACACAGGATACGTTAACAAGTTAAGTTTATTAAAGTTTGAATGTACAGAAGGGTGCACACTTCTTAGATTCTTCTTTGCTGTTTAAGGGGCCGATCACACCTGACGCGTTTTTTGCAGTGAGAGGCGCCTATTTTCAATTGGTTTCCTATGGCAGCGAGCGCTCTGCGTGCTGTTTATGTGCCTGCTGCGCCTCGCGTTTTTGAAGTTGAAAAAAAAAGCAACTCCGAGCGGAAAAAGCGCCCGACGTCATCGCGTTTTTTTCCACTGTCCAATCGATTGAATGGAGAGGCGGGCCTTCCGTTTTAGTGATGAAAGCTAGTTGCTTGAACGCCCGGAGAGTGCAATGATGGAGGATAAACTTGTGGTGCTCTCGCGGGTTACCAGGAGCTTAACGACTTCACGAACCATAACTACCACAATGTTAACAGAAAGTAAATAAAGTTAATAAAAGGCTGATTTGACGTTTACTTGACTGACAGGACAGCTGTTTCAGTGGTTGCCTAGCAACATAAAAATGCAGCGCACTGCTTGTTCTGTGTGATGGTAAGTGCTGTGCACCTCGCGTTTTCGAACCTGAAAAACGCGTTAGGTGTGATCAGGGCCTAACTCTACCTGAGTCCTAGATACCTCTGGTCCATGGAGTGAACGGCCGCATTCCATGTGTCAGCAAACAAAGAGAGAGGTGGGGATTCAGCCTCCAAACTTATGCTGTTCCAGAGGAAGTTGGACTGTACCATCATGATCCGTTTCGGAGGGGGATCTTTTATTTCATTTCATTCAGTTTAATTTTGGTTTGTTTGGAGTAGTTTTTGTATTGCGCTTAAAGTATTTGTTTGTATTATGTTAGGTACGATACAGTGGATATTTTGTTGCAAATATTGTTAATTGGGGGAACGTTTTATTTGATATTTACCTTTATTTTCGTTTGGTAGAGGCTAAAGGAGTATATCTGGTGAATATCAGAAGGGAGTCAGATTTGTCCAGCCATAGTAACATCATGTTCTGCTGACCTTAGTGGTTTTTGTTTTGTTGATATTTTGTTAACAGGGGAGATTTATTTATTTTCTACGCTATTTTTTGTTAGTTTCAGTTTAACTTCCATCTTAAGTCTTTGATCTTTATATGGACTTTATTTTGGAAATTATTTTCATTACATCTGCCCCTGTAAATAATTTTGGGAAGAAATAAATCTTCTCATCTACACTACCTGTCATGCCTGTTCTTGGCCACACCACCACAGCCTCTCATTTGAAGATGAAATGCTTCATGATCTCAGCGTTCTGGATACAGGCAACTGGCCATCAACACCTAGCATACGGCATGGTGAGGCACAAGTGAAACGACTTCAATCTTTGTGAAGAGCAAGCAGTTGATGGTATGAGACATTTCCTTGAGCATACAGACAATGAGTCTGTAAGCTTAAAAACCCTCATACGATGCATGCAGACCATCCACACTGCTGAGTGTGAAAGGGGCTTCAGTCTCATGTATGTACGGACAGAAGATCTACACTGCTGTTGTCCAATGTTGCGAATTTGATGATGATCAGCATCAATGTACATCAATGTAAGACTTCTTGAGCCAAGGAAGTATGTTACAACATGGCAGAAAAGCCATCGCTCTGCCACGCAAGCAAGGAGGCAATGCACACCTCAGATGCCTGAGTACAAACATATTTGGAAAGCTTTGTAGACTACCAGGCTGTTTTTGTTTTTTTTGTATGTTTTTTTTTGTCTTGTAACTGTTTTGCAGTTCCTGGATGCTTTCTCATGCATTTAAAGGGATAGTTCACCCCAAAAAATTTTTGTCATTATTTACTGACCCTCATGTTGTTCCAAACCTGTATACATTTCTTTCTTCTGTTGAACTCAAAAGAAGAAATTTTAAAGAATGTTGGTAACCAGACAGTTGACGGCATTGACTCCCATGATATTTTTTCCTACTATGGAAGTCAATGGCTAATATAAAAGGAAGAATATGTTACAGATTTTAACGGTTTAATTTATGCAAACAGTAGAAGTAGAAAATCAGTCCAGTCTCCCCAGCTGTAAATGTCATTGGCTGACATGTTGATAACACAACACATGCAGTAAGAATCATCTCAATTACATGTAGATGCATATTGTATGCATTCGTGAGTGTGGTGGTGCTTATGGGGTGTCACTCTGGGTGAGTGAGTTAGAGTCTGGGAGGGAAAGATCACAGTATAGCTACTCACTACAAAAAACTAGACTACACCACTGCATATATCCATACAGACCCTATGACCATTATTGGACATCACATGGCTTTTGGTTTAAACCAATAACATTTTATGTTTTTATAATATAGGCCTACTGCCTGGTCACTGAACAACCAATTACAATGACAATATGACCCATAACTGTGCATAATTTAGGCATTTCATAATAAGACAGGCATGGTTAACCAACTAAACAGGAGGAGCTCATGGTGGCATCATCAGCTTGTCTGCTAACGTAACCGATTTCCAAGGTCTGCGACAAAAATACTGGATAGCGGCTCGTTGCGCTCGCAGATTCTCGTTAGTATGAGCAGATCAGCAACGTGATCCGAACTTGTCTCGAGCAGTCATAGACGCTGCAATATTTGAGTTTGATATTATCGCCACGTGATATTGTAGTGTGAGCAATGAAACATGGTAAAATGCTCATGCAGCTTAATGTACATGTATGCAAGGTGACAATTTGATCATAATTGTTTTATACTAATATACTAACAAGTAATATATTTTTAAAATGTGAATATTAAGTGGTCTTTGATCTAGTTGTAACATTATGATATATTTTATTTAGCCTACCAGTTTTTTCTGAACAGACATGGACAGCCAGCCCGCATGTATTTCTGCCCAATTTTCTGTACATATGACTTGGACAGCGAGCATAGGCGGGTCTCTAATGTCTTGCATGAATTCATGTGATTTGAGAAAACTTTTTTTTTTCTTTGTTGGTCTAGGGTTGCCGTTGTCAAAAGATCTAGTAATTTGTGCACGTTAAATGCGTTGTGTTGTGTCGGGGAGTTCGGGGCACAACCTAATAAATTTTATTATTTAAAAAATAATTAAGTTAGATTAACCTTTTCTTTTTTTTTTTCTTTTTTTTTACACAAGCAACATACCCATCTCTGCTACAAATGAACACTTAAAGTTTTTTTTCTAGGACCTACCATTTTCATACAGTTGCACTGAAAGTGACAGAAGTGCAAATGTTACAACTTACCCCATATGCAGGGTTAATTGTAACAAACAGATGTAGTCAGGTCCGAATCTTCAAGATTGTGTAACCCTGTAGGCATTTTTGAGGAAAAGTTGTTATACCACATTTTTAGAAAGTTCAATGTCTCCTGAATAAGGATCCACCGTATAACATTGAAATAAGGGTCCCATTTTCTTGTAATTGTCATTGAAACAATAGGTGCATTATTCACAGCCGAAACACTACAGGTGGATAGGGTAAAAATTTTAAGTTATAGATATCACCATAAAACCTTTCCAGTTTTTCACTTACATAGAGACAGAAATTTTTTGTATTACAAGTTTTCTGAAATGTCATGTTTACATATGCAAATGAGGCATACCAGTATATATATATATATATATATATATAATTAGAGGGGCAGACATACCAGTGCGCGGATCTCCCTTTCGGGCTAGCCCTGTCTCTTCGCGTCTTCACAAAGGTTGTCGAGGCACCCCTTGTTCCTCTCGACGACTGGCTGATCCTAGCTCACTCTCGAGACCAGGTTTGCGAACACAGGGACCTAGTGCTGCGGCACCTAGCTTGTCTGGGCCTTCGGGTCAACTGGGAGAAGAGCAAACTCTGCTCCGTGCAGAGGATCTCTTTTCTTGATATGGAAATCGACTCAGTCGCCATGTGCGTGCAGCTTATGAGCGTGTGCGCGCAGTCACTGCTAATTTGCCTTCGTCAGTTCGAGGGCAAGAGTGCGGTTCCACTGAAACTATTTCAGAGGCTCCTGGGGCATATGGCATCCGCAGCCGCAGTAACGTCGCTCGGCTTGCTTCATATGAGACCGCTTCAGCTTTGGCTTCGCGATCAAGTCCCGAGGTGGGCATGGCAACACGGCACGCTCCGAGTCCCAGTGACTGCCGCCAGACCTTCACCCCGTGGACGAACCTCAGTTTTCTATGGGCTGGAGTGCCCATAGAATGAGTTTCCTGGCATGTTGTTGTATCAACAGATGCCTCCACAATGGGCTGGGGCGCCATGTGCAATGGACATGCTGCCGCAGGCTCCTGGACAAGACCCCAGCGCCTTTGGCATGTCAATTGCCTCGAGTTGCTGGCTGTACGTCTCGCCCTGCACCGCTTCTGTGCGTTGCTCAGGGGTCAGCACGTATTAGTCCGATCAGACAATACCGCCACAGTAGCGTACATCAACCGACAAGGTGGTCTGCACTCCCGCCGTATGTCGCAACTCGCCTGCCACCTCCTCATATTGAGTCAGAAGCATCTGAGGTCGCTTCGAGCCATTTATATCCCGGGAGACCTGAACCGTGCAGCTGATATGTCTCTGTTTCGGCCTCTCGCTGGAGAATGGGGACTCCATCCCCAGTCGGTTCATCTGATTTGGGATCAGTTCGGGGACGCACAGGTAGATCTGTTTGCCTCCCACGACTCTTGCCACTGCGACCTGTTTTATTCTCTGACCGAGGGCACGCTCGGCACGGATGCACTGGCGCACAGCTGGCCGCGGGGCCTCTGCAAGTATGCGTTTTCCCCCAGTGAGCCTTCTTACGTAGACTTTGCGCAAGATCAGGGAGGACGAGGAGCAGGTAATTTTGGTTGCCCCGTATTGGCTCAACCGCACCTGGTTCCAAGAACTAGTACTCTTCGCGACAGCACCTCCCTGGCCAATTCCTCTGAGAAAGAACCTGCTTTCTCAGGGACAGGGCACCCTATGGCACCCTCGTCCCGATCTTTGAAACCTCCATGTGTGGTTCCTGGACGGGACGAGGCAGGTTTGAGTACCCTACCACCAGCGGTGGTGGCTACCATCACTTCCGCTAGACTAGAGCATCATCCACGAGACATGCCTATGCGTTGAAGTGGAACCTCTGTCAACTGGTGTTCTTCTAAACTTAAAGAACCCACGAAAGGCCCGATCAGTGTCGTGCTTTCCTTCTTGCAAGAAAGCTTGGAGCGAAGGTTGTCTCCCTCCACCCTGAAAGTGTATGGTGCCGCCATTGCCACACATCATGATGCAGTTGATGGTAAGTGCATTGGAAAGCACGACCTGATCATCAGTTTCCTGAGAGGAGCGAGGCCTCTGTGGTTGGGACCTCTCTGTGGTTTTAACTGCCCTGCAGAGTGCTCCCTTTGAGCCTCTGCAATCAGTGGAGCTTAAGTTCATGTCAATGAAGACAGTGCTCCTGGTTGCATTGGCCTCCATCAAGAGGGTAGGGGACCTGCAGGCATTTTCGGGTGACGAAGCGTGCCTGGAATTTGGACCGGCTAACTCTTACGTGATCCTGAGACCCCGGCCTGGATATGTGCCCAAGGTTCCCACCACACCCTTTCGAGACCAGGTGGTGAACCTGCAAGCGCTGCCCTTGGAGGAGGCAGACCCAGCCTTGGCACTGCTCTGTCCAGTACGCACCCTCCATACTTACATAGACAGGATGCATTGTTTCAGGACTTCAGACCAGCTCTTTGTCTGTCATGGTGGGAAGCTGAAGGGAAAGGCTCTCTCCAAGCAAAGGTTGTCTCACTGGATAGTGGACGCCATTGCTTTGGCTTACCAGCAGCAAGGTCGACCATGCCCCCTTGGTGTGACGGCCTGCTCCACCCGGAGTGTGGCATCCTCTTGGGCTCTAGCGCATGGCGCCTCGCTAACAGACATATGTAGATCTGCAGGCTGGGCGACACCTAACACGGCCTCTGGGCAACCCCCACGTGTGTAGTCCACTGTAAGCCTCTCTGAGCATGTGTCTTTCCCTCGGCAAGCTACCTTGCCACCCCTGGGTTTGAAATATTCCACCTGCAGCTGGACACCCCAGTGATTCTCAATATGCAGCCCCCTGGGGTCATGTGTATTCCAAGCCCCCCCCTTCGGGCTGGGCATAATTGCATATTTCCACTGATATATGCTTCCCAGTGTACCTTGGCATAATTCCAGCAGCCATTAAAAACTATCCCTTTCATGTTAATGTTGTTTTTTCATCGTTTACATGTTTAAATATTCTGAGAATGCATAGTTTTAGTTCTAATGTTTAATGTTTAAACTGCAATAAATGCATTAAAACTTTTTTTTTTTTGGCAGCCATTTTGTTTTTATTGTTTATGCCAAAACAGTGATGTTTACAACTTGTTATACGGCAGAAATGGATTCAGCACCTAAAAATCATATAGAAACAACACTTGAAGTACTTTTCCTCAAAAATGCCTACTGCATCTTATCCAGGGCTATTTATCTATTTTGGGACCTGACTAATGGGTTTGTTGTAACACTTGTGTGTAACACAAATAATTCAGTACTATTTTATCAGTATAGTTTAATATTGTTTGTACATCTGTGTAGATAGATATCCATACATCCATCCCTCATCCAATCATCCTTATTATGGATCAATATCATGGATAGAGATATATGAAAGGGCTGCACAGTTTTGCAATAAATAAATAAATAAAATCATCAAATATTGTAATTGCTATTGAATTAAATTTGTGTGTGGCAGCTGCATGCAAAATTATTATTATTATTAATAACAGTAATAATAATTAAAATGAGCTCAAAATCACATTTTAAAGGGTCTATTGCATGAAAAACAGGCTTTTTAATAAAAAAACAAGTGATCAATGCATAGTTAACAAATGTGAAAAAATCGTACTTTGACATTTCAATTCCAACGTTGTTTGTGAACGCCAACAAAGTTAAATGTGGCTAAATAAATAAATAAATACATACTCAAACCTGAAAAGTTGTGTCGCTCCCTGTTTTCATTTCATTATCATTGTACACTTGGCGGCTTAGTTGTAACACTGTGCTGCAACTAACCCCGCTGTGTAAAAAATATTTTAAGCCTAGCTAACAGTTGCTAGGAGTTGCTGATATGTTTCAAAATGGTGCTGTTTTAGCCAACAAGACAGTGATTAAAGGTGAACTAAGTAACTTTTTTACCTTAACTGAACAGCTTCGTAGTCATTGGAATGGTTATATTACTTATTTCGGGTTGAATCGTGGTCGTTTCGCACCCCCCTGGTGCCCGTGAGCGGAAAATCCGCACTTGCAACTTTGAGCCGGCGGGCCGCTGGCCGGCGCGTCAGGAAGTATCGCGTGATATCAGGTCTCGCGATGTAAACAATTGCTTTACGGCCAAAAGAAATCTGCTAAAATGCTGTCATTATTGTGCTCCCTCACGCTGTTCGAACCCGAATGAAGAAGACGTTTTAAAGAATGTCCCATCTGCTTTGATGTCGTTGATCTACTAGCCTCTGGTGTCTGAGAATCGCCAACGAGTTTTTACAACAGTGTTGTCAAATATCTATTCCGAAGCTGTGGGGGGAGCTCTAGAGAGAAACCTGCGAGCAAAAAGCGAGAATACAGCGAAGAAATCCCGAAACTACTGAGCCCCGCTTTAAGGTAATATGAAGCTAGATTTGGTGTCGTACACACCCAACTCGTATGATGAAAAAATGGTGTCAAAACACTCTTTGTCCAGTATTTTCACGTAATCAAATCAAAACATTCCACAAATCAGCGGAGGACCGTCTTCTGGCAGCGAGAGAAAATCATATTTTTTTTAGACTTCATCTTATCATACAACAACCTTTTTTTCTATATTCTTAGCTTGTTACAGTATGTGGACTTATTTCAATGTCTCCAAGAGTAAATCACATACTGTACCTGTTTAAACTCTAGCTCATAAATATGGTTAAAATACAGTTTTTTTTTTTATTCGCTTTGGCACTATTTTCACAAGTAAGGTGTACATTTTCAAAACTCTTAGTACAAAAATCTAAACTGATCACTTGTACCACAGCTATTCATTCTTTCAAAACCTGATCCCATGCTTTCATTACACTATACCTTTCAGGTATGATGTTAAAACGCTTTATTCTATCTATCTATCTATCTATCTATCTATCTATCTATCTATAGTAGTAGTAGCCTTTATTGTCACTTAGTCACAAGTACCAGCGAAATTAGCCATCAACCTGTCCATACAAACATACATACAATATGACAAGGGGTATAGACAGGACAGGAAGACAGGGGATTGAGGAAAAAAATACAGCATAACATGAGGAGAGATGAGGAGAAAAGAAAGGCAATCCCCAGACTATGCTCCTGTGAGGAGTACAGTGTGGGAACAGGAAAAAAACACCTCAGCAACATTAGCACATAATCAGTACACTCTACAACATGAACACACAAGACTTGCAACAGGGGAAGGGAGTGGGGGATGGTGGTAAGTAATCCAGCACAGGCAAGCAGCCATCCGGTCCTGCAGCCGTTCTCGGCGCTGGTCACAGACCCGCCTGTCAGATCTATCTATCTATCTATCTATCTATCTATCTATCTATCTATCTATCTATCTATCTATCTATCTATCTATCTATCTATCTATCTATCTATCTATCTATCTATCTAGCTATCTAGCTATCTATCGCTGTGGTAATATTTATAAGCCACCAGATGGTGCTGTTGTCAATATGTAAAACATGGGTCTCAAACTCTGTTCCTCGAGGGCTACCTTCCTGCAGTTTAGCTCTAACCCTAATCAAACAGCTAATGAACCAGCTAATCAAGTAATTACGTCACAGCCGCTAAAAAGTATGTTCTATATAGTATGAGTGTCTATAGTATGAATGTAAACAAACATAAATTATATATTGGTAGGACAATCTGATAGGGTATTTTGCACTGTCAGATCATCCTACGGTCTGTTTATTTTATAACTGTTACAAACTAGCTTGTACTAAGCCTCTAGTTTGGACTTTACGTTCCAGTTTAAGTAAGAACTTATGAACGGCTGGTGTAACCCTACCCTGGTGATGAGCTCATGCCGACTAAGCGTCCGCATTCCTCTCACCCAACCCTTCAGGGGTTGTAAATGACTGACTAGGTGATTGCTCTTGATCACACCAGCGTTGTATAACCCCACTTGTATTATGCTCATGACAGCAACCGGCAATACAATAATGTTGGCATCCGCCACCATTAACCACACAGTACAGGCACACTTGTTGCAACATTATGCAATAGTGCTGGCGTTCCTGCCGTTTGCATCATTCGGCCCCAGCACACTGTGATGGTGCCAGTGCTCACATTGTGGATGTCACATAATCCTCTGGGATAAACATTGGTGGGCGATAGTGCCATCAATCACATTGTTCATTCATCAAGTTTCTGCGGCAAGTTTATTTTTTTTGTTCTTTATTTGGTCTACTGACTGTTTACTCATCTTGTTTGCAATTTATATGAGTTTTTTAGATATTAGGTATTTTTGTTAAAACCCTAGGGAAAAGTTCCTTGTGCAAGTGTTCTTTAGGCTGTTGATTTTTGTTCATGGTATTCAGCTGCAACAGTAATTATGTTTGATATCTAAATGACTTAATTTTCTTTCTTTCTTTCTTTCTTTCTTTCTTTCTTTCTTTCTTTCTTTCTTTCTTTCTTTCTTTTTTTTAACCTTCTTGGAATCGAAACCGGGAATTGATAAGAACCTGAATCGGTAAGCAGAATCGGAATCGTTAAGATTCAAACAATACCCCAACCTGGCTATATCTAAATTGATTTGCAGAAGGTATTCACCTTAAATGGTTTGCACGTGCTCGTATTTTGACTGGTGAAGTTATGTCACACTTTAATAGCTTATGACAGGTTTGAAAGAACACCACAGACACAGTGTAATAATCACCATGGGAAAATCTCAGAGTAAAACTGGGAGCTGCATGTGAAAAAAATGATACAACGGTGTTTTGCCAGATGAGAAGTTTATCTATGTATCATCTTTTTACTCTTTTAATTCCTTTTATAACTGTATCATCTTTATATCTCTTTTAATTCCTTTTAAAACTGTTTTAATTTTCCTTGCTTTTATTTTGTGATTATTTTAATTCTATTCTGAAGCACTTTGAATTACCATGGTGTGTGAAATATGCTATATAAATAAACCTGCCTTGCCTTGCCTTACACTAAGAAAAGACAATTTGGCATGCATGTGCGAGAGACTTAATATGAATATAAAATACTCTCGCTGTTGCTCGCGTTCCATAGTTTGTGTATTTGAGGCATATTTTGAATCGCAACAACTATTATATAAGACTTAGCTTATAACATAACAATATTAACTAAATATGGTTTGTGAAAGATTTCTATCTTACTTTTGAATTTTTTTTTTTTGTATATTTGTCACAATAGCTTTGTAGCCTATATTTTATAAACACATTTTATTTATAATTTTTCCTTAATTGCAATACTATTGCTATTCTGAACTGCGAAAAGCCTTCACGGGCTTGTAGCACTTGAAATGACAACATGTAAACTCGTAATTTTCTGAGAGCTATGACTTGTTCCTTCTGACCACTGCAGATTTAAGATGTGTTTGAATTGAGCTGCGTCCCAATTCAGAGGCTGGACGTTGACTTCAAAGGACACACCTTCGAAGGCCATGAAGGTCGGACCGAACATTCTTAAATGGGACTGTCTAGCCTGCTGAGGATTGTTCTGGTCACCTAGCAAAAATGATAACTTTTTTTTTTTTTTTTTACATTCGAATCATTAAATATTTGAGTAAGCCAAAACCCAATAATTACGTTTTAAAGTGTGATTCTGCAATTTCTCTCAAAAAATCCTGTCGTCACTGGTGCGCAATAATTTCTGGGGTAGACAAGGCTGCGAAGGATCGATCTGTTTTATCCTTCATTTCACGGGAAACAAAGGATGCATTTGGAGGCTGCATTTGAAGAAGCCTTTGGGACAGCCTTTTGTTGCAATTGGCCTTCGAATGCGCCATTCAAAGGATGCAGTCGCTGAATTGGGACTTAGCATTGTGGCTTCGTACAGACCAATCTGTGTATTACATCAAAGTTCAGCGAAAGCTATTCGAAAATGTATGGAGCTTTATTTATTTACGGTAAATACAACATGGCATGAACGCAGCAAAATATTCAGATTTCCGAGGCACATAAATAGCAGTATTCCATTAAAAAATCAAGAACTGTAAATTTTGACTTCATGGTGACTTTAAAAAACAAGAAATATTTAATTTCATCTAGCATTACACCATGGTCTGCCTGAATATTCTGATTGGCTTGAATGTGTGAGTTGAAACTAAGCAGTTCAGTCAGTTTAATCCCCATTTTAAATCAATGCTCTGCCTTGATTTTAGGACATCAACTCACATAGGGTGCTTCTCAAATGTAAGGCTGTATCCTAGTGAGCCTGCATATCTTAGCAGCCACGTCATCAATGCTATCTCAATTTGAAGACTCCCCATATGGCAGTTTTTTTCAAGCCACTTTAGCTCCAACACAGTTTCTAGTGATCCTGAATATCCTGATTAGCTGGTTCAGGTGTGTTTAATTAAGGGCTGAAGCTAAACTTCCTCGATTAACAGGTTTGGACACCCCTGAACGTTGTATATCAATTTGGTTTGGCGATTCAAGTATTTCCTCGTGTGACGAATGTACAACGGGGCTAAAGGCTCCTTTGGTTTTATTTTCCTCTAAACCGCTAGATGGCACAAAAATTTGCCGCAGCATATTCTGAAACATAAGCTTTTTAAGATGCATGTGGATTTTGGGCTGATCCTTGATGCGATCACGGGCAGCAGCTCAAAGTTGATTCTGCACTACTTTGACCTAATATTTTATGTTTTTAAAAGTGCTGCAGATTTAAGTAGCAAATGAGAATCACTAAAATTATTGAATAGAGAAAAAAGGTCCTTATGATTTTCAGTTTTGATCAATTTATTTAAACCAAAGTAAAAGTATGGTATTTTGGGTAAAAGGTGCCCCTGCTGTCGGGCCTAATTAACATGATGATAAATATCTGGCTGATTTTTAATTTGTTGACATGACATGTTACATTCAGATGATAATTATCCAGCCCGATCTCATGAAAGTGAGTATCTATAGAACGAATTTTATTTCTCGTGCCATTAATACGCCAAAAATAGTTTTTGGCTGCATGTGATACGCAGTTTTCGCGTGCATATGATACGCACTTTATGGCGTGCCGTGTAATATGCACGCACTCCACACCCCTAATTAGCGGATCCTACTCAAGCGGTTTACTGTGCGTATCATATGCACGCAAAAACTATTTTTGGCGTATAAATGGCATGATGAATAAAATTCGTGCTATAGAGATAATCACCATATTTATAATGAAACCATCATATTTAAAAATATGACATTAATCATCATATAATAACTTTAATATAAAGTATATATATATAGCCTATATAAATCTATATGGAGACCTCATTCAAAAAAACATAAATATTCAATATTTGTGTCTTGTCTCATGTATCAGTATCTGTTAACTCACGTATAAATGGCCAGAAATCCAAACCAGACATTTGTTGTAATTAGATTTTGAGTGTCCTATTACAGGACACCATGCAGATGCCTGAGACAAAAGTGACAATGGCCCAGTGAATAAATAACACCATCCCAGGGAACAGGTTATTCCTGATCTGTCGCTTTGTCTTTTAACCCTATAAGCATTCATGTTACTCACCTTCACAGTATGTGTCCTCCTTAAACGAACAAGTCTGTGCAACAAGTTAAAAGGTTTCCAAAAATGAATATTTTGTCATCAATTACTCACCCTCGTGTCATTCCAAACCCATAAGACTTTCATTCATTTTTGGAACATAAATTAACATATATGAAATCAGATATTTATGTCCCTCTATTGAAAACTGACTGTTCAACACTAACCCAAAACTGTTCAAAACATTCATAAAAAGATTATAAAAGAAATCCATATGAATCTAGCGTTTTAATCTACGTTTTCTGAAGAGACACGATCCCTATATGATGAAAAGATTGAATTGGGCAATTAAACATTAAACAGCAAACATACATATAGATCACTCAAATATGGAAACGGAAGCTTAAATGTATTTGCTTTACTCTCGAGAAAGAACCTCATTGGTTCTCATATGTCAAGCAAGCATGCTTGAGCTTCTGTTTACCAAATTTGAATGCTCCATGCATAGAAATGTATACATAGAATCCACATTCAACCGCTCTAAATATGTCAACCTGTCTGCCATCTTGGAACGGTTAACATGAGGCTGTTCATCACTCACAATTAACAAATCTATTAATTTTCATCGAAAATGTCACAGCATTGTGCAGCCTATGGCTGTAAAACACTGAGCTATAAATTCCAGATGAAATGAGATAATCTTTGAGAGGTGAGAATGTGCTGGTTTGTGTTTATTGCGGTAAACACTTCTGGTGTGATGTCTCCAGATCTTCAAGCAGAAGGAACTGGATGAAATATTCTGAATGATCAATCCACAATCTGACTTGATGCAGGCTGAAATTAAACCACACCATTTTTTTTTTTCCTCTGGCCCCCCTGACAAAGCCTGGTTTCTCACCTGAATAAAGACTTGTTTACATTGTCTTTTTGTCATGTGCATGTAGCCTAACTGATAGAAGTATTTGACACTTCAGGAACGCTGGGGCTGCATAATCCACATATTTATACATAAAAATTACTATAGTCTATAGCCTTAAATTAATTTAGCAGTATGTCTTATTGATTGATGCAATTAATACTAATATATATATTTTAAAAAATTGTCAGATTTGTGAGTACTTAATCTGTCAGGCACAGCAACTAATGTTGCTGGAAATATGGTGTTGTTAAAAAAGTTAGATATAGTATTATTAAAAAGGTTTTAATAATAATAATAATAATTTACACTTCAAAGGAAATTGTATACATCAAATATTCAAATGCCCATAAAATATACATATATATTGATGTGCTAAACAGACAGTCTCTACAACAAAATAATTCCCAAAATATTTTCACACCCCTGGGTCATCTTTAGTTTTCTCTGTGTTTGTGATTTGTGTTTCCACAGGCACTTGCACTTTCTTCATCTCACGTCCTTTGACCCAGGTGTAGGCACAGGATCCAACCAGCACCATCATATTGCTTGTCCACCAGAGCCCACTCTTATTGGACGCCCAGTAGACGACTGCCAACACAGTCTGTGCACAGGATTTGGCTGTGCCGGACACATTGTGCGTCAATGGACTGGTGAATTTGATCTGAAGTCCCGTCACGTATCCAATTGCAAAGCCGAAGATTCCACCTAACGTCATCATGCCCCAAAAATGTAAATCCGTTAGTCGACCAAACTCAAACAAGCTTTTGAATTCCCCGAAAATGACCATAAGGGGAATAAAAAGTACACTAGCATTGAGGTTGTTGTAGAAGGAGAGCTTCCAGATATTTCCATCCACCACTGGCAACACTTTCTTTGTGTAGATAGCATTGAGAGATACGCAAAGGCTGGCAACTACACCAAAAATGACGCCTGTCCAAGAAAGGGAACCTGCCACAGATTCTTGGTCCACACCCAGCCAGAATCCACCTGAAGGCAAAGAACAAAGCACAAACTGTCAGCATTCCTCTTTTATAGCAGACACCATTGTGTTGATGAACGGGATCCTCACAGTTGCTGGGAAAGTATAAAAAACAAAAACAAAGGCATTTTCCTGGTTTTACTTTTTAGTTTTAGGCCAGTGAAGAATAACATTTTGTTTATTCTAAGGGTATATTTATGACAACGATGTATTAAGAAAGGAAAGTTTTTTCCTTTGCTTTTTTCACGTACAGACAACAACATTGTCCAAACAATCCCCATTCACAAGGATCCGTGAAAAGAACATTAAAATGTTATGCATACCAGGCCAGTAGGCTAGTTGGCGATGTCACTTAAGAAACACTATGCACCTTTAGGGCCCTATCATACACCTGTCGCAATGCAGCGGCAGGCGCGACGCAAGTGTTTTTTGCTAGTTTCAGCCCGACACAGTTATCATTTTCACGTCCTGCGCCACGTTGTTTAAATAGCAAATGCATTTGCGCCCATCTGTGTGCCCATGGGCGTGCTTTCCCGTCTTTTTCCACTTGGGCTGTGCGCTTTAGACCATGTGCTTAGATCGTTAAAATCGGGCCCATAGACTGTACACGTAATACGCCTGCATGATGTTTTCACAAATTTGCTATTTTGTAGTTTCCACGGTGCCAATAATGGTATAGTTTTCAAAAGCCTGCACTTTGAAACCTGATTTCAAAAGCTTGCATTTCAGGTCACCAAAACGCTGTTGTTGTGTAAATGAACGGGAAAAAAGTTTCGTTTTTAGTTTAGTTGAAAATGGTGTCATGTAAACGGCCCATGAGTGCCTGATAAATCTTAAAAGCTCAAGCTCTTTTAAGTCGGGTGAAATCTGATTGACTGTCACTGTTTTTATTATTCTTCAGTTGAAAATACATAAAATACTGAGAGTGATAATGATACTGGTCCTCTGTTTCGATATTGTCATAGCTGTGGTATAGAGTAGACTCTCCTATTATCATAGCATTATAATGTTTATTAAAAGTTTATAGTTATAGACATAGTCCATACTAACGAACAACAATATTCTGTTTATGATTATGATCGTGCGCTGCCATTATGTCATCTGCCGCTTTAAATGCTCGAGCACTTTAAAAGTCGGGTGGATTCTGATTGGCTCTCCATGTTTTTATTTGACGTTATCCTTGTTGCACTTATTTTCTTGGAATCAAAATAAATATTTTTATTAGTGTGCATCTTTACTTGCCTCGCGATTCAATTAATTATAGATGTTTTAAAACTCACATTGTTAAATGTTTTAATGATTATTTGTATTTACTTTGAGGAAACATGTTTCCACTTGTGTGTTAATTTCTTTCTTTATTTTATAAGAGAGATGGGGAGGGTTGATACTCACCTAGAATGACTCCACAACACAGCACCGCGTACAAGGACGTTGATTGTTTTAGAACAGTGTAGGACAAAATAACATTAAATACGGTGGAAAGCGAGCGGCCAACCGTATAGAAAGCAACTCCCACATGTTTTAGGCACAGGTTGTTGAATGTGATCATGCTGATGAACACGATCGTCAACGGCAACATCTCTCTGGACACTCTCAAATCAAATTTTAAAGTCGGGAAATCCACGTATCCCGGACAAAAGTTTGCGAGAACGTTCATGAGCAAACATAGTCCAACGCTAACAACACACTGGAAAAATGTGATGAAGATAGGCGCATCTAGGTCCTTGTTGTCTAACAGGTCGTTGTTCAGGAATACCATGGCAATCGAAACGAACCAGTAAAGAGTCACGACCAACCCGATTTTTGTCGCTCTCAGAATAAAGGTCTCTTCTTTGTCCCCCGGACGAGTGTAGTCTGTGAAGGCCATTCTTAATATTCTGGATCGTTTGAGTTGGGACCTGTTCATGTTTCAGGAATAAAGGAAGAGGAACAATGTAAATGAACATTAGTTATTTCATAATAACAGCAACATTTCGCGTCGGCTCCCTGTGAATCTCTGAGCTGGACATGAGAAAAGCGACAGGCGATAACCAGAGTGGTCGACAACTTCCCTGTTCCGCGTTTCTTAAAGTGATACCCTCACCTAACAATAAGAAATAAAATAAAATTAAATTAAAAAACAAAACCGCACAACATAGACTCTCACAATAAAACAAATACTAGGGGAGCGTTTTCAGATGCTTAGCCATATATTTATTCTCTTACTTAAACAACAAAATAACATAACTTCGATGTTTGTTTGTAACGTTTAAAAATGTACAAATATGTTCGAATTTGATACTAGAGTCTTACCTTACTGGACGTCTGACTTGCTCCAAACCATTTGCACTGCACATTAGTAGCTACATCAGGAAGTGTTTTTAATTTTTAACTCCTCCTTTCCCTTAAGAGAATATACCGTAGTAGGCCTACGTTTTTGATTGTTATCAATAGAACACATTTTATCTGTCAACACAGACTTCAATCCCATCAAAAACGATGAGATGAAAAAAAAAACACAATTTAAAAGTGCTAAATCAGTCACAAAAAAAGCACATTTCTCGATCTTCACCAACAAAAACCAAACTAGACAATCTCCCAAGAAATAGTGTATAGTTTTTGTTATAATGATGGTTAAATGTATTATTTCCGTTTTTTGTACTTGATTTTGTTTTTGTTCTTTTTTTTGACCAAATTAATGATAACGGTATCGTTTTAATAACTTTATTTTAGAGCTTTAAGGCAGAAGTTATCATAATTCAAAATATTTTTTTGTCTATGATATAGGCTATCTGCTTATAGGTTATGAACAATAGTAGCTATAAACACATTTAGAAGCTACTTCCATAATCAAAACAAAAGTGTGTAGCTTCCCTAAAAACATTATTTAGCATTAATGTCATTTTCAGATTAAGTATATAGTGCAGTTATGTGCAACACCACTCGTGTTGTAAAAATATCTTAATCCATTATTTTGTTAATTGGTATATTTATTTGCCTGGAACATCTTATAGGGAATAGGAACATCAAAATAGATGAATCACTGGCTCTGGGAAGGTAGATTCAACTTGACAGTTATTACAGGGATTTCTGTGTAACGTTACAGGTGCAAATGTGGTAGGCCTATGTTTGATGAATGTTTGAATTAATGAGTGTTTGTTTGTGCGCGCGCGTGTGATTTGCATAATTTTATTGAAGTAATTTTTGTCATGGTGATTGAGTTTTTATTGAGAAGTCTCCGATGTAATCATTCTAATTTTAAATAGATGCCAAAAGACTTTTATTCTGAAATGTACAACGGGGCGGCGCCTGAGAGGGTGGTTGGTCATTTCCGGTCGCGAGCTTCGCTAGTGCATCTCGTTAGATATCAGTGCATTCTGACGTAATTATTTTTATATTTTGCTTATTTGAAAAAAATAAGACAACCGTTGTCTACCTTACCTCGAAATGGCAACAACAATTAGCACGCAACGGGGGCAGGTAAGAGTTCATTTGATTTAAATACAGTCTAATAGCAACATGTTAGCTTGCTCACGCTGCATAATAAACATTTTCCCCGATGAAAACAAACATTGAAAGTTGCGCAGTACAGAATTACCAATGTAACAATAGGCATGTGTAGATGTTACAAGAAGAAGACAGCTCAAGTGGCGTCTAAACATCACAATGTTTGACGCACAAAGTATCGAAAAGTACAAAATGTATACGTATACCAGTTCTTAATTTTGTGTTGCCGAAACGTCGAGTTCTTCATAACAAGTAGGTCGTTTGTGTCAACAAAGATGTGATGGTTATACGTCATCAAATATAATTATCATCCATGATGGATGATAGTTGTTACACGTAATTTTGTGCACGGTATTGTTGGCTACATCGGGCTCGTGATTTAGCAAGCAGTTTGTATGTAAAGGGAAGTTGACGCATGACGTAATAACGGACACTTCTAGTCAACCTCAGTTGTTTAGGGTTGGTGATATCAATATAATAAAATACAATCATAGTAAACCGATATAATAGAAGTGTATTTGGGTGAATGACGGATAAGGTTTTAAAATTTTAAGACTTTCTATACTTTTAGAGTGTTGTGTATGTAATGCAATGACATGTACACATTTCAAGAATGTAATTAACCATTTTTTTTGGTGAATCAGATCTTTTTCCTCATGAAAATGTCATTCCTGGGTAACGTTAACGTAATGCATTTTTTAATTACTTGCGTTACATTTCTACCATTGTTGGCATACAAATGTAAGTTACTGATATCCATAATTGGAGCTCAACAAACAACTAGAGCTCGGAAAACTACATTTTAATCACAATTAATATAATCAATTTGGGATTTCACATAGACACAGGCTCATTTTTGGCTGCTGATAACTCAAAATTCAGAACCCAAAAAAAAAGCTGGAAAATGTTTTCCAATAAATTAAATAAGACTTGTTTGATCATTAGCCTAACTCAACAAAAACAGAATTGTGTAATCTAACACACAAATATGGGTTAAATAAATGTCCTGTGTCATTGTTAGCCAGAATGACATACTGTTAGACGGAAGGACATTCTGCAATATGTTTCAGTATTACCATAAAAAACATCCTCAGTATAATCTTTCTTTCCAACGCTCAAACTTGAAACCAAGTAAGAGACACTGACAAGTTTTGAATGATTCAAAAATCTGTAAAGTTTACCGTAAATCTGTAAAATTATAATGCTTCATAAACAATGGCCAGTACAACACATTATACAGCTAAAACATTTAGGCTTATTGCAAATGAGTGTGAACCTATTTCGATTAATATTTCAAGTTTGCTTGTTACTGACTCATAGTCATCACTATAATACCTTGCTCTCTTTTTTCCAAGATACTCAGCCCTAGCTTCAGCATCTGCGTTTATCCTGGCTCTGAACCGTCTCTGCCTCTCTTTATTAGACAGAGGTGTCTGGAAGGACAGAAATGACCTTAAAACACCAGAGCTATACTAAAGCTTTTATAAAATGTTGATATATTAATAAATATGATTACATTTGTTAATGATTTGACCATTAACATTACAAAATTCAATTCAATGATAATGATCATGTGACTCATTTAATCATATGAAATCAAGATGAATGACAGCACAAATATGGCACAACCCCAGAACAATTATGTAAATAATGTTAATAATATAACTATGCCTAAAAGTTTACAAATGTTAATTAAAAACTAGATTGTTATGCATATGTCATTCAGGATAACGGATGACATGTCCTGATTAACAGAGGTTTTTTGTTATCCAAGAATGACATGTTGTTATCCAGGAATGACAAAACAAATATTTTTTCTTTATAATCAGGCACTAACTTAACCACCTATGGAAAACTACAACTTGCATTATGGTCCAAAATGGACATTGATGTCTGTTATCCATGAATGACATTAGAGAAATCACAATTTGGAGACAAAAGTCTTTCTGTCATAAAAATTTATAAGCTTAGTATTATCACTATACTTGTAGGTATCGTTGAAAACATCAATACAGTTATGACCAAGTAGATTTTAAATACATTTATTTTTATTTTTTTTACATTTTTGTTGTATTTTTGTATTCAGATTTTAAGCTGGGACAGTTACCCGGAATGACATTTTGGGACTTTTGAGTTCAATAGTTCCTTAAAGATTAATTATTTATAATGCATTCTCACATGAGTAATTAAAGAGAGGGAAGTTGAGTCACTTAATGAAGTGCATTTAAAAATGTATACATTTTTAATATTAGGAATATGCTTTGGACACCAGAATTGACACGCCATGTCAATGACCCATTTACAAAGAAAATTGTACCATGGTCAGCAGTACTTTGGTCATGGTTTTTGGAAATTAACTGGAAAAGAGCCTGGATAATAACAGATACTGTATAAGTAAAGTTTTAGAGAGGTATCCTTTAAAATGTCACATAAAATCTATCCTGTTAAACAGTTATTTGAAAGAATAAACATACATTTGAGTTAACAGCATAAGAAGTCATACAATTGACATCCTGACTCTCTCGGCTTTCTCGCCCCATATAATACACAGTGTGCCAGGAATTTGGGCATCTTATTTGACTCCAGTTTAAAGTTTGACAAACTATGGAAGTAAAATAATGGCAAATGTTTTTGAAACAAAAAAGCCTGTTGAATTGCACTACTTAAAAAAAGAAAAAAAAAGAAGCATTTTCACCTGGCTATACCCAGTGTTTAGATCTGTTATGGTATTTATGCAAATTAGCGCATACGTAATTAGATTATGCACCGTTTGTCCATGTTAACAAACAATTAAAAAAAATTTGTAATACATTTTTTGTTTGTCTTGATGTAAGTAATCAACTCAGTAATTTTCATGGTGATATCTAAAGGTTAAAAAATTTACCCTATTCACGTAAGTTAAAGTTTTTCCATCAACTTTAACTTAACAACTTAAATATTCATTTTTACCTCACATTATGCTATCGAATGACTTTAGAAGTCTTGGAATATAGCGCACGAAAACTTTATGGTGCTTTACAATGTTTTTTATGCCTTTAGTGGGGCTTAACAATAACACAATAGAATGCACAATATCGGACGTGGCGGGATGATTTTTGGTGTGGCGGCCCGCCATCACAGAATGAATGTAGCGGAAACACTGTGGTTATTTAAAATATAATGGATGAACACACGCCTCGACTCAAGTATTTAATAACACACTGTCAATTGTTGTAAAACTGTTTTATGGACACTGCCATGTTTGACACTGTTATGTTTGACACTGCTATGGTTAAAAAATTATTGTTAGATTTAATCAGGGAAAACAATATAGATAGACCCCCGGTAGATGAATCGATTGAAAAAATAATCGTTAGTTTCAGCCCTACTTTGAACTTGCGAACTATGCTTCCAGTGGTGTCTCTAGGAACATTTAGTGCCTTCACTATATTTTTGTGTCCTGTTCCTTGTTTGTGAAGGGTGATGATTATCTTCTCTTAACTTTGGACCATTCTTTTGACTTACGCAGTGTCCTAACCAGACGCGATAAGATAAGATTCCAGCGACAAATAATTTGCCTTTCCACACTAGACGTGACGTGACTGTGAGATGCGTAAAAAGCAATCAAAACCCACAGCCAATCGGAACAGCGTGTGGGCAGAGTCTCGCGGCAAGTGCACAGCACCAGAGAGTAATCTTGACGGCACTCGCAAGAAAATGGATAAGTAGGCTACATAATCAAATTGTTGTTCCAGCCACGACATCGCAGAAAAATAGAAACCGTTTCTAAAATAGAATTGTGTGTCATGGCTGGTTAGGACAAAAACTCTGATTAACATGGAAAAAATACCTTTTATCACGCGTCGTTAGGGTAGTTAGGACACGGTGTTAGCCATATTTCTAACACGCAGTCAAACATGACACTCAACAAACCTAGCCAGTTCAGATATTTCATGTGTTTTAGCTCAAGCAAACCTGGTGCAACTAATGAACTTCTTGATTTGTTGCATCAGGTGTGCTTGAGACAACACCTGTTTTGCAGATTTGTGCTATTGTGAGGGATTCTATTCAGGGGGTTGAATAATTTTGAGACTGCAGAAGTCCTTAAAAGTGACATTTTCATTTGAATTTGGGGGAAACCACTTGAAACATTTTTGTTGAGCTATTGCAGTTACTTTTGTTGGATTTGTTCATTGCAAACAGCTGAAAGTCTCAAATTTTGACAATAAACCAGATTTGGAATGTGGGTTGAATAATTTCGATTACAACTGTAATAAGACATCACCCACTGATAATGATGAACAGTACACTACAAACTTAAACTGGATGGAGTTTTCTTTGGGGACTTATTAGACCCATTCTATGTTAAAAGAAGCAACAAGGTATATTTTAATTTAAATCCCAAGCCAGGCAAGTATAAGGATCCCAAAATTCTAGCCAAGTTTAGACCAATCACATTATTAAACAACGATTGCAACAACTTTTGATTCAATTGAACACCTGCTTATTTTCCATTGTTTCCATGATTTGAGTTTGGGGATACATTTGGAAACAGTTTCTTTTTATGCAAAATTCAAACAGTTCAGTCTCTTTACCAGGAGGCACATCAACCCGATTTTCCATCAAACGTCGGGGTTAAACAGGGTTGCCCTATTTCTTCACTTCTCTTTATAATGTCTACTAAAATGCTTTGTCTTTATTAACCATTCAAATAGCTCCTTTAGAAGTACTTGGACAACCAGTAGTCACTGATTTGAGATGATCACATTAACGAATGACTAGTAATTACTGTTAAAACTGTAAATATTGCTTATGTACTTCTTCTGTGTTTAGGTCTACATTGGTGAGTTGCCTCAGGATTTTCTGAGGATCACCCCGACTCAACTACAACAGCAGGTACAGTTAGACGCCCAGGCAGCCCGACAGCTGCAGTACGGAGGATCTTTGGGAACAGCTGGTCGCCTCAGCATCACTGTAGTACAGGTACCTTTTTGTGTTATGTTAATATTAGACAGCAATAAAGTATTTTACAAAAGAAATTTAATTTTGGGAAACGTAGATGTAGAAATGTAGATACTTTGCTACATTGCAAAGCATAATACCTTATGTTTTTACGTTACTACATATCAGAAAACATGTCATTTTTCATTATTTTAAAGTTAATTTAATAGTACTTCTCATTTTCCCAGTTGACTAGCTATTTAATTCAGTTCAGTTCACATTTATTTGTATAGCTTTTCACAACACATATCGTTTCAGCTTTACAGAAAATGCATGTCTATTTTACAGTTTAAAGTCATCTGTTATCAGATGTGACTGTCCAAGTAATGTATTTTAGAAATCTCCATATACAAATCACGCAGTTAGCTAACAATGCATTCATTTATGGCAGAAATGATTTGCTCATTACAAGTTGTGAACATAATGATTACAATAATACAAATTATTATAGCATTGATGCATGTTGATTCAGAGTTTGCGTCATCTGAAGTTCTCAAAGGAGTTGGAGTCATCTCTTCACAGTTGTTTTTGTTTCTGAGGTAAATATATTTCCAAGAGGTCCCAGAGTGGCCTAAGCTGATCCCAAGCTAGCGTCTCTCAGTTGTGAAGTGTTTCTGATCTGTCGACTGATTATTTATTGAGCTGTTATTGACTGGAAAATGAATCAGCATCTAAGTTAAGGTGCCGTCACATTAGCGAATTCTTTCGTCCTTGTGTGAAATACCCGATTGCATGGATTCCTATTGAAATTTCAGAATTTTGCCTGCCAAAGTTCATTGGAAAACAGTAAATGTGACTGCACCTTTAGGATTTGGGTATGCAACTTTGCCTTTTTGGGCAGTGTCAATAATTTATGTATAATTCTAGTATAATTAAAAAAAAATATATAGAAAATATGTCTGTTTTACCACGTGTATTTTTGTTTTATGCTGCAGGTCTATCTCGTAAAAGTGACTAACCTGTTTAAAGGTATAATAATAATAGTATAGTAGTAATAATAACAAGTTATTTATATTGCTCACATTTTCTGTGGTTAAAACTCTGATTAGGCGCTTACATGAGCAATGCATTTCAGCCAGTTGCTTTGCTTAATACTGAATTTGTACATGAATGGCTCATTGCGACTTTTTTTGTGTTTGTGCATCTGTGACTTTAGGTGTCCAAAAAAATACAGAATATTTGAAAGGAAATTCAAAAGCCTATAAGTTATGATATTATCTTATATCAGATTCTTATTTCAACAGGCAAAGCTTGCAAAGAACTATGGTATGACACGCATGGACCCTTACTGCAGGATTCGACTTGGGTATGCTGTCTATGAGACTCCTACTGCGCACAATGGAGCAAAGAACCCTCGCTGGAACAAGGTCATCCAGTGCACTGTCCCACCTGGGGTGGATTCCTTCTATCTGGAAATCTTTGATGAGGTCAGACTGAAATAACTTTGTATTACATATAAAACCTTTTCATTTTTGTCTAGCATGCCATCATTTTGTCTTACCTCATTCTATCTACTTCATTCTTGTCTCTTTCTCATCTGAGCTATAAATAATGGAAAGCTCTCATCTATTTTTGTACATCGATTACTTCCTTGAAAGCCAACAATCTTAAAGGGGCATTCCACCCATTTGAACATTGTTTTTTATTTAAAGTGGGTCATATATGTAGTCGAAATGTAAAATAAATTTTGAATTTGGTGCCTTTGTGACCGAGGAAAGACAAAAAATAACTTCAGGACGCATTTGTATGAAAGACAACAACTCCCACAATGCACCACATTGCACAGCTCCGCAAGCCACTCCCACTAATCCAGAAAGCGCATATCTGCCTATAAGAGAAATCACTCTTCCGTCTACAAGGCTAGCTACCACCAGAGCTTGAAATTCATTTCACATTCACACAAAATGTCTAGTTAGTTGGCGAACTCATTACTCCTCGTTTGTATTCAGTCAGAACATATGCGGTGCGAAACTAGGGTTTCCGAGAGTAAAGTCCCACCCACTGATCTGTAATAGGTCTGTAGCGTGAGCGGGTCCCGCCCCCTGGGAAAGATGAGGAACTAGTGCTTGTAGTCTCAACAGAAATCCCCCCCTCTTACACTTCCTCCTACAATGATGCAAAATGACGATTTTTGCGTCATTGTAGGAGGAAGTGTAAAAGGTAAATAACGGATTTCTCCCGTCTCAGGGGAAAATGAGAGAGTGTTGCACGACCATTCAATAGTATGACTGGGTGTCTAACAATGCAAAGCTTAATGCAAATGGGTGGAGTGTCCCTTTAATAGTGTTATAAATTTTTTTTTGTATATATATATATATATATATTTTTTTTTATATATATATATATATATTTTTTTTAATATATATATATATATATATATAATATATAATATATATATATATATTATTTTTTTTTTTTTTTTTGTTAACGAAAACTATGACAAAATGTTTGTTTTTTACACGGCACCGCCATCATTAAACAATAACTGTGACTAAAGCAACATTCAGTATTGTTGACAAGAATTGATTAATATGTAGGTTTAATAAAATTTTTACTAAAATCTATCTTTATTTCTAACAAAAAAGAAGACAAAATAATTTAGACTTTTACAATATTACAATACAAATATCCTGTTGGAGCAGCAATTTACTTTCCTTTGTTTCCTATCAGCACAGTGGGTTTGCCTTTCAAGTAGTTCAAAATAGTGAACATTTGAAAATAGAAAAAAAAAATTTACGCATTTTTTCATTCTTCAATGTCTTAACCATTTTTTTTTTCTTAGGCAAGTTTTAGGTGACTAAGTTCAATTAGGATGTATAAGTAGCTTTTATAAATGTAATGTTTAGAATAAAACATTACTGCTGTGCATCTTTGACACTGACATATTTTAAGATAAGTCAGTACAAGTTGCTTTTAGTCTGGGATTAAGCTTATGCCTATGGAATGACTTTTGTGTTTTTTATTTTATTTATTCAGTCAAACATAATGTGTTTGAGAGTACAAATAATTTTGTAATTGAAAAAAAAAAGATCATCTTAATGCTGTTCTTAATTACAAAAATAAAGTAATTGAGATCAAAGCTCTTTGCAGTGCAAGTAAATGTTTGTTTTTCTTTGTACAGTTTTCATTACGCACGCACATACTTGCTCTCTGTTCTGCTGTCATTGTTTGCGACTAAAATTTTTTTTTATAATAATAATTCGTTACATTTATATAGCGCTTTTCTGGGTACTCAAAGCGCTTTTACATGGAATGGGGAATCTCCTAAACCACCACCAATGTGCAGCATCCACCTGGATGATGCGACGGCAGCCATATTGCGCCAGAACGCCCACCACACACCAGCTTACAGGTGGAGAGGAGACAGAGTGATGAAGCCAATCAGTATATGGGGATGATTAGGAGGCCATGATGGACAGAGGCCAAGGGGCAAATTTGGCCAGGCTGCTTGCGGCCAAATTGTTGCGCCAAGCGAGAGTGACCAATAGAAACAGGCCTGTCATAGTGGCGCTTAGATACCGCCTCCTGAACTGCAGCTTCACTTGAATTCGAAACTTTTCAACTCGCAAATAAATGTTTTAGTATGACAGCAGAACAGAGAGCAATTTAAGCCTTGTCTGTGAAACTGGGCATAAAAGTCTGGGTGATTTAGTCTAGTTGTAGTCATTGAAAACTGCACTTTGATGAATTACAATCACAAATTATTTTAATATTTTAATTTAATTTAAATTATAAATCATGATTGTTGTTATTTCAGATTAATTTTTTTCTTCAGAATAATGCTCTCAACTATGGACTTGTATCAGAGAAATAGGCAGCTGTTTATGCTACTGGAACCAGAACCTTTTCCACAGCAATAAGTGAAAAAGGTTAAAAAGGTCCTTAAAGTCTTATATTCAGTTAAATCAAATTTAAGGACATAAGTCTTATATAGTATAAGAAAAGTTTTCATTATAGTTTCAAGTATCTTAAGTAAATCATAAAATGTATATTCCTTTAAAAAAATTGATAAATATATTATAATATTTATTTATTTATTAATATAAACATAATCATTTGTAATTTTGACTTATCCCTTTTCTTAAAAAATGGGTTAAAGGCTAAAATGTAAGGTTTATTATTTTATAAAACACTTACCCTGCGTCCCAATGTGCATACTATCCACCCTATCTGCCCTAAATAGTATTGACAATTACTAATGTCACATACTATTTAGGATGGATAGTATGCACATTGGGACGCAGGCTTAGTTTTTTGTCAAAAATCTATATTTGAATGGTAAAGTTGTTCAAATTGGGGGGTTTATGGGTTATATTATGGTTTAGTGCCGTCCTTCGGATGAGATGTTAAATCGAGGTGGTCATTACAAATTCCAGGATGTCCTTCGGAAAAGAGTAGGGGTGTAACCCCGGCATCCTGGCCAAATTTGCCCCTTGGCCTCTGTCCATCATGGCCTCCTAATCATCCCCATATACTGATTGGCTTCATCACTCTGTCTCCTCCACCAATAAGCTGGTGTGTGGTGGGCGTTCTGGTGCAATATGGCTGCCATTCCATGTAAAGTGCTTTGAGTACTCAGAAAAGCGCTATATAAATGTAACAAATTCTTAATATTATTATTATTATTATTATAGTGTAAAATAGACACTGAAAAACCCCACTCATATGGTATTACTTTTATTTGTGCATATCTTAAAAAAGGTCTTAAAGCCTTTAATTTGTTTTTGTTTTGAATCCTGCCGATACCCTGCTTTAGAAAGCCGTTTGTCTGCTGTCTATTACATCACTCACAAATATCACAAATGTCAACAGACAAACAACTTTTTTTTTTTAAATCATGAAATTTTAAATTCTGAAAACCTAAATGTAATGGTAACTATTCTGGCAGTAACCTCTCCTAACTGATGGTTGTTGTGTGTTGGTGGACAGAGGGCATTTTCCATGGATGATCGCATCGCATGGACACACGTGACTATCCCAGAGGGCCTGCGCGAGGGCACCGTAGTGGATGAGTGGTACAGTTTGAGCGGAAGACAGGGTGATGACAAAGAGGGCATGATTAATCTTGTCATGTCTTTTGCAGTAAGTCCTAAGAAATACTTCTGTGCTTGAACTGAAAATTCTGGCATGTCTTGACCAGGTGTTATTGCAAACAAAAGATAAAAGCAGTTGCTTAATGTTGACGTTAAGTTGTAAACCAATTTGATTGTGATTGGTATATGTTCTCTTTGCTGCAATTGTGTCATTTTGCATTTTTGCTCAAATTACTTGTAACCTATACAAATTTCCTGGTCAGGACATGCTCTAAAATTCACACACGTGCTATAAATTGGGAAAAATTGTAAGAACAGTAGCTCTCTCAAGGAAAGAGCTTGTCAACTTTTGGTGAATCATTTTTTTTCTTTTCTTTGATCAAGTCAATACCAGCGGGAATGATGATGCAGCCGCAACCTGTGGTTCTGATGCCTACAGTTTATCAGCAAGGTGTTGGATATGTGCCCATAGCAGGTTTGTTTAACAATCTATCATCATAACTAGGGATGCACCAAGCGATCAGGAAATATTCATTTTAAAACTGTAATCGAACATTGGCCGATTGTGCTTAAATTCAGGGTCTATATGATAGAGCTTCATGATTAATTGTTAAAAGATCACAATCTCGATTTCAACACCCATGTGATCTTATTCCTGAATGACAATGATTCGGCTATGTCTATTAGACCTTGACAAGAACGATCACACTGGAACATTCAAATGCTCGTCACCGCTGAGCCAGAGGAGAGCGGTTGTCATGTTTAGGTATGAAACAACTTCACAAAAGTTTATAGTTCGGTTATAAACACTGATGTCTACGGTAGTAACTAAAATAGAGCAAATCACCTTTTGAAAGTAACTTGGCGCATCAAATAACGATTATATCGATTACATTGTTACACCACTAGGTGGCGACAAGTGACTGTTAAAAATGTATTTGTCATTGAATCATTCATTAAAGAGATTTGTTTAAAAACGATTCATCCAGTAATGATACCAGTATAAAAGAATGAGTCATTCCTTCTAACCGATATGTGAAAAAAAACAAAAAAAAACGAATTAATTCAAATTATTAAACATATTTGAATAGACTGTAGCAAGTTTTATTTTGGTTAGATGTCTATTCAGAATTGTGGGAGAATCGTGATCTCTATTTCCAATGGCACAATTCCCGGGGGGACAGGGAGACATGTCCCACCCCCACACTTTTTGAAAGTTCCCCCCTTTACTTAATTCTATACTTTTGCCTTTTGCTTTTGTCGACACAAAGTTAAAGGAACACTCCGGAAAAACAGTTAACAGTTTTTTCATATTAAACTATCCAAGCACTATCCAAGAAACTAGAGCAGCAGCCACTAGCCTTGTATGTGCACTGTGGCCTTCATTGTGTGAGTCTGGTTTCCCCCCTGCTTGCAAGTCATCAACTCTGACATGTGATGCATTGGATTGGGTCCACAGTCTTGGCTGTCTGTACAATCCTTCTGGAAAGTACAGACATGCATTTAAAGAAATAGCAGCCACACTGGGAAATGTCCACAGCTTACAAACCCTGTGTCCCACTAGGTGGGTTAAGAGGACTCTTGCAATTATGTCTGTACCACCACAGTATGATCATGTTACTCTGCTTAGAACAGATGGCAGAAAATGACTCCCAATCTACCACAGGAGCAACTGCCAGGGGATTGTTGGATAGATTTGAGAGAGGCACCACAGTCCTAGGGCTCTTGATGGCTTCAGAGGTTATTCAGGACATGGAATGCCTCAACTGCACCTTGAGAATCTGAATAAAAAACTGCAAGACCATCTATAAACATTAGACATGGCATCTAAACCTAATGTTCAGCCCTATACATTGCCCAACTTACGCAGACCTCCAAAACACCTTTCAGGTAACACTGCACCTTACATGCCAGCAACAGCTGAGGAGTATTACAAGGTGCATTTCTACAGGATGTTGGACACCGCTGGCCAGCAGTTAAGTGAGATGTTTAGACAGAGTGGCTTACATACTCTCGCTCAACTGAAGAGCATGCTTTTATCCAGAGAGGTGGATTCTTCAGTCATTGCTTCATATGCTGAGCTGAATCCTGCAACACTTCAAACACAGACCAACATTTTTAAACTGCAAATACGAAACTCTAAAGGAAGCTGCAGCAGTACTTGGAGATCAGAAAACCTGGCTCAGAAGTACCATGTCACAGTGTCGACTCAACAGTGTGGCAGTTTGTCACATACATAAAGACAAACTTGACCTACTTGACAAAGAGAAGATCTGCCAACAGTTTGTGTGTGTCTTTTTGAACATAGAAACATGATATTTGGCTTTTCTTTAGGTCAGGAAGAGGGAGGCATCAAAAAAAGTATGGCTTTCACTTTAGTCTATAACAGAGGTCTTCAGTCCTGCTCCCGGAGGGCCACTGTCCTGCAAAGTTTAGTTCCAACCCTAATCAAACACACCTGAATCAGCTCATCAAGCACTTCAGAATCGCTTGAGTACTCAAAGGCAGGTGTGCTGAAGCAGGTTGGAGCTAAACTCTGCAGGACAGTGGCCCTCCAGGAGCAGGATTGAAGGTTCATCCACTTAGTGCTGTCTTCTGACTCATTTTTTATAGTTTCATACACAGAAACATGCTTGTACTTGATCTAATGCTTTGAGTAACTGTTACATAATATAGTGTTGTACACACACTCATAAAGTTTGTGTATTTCTTTTACACCTATTGTTATATAGTCCACATATTGACAACTTTGAAACATTTACACAATTCTCAACAAAACTTCTGGATGTGTATATTTAGCTAACTTAAGATATGCAAATTAATTCTTGAAACAAATTAAATAAATTCGGTTACACTTTATTTTAAGGTGTCATTGTTACAGTGTAATTATATATTTAAGTACTGAGTAATGATAAGCAACTACATGTACTTACTATAGGGTTAGGGTAGGATTAGGGTTTGGTTGGGGGTTAGTTGCATGCAATTATGCATAATTTACTGTTACTACTGTGGTAAGTACATGTAACACTGACACTGTAAAATAAAGTGTTACCATAAATTCTGTATATGATTTCCTGAAAAATTATGTTCTTTTTGTCTTAAGTTTGATAATCCATTGCATATTAAAATCGCATGTTGAAACTTAAATGAAAATTGAAATTGAAAAGGCATTTTCTACATACCATTACTGCATATAACTATCCCCCCTGTATCATCTTACTGTATCATATGGTACGTAAATCATAAATGTGCAAAAGTCTCAGTCAAAATGTATCAAAACTTTGCTGAGGAACCTGTTGTACACAATCTTCTACATGCCTTCTGTCGCCTGCTTGTGTTTATACTTGTTTATCGGGTAAAAAAAATATATATATATTTAAGTAAATGTAAGAATAACTTACATTGTTAGTAAAATTTCAAGATAAATCTTAGAATGTGAGTATCAAATACGATCCATCAGTCTTTTGGGGAATATTTGTTTGTTCATCTCTCAATCATCATTGTATTGCATTACATAATATGTTTTGAAACTACAGAGGTTTGATCATAACACTAAGCATTTTAATATCATCTTACTAAGACATATTATTGGCAGATATCGAGTGACAACTGATATTTATTTGCATTTTGAGTCTGCTATACTGCTGTGTTTTTTCCTCCTCGAGTTCGAGATCCATATTCTCACTACACCATACTATCTGAACCATAAAAGCCTGATGTTTCAAATATGATGCAAAACATAAAGCATGTCATTTTTTTCTATTATTTCATATGTCAGGGTTATAGTGATAAAGCAAGCCTATTCTGTTTTAAATAGTAAGACTCCCTTTATATATATATAAAAAAATAAATTAAAAAAAATCCCCAAAATTGTTTCCTGTGTACATTTAAATACTTTCAATTATAAAAAATAAAACCAAAAAAAATGATCTTTTGTCCAAATTTGCACCTAGGTGTCCCTGGTCTGTACAACCAAGGTGTGGTACCAATGGGAATGCCAGCTGTGCCTCCTGTTGCACCACAGAGCACCCCTTGCAGTGAAGAAGACCTTAAAGCCCTTCAGGATATGTTTCCCAACCTGGACAAGGAAGTGATTCGCACTGTTTTGGAGGCCCAACAGGGCAACAAGGATGCTGCCATAAACTCCTTGCTACAGATGGCAGAGGAGCTTTAACTGGAGAACTGCCACTCAGAGCTTAAATATTCAACTGTACCATCAATGTAAAACTTTATACCAAAAATACCTTGTAAAAATGCACACTGAAGTCTATCAACCCTTAATAGTAGCAAGTAAATCTAACAACTTGTAATTGTTTTTGCTAAATCAGCATTCAGAATGAATGTTTCTGGAATGTTATAGAGAATGTAGGATAATTTTGCAAAAGAGTATCTTGTTGTATGTCCACTGAGGGCAGTATACCATATCTGTATTGTAGTGATCCCATGTCTTAAAGATGTTTGATATTATGCTTTTATCTGTATGAATTTAGTTACATAAATGTACATGCATATAATTTATTTTGAAGATTATTAAAGAGTTATCAGAGTATGTCATTTTGATGGGTCTTTTGTATGTGCACAAACCACTTTATGACAATTACCAGAACAGGTCACTGAGAGCATCTGTTATGCTAAGTGTAAAATGCCAAATATCGTCACAGTATATAAGAAGTACGTTGCCTGTCATTGCACTGCACACAAAACATTTGCAAGACCTTTCAAATTATGATAGTGTTTTTGTGGGCACAAAAGGATAAACATTGCATACTATAAATTGTGTATACTATATATATTAAAAATGTTGGATCTGTGTCAAATTGCTGTTCTTTTATTGTAAGTTGCTTTGAATAAAAGCATCTACAAAATGTAAATTAAAAGGCTATACTTGCCATACCACTCTAACTTAACATGGATTTAACTTCTAATTTAAATATATAAGATCATGAGCAACGGTCATTGGTTGCCCACAATGATAATAATTTTGCATCTAAAATCAATACAATGCGAATCCATAATCTTTCCACCATGCCATTCGCAGATTTATTTCTATATGCAGAATTTTGAGACCACTGTAATTTTCCAGAGAAATGAAAATGTGCAAGAAATCTTCAATTTGCATTATAGTTTATTAAGAGCTACTAGACAAGAAACAAAAGAGCTGTCATTCTCATGACACCATAGAGTTAATCACAAACATTTAAAATGTACAGATTCATGCCATGAGATACATTTGAAATGGCTCTACTGTATGTTGTTAAAAAAAGCAGGTTCACAATCTCCTCCGACGTCTCTTTAAGGAAGTAGATTGGCCAGGGCAATCGCTGGCCTTGCAGCCACAAGAATCGATGTGAATGTATGAGTGGTTGATGTTTGACCCATCTGGGCAAGTCAGAGTCACTTCCTTTTTGGTGGTTGTCATTTCTTGACAGCACGAGCATGAATGCACAAGAGAGTTCGCTTCTACAGAATATCTGTTTTAACATACAATGAAGAGACGGTTCTGTTGTTAATTACCAGCACAGACAGTATAATTTTGTCTCCATAGTATGGAAGCTTGTTACTGCCATGGATTAAAAAAAAAAGAAAATATAATTGCGACTTTTTATCTTACAATTCAGACTTTTTTTGCAATTCCGAGTTTGTCTTAATTCTCAGAATTGCGATATATAAAATCACAAAAATGTCAAATGTCAGATATGAACACAACAGCAAGAAAAGAAAAGTCCGAATTGTGAAACAAAAAGTCACAATTACCTTTTTAAAAATTTTTATTCTGTGGCAGAATCAAGCTTCCATACTATGTGGAGCAGTGGCATGGCACAAAAAGTACATATATTTAGTAATTAAGGATTCTGATTTTGATACTCACATTGATGAGGTACCACACAAGCCTGCACAAGACGTTATATCCACAGGTGTGCTGCTTATACAGCCATTGCTGACCAAGAAGGTGCTGTTCTTCTGGACATTACATTTGCTCTCCAGTATACCTAATAGAAATGAGAAACACATTAGGTAAGTGTTACAAAATATACTTCTACATCTTGTATGTCCAGGAAAAATGTAAAAAGTACTATTTTCTTCCCTCTCAAAATATTATTTTGCTCCCCAAAACAATATGGGCATCAGATGTATATGAGTGGCATTAACTGTCAATTTTATAAATCACAAATCATGATTCAAATGGTACATAAATGTTTCTAAAAGTGAGAATTGATTCTCATATGCAATTGTTGAATAATTCTTTTTATATAATTATTTTCCATAATAAATTGTCTCAGCTGAGACTCACATGTTTTACAGCAGCCATCTGCGTCTATTGTCTCTGTTCCCTGTAGAAAATGAAAAAGCATTGACCATTACAAAGACTTAATTTTAACATATAAATACCAATAGTTCAATCAAAATAGTGTCCTGTGAAAGCCACTTACAGGGATACAATCTTCAGCATTAAAGGCAGGACAAGCAGTGTTAATCTCAACTGCCGATGATTTACCGTCGATTCGTTCACACTTGTATTTCACACATTTGTCATTGGTTGGTTGCCATGTCTGGTCAACCTGTTAGTGAAGAAATATATAGATTATAGACATATTAAAAAGTTTCTTCATGCAGAAATGAATGACCTTTAGTTTGATGTAATAAGATGTCTTTTACAATACAGTTGTTAAAATGCTAGAAAGAATGTAAGAACTTACTGAAATCGTAACTGTCATGTTGTCATGCATAACCACACAATCAGTGCTAACACACTCTCCACAGCACTGACCAGGAATAAATTGGTACTCCTGATTCTATAGGAAAAGAGGAGAAATTGATACCTAACTGGGCATTGTGTTCTTTTAAAGCTGTCTTTGTTTATTATTCACATGTATAACCCAACTGAGCTAGTCTTCATTACAGGAATAAATAGACCTCTATACCTCTGGACAGTTATAGTTGCAATCAGCTATCACACACTCTGGAGAAAGAAGTTTTGTTTCAGGGTCTACATTCCAACCACAGTAACAAAGTGTACAGGGATCATCATTTGGAATAGGTGAGCCAGGCTAGAGAGAAAAATAATGAGAGGGAATAAATGAGCACGTAAGTTGTTTAGATATTTTATATGGTATGTATTTATACACAAAAATCTGATTTTACCTGATACACTGTGGTATTATGGACACAAACTTCCGCGGGTGCTGTAAAGAATAAGAAATGAATTGAGTGCACACCTGTGCATTGCACAATACTGAAACAGTAAATTGTCATTCATTGAGAACTGTTTTTAATACTGACAGCAAACAAACTCTGGACAGCAGTTATCTGGAGTTACACTGAAGGATGGTATAAAGCCCAGTGGACATTGTAGTGTGGGAATAGGGCACAGATTTATATCACAACCTGTAGAACAATATAAAACATTTTTGTTTAGCATTTCATTTTAAGGGTACAGACATTTCTACAATAAATGTTTAGACCACAAATGTGCTGTTTAACTTTTACAAGTCAAAGAGGCTCATCAGTTGAACAACCAGTTTAACAGTAAATATATACAAATAAATAGATTAAATATATAAAAGTAAATATATAAAATGAATAGTACTTAAATTAATTCTTATATGCACTTATGGAGCCATCTGTTTTAAAATGCCTGTCTCCAATCTTTGTTGTGTTCAGATCACTTACTGCATTCATAGATCTCACAGCAGTCAATTGTTTTGTTGACAAGCACTTGTCCAGGCTTATCACAAGTAACAGGTGGTGAAACAGGACAAGTAACAGGCTGGCAAAGGACCCTCAGTGTTTCACTCTCACACTGACACATTTGACATCCACTCTGCCAAGTATCATTGGGCTGCAAAACCAATAAAACTGGTCAGGTTCAACCCGTTTTCGTAGATGAGAAGCTGACATGGTTTACTTAATTCTGTTAACTTAATTCTGTGAATGACCAATTGTTAATTTTGTGGCTTTGCTTGATTTAAAGATGTTCATTGTTCCCCTACACCTGAGACTCCATTCATATTTTAATGAATGGTTCAGCAATCTTTTCATCAAAATATGCAAATCTCCTATGCATATTCAAGAGGCTGCTTAACATCCATTTGCGTTAGCTTGCCGACATGTTATCATTAAATATGATTAATTAATTACTAATCCAAAAGTACTTATCCAATGCAATGTAAGTTGCTTTGGATAAAAATGCCAGTCAAATGTAAACATGCTAATTTAAAAAAGAAAATTCTGCTGAAATGGAGGGCCATGGGCCTACTGATGATACAACCTATGAAACAAAGGACCAAGTTATTTAAAGTAGGATGTACCTGTCTTGGTGGATCAAGAGCATCACACTTAGGCCCAAAGGTTGTAGTTATTTCTTCTGTGTTTGTATTAGTTGTGGATATTAATGTGACAGGTTGTTTTGTGCCTATTGTTGATGCGCTAGAATATGTGGTTGTTTCAGGAGAAATGGGTGGTGATGGAGAGGTTCCACAAGATGTTGAAATCTTCACGATATGACAAGTTGCACTACAGTGTGCAGTGAAGCACCAACCAAAGCCATCAGTAACATTATAAATTATATCACCTGTAAAAGACAGAAGTTACACAATTTTATACTGTCTCTCAAATATTCAATAACAATAAAAAAAAGTACGAGAAGTATTTGTACCTGATTGAAAATGTGTGCCATTCACAAGACAGCAAACAATAGAAGTGGTTGAGAATAGAGAGGATTCTGTAGTCACAGGAAGGGAAAAATGTGGTGGTGTTTGTGTAATGGGAGCAATTGAGGTCTCCATAGATGTGGATGAGTAGAAAACGTTAGTAGTGGTAATTGCTGAACTGGATGATTTGGTTGTTTCGAATGAGGTTTCCTCTTCTAAAGTGGATGTTGCTGTAGTTGTTGGTTGGCCAGTTGTTATCACCTTCACAGGCATGGTGGATGGCAAAGGTGTCTCAGATGTGGTCAATTCAATCTCAGTTACAGTCTCAGTTGTTGTTACTTCTCCAGTTGTTTGAGTAGCTGTAGATGATTTTGAAGTTGTGTAGACACTGCTTGGAGATGATGTTCCTGTTGGAGGCTGGACAGTGGTGCTTCCCTCCTCGACAAGAACAGTGGTGGATGAAATGGCTGGTGTGGTTGTTGAAAGAGTTGTTTCAGCTTTGACTGGTTTTGTTGTTGAAGAAAGACCCTGAGTGCTAACCTCATACCCAGTGGACGATTCAACACTCACTGTTGTTGACACAAGTGTAGTGACTGGCACTGCAGTTGTCTTTGTTAGCGTTGTTGGTTGCGTGGATGTAACCACTGGTAGTGAAGTTTGTGTCACTGGGAGAGATGTGCTTGTGGATGTTGACGTTTCAGATGATGTTGCTGTTAACTCTTCTAAAGTGGTCGTGGCTGTAGTTGTTGGTAGGCTTGTTTGACCAGTTGTTACCACCTTTGGCGGCCTGGTGGTGGACAAAAGTGTCGGAGATGTGGTCAATTCGTTCTCAGTTACAGTCTCAGTTGTTGTTACTTCTCCAGTTGTTTGAGTAGCTGTAGATGATTTTGAAGTTGTGTAGACACTGCTTGGAGATGATGTTCCTGTAGGTGGCTGGACAGTGGTGCTTCCCTCCTCGACAAGGACAGTAGTGGATGAGATGGCTGGTGTGGTGGTTGAAAGAGTTGTTTCAGCTTTGACTGGTTTTGTTGTTGAAGAAAGACCCTGAGTGCTAACCTCATACCCAGTGGACGATTCAACACTCACTGTTGTTGACACAAGTGTAGTGACTGGCACTGCAGTTGTCTTTGTTAGCGTTGTTGGTTGCGTGGATGTAACCACTGGCAGTGAAGTTTGTGTCACTGGGAGAGATGTGCTTGTGGATGTCGACGTTTCAGATGATGTAGCTGTTAACTCTTCTAAAGTGGTCGTGGCTGTAGTTGTTGGTAGGCTTGTTTGACCAGTTGTTACCACCTTTGGCGGCCTGGTGGTGGACAAAAGTGTCGGAGATGTGGTCAATTCGTTCTCAGTTACAGTCTCAGTTGTTGTTACTTCTCCAGTTGTTTGAGTAGCTGTAGATGATTTTGAAATTGTGTAGACATTGCTTGGAGATGATGTTCCTGTTGGAGGCTGGACAGTGGTGCTTCCCTCCTCGACAAGAACAGTGGTGGATGAAATGGCTGGTGTGGTTGTTGAAAGAGTTGTTTCAGCTTTGACTGGTTTTGTTGTTGAAGAAAGACCCTGAGTGCTAACCTCATACCCAGTGGACGATTCAACACTCACTGTTGTTGACACAAGTGTAGTGACTGGCACTGCAGTTGTCTTTGTTAGCGTTGTTGGTTGCGTGGATGTAACCACTGGTAGTGAAGTTTGTGTCACTGGGAGAGATGTGCTTGTGGATGTTGACGTTTCAGATGATGTAGCTGTCAACTCTTCTAAAGTGGTCGTGGCTGTAGTTGTTGGTAGGCTTGTTTGACCAGTTGTTACCACCTTTGGCGGCCTGGTGGTGGACAAAAGTGTCGGAGATGTGGTCAATTCGTTCTCAGTTACAGTCTCAGTTGTTGTTACTTCTCCAGTTGTTTGAGTAGCTGTAGATGATTTTGAAGTTGTGTAGACACTGCTTGGAGATGATGTTCCTGTTGGAGGCTGGACAGTGGTGCTTCCCTCCTCGACAACAACAGTGGTGGATGAAATGGCTGGTGTGGTTGTTGAAAGAGTTGTTTCAGCTTTGACTGGTTTTGTTGTTGAAGAAAGACCCTGAGTGCTAACCTCATACCCAGTGGACGATTCAACACTCACTGTTGTTGACACAAGTGTAGTGACTGGCACTGCAGTTGTCTTTGTTTGCGTTGTTGGTTGCGTGGATGTAACCACTGGCAGTGAAGTTTGTGTCACTGGGAGAGATGTGCTTGTGGATGTCGACGTTTCAGATGATGTAGCTGTCAACTCTTCTAAAGTGGTCGTGGCTGTAGTTGTTGGTAGGCTTGTTTGACCAGTTGTTACCACCTTTGGCGGCCTGGTGGTGGACAAAAGTGTCGGAGATGTGGTCAATTCGTTCTCAGTTACAGTCTCAGTTGTTGTTACTTCTCCAGTTGTTTGAGTAGCTGTAGATGATTTTGAAGTTGTGTAGACACTGCTTGGAGATGATGTTCCTGTAGGTGGCTGGACAGTGGTGCTTCCCTCCTCGACAAGGACAGTAGTGGATGAGATGGCTGGTGTGGTGGTTGAAAGAGTTGTTTCAGCTTTGACTGGTTTTGTTGTTGAAGAAAGACCCTGAGTGCTAACCTCATACCCAGTGGACGATTCAACACTCACTGTTGTTGACACAAGTGTAGTGACTGGCACTGCAGTTGTCTTTGTTAGCGTTGTTGGTTGCGTAGATGTAACCACTGGCAGTGAAGTTTGTGTCACTGGGAGAGATGTGCTTGTGGATGTCGACGTTTCAGATGATGTAGCTGTTAACTCTTCTAAAGTGGTCGTGGCTGTAGTTGTTGGTAGGCTTGTTTGACCAGTTGTTACCACCTTTGGCGGCCTGGTGGTGGACAAAAGTGTCGGAGATGTGGTCAATTCGTTCTCAGTTACAGTCTCAGTTGTTGTTACTTCTCCAGTTGTTTGAGTAGCTGTAGATGATTTTGAAGTTGTGTAGACACTGCTTGGAGATGATGTTCCTGTAGGTGGCTGGACAGTGGTGCTTCCCTCCTCGACAAGGACAGTAGTGGATGAGATAGCTGGTGTGGTGGTTGAAAGAGTTGTTTCAGCTTTGACTGGTTTTGTTGTTGAAGAAAGACCCTGAGTGCTAACCTCATACCCAGTGGACGATTCAACACTCACTGTTGTTGACACAAGTGTAGTGACTGGCACTGCAGTTGTCTTTGTTAGCGTTGTTGGTTGCGTGGATGTAACCACTGGCAGTGAAGTTTGTGTCACTGGGAGAGATGTGCTTGTGGATGTCGACGTTTCAGATGATGTAGCTGTTAACTCCTCTAAAGTGGTCGTGGCTGTAGTTGTTGGTAGGCTTGTTTGACCAGTTGTTACCACCTTTGGCGGCCTGGTGGTGGACAAAAGTGTCGGAGATGTGGTCAATTCGTTCTCAGTTACAGTCTCAGTTGTTGTTACTTCTCCAGTTGTTTGAGTAGCTGTAGATGATTTTGAAGTTGTGTAGACACTGCTTGGAGATGATGTTCCTGTTGGAGGCTGGACAGTGGTGCTTCCCTCCTCGACAAGAACAGTGGTGGATGAAATGGCTGGTGTGGTTGTTGAAAGAGTTGTTTCAGCTTTGACTGGTTTTGTTGTTGAAGAAAGACCCTGAGTGCTAACCTCATACCCAGTGGACGATTCAACACTCACTGTTGTTGACACAAGTGTAGTGACTGGCACTGCAGTTGTCTTTGTTTGCGTTGTTGGTTGCGTGGATGTAACCACTGGCAGTGAAGTTTGTGTCACTGGGAGAGATGTGCTTGTGGATGTCGACGTTTCAGATGATGTAGCTGTCAACTCTTCTAAAGTGGTCGTGGCTGTAGTTGTTGGTAGGCTTGTTTGACCAGTTGTTACCACCTTTGGCGGCCTGGTGGTGGACAAAAGTGTCGGAGATGTGGTCAATTCGTTCTCAGTTACAGTCTCAGTTGTTGTTACTTCTCCAGTTGTTTGAGTAGCTGTAGATGATTTTGAAGTTGTGTAGACACTGCTTGGAGATGATGTTCCTGTTGGAGGCTGGACAGTGGTGCTTCCCTCCTCGACAACAACAGTGGTGGATGAAATGGCTGGTGTGGTTGTTGAAAGAGTTGTTTCAGCTTTGACTGGTTTTGTTGTTGAAGAAAGACCCTGAGTGCTAACCTCATACCCAGTGGACGATTCAACACTCACTGTTGTTGACACAAGTGTAGTGACTGGCACTGCAGTTGTCTTTGTTAGCGTTGTTGGTTGCGTAGATGTAACCACTGGCAGTGAAGTTTGTGTCACTGGGAGAGATGTGCTTGTGGATGTCGACGTTTCAGATGATGTAGCTGTTAACTCTTCTAAAGTGGTCGTGGCTGTAGTTGTTGGTAGGCTTGTTTGACCAGTTGTTACCACCTTTGGCGGCCTGGTGGTGGACAAAAGTGTCGGAGATGTGGTCAATTCGTTCTCAGTTACAGTCTCAGTTGTTGTTACTTCTCCAGTTGTTTGAGTAGCTGTAGATGATTTTGAAGTTGTGTAGACACTGCTTGGAGATGATGTTCCTGTAGGTGGCTGGACAGTGGTGCTTCCCTCCTCGACAAGGACAGTAGTGGATGAGATAGCTGGTGTGGTGGTTGAAAGAGTTGTTTCAGCTTTGACTGGTTTTGTTGTTGAAGAAAGACCCTGAGTGCTAACCTCATACCCAGTGGACGATTCAACACTCACTGTTGTTGACACAAGTGTAGTGACTGGCACTGCAGTTGTCTTTGTTAGCGTTGTTGGTTGCGTGGATGTAACCACTGGCAGTGAAGTTTGTGTCACTGGGAGAGATGTGCTTGTGGATGTCGACGTTTCAGATGATGTAGCTGTTAACTCCTCTAAAGTGGTCGTGGCTGTAGTTGTTGGTAGGCTTGTTTGACCAGTTGTTACCACCTTTGGCGGCCTGGTGGTGGACAAAAGTGTCGGAGATGTGGTCAATTCGTTCTCAGTTACAGTCTCAGTTGTTGTTACTTCTCCAGTTGTTTGAGTAGCTGTAGATGATTTTGAAGTTGTGTAGACACTGCTTGGAGATGATGTTCCTGTTGGAGGCTGGACAGTGGTGCTTCCCTCCTCGACAAGAACAGTGGTGGATGAAATGGCTGGTGTGGTTGTTGAAAGAGTTGTTTCAGCTTTGACTGGTTTTGTTGTTGAAGAAAGACCCTGAGTGCTAACCTCATACCCAGTGGACGATTCAACACTCACTGTTGTTGACACAAGTGTAGTGACTGGCACTGCAGTTGTCTTTGTTTGCGTTGTTGGTTGCGTGGATGTAACCACTGGCAGTGAAGTTTGTGTCACTGGGAGAGATGTGCTTGTGGATGTCGACGTTTCAGATGATGTAGCTGTCAACTCTTCTAAAGTGGTCGTGGCTGTAGTTGTTGGTAGGCTTGTTTGACCAGTTGTTACCACCTTTGGCGGCCTGGTGGTGGACAAAAGTGTCGGAGATGTGGTCAATTCGTTCTCAGTTACAGTCTCAGTTGTTGTTACTTCTCCAGTTGTTTGAGTAGCTGTAGATGATTTTGAAGTTGTGTAGACACTGCTTGGAGATGATGTTCCTGTTGGAGGCTGGACAGTGGTGCTTCCCTCCTCGACAACAACAGTGGTGGATGAGATGGCTGGTGTGGTTGTTGAAAGAGTTGTTTCAGCTTTGACTGGTTTTGTTGTTGAAGAAAGACCCTGAGTGCTAACCTCATACCCAGTGGACGATTCAACACTCACTGTTGTTGACACAAGTGTAGTGACTGGCACTGCAGTTGTCTTTGTTTGCGTTGTTGGTTGCGTGGATGTAACCACTGGCAGTGAAGTTTGTGTCACTGGGAGAGATGTGCTTGTGGATGTCGACGTTTCAGATGATGTAGCTGTCAACTCTTCTAAAGTGGTCGTGGCTGTAGTTGTTGGTAGGCTTGTTTGACCAGTTGTTACCACCTTTGGCGGCCTGGTGGTGGACAAAAGTGTCGGAGATGTGGTCAATTCGTTCTCAGTTACAGTCTCAGTTGTTGTTACTTCTCCAGTTGTTTGAGTAGCTGTAGATGATTTTGAAGTTGTGTAGACACTGCTTGGAGATGATGTTCCTGTAGGTGGCTGGACAGTGGTGCTTCCCTCCTCGACAAGGACAGTAGTGGATGAGATGGCTGGTGTGGTGGTTGAAAGAGTTGTTTCAGCTTTGACTGGTTTTGTTGTTGAAGAAAGACCCTGAGTGCTAACCTCATACCCAGTGGACGATTCAACACTCACTGTTGTTGACACAAGTGTAGTGACTGGCACTGCAGTTGTCTTTGTTAGCGTTGTTGGTTGCGTAGATGTAACCACTGGCAGTGAAGTTTGTGTCACTGGGAGAGATGTGCTTGTGGATGTCGACGTTTCAGATGATGTAGCTGTTAACTCTTCTAAAGTGGTCGTGGCTGTAGTTGTTGGTAGGCTTGTTTGACCAGTTGTTACCACCTTTGGCGGCCTGGTGGTGGACAAAAGTGTCGGAGATGTGGTCAATTCGTTCTCAGTTACAGTCTCAGTTGTTGTTACTTCTCCAGTTGTTTGAGTAGCTGTAGATGATTTTGAAGTTGTGTAGACACTGCTTGGAGATGATGTTCCTGTAGGTGGCTGGACAGTGGTGCTTCCCTCCTCGACAAGGACAGTAGTGGATGAGATAGCTGGTGTGGTGGTTGAAAGAGTTGTTTCAGCTTTGACTGGTTTTGTTGTTGAAGAAAGACCCTGAGTGCTAACCTCATACCCAGTGGACGATTCAACACTCACTGTTGTTGACACAAGTGTAGTGACTGGCACTGCAGTTGTCTTTGTTAGCGTTGTTGGTTGCGTAGATGTAACCACTGGCAGTGAAGTTTGTGTCACTGGGAGAGATGTGCTTGTGGATGTCGACGTTTCAGATGATGTAGCTGTTAACTCTTCTAAAGTGGTCGTGGCTGTAGTTGTTGGTAGGCTTGTTTGACCAGTTGTTACCACCTTTGGCGGCCTGGTGGTGGACAAAAGTGTCGGAGATGTGGTCAATTCGTTCTCAGTTACAGTCTCAGTTGTTGTTACTTCTCCAGTTGTTTGAGTAGCTGTAGATGATTTTGAAGTTGTGTAGACACTGCTTGGAGATGATGTTCCTGTAGGTGGCTGGACAGTGGTGCTTCCCTCCTCGACAAGGACAGTAGTGGATGAGATGGCTGGTGTGGTGGTTGAAAGAGTTGTTTCAGCTTTGACTGGTTTTGTTGTTGAAGAAAGACCCTGAGTGCTAACCTCATACCCAGTGGACGATTCAACACTCACTGTTGTTGACACAAGTGTAGTGACTGGCACTGCAGTTGTCTTTGTTAGCGTTGTTGGTTGCGTAGATGTAACCACTGGCAGTGAAGTTTGTGTCACTGGGAGAGATGTGCTTGTGGATGTCGACGTTTCAGATGATGTAGCTGTTAACTCTTCTAAAGTGGTCGTGGCTGTAGTTGTTGGTAGGCTTGTTTGACCAGTTGTTACCACCTTTGGCGGCCTGGTGGTGGACAAAAGTGTCGGAGATGTGGTCAATTCGTTCTCAGTTACAGTCTCAGTTGTTGTTACTTCTCCAGTTGTTTGAGTAGCTGTAGATGATTTTGAAATTGTGTAGACATTGCTTGGAGATGATGTTCCTGTTGGAGGCTGGACAGTGGTGCTTCCCTCCTCGACAAGAACAGTGGTGGATGAAATGGCTGGTGTGGTTGTTGAAAGAGTTGTTTCAGCTTTGACTGGTTTTGTTGTTGAAGAAAGACCCTGAGTGCTAACCTCATACCCAGTGGACGATTCAACACTCACTGTTGTTGACACAAGTGTAGTGACTGGCACTGCAGTTGTCTTTGTTAGCGTTGTTGGTTGCGTGGATGTAACCACTGGTAGTGAAGTTTGTGTCACTGGGAGAGATGTGCTTGTGGATGTTGACGTTTCAGATGATGTTGCTGTTAACTCTTCTAAAGTGGTCGTGGCTGTAGTTGTTGGTAGGCTTGTTTGACCAGTTGTTACCACCTTTGGCGGCCTGGTGGTGGACAAAAGTGTCGGAGATGTGGTCAATTCGTTCTCAGTTACAGTCTCAGTTGTTGTTACTTCTCCAGTTGTTTGTGTAGCTGTAGATGATTTTGAAGTTGTGTAGACACTGCTTGGAGATGATGTTCCTGTAGGTGGCTGGACAGTGGTGCTTCCCTCCTCGACAAGGACAGTAGTGGATGAGATGGCTGGTGTGGTGGTTGAAAGAGTTGTTTCAGCTTTGACTGGTTTTGTTGTTGAAGAAAGACCCTGAGTGCTAACCTCATACCCAGTGGACGATTCAACACTCACTGTTGTTGACACAAGTGTAGTGACTGGCACTGCAGTTGTCTTTGTTAGCGTTGTTGGTTGCGTAGATGTAACCACTGGCAGTGAAGTTTGTGTCACTGGGAGAGATGTGCTTGTGGATGTCGACGTTTCAGATGATGTAGCTGTTAACTCTTCTAAAGTGGTCGTGGCTGTAGTTGTTGGTAGGCTTGTTTGACCAGTTGTTACCACCTTTGGCGGCCTGGTGGTGGACAAAAGTGTCGGAGATGTGGTCAATTCGTTTTCAGTTACAGTCTCAGTTGTTGTTACTTCTCCAGTTGTTTGAGTAGCTGTAGATGATTTTGAAATTGTGTAGACATTGCTTGGAGATGATGTTCCTGTTGGAGGCTGGACAGTGGTGCTTCCCTCCTCGACAAGAACAGTGGTGGATGAAATGGCTGGTGTGGTTGTTGAAAGAGTTGTTTCAGCTCTGACTGGTTTTGTTGTTGAAGAAAGACCCTGAGTGCTAACCTCATACCCAGTGGACGATTCAACACTCACTGTTGTTGACACAAGTGTAGTGACTGGCACTGCAGTTGTCTTTGTTAGCGTTGTTGGTTGCGTGGATGTAACCACTGGTAGTGAAGTTTGTGTCACTGGGAGAGATGTGCTTGTGGATGTTGACGTTTCAGATGATGTAGCTGTTAACTCTTCTAAAGTGGTCGTGGCTGTAGTTGTTGGTAGGCTTGTTTGACCAGTTGTTACCACCTTTGGCGGCCTGGTGGTGGACAAAAGTGTCGGAGATGTGGTCAATTCGTTCTCAGTTACAGTCTCAGTTGTTGTTACTTCTCCAGTTGTTTGAGTAGCTGTAGATGATTTTGAAGTTGTGTAGACACTGCTTGGAGATGATGTTCCTGTTGGAGGCTGGACAGTGGTGCTTCCCTCCTCGACAACAACAGTGGTGGATGAAATGGCTGGTGTGGTTGTTGAAAGAGTTGTTTCAGCTTTGACTGGTTTTGTTGTTGAAGAAAGACCCTGAGTGCTAACCTCATACCCAGTGGACGATTCAACACTCACTGTTGTTGACACAAGTGTAGTGACTGGCACTACAGTTGTCTTTGTTAGCGTTGTTGGTTGCGTGGATGTAATGACTGGTAGTGAAGTTTGTGTCACTGGGAGAGATGTGCTTGTGGATGTCGACGTTTCAGATGATGTAGCTGTTAACTCTTCTAAAGTGGTCGTGGCTGTAGTTGTTGGTAGGCTTGCTTGACCAGTTGTTACCACCTTTGGCAGCCTGGTGGTGGACAAAAGTGTCGGAGATGTGGTCAATTCGTTCTCAGTTACAGTCTCAGTTGTTGTTACTCCTCCAGTTGTTTGAGTAGCTGTAGATGATTTTGAAGTTGTGTAGACACTGCTTGGAGATGATGTTCCTGTTGGAGGCTGGACAGTGGTGCTTCCCTCCTCGACAAGAACAGTGGTGGATGAAATGGCTGGTGTGGTTGTTGAAAGAGTTGTTTCAGCTTTGACTGGTTTTGTTGTTGAAGAAAGACCCTGAGTGCTAACCTCATACCCAGTGGACGATTCAACACTCACTGTTGTTGACACAAGTGTAGTGACTGGCACTACAGTTGTCTTTGTTAGCGTTGTTGGTTGCGTGGATGTAACCACTGGTAGTGAAGTTTGTGTCACTGGGAGAGATGTGCTTGTGGATGTTGACGTTTCAGATGATGTAGCTGTTAACTCTTCTAAAGTGGTCGTGGCTGTAGTTGTTGGTAGGCTTGTTTGACCAGTTGTTACCACCTTTGGCGGCCTGGTGGTGGACAAAAGTGTCGGAGATGTGGTCAATTCGTTCTCAGTTACAGTCTCAGTTGTTGTTACTTCTCCAGTTGTTTGAGTAGCTGTAGATGATTTTGAAGTTGTGTAGACACTGCTTGGAGATGATGTTCCTGTAGGTGGCTGGACAGTGGTGCTTCCCTCCTCGACAAGGACAGTAGTGGATGAGATGGCTGGTGTGGTGGTTGAAAGAGTTGTTTCAGCTTTGACTGGTTTTGTTGTTGAAGAAAGACCCTGAGTGCTAACCTCATACCCAGTGGACGATTCAACACTCACTGTTGTTGACACAAGTGTAGTGACTGGCACTGCAGTTGTCTTTGTTAGCGTTGTTGGTTGCGTAGATGTAACCACTGGCAGTGAAGTTTGTGTCACTGGGAGAGATGTGCTTGTGGATGTCGACGTTTCAGATGATGTAGCTGTTAACTCTTCTAAAGTGGTCGTGGCTGTAGTTGTTGGTAGGCTTGTTTGACCAGTTGTTACCACCTTTGGCGGCCTGGTGGTGGACAAAAGTGTCGGAGATGTGGTCAATTCGTTTTCAGTTACAGTCTCAGTTGTTGTTACTTCTCCAGTTGTTTGAGTAGCTGTAGATGATTTTGAAATTGTGTAGACATTGCTTGGAGATGATGTTCCTGTTGGAGGCTGGACAGTGGTGCTTCCCTCCTCGACAAGAACAGTGGTGGATGAAATGGCTGGTGTGGTTGTTGAAAGAGTTGTTTCAGCTTTGACTGGTTTTGTTGTTGAAGAAAGACCCTGAGTGCTAACCTCATACCCAGTGGACGATTCAACACTCACTGTTGTTGACACAAGTGTAGTGACTGGCACTGCAGTTGTCTTTGTTAGCGTTGTTGGTTGCGTGGATGTAACCACTGGTAGTGAAGTTTGTGTCACTGGGAGAGATGTGCTTGTGGATGTTGACGTTTCAGATGATGTAGCTGTTAACTCTTCTAAAGTGGTCGTGGCTGTAGTTGTTGGTAGGCTTGTTTGACCAGTTGTTACCACCTTTGGCGGCCTGGTGGTGGACAAAAGTGTCGGAGATGTGGTCAATTCGTTCTCAGTTACAGTCTCAGTTGTTGTTACTTCTCCAGTTGTTTGAGTAGCTGTAGATGATTTTGAAGTTGTGTAGACACTGCTTGGAGATGATGTTCCTGTTGGAGGCTGGACAGTGGTGCTTCCCTCCTCGACAACAACAGTGGTGGATGAAATGGCTGGTGTGGTTGTTGAAAGAGTTGTTTCAGCTTTGACTGGTTTTGTTGTTGAAGAAAGACCCTGAGTGCTAACCTCATACCCAGTGGACGATTCAACACTCACTGTTGTTGACACAAGTGTAGTGACTGGCACTGCAGTTGTCTTTGTTTGCGTTGTTGGTTGCGTGGATGTAACCACTGGCAGTGAAGTTTGTGTCACTGGGAGAGATGTGCTTGTGGATGTCGACGTTTCAGATGATGTAGCTGTCAACTCTTCTAAAGTGGTCGTGGCTGTAGTTGTTGGTAGGCTTGTTTGACCAGTTGTTACCACCTTTGGCGGCCTGGTGGTGGACAAAAGTGTCGGAGATGTGGTCAATTCGTTCTCAGTTACAGTCTCAGTTGTTGTTACTTCTCCAGTTGTTTGAGTAGCTGTAGATGATTTTGAAGTTGTGTAGACACTGCTTGGAGATGATGTTCCTGTAGGTGGCTGGACAGTGGTGCTTCCCTCTTCGACAAGGACAGTAGTGGATGAGATGGCTGGTGTGGTGGTTGAAAGAGTTGTTTCAGCTTTGACTGGTTTTGTTGTTGAAGAAAGACCCTGAGTGCTAACCTCATACCCAGTGGACGATTCAACACTCACTGTTGTTGACACAAGTGTAGTGACTGGCACTGCAGTTGTCTTTGTTAGCGTTGTTGGTTGCGTAGATGTAACCACTGGCAGTGAAGTTTGTGTCACTGGGAGAGATGTGCTTGTGGATGTCGACGTTTCAGATGATGTAGCTGTTAACTCTTCTAAAGTGGTCGTGGCTGTAGTTGTTGGTAGGCTTGTTTGACCAGTTGTTACCACCTTTGGCGTGGTGGTGGACAAAAGTGTCGGAGATGTGGTCAATTCGTTCTCAGTTACAGTCTCAGTTGTTGTTACTTCTCCAGTTGTTTGAGTAGCTGTAGATGATTTTGAAATTGTGTAGACATTGCTTGGAGATGATGTTCCTGTTGGAGGCTGGACAGTGGTGCTTCCCTCCTCGACAAGAACAGTGGTGGATGAAATGGCTGGTGTGGTTGTTGAAAGAGTTGTTTCAGCTTTGACTGGTTTTGTTGTTGAAGAAAGACCCTGAGTGCTAACCTCATACCCAGTGGACGATTCAACACTCACTGTTGTTGACACAAGTGTAGTGACTGGCACTGCAGTTGTCTTTGTTAGCGTTGTTGGTTGCGTGGATGTAACCACTGGTGGTGAAGTTTGTGTCACTGGGAGAGATGTGCTTCTGGATGTTGACGTTTCAGATGATGTAGCTGTTAACTCTTCTAAAGTGGTCGTGGCTGTAGTTGTTGGTAGGCTTGTTTGACCAGTTGTTACCACCTTTGGCGGCCTGGTGGTGGACAAAAGTGTCGGAGATGTGGTCAATTCGTTCTCAGTTACAGTCTCAGTTGTTGTTACTTCTCCAGTTGTTTGAGTAGCTGTAGATGATTTTGAAGTTGTGTAGACACTGCTTGGAGACGATGTTCCTGTAGGTGGCTGGACAGTGGTGCTTCCCTCCTCGACAAGGACAGTAGTGGATGAGATGGCTGGTGTGGTGGTTGAAAGAGTTGTTTCAGCTTTGACTGGTTTTGTTGTTGAAGAAAGACCCTGAGTGCTAACCTCATACCCAGTGGACGATTCAACACTCACTGTTGTTGACACAAGTGTAGTGACTGGCACTGCAGTTGTCTTTGTTAGCGTTGTTGGTTGCGTAGATGAAACCACTGGCAGTGAAGTTTGTGTCACTGGGAGAGATGTGCTTGTGGATGTCGACGTTTCGGATGATGTAGCTGTTAACTCTTCTAAAGTGGTCGTGGCTGTAGTTGTTGGTAGGCTTGTTTGACCAGTTGTTACCACCTTTGGCGGCCTGGTGGTGGACAAAAGTGTCGGAGATGTGGTCAATTCGTTCTCAGTTACAGTCTCAGTTGTTGTTACTTCTCCAGTTGTTTGAGTAGCTGTAGATGATTTTGAAATTGTGTAGACATTGCTTGGAGATGATGTTCCTGTTGGAGGCTGGACAGTGGTGCTTCCCTCCTCGACAAGAACAGTGGTGGATGAAATGGCTGGTGTGGTTGTTGAAAGAGTTGTTTCAGCTTTGACTGGTTTTGTTGTTGAAGAAAGACCCTGAGTGCTAACCTCATACCCAGTGGACGATTCAACACTCACTGTTGTTGACACAAGTGTAGTGACTGGCACTGCAGTTGTCTTTGTTAGCGTTGTTGGTTGCGTGGATGTAACCACTGGTAGTGAAGTTTGTGTCACTGGGAGAGATGTGCTTGTGGATGTTGACGTTTCAGATGATGTAGCTGTCAACTCTTCTAAAGTGGTCGTGGCTATAGTTGTTGGTAGGCTTGTTTGACCAGTTGTTACCACCTTTGGCGGCCTGGTGGTCGACAAAAGTGTCGGAGATGTGGTCAATTCGTTCTCAGTTACAGTCTCAGTTGTTGTTACTTCTCCAGTTGTTTGAGTAGCTGTAGATGATTTTGAAATTGTGTAGACATTGCTTGGAGATGATGTTCCTGTTGGAGGCTGGACAGTGGTGCTTCCCTCCTCGACAAGAACAGTGGTGGATGAAATGGCTGGTGTGGTTGTTGAAAGAGTTGTTTCAGCTTTGACTGGTTTTGTTGTTGAAGAAAGACCCTGAGTGCTAACCTCATACCCAGTGGACGATTCAACACTCACTGTTGTTGACACAAGTGTAGTGACTGGCACTGCAGTTGTCTTTGTTAGCGTTGTTGGTTGCGTGGATGTAACCACTGGTAGTGAAGTTTGTGTCACTGGGAGAGATGTGCTTGTGGATGTTGACGTTTCAGATGATGTAGCTGTTAACTCTTCTAAAGTGGTCGTGGCTGTAGTTGTTGGTAGGCTTGTTTGACCAGTTGTTACCACCTTTGGCGGCCTGGTGGTGGACAAAAGTGTCGGAGATGTGGTCAATTCGTTCTCAGTTACAGTCTCAGTTGTTGTTACTTCTCCAGTTGTTTGAGTAGCTGTAGATGATTTTGAAGTTGTGTAGACACTGCTTGGAGATGATGTTCCTGTTGGAGGCTGGACAGTGGTGCTTCCCTCCTCGACAAGAACAGTGGTGGATGAAATGGCTGGTGTGGTTGTTGAAAGAGTTGTTTCAGCTTTGACTGGTTTTGTTGTTGAAGAAAGACCCTGAGTGCTAACCTCATACCCAGTGGACGATTCAACACTCACTGTTGTTGACACAAGTGTAGTGACTGGCACTGCAGTTGTCTTTGTTAGCGTTGTTGGTTGCGTAGATGTAACCACTGGCAGTGAAGTTTGTGTCTCTGGGAGAGATGTGCTTGTGGATGTCGACGTTTCAGATGATGTAGCTGTTAACTCTTCTAAAGTGGTCGTGGCTGTAGTTGTTGGTAGGCTTGTTTGACCAGTTGTTACCACCTTTGGCGGCCTGGTGGTGGACAAAAGTGTCGGAGATGTGGTCAATTCGTTCTCAGTTACAGTCTCAGTTGTTGTTACTTCTCCAGTTGTTTGAGTAGCTGTAGATGATTTTGAAGTTGTGTAGACACTGCTTGGAGATGATGTTCCTGTAGGTGGCTGGACAGTGGTGCTTCCCTCCTCGACAAGGACAGTAGTGGATGAGATGGCTGGTGTGGTGGTTGAAAGAGTTGTTTCAGCTTTGACTGGTTTTGTTGTTGAAGAAAGACCCTGAGTGCTAACCTCATACACAGTGGATGATTCAACACTCACTGTTGTTGACACAAGTGTAGTGACTGGCACTACAGTTGTCTTTGTTAGCGTTGTTGGTTGCGTGGATGTAATGACTGGTAGTGAAGTTTGTGTCACTGGGAGAGATGTGCTTGTGGATGTCGACGTTTCAGATGATGTAGCTGTTAACTCTTCTAAAGTGGTCGTGGCTGTAGTTGTTGGTAGGCTTGCTTGACCAGTTGTTACCACCTTTGGCGGCCTGGTGGTGGACAAAAGTGTCGGAGATGTGGTCAATTCGTTCTCAGTTACAGTCTCAGTTGTTGTTACTCCTCCAGTTGTTTGAGTAGCTGTAGATGATTTTGAAGTTGTGTAGACACTGCTTGGAGATGATGTTCCTGTTGGAGGCTGGACAGTGGTGCTTCCCTCCTCGACAAGAACAGTGGTGGATGAAATGGCTGGTGTGGTTGTTGAAAGAGTTGTTTCAGCTTTGACTGGTTTTGTTGTTGAAGAAAGACCCTGAGTGCTAACCTCATACCCAGTGGACGATTCAACACTCACTGTTGTTGACACAAGTGTAGTGACTGGCACTGCAGTTGTCTTTGTTAGCGTTGTTGGTTGCGTGGATGTAACGACTGGTAGTGAAGTTTGTGTCACTGGGAGAGATGTGCTGGTGGATGTCGATGTTTCAGATGATGTAGCTGTTAACTCTTCTAAAGTGGTCGTGGCTGTAGTTGTTGGTAGGCTTGTTTGACCAGTTGTTACCACCTTTGGCGGCCTGGTGGTGGACAAAGGTGTCAGAGATGTGGTCAATTCGTTCTCAGTTACAGTCTCAGTTGTTGTTACTTCTCCAGTTGTTTGAGTAGCTGTAGATGATTTTGAAGTTGTGTAGACACTGCTTGGAGATGATGTTCCTGTAGGTGGCTGGACAGTGGTGCTTCCCTCCTCGACAAGGACAGTAGTGGATGAGATGGCTGGTGTGGTGGTTGAAAGAGTTGTTTCAGCTTTGACTGGTTTTGTTGTTGAAGAAAGACCCTGAGTGCTAACCTCATACTCAGTGGACGATTCAACACTCACTGTTGTTGACACAAGTGTAGTGACTGGCACTGCAGTTGTCTTTGTTAGCGTTATTGGTTGCGTGGATGGAACAACTGGTAGTGAAGTTTGTGTCACTGGGAGAGATGTGCTGGTGGATGTTGATGTTTCAGACAACGTGGTAAATTCATACTTTGTGGTGTGATCTCCAGTCGTCTGAGGGGTCGTCACTTTACCAGTGACTGTTGGAAGTGTTTTTGTAATGGGTGCAATTGAGGTTTTTGATGTTACTGTACTTTGTGTCTCTATGGAACTTTCAGTGTCAGTTGTTTTCTTTGCTGTCGTTGATAAGGACAGTGTTGATGTTTGATCTGATGATGTTGAAGGCTTTGAAGTTACATACACCAGTTGTTCAGTTGAATGTTTAATTTCCGCAGTAGAAGCAGTTAAAATAACTAAAGTTGTTGGTCCGCTTGTCAATTGTTCTGGCTTGTTGGATGTAGATAAAACCTCATGAGTTGAGGTTGTTTCCGGTGAAGTGTATTCTGTGGTCATCAAGTAAATAAGTTATTAAATGTAAGATGAATGTAAAATAAGCATTTCAATAAGAAAAATCTTAAAGTAATTAAGAATAAGAGCAAATTAATAATTTTGTGTTGTAAAATGCATGCTCAGTGTTTGAATAATATGAAAATATTTTTCAGTTTCATTGTCTGGAGAAGTTGTGATAATTTATAATTGAATGAAAATAATCAATGTTTACTACTACAAGTCTTTCCAGTACAACTATTGCTTAATAAGCTTTGATTTCCAATGAATGAACCCTAAATATACAAGCAATATTATGAGGAAAAACTGTCTACTACAGAAATAACAAGGTACCTGGGGTGCTGAAGACAAAAACTGTTGTCGGGGTTGGTGTTAATTTCTGTGTTGTGGTCTGGGGGGATGTGACTGTCGGGACAGCAGTCGTTTCACAAGGTATCAAAGTCCTCTCAATAGTTCCATTGACTGAACATCTGCCTGTGATACATCCTCCCAGTCCATCCGTTGTGTGATAAATTATATCTCCAAAGTAGTACTCTACATTGTTGTATTGGCATGTACATGCTGTAAATGAAGAAAAAGTATGAAAAAAAGAATATAATGAAAGTAGAATTTCAACTAAACTAATCTTCAAAACTAAACTATAACTGAAATGGCAAAAATCTTACCATTTACATCAAACTCACAGACAACACCAAATGATGAACAATAACTGCATGAAAAAACACACAAATAGAATATTTAAAAACTATTAATGACCTATATGAAACTTGAATACGAGTAAAAAATACGCATACCATGACTGACAGTTTTCTGTGGTTGGCACCTGCTGGCCAATTTGATAATGTAACATTTCAACAAAGCAGCCACAATCTTCCTGTGTCACACACTTCATGTTATCCTCATCAAAAACAGGCTGCTCAGGAGGGCATTTAGGATAGCATCCTAAAAAAGGTTAAAAGGGAAAAATATAAATCAGATTAAAAACAAACAGAGCATGTGATGTGCAATGTGGCAATGTGAAGTTCAATTTAAGAATAGATTTCAGTGAATAAATTGTTGTGACAAGACAAATATAAACTATAATATAAACTAACTATTCTATAAACTTGTCCAGTTCAGGGGATATAGCCTATTATGAATGTTTATGGTTCTGAACCAAGGTGATATTTGAATGATACATTTGCATGAATACTTGACAAAAAACACTTAGAATTTTTTTAAGCAGAAGCAAAATCCCCCCGAAATTATCTCTAGGGTTTCTACGGTAGTAAATGTACACTGATTATTATGCATTATTTAAAAATATGTATTTAATAGAACACAAAATAAGTGATGTGACAAAATTATTTCAATGTGTCTTCAAAATACAAGTATTTATAGCTGTTTTCTCAATAACATGCAAATGATATAACTGGTTGTAATTATGAGTTCTCACCTTCAAGCGCTGGTATCTGACTAGAGCAGTTTCCAGAAGGGTTTCTGCATGTCTGCATACAAGGAGCTCCACAAGGTTTGTAATGCCACTCACATTCACCAGGGGGGTTGTAATAATCACAGAACAATGCTGCAATGAAAAGGCAAACCTTAAACTTATTTTAGGCTTTTGTGGTGTACAGTTTTTAGTCATTCTTTACAGCATATCTGATGACAATGCGATAGTTATCAGTGACTCACGGCATATTTTAGGTGTTCTCCAAGCAACACAGGCTCCAGCTTCATTACAGGCTTGTGCATAGGCTGTTACAGCAGTGCAAAAACATTCATAATCTCCACCACTATCACAGGCACATGCGTCTCTCACACAAGCATCATAGAAAGGAGAGGGGTCCACCTTTAAAGCAATATTCATAACAATGTGGCTGGTAAATGCGATGGATTTTTCAGACATAATATACTTAACATATGGATATTCTAGTTCCCTAAATAGCAGTTTGTTATAAGTACCTGTGAATGACAGGTTGAGAAGACATTGCTAGTAATGATGCTGCACTGCCTCTGTGCCCAGGCCTCTCTATACGGATTATGGACACATGGTTCTTGGATGAGAGTTGCATCTGGACAACTAGAGAGCTTCCAGCTGTTTACAAAATCCAGGGCTTCGACAGTAATTGCTTGACTGCGTGTAGTGAAGTCATTGTTTGCGTTCCCATCGTAGTTTCCACATAGACCACACACGCGCCCCTGTCAATATGAATAGAACACTGTTATTATAAACATTAATACGATAAATATATATATATATATATATATATATATATATATATATATATATATAATATTTAATAAATAGACTTGACAAAGATTGAGGTGATAGTCCTGCCACATTACTCACACTAAACTCTGGATTCAGTTTGATGTGTATTGTTGTTTTTCTGTCCCAAATGAGCATCAGACCATTACTGGCCTCAATCACCAAGTAAAGCCCCATGGTGCGCATCTGGTAGGGAATCTCCTCTCCTGTATCTCTGTGAACAACTTGGTAGGATCCATCTGTCAATCTAAGCTCATTGCTCTGAAATATAAATGACAAATACATTGTTCATTCTGTACTAATTTAAGGTTTTATATGCCTGCTTTGGTAAATGCCGAGAGTTAACTCACTCCAAGAAAAATCTTGATAGCCTTGGAACAAGTGGTGCCAGTGGATCCGCAGGGGATATTTTCAGTAATGACTCTAAAAGTGCCACTGGTGCTATTGCAGAAGTCCTGGGCATAACATGAAAATTTAGATTTAGATTAAGTTAAAAAGAGCTTCAGGCCTCATAAGAAAGTATAAGGTTAATACCTGAACAAGGCTGTATTCACAGTTTCCACTAAAGACGTATCTTTTCTCATCAAAGGTTCTATAATGACCATCTCCATAGATGCTGCATGTCCCACTGCACTGGTTTGTGGTACATATCCATCGTCTATTCTTACAAGCACTACAAAAAGTAACGTAAGTGCATTATAAACAATAGTATCTAAAATATAAAAAATAATTAAAAATCTCACAGTTGTACTTACCATGTATTGCAGTCAGTCTTAATGCTTTCCCCAGGTTGGTAGGAAACTCCATTATGGATGCAAGGACAGAGGTCTTCAGCAATGCAGCCACCTTTCCCATCTGACACCAGCCCAGATGGGCACACACAGCCAGACACACACTCTGTGCTGATCTGCAGTAACACATTTGCAATATTTCACAACAAATTATTACTGCAGAAAGGAATAATTCACCCTTATATTACAATTTATTGGTTATTTATTTACCCCAATGCCATTCTAAACCCATATGATGTTATTTTCTCAGTGGAACAGAAAAGGAGAGAGTTCATAAAGTATCTTCACAACTTCTGCACAACCTGTCTCATTTTCCATTCTGCATATTAGATCTGGTACTACTTTTGTGGTGCAATTCTGGTGTTTTATTATCCCTATTGGAGCTCTACTTTTGCAGAAGTACAGTGCACTATGACCATGTCATGTCACTTAAATTTCTTGTTTTGTGTCACACAGAAACAGAAAAAACTAGCATACTGCTTTAGAATAACATAAGCATGACCTACACCTTAATAAGCATTCAAGTAACTCACACAGGCCATGTCTAATGTTTTGCAGCTCTTCTGACACTCTGATCCCTTGGAACCAGGGCTAGCGCTGGAGCAGTTGAAAAACATCATTGGCTCTTTGCATTCTAAAAGTAAAGATTCAAAGAATTGATTAAGACATTGTATTCACTTAAAGATATAGGCTAAGTGTAGCTGATGTCAAATAAAATCACTGAGAAAATAAATCTCAGAAAGTTCTAAAAACTTTTCACTGTAACTTAGAAACATATTATTTTAACAATTTAAATATAGCCTCTCTCTCTCTCTCTCTCTCTCTCTCTCTCTCTCTCTCTCTCTCTCTCACACACACACACACACACACACACACACACACACACAAACAGATACACACCTTTCCCATTTGATCCACCAGAGCAGCTCAGTTTCCCTTGTTCGCAAATACTGAAATTTAAATATTAAGTTAAATATTATTACATCACATTTGGGACAGTAATCTACAACAGAGTCCATGGGCCCCCAGCATCCCCTTGGTTAAGATTATTAAACAATTTAAGAGAAAAACAAGACTTGCAAAAAGATAGTGAAATGCCCTATACAAATTTAGTTTGGCCTGAATACAATGATGATACTAAAATCAAATCTTTATTTTTCTCAAAATTGTAACCTAATATTATAAAAAATGTGTATATACAGGTGGTTAGATTTTCATGAGTGCCTGAGGGTTTTGGGGGGTCCTTGACATCAAAAACTTTGAAAAACCCTGTATGCAAAATATACCCTGTTCAACAGAAATGTAACCAACTCCATGTCCATACCATGATCCTCCATCTTTGGAGATGGAGATCCCAGCAGGAATAATTTTGCCTGAATCATAGCATGTGCAGCTGGCAGATGCAACACAGTCACCATTCTCGTTCATGTATGTTCCTTCTGCACAGCCACAGCCATCTACTGGCACAAAGTCAGCGGCGCAGGTGGTGTCTGATTGGCTGAGGGATCGGCAAGTGCGGTCACAGCTGGTCATTTGATAGGAGTAGACCGTGGTGGCGGGGCAAGTTAGGGTGTACTTTTCTGAGAAGAAGGAGAGGATATTTATTTGAGTTTAACTACAATCCACTTAATGAACATATGTGAGCAAAAACTTTTATTTGAACTCCCATCTCACATATTGTTTTTAATCAGCATGACTTTTTAAGTAAAATCCCAAAACAGCTTGTCAAGCTATCAAATATCAATATCAAAATATCAAATATTCTCAAGCCTTTCTGAGAAGAAAGCCACTCACTGCAGGCAGCATCTCTCCAGCCATCAAGAGCAATCCCTCTTGCAGCACATGCATGTACATATGAAGACAATGCAGCACACATACAGTCCTCACTCTTCTCACAGTTGCAGCTGTCATATATACAGTTCTAAAAAGTATGGAAACGTTAGATTCAGCTTGAAAATAAATATTACAATTATATCTTATATTATTATAGATTTCACTTACTGCTTTGTAGACTTCAGGGCTGATTTCAGAGTGGCAGGGGGCAAACACTGATGAAGGATCTGACAGCAGGGAGCACCAGTGCTGTGCATATTTTTCTGTGTGTTTTTAGAAAAACGATCAGTTCTAGATGACATTCCAGAGTTACAAACGCAAGTGTTGTGGAAATCACATGACAACAGTAAAAGTAAATTCATACCATTTTCAGTGCTAAGACTGCAAGGATTCTCAAAGTTTCTTTTAACATCAAGGCAACTTGCTCTTGTTTTCCAGGTGTTGGCAAAGTCCAAAGCTGTTCCTTCCCTGAGTCCGCCAATGGTTGTAAAGTCATCAGCCTCAATGTTATTGAAATTGCCACAAAGACCTATGGATTGATTCATTAACTAAATTAATCTAGGATATAAAATCAAATTAACTGAAGACATGTAAATATTCCAACAGAAAAAAAAAAGAAGAAAAGAAATACAGAAAGCCTTCACATAAAGTAAAATAATGCTGCTTTTGTCCAGAGGATTGAACGAGAGGGTTAACGCAAAGAGGTCTGTAAAAATAAATACCACATGTTTCTCCTTGGTATGCTGAATTGACTGTGATGTAAAGTTGCATTAATGGCACAAGCTGAATCTCCAGACGAAGCCCAATCAAATGGGCCTGAATGATAATGTAGAATGAGGAGGGCTTGAAAATGCTCACATCAGCTGAAAATCAAATAAAAATACAAATTTAGAATTACAGACATTGGTGTGTGTTTAATATAAGGCAAGACATCAAGTAGTAATCAAGTAGTTCTTTATATAACCATAGTCCACATAACCATATTTTTCTCTTCATGATCAGTATTTCAAAACAAATATTCAATCCACACCCACACCATTTGAAATCAGATCACTGTAAAGGCTCTTCTACATTCATCAAATTACCTTTCTCTGTTTATTAGTAACACTGTGTAACTTTTTTTTTTAATATATATATAAAGAAATAACAAATAAAAATATCAATGTTGTTAAAAAAAATGGCCCCCATACACTTAGTGCACTATTTTAGGGGAAATCCACTTGTAGTGGAGTCCTAAACCAGTAAACCACTGTGGATATCAAGTGCACTCATTCGATACACCGCGATAACGAGTGTATAACATGTACAGACTAGCCGCTAGCTAGAGAATACATGCACTGTGAGCATCATGCCGAATGTATTCCAGCATCTTGTAACATTTGTCGGAGGTTTAGGTGGCCGGTCTCGCCATAAGATACCGACACGGCACTCATCATTGTCCTAATTCACGCAATGGTTTTTATTCATACAGTGAACTATATTATTGGAGTAATGTGAAAACTGACTGAGGGTATAATAGTCGATTTCAGATAGCCTACAGCCGTTGTTTATTTGTTTATCCGCTCTGATAAGATGTCATAAATCCACGTAGTTCACCGGTGCCTCGAACAACATTCATGCGCGCAAAGAAGCAGAGCCGAAGCACAACCAAAGCAATCTTCTTCTGCAAGACACACGTTTTATTTATTTTTAACCGCTGGAGGGCCAAAAGTTACATAGTGTAGCTTTAATATCATTTAGCTATGTGATAGCAAAATTATGATAACAAAAATTGATTCGGTATACTTTACGAATGTTTAATTATATTTGTGTGCTAATTATTAATTAATTAATTTATTTATTTATTTACCCCCCTACATTTTCTGTTGATTACAGGTCTACCCTACCTGTAAAAAGTGGAAGCTGGGGAATTATTCTGTTGACCTCAATATTTCCACTGGAATCCACTTTAAACACCTGTGTGCACAAATAATTTCTGTTCAGAAATGCTTTGGAAAGACATCAAGATTATTTATTTATATACAGTATATATTATATATACAGTGACACAAAACGTTTTTTCATCCCCAATCCTTTTTAGTACTTACAGTATTTCCATTTGACAATGCCAAAGTTACTGCATTCAAACAGGTTTCAGTGTCAGTCACACCACATTTCACCAGGTCTCCTTGAATTGTGAATTCTGTTCCTGTGCATTGCTTTCAAAAAGAAAGAAAAATGGACCAGTTAATTAACATAACCTAAAAAAAAAAGATTAAATTACCAACCATTTTAAATTACATTCACATTTATTTCCATGTATGATTATCTTAAAAATGTCTATAGAACTGTGAACATAGAGTTAATAATAAAATCAGAATAATTTTTAAGATAGGGTTTTGTTTGTGTGGGCTCACATTTTGTTTATCCTTTATACAGCCATAATCTATTTCTCTATGTCTGTACTGTTAACATAGATCTAGACAGCAATAGTTAACTTCTGTGGGTTAATTTGGTGAAAACATATCCAATTAATTTCTTAAACTACAGACATGCAAATGTAATCCCTGTTTCCACCACACATCAATTTGCACCATTTGGATCTTATCATGCATATCATGTCAATCATGCAATAGCCACAACTATCCCTAATATCAGCCTCATAACATATTTTAATGGCTTTCTTAAAGCTCTTCAGTTGTTAAGCAGAAACTCATCATTATCATTTTTAGTTGATGAAAAAATAAATTTTATTAATAAAATGAATTGTTAAAAATAAAATAACTATCATCTGGACATTTATTATCTGACAAGTTTTTTGTTTGTTTTTTTATAATGTGACACTGTTTAGCATAATGCTTAGAAATCCATTGCTAATTTACAATTAATTAGTACAAGAACAGCACAACAGCATGTAATGTCTTCTAATGGTGTCTTCTAAAGGTAATTGCCTTCAAGCACATACTTTGGATAGGACGTAAGTGCAGTCTCCATGAAAGGTGTAGGCTTTTCCATCATAAGTGGTAATATGGGATCCACCCTCAACTGAACATGCACGTGGACAATCCTTTTCATAACAAATCCACTGTCCCTGTTCACAGGTACTAAATGGGAAATAATAATGTCAATGTAAACCTATACCTTTTAAAACACTCAGGCCTGGTTTCACAGGACTAGGCTTTAGTTCAGTTAGGACATTTACGTATCTTTTTTAAACGTGCCTTTACATTTTTTTTACTGGTGTGCATCCTGAGAAAATAAAATGGCACTGACATAAAGATATTCTTTCAGTTAAAACAGCTCAAACATGCATTTCAGATTGGGACAGATCTTAAGCCTTGTCTGTGAAACCAGGTCAATATAGTACATAATAGGCTATAATATTAAAACATTAAATCTTCAACTGCTTATTTTTTTTAAATATAATGGTTTTAGAAAATTGAGTGTGAATTTCAAACAACGGAGGCTTACCACTCTCGGCAGTTGCTTGTGTAATTCTCCCCAGAGGCAAATATTTTACCTCCAAGGATGCAGGAGCATTCACTGTGTGGAATACAGCCAGTCTTGTGTATATCATCGAAAATAGTGCCTTAAAGCGAGAGAAAAAGGAAAATTGGTTATGGCTTAGACAGTCATATGACTCACTTTCATTGAGAAAGAATGGACACGTTCAGAACACCAGTAAAAAAAGAAAAAGAAAAATGAACACTAATTTTAAAACTAGCTGAGGTTAGGTGGATTTAGAAGACCATTTAAACTTTTCTAATCATGTCCAAGATTGTGTGTGTGTGTGTGTGTGTGTGTGTGTGTGTGTGTGTGTGTGTGTGTGTGTGTGTGTGTGTGTGTGTGTGTGTGTGTGTGTTCATATAGCAAGTGCCACAAAAGTAAAGTAAAAAAAAAATTGGCTGTAGACCACAAGAGGATTACACAAAATAATATCAGATTAAAGACAAAAAGACATTAGATTAGGAAGGTATCAGTGAAATGATTGTAGTCAGTTACTTTAGAAGATAGTGTCAATAAGGAAAATTATAATAAAAACACTATACCAGGAGGGCAGAAGCATCCATCAATGCAGTGGCGCTCACACACTTGTCCTCTTTCAGGGTTGGTACAGGTGTCAGTACAGGGATTTCCACACTCTTGGTATACCATGCTTTCTGGGCACGGATGTGCTGCAATATAGAAAAAGAGAGCATCGGTTATCAAAAAGAATACAAAATTACAAGAAGAGACTCTAGATCAGCGGCATTGCAAGGGTGTTTAAGCCCCTGATCTTCTTTTGAAAACTCACACAATGGTAAGACAAACATTGACAAAGAACTAAAAGAATGAGCCATGCACGGCATAAACATGGCATACTTACGACAAAAATATTCTGTTCTCCATTCTTCAGGCCTTCCACCTGCATGTACACACTGTCTAGAATATTCAGCGATAGTTTTGCATAGGCAGAAGGATCCAGAGGAGCTATTGCAATGGCATAAGTCTTTCATGCAAACTTCGACAAATGAATCGATGGAAACCAGACCTCTGCAATCACTGAACACTGAACTGGAGAAGATATCACGGCAAAAAGTCTGTGGAGAATGAGACAAAAAATAATCATTAACAAACAGGTACAATAATTATGACACCAATAATAATAATTCCAAATACTCCCCTGCTTGTGATATAAATTCATTCACATTCAAAAATTGATTGATTTACTAAAGACAAAAAATATACTGTATATACAGTACCTGTGACTTGAACCCTGATTACATATAATATGAGATTTATAATGCTGAAAATGTTCAATAAGACGTGTTCCTCATTTCTCAAGTCACTTTAAATAAATGCATCTGCATTTCTTTTTTCAGAAGCATTCATTTTATGTAAGTAAAAAATGGTGGGTAAAGTGGGTGAAGTTTAGGACCAGAAGGACTCTGGACAAGAAGAGAGCATAAACCAACACCTTGAGCAATGCACTTTCTGGGTTGTAACTAGATGTACTGCATGGCGGTACAAAATATGACCGCCGCTCAGGCCTGCACTGGCTTTCCAGAAAAATAAATGACGTGGAGAAATTTGGCTGTATTGCGTGTTTATGTATATACCTAAAAAAAAGTAGTAGTATGTGCATGTCTGTCTGTGAGTGTGTGTATGTGTGTGTGTTTGTGTGTGCGCATGTGTGTTTGTGTGTGTGTGTCTGTGCATGTGGATTTGTATGTGTGTGTATGGGTGTGTGTCTGTGCGTGTGGATGTCAGTGTGTGTGCATGCTTGCGTTTGTTTGTATTCCTGCATGTGTGTGTGTGTGACAGTATCATCCTAAACCAGCAACCCTTCGCTCAACACCACCATCTACAGGCCGATGAGTGTACAGTCACTAAATGTGCACATCAATGAATTTATTTTATACCCCCCCATGGATGAAATTCTACGAAACTTAGCATACCCCCAGAGGATGTCAAGTTAATCATACACATGAAATATGGTGCAGTTCTGAACATCTCCACTGAAGATAGGGGCGATTAAAGCAGAATAATATTGCATTTTCATTTTTTATGGGAGGGGCGTAAATCACAAATGAGTGATTATGGGCTAGGTTGAAGTGGGCCCTTAAGACCAACATACCATAAAAATTTCTTCATCCTCGGTTCCACGGTTCAAGTAGTTATTTAGGAAAAACTGCATTTGTTGGGTTTGGGGGGGCCCAGCGCGGGGGGGGGGGGGGGGGGGGGGGGTGGCCGGCCCCCGGGGACCAAACGAAAATTTTCCGTAAAAGTCTAGTGGGGCTACATGCTCACCAAATTTCATGTTCCCCGGTGTTTCGGTGTCCCTGGTATCGTTGACGGAAAATTCAGTAGATGACAAAAAAAAAAAAAAAAAAAAAAACTTTGACAATCCCTATATGACCGCTTTCGCTAGCTTTCGCTAGCTACGCTAGCGGCCGTCATAATAATAATTGTGGGGTCTCTACGGATAAAAGTCACTGCTAAATGACTATTTTATACATACTATGTTCTTGTTTTTTTTGTTTTTTTAACAGCACTACTACAAGAATACGTGTTAAACCTGAATTCACCCCAGTCCCAATTTCCTTGGACACCCAAAACAGGCATTTTAACTGAAACTGGCCATTTTTTAGCCCAAAAATTTAATTATTACCACCCCGGTTTTAAAGGGAGTTAATTGCTTGTCATTTCTGTGTAGACAAAAGAAACGTCTAATGGAGTGTGGGCAATTTCATTTCTTACCTCATCTCCACAGTTTTCATCTAGAGATATTGTGTCTTCATTACAGATTTCTGTTGGACCATCCATCTTCCAGAGGTTCCCATAATCAGAAACAGACAGCGTAGTTCCTAAAACAAGACATGCAATGATTCTTTATTGTCTCTGGACAATCATGTAAAACATGCAAGAAAATTATATATTTTTCTATAGACAGCACTGCAAAAATGAATAAATAAATGAACAAATACCATCACTGATGAATTCATTGTACATCTGGATTCCATTGAAGTCACCACACAGTCCACATGTCTGGTTTTGATATTTTTCATCTAACTTGACCTGAAAATAGATTATATTACACCTGTATTAGTTCCCTCCTCCTGTTGGTTGGTTAAAGGGATAGTTCACCCAAAAATGAAAATTCTGTTATCATTTATTCACCCTCAAGTTGGTCCAAACCTTAACATATTTTTGAATATTTTAATATTTTGAAGAATTTCGGTAACCAAACGGTTGACATTGAGTATTTTTTTATACTATGGAATCAATGGGGCCCATCAACTGTTTGGCCCATATTCTTCAAAACATCTTCTTTTGTGTTCAGGAAAGAAATGCATACAGGTTTGGAACAACTTGAGGGAGAGTAAATGATGACAGAATTTTCATTTTTGGGTGAACTAACCCTTTAATTAAGTAGGCTATTGGAGACAGCTGGTTTGTTGCATAATGAAGATATCCTTACCATGAAAGAATCATCTTCATTCCACATGGCTACTAGCCCCAAAACAGCCTTGACTGCAATATAAGATGTCATCTTCTCGATGAAAACTTCAGAGTTGGTAAATGGAAGTGTCACTCTACAGATAAAGTGGTAACATTAGACACTGTATTTTTTGTCTTTCCAACTCCCAAACCACCACCACCACCAAACAAATGAAGATTGACAGCAATGTGAGATGAAGTCAGAAGTCAACACAGTTTAAGTCAGATTATATGATCTGAAAAATCAAACAAACTTAATCAGAATCACTCACATTTGCCCATTTACACTGAGAGAGCCTTTAGTAAGCTCTATTGTTGTCCCCTGTAGTTTCATCATGATTTTGCTGATTGTTGGATCGTTGTTCACCACCTGATGCCTCAACTGGATGTTAAAGTCTTCATAGCTGGACGAACAGTGCGATGTAAAAATGTAGTTGCAAGAAGATGAAAGCTGGAAGTAGTTCCCATCATAGGTCTTGAAATGGTAGTTACCCCACGCACTACAAACCAGCTCATTGTGTTGTGAAGTCAGTCCTGGTAAATAATAATAATAATAATAAATAAATAAATAAATCGTTTCTTTTAAAGTTAATTATGAAAAAAACTTTAAATTTCAATGATTTAGAGATTTTTACCTGAAACAAATTCTACTGTAGCAGTTGGTTGCATGTTCATTGTTGTGAAAAACGCTGGAGGAGTTTGAGAAATATTCATAAATGTTAAAACATAGGTAAGAATCATTTGTTTGAATGCTTTACAAAACGCCCAAATAGTCCTTTTTCAGTTCCACTAAACATCATTTAATTACAATAAATTGTTTTTATAATATCTCATAAATATTTGATAGTTATCTTCCCTTTTTAATTATTCAAATAATTTCTGAGTTAATTCATAAATCTGAACAAATTATTTCAAAATATTAGCATGACATTACATGTAACTGCATGCAATTATCAAATTATTGTATTACTACAATTCTACTAGAAAAAAATTATAATTTTACAATTAAAGTAAAATCCAGTATTAAGAAACACTTGTTATAAATTTTTCTTACTGGTTTGTGTTTCCGCAAGTCCAATAGACAGTGTCACCCATATCAGCACTCCTATAGATATTCTTTTTAACATCCCCATGGTGTTGGTGGAGCGTCAAGCTCTCCACAAGATCAATGAGAAAGACACAGTCCTATACTCAGAGTTTTATACTTGTCCTTCAGAAGGGACGTAAGATTGAACTAAAGGTGGGGCCAAATATTTATCTTCCATGACAGCATAATGTAACATTTAGCTGATAGATTTCCATACCTGATTTTAGAATCCGTGACTAAAACAGGTTGTCAAATACTACATAATAAAATACTACTAATAAGAAGAATGATCACACAGAAATTTAAAGCCACATCCATTAATATTCAATCAAAGATGTTTATGTTGATTTTTAAGTATTCTTCTTTCAACCATGCACCCTTTTGCTTATGGCATATTTATTCTATCTTTATAGTTCCTTCCTTACAGGTTTTTTTTATTTGATTTTGATTTTGCTTGGTTATAAGAATTGTAATACAATATTTATTATTATAATACTAAGTCTTTTTTAGTAATTATGACTATATTAAGAAATTATATTTCAGTTAAACCATCTATATAAAACATCACCATGAAAGAACAATTTGATCATTTGGTTTGATCATTTTAGTTTAGTTATTGATCTATTTCCAGGACTTTTTATTTTGCATTTTGAACTCCATCTGTATACAAAAATGCTGAAAACATGTTAGAATAAAACAATAGAAATATTTGAAATAGCTGGAAATGTAACTATGTAAATGTTTGTGATTTTGGTGTGCCTTTCCTTTTTTTTTTTTTTTTAATGCAAGAATCTTTAGAAGAGAAATGATTGTAACAATGCATGGGTGGGGTACTTTTTTGAACTAATGATGTATAAATATTGAGTCTTTTGTACATTAATCCTCGACTTTGTGAACACTCCTTAACAAAACTTCAGGCCCTGTACTTTTGTGTAGTGGAAGGAAATGTTTTTGCATAATAGCAATTATTGCTTGTGACCAATAGTGTGAGTCATGAGATTTTTCCAGGATCTGCATCCTGATCAAAGGAAATTTAAATCTAAACACCAAAACTTAAATAATCATATTTAGAATGATAATAATATTAATAAATAAATAATGATCTATCATAAAGAATTAAGAAATAAAAAATGATTAATTATAGCCTATGGCTGTCATAAATAATCATATTTAGGATTTACTATCTTCCAAAGCAGAAATGTTCGACTTTTTTGTTATTATTAATTTACTGTTAATATTATTACTATTATTTTTAATCAAGACTAAGGCGATCCACTCTCCAAAACCTTCCAAACCACCCTAACCTCTGGTTTATGCCTCATCAGAGGTTGTGTGCGTAGCCACCAAGCCTTTGAAAAATGTTTGTTGAAACTGGGAGCTCTGGCATGTTTTCTCACAGTCTTCGTCATACTCTGCTATATGGTGCATTATCTCACAAGCACAAAGTAAACAGATGGAGCTTAATATGGTCTTTGGGGTAAACTGGATTCAGGATTCTGAAATAAGCTCAATGGCTCAACAACGTAATTCAAGCACACATTGTGATGATTGATGCTCTGCTATGGCATAGTATATGCCATTGAAGATTACATTTAGGTACATTAAAGCCTTTATGTAAAGGTCATTTTTGCAATACTTGAATAAATACACATGATGGAGAGAACAAGGAAAAAATATTTATCTCAAATGAAAGCAATGATATATGCTTTAGCTTTTTCAGATTTAGAAATGGTTGGGTATAATCAATATTAACAACAAATTATTGACATTATTTGGAGCAAAGAAGTGTGATTTATGGTACAAGAGCCATAAAACAGATATCTGGATATTGTTAGTTCTTGTGACAAATAGCTTGTGATGGTTCTTATTTGTAAGTCATTTCAGATGATAGTGTCTGCTAAATGAATAAATATAAATGTTTCTCGTTGATCTGTTAATGTTGCAAAACGGATCATATATGATGACGATATATGTAATATGAATGTGCACTGGATAAACAAAAAAAATGAAATGTTAATGCTGTAAGTGTATGTTCCTCTGTAAGAGTAAATAATAATAAAAAAAGACTTTATATTTTATATATTAAATACAATTTTGGATTCAATGTATGTAAATGTTCAATTTTTTTGCTGATTTGAAACCTTATTTATTATTTGCACACTTGGTTGTGCCGATTAGAAGAGTAAGAAATGGTCAAATACAATCACATTTCTCTAAAAAAATTCAGTTGGTTGTTCTTTGATATATGAAGGCTATTTCATGTAATACTGTCTTGAAATAAGAAAATAAACTGGATCAAACCAGGAGAGAGTGGAGTGGACAAGATGAGGAGTACATCTGACAGTCTAGTTTGAGGAACAAACCATTCATTGGTTCTCAGCTGATCATTCATTTAACAGCAGCTTTCCTCTGCAATATCGAAAAGAGGACTTTGGGATGTTTCAAAGAAAATCTGACACAACCAAAAAACAAAACTGAATGAGATGAAATGATAGATGAAGCAAAGTTTTACGTGTTGAGATGTAGTGGGATGTTTGTGAGAAGCACTGTACTAACCAATCACATCTATGGAGTTCATTTTCTGAAGTATACTTCAGTAAAGTTCAAGTGTATTTTATGTATACTTTATGTAGTAAGTACTAATATCAGTGTACTAGTAGTAAACCTGTAAGTGTTCAATTCTGCTTGGGACTAAATTTGCCCACTTTTTAGTTTTAAATAATACATTTAAGTGCTCTATAAGTGTACACTGTAAAAAATGAATCATGAGTCTTGTAATTTTCATTAAAAAAATTGAGGTGATCATTAAAAATATTATGTATATTTTATTAAGAAAATTGTGGTTAGGGTTTTATTGAAAATATTGAGAACATTTCACTAATAACACCAAGAGATGCATTTTCCTATTTTTTTTAAGGAAACACACAATTTTAAGGCTTGAATTGAGGAACTGATAAACCTCATAAAATTAAGGAAAAGGGGCTACCTATTTATTTTAAGAGAATTAGCTCATTTATGCGGTTTTATTTAGAGACACCATTGTTTGTTCCCAGCATGCTTTGCACATGGCAGGAAATGGAGAGTAAATCTTGAAATTAAGTGTTATTTCATGTGTTTTTGAGTAAAGGGAAACATCTGTTAATGTTTAATGTTCAGGTACAGTATGTTTGACATTTGAAAGAGTTTTTATTATGTTAAAGTTTTGATCGTTACCATTGTGCAGAAGAGTAGGACTTATGGTTAGGTTGAGAATAACTGCATTTATTTAATATTATGAAGCATATTGCTATATACATGTAGCAATAACTCTGCTAATGATAGTGCAGTAACAAGTTTGATTCTGTGCTGTCCTAGCAGTATACAGTCTTTTTATAAAACAATATATCTCAAAGTTAAATATAAACAGGTCATATCCATTCACTTAACTTCACACAATTTTGAGAATAAAAAATACTTCAAATAAAAAAGCACATTTTCACTAAAAAATTGTGTGTCATAGACTTAATAAATTAGGGCGTTTTACATGATTTATTCAGGTAGATTCCATGAATGAAATCAAGCTTTAACTACTCAAAAATATTATGTGTAATATTGTTACCATCATTTTTTTAAGTAAATAGCAGTAACATTTTTTACAGTGTAGGATAACAGTAGTAAACTTTAAGTGCACAACTGAACTAAATAGTATACTACTATTTTAGTACTTGTAGCACACAATTATTAGATTATGAAAGTACACTTTGAAGTATTTCAGTAAACTACTGGTTTAGTAGTTTTGTAATGCAAGTATACTTGTAAGTTTTCTTCAAGTGAATATAACATAATTCTTATAGTTTACTATTTATATATTATTTTTGTACTTTAAGTACACTGCTATGTTTCTATTAAGGTCATTTCTTTTTTTTTTATACTTGAACTGTTAACTGTACTTTAACTCTTTCCATTTTAAAAACATTTTTATTCTTGCATCATCCTAACAGAACCATGGCAAAATGCAAACTAAAACGCCACATAACAACACAAGAAACACAAAACCAGGGAATATATAACACTGTTGTTCTTACTGAACAAACCTTTCAGACCTCTGCCAGGTATGAGACCAAATCTTAATTTTTCTTTTATCATTATTTTATTCTGGCAATTCGTGGCTTGCCCATCCACATCACTTTGATCCCATATACATTTATCCCCCTATTATAAAAAGTCTTTCTAGAAAACAAAACAAAATATTTTCCTACGACATTACGTGAATTCTTTTGACGGAATATATCATAAAATAACTGCACCTGTTCAGCAGGTTCATTAGAGCTACAATAAAAATTGCATAAGACCATTTATACAATTAATACTAAGCTTATACGATTATACTACCAGCAATTTACAGCACCACTCAGCCATTTACACCAAGAATGCTTCAGGAAGGCTCTGAAGTCACTTTCTTTTTCTTTCTTTCTTTCTTTCTTTCTTTCTTTCTTTCTTTCTTTCTTTCTTTCTTTCACACACACACACACACACACACACACACACACACACACACACACACACACACACACACACACACACACACACACACACACACACACACACACACACACACACACACACACACACACATTATAACTTGTATACAGAAGACTCCTATTTTTATCTTTTCATTGTATCTTACAGGGCATGTGGAGTTCTTGCGGGGATAAAGGCTAACATCACACTCTTCAAAGCAGACAAAAAGTTTGGATTCTTGATTGTTTGTTTTTTCAAATTAGAATTTTCAAACATTATTATGCTGGTTTAATTGAGCTGTACTTTCCATGTTCTAATCCTAAATTTAAAAACTGAAATCAAAACGGACAATTATTGTTTTTGTGTACTATTGCAATAATTTATTATGAGATTTATCCATGCCCATTTAAAAAAAAAAAAAAATGAATGTGTCCTCATAATATTTAATCAAAATAACTTTGCAGTGACATCTCTTCTCTTCTCTTCTCTTCTCTTCTCTTCTCTTCTCTTCTCTTCTCTTCTCTTCTCTTCTCTTCTCTTCTCTTCTCTTCTCTTCTCTGATAAAGTGTTTACTGGCGCAAGGGTCAGACAAGCTGTCACTCACATTAGATCGACCAATAGCAAACCACAACAATCCAATTAATTCTGCATGGACAAAATCAAGTCCAGCCCTACATTTTCTCTTGTTCCAGATGCCATGCGACTTGGAAATATGTCACAATAGGGAAGAAAAGACAATCACAACTTCCATTTCATGCCAACTTTAATATTGTAGTTTGACAAACTTCCTCTTAAATAAAATTATAGGACAGTTACAGCAGAGGTTAATACACTTTTGACATATAACATTCAATAACTTTTTTTTAATTTTTTTTTATTTTTTTTAAAGGGTTACATAGTGTAGCTTTAAAAACAATCTCACACTAGATATTGATACAGTGACGACTGTTAGAGATTGAGAGCTAGCAATTTGGATATTGGATTCACAGGTCACAAATATTTTATTTCTACATTTATTTGTTAAATTTAGTGAAACAAACAAAAACAAAAAAAACTACACCACCACTGTTTACACATATCTTTTATATTGTATGAATACACTTCTAAATACAGTATATTTTTTATACTTTTTAGTAATTTATATATTACCTACATATTAAAAAAAATAAACATTTAACATTTAAAAGTAACATTTTGATTCGTTCTATTTCATCCCTTTTTTACCGAAATGGTTCTGGTTCTCGTGCTGGTGTGTTGCTGAAATCTGAGTCTGTGCTGAATGGTGTACGGTGGGAAACTGCGAACCTCAGGCCGCTGCCCCAAGTTTCTGATAGCCGAAAGAAGTTGTGACGTCCTTATAACCTGCTCATAAACAAACAGAAAACATGTTAAAACATGAAGCAAAAATTCTCTCTTACTGGTGAGCACAGACGTAACTATATCAGTAAGCATGGTACGCGGTTGCTTACGGGCCCGGACCAATCCGGGCCCCATCGCATTTTACTACTTTTAGTCTGATCGCATTTTACTTTATCGTGAATTCATTTGAATAAATAATGACAACAAAATATTTTACTGATCATTAAACATGTTTGAAACAAACAATGATGGATTTTGGTGTAATTTGTTTCCCGGATATGGTAAGTGAACACACATATTGCGTGCAAAACAGTAAAAACGTTGAACTTGAGACACACAATATCGATATGGAGTCGTCCTTAAATTACAAACACAAAAGTGACTTTCAAAAGCGAAACCGAAAAGAGGAATTGGAGAAATTAATGAGTAAATTACCAAAAATAGGAAGCTTCTTTAAAAAGATAGCACAGGAGGGGAGATTGAGCTGGTGAGTAACATTGTGTTAATGTGTGCCGTCACCAGTGTTTTTTTTTTTTTTTTTTGGTGCGCGTAGGCTACTCCTGATTTGATTTGATTTGATTTTTTATAAAAAACATCATATTTTTTCACTATTCCCCTGTATCTGTATCCTGGTATTATTGTAAAAGCTCAATAAACAGATAAAAAATAAAAAAAAATAAAAAAAAATTAAGGTAGAACTGTAGTACAGTCTTTGAGTTGTGAAATAGACATACACCTACATACCAGACATTAAAGGTGATCAAAGCATTGATATAATCAAAATTAAGTTACACTTACCACAGCTTGGAACGCAGATATTAGAATTATGTCGCAAAAGTGTGGTACCACTTGGGCAGTAACATCCCTCCCATTGCATGGATTTCAAATTACTGAATGCATTGTTGTCATGTAAATATTTTAGACTAAATCTAAAATCATACAAAAAAATGTATTAATCATTTCCATCCAACTTCACTTCTCTATATTGCAAATTTTAAATATATATACATTCTTAAGTGTTCAGAATATTTTTCAAGATTTCAAATACCTTCCATCACAGGTTGGTTCCACTTGAGGACCACATGCTACATATATCTGTGGCATTTTACACTTAAAATCTAAATGAAAAAAATAAATAAAATGGTATTGTGTGTTTATAAATACAACAATAAAAGTTCTTCTGCTGCAGTTCTGTTAAGATAATAAATGTACTGACCACACATTCCATTGGTAGCATCTCTCCAGTCAACACATATTCCTACCATGGCACATTTCTTAGCATAGGCCTGCAGTCTGGCACAGCCATCTGTTTCGTTGTTCATGTTACACACATCAATGTTACAAGCTGACACATAGGACTCAGGAGGGACGAACTTATGGCATTTCTCAAAAAGCCTGTTGAGTTTTTTAAATAAATTGTGTTAATAGAGAAAAGCACAACTTTTTGGAAATCTTCATTAACTACATAATATTAGGAATTGAAAATATATTCACAAACTAGTATTACTTTCATCACATATGCCGTTATTATTGTTTTTAAAGAATAGTTTAATGACATGCTTACTTGCTTTCAATGATTTTGCATATTGCAGAAGAAGGGCATGGCACTGATGTGGACCGATGTCTTGGTGACAGAAGGGTTTTGTTGTTGTTGTTGTTGTTGTTGTTGTTGTTGTTGTTGTTGTTATGAACATACCAATATGGAGCCATTTCTTGGCAAGATGATATAATGGTGCCATTTGGCAAGCGACAATCATTTGTGTGGTTATTATCACAAACACCTAAAAAGACCAAATCAGAGCTTAAAAAGTCCCTGAATACAAGACTGAGACAACATATTATATAATCCTTATATATCATTTCTGTTTGAAATATCATTGGAAATATAAAGTACAAGAATTACACATTCACAAAATATTTACTCACTCAATCTGTTCATAATCATTTTAGCAAGACTGTGAACCTACCACAATGGCCTTCGGTGTTACCATGGAACTTTTGCCATGGGAGGTTGATGGAAAATAGTGTGCCATTAAAAGAGATCTGTGCACCAATCTCAGATATGACCACAAGAGACTCTTTGCCGTTCTCTGTGGCACGGACATCTTTAATTTGAAATGGCAACTTGACTTCCTTGTGGTTAACATAAATCTAAAAAAAAAAAAAAATCAAAGCATAAACTTATATGTCCTGAACATTCCATTTTATGCTACTTCTCTACATGTCTTTCTCAGAAAAAGTCAATCAATAAAAATTCTCAGGGTTACATAACCCGGCACTGGTGATGGGTCCCATTTCCTGAAAGAGCAACACGGGTGCGTTTGCATCTTTTTCAAGATGCCATTCCACCCGTGCGTTTCTGGATGCGATCGTTCCCTGACCCCCAAATGGACGGTCACAATAGTTGTATTACGTGTTTGTAGAATGTATGATGTATATATATATATGTATAATATATATATGTATATAATGTATGTGTATATATGCAGCACGTTGAAGCAGCTTTTGTGGATAGTTAAATCCGCCGGGCCGCCGAGGCTGTCAGGCTCGAGTGGAATTCCCCACCGTGTCCCGAACAGTCTCGGTTGGATGATTGGTATTTCGGGACAGGCCGCGCTGGTTGTCAGCTCGCCGCCCCAGTGCCTTTCTTTCCTGAAGTGCATGGAGAGCTTACCAGGTCGTAGCGGTGAAGGATTGCGAGGCTGTCCCTCCAATAGAGTGGGCTGGCGCGACACAGGTGCACCTGTGTCCGGCGGCCACTGCTTTTTGGATGGGGCTCCTCATCTCCCTCCTAAAGCCTGTGAGTTCTCGCCCGTTCTGACGGGCAGACCTTACAAGGCCTGTGGGCAAGCCGCCTCCTCTTGCGTGCCATGGCGCTGCTACAGGTCTATCAGGCCAGGGCACTCATGGACATGCAGTTGTTATGCAGCCTGGTTGTTATGGCGGATGCGGACAAGGTTCGGTTTCTGGTCTCCCCAATTTCCCAGGTTGGGCTGGTCAGCGATACGGCGGAGAACTGCGCCCAGCAGTTTTCTGCTGCCCAAGCGCAGACGGAGGCCATCCGGCACATCCTGCCCCGGCGGCCCGCTGCTGCCTCTACCCCGCCACCGGTGGCAGTTTCTCCGCCTGCTCGTCGCCAAGGGTGTTCCCCTGCTGCCGCTCCCGCTGGACCTCCGCAGCAGCCTCCAGCCAGGCCTCAGCATAGAGCCGGCCGCAGTAGAGATGCCCAGCCCGCTCTAGGCGCTGCCAAGCGTACCCTCTTGGTCCTGTGGAACAGCAGTTGACTTCCCTGGACTAAGCCTTGCCCTTCTCCACCTCAAAATTGCGGGTCAGGAGGCTTTCGTCCAGGCACTGGAAGGTGGCAGCTCTAGTGGCGCTTTCCATAGTAGATCCCATTCAGTCAACGTCGACTACGTCGAACGTGAACGACTGAAAGGGAACGTCTCGGTTTCATATGCAACCCTCGTTCCCTGAAGGAGGGAACGGAGACGTAGTCCCTTAGCCACTATAGCTGGACCACCGCTGACTCTCGGCTCCTCAGCGAAAAGTAACTAGTGCGTGCATCCACTTCCATATTTATACCCGCGCCGCGGGGGCGGAGTGTGTGATGCGAATCACGCACACCAATTGCATTGGCTCGTTCAATAGTACTCGAAGACGACAGGCTCCCTGGCGTGATCCCATTCAGTTGATGTCGACTACGTCTCTTAAATGTGAATACATCTGTGAAAGAGTGTAGACCTATAACTACTGTGTACAAATAGAATCGCAATGTTGAAACTAATTGAGTGAGAGAGCATTAAACTCCATCTCTGCTGGACGTGTCCTCCTCATGGACCACCCAGGATATGTGCTAACATAGCCTATAAAAAGCCTAAGAAAGACCTCATGGTTTCAAGTTCTCAGACCTACGAGCTGAGATGACTTCCCTGAAATCCCTCTTAGGGGGCCTGAAATCCCTCTTAGGGGGCAGCCACGCTGGCCTTCTGACCCTCCCTCCAAGCAATAATACTTGGCACTGGGTCAGGAGATGTTGGCACGGGTGCTGAAGGACCCTGGACACAGAGGGGGATGAACTTTTTGAAAGCTGCAGACTGAGCCCTCACCTCTCTGAAACTATCGACTACCGTATCTATGGCAGTACCAAAGTGGTCAGAGGGCGAGATCGGGATGTTAAGGAGAAAGGATTTCTCCCTCTCCTTTACCCTTAAAAGATTGAGCCACAGATGCCTCTCTGTGGCAACCATAGCTGCCATCCAACAGCCGATGGCATGGGCCAACAGCTTCATGGCACAGAGGTTGAGATCTGTGGCTGTGCGGAGCTCTGTCTCTGGAGACAGTACCTTTTCTTGGTCCAGGCCCTTCAGAAGATCAGCTTGGTAGGCCTGTAACACCAACATAGGGCGATGGGCTCCACCGGCCTGACCCGCTGCCACATAGATGTAGTTTGACATGGCTTAGAAGGCAAGATCAGAGCCTTCAGAGACGATGCCACACCAGGGGAGAGATAGCCTGAAAGTGCCTCTTTAACTCAGGGAATCTTCTTATATCCGTGCTCACATTGTCCATTCACATTCGAATAATTAAAGACGGCGGAGGTTACTGTGCAAGCCGAATATGGTTTCCCCCATGATCTTGACACCTCAGTGTGGAGATTGGGGAGAAATTAAAGGCTCACGAGTGGGGTGCGTCGATGACCCACATAGAATCGCTCATCAAACCAGCTTGGAGCAATTTCTTTTTTTTCTGCTGACCAGTCTAGACTAAGTCTCACGGATCATCCCCTCAACCAGCTCCTTGTACACAGGGCTAAAAGAGGAGGGGGCTCACTGGAAATCTCTGCCCCAACTCCTGTTACATCTAGCTATTCAAAGATAGAGGTAAAGATGCCTGGCTCCCATCCCCCGCAAAGATATGTACATGGTGAAGCACAACCTCTTTTACAAATGATCACACACAATATTAATTATTGTGTGTATTATTAATAATGCAAATTTTGTGATTTAGATTAACAGCTATTAAACAACTTGGTTGGAGATGGTGGTGGATGAGCCTGGAGTCATCATACATGTATAATGTTAACATCATGTTAACATTATAAATGTGTGTGCCAGATAATTTTAATGGAATATATAGCAAAGTTCTTTAAAAGGAATTTGTCACAAAAGGAATCTGAAATTGTAAAATAAAATTTAGATAAAAAAAAAAAGATTACCAAATTCATTACACTTCCACCAGAAAACCTCTGAGTCATGATGATCTCAGAAGATTTGTAATGAACCTTCAGGGCCTTGGGACAGGAAAGACTTTCTTCAAAACCACAGATATTAACAACTACAACACTAAAATTATACTTTGTATAAATTTCTTGCACAAGCACATAAGTGGAGTTTCCTTGAAAAGGGTAATATTTTCCATCAAATGTGACATAATGTAGGTTGAGAAAGCCACTGCAGACACCTGAAACATATACAGTTTACAAATTAACATATACAGTTAATTTGTGTAGTGAAAAACAAAACAAATTATTGAGACAGTAACTTTAGATTGCCATTAACTCACATTGGCACTCATATTTAAAACAGCATCCAGACTCGTCAGCAACTTTTATGGGGGGAAATTTGTTATCACACACAGGATACTCTATAGGATCACAGTGTACTGGTTTATGCTCTATTGTACCATTTATGCATGTGTCTATATAGCAATTTCCCACATGAATAGATGCACCATTCTAAAAAAAGAAAGAAGAATAGTTATTAAGCGGTGTTGTAGTCTATTTGAAGTTACTCAAAGAAAGCAAAATCTGGATTATATAAAATATTATGCATGAACCTTAATTATACAAAGTACTTACTGTAAGGGGAGGCATATATTTATCACAGTTGTGACCTGAAGGGAATACTGTTGTTAAACAGGGTTGTGATAATTTTATCACATCACACTTCTTCTCTTCTGTTTTTACACATTTTGCAATGTAACACCATCCATCACCATCAGTTTTATTGTAAATGTCTGATTCTGTGGATTAAGAGAAAGAGGTTGAGAGATATGCATTTATTAGGACAACAAAATAATTATAAATAAATGTATAAATATAAATATACAGTATATAAAAATAAATATACAGTATATAAAAAAAGTTTTTAGAGAAAAAAATAAATTACCTGGCTTAAACGTATTGCCATAAATTTCACAGACACAATCTTGATGTGCAGTTTTGCGACCTCTTAGTGAACCTGTGATAATTGGCAAACTTGGTGTGGTAATAATTGTGCTGTGGGAAAAATACTGATCTGTTTGTGAAATTTTTGATGATATTCCACACAATCCATGGCAACATAATACTTTAATCTCGTAATCAAAACATTGCTGAGTAACACCTTGGTTCTTGTTTAAACAAACTAGTCCATCTTTAGTGTTGCATGTTACTACCTGGCCCAGTTGTGAAAGTAGTAGTCCAGGGAAAAGTTTTGCATGGCATTCAACCTCAGTTGGAGCAGAGCAGGTGTTAAGATATGTATTTGTTATTGTTTTTATAGGTACAATTTCACCACCTTCAGGCCCTGTTGTTGGGCTGCCAAAGTCCATCCAGTCGGACCACTGGCAAATACATTTAGAAGGAAATTTTTTTGAAATGGTTGTGGTCATATCTCTTGTTGTGGGTGCAGTGGTTGTGCTTGTGGAGGAATTGTGTAAAGCTAGATTCAGTGCTGCTGGTAGAGATGCGCCAACACAGTCTCGATGACAGCACAACAATTTCATCTCGTAGTCAAAGCACTGCTGGGTAATATTTTGATTTTTATTTAGGCAAACAAGTCCATCTTTAAGATTACACTTTACTGACTGGCCAAGGTTTGAAACAGGAAGTCCAGGATAATGTTTTGCACGGCATTCAATTCCATGTGGTATTGAGCAGGTGGTTGGAAAGGTGTTAGTGATGACTTTGACTGGTATTAGTTTACCTCCTTCAGGCCCTTTTGTTGGGCTGCCGAAGTCCACCCATTTTGACCACTGGCAAATACATTTAGAAGGAAATGATTTTGAAATGGTTGTAGTCATAGCTCTTGTTGTGGGTACAGTGGTTGTGCTTATAATTGTGGAGGAATTGTGTAAAGCTAGATTCAGTGCTGCTGATAGAGATGCGCCAACACAGTCTCGATGACAGCACAACAATCTCATCTCGTAGTCAAAGCACTGCTGGGTAATATTTTGGTTTTTATTTAGGCAAACAAGTCCATCTTTAAGATTACACTTTACTGCCTGGCCAAGCTTTGAAACAGGAAGTCCAGGATAATGTTTTGCACGGCATTCAATTCCACGTGGTATTGAGCAGGTGGTTGGAAAGGTGTCAGTGATGACTTTGACTGGTATTAGTTTACCTCCTTCAGGACCTTCTGTTGGGCTGCCGAAGTCCACCCATTTTGACCACTGGCAAATACATTTAGAAGGAAATGATTTTGAAATGGTTGTAGTCATAGCTCTTGTTGTGGGTACAGTGGTTGTGCTTATAATTGTGGAGGAATTGTGTAAAGCTAGATTCAGTGCTGCTGATAGAGATGCGCCAACACAGTCTCGATGACAGCACAACAATCTCATCTCGTAGTCAAAGCACTGCTGGGTAATATTTTGGTTTTTATTTAGGCAAACAAGTCCATCTTTAAGATTACACTTTACTGCCTGGCCAAGCTTTGAAACAGGAAGTCCAGGATAATGTTTTGCACGGCATTCAATTCCACGTGGTATTGAGCAGGTGGTTGGAAAGGTGTCAGTGATGACTTTGACTGGTATTAGTTTACCTCCTTCAGGACCTTCTGTTGGGCTGCCGAAGTCCACCCATTTTGACCACTGGCAAATACATTTAGAAGGAAATGTTTTTGAAATGGTTGTAGTCATAGCTCTTGTTGTGGGTACAGTGGTTGTGCTTATACTTGTGGAGGAATTGTGTAAAGCTAGATTCAGTGCTGCTGATAGAGATGCGCCAACACAGTCTCGATGACAGCACAACAATCTCATCTCGTAGTTAAAGCACTGCTGGGTAATATTTTGTTTTTTATTTAGGCAAACAAGTCCATCTTTAAGATTACACTTTACTGCCTGGCCAAGCTTTGAAATAGGAAGTCCAGGATAATGTTTTGCACGGCATTCAATTCCATGTGGTATTGAGCAGGTGGTTGGAAAGGTGTCAGTGATGATTTTGACTGGTATTAGTTTACCTCCTTCAGGCCCTTTTGTTGGGCTGCCGAAGTCCACCCATTTTGACCAATGGCAAATACATTTAGAAGGAAATGTTTTTGAAATGGTTGTAGTCATAGCTCTTGTTGTGGGTACAGTAGTTGTGTTTACTCTTGTGGAGGAATTGTGTAAAGCTAGAGTCAATGCTGCTGGTACAGATGCGCTAACACAGTCTCGATGACAACACAGCAATCTCATCTCATAGTCAAAGCACTGCTGGGTAATATTTTGGTTTTTATTTAGGCAAACAAGTCCATCTTTAAGATTACACTTTACTGCCTGGCCAAGCTTTGAAACAGGAAGTCCAGGATAATGTTTTGCACGGCATTCAATTCCCTGTGGTATTGAGCAAGTGGTTGGATAGGTGTTAGTGATGATTTTGACTGGTATTAGTTTACCGCCTTCCTGACCTGTTGTTGGGCCACCAAAATCCAGCCATTTTGACCAATGACAAATGCATGGAGAGGTAGGAGTAAGTTGGGTTGGTTTTGATGTATTTGAAGGTGTAGAAGTTTCTGAAGGTGTACTTGATGTCGTTGTTGTTGTTGAAGCCGACAACTTAGGAATAGTTGTTGGTGCCTCTGCAGAGTTGTCACATTTTCCATGACAGCATAATACTCTGATATCATAGTCAAAGCATTGCTGTGTGATATCTTGGTTTTTATTCAAACACAAGAGCCCGTCTTTTGCATTACAAGTAACAACCTGTCCAAGCTGTAAAAGAGAAAGATCAGGGTAAAGTTTTGCACGGCATTCTAATTCTTTTGGTGCTGAGCAGATGGAAGGATAGGAGTCAGTTATTCTTTTGATGGAAATTATTTCTCCACCTTCAGGACCGGTTGTTAAGCTGCCAAAGTCCATCCAATCTGACCAATGGCATTTGCATCCAAGTGAAGGAGTAAGCAAAGGTATTTTTGGTGTCAGTGCTGTTGTACTGCCACAGCTTCCATCACAGCAGAATACTCTAATCTCATAGTCAAAGCATTGCTGTGTTATATCTTGATTTTTGTTAAGACACACAAGTCCATCTTTTGCATTACATATCACAACCTGGCCAAGCTGTGAAAGAGAAAGATCAGGGTAAAGTTTTGCACGGCATTCTAATTCTTTTGGTGCTGAGCAGATGGAAGGATAGGAGTCAGCTATTCTTTTGATGGAAATTATTTCTCCACCTTCAGGACCGGTTGTTAAGCTGCCAAAGTCCATCCAGTCTAACCAATGGCATTTGCATCCAAGGGAAGGAGTAAGCAAAGGTATTTTTGGTGTCAGTGCTGTTGTACTGACACAGCTTCCATCACAGCAGAATACTCTAATCTCATAGTCAAAGCATTGCTGTGTTATATCTTGATTTTTGTTAAGACACACAAGCCCATCTTTTGCATTACATATTACAACCTGGCCAAGCTGTGAAAGAGAAAGTTCAGGGTGAAGTTTTGCACGGCATTCTAATTCTTTTGGTGCTGAGCAGATGGAAGAAAAGGTGTCAGTTATTCTTTTGATGGAAATTATTTCTCCACCTTCAGGACCGGTTGTTACGCTACTGAAGTCCATCCAGTCTGACCAATGGCATTTACATCCAAGGGTAGGAGTAAGCAAAGGAATTGTTGGTGTCAATGCTGTGGCACTGTCACAGTTTCCATCACAGCAGAATACTCTAATCTCATAGTCAAAGCATTGATGTGTAATGTCTTGGTTTTTGTTCAGGCACACAAGACCATCTTTGGCATTACATTTCACAACCTGGTTTAGCTGGGAAAGAGACAATCTGGGGTAATTTTTTGCACGACATTCAACTTCTTTTGGCACAGAGCAGATGGTAGGATAACGGTCCAAAACTTTTTTGATTGACACTGTTTCACCGCCTTCAGGACCTGTTGTTGGGCCCCCAAGATCCAACCACTCTGACCAAAGACAAATGCAGCCAGGGTTAGGAGTAAGTGTGGCTGTTTCGGACAGTGGAGACGTCATTGAAGCAGTGTATATGCTAGTACCACTAGAGAAATTTTGGGCTGTTTGTGTTGTAGACGGCGGGGTAGGCATGATAGGTGACAAAGTTGGTATTGAAGTTATGGATGTGATTGTACCTGTAGAGAAACTCTCACTTGTTTTTTTTGTATTTGGTGATACAGATGTGGTACCTGATGAAACCATAGTGGTGGTTGGACATTGTGTTGTGATGCTGCTATTGTTTCCAACACAACAAAGCACTCTAATCTCATAGTCCAAGCATTGCTGTTCAAGGCCTTGGTTTTTGTTGAAGCAAATCAGTCCATCTTTCACATTACATTTCACAACCTGTCCAAGCTGTGAAAAAGGAACTCCAGGGTAAAGTTTTGCACGGCATTCCACATCCTTTAGTGATGTGCAGATGGGAGAATAGGTGTCAGTTATTTGTTTAATATGTACTATTTCACCACCATCAGGTCCTGTTGTTGGGCCACCAAAATTACTCCATTCTGACCAACTGCAAATATACCCAGGGGTAGGAGTAAGGGTCATGGAATTTGGTGTTATGGAAGTTGGAGAAATTGTTAAAGAACTTGCGGTAGATGTAACTGAAATTGTAGTTATGCTTGTATAAGCGGAGGAACTTTGGACAGTTGCTGTTTTAGTTGATGGCATAGGCAAGCTTGTTGATGAGATCCAAAAAGCAGTTGGAGTTGTGTATTTTGTTGAGAAGTTGCCACATTTGTTGTCACAACAGAATACTCTAATTTCATAGTCAAAGCATTGCTGTATGAGGCCTTGGTTTTTGTTCAAGCAGACCAGTCCGTCTTTCACATTACATTTTACAACCTGACCAAGCTGTGAAAGAGGAACTCCAGGGTAAAGTTTAGCACGACACTTCACTTCTTTTGGTGCTGAGCAGATGGTAGATAAGGCAGACATAGGTATTACTTTACCACCTTTAACACCTGTTGTTGGGTGACCAAAGTCATTCCAGTCTGACCAATAGCAAATACATAGCGGGGTAGGAGTATAGGTGGTTGTTTTTAATGTTGTGAAAGTTGGGGAAGTTTTTGAAGGAGATGTAGAAAATGTTGTTGTCATTGGAGTTAGAGATATGTTTGTTACATTGTAGGAGATGCCAGCTGAAAATCTTACTGAAGGTGTACCAGAAGAAATTGCTGGTAGAGTTGTGGATATGCTTTTACTAGTGGTTGGACTCTGGACTGTTTTTGTAACCTGTTGTGTATAAGTACTTGTGGTATAAGTTATTATAGATGGACTTGTGTATGTGCTTGTATTTTGGACGATTACTGTTGGAGTTGGTAGTATACTGCCGCTTGATGACAAAATTGTAGCTACTGTAGTTAAGGATTGTGTTGCCAATTTTGTAGTATTAGAGGAATTATGTACTGTTGATGTTTTAGTCTGCAGTGTAGAAATGCTAGGTGAAAATGATGGTGGAGGTATGCGATTAGAGATTGTTGGTAAAGTTGTAGATATGTTTTTACCAGTGGAGGAACTCTGGTCTGTTGCTGTCATAATCTGTTGTGTAAAATTGCTTGTGGAAGTTTTTGCTGTAGTTGTTGGCTGGCTCATACCAGAGGGGGAAACAAGGCCTGCTGAATGTATAGTTGGTGCTTTAGGCACGCTGGTTGAAAAAGTTGCTGAACGTGTAGGAATATAAGTTATTTTAGATAGATTTGTGTACATGCTTGTAACAGTGGAGGAATTTTGGACCCCTAGTGTAATATTTGGAAGCATAGTGCTGCGTGTTGATGACATCATTGTTGCTGTTGTTTTTAAGGATTGTGTTGCCATGATTGTAGTATTAGAGGAATAATGGACTTTTGGTGTTTTAGTTGGTGGTGTAGTCATGCCAGTTGAAAACATTGGTGAAGATTTAGCAGTAGATGTTGTTGGAGTCATGGATATGAGTTTACCAGTGGGGGAACTCTGGACTGTTGGTGTTGTAACTTGTGTCAACCTGCTTGTTGAAGAAATTGGAGGTCTAGCAGAAAACTTTGTTGAAGTTGTTGCTGTACTTGTTGACATGCTTGTACTTGTGGAGGAAGTAAGGCTTAATGATGTCGTAGATGAAGGTGTAGGCATGCTGGTTAAAAAAGTGTGTGAAGGTGTATCAACAGAAATTGTTGTTGATGGATTTGTAGATATGCTTGTAATGATTGAGGACTTTTTTGTTGAAGGATTTGTAGATATGCTTGTAAAGATTGAGGAACTATGCACTGTTGATGTTATAGTTGGTGGTATATGCATGCTTGATGATGACATCACTGTAGCTGTTTTAGTTAAGGATTGTGTTGTCATGCTTGTAGTATTGGAGGAATTCTGGACTGTTGGATTTGTAGTTAATTGAGTAGTCATGAAAGTTGAAAGCAATCGGGAAGGTGTACCTGTAGAGATTTTTGTTGGAGTTGTGGATATGCTTTTACCAGTGGGGGAACTCTGGACTGTTAGTGTTGTAACTTGTGTCAAACTGCTTCCTGAAGTAATTGGAGGTGTAGAAGAAAACTTTGCTGAACTTGTTGGCATGCTTGTACTTGTGGAGGAAGTAAGGCTTAATGATGTTGTGGTTGGGGGTGTAGGCATGCTGATTGAATATGCTGGTTTACCAGCAGAAATTGTTGCTGAAAGATTTGTGGATATGCTTGTAGCAGTGGGGGAACTATGCACTCTTGATGTTGTAGTTGCAGGCATGCTTGTTGATGACATACTTGTAGCTGTTGTTGTTAAGGATTGTATTGTCATGCTTGAAGTTTTGGGGGAATTATGTTTGGTTGGTGTTTTAGTTGATGGTGTAGCCATGCCAGCTGAAAACGTTTGTGAAGATGTACCAGTAGATATTGATGGAGTTGTGGGCATGGTTTTACCAGTGGATGAACTCTGGACTGGTGTTGAAACTTGTTGTGTCAACCTGATTGTTGATGAAATGGAAGGTGTAGCAGAAAATATTGTTGAAGTTGTTGCTGTAGTTGTTGATGTGCTTGTATTTGTGGAGGAAATAAGTCTTGTTGGTGTGGTCGATGGTGTAGTAAGAATACCAGTTGAAAACGAAAGTGAAGGTGCACCTGTTGAGATTGTTTTTGGAGCTGTGGATATACTTTTACCAGTAGGAGAACTCTGGACTGTTGGCATTGTAACTTGTTGTGTTGATGCACTTGTTAAAGAAATGGGAGGTGAAGCAGAAATCTTTGTTGAAGTTGTTGCTGTATTTGTTGACATTATTATATTCGGGGAAGAAATGAGGCCCAATAATGTTGTAGTTGGGGGTGTATGCTTGCTGGTTGAAAAATCTGGTGAAGGTGTACCAGCAGAGTTTTTTGTTGATGGATTTGTAGAAATGCTTGTAAAGATTGAGGAACTATGCACTGTTGATGTTATAGTTGGTGGTATATGCATGCTTGATGATGACATCACTGTAGCTGTTTTAGTTAAAGATTGTGTTGTCATGCTTGTAGTATTGGAGGAATTCTGGACTGTTGGATTTGTAGTTAATTGAGTAGTCATGAAAGTTGAAAGCAATCGGGAAGGTGTACCTGTAGAGATTGTTTTTGGAGCTGTAGATATGCTTTTACCAGTGGGGGAACTCTGGACTGTTAGTGTTGTAACTTGTGTCAAACTGCTTGCTGAAGTAATTGGAGGTGTAGCAGAAAACTTTGCTGAACTTGTTGCTGAACTTGTTGGCATGCTTGTACTTGTGGAGGAAGTAAGGCTTAATGATGTTGTGGTTGGGGGTGTAGGCATGCTGGTTGAATATGTTGGTTTACCAGCAGAAATTGTTGCTGAAGGATTTGTGGATATGTTTGTAGCAGTGGGGGAACTATGCACTGTTGATGTTGTAGTTGCTGTAGTTGTTGATATGCTTGTATTTGTGGAGGAAATAAGTCTTGTTGGTGTAGTCGATGGTGTAGTAAGTATACCAGTTGAAAACGAAAGTGAAGGTGCACCTGTAGAGATTGTTTTTGGAGCTGTGGATATACTTTTACCAGTAGGGGAACTCTGGACTGTTGGCGTTGTAACTTGTTGTGTTGACGCACTTGTTAAAGAAATGGGAGGTGAAGCAGAAATCTTTGTTGAAGTTGTTGCTGTATTTGTTGACATTATTATATTCGGGGAAGAAATGAGGCCCAATGATGTTGTAGTTGGGGGTGTATGCTTGCTGGTTGAAAAATCTGGTGAAGGTGTACCAGCAGAGTTTTTTGTTGATGGATTTGTAGAAATGCTTGTAAAGATTGAGGAACTATGCACTGTTGATGTTATAGTTGGTGGTATATGCATGCTTGATGATGACATCATTGTAGCTGTTTTAGTTAAGGATTGTGTTGTCATGCTTGTAGTATTGGAGGAATTCTGGACTGTTGGATTTGTAGTTAATTGAGTAGTCATGAAAGTTGAAAGCAATCGGGAAGGTGTACCTGTAGAGATTGTTTTTGGAGCTGTAGATATGCTTTTACCAGTGGGGGAACTCTGGACTGTTAGTGTTGTAACTTGTGTCAAACTGCTTGCTGAAGTAATTGGAGGTGTAGCAGAAAACTTTGCTGAACTTGTTGCTGAACTTGTTGGCATGCTTGTGCTTGTGGAGGAAGTAAGGCTTAATGATGTTGTGGTTGGGGGTGTAGGCATGCTGGTTGAATATGTTGGTTTACCAGCAGAAATTGTTGCTGACGGATTTGTGGATATGTTTGTAGCAGTGGGGGAACTATGCACTGTTGATGTTGTAGTTGCTGTTGTACGCATGCTTGTTGATGACATACTTGCAGCTGTTGTTGTTAAGGATTGTGTTGTCATGCTTGAAGTTTTTGGGGAATTCTGTTTGGTTGGTGTTTTAGTTGATGGTGTAGTCATGCCAGCTGAAAACGTTTGTGAATATGTACCAGTAGATATTGTTGTTGGAGTTGTGGGCATGGTTTTACCAGTGGATGAACTCTGGACTGGTGTTGAAACTTGTTGTGTCAACCTGATTGTTGATGAAATGGAAGGTGTAGCGGAAAATATTGTTGAAGTTGTTGCTGTAGTTATTGATGTGCTTGTATTTGTGGAGGAAATAAGTCTTGTTGGTGTGGTCGATGGTGTAGTAAGTATACCAGTTGAAAATGATAGTGAAGGTGTGATTGTTTTTGGAGCTGTGGATATACTTTTACCAGTAGGGGAACTCTGGACTGTTGGCGTTGTAACTTGTTGTGTTGACGCACTTGTTAAAGAAATGGGAGGTGAAGCAGAAATCTTTGTTGAAGTTGTTGCTGTATTTGTTGACATGATTATATTCCGGGAAGAAATGAGGCCCAATGATGTTGTAGTTGGGGGTGTATGCTTGTTGGTTGAAAAATCTGGTGAAGGTGTACCAGCAGACTTTTTTGTTGATGGATTTGTAGATATGCTTGTAAAGATTGAGGAACTATGCACTGTTGATGTTATAGTTGGTGGTATATGCATGCTTGATGATGACATCACTGTAGCTGTTTTAGTTAAGGATTGTGTTGTCATGCTTGTAGTATTGGAGGAATTCTGGACTGTTGGATTTGTAGTTAATTGAGTAGTCATGAAAGTTGAAAGCAATCGGGAAGGTGTACCTGTAGAGATTTTTGTTGGAGTTGTGGATATGCTTTTACCAGTGGGGGAACTCTGGACTGTTAGTGTTGTAACTTGTGTCAAACTGCTTCCTGAAGTAATTGGAGGTGTAGAAGAAAACTTTGCTGAACTTGTTGCTGAACTTGTTGGCATGCTTGTACTTGTGGAGGAAGTAAGGCTTAATGATGTTGTGGTTGGGGGTGTAGGCATGCTGATTGAATATGTTGGTTTACCAGCAGAAATTGTTGCTGAAAGATTTGTGGATATGCTTGTAGCAGTGGGGGAACTATGCAGTCTTGATGTTGTAGTTGCACGCATGCTTGTTGATGACATACTTGTAGCTGTTGTTGTTAAGGATTGTGTTGGGGGTGTAGGCATGCTGGTTGAATATGTTGGTTTACCAGCAGAAATTGTTGCTGACGGATTTGTGGATATGTTTGTAGCAGTGGGGGAACTATGCACTGTTGATGTTGTAGTTGCTGTTGTACGCATGCTTGTTGATGACATACTTGCAGCTGTTGTTGTTAAGGATTGTGTTGTCATGCTTGAAGTTTTTGGGGAATTCTGTTTGGTTGGTGTTTTAGTTGATGGTGTAGTCATGCCAGCTGAAAACGTTTGTGAAGATGTACCAGTAGATATTGTTGTTGGAGTTGTGGGCATGGTTTTACCAGTGGATGAACTCTGGACTGGTGTTGAAACTTGTTGTGTCAACCTGATTGTTGATGAAATGGAAGGTGTAGCGGAAAATATTGTTGAAGTTGTTGCTGTAGTTATTGATGTGCTTGTATTTGTGGAGGAAATAAGTATTGTTGGTGTGGTCGATGGTGTAGTAAGTATACCAGTTGAAAATGAAAGTGAAGGTGCACCTGTTGAGATTGTTTTTGGAGCTGTGGATATTCTTTTACCAGTAGGGGAACTCTGGACTGTTGGCGTTGTAACTTGTTGTGTTGACGCACTTGTTAAAGAAATGGGAGGTGAAGCAGAAATCTTTGTTGAAGTTGTTGCTGTATTTGTTGACATGATTATATTGCGGGAAGAAATGAGGCCCAATGATGTTGTAGTTGGGGGTGTATGCTTGTTGGTTGAAAAATCTGGTGAAGGTGTACCAGCAGACTTTTTTGTTGATGGATTTGTAGATATGCTTGTAAAGATTGAGGAACTATGCACTGTTGATGTTATAGTTGGTGGTATATGCATGCTTGATGATGACATCACTGTAGCTGTTTTAGTTAAGGATTGTGTTGTCATGCTTGTAGTATTGGAGGAATTCTGGACTGTTGGATTTGTAGTTAATTGAGTAGTCATGAAAGTTGAAAGCAATCGGGAAGGTGTACCTGTAGAGATTTTTGTTGGAGTTGTGGATATGCTTTTACCAGTGGGGGAACTCTGGACTGTTAGTGTTGTAACTTGAGTCAAACTGCTTCCTGAAGTAATTGGAGGTGTAGAAGAAAACTTTGCTGAACTTGTTGCTGAACTTGTTGGCATGCTTGTACTTGTGGAGGAAGTAAGGCTTAATGATGTTGTGGTTGAGGGTGTAGGCATGCTGATTGAATATGTTGGTTTACCAGCAGAAATTGTTGCTGAAAGATTTGTGGATATGCTTGTAGCAGTGGGGGAACTATGCAGTCTTGATGTTGTAGTTGCACGCATGCTTGTTGATGACATACTTGTAGCTGTTGTTGTTAAGGATTGTGTTGGGGGTGTAGGCATGCTGGTTGAATATGTTGGTTTACCAGCAGAAATTGTTGCTGACGGATTTGTGGATATGTTTGTAGCAGTGGGGGAACTATGCACTGTTGATGTTGTAGTTGCTGTTGTACGCATGCTTGTTGATGACATACTTGCAGCTGTTGTTGTTAAGGATTGTGTTGTCATGCTTGAAGTTTTTGGGGAATTCTGTTTGGTTGGTGTTTTAGTTGATGGTGTAGTCATGCCAGCTGAAAACGTTTGTGAAGATGTACCAGTAGATATTGTTGTTGGAGTTGTGGGCATGGTTTTACCAGTGGATGAACTCTGGACTGGTGTTGAAACTTGTTGTGTCAACCTGATTGTTGATGAAATGGAAGGTGTAGCGGAAAATATTGTTGAAGTTGTTGCTGTAGTTATTGATGTGCTTGTATTTGTGGAGGAAATAAGTCTTGTTGGTGTGGTCGATGGTGTAGTAAGTATACCAGTTGAAAATGAAAGTGAAGGTGCACCTGTTGAGATTGTTTTTGGAGCTGTGGATATACTTTTACCAGTAGGGGAACTCTGGACTGTTGGCGTTGTAACTTGTTGTGTTGACGCACTTGTTAAAGAAATGGGAGGTGAAGCAGAAATCTTTGTTGAAGTTGTTGCTGTATTTGTTGACATGATTATATTCCGGGAAGAAATGAGGCCCAATGATGTTGTAGTTGGGGGTGTATGCTTGTTGGTTGAAAAATCTGGTGAAGGTGTACCAGCAGACTTTTTTGTTGATGGATTTGTAGATATGCTTGTAAAGATTGAGGAACTATGCACTGTTGATGTTATAGTTGGTGGTATATGCATGCTTGATGATGACATCACTGTAGCTGTTTTAGTTAAGGATTGTGTTGTCATGCTTGTAGTATTGGAGGAATTCTGGACTGTTGGATTTGTAGTTAATTGAGTAGTCATGAAAGTTGAAAGCAATCGGGAAGGTGTACCTGTAGAGATTTTTGTTGGAGTTGTGGATATGCTTTTACCAGTGGGGGAACTCTGGACTGTTAGTGTTGTAACTTGTGTCAAACTGCTTCCTGAAGTAATTGGAGGTGTAGAAGAAAACTTTGCTGAACTTGTTGCTGAACTTGTTGGCATGCTTGTACTTGTGGAGGAAGTAAGGCTTAATGATGTTGTGGTTGGGGGTGTAGGCATGCTGATTGAATATGTTGGTTTACCAGCAGAAATTGTTGCTGAAAGATTTGTGGATATGCTTGTAGCAGTGGGGGAACTATGCAGTCTTGATGTTGTAGTTGCACGCATGCTTGTTGATGACATACTTGTAGCTGTTGTTGTTAAGGATTGTGTTGGGGGTGTAGGCATGCTGGTTGAATATGTTGGTTTACCAGCAGAAATTGTTGCTGACGGATTTGTGGATATGTTTGTAGCAGTGGGGGAACTATGCACTGTTGGTGTTGTAGTTGCTGTTGTACGCATGCTTGTTGATGACATACTTGCAGCTGTTGTTGTTAAGGATTGTGTTGTCATGCTTGAAGTTTTTGGGGAATTCTGTTTGGTTGGTGTTTTAGTTGATGGTGTAGTCATGCCAGCTGAAAACGTTTGTGAAGATGTACCAGTAGATATTGTTGTTGGAGTTGTGGGCATGGTTTTACCAGTGGATGAACTCTGGACTGGTGTTGAAACTTGTTGTGTCAACCTGATTGTTGATGAAATGGAAGGTGTAGCAGAAAATATTGTTGAAGTTGTTGCTGTAGTTATTGATGTGCTTGTATTTGTGGAGGAAATAAGTCTTGTTGGTGTGGTCGATGGTGTAGTAAGTATACCAGTTGAAAATGAAAGTGAAGGTGCACCTGTTGAGATTGTTTTTGAAGCTGTGGATATACTTTTACCAGTAGGGGAACTCTGGACTGTTGGCGTTGTAACTTGTTGTGTTGACGCACTTGTTAAAGAAATGGGAGGTGAAGCAGAAATCTTTGTTGAAGTTGTTGCTGTATTTGTTGACATGATTATATTCCGGGAAGAAATGAGGCCCAATGATGTTGTAGTTGGGGGTGTATGCTTGTTGGTTGAAAAATCTGGTGAAGGTGTACCAGCAGAGTTTTTTGTTGATGGATTTGTAGAAATGCTTGTAAAGATTGAGGAACTATGCACTGTTGATATTATAGTTGGTGGTATATGCATGCTTGATGATGACATCATTGTAGCTGTTTTAGTTAAGGATTGTGTTGTCATGCTTGTAGTATTGGAGGAATTCTGGACTGTTGGATTTGTAGTTAATTGAGTAGTCATGAAAGTTGAAAGCAATCGGGAAGGTGTACCTGTAGAGATTGTTTTTGGAGCTGTAGATATGCTTTTACCAGTGGGGGAACTCTGGACTGTTAGTGTTGTAACTTGTGTCAAACTGCTTGCTGAAGTAATTGGAGGTGTAGCAGAAAACTTTGCTGAACTTGTTGCTGAACTTGTTGGCATGCTTGTACTTGTGGAGGAAGTAAGGCTTAATGATGTTGTGGTTGGGGGTGTAGGCATGCTGGTTGAATATGTTGGTTTACCAGCAGAAATTGTTGCTGAAGGATTTGTGGATATGTTTGTAGCAGTGGGAGAACTATGCACTGTTGATGTTGTAGTTGCTGTTGTACGCATTCTTGTTGATGACATACTTGTAGCTGTTGTTGTTAAGGATTGTGTTGTCATGCTTGAAGTTTTTGGGGAATTCTGTTTGGTTGGTGTTTTAGTTGATGGTGTAGTCATGCCAGCTGAAAACGTTTGTGAAGATGTACCAGTAGATATTGTTGTTGGAGTTGTGGGCATGGTTTTACCAGTGGATGAACTCTGGACTGGTGTTGAAACTTGTTGTGTCAACCTGATTGTTGATGAAATGGAAGGTGTAGCGGAAAATATTGTTGAAGTTGTTGCTGTAGTTATTGATGTGCTTGTATTTGTGGAGGAAATAAGTCTTGTTGGTGTGGTCGATGGTGTAGTAAGTATACCAGTTGAAACTGAAAGTGAAGGTGCACCTGTTGAGATTGTTTTTGGAGCTGTGGATATACTTTTACCAGTAGGGGAACTCTGGACTGTTGGCGTTGTAACTTGTTGTGTTGACGCACTTGTTAAAGAAATGGGAGGTGAAGCAGAAATCTTTGTTGAAGTTGTTGCTGTATTTGTTGACATGATTATATTCCGGGAAGAAATGAGGCCCAATGATGTTGTAGTTGGGGGTGTATGCTTGTTGGTTGAAAAATCTGGTGAAGGTGTACCAGCAGACTTTTTTGTTGATGGATTTGTAGATATGCTTGTAAAGATTGAGGAACTATGCACTGTTGATGTTATAGTTGGTGGTATATGCATGCTTGATGATGACATCACTGTAGCTGTTTTAGTTAAGGATTGTGTTGTCATGCTTGTAGTATTGGAGGAATTCTGGACTGTTGGATTTGTAGTTAATTGAGTAGTCATGAAAGTTGAAAGCAATCGGGAAGGTGTACCTGTAGAGATTTTTGTTGGAGTTGTGGATATGCTTTTACCAGTGGGGGAACTCTGGACTGTTAGTGTTGTAACTTGTGTCAAACTGCTTCCTGAAGTAATTGGAGGTGTAGAAGAAAACTTTGCTGAACTTGTTGCTGAACTTGTTGGCATGCTTGTACTTGTGGAGGAAGTAAGGCTTAATGATGTTGTGGTTGGGGGTGTAGGCATGCTGATTGAATATGTTGGTTTACCAGCAGAAATTGTTGCTGAAAGATTTGTGGATATGCTTGTAGCAGTGGGGGAACTATGCAGTCTTGATGTTGTAGTTGCACGCATGCTTGTTGATGACATACTTGTAGCTGTTGTTGTTAAGGATTGTGTTGGGGGTGTAGGCATGCTGGTTGAATATGTTGGTTTACCAGCAGAAATTGTTGCTGACGGATTTGTGGATATGTTTGTAGCAGTGGGGGAACTATGCACTGTTGGTGTTGTAGTTGCTGTTGTACGCATGCTTGTTGATGACATACTTGCAGCTGTTGTTGTTAAGGATTGTGTTGTCATGCTTGAAGTTTTTGGGGAATTCTGTTTGGTTGGTGTTTTAGTTGATGGTGTAGTCATGCCAGCTGAAAACGTTTGTGAAGATGTACCAGTAGATATTGTTGTTGGAGTTGTGGGCATGGTTTTACCAGTGGATGAACTCTGGACTGGTGTTGAAACTTGTTGTGTCAACCTGATTGTTGATGAAATGGAAGGTGTAGCAGAAAATATTGTTGAAGTTGTTGCTGTAGTTATTGATGTGCTTGTATTTGTGGAGGAAATAAGTCTTGTTGGTGTGGTCGATGGTGTAGTAAGTATACCAGTTGAAAATGAAAGTGAAGGTGCACCTGTTGAGATTGTTTTTGAAGCTGTGGATATACTTTTACCAGTAGGGGAACTCTGGACTGTTGGCGTTGTAACTTGTTGTGTTGACGCACTTGTTAAAGAAATGGGAGGTGAAGCAGAAATCTTTGTTGAAGTTGTTGCTGTATTTGTTGACATGATTATATTCCGGGAAGAAATGAGGCCCAATGATGTTGTAGTTGGGGGTGTATGCTTGTTGGTTGAAAAATCTGGTGAAGGTGTACCAGCAGAGTTTTTTGTTGATGGATTTGTAGAAATGCTTGTAAAGATTGAGGAACTATGCACTGTTGATGTTATAGTTGGTGGTATATGCATGCTTGATGATGACATCATTGTAGCTGTTTTAGTTAAGGATTGTGTTGTCATGCTTGTAGTATTGGAGGAATTCTGGACTGTTGGATTTGTAGTTAATTGAGTAGTCATGAAAGTTGAAAGCAATCGGGAAGGTGTACCTGTAGAGATTGTTTTTGGAGCTGTAGATATGCTTTTACCAGTGGGGGAACTCTGGACTGTTAGTGTTGTAACTTGTGTCAAACTGCTTGCTGAAGTAATTGGAGGTGTAGCAGAAAACTTTGCTGAACTTGTTGCTGAACTTGTTGGCATGCTTGTACTTGTGGAGGAAGTAAGGCTTAATGATGTTGTGGTTGGGGGTGTAGGCATGCTGGTTGAATATGTTGGTTTACCAGCAGAAATTGTTGCTGAAGGATTTGTGGATATGTTTGTAGCAGTGGGAGAACTATGCACTGTTGATGTTGTAGTTGCTGTTGTACGCATTCTTGTTGATGACATACTTGTAGCTGTTGTTGTTAAGGATTGTGTTGTCATGCTTGAAGTTTTTGGGGAATTCTGTTTGGTTGGTGTTTTAGTTGATGGTGTAGTCATGCCAGCTGAAAACGTTTGTGAAGATGTACCAGTAGATATTGTTGTTGGAGTTGTGGGCATGGTTTTACCAGTGGATGAACTCTGGACTGGTGTTGAAACTTGTTGTGTCAACCTGATTGTTGATGAAATGGAAGGTGTAGCGGAAAATATTGTTGAAGTTGTTGCTGTAGTTATTGATGTGCTTGTATTTGTGGAGGAAATAAGTCTTGTTGGTGTGGTCGATGGTGTAGTAAGTATACCAGTTGAAACTGAAAGTGAAGGTGCACCTGTTGAGATTGTTTTTGGAGCTGTGGATATACTTTTACCAGTAGGGGAACTCTGGACTGTTGGCGTTGTAACTTGTTGTGTTGACGCACTTGTTAAAGAAATGGGAGGTGAAGCAGAAATCTTTGTTGAAGTTGTTGCTGTATTTGTTGACATGATTATATTCCGGGAAGAAATGAGGCCCAATGATGTTGTAGTTGGGGGTGTATGCTTGTTGGTTGAAAAATCTGGTGAAGGTGTACCAGCAGACTTTTTTGTTGATGGATTTGTAGATATGCTTGTAAAGATTGAGGAACTATGCACTGTTGATGTTATAGTTGGTGGTATATGCATGCTTGATGATGACATCACTGTAGCTGTTTTAGTTAAGGATTGTGTTGTCATGCTTGTAGTATTGGAGGAATTCTGGACTGTTGGATTTGTAGTTAATTGAGTAGTCATGAAAGTTGAAAGCAATCGGGAAGGTGTACCTGTAGAGATTTTTGTTGGAGTTGTGGATATGCTTTTACCAGTGGGGGAACTCTGGACTGTTAGTGTTGTAACTTGTGTCAAACTGCTTCCTGAAGTAATTGGAGGTGTAGAAGAAAACTTTGCTGAACTTGTTGCTGAACTTGTTGGCATGCTTGTACTTGTGGAGGAAGTAAGGCTTAATGATGTTGTGGTTGGGGGTGTAGGCATGCTGATTGAATATGTTGGTTTACCAGCAGAAATTGTTGCTGAAAGATTTGTGGATATGCTTGTAGCAGTGGGGGAACTATGCAGTCTTGATGTTGTAGTTGCACGCATGCTTGTTGATGACATACTTGTAGCTGTTGTTGTTAAGGATTGTGTTGGGGGTGTAGGCATGCTGGTTGAATATGTTGGTTTACCAGCAGAAATTGTTGCTGACGGATTTGTGGATATGTTTGTAGCAGTGGGGGAACTATGCACTGTTGGTGTTGTAGTTGCTGTTGTACGCATGCTTGTTGATGACATACTTGCAGCTGTTGTTGTTAAGGATTGTGTTGTCATGCTTGAAGTTTTTGGGGAATTCTGTTTGGTTGGTGTTTTAGTTGATGGTGTAGTCATGCCAGCTGAAAACGTTTGTGAAGATGTACCAGTAGATATTGTTGTTGGAGTTGTGGGCATGGTTTTACCAGTGGATGAACTCTGGACTGGTGTTGAAACTTGTTGTGTCAACCTGATTGTTGATGAAATGGAAGGTGTAGCAGAAAATATTGTTGAAGTTGTTGCTGTAGTTATTGATGTGCTTGTATTTGTGGAGGAAATAAGTCTTGTTGGTGTGGTCGATGGTGTAGTAAGTATACCAGTTGAAAATGAAAGTGAAGGTGCACCTGTTGAGATTGTTTTTGAAGCTGTGGATATACTTTTACCAGTAGGGGAACTCTGGACTGTTGGCGTTGTAACTTGTTGTGTTGACGCACTTGTTAAAGAAATGGGAGGTGAAGCAGAAATCTTTGTTGAAGTTGTTGCTGTATTTGTTGACATGATTATATTCCGGGAAGAAATGAGGCCCAATGATGTTGTAGTTGGGGGTGTATGCTTGTTGGTTGAAAAATCTGGTGAAGGTGTACCAGCAGAGTTTTTTGTTGATGGATTTGTAGAAATGCTTGTAAAGATTGAGGAACTATGCACTGTTGATGTTATAGTTGGTGGTATATGCATGCTTGATGATGACATCATTGTAGCTGTTTTAGTTAAGGATTGTGTTGTCATGCTTGTAGTATTGGAGGAATTCTGGACTGTTGGATTTGTAGTTAATTGAGTAGTCATGAAAGTTGAAAGCAATCGGGAAGGTGTACCTGTAGAGATTGTTTTTGGAGCTGTAGATATGCTTTTACCAGTGGGGGAACTCTGGACTGTTAGTGTTGTAACTTGTGTCAAACTGCTTGCTGAAGTAATTGGAGGTGTAGCAGAAAACTTTGCTGAACTTGTTGCTGAACTTGTTGGCATGCTTGTACTTGTGGAGGAAGTAAGGCTTAATGATGTTGTGGTTGGGGGTGTAGGCATGCTGGTTGAATATGTTGGTTTACCAGCAGAAATTGTTGCTGAAGGATTTGTGGATATGTTTGTAGCAGTGGGAGAACTATGCACTGTTGATGTTGTAGTTGCTGTTGTACGCATTCTTGTTGATGACATACTTGTAGCTGTTGTTGTTAAGGATTGTGTTGTCATGCTTGAAGTTTTTGGGGAATTCTGTTTGGTTGGTGTTTTAGTTGATGGTGTAGTCATGCCAGCTGAAAACGTTTGTGAAGATGTACCAGTAGATATTGTTGTTGGAGTTGTGGGCATGGTTTTACCAGTGGATGAACTCTGGACTGGTGTTGAAACTTGTTGTGTCAACCTGATTGTTGATGAAATGGAAGGTGTAGCGGAAAATATTGTTGAAGTTGTTGCTGTAGTTATTGATGTGCTTGTATTTGTGGAGGAAATAAGTCTTGTTGGTGTGGTCGATGGTGTAGTAAGTATACCAGTTGAAACTGAAAGTGAAGGTGCACCTGTTGAGATTGTTTTTGGAGCTGTGGATATACTTTTACCAGTAGGGGAACTCTGGACTGTTGGCGTTGTAACTTGTTGTGTTGACGCACTTGTTAAAGAAATGGGAGGTGAAGCAGAAATCTTTGTTGAAGTTGTTGCTGTATTTGTTGACATGATTATATTCCGGGAAGAAATGAGGCCCAATGATGTTGTAGTTGGGGGTGTATGCTTGTTGGTTGAAAAATCTGGTGAAGGTGTACCAGCAGACTTTTTTGTTGATGGATTTGTAGATATGCTTGTAAAGATTGAGGAACTATGCACTGTTGATGTTATAGTTGGTGGTATATGCATGCTTGATGATGACATCACTGTAGCTGTTTTAGTTAAGGATTGTGTTGTCATGCTTGTAGTATTGGAGGAATTCTGGACTGTTGGATTTGTAGTTAATTGAGTAGTCATGAAAGTTGAAAGCAATCGGGAAGGTGTACCTGTAGAGATTTTTGTTGGAGTTGTGGATATGCTTTTACCAGTGGGGGAACTCTGGACTGTTAGTGTTGTAACTTGTGTCAAACTGCTTCCTGAAGTAATTGGAGGTGTAGAAGAAAACTTTGCTGAACTTGTTGCTGAACTTGTTGGCATGCTTGTACTTGTGGAGGAAGTAAGGCTTAATGATGTTGTGGTTGGGGGTGTAGGCATGCTGATTGAATATGTTGGTTTACCAGCAGAAATTGTTGCTGAAAGATTTGTGGATATGCTTGTAGCAGTGGGGGAACTATGCAGTCTTGATGTTGTAGTTGCACGCATGCTTGTTGATGACATACTTGTAGCTGTTGTTGTTAAGGATTGTGTTGGGGGTGTAGGCATGCTGGTTGAATATGTTGGTTTACCAGCAGAAATTGTTGCTGACGGATTTGTGGATATGTTTGTAGCAGTGGGGGAACTATGCACTGTTGGTGTTGTAGTTGCTGTTGTACGCATGCTTGTTGATGACATACTTGCAGCTGTTGTTGTTAAGGATTGTGTTGTCATGCTTGAAGTTTTTGGGGAATTCTGTTTGGTTGGTGTTTTAGTTGATGGTGTAGTCATGCCAGCTGAAAACGTTTGTGAAGATGTACCAGTAGATATTGTTGTTGGAGTTGTGGGCATGGTTTTACCAGTGGATGAACTCTGGACTGGTGTTGAAACTTGTTGTGTCAACCTGATTGTTGATGAAATGGAAGGTGTAGCAGAAAATATTGTTGAAGTTGTTGCTGTAGTTATTGATGTGCTTGTATTTGTGGAGGAAATAAGTCTTGTTGGTGTGGTCGATGGTGTAGTAAGTATACCAGTTGAAAATGAAAGTGAAGGTGCACCTGTTGAGATTGTTTTTGAAGCTGTGGATATACTTTTACCAGTAGGGGAACTCTGGACTGTTGGCGTTGTAACTTGTTGTGTTGACGCACTTGTTAAAGAAATGGGAGGTGAAGCAGAAATCTTTGTTGAAGTTGTTGCTGTATTTGTTGACATGATTATATTCCGGGAAGAAATGAGGCCCAATGATGTTGTAGTTGGGGGTGTATGCTTGTTGGTTGAAAAATCTGGTGAAGGTGTACCAGCAGAGTTTTTTGTTGATGGATTTGTAGAAATGCTTGTAAAGATTGAGGAACTATGCACTGTTGATGTTATAGTTGGTGGTATATGCATGCTTGATGATGACATCATTGTAGCTGTTTTAGTTAAGGATTGTGTTGTCATGCTTGTAGTATTGGAGGAATTCTGGACTGTTGGATTTGTAGTTAATTGAGTAGTCATGAAAGTTGAAAGCAATCGGGAAGGTGTACCTGTAGAGATTGTTTTTGGAGCTGTAGATATGCTTTTACCAGTGGGGGAACTCTGGACTGTTAGTGTTGTAACTTGTGTCAAACTGCTTGCTGAAGTAATTGGAGGTGTAGCAGAAAACTTTGCTGAACTTGTTGCTGAACTTGTTGGCATGCTTGTACTTGTGGAGGAAGTAAGGCTTAATGATGTTGTGGTTGGGGGTGTAGGCATGCTGGTTGAATATGTTGGTTTACCAGCAGAAATTGTTGCTGAAGGATTTGTGGATATGTTTGTAGCAGTGGGAGAACTATGCACTGTTGATGTTGTAGTTGCTGTTGTACGCATTCTTGTTGATGACATACTTGTAGCTGTTGTTGTTAAGGATTGTGTTGTCATGCTTGAAGTTTTTGGGGAATTCTGTTTGGTTGGTGTTTTAGTTGATGGTGTAGTCATGCCAGCTGAAAACGTTTGTGAAGATGTACCAGTAGATATTGTTGTTGGAGTTGTGGGCATGGTTTTACCAGTGGATGAACTCTGGACTGGTGTTGAAACTTGTTGTGTCAACCTGATTGTTGATGAAATGGAAGGTGTAGCGGAAAATATTGTTGAAGTTGTTGCTGTAGTTATTGATGTGCTTGTATTTGTGGAGGAAATAAGTCTTGTTGGTGTGGTCGATGGTGTAGTAAGTATACCAGTTGAAACTGAAAGTGAAGGTGCACCTGTTGAGATTGTTTTTGGAGCTGTGGATATACTTTTACCAGTAGGGGAACTCTGGACTGTTGGCGTTGTAACTTGTTGTGTTGACGCACTTGTTAAAGAAATGGGAGGTGAAGCAGAAATCTTTGTTGAAGTTGTTGCTGTATTTGTTGACATGATTATATTCCGGGAAGAAATGAGGCCCAATGATGTTGTAGTTGGGGGTGTATGCTTGTTGGTTGAAAAATCTGGTGAAGGTGTACCAGCAGACTTTTTTGTTGATGGATTTGTAGATATGCTTGTAAAGATTGAGGAACTATGCACTGTTGATGTTATAGTTGGTGGTATATGCATGCTTGATGATGACATCACTGTAGCTGTTTTAGTTAAGGATTGTGTTGTCATGCTTGTAGTATTGGAGGAATTCTGGACTGTTGGATTTGTAGTTAATTGAGTAGTCATGAAAGTTGAAAGCAATCGGGAAGGTGTACCTGTAGAGATTTTTGTTGGAGTTGTGGATATGCTTTTACCAGTGGGGGAACTCTGGACTGTTAGTGTTGTAACTTGTGTCAAACTGCTTCCTGAAGTAATTGGAGGTGTAGAAGAAAACTTTGCTGAACTTGTTGCTGAACTTGTTGGCATGCTTGTACTTGTGGAGGAAGTAAGGCTTAATGATGTTGTGGTTGGGGGTGTAGGCATGCTGATTGAATATGTTGGTTTACCAGCAGAAATTGTTGCTGAAAGATTTGTGGATATGCTTGTAGCAGTGGGGGAACTATGCACTGTTGATGTTGTAGTTGCTGTTGTACGCATGCTTGTTGATGACATACTTGCAGCTGTTGTTGTTAAGGATTGTGTTGGGGGTGTAGGCATGCTGGTTGAATATGTTGGTTTACCAGCAGAAATTGTTGCTGACGGATTTGTGGATATGTTTGTAGCAGTGGGGGAACTATGCACTGTTGATGTTGTAGTTGCTGTTGTACGCATGCTTGTTGATGACATACTTGCAGCTGTTGTTGTTAAGGATTGTGTTGTCATGCTTGAAGTTTTTGGGGAATTCTGTTTGGTTGCTGTTTTAGTTGATGGTGTAGTCATGCCAGCTGAAAACGTTTGTGAAGATGTACCTGTAGATATTGTTGTTGGAGTTGTGGGCATGGTTTTACCAGTGGATGAACTCTGGACTGGTGTTGAAACTTGTTGTGTCAACCTGATTGTTGATGAAATGGAAGGTGTAGCGGAAAATATTGTTGAAGTTGTTGCTGTAGTTGTTGATGTGCTTGTATTTGTGGAGGAAATAAGTCTTGTTGGTGTGGTCGATGGTGTAGTAAGTATACCAGTTGAAAATGATAGTGAAGGTGCACCTGTTGAGATTGTTTTTGGAGCTGTGGATATACTTTTACCAGTAGGGGAACTCTGGACTGTTGGCGTTGTAACTTGTTGTGTTGACGCACTTGTTAAAGAAATGGGAGGTGAAGCAGAAATCTTTGTTGAAGTTGTTGCTGTATTTGTTGACATGATTATATTCCGGGAAGAAATGAGGCCCAATGATGTTGTAGAAGGGGGTGTATGCTTGTTGGTTGAAAAATCTGGTGAAGGTGTACCAGCAGACTTTTTTGTTGATGGATTTGTAGATATGCTTGTAAAGATTGAGGAACTATGCACTGTTGATGTTATAGTTGGTGGTATATGCATGCTTGATGATGACATCACTGTAGCTGTTTTAGTTAAGGATTGTGTTGTCATGCTTGTAGTATTGGAGGAATTCTGGACTGTTGGATTTGTAGTTAATTGAGTAGTCATGAAAGTTGAAAGCAATCGGGAAGGTGTACCTGTAGAGTTTTTTGTTGGAGTTGTGGATATGCTTTTACCAGTGGGGGAACTCTGGACTGTTAGTGTTGTAACTTGTGTCAAACTGCTTCCTGAAGTAATTGGAGGTGTAGAAGAAAACTTTGCTGAACTTGTTGCTGAACTTGATGGCATGCTTGTACTTGTGGAGGAAGTAAGGCTTAATGATGTTGTGGTTGGGGGTGTAGGCATGCTGATTGAATATGTTGGTTTACCAGCAGAAATTGTTGCTGAAAGATTTGTGGATATGCTTGTAGCAGTGGGGGAACTATGCACTCTTGATGTTGTAGTTGCACGCATGCTTGTTGATGACATACTTGTAGCTGTTGTTGTTAAGGATTGTGTTGGGGGTGTAGGCATGCTGGTTGAATATGTTGGTTTACCAGCAGAAATTGTAGCTGACGGATTTGTGGATATGTTTGTAGCAGTGGGGGAACTATGCACTGTTGATGTTGTAGTTGCTGTTGTACGCATGCTTGTTGATGACATACTTGCAGCTGTTGTTGTTAAGGATTGTGTTGTCATGCTTGAAGTTTTTGGGGAATTCTGTTTGGTTGGTGTTTTAGTTGATGGTGTAGTCATGCCAGCTGAAAACGTTTGTGAAGATGGAGCAGTAGATATTGTTGTTGGAGTTGAGGATATGGTTTTACCAGTGGATGAACTCTGGACTGTTGGTGTTGAAACTTGTTGTGTCAACCTGATTGTTGATGAAATGGAAGGTGTAGCAGAAAATATTGCTGAAGTTGTTGCTGTAGTTATTGATGTGCTTGTATTTGTGGAGGAAATAAGGCTTGTTGATGTGGTCGATGGTGTAGTAAGTATACCAGTTGAAAATGAAAGTGAAGGTGCACCTGTTGAGATTGTTTTTGGAGCTGTGGATATACTTTTACCAGTAGGGGAACTCTGGACTGTTGGCGTCGTAACTTGTTGAGTTGACGCGCTTGTAAAAGAAATGGGAGGTGTAGCAGAAATCTTTGTAGAAGTTGGTGCTGTATTTGTTGACATGATTATATTTGGGGAAGAAATGAGGCCCAATGATGTTGTAGTTGGGGGTGTAGGCTTGCTGGTTGAAAAATCTGGTGAAGGTGTACCAGCAGACTTTTTTGTTGATGGATTTGTAGATATGCTTGCAAAGATTGAGGAACTATGCACTGTTGATGTTGATGTTGTAGTTGCTGTTGTACGCATGCTTGTTGATGACATACTTGTAGCTGTTGTTGTTAAGGATTGTGTTGTCATGCTTGAAGTATTTGGGGAATTCTGTTTGGTTAGTGTTTTAGTTGATGGTGTAGTCATGCCAGATGAAAACGTTTGTGAAGATGTACCAGTAGATATTGTTGTTGGAGTTGAGGATATGGTTTTACCAGTTGGGGAACTCTGGTCTTTTGGTGTCGTAAATTGATGTGTCAACCTGCTTGTGGAAGAACCTGAAGGTATTGAAGAAAACATTGTTGACGTTGTTACAGTAGTTGTTGGTATGCTTGTACTTTTTGAGGAAATAAGATTTGTTGGTATCTTAGTTAGTGGTGTAGGCATGCTTGTTGAAAAAGTTGGTGAAGGTGTAGCAGTAGAAATTGTTGTTGGTGGATCTGTAAATATACCTATAACGGTGGAGGAACTTTGGCCTGTTGGTGTCGTACTTGGTGGTATATGTATGCTTGTTGATGATATTGTTGTAGCAGCTGTAGTTAAGGAATTTGTTGTGATGTTGCCACAGTTTTCATCACAACACAGTGCTCTAATCTCATAGTCATAACATTGCTGTACAAGGCCTTGGTGTTTGTTCAAGCAAACTAGTCCATCGTTCGTATTGCATTTCACAACCTGGCCAAGCTGTGAAAGAGGAACTCCAGGATAACGTTTTGCACGACATTGTACTTCCTTTAGTGCTGAGCAGATGGTAGCAGAGGTGTCAGTTATACTTTCAATAGATACTATTTCACCACCTTCAAGGCCTGTTGTTGGGCCACCAAAGTCGTTCCAATCTGACCAAAGACAATTACATCCAGGGCTAATAGTAGAGATGCTTGTTTGCAATGTTGTGGATGTTGGAGAAGTCATTGATGGAGTTGTAGATGTTTGTGTTTTTGGAGTTGTAGACATGCTTGTAATACTGGAGAAATTCTTGACTGTAGATGTTTCATTCATTGATGTAGTCATGCCATTTGAAAACATTGGTGGAGGAGTAGACATTGTTGGAGTTGTGGGTATGCTTTTACCAGTAGGGGAACTGTGGACTGTTGGTGTAGTAACATTTAGTGTGAATCTGCTTGTTGAAGAAATTGAAGGTTTGGTAGAAATTAATGTGGAAGTTGCTACTGTAGTTGGTGATATGCTTATGCTTGTGGTGGAAATGTGGCTTGTTGATGTTGTAGTTGGTGGTGTAGGCATGCTGTTTGAGAATATTTTTGAAGGAGTACTAGCAGAAATTGTTGTTGATGAATCTGTTAGTATGCTTGTAACTGTGGAGGAACTTTGGACTGCTGATGTTGTACTTGGTGGTAGATGTATGCTTGTTGGTGACATCGTTGTAGCAGCTGTATTTAAGTACTGTGTTGTGATGTTGCCACAGTTTTCATCACAACACAATGCTCTAATCTCATAGTCATAGCATTGTTGTGCAAAGCCTTGGTGTTTGTTCAAGCAAACTAGTCCATCTTTTGTATTGCATTTCACAACCTGGCCAAGCTGTGTAAGAGGAACTCCAGGATAACGTTTTGCACGGCATTGTATGTCCGTTATTGCTAAGCAGATGCTAGGAGAGGTGTCCGTTATTCTTTCAATAGATACTATTTCACCACCTTCAAGGCCTGTTGTTGGGCCACCAAAGTCGTTCCAAACTGACCAATGGCAATTACATCCAGGGCTAAGAGTATATATACTTGGTTGCAATGTTGTGGATGTTGGAGAAGTCATTGATGGAGTTGTAGATGTTTGTGTTGTTGGAGTTGTAGACATGCTTGTAATACTGGAGTAATTCTGGACTGAAGATGTTTCGGACAGTGATGTAGTCATGCCAGTTGAAAACGTAGATGAAAGTGTAGACATTGTTGTTGGAGATGTGGGTATGGCTTTACCAGTGGGTGAACTCTGGACTGGTGTTGAAACTTGTTGTGTAAACCTGATTGTTGATGAAATGGAAGGTGTAGCAGAAAATATTGTTGAAGTTGTTGCTGTAGTTGTTGATATGCTTGTATTTGTGGAGGAAATAAGTCTTGTTGGTGTGGTCGATGGTGTAGTAAGTATACCAGTTGAAAACGAAAGTGAAGGTGCACCTGTAGAGATTGTTTTTGGAGCTGTGGATATACTTTTACCAGTAGGGGAACTCTGGACTGTTGGCGTTGTAACTTGTTGTGTTGACACACTTGTTAAAGAAATGGGAGGTGAAGCAGAAATCTTTGTTGAAGTTGTTGCTGTATTTGTTGACATGATTATATTCGGGGAAGAAATGAGGCCCAATGATGTTGTAGTTGGGGGTGTATGCTTGCTGGTTGAAAAATCTGGTGAAGGTGTACCAGCAGACTTTTTTGTTGATGGATTTGTAGATATGCTTGTAAAGATTGAGGAACTATGCACTGTTGATGTTATAGTTGGTGGTATATGCATGCTTGATGATGACATCATTGTAGCTGTTTTAGTTAGGGATTGTGTTGTCATGCTTGTAGTATTGGAGGAATTCTGGACTGTTGGATTTGTAGTTAATTGAGTAGTCATGAAAGTTGAAAGCAATCGGGAAGGTGTACCTGTAGAGATTGTTGTTGGAGCTGTAGATATGCTTTTACCAGTGGGGGAATTCTGGACTGTTAGTGTTGTAACTTGTGTCAAACTGCTTCCTGAAGTAATTGGAGGTGTAGAAGAAAACTTTGCTGAACTTGTTGCTGAACTTGTTGGCATGCTTGTACTTGTGGAGGAAGTAAGGCTTAATGATGTTGTGGTTGGGGGTGTAGGCATGCTGGTTGAATATGTTGGTTTACCAGCAGAAATTGTTGCTGAAGGATTTGTGGATATGCTTGTAGCAGTGGGGGAACTATGCACTGTTGATGTTGTAGTTGCTGTTGTACGCATGCTTGTTGATGACATACTTGTAGCTGTTGTTGTTAAGGATTGTGTTGTCATGCTTGAAGTTTTTGGGGAATTCTGTTTGGTTGGTGTTTTAGTTGATGGTGTAGTCATGCCAGCTGAAAACGTTTGTGAAGATGTACCAGTAGATATTGTTGTTGGAGTTGTGGACATGGTTTTACCAGTGGATGAACTCTGGACTGTTGGTGTTGAAACTTGTTGTGTCAACCTGATTGTTGATGAAATGGAAGGTGTAGCAGAAAATATTGCTGAAGTTGTTGCTGTAGTTGTTGATGTGCTTGTATTTGTGGAGGAAATAAGGCTTGTTGGTGTGGTCGATGGTGTAGTAAGTATACCAGTTGAAAATGAAAGTGAAGGTGCACCTGTTGAGATTGTTTTTGGAGCTGTGGATATACTTTTACCAGTAGGGGAACTCTGGACTGTTGGCGTCGTAACTTGTTGAGTTGACGCGCTTGTAAAAGAAATGGGAGGTGTAGCAGAAATCTTTGTAGAAGTTGGTGCTGTATTTGTTGACATGATTATATTTGGGGAAGAAATGAGGCCCAATGATGTTGTAGTTGGGGGTGTAGGCTTGCTGGTTGAAAAATCTGGTGAAGGTGTACCAGCAGACTTTTTTGTTGATGGATTTGTAGATATGCTTGTAAAGATTGAGGAACTATGCACTGTTGATGTTGTAGTTGCTGTTGTACGCATGCTTGTTGATGACATACTTGTAGCTGTTGTTGTTAAGGATTGTGTTGTCATGCTTGAAGTATTTGGGGAATTCTGTTTGGTTAGTGTTTTAGTTGATGGTGTAGTCATGCCAGATGAAAACGTTTGTGAAGATGTACCAGTAGATATTGTTGTTGGAGTTGAGGATATGGTTTTACCAGTTGGGGAACTCTGGTCTTTTGGTGTCGTAAATTGATGTGTCAACCTGCTTGTGGAAGAACCTGAAGGTATTGAAGAAAACATTGTTGACGTTGTTACAGTAGTTGTTGGTATGCTTGTACTTTTTGAGGAAATAAGATTTGTCGGTATCTTAGTTAGTGGTGTAGGCATGCTTGTTGAAAAAGTTGGTGAAGGTGTAGCAGTAGAAATTGTTGTTGGTGGATCTGTAAATATACCTATAACGGTGGAGGAACTTTGGCCTGTTGGTGTCGTACTTGGTGGTATATGTATGCTTGTTGATGATATTGTTGTAGCAGCTGTAGTTAAGGAATTTGTTGTGATGTTGCCACAGTTTTCATCACAACACAGTGCTCTAATCTCATAGTCATAACATTGCTGTACAAGGCCTTGGTGTTTGTTCAAGCAAACTAGTCCATCGTTCGTATTGCATTTCACAACCTGGCCAAGCTGTGAAAGAGGAACTCCAGGATAACGTTTTGCACGACATTGTACTTCCTTTAGTGCTGAGCAGATGGTAGCAGAGGTGTCAGTTATACTTTCAATAGATACTATTTCACCACCTTCAAGGCCTGTTGTTGGGCCACCAAAGTCGTTCCAATCTGACCAAAGACAATTACATCCAGGGCTAATAGTAGAGATGCTTGTTTGCAATGTTGTGGATGTTGGAGAAGTCATTGATGGAGTTGTAGATGTTTGTGTTTTTGGAGTTGTAGACATGCTTGTAATACTGGAGAAATTCTTGACTGTAGATGTTTCATTCATTGATGTAGTCATGCCATTTGAAAACATTGGTGGAGGAGTAGACATTGTTGGAGTTGTGGGTATGCTTTTACCAGTAGGGGAACTGTGGACTGTTGGTGTAGTAACATTTAGTGTGAATCTGCTTGTTGAAGAAATTGAAGGTTTGGTAGAAATTAATGTGGAAGTTGCTGCTGTAGTTGGTGATATGCTTATGCTTGTGGTGGAAATGTGGCTTGTTGATGTTGTAGTTGGTGGTGTAGGCATGCTGTTTGAGAATATTTTTGAAGGAGTACTAGCAGAAATTGTTGTTGATGAATCTGTTAGTATGCTTGTAACTGTGGAGGAACTTTGGACTGCTGATGTTGTACTTGGTGGTAGATGTATGCTTGTTGGTGACATCGTTGTAGCAGCTGTATTTAAGTACTGTGTTGTGATGTTGCCACAGTTTTCATCACAACACAATGCTCTAATCTCATAGTCATAGCATTGTTGTGCAAAGCCTTGGTGTTTGTTCAAGCAAACTAGTCCATCTTTTGTATTGCATTTCACAACCTGGCCAAGCTGTGTAAGAGGAACTCCAGGATAACGTTTTGCACGGCATTGTATGTCCTTTATTGCTAAGCAGATGCTAGGAGAGGTGTCCGTTATTCTTTCAATAGATACTATTTCACCACCTTCAAGGCCTGTTGTTGGGCCACCAAAGTCGTTCCAAACTGACCAATGGCAATTACATCCAGGGCTAAGAGTATATATACTTGGTTGCAATGTTGTGGATGTTGGAGAAGTCATTGATGGAGTTGTAGATGTTTGTGTTGTTGGAGTTGTAGACATGCTTGTAATACTGGAGTAATTCTGGACTGAAGATGTTTCGGACAGTGATGTAGTCATGCCAGTTGAAAACGTAGATGAAAGTGTAGACATTGTTGTTGGAGATGTGGGTATGGCTTTACCAGTGGGTGAACTCTGGACTGGTGTTGAAACTTGTTGTGTAAACCTGATTGTTGATGAAATGGAAGGTGTAGCAGAAAATATTGTTGAAGTTGTTGCTGTAGTTGTTGATATGCTTGTATTTGTGGAGGAAATAAGTCTTGTTGGTGTGGTCGATGGTGTAGTAAGTATACCAGTTGAAAACGAAAGTGAAGGTGCACCTGTAGAGATTGTTTTTGGAGCTGTGGATATACTTTTACCAGTAGGGGAACTCTGGACTGTTGGCGTTGTAACTTGTTGTGTTGACACACTTGTTAAAGAAATGGGAGGTGAAGCAGAAATCTTTGTTGAAGTTGTTGCTGTATTTGTTGACATGATTATATTCGGGGAAGAAATGAGGCCCAATGATGTTGTAGTTGGGGGTGTATGCTTGCTGGTTGAAAAATCTGGTGAAGGTGTACCAGCAGACTTTTTTGTTGATGGATTTGTAGATATGCTTGTAAAGATTGAGGAACTATGCACTGTTGATGTTATAGTTGGTGGTATATGCATGCTTGATGATGACATCATTGTAGCTGTTTTAGTTAGGGATTGTGTTGTCATGCTTGTAGTATTGGAGGAATTCTGGACTGTTGGATTTGTAGTTAATTGAGTAGTCATGAAAGTTGAAAGCAATCGGGAAGGTGTACCTGTAGAGATTGTTGTTGGAGCTGTAGATATGCTTTTACCAGTGGGGGAATTCTGGACTGTTAGTGTTGTAACTTGTGTCAAACTGCTTCCTGAAGTAATTGGAGGTGTAGAAGAAAACTTTGCTGAACTTGTTGCTGAACTTGTTGGCATGCTTGTACTTGTGGAGGAAGTAAGGCTTAATGATGTTGTGGTTGGGGGTGTAGGCATGCTGGTTGAATATGTTGGTTTACCAGCAGAAATTGTTGCTGAAGGATTTGTGGATATGCTTGTAGCAGTGGGGGAACTATGCACTGTTGATGTTGTAGTTGCTGTTGTACGCATGCTTGTTGATGACATACTTGTAGCTGTTGTTGTTAAGGATTGTGTTGTCATGCTTGAAGTTTTTGGGGAATTCTGTTTGGTTGGTGTTTTAGTTGATGGTGTAGTCATGCCAGCTGAAAACGTTTGTGAAGATGTACCAGTAGATATTGTTGTTGGAGTTGTGGACATGGTTTTACCAGTGGATGAACTCTGGACTGTTGGTGTTGAAACTTGTTGTGTCAACCTGATTGTTGATGAAATGGAAGGTGTAGCAGAAAATATTGCTGAAGTTGTTGCTGTAGTTGTTGATGTGCTTGTATTTGTGGAGGAAATAAGGCTTGTTGATGTGGTCGATGGTGTAGTAAGTATACCAGTTGAAAATGATAGTGAAGGTGTGATTGTTTTTGGAGCTGTGGATATACTTTTACCAGTAGGGGAACTCTGGACTGTTGGCGTTGTAACTTGTTGTGTTGACGCGCTTGTAAAAGAAATGGGAGGTGTAGCAGCAATCTTTGTAGAAGTTGGTGCTGTATTTGTTGACATGATTATATTTGGGGAAGAAATGAGGCCCAATGATGTTGTAGTTGGGGGTGTAAGCTTGCTGGTTGAAAAATCTGGTGAAGGTGTACCAGCAGACTTTTTTGTTGATGGATTTGTAGAAATGCCTGTAAAGATTGAGGAACTATGCACTGTTGATGTTGTAGTTGCTGTTGTACGCATGCTTGTTGATGACATACTTGTAGCTGTTGTTGTTAAGGATTGTGTTGTCATGCTTGAAGTATTTGGGGAATTCTGTTTGGTTGGTGTTTTAGTTGATGGTGTAGTCATGCCAGATGAAAACGTTTGTGAAGATGTACCAGTAGATATTGTTGTTGGAGTTGAGGATATGGTTTTACCAGTTGGGGAACTCTGGTCTTTTGGTGTCGTAAATTGATGTGTCAACCTGCTTGTGGAAGAACCTGAAGGTATTGAAGAAAACATTGTTGACGTTGTTACAGTAGTTGTTGGTATGCTTGTACTTTTTGAGGAAATAAGATTTGTTGGTATCTTAGTTAGTGGTGTAGGCATGCTTGTTGAAAAAGTTGGTGAAGGTGTAGCAGTAGAAATTGTTGTTGGTGGATCTGTAAATATACCTATAACGGTGGAGGAACTTTGGCCCGTTGGTGTCGTACTTGGTGGCATATGTATGCTTGTTGATGATATTGTTGTAGCAGCTGTAGTTAAGGAATTTGTTGTGATGTTGCCACAGTTTTCATCACAACACAGTGCTCTAATCTCATAGTCATAACATTGCTGTACAAGGCCTTGGTGTTTGTTCAAGCAAACTAGTCCATCGTTCGTATTGCATTTCACAACCTGGCCAAGCTGTGACAGAGGAACTCCAGGATAACGTTTTGCACGACATTGTACTTCCTTTAGTGCTGAGCAGATGGTAGCAGAGGTGTCAGTTATACTTTCAATAGATACTATTTCACCACCTTCAAGGCCTGTTGTTGGGCCACCAAAGTCGTTCCAATCTGACCAATGACAATTACATCCAGGGCTAATAGTAGAGATGCTTGTTTGCAATGTTGTGGATGTTGGAGAAGTCATTGATGGAGTTGTAGATGTTTGTGTTTTTGGAGTTGTAGACATGCTTGTAATACTGGAGAAATTCTTGACTGTAGATGTTTCATTCATTGATGTAGTCATGCCATTTGAAAACATTGGTGGAGGAGTAGACATTGTTGGAGTTGTGGGTATGCTTTTACCAGTAGGGGAACTGTGGACTGTTGGTGTAGTAACATTTAGTGTGAATCTGCTTGTTGAAGAAATTGAAGGTTTGGTAGAAATTAATGTGGAAGTTGCTGCTGTAGTTGGTGATATGCTTATGCTTGTGGTGGAAATGTGGCTTGTTGATGTTGTAGTTGGTGGTGTAGGCATGCTGTTTGAGAATATTTTTGAAGGTGTACTAGCAGAAATTGTTGTTGATGAATCTGTTAGTATGCTTGTAACTGTGGAGGAACTTTGGACTGCTGATGTTGTACTTGGTGGTAGATGTATGCTTGTTGGTGACATCGTTGTAGCAGCTGTACTTAAGTACTGTGTTGTGATGTTGCCACAGTTTTCATCACAACACAATGCTCTAATCTCATAGTCATAGCATTGTTGTGCAAAGCCTTGGTGTTTGTTCAAGCAAACTAGTCCATCTTTTGTATTGCATTTCACAACCTGGCCAAGCTGTGTAAGAGGAACTCCAGGATAACGTTTTGCACGGCATTGTATGTCCTTTAGTGCTAAGCAGATGCTAGGAGAGGTGTCCGTTATTCTTTCAATAGATACTATTTCACCACCTTCAAGGCCTGTTGTTGGGCCACCAAAGTCGTTCCAAACTGACCAATGGCAATTACATCCAGGGCTAAGAGTATATATACTTGGTTGCAATGTTGTGGATGTTGGAGAAGTCATTGATGGAGTTGTAGATGTTTGTGTTGTTGGAGTTGTAGACATGCTTGTAATACTGGAGTAATTCTGGACTGAAGATGTTTCAGACAGTGATGTAGTCATGCCAGTTGAAAACGTAGATGAAAGTGTAGACATTGTTGTTGGAGATGTGGGTATGCTTTTACCAGTAGATGAACTCTGGACTGTTGGTGTTGTAACATTTAGTGTAAATCTGCTTGTTAAAGAAATTGAAGTTTTGGCAGAAATTACTGTAGAATGTGCTGCTGTAGTTGTTGATTTGCTTATGCTTGTAGTGGAAATGTGGCTTGTTGATGTCGTAGTTGTTGGTGTAGGCATGCTGTTTGAGAATATTTTTGAAGGTGTACTAGCAGAAATTGTTGTTGAGGAGTCTGTAAGTATGCTTGTAACTGTGGAGGAACTTTGGACTGCTGATGTTGTACTTGGTGGTAGATGTATGCTTGTTGATGACATCGTTGTAGCAGCTGTACTTAAGGACTGTGTTGTGATGTTGCCACAGTTTTCATCACAACACAGTGCTCTAATCTCATAGTCATAGCATTGTTGTGCAAAGCCTTGGTGTTTGTTCAAGCAAACAAGTCCATCTTTTGTATTGCATTTCACAAACTGGCCAAGCTGTGTAAGAGGAACTCCAGGATAACGTTTTGCACGGCATTGTACGTCCTTTAGTGCTGGGCAGATGCTAGGAGAGGTATCAGTTATTCTTTCAATAGATACTATTTCACCACCTTCAAGACCTGTTGTTGGGCCACCAAAGTCGTTCCAAACTGACCAATGGCAATTACATCCAGGACTAAGAGTAGAGATGCTTGTTTGCAATGTTGTGGATGTTGGAGAAGTCATTGATGGAGTTGTAGATGTTTGTGTTGTTGGAGTTATAGACATGCTTGTAATACTGGAGTAATTCTGGACTGAAGATGTTTCAGACAGTGATGTAGTCATGCCAGTTGAAAACGTAGATGAAAGTGTAGACATTGTTGTTGGAGATGTGGGTATGCTTTTACCAGTAGGTGAACTCTGGACTGTTGGTGTTGTAACATTTAGTGTAATTCTGCTTGTTAAAGAAATTGAAGTTTTGGCAGAAATTACTGTAGAATGTGCTGCTGTAGTTGTTGATTTGCTTATGCTTGTAGTGGAAATGTGGCTTGTTGATGTTGTAGTTGGTGGTGTAGGCATGCTGTTTGAGAATATTTTTGAAGGTGTACTAGCAGAAATTGTTGTTGAGGAGTCTGTAAGTATGCTTGTAACTGTGGAGGAACTTTGGACTGCTGATGTTGTACTTGGTGGTAGATGTATGCTTGTTGATGACATCGTTGTAGCAGCTGTACTTAAGGACTGTGTTGTGATGTTGCCACAGTTTTCATCACAACACAATGCTCTAATCTCATAGTCATAGCATTGTTGTGCAAAGCCTTGGTGTTTGTTCAAGCACACAAATCCATCTTTTGTATTGCATTTCACAACCTGGCCAAGCTGTGTAAGAGGAACTCCAGGATAACGTTTTGCACGGCATTGTACTTCCTTTAGTGCTGAGCAGATGGTAGCAGAGGTGTCTGTTATTCTTTCAATAGATACTATTTCACCACCTTCAAGACCTGTTGTTGGGCCACCAAAGTCGTTCCAATCTGACCAATGGCAATTACATCCAGGGCTAAGAGTAGAGATGCTTGTTTGCAATGTTGTGGATGTTGGAGAAGTCATTGATGGAGTTGTAGATGTTTGTGTTGTTGGAGTTGTAGACATGCTTGTAATACTGGAAAAATTCTTGACTGTAGATGTTTCATTCATTGATGTAGTCAAGCCAGTTGAAAACATTGGTGGAGGTGTAGACATTGTTGGAGTTGTGGGTATGCTTTTATCAGTAGGGGAACTGTGGACTGTTGGTGTAGTAACATTTAGTGTGAATCTGCTTGTTGAAGAAATTGAAGGTTTGGTAGAAATTATTGTGGAAGTTGCTGCTGTAGTTGTTGATATGCTTATGCTTGTGGTGGAAATGTGGCTTGTTGATGTTGTAGTTGGTGGTGTAGGCATGCTGTTTGAGAATATTTTTGAAGGTGTACTAGCAGAAATTCTTGTTGATGAATCTGTTAGTATGCTTGTAACTGTGGAGGAACTTTGGACTGCTGATGTTGTACTTGGTGGTAGATGTATGCTTGTTGATGACATTGTTGTAGCAGCTGTACTTAAGGACTGTGTTGTGATGTTGCCACAGTTTTCATCACAACACAATGCTCTAATCTCATAGTCATAGCATTGTTGTGCAACGCCTTGGTGTTTGTTCAAGCACACAAATCCATCTTTTGTATTGCATTTCACAACCTGGCCAAGCTGTGTAAGAGGAACTCCAGGATAACGTTTTGCACGGCATTGTACTTCCTTTAGTGCTGAGCAGATGGTAGCAGAGGTGTCTGTTATTCTTTCAATTGGTACTATTTCACCACCTTCAAGACCTGTTGTTGGGCCACCAAAGTCGTTCCAATCTGACCAATGACAATTACATCCAGGGCTAATAGTAGAGATGCTTGTTTTCAATGTTGTGGATGTTGGAGAAGTTGTTGATGGAGTTGTAGATGTTTGTGTTGTAGACATGCTTGTAATACTGGAGAAATTCTGGACGGAAGATGTTTCAGTCAGTGGTGTAGTCATGCCAGTTGAAAATGTTGGTGAAGGTGCAGACATTGTTGGAGTTGTGGGTATGCTTTTACCAGTAGGGGAACTGTGGACTGTTGGTGTAGTAACATTTAGTGTGATTTTGCTTGTTGAAGAAACTGAAGGTTTGGCAGAAATTATTGTGGAAGTTGCTGCTGTAGTTGTTGATATGCTTATGCTTGAGGTGGAAATGTGGCTTGTTGATGTTGTAGTTGGTGGTGTAGGCATGCTGTTTGAGAATATTTTTGAAGGTGTACTAGCAGAAATTGTTGTTGATGAATCTGTTAGTAAGCTTGTAACTGTGGTGGAACTTTGGACTGCTGATGTTGTACTTGGTGGTAGATGTATGCTTGTTGCTGACATTGTTGTAGCAGCTGTACTTAAGGACTGTGTTGTGATGTTGCCACAGTTTTCATCACAACACAATGCTCTTATCTCATAGTCATGGCATTGCTGTGCAAGGCCTTGGTGTTTGTTCAAGCAAACTAGTCCATCATTCATATTGCATTTCACAACCTGGCCAAGCTGTGAAAGAGGAACTCCAGGATAACGTTTTGCACGGCATTGTACTTCCTTTAGTGCTGAGCAGATGGTAGCAGAGGTGTCCGTTATTCTTTCAATTGGTACTATTTCACCACCTTCAAGACCTGTTGTTGGGCCACCAAAGTCGTTCCAATCTGACCAATGACAATTACATCCAGGGCTAATAGTAGAGATGCTTGTTTTCAATGTTGTGGATGTTGAAGAAGTTGTTGATGGAGTTGTAGATGTTTGTGTTGTAGACATGCTTGTAATACTGGAGAAATTCTGGACGGAAGATGTTTCAGTCAGTGGTGTAGTCATGCCAGTTGAAAATGTTGGTGAAGGTGCAGACATTGTTGGAGTTGTGGGTATGCTTTTACCAGTAGGGGAACTGTGGACTGTTGGTGTAGTAACATTTAGTATGAATCTGCTTGTTGAAGAAATTGAAGGTTTGGTAGAAATTATTGTGGAAGTTGCTGCTGTAGTTGTTGATATGCTTATGCTTGTGGTGGAAATGTGGCTTGTTGATGTTGTAGTTGGTGGTGTAGGCATGCTGTTTGAGAATATTTTTGAAGGTGTACTAGCAGAAATTCTTGTTGATGAATCTGTTAGTATGCTTGTAACTGTGGAGGAACTTTGGACTGCTGATGTTGTACTTGGTGGTAGATGTATGCTTGTTGCTGACATTGTTGTAGCAGCTGTACTTAAGGACTGTGTTGTGATGTTGCCACAGTTTTCATCACAACACAATGCTCTTATCTCATAGTCATGGCATTGCTGTGCAAGGCCTTGGTGTTTGTTCAAGCAAACTAGTCCATCATTCATATTGCATTTCACAACCTGGCCAAGCTGTGAAAGAGGAACTCCAGGATAACGTTTTGCACGGCATTGTACTTCCTTTAGTGCTGAGCAGATGGTAGCAGAGGTGTCCGTTATTCTTTCAATTGGTACTATTTCACCACCTTCAAGACCTGTTGTTGGGCCACCAAAGTCGTTCCAATCTGACCAATGACAATTACATCCAGGGCTAATAGTAGAGATGCTTGTTTTCAATGTTGTGGATGTTGAAGAAGTTGTTGATGGAGTTGTAGATGTTTGTGTTGTAGACATGCTTGTAAAACTGGAGAAATTCTGGACGGAAGATTTTTCAGTCAGTGGTGTAGTCATGCCAGTTGAAAATGTTGGTGAAGGTGCAGAAATTGTTGGAGTTGTGGGTATGCTTTTACCAGTAGGGGAACTGTGGACTGTTGGTATAGTAACATTTAGTGTGATTCTGCTTGTTGAAGAAATTGAAGTTTTGGCAGAAATGATTGTGGAAGTTGCTGCTGTAGTTGTTGATATGCTTATGCTTGAGGTGGAAATGTGGCTTGTTGATGTTGTAGTTGGTGGTGTAGGCATGCTGTTTGAGAATATTTTTGAAGGTGTACTAGCAGAAAGTTTTGTTGATGAATCTGTTAGTATGCTTGTAACTGTGGAGGAACTTTGGACTGCTGATGTTGTACTTGGTGGTAGATGTATGCTTGTTGCTGACATCGTTGTAGCAGCTGTACTTAAGGACTGTGTTGTGATGTTGCCACAGTTTTCATCACAACACAGTGCTCTTATCTCATAGTCATAGCATTGCTGTGCAAGGCCTTGGTGTTTGTTCAAGCAAACTAGTCCATCGTTCATATTGCATTTCACAACCTGGCCAAGCTGTGTAAGAGGAACTCCAGGATAACGTTTTGCACGGCATTGTACTTCCTTTAGTGCTGAGCAGATGGTAGCAGAGGTGTCCGTTATTCTTTCAATTGGTACTATTTCACCACCTTCAAGACCTGTTGTTGGGCCACCAAAGTCTTTCCAATCTGACCAATGACAATTACATCCAGGGCTAATAGTAGAGATGCTTGTTTTCAATGTTGTGGATGTTGGAGAAGTTGTTGATGGAGTTGTAGATGTTTGTGTTGTAGACATGCTTGTAATACTGGAGAAATTCTGGACGGAAGATGTTTCAGTCAGTGGTGTAGTCATGCCAGTTGAAAATGTTGGTGAAGGTGCAGACATTGTTGGAGTTGTGGGTATGCTTTTACCAGTAGGGGAACTGTGGACTGTTGGTGTAGTAACATTTAGTGTGAATCTGCTTGTTGAAGAAATTGAAGGTTTGGTAGAAATTATTGTGGAAGTTGCTGCTGTAGTTGTTGATATGCTTATGCTTGTGGTGGAAATGTGGCTTGTTGATGTTGTAGTTGGTGGTGTAGGCATGCTGTTTGAGAATATTTTTGAAGGTGTACTAGCAGAAATTCTTGTTGATGAATCTGTTAGTATGCTTGTAACTGTGGAGGAACTTTGGACTGCTGATGTTGTACTTGGTGGTAGATGTATGCTTGTTGCTGACATTGTTGTAGCAGCTGTACTTAAGGACTGTGTTGTGATGTTGCCACAGTTTTCATCACAACACAATGCTCTTATCTCATAGTCATGGCATTGCTGTGCAAGGCCTTGGTGTTTGTTCAAGCAAACTAGTCCATCATTCATATTGCATTTCACAACCTGGCCAAGCTGTGAAAGAGGAACTCCAGGATAACGTTTTGCACGGCATTGTACTTCCTTTAGTGCTGAGCAGATGGTAGCAGAGGTGTCCGTTATTCTTTCAATTGGCACTATTTCACCACCTTCAAGACCTGTTGTTGGGCCACCAAAGTCGTTCCAATCTGACCAATGACAATTACATCCAGGGCTAATAGTAGAGATGCTTGTTTTCAATGTTGTGGATGTTGAAGAAGTTGTTGATGGAGTTGTAGATGTTTGTGTTGTAGACATGCTTGTAATACTGGAGAAATTCTGGACGGAAGATGTTTCAGTCAGTGGTGTAGTCATGCCAGTTGAAAATGTTGGTGAAGGTGCAGACATTGTTGGAGTTGTGGGTATGCTTTTACCAGTAGGGGAACTGTGGACTGTTAGTGTAGTAACATTTAGTGTGAATCTGCTTGTTGAAGAAACTGAAGGTTTGGCAGAAATTATTGTGGAAGTTGCTGCTGTAGTTGTTGATATGCTTATGCTTGAGGTGGAAATGTGGCTTGTTGATGTTGTAGTTGTTGGTGTAGGCATGCTGTTTGAGAATATTTTTGAAGGTGTACTAGCAGAAAGTTTTGTTGATGAATCTGTTAGTATGCTTGTAACTGTGGAGGAACTTTGGACTGCTGATGTTGTACTTGGTGGTAGATGTATGCTTGTTGCTGACATCGTTGTAGCAGCTGTACTTAAGGACTGTGTTGTGATGTTGCCACAGTTTTCATCACAACACAGTACTCTTATCTCATAGTCATAGCATTGTTGTGCAAGGCCTTGGTGTTTGTTCAAGCAAACTAGTCCATCGTTCATATTGCATTTCACAACCTGGCCAAGCTGTGTAAGAGGAACTCCAGGATAACGTTTTGCACGGCATTGTACTTCCTTTAGTGCTGAGCAGATGGTAGCAGAGGTGTCCGTTATTCTTTCAATTGGTACTATTTCACCACCTTCAAGACCTGTTGTTGGGCCACCAAAGTCTTTCCAATCTGACCAATGACAATTACATCCAGGGCTAATATTAGAGATGCTTGTTTTCAATGTTGTGGATGTTGGAGAAGTTGTTGATGGAGTTGTAGATGTTTGTGTTGTAGACATGCTTGTAAAACTGGAGAAATTCTGGACGGAAGATTTTTCAGTCAGTGGTGTAGTCATGCCAGTTGAAAATGTTGGTGAAGGTGCAGAAATTGTTGGAGTTGTGGGTATGCTTTTACCAGTAGGGGAACTGTGGACTGTTGGTATAGTAACATTTAGTGTGATTCTGCTTGTTGAAGAAATTGAAGTTTTGGCAGAAATGATTGTGGAAGTTGCTGCTGTAGTTGTTGATATGCTTATGCTTGAGGTGGAAATGTGGCTTGTTGATGTTGTAGTTGGTGGTGTAGGCATGCTGTTTGAGAATATTTTTGAAGGTGTACTAGCAGAAAGTTTTGTTGATGAATCTGTTAGTATGCTTGTAACTGTGGAGGAACTTTGGACTGCTGATGTTGTACTTGGTGGTAGATGTATGCTTGTTGCTGACATCGTTGTAGCAGCTGTACTTAAGGACTGTGTTGTGATGTTGCCACAGTTTTCATCACAACACAATGCTCTAATCTCATAGTCATAGCATTGCTGTGCAAGGCCTTGGTGTTTGTTCAAGCAAACAAGTCCATCGTTCGTATTGCATTTCACAACCTGTCCAAGCTGTGAAAGAGGAACTCCAGGATAACGTTTTGCACGGCATTGTACTTCCTTTAGTGCTGAGCAGATGGTAGCAGAGGTGTCCATTATTCTTTCAATTGGTACTATTTCACCACCTTCAAGACCTGTTGTTGGGCCACCAAAGTCATTCCAATCTGACCAATAACAATTACATCCAGGGCTAATAGTAGAGATGCTTGTTTTCAATGTTGTGGATGTTGGAGAAGTTGTTGATGGAGTTGTAGATGTTTGTGTTGTAGACATGCTTGTAAAACTGGAGAAATTCTGGACTGAAGATTTTTCAGTCAGTGGTGTAGTCATGCCAGTTGAAAATGTTGGTGAAGGTGCAGACATTGTTGGAGTTGTGGGTATGCTTTTACCAGTAGGGGAACTGTGGACTGTTGGTGTAGTAACATTTAGTGTGAATCTGCTTGTTGAAGAAACTGAAGGTTTGGCAGAAATTATTGTGGAAGTTGCTGCTGTAGTTGTTGATATGCTTATGCTTGAGGTGGAAATGTGGCTTGTTGATGTTGTAGTTGTTGGTGTAGGCATGCTGTTTGAGAATATTTTTGAAGGTGTACTAGCAGAAAGTTTTGTTGATGAATCTGTTAGTATGCTTGTAACTGTGGAGGAACTTTGGACAGCTGATGTTGTACTTGGTGGTAGATGTATGCTTGTTGCTGACATCGTTGTAGCAGCTGTACTTAAGGACTGTGTTGTGATGTTGCCACAGTTTTCATCACAACACAGTGCTCTTATCTCATAGTCATAGCATTGTTGTGCAAGGCCTTGGTGTTTGTTCAAGCAAACTAGTCCATCGTTCATATTGCATTTCACAACCTGGCCAAGCTGTGTAAGAGGAACTCCAGGATAACGTTTTGCACGGCATTGTATGTCCTTTAGTGCTGAGCAGATGGTAGCAGAGGTGTCCGTTATTCTTTCAATTGGTACTATTTCACCACCTTCAAGACCTGTTGTTGGGCCACCAAAGTCGTTCCAATCTGACCAATGACAATTACATCCAGGGCTAAGAGTAGAGATGCTTGTTTGCAATGTTGTGGATGTTGGAGAAGTTGTTGATCGAGTTGTAGATGTTTGTGTTGTAGACATGCTTGTAATACTGTAGAAATTCTGGACGGAAGATGTTTCAGTCAGTGGTGTAGTCATGCCAGTTGAAAATGTTGGTGAAGGTGCAGAAATTGTTGGAGTTGTGGGTATGCTTTTACCAGTAGGGGAACTGTGGACTGTTGGTGTAGTAACATTTAGTGTGATTCTGCTTGTTGAAGAAACTGAAGGTTTGGCAGAAATTATTGTGGAAGTTGCTGCTGTAGTTGTTGATATGCTTATGTTTGTGGTGGAAATGTGGCTTGTTGATGTTGTAGTTGGTGGTGTAGGCATGCTGTTTGAGAATATTTTTGAAGGTGTACTAGCAGAAATTGTTGTTGATGAATCTGTTAGTATGCTTGTAACTGTGGAGGAACTTTGGACTGCTGATGTTGTACTTGGTGGTAGATGTATGCTTGTTGCTGACATCGTTGTAGCAGCTGTACTTAAGGACTGTGTTGTGATGTTGCCACAGTTTTCATCACAACACAGTACTCTTATCTCATAGTCATAGCATTGTTGTGCAAGGCCTTGGTGTTTGTTCAAGCAAACTAGTCCATCGTTCATATTGCATTTCACAACCTGGCCAAGCTGTGTAAGAGGAACTCCAGGATAACGTTTTGCACGGCATTGTACTTCCTTTAGTGCTGAGCAGATGGTAGCAGAGGTGTCCGTTATTCTTTCAATTGGTACTATTTCACCACCTTCAAGACCTGTTGTTGGGCCACCAAAGTCTTTCCAATCTGACCAATGACAATTACATCCAGGGCTAATAGTAGAGATGCTTGTTTTCAATGTTGTGGATGTTGGAGAAGTTGTTGATGGAGTTGTAGATGTTTGTGTTGTAGACATGCTTGTAAAACTGGAGAAATTCTGGACGGAAGATTTTTCAGTCAGTGGTGTAGTCATGCCAGTTGAAAATGTTGGTGAAGGTGCAGAAATTGTTGGAGTTGTGGGTATGCTTTTACCAGTAGGGGAACTGTGGACTGTTGGTATAGTAACATTTAGTGTGATTCTGCTTGTTGAAGAAATTGAAGTTTTGGCAGAAATGATTGTGGAAGTTGCTGCTGTAGTTGTTGATATGCTTATGCTTGAGGTGGAAATGTGGCTTGTTGATGTTGTAGTTGGTGGTGTAGGCATGCTGTTTGAGAATATTTTTGAAGGTGTACTAGCAGAAAGTTTTGTTGATGAATCTGTTAGTATGCTTGTAACTGTGGAGGAACTTTGGACTGCTGATGTTGTACTTGGTGGTAGATGTATGCTTGTTGCTGACATCGTTGTAGCAGCTGTACTTAAGGACTGTGTTGTGATGTTGCCACAGTTTTCATCACAACACAATGCTCTAATCTCATAGTCATAGCATTGCTGTGCAAGGCCTTGGTGTTTGTTCAAGCAAACAAGTCCATCGTTCGTATTGCATTTCACAACCTGTCCAAGCTGTGAAAGAGGAACTCCAGGATAACGTTTTGCACGGCATTGTACTTCCTTTAGTGCTGAGCAGATGGTAGCAGAGGTGTCCATTATTCTTTCAATTGGTACTATTTCACCACCTTCAAGACCTGTTGTTGGGCCACCAAAGTCATTCCAATCTGACCAATAACAATTACATCCAGGGCTAATAGTAGAGATGCTTGTTTTCAATGTTGTGGATGTTGGAGAAGTTGTTGATGGAGTTGTAGATGTTTGTGTTGTAGACATGCTTGTAATACTGTAGAAATTCTGGACGGAAGATGTTTCAGTCAGTGGTGTAGTCATGCCAGTTGAAAATGTTGGTGAAGGTGCAGAAATTGTTGGAGTTGTGGGTATGCTTTTACCAGTAGGGGAACTGTGGACTGTTGGTGTAGTAACATTTAGTGTGATTCTGCTTGTTGAAGAAACTGAAGGTTTGGCAGAAATTATTGTGGAAGTTGCTTCTGTAGTTGTTGATATGCTTATGTTTGTGGTGGAAATGTGGCTTGTTGATGTTGTAGTTGGTGGTGTAGGCATGCTGTTTGAGAATATTTTTGAAGGTGTACTAGCAGAAATTGTTGTTGATGAATCTGTTAGTATGCTTGTAACTGTGGAGGAAAATTGGACTGCTGATGTTGTACTTGGTGGTAGATGTATGCTTGTTGCTGACATTGTTGTAGCAGCTGTACTTAAGGACTGTGTTGTGATGTTGCCACAGTTTTCATCACAACACAATGCTCTTATTTCATAGTCATAGCATTGCTGTGCAAGGCCTTGGTGTTTGTTCAAGCAAACTAGTCCATCTTTTGTATTGCATTTCACAACCTGGCCAAGCTGTGTAAGAGGAACTCCAGGATAACGTTTTGCACGGCATTGTATGTCCTTTAGTGCTGAGCAGATGGTAGCAGAGGTGTCCGTTATTCTTTCAATTGGTACTATTTCACCACCTTCAAGACCTGTTGTTGGGCCACCAAAGTCGTTCCAATCTGACCAATGACAATTACATCCAGGGCTAATAGTAGAGATGCTTGTTTTCAATGTTGTGGATGTTGGAGAAGTTGTTGATGGAGTTGTAGATGTTTGTGTTGTAGACATGCTTGTAAAACTGGAGAAATTCTGGACTGAAGATTTTTCAGTCAGTGGTGTAGTCATGCCAGTTGAAAATGTTGGTGAAGGTGCAGAAATTGTTGGAGTTGTGGGTATGCTTTTACCAGTAGGGGAACTGTGGACTGTTGGTATAGTAACATTTAGTGTGATTCTGCTTGTTGAAGAAATTGAAGGTTTGGCAGAAATGATTGTGGAAGTTGCTGCTGTAGTTGTTGATATGCTTATGCTTGTGGTGGAAATGTGGCTTGTTGATGTTGTAGTTGGTGGTGTAGGCATGCTGTTTGAGAATATTTTTGAAGGTGTACTAGCAGAAAGTTTTGTTGATGAATCTGTTAGTATGCTTGTAACTGTGGAGGAACTTTGGACTGCTGATGTTGTACTTGGTGGTAGATGTATGCTTGTTGCTGACATCGTTGTAGCAGCTGTACTTAAGGACTGTGTTGTGATGTTGCCACAGTTTTCATCACAACACAATGCTCTAATCTCATAGTCATAGCATTGCTGTGCAAGGCCTTGGTGTTTGTTCAAGCAAACAAGTCCATCGTTCGTATTGCATTTCACAACCTGTCCAAGCTGTGAAAGAGGAACTCCAGGATAACGTTTTGCACGGCATTGTACTTCCTTTAGTGCTGAGCAGATGGTAGCAGAGGTGTCCATTATTCTTTCAATTGGTACTATTTCACCACCTTCAAGACCTGTTGTTGGGCCACCAAAGTCGTTCCAATCTGACCAATAACAATTACATCCAGGGCTAATAGTAGAGATGCTTGTTTTCAATGTTGTGGATGTTGGAGAAGTTGTTGATGGAGTTGTAGATGTTTGTGTTGTAGACATGCTTGTAAAACTGGAGAAATTCTGGACTGAAGATTTTTCAGTCAGTGGTGTAGTCATGCCAGTTGAAAATGTTGGTGAAGGTGCAGACATTGTTGGAGTTGTGGGTATGCTTTTACCAGTAGGGGAACTGTGAACTGTTGGTGTAGTAACATTTAGTGTGAATCTGCTTGTTGAAGAAACTGAAGGTTTGGCAGAAATTATTGTGGAAGTTGCTGCTGTAGTTGTTGATATGCTTATGCTTGAGGTGGAAATGTGGCTTGTTGATGTTGTAGTTGGTGGTGTAGGCATGCTGTTTGAGAATATTTTTGAAGGTGTACTAGCAGAAAGTTTTGTTGATGAATCTGTTAGTATGCTTGTAACTGTGGAGGAACTTTGGACTGCTGATGTTGTACTTGGTGGTAGATGTATGCTTGCTGCTGACATCGTTGTAGCAGCTGTACTTAAGGACTGTGTTGTGATGTTGCCACAGTTTTCATCACAACACAATGCTCTTATCTCATAGTGATAGCATTGCTGTGCAAGGCCTTGGTGTTTGTTCAAGCAAACTAGTCCATCGTTCATATTGCATTTCACAACCTGGCCAAGCTGTGAAAGAGGAACTCCAGGATAACGTTTTGCACGGCATTGTACTTCCTTTAGTGCTGAGCAGATGGTAGCAGAGGTGTCCATTATTCTTTCAATTGGTACTATTTCACCACCTTCAAGACCTGTTGTTGGGCCACCAAAGTCGTTCCAATCTGACCAATAACAATTACATCCAGGGCTAATAGTAGAGATGCTTGTTTTCAATGTTGTGGATGTTGGAGAAGTTGTTGATGGAGTTGTAGATGTTTGTGTTGTAGACATGCTTGTAAAACTGGAGAAATTCTGGACTGAAGATTTTTCAGTCAGTGGTGTAGTCATGCCAGTTGAAAATGTTGGTGAAGGTGCAGACATTGTTGGAGTTGTGGGTATGCTTTTACCAGTAGGGGAACTGTGAACTGTTGGTGTAGTAACATTTAGTGTGAATCTGCTTGTTGAAGAAACTGAAGGTTTGGCAGAAATTATTGTGGAAGTTGCTGCTGTAGTTGTTGATATGCTTATGCTTGAGGTGGAAATGTGGCTTGTTGATGTTGTAGTTGTTGGTGTAGGCATGCTGTTTGAGAATATTTTTGAAGGTGTACTAGCAGAATGTTTTGTTGATGAATCTGTTAGTATGCTTGTAACTGTGGAGGAACTTTGGACTGCTGATGTTGTACTTGGTGGTAGATGTATGCTTGCTGCTGACATCGTTGTAGCAGCTGTACTTAAGGACTGTGTTGTGATGTTGCCACAGTTTTCATCACAACACAATGCTCTTATCTCATAGTGATAGCATTGCTGTGCAAGGCCTTGGTGTTTGTTCAAGCAAACTAGTCCATCGTTCATATTGCATTTCACAACCTGGCCAAGCTGTGAAAGAGGAACTCCAGGATAACGTTTTGCACGGCATTGTACTTCCTTTAGTGCTGAGCAGATGGTAGCAGAGGTGTCCATTATTCTTTCAATTGGTACTATTTCACCACCTTCAAGACCTGTTGTTGGGCCATCAAAGTCGTTCCAATCTGACCAATAACAATTACATCCAGGGCTAATAGTAGAGTTGCTTGTTTTCAATGTTGTGGATGTTGGAGAAGCTGTTGATGGAGTTGTAGATGTTTGTGTTGTAGACATGCTTGTAAAACTGGAGAAATTCTGGACAGAAGATTTTTCAGTCAGTGGTGTAGTCATGCCAGTTGAAAATGTTGGTGAAGGTGCAGACATTGTTGGAGTTGTGGGTATGCTTTTACCAGTAGGGGAACTGTGGACTGTTGGTGTAGTAACATTTAGTGTGAATCTGCTTGTTGAAGAAACTGAAGGTTTGGCAGAAATTATTGTGGAAGTTGCTGCTGTAGTTGTTGATATGCTTATGCTTGAGGTGGAAATGTGGCTTGTTGATGTTGTAGTTGTTGGTGTAGGCATGCTGTTTGAGAATATTTTTGAAGGTGTACTAGCAGAAAGTTTTGTTGATGAATCTGTTAGTATGCTTGTAACTGTGGAGGAACTTTGGACTGCTGATGTTGTACTTGGTGGTAGATGTATGCTTGTTGCTGACATCGTTGTAGCAGCTGTATTTAAGGACTGTGTTGTGATGTTGCCACAGTTTTCATCACAACACAATGCTCTTATCTCATAGTCATAGCATTGCTGTGCAAGGCCTTGGTGTTTGTTCAAGCAAACTAGTCCATCGTTCATATTGCATTTCACAACCTGGCCAAGCTGTGAAAGAGGAACTCCAGGATAACGTTTTGCACGGCATTGTACTTCCTTTAGTGCTGAGCAGATGGTAGCAGAGGTGTCCGTTATTCTTTCAATTGGTACTATTTCACCACCTTCAAGACCTGTTGTTGGGCCACCAAAGTCGTTCCAATCTGACCAATGACAATTACATCCAGGGCTAATAGTAGAGATGCTTGTTTTCAATGTTGTGGATGTTGGAGAAGTTGTTGATGGAGTTGTAGATGTTTGTGTTGTAGACATGCTTGTAATACTGGAGAAATTCTGGACGGAAGATGTTTCAGTCAGTGGTGTAGTCATGCCAGTTGAAAATGTTGGTGAAGGTGCAGACATTGTTGGAGTTGTGGGTATGCTTTTACCAGTAGGGGAACTGTGGACTGTTGGTGTAGTAACATTTAGTGTGAATCTGCTTGTTGAAGAAACTGAAGGTTTGGCTGAAATTATTGTGGAAGTTGCTGCTGTAGTTGTTGATATGCTTATGCTTGTGGTGGAAATATGGCTTGTTGATGTTGTAGTTGGTGGTGTAGGCATGCTGTTTGAGAATATTTCTGAAGGTGTACTAGCAGAAATTGTTGTTGATGAATCTGTTTGTATGCCTGTAACTGTGGAGGAAATTTGGACTGCTGATGTTGTACTTGGTGGTAGATGTATGCTCGTTGCTGACATCGTTGTAGCAGCTGTACTTAAGGACTGTGTTGTGATGTTGCCACAGTTTTCATCACAACACAATGCTCTAATCTCATAGTCATAGCATTGCTGTGCAAGGCCTTGGTGTTTGTTCAAGCAAACTAGTCCATCTTTTGTATTGCATTTCACAACCTGGCCAAGCTGTGTAAGAGGAACTCCAGGATAACGTTTTGCACGGCATTGTATGTCCTTTAGAGTTGAGCAGATGCTAGGAGAGGTGTCCGTTATTCTTCCAATTGGTACTATTTCACCACCTTCAAGACCTGTTGTTGGGCCACCAAAGTCGTTCCAATCTGACCAATGACAATTACATCCAGGGCTAATAGTAGAGATACTTGTTTTCAATGTTGTGGATGTTGGAGAAGTTGTTGATGGAGTTGTAGATGGTTGTGTTGTTGGAGTTGTAGACATGCTTATAATACTGGAGGAATTCTGAACTGAAGTAGGTTCATTTATTGATGTACTCATGCCATTTGTCCACATTGGTGAAGGTGTAGATATTGTTGAATTTGTACCAGCAGAAATTGTTGAAGAATCTTCTGTGATGCTTGTAACAGCAGAGAAACTTTGGACCGCTGATGTCGTACTAGGTGGTAGATGTATGCTTGATGTTGACATTGTTGTAGCAGCTGTACTTAAGGACTGTGTTTTGTTGTTGCCACAGTTTTCATCACAACAGAATGCTCTAATCTCATAGTCATAACATTGCTGTGCAAGGCCTTGGTGTTTGTTCAAGCAAACTAGTCCATCTTTCATACTGCAATTCACAACCTGGCCAAGCTGTGAAAGAGGAACTCCAGGATAACGTTTCGCACGGCATTCTACTTCCTTTAGTGCTGAACATATCCTAGGAGAGGTATCAGTTATTCTTTCAATAGGTACGACTTCACCACCTCCAGGACCTGTTGTTGGGGCACCAAAGTCATTCCAATCTGACCAATGGCAAATACATCCAGGGTTAGGAGTAAGAGTGGTTGTTTTCAATGTTGTGGATGTTGGAGAAGCTGTTGAAGCACTTGTAGTAAATGCTTTTGTTGACGGAGGTGTTGATTTGCTAGTAACAGTGTAGGATGTTTTAACTGTTGGTGTTGTTGGTGGTATAGGCATGCTAATTGACAAACTTGGTGAAGGTGTAGAAGTAGAAGTTGTTGTTTTTGGAGTTGTAGATATGCTTGTAGTAGTGGTGGATGTACTGAATGAAAATAAGGTTTCTGCAGTGTATTTTTTTGGAACAGTTGTCTCTGCAACAATATATTCAAAATTAAAATATTTAATGTAATAAGAACACTTGATTATACAAAGATAATTTAAACAATTACACTTTATGACACTTTAACAATCATTAAGCCGTTTGCTGCAATGAATTGCAAGCAGTGATGCAGCATCTGCTTTCTCAAGTCGTATTATTGGCGTATGACTCACAAACACTGTGGATGGTAAACTGTACGGTACATATTACACACTTATTACACACCAAACTATCAACGTTATCGAAGTTATATACTTTATTTAAAAAAAATTCAGTGCCAACAAAATATATCAGATTGGCCTTTTTCAAAAATATCAACTCATGAAGTACTTGTTTTAACTCAGGGAGACATATAAGTGCATAACGACTAAAAACTTGTTGTACTTGAGAAGATAGAAGTATAATAGTTACCTGTTGTTTTACTGGAGAAGTCAAATATAGGTGTTGGACTATAGGTTGTTGTTGGATGTGATGTTTGACAAGTGTATGAATCTTTTTTAATTATTCCATGTTCTTCACAGACAGCTGTCATGCAGCTGCCAAGTCCATCTGTAGTATTGTATATTGTATCACCATATGGATATTTTTTCCCTTTGAATATGCAGGTGCAAGCTGCAAATTTGGGAATAAAGACATGTTCTCAACCAGTTAAGTGCCTAATTAAAGATAGAAGAAACTAGAGGTGTAAATATTTTTTTCTTACCTGTTGCATTGTATTTGCAGTTGATCTCCATAGAATCGCAGTAGCTATAGAATAAACCATTTTAAAATTAAAACTATATTTTATGACAGTAGGCGTAATTCTTGACATGAAATGAAAGCATACCATATTTGACAGTTTTCTGTTGAAGGAACTCTCTCATGATTGCTGTAATGTTCCCCCTGTTTATCATAGCAGCCACATTGCTCACTTTTAACACATTTCATTGTATCCTCATCAAAGTAAGGATGTCCAGAGGGACATTTAGGGTAACAACCTAATAAAAAAAGGAAAAATGTGCAAAAAATACAAAACACAGAATTAATTATGTTACCTCTATGTGACATAGATTGCTAGGCAGAGGCACTGTAAGGCTCATCGGGCCCTACATTATTTTTATATATTATAAATTATATATACTTTAAATTTAAATTTTAAATTTTAAAGGAGCAATTTTCTAAAATAAGACAACCTAGGCTAATATGGACAATACTGACAATGAAAATATCTCAACAGGATAATACTGACAATGAAAATATCTCAAGCTTCTTTGGCCAAAAAGTATTTAAGGGCAAGGGGGTGACATTTCTTGCAGAATTCACACAGTGAACACATAGACCGTCTGGTAGAACAAAAGAATTAAGACGAAATTGACATTTTTATCCTCTACGGTTATAGCTAAAATGTATATTAGCTTAAAGGGATAGTTCACTTTGAAATTAATTTTTGATATGTTTTAGCTTACCTCAAGGGCATCCAAGATGTAGGTGTCTTTGTTTCCGCAGTAGTTTCAATTTTGATATTTTTAGGTCAAACCGTTCTTGTCTGTCAGTCATATAATGCAGGTCTATGGTCACTGTCTCAAAACACAAGCACAAGAGTCCAAATTAAAACAATTCCCCACGTCCAAATGAAACAATTCCCCATCATAAGTACACATTGATGGCCTAAGACACGAAACGAGCGGTTTGTGTGAGAAAACGAACAGTATTTATATCGTTGTTATCTCTTGAAAACAGCACACGTCCAAATGATCTGACGGCGCGGGCGGGTATAGATATATACATAGATGTCGCCTTGGCTACGGTTTCGTTCCAATGAACTGCAGTAGCCAAGGCGACATCTATGTATATATCTATACCCGCCCGCGCCGTCAGATCATTTGGACGTGTGCTGTTTTCAAGAGATAACAACGATATAAACACTGTTCGTTTTCTCACACAAACCGCTCGTTTCGTGTCTTAGGCCATCAATGTGTACTTATGATGGGGAATTGTTTCATTTGGACGATGGGGAATTGTTTTAATTTGGACTCTGTGCTTGTGTTTTGAGCCAGTGACCATCGACATGCATTATATGACTGACAGACAAGAACGGTTTGACCTAAAAATACCAAAATTGAAACTACTGCGGAAACAAAGACACCTACATCTTGGATGCCCTTGAGGTAAGCTAAAACATATCAAAAATTAATTTCAAAGTGAACTATCCCTTTAATATAGGGGGTAGATAAGCAATGTTATAGTACATGTTAAAAAATTAGACAAAGGGGCGAAGAGAAATGTTTACATAAATGATATAGAATTTTATAGTAAATAATCAGGCACCAGTATCTGTTTGACACTCCAACAAAGTAGATGACAGTATTGCACCTTAATGCTGGTTGTCACCCACCAGACAACAAAATTAAATAAAAAAAGTCAAAGATTATCACAGTAATGTCGTGTTTAGTTTCTTTATCATGTCTTGTTTAGTTTAATAGTTTCATTGTCATGTTCTGTTTCAAGATCATGGTTTTCTTTGTCATAGTCTTTGCCTAAGTTCTCAATCATTTGTTACTATGGTTTCTGATTAGTGTACACCTGTTCCCTGTCTCTTTGATTACCATTCTCAATGTATTTAATGCTGCATTCACACCATGGGCCCTATTTTAACGATCTGAAACGCAAGTGTCAAAGCGCAAAGCGCAAGTAACTTTGTGGGCGGGTCTTGGCGCTGTTGCTATTTTCCCGGCGGGATAAATGACTCTTGCGCCAGGCGCAAATCTAAAATGGGTTGGTCTGAAGTAGCTTCATTATTCATAGGTGTGCTTTGGGCGTCACGTGAAATAAACCAATCAGAGCGTCATCTCACATTCCCTTTAAGAGCAGGCGCGCTTGTTCTAAAGCGGATTCCTATTATAACGGCGGATTTGCCAGGCGCGCGCCTGGAGCGGTTCACAGCCAAGGAGAGCAACGTTCTCGTCAGGGACGTTGGGGATGGAGAAACCCACCCAAATTAACTTCGGTTAAAAAGGCGTATGATAATTTGGGTAGATGTGTAAGCTAGATGTATGCTTTTATAATAAATTGTCTATCTATCTATCTATCTATCTATCTATCTATCTATCTATCTATCTATCTATCGTAATAATGTATGATTTGCAAAAATGAAAACTGCTGCTTCTGTGTAGATGAGAGAATCAAAGTGTATGCGCGTTGTGCACACGCTACATTGATTATGGCCAAGCATGCGCCCTTAAAGGTGCAATGTGTGATATTTCTGAGGATCTATTGACAGAAATGCAATATAAGATCCATAACTATGTTTTCAGTGGTGTATAAAGACCTTACTTAATGAACCGTTATGTTTTTATTACCTTAGAATGAGTCATTTATATGTACATAACCGCGGCCACCCCCTTCTATGAAGGTCGACATATCGTGACGTCATGTTTCTACATGTTTTCGTCATGTTTCGTCATGTTTCGTCATGTAGCCGGCAGCGAACAGACAGCGCTACAGAGCGCGTTTCATCACTAACTTGAATGAGAAGCAGCAGAAAAAGACACGGCTTCCTACGTCGGCCACCGTAGCCTCTCATTCGAGTTTGAAATTTCAAGGAAAGGCCGCGAATTATTGACCGGTTGCAATTCGCAAATCTCACCACTAGATGCCGCTAAAAATCACACACTGCACCTTTAAAATAGCATATGAATAACATGCGCAACGTGCCACTGACTTTAAACTATTTTTTCCTGGTTAGTGGCGCAATTGTTTTCTAAACCTGCAAAATAGCATGAAGGAACGTTTGCGCCGGAACACGCCTCCTTTTTTGCGCTGAACCGCCCAGGGAGCGCAAGTTCATTCCCTAGTTTAGCGACGTGCTTCTGTGGAGGGAAAAGCGCGCTTTGCGCGGTTGCAGAATAGGAATGATACATGCGTCGGTGTACAAAGTCAATTGCGCTGGGTGCAAGATAGGGCACCCCATGTCTTAATTACTGTAGTCTAAAGATGACAACATGTGACGTTCTATTCGGAGCTGTTCACATCCTTGGACTGGGAATTATGCGTTTCTATAGAACCACTATCAACTCTTAAAGGAATCTGCAGTGGTCAGGTGGTACAGCCGTCACATGGTACAAGTCAGTGTGACTCACTGTTCACCGTCTGCCCCATTAATGAGGACATCGCTAGCCCCAAATCCACCACAGACCCAGAGCCCAGCCAGCCTTCAGCCATGCCCAAAATGGAACAGATGCAGTTCAATCCTCAGTTCCCAGCCCCATCCATTCATCTGAAGGACTGCGGTAATGGGAACCCTTTGAACCGACAGTGTCAGTTTCCACAAGATGAGAAAGGACATGGTAGAGGATGATAAGGGGTATTGATATCTCACTGAAGTTAGCCTGCAGTACTGACTGAATCACACACTCGTGCCGTTGTGGTCAAAAGTTTACATCATATTTTCATGTAGAAATTCAGACACAACACAGGAAATTCCTGAGGTTCACTTTTGGGGGCGAAGCTTACCGGGTTATATCGGGTTCTTCAATTCAACATAGCCTTGCACCCTGCACATACACTCTGCATGGATGCAGCTCTGGTTCCATTGCGACTCCAGGGCATCAGCTTTTTAAATTACATAGACGACTGGCTGGTTTTGGCCCAGTCTCAAGAGCTTGCGCTTCGACATCGGATGTCGTCCTCGCTCTTCATGTATCTCTGGGGTTGAGACTCCAGAAAAGAGTGTGCCAAGAAAAGAGTTCTCTCTCCTGCCCAGAGGACAACGTATTTAGGGGTTGTATGGGACTCGGTCACCATGTGGGTACAGCTGTCCCCCGCAAGTGTTGAGTCCATCTTAAACACTCTGAGCAATATTAGGCTAGGTCAAGAAATTACTTTCCATTTCTTTCACTGTGTCCACGGTGATACCTTTGGGCCTTCCGTACATAAGACAGTTTCTGCTGTGGCTCAGAGCCAGGGGATTTCAACTAAGGGCCAATCCCAAGAGGCAAATAAGGGTAAGGGTACACCGAGTGCTTTGTGCCCTTTCTAAAATCCATGTTTATGGTAAGCACACATGCTGAGTGCTTCGTGCACTTTCTAAAATTCATGTTTATGGTAAGGGTTACATGCTGCGGGCTTCATACCCTTTCTATGTGGCTCAGACCCCGGTTCCTCACCTTGGGTCCTAGTCTAGCCATGTGTTGTCGTTGTAAGATGTTAGCGACAGATGCTTCCCGCATGAGCTGAGTTGCGGTCGTAGATGGCCGTCCAGCCCAAGGAATCTGGAGAGGTCATCTCGATTGGCACATGAATTGCCATGAATTGATGGCTGTATTTCTGACCCTGAAGTACTTCCTCCAAAAGTTAAGGGGCTACCATATCCTAGCACAGGTGGACAACACTTGCCTACATAAATCTGAACAGGCTAGTGCAGCAGGTTCTGCTTTGGACTCAGGACAAGTTCCTGTCCCTCAGGGCCATTTACACCCCTGGGCATTTCAATGTGGGAGCAGACTTTCTGTCAGGCCGCGACAATGAATGGAAACGTCACCCTGAGGTAATAATCCCAAACTGATTTGGGAAATATTTTACGAAGTAGAAGTGGACCTTTTCGCTTCACAAGAAACCTCGCTTCCCCTCTACTTCTCTTTGAATTACCCAGCCCCCCTGGGCTGGACACCATGGCCCATGCATGGCCAAGACTGCGTCTTTATGAATTTCCACCGATTGGTCTGCTCCCGGGAGTCCTGGCCAAGGTCCATCAACAAGGGTTATTGATGGCGCCTTGTTGGTCAACCAGGATTTGTTGGGCTTCCAGCTGATGTCGTACAGACTATACTGAGTACTAGGGCTCCCTCTACTAAGAAGGATCTATGTCCTTAAATGGGGTGTCTTTGACAGGTGGTTTACTGCACACTGTGCAGACCCAGTTCACTGCCAGATTGTTTCAGTGCTAATCAGCATACCCCACTACTCTCAGGGTATTTGTGGCCGCCATATTGGTTTTCCATGTCCTGATTGATGGGGCTTCAGTTGGGAAGCATACTCTGATCACCTGCCTCATCTGTGGAGCAAGGTAGCCGAGGCATTAGAGCAAAGATCCCCTCGTGGGACTTGGCCATAGTCCTTGAGGGGCTAGTCGAGGGGCTAGTTCTGTCATTTTCACCATCCTGCATAGACTCTGCCCCTAGACTGGTCAAAGCTATTTTGCACCCTCACCCTGACTATCTTCCTAAAGTGACTATCTTCCTAAAGAGACTATTTTCTCGACTGTGCATCCGGTCGTTCACTACACCAGTGCGAGAGAAACTTAACCTACTGTGTCCAGTTTGTGCTTTTCAGACTTACGTCCACCTCATTAGCCTTTGGCATAAGTCAGAGCAACTTTTTATTTGCTATGGGGCAGGGATGGCTGCCACCAAGCAAACGATGCCATACTGGGTGTGGCATAATACCGCTCTAGCCTATGAGGCACGTGGTCAAGCTTCGCCTCTAGGAGTAGGAGCTCATTCCACCTGGGGGGTTGCATCCTCCAGGGCTTTGGCAAGAGGAACCAGTATGTGATGCAGCAGGCTGGTCCTCTCCACACACAATTATCAGATTTTACAGTTTGGAAGTTCATGTTACTCTGGGCTCACATGCCCTAAAGTCGACATCCCAAGCTCATGTTTGAGGCCTTTCTCGTGTTTGTGCGAACACACTACACAACCTTGAATGGTCCAGATGCTTCCAGTGTTGCGGCATTAGTATTCTTGTTCCCATAGCGCTGTCAGCGCAGCATTGAGAGTAGCTTTTGATAGGGAACGTCTTGGGTTACTTGACTGTAACCCTGGTCCCTGAAAAAGCGGGAACGAGATGCTGCGCTGCATTGCCACACTGGGGACCTGTTCAGGAAGTCTCTTCAGACAAAGTGGCCTGAAAGCGCACATTCCAATGATATCATCAGCGGAGCCCTCAGAAAATCGATATTTGTATCCAGCATCAAGTGCGCTTCGGGACACAGCGATTTCCAGCGAACGCATGCTGCTCTGTCTGCCCCACAGGCTTGCGGCCAGGCAGCACTCATGTCCGCACATCAAGAATCATTTTGACCAAACCCTGCCGGAGAGCCGCTTCAGGGGATCGAGAATGAATCTCGAATAATACCCTAAATCAGTCTCGAGAAGCTAGTTCCCTTAGTAGAATATTTCAAAGCATGGCAAGACCTGCCAAATATTTCTCCTTGGGTCCTGCGCACAATAGAGACGGGTTACAGGCTGCAGTTCAATTCCGCCCACCGAAATTCAACGGGTTGGTGTGGACTGCAGTCAACCCAGTGCAGGGTCGGGTATTGGAACATGGAAGTAAACTCCCTGCTGGTAAAGGAGTCCATAGAGCGTGCTCCTCCGCCATACAGGGAGTCCGGGTTTTGCAACCGTAGTTCCTAAGAAGGATGGAGGGTTGCGCCAATTTTAGATCTAAGGCATTTGAATCTGTCTCTGAGGAGATTCAGGTTCAAAATGCTCACTATTCCCAAATCTGAGAATTGGTTTGTCATAATAGATCTAAGGGACGTATACTTCAACATATCCATCCTTCCATCTCACAGGAAGTTCCTGAGGTTCGCTTTCGGGGGCGAAGCGTTCCAATATTGGGTTCTTCCGTTCGGCCTAGCAAAAATGCATGGATGCAGCTCTAGCTCCGCTGAGGCTTCAGGGTGTCAGTGTGCTAAATTATATTGATGACTGGCTTATTATAATTATATACAAGAGCTGGCAGTTCGGCATCTAGATGTCGTCCTTGCCCACATCCAGAGCCTGGGGTTGAGACTCAACACGGAAAAAAGTGTTGGCACCAGCCCAGAGAACCAAGTTCCTGGGAATTGTGTGGGACTCGGTCACGATGCGGGCACAATTGTCTCCTGCATGGATCGAGTACATCCCGGCCATGGTGACCAGTATAAAGCTAGGCCAAGCCATCACTGTAAAACATTTACAGAGAGTGTTAGGGCTCATGGCAGCAGCGTCCAACGTCATTCCATTCGGTCTGCTGCACATGAGGGCCCTGCAGTGGTGGTTGAAAACCAAGGGGTTTTCGCATTATCAGGGTTAGGCACAGATGCTTTCGCCTATCTTTGTGGAAAAAAAGCTTGGTTTCTGTCCCAAGGCCCCGTGCTGGGAACGTCATGTTGCCGGAAAGCCAATTTGACAGACGCCTCCCTCACGGGCTGGGGCGCGGTCATGGATGGCAGGGCACTGAGGAGCTTCCTCCCAGACCTCAGGGGTCACCACGCAGACAATGTGTTGGTGGTCTCCTACTTGATTCATCAGGGGGTTCTGAGATTGCCCCCTCTATCCGGATTGGCGCATCAGATCCTCCTGTGGTCCCAGGGGAAACTGTTATCTCTCAGAGCAATGCACATCCCAGAGGACCAGAATCAGAGAGCAGACATCCTGTCGAGGCAGGGGCTGAGGCCCGGGGAATGGAGACTTCACACCGAGGTGGTGAAGTCGATATGTGAGAGGTTCGGCCCAGTGGAAGTGGATTTGTTAGCGTCTCAAGGGACGTCCCACTGTCCACTGTGGTTTTCTCTCACCCATCCAGCCCCATTGGGTCTGGATGCCATGGTACAGACGTGGCTGAGGCTACACCTGTACGCTTTTCCCCCGATCGCTCTGCTCCCGGGAGTTCTGAGAGGGTCCGTCAAGACGGGATCAGCCTACTTCTAGTTGCCCCGTGCTGGCCGGCCCGGGTATGGTTTTCAGACATCATAGCACTCCTGGCAGGCCAGCCTTGGCAGATCCCTCTGAGGAGGCTCAATATTCACCCTCAACCAGACCTGTGGAAACTTTGGCATAGCCGGTACTCGTTCCCCGAAGTGTCGTAGTCTCGGGTTACGACTGTAACCCTTGTTCCCTGAGAAGGGAACGAGACACTGTGTCCCTCTGCCACGCCTTCCCCTGCCTGGGACCGACTTGCTTCATCACAGAAGCTAACTCTGATGTGTGCCGGCGTCCCTTTGTAGGTATTTATTCTCACTTATATTAGTTAGCATGCAGTGGGGATTTCTGGCGAAGCTCGGCTTCCCGTATAATGTCAAAAATGTAATGGTCAAATATGTACTATTGTGTTAACATTTTATTGACTAAAAATGCGTTAGAAAACATTCATCTCAAAGACGAGTTCGTTCAGAATCAGTTACATATCGCAGGTCGGCTGACTCGATTTCCTTCTCATACATTCCCGTAGCCTGTTGAAGCCCAGCGTCCATTGACTTCAATGGGGCTGCTTTGAACAGTTTTTTTCAGCGCTTCGAAACTAGACGATCATTGGATAAATGCTGCGATTATGTCCCGCCCACGGACACTCAGCGTCTCTGGGGGTGAATGAGGAGTGGGCTGGCCTGGACTCCGGGCTTCTGCGAGATGATTGGAGGGTCTGTCGAAAGGCTGCATCTCCTTTTGATTGACAGCGATTTCATACAATTAAAAAGTCGCTGACGCTGAAGCTATTCAAGCTCAGTCCCATCGCGGATTTTTCAAGTGTAGTCAAAAGACAAACTGCTGCTACCTATTTCTTGGTATTTGCTTGTCGAAATTGCTAGCCAATTTTCATAATACATTTCACACAATTATACAATTATTGTAACGTCTTAGGGTAGAAGAAGATGAAGTTCTACCAGAAAGACTCGGGAGAATTGATACTGTAACAATAACATTTATTTAGAAGCTCAGCAAGCAATCAGGTTCTTTGGCGTAGGCCCCGTTCGTAACTCGCATTCAGAGGGTACGGAATCTGCGAGTCCCGCCTGAAGACGAAGGCGGGGGCGTCGCTCACCCCCGGCGGAGTAAGGAAAGGGGCCATCTGGTGGTGGTGGGGTGGATGGAGGAAAAGAACATTCTGAAGTCTTCAGGATGGAGGGGATAGCCTGACTGATGGTGTTGTGGTTGATAGAGGGAGGACCCAGCTTGGTGGAGTAGAGGAGTTGGAGGAAAGATCCCATCTTGGTGGAGGCGGGGAGGATGGAGGTACTGGAGCGACAGCATCTGCGAACTCAGACTCAGGCGACACCATAGGTCCGGAGGGCTAAGGCGGAACCGAAGACCCATGGGACCAAGGCGGAGAAGGGGATCCGGAAGGCCGCGGCGGAACCAGAGTGAGTGAGGACGATGGAGGAGCAGGAGGGAAGACGGAACCCGGTGGAGCCACAGGTGATAGAACTGAACTAATGATGATGATGACAGAACACAGGTGAAGTCAAGTCAAGTCAAGTCATCTTCATTTATATAGCGCTTTTAACAACGTAGATTGTTTCAAAGCAGCTTCACAGAGATAAGCGTATAATTTAAGGTAACAGAGATTGTTTTGGCTTTATAGCAGAGTTAAGTTATTTTCCATCTAAAGTTAGTTTTGATTGATTTGCTTCCGTCGCAACGATCATTTGTTATTAAATTAGGGGCCGCTAAGACGACACCATTCCCTCTACACAGACTTTAAACGCGAACCTGTGAGAAACGCTGATGGCGTTCACATGCGCATTTAGAATGGGTTCTATAGTTATGTGCGTTTGAAAATACGCAGGTTTGGAATTCCCTACAAGCCAAGCCTAAAGCCCAAGCCCAAGCCTGAAGACAGTGATGATGATGAAGACCAACATGGTGGAAACAGAACACAATCCTGACAATACTCCCCCCTCCCGACAATTATACATTTATACCTTTATTATATTATTATTAATTATTATATTTTTTACATTATTATTAGTAATAATTAAAAAAAAAAAATTATACAAATAATAAAAAGTATATATTATTAGTAGTATTATTATTATACTTTATTATATTATTATTTATACCTTTATTATATTATTACATTTATACAATTATACCTAACTCTGCTGGCCATTGAGAGGAGGACACTGGTCAAGTCACTGGAAAAGACGCCTAGTTGGAACGACAGGGTCACAGAGCATTTTCTTGAAAAGGAACGTTGGGCAGAATTTACATATAAATAAATGGACAATTTGTATGATGTAGGCCGAAAATGAGCTTCCCCTCTTTGAAAGACCAGCAGCCGCCACTGTTAACATGTTATTGTTGTATAAACTTCACATACTAGTTGAACTGGTGCCAGACTAAAATGTAAGAAATTGACAGAAACATGTTGAAATATGAACTATAGACAGGTAGGCAACCTTTAAATGCTAAATAAATATACATGTACAACACGAGGATGTTTTTATGCTCTATAATATAAAATACAGCATCTTATAGTATGAATGTTTACATTAACATGATGAATATTATGATGTTAAGACCAGTTTACTATGAAATACTGTTTGTGGATATCTGCTCTAACATAGATGTTTATAATGTGGTAGCAATAATGTTTCATAATGAGGAGCAGCTCGATCGCTTCAGTAAACAATCTCTGCAAGCGCTGTGAGTTTGGGTCACTTGCGCTGTGCATTTAAAAAAGCAAAACACACCAAACATTAGGCTATGCTTTTACTCCAATCTCATTTCATAACGTCATAACGTATGAAAACATTTGATGTAACGTGATAATCCTTATATTTTTCTCTAGTGTAGTGTACTGAAGTGTTCCTTTCTAATGACTTATAGGCTGCCTGCATTCCACCACCGTAAAAAAAAAAGTTTTCTGTAAAGTAAAAATTATTATTATAATAATTGTATAATAAATATTATAATTATAATATCAGAAAACACCTCAGACCCCAGAGAGTTAAAGCCAAGTTCTTAGTGTGTTTGCCACACATACTTCACAACCGGTCAAACAAAGATGTTTCCCCATAGCGCTGTCAGCGCTTGGGTCGTAACCCAAGACGTATCAAAAGCTACTCTCAATGCTGCGCTGACAGCGCTATGGGAACGAGAATACTAATGCCGCCACACTGGAAGCATCTGGACCCTTACGAAAATTAACCATGGTTTTTTTGTAGTAACTATGGTTTTTTTGTAGTTACCATGGTTTAACTATGGTTTTTGCAGTAAAACCATAGTAACTACAAAATGAACCATAGTTTAACTATGGTTTTTGCAGTAAAACCATAGTAACTGCAAATTAACCATGGTTTTACTACAATAACCGTGGTTTAACCATGTTTTTTTTATAGTTACCATGGTTTAACTATGGTTTTTGTAGTAAAACCATAGTAACTACAAAATGAACCATAGTTAACTATGGTTTTTTCAGTCAAACCATAGTAACTACAAATGAACCATGGTTCCCTTTCGAACGGTCACTTCGTATTGCGTAGCTATACGCAGTGGGGAAACTCCTTTTCCTCGATTTACTGAAGCTTTTATTTAAAACGCATTTGCAGCTGCACAGCTAGCACATTGAGCGTGGCTCGCTCATAGGCTGTGCTGCAGCAACTGCTTAAACCAATGGCGCGGGCGCCTCAGACAGGCCACCAATGAACAACATTGTACGTCAGAGCTCCCAAAGGGGGCGTGGCCTTAGTCTATATCAGAGCCCCGCATTCGCCATTATAGCAGATTTCACTCCTTCAGCGACAACTGCATGTCTCTGACTGTTTTACTGAGCTTCGCCGTTTGAACAAGCCCTTCAGCCTGAGCGAGCATCTATTCAGCGGACTACGCCCTTTCTGCCGTTTTCCCCTGACGCCGTCTCACCTGTGGCTATCCGGCGACGACGACGATACATATCCTTTTACTAGCAATTAATGTTTCTGATATGCCTGGTTCATCTTGTGCCACGTGCGGAGGTAAGCTGCACGAGGCCGATGGACACGCGAGCTGCATTTCTTGCCTGGGAGTTCTCCACGCAAAATGCACTCTCTGCCGGCGGATGTGTGCCACGTGTGGATGCATCTGCATGAGGCTTATTACATCATGCGCTCGCGGCTAGCTCTCCTTTTGGACGGCAAACCGCCTCTTGCGCTCCCCCCGTTTCTTCCCTCGTCGAGCCTCGACGGAAGAAGCGCGTGGGTAGATGTTCGAGCGGCTAGCTCTCTTTACGACACAAGAGAGCTACCCCGCCCTCGGTTTGGCACGTCACACAGAAGCGCGTTTTCTCTGAAAATGCTCTCATGCGCTTGCCCGCTTCCTTCCCTCATTGAGCAGCGACGGAAGAAGCGCGCGGTCAGATGTGCGGATCGGCTTATTACGTCATGCGCTCGCGGCTAGCTCTCCTTTGGGACGGCAAACCGCCTCTCGCGCTCCCCCCGTTTCTTCCCTCGTCGAGCCTCGACGGAAGAAGCGCGTGGGTAGATGTTTCGAGCGGCTAGCTCTCTTTACGACACAAGAGAGCTACCCCGCCCTCTGTTTTGCATGTCACACAGAAGCGCGTTTTCTCTGAAAATGCTCTCTCGTGCAGCAGCAACGCAAGAAGCGCGCGGTCAGATGTGCACGCGGCTATCTCTCTTTACGACACGAGAGCTACCGCTCCCTTACATTCTGTTCATCACGCAGAACCTTCTCCGTGATTCAGACACAACAGCGCGTTTTCATGCCTGGAATCAACCACGCTGAAACCGTTCTCTCTCACTGCAAGAACAAGCTGCCATTCTAAGCATTATAAGAGTTTTTCTCTGTCAATCCCCCTCTGTCAGTGGTGGATTCTGAGACTCTCACCTCTCGGCTGGACTAAATCTTTTCACCAAAGCGAACGAGTTCACGTCGGCTCCGCCCCCGCGTGACTCACCCTCGTTGGCAACGTCCGGGAAAGGGGTTGATCGGGCTCAACGTTGACCCCGCCCCCATCTAAACCCAGTAGGAGTGCAATTGGAAGAAGAATGGCCAGCTAGTCATGTTGAATCACGATTCTAACAAAGCTATAACTGCAGTCTAGGGGCCCGGTAAACCGTGCACTGCTGCAAACTATCGCTGTTCTCACAGCAGCTCAAACAGAGTGAGAAATAAATGTTCCCCCACAGCCCCCGCTCACAGGTAGCTGGGAACGTTCTCAAATCAGTCATTAGGCCCGTTACAAGCGTGCCACTCATGCCGCACACTATCACTGCAGTCAGCGCGCCCGCTATGAAGCGTGCGCCGCCACAGATAGTCACTGCTCAAAATCCCATGACACTTCTCACAGCTCCCTGTCTAATTCAGGTGGCTGGAGATTTTATTATTGTCAACAGGCCCACTGCACTGTGTGCGCCTCTACAAACAAACGCCTTTTCACGGCGACCCACGTAAAGCACAAAAAGAGTATGTTTCACAATCACAACACACGGGTTCACGGTCCCCCTTCGCTAGGCGGCCCCCTCCCAGTTGTTACACTGACTTTTCCCCAGGCAAAAGCCTGTACAGTCAGTCCAACACTCAGTATGTGCACAAATCACAATGTAAGGGTATCAGGTCCCCTTGTGTTAGGCGGCCCATCCCAAACTGTGTATCAAACCCTAGCCACACGGGTGCAGGCCTGGCAAGCCATCCCCGGTGTGTCGAGTTGGGTCATAAACATTATAAAGCGAGGTTACTCGCTCCAATTCGCTCGCAGACCCCCAAAATTTCAGGCGGTAGTCGAGTCTTCAGTGAGAAGCAGCGTGGGTCACGTGCTTCGCGCCGAAGTACAGAATTTGTTAGCAAAAGGGGCGATAGAATTAATCCCTCCAGCGCAAACTTATTCAGGGTTTTACAGCCGTTATTTTCTAATTCCGAAAAAAGACGGCGGTCTCAGACCCATACTAGATTTGAGACATTTGAACAAAGCTCTCATGAGACGGCCGTTCAAAATGTTGACTATCAAACACATCCTAGCGCAAATTCGCCCGGGAGACTGGTTTGTAACAATGGATCTGAAAGACGCGTACTTTCATATTCAGATAAACCCTCGTCACAGGCCATTTTTGAGATTCGCCTTCGAGGGTCAAGCCTATCAGTACACGGTCCTGCCCTTCGGCCTGTCCCTGGCACCCCGTACATTCACAAAGTGTATGGAGGCAGCGCTCTCTCCCCTGAGACATCAGGGAGTGCGCGTGCTGAATTATCTCGACGACTGGCTGGTGCTAGCACAGTCGAGAGCAGAGCTGGTAGCTCACAGAGATTTGATTCTCGGCCATTTGAAATGCCTGGGTCTCACAATCAATGTTGCCAAAAGCAAACTGACACCCAGCCAGACTGTAGTTTTTCTGGGCACAGTTTTAGACTCAGTGGAGATGACAGCGCGGCTCACACGAGAGCGCGCGCTCGCAGTGCAGACGCTAGCAGCCTCGTTCAGTGCGCGAGAGCGCGCGCCCCTGAAAAAATTTCAGAAACTTCTCGGCCTCATGGCAGCAGCATCGCCAGTACTCTGTATGGGATTACTGTGCATGCGCCCGCTGCAACACTGGCTGAAACGCCGTGTGCCAACCTATGCATGGCAGTCCGGCAGCCTGCGCATCATGGTGAATCACGGTTGTATAAGAGCCCTGATTCCCTGGCGAGCTCAGGACTGGTACATCAAGGGTGTGACCATGGGAGTAGTTTCCAGAAGGAAAGTAGTGTTTACAGATGCATCCAACCTAGGTTGGGGTGCTCTGCACGAGGGCAAGCCTGTCTCCGGCCTCTGGTCGAGCACGGAGCAGAGCTTACACATCAACTGTCTGGAAATGAAAGCGGTTGGTTTAGCCCTGAAAGCATTACTAACAAACCTAAAAGGCCACCATGTCCTGGTCCGCACGGACAACATGTCAGTGGTGGCCTATATAAATCGCCAGGGCGGCATCAGGTCAGGCAGCCTGTATGCCCTAGCGAGAGAACTCCTTATATGGGCACAGAGCAATCTGCGCTCTTTGAGAGCAATGCATATCCCGGGCGTTCAGAATCTGGGCGCGGATATGCTCTCACGGGGCAACACTCCCCCAGGCGAGTGGTCCCTAAACCCTCAGACGGTTCGTCTGATATGGAGTGTGTTCGGAGAGGCCGAAATAGACCTTTTTGCCTCGAGATCCAACACTCATTGCAAGATGTTCTTCTCGAAAAGCAGGGATGCGTTGACCCATCGTTGGCCCAATCGCCCCCTATATGCTTTTCCCCCTGTCTCGATGATTCCACAGGTCATAAAGAGGGTCAGGGAGAGCGGGTGCCCAGTCCTGCTGGTGGCCCCTCTCTGGAGATCCAGACCGTGTTTTCCGGAGCTGATTCAGTTATCAGACACAGTCCCTTGGCCTGTTCCGACGAGGAAAGACCTCCTCTCCCAGGCGAAAGGGACGATATGGCATCCGCGTCCCGATTTATGGGCCCTCCATGTGTGGCCCCTAAACGGGTACCCGGGGACCTTCCAAGGAAGGTCCTAAACACTATCTCCGAAGCCAGGGCCCCGTCTACTAGGCGCCTATATGCTTTGAAATGGTCAGTGTTTTCCAGCTGGTGCTCGAAAAACTGTCTGGACCCAGAGTCATGTGAGGTAGATACAATATTATCCTTCCTGCAGGAGCTGTTGGATGCGGGCCGCTCCCCGTCCACGCTCAAAGTGTATGTGGCAGCTATTGCAGCGCATCATGCCCCGATAGCTGGCCAGTCGATAGGAAGGGATGATTTGGTGGTGCGGTTTTTGAAGGGTGCTAGGAGGATTAACCCCTCCAGACCCCCTTCTGTGCCCCTATGGGACCTCTCCAGGGTCTTAGGGGCCTTAAAGGGCCCACCATTTGAACCGCTACAGTCGGTTGATTTGAAACCTCTCGCGCTAAAGACTGCTCTCCTGCTGGCACTGGCATCTATCAAGCGAGTAGGGGATCTGCAGGCGCTCTCTGTGAGCCCTTCATGTTTGGAGTTTGGCCCAGGTGACTCTAAGGTCGTCCTCAAACCCAGGCATGGTTATGTGCCTAAAGTGCTTTCAACTCCGTTTAAAGCACAGGTCATTACGTTATTAGCCCTTCCCCCCTCTGCCGAAGATGGGGAGGTGAATTTTCTGTGTCCTGTCAGGGCACTGAGAATTTATCTGGAGCGTTCTGCGTCTTTCAGGCAGTCAGAACAGCTATTGTCTGCTTTGGTGGCTGATCCAAAGGCGATCCAGTCACCAAGCAAAGGCTGTCTAGATGGATTGTGGATGCTATATCTATGGCTTATACTTCAATGGGTCAGGTTTGCCCCATAGGTATTAAAGCCCATTCGACTAGAGGCATGGCTTCTTCGTGGGCTTGGTCATCTGGTTTTCCTATTCAGGATATTTGTGATGCGGCCGGCTGGTCCTCGCCTTCCACATTTATGAAATTCTATAACATGGAAGTTCCTTCTCTGCATGCGAAGGTGTTTTCAGTATGATGAAGACCCGGCAGTGCCCGGTCTTCTCTACAGTGTACTGTGCATAATCATTCACATATATATATAAAACCCGCTTGCTGGTTAATTTCTAATTTACTAAATAGCCCCGACGGTGTCCGGGTTCATTAGTATATTGGGTTGGTATTGATACTGACATATATATTTTATAAGGCCCGACGGTGTCTGGTCTATATATATAAATATATTTTATATGGTTCGGACTTGTTGAGCTCAGGGGTCCTGAGTTCAGTGGCAACCAGTTACTGTCGGTGCGGCGTTTTGCATGGCGTCCCCACTGCGTATAGCTACGCAATACGAAGTGACCGTTCGAAAGGGAACTACTCGGTTACTATCGTAACCTCAGTTCCCTGAGATAGGGAACGAGTATTGCGTAGCCGGCCGCACTATAGTAACCTGTTGAGTTGTCGCTTCAGTCGTGGAACCTGCTATAATGGCGAATGCGGGGCTCTGATATAGACTAAGGCCACGCCCCCTTTGGGAGCTCTGACGTACAATGTTGTTCATTGGTGGCCTGTCTGAGGCGCCCGCGCCATTGGTTTAAGCAGTTGCTGCAGCACAGCCTATGAGCGAGCCACGCTCAATGTGCTAGCTGTGCAGCTGCAAATGCGTTTTAAATAAAAGCTTCAGTAAATCGAGGAAAAGGAGTTTCCCCACTGCGTATAGCTACGCAATACTCGTTCCCTATCTCAGGGAACTGAGGTTACGATAGTAACCGAGTAGTTTTACTACAATAACCTTGGTTTAACCATGGTTTTTGTAGTAAAACCATAGTAACCATAAAATGAGCCATGGTTTTTATAGTAAAACCATAGTAACCATAAAATGAACCATGGTTTTTGTAGTAAAGCCATAGTAACTACAAAATGAACCATGGGTTTCAGTGTACTGATTTTTTTTTTTTTTTTTGAGCATGTTTTTGTTCAGTCCAATGTAAATATATATGCTGTGCATATGTTGCACTGACTTGTTTGGTAAAAAAAAAAAGTTTCAACAGCATACGTGTATCTGCAAATATTTTTGTGAACAATCTGAAGAATTTTCTACAATTTGAACTATTTTAGTATTATGCCAAAGCGTACTAAAGTGATTTTATGCCCAACAGTAGTTGGTTAGACAAAAATCTGGTGATATGAATGAATGTGTGCCATTTTGTGATGAAGTGTGCAACCACTACTATATGTAGTTTTGGTTGCAGTGCTTCATTTTGCATGATATATTCGGTATTTTGCAGTTTGGATGTGAGGTTTTGTAAATTGTGTTAAGTATTTTAATAAAACCAGGAAAAAAATAGTTTGCAAAATTGTGTGTTAGCAATTGGACATTTTTTTAATTGTTCTCACGTCAAGGGTGCAGTGATAGGTCAAATTACTGTTTCATTCATGATTGGTTGATGCATTGAGTATGTGGCATAGCAACAAGACGCTGGTTGGTCAAAATCGCTTCAGCCAAGGAATTTTCCGAACTGACAGCTGGAAGCAGGCTATCGTTACACGACAGCAGCGCGGTCGAGTTTGTTGGTTTATTTGAAATATTTAACTTGAAGAAGACGAAATTTAAAGGTGAGTTCTGATAATTTACGTTTATATGTAGTTCACAAGTCGAAAATATTAATGTTATAGCCACTTGACGTTAATTTAGCGAGTTAAACTAGCTTTGCACCGAATGCTTTTTAGCCATGTTTAAGTCAAACAAGACTTGTAAGTTATAAGTTACACTTTTTAATCTTTGACTAGTATTAAGTCATTGCGTGTACACATAATATGGCGTTTGTTCTCCATTATCCACTATAACTGTTAAATGTTAACTTTGCTATTAGGCAACATAAATCTGATTGCCCAAGGTCGCTGCAGCCGTTACTGCATTTTCAAATAGATGGAGAGCGGGAACTTCGGAGCACGAGCACCACAACAACCATATGGCTTCACTTCACAGAGGCCGGACCCGAATTATAAGATGAAGAGAAGAGGAAATTCAAAGGTGGGTTTTATGTTTATGTTTAACCAAATAACAAATGTATAAAGCGTTACAACTTAACATGACAATAACGAGTGTAAATTGTGTAGCAGCTAGGAATCGAGTCGGTGATATTAACCGTCTGCAAATATTTTTTAAAGCAATTGAGTTTCTGTGTCGTGAGTACACATTTAATATGTAATTATTGTAAATGAATACTTAACCAGAGGTTCCATGCTGGTGTACTTTACATTAGTCCACAATACTGTATGCAGTTGAACGTGACTGAACAGTGCACAGATAAAATAGTTGATCACTCGTTCTCTGTGTTTAAATGATTGCGATTAACTTATCTGATTCTGCCCTAAGTCATATACAGGTCATTCATTTTAACAGAGAACTTTGTTGAAACTCAGCAAATGTGTTTTTGATTTTTAGATCATGAAGATGATGGGGTAAACTACCAGTGCTGGTCTCACTGATCATCACACATCTGGAAGTCTTCCTGCATCCTCAGCTGTGAGGCAAGTATCAGTACAATGAGTTATTTGAGTTTCTTAAAGGGATACTCCACTTTTTTTGGAAATATTACAAATATTATTTGTTCATTTTTTTAAGAGAGATGCTAATGGCCTTGTCCGATTCAATGATCTATGCTAAGCTATGCTAAAAGTGGTACTGCCAGACCCGGAGATCGGCTGAATGGATTCGAAAACTGAACTGTGTAACTCTGGGGGAGTTGTAAAATTAGCCTATTTCCAAAAAAAGTGGAGTATCCCTTTAATCTTATGATATTCTTTTTTTCTGGTGAGGTTGAATTTTTAGTCCTAAGAGTTTGTTTGCCATAATGACAGAGTGATGTCAATCTTGATAAAGTGCCTGCTGGGATTACTACACTAGCTTTAACATATAATTTGAACATACATTTGAACGTTTATATGTTTTTAAAATTACAATTAAAATTTATTACAGAAATTAGATGTTTAACATGTTCAAGTAAATATTGTAACAAAATGATAATTTAAGTTATGTTTCCTAGCATTTACACTCAAAGTTAAGGCACTTGATGCAGTGATTGACAGGGCGGTGCGGGAATGTGATTGGCTCGGAATCCTTTTTTTAAATCCACATTGAATTTTGCCGGAATCCTTTTTTTAAATCCACATTGAATTTTGCTACGTTCATTGTGGGTATTTATAAAAATGCAATCGTAAGTGTCTTAACTGTGAGTGTAAATGCTATTAAGAAAAAATAGCATTTAAATGATCATTTTGCTACAATTTTAACTTGAACATGTTAAAGGGTTAATTCACCCAAAAATTAAAATTCTGCCATTAATTATTCACCCTCATGTCGTTCCAAACTTGTAAGACTTTTGTTCATCTTAGGAACACAAATGAAGATCTAAATAATGAAATCTGAGAGCTTTCTGACCCCCCATAGACAGCTAAGCAACTACCACTTTAACGCTTTAAAAAGTTAAAGTGATTGTAAAACTAATCCATATGATGACATGATCGCTTCCTTTATGATGAACAGGTTGAATTTAGGCTTTTATTCACATATAAACATTCATAAATTCACACATCAGTTACGATAAACAGAAGCTCAAGCATGTTTGCTTGACATGCAAGAACAAACGAGGTTCATTCTCGTGTGTTGCGCAGCACGTTTGAGAGAGGTTTGCTCTCACGTGTCAAGCATGTTCGGTTGAGCTTCTGTTTATGTTCGCCAATCATTGTTTAAGTGTGAAGAAAAGACTAAATTAAATCTGTTGTGGCGATAACCGCAATATCGCGCTACTGACAAGCCAACCGCAGAGGAATGTAAGTAACCGCCGCAGCAACCGTGATATTCGCGTGTTTTCTTTTTTCAAAAGGCTATACCCTTCTAGTTTTGACCTTCGTGCATGTGTATTGAATGTAAAATAAGTTAATAATGATAACAAGACTGTTTTTATCATGGTGGTTTGTATAGAGGCTTCGCTGATTTGCACTTAAGCCTAAACAGACAGTGAATGAGAGTGATCGACTGAGTGCGTGCGATGACCTGCGTCTGTTTTTGAGGTCAAGTCATATATATATTCGTGAAAAGGTTGCCGTGTCCAAGGAAAGCGAAATATTTGTCTTGTCATCCTTTTAACGTTTAAGGGTATTTAACATGAATGGTGACAGTGTCAACCTGTTCATCATAAAGGAAGCGATCATGTCTTCACAAAATTTAGACTAAACCATTCAATTTATATGGATTAGTTTTACAGTCACTTTAACTTTTTAAAGCGTTAAAGAGGTAGTTGCTTAGCTGTCTATGGGGGGTCAGAAAGCTCTCAGATTTTATTATTAAGATCTTCATTTGTGTTCCTAAGATGAACGAAAGTCTTACAGGTTTGGAACTACATGAGGGTGAGTAATTAATGACAGAATTTCCATTTGGAGGTGAACTATCACTTTATTTACTTAATTTAAATTCTGAAAGTATCAAAAATATTGTCCATGTGACTTCTTCATCTTATTTTTAGTGAACATCTTGCCTTTCATCATACAGTAGCCCTAGCTCTACTTTGCACATTCAAGAGTGCATGACAAATTAAAGTTAAAGCAGTATTTTTGTGTAAACAGTTTCTCAAATGTGGGAACAAGCTTCTATCATAAAAGTGCACAGTATGGAGAAGATGTGCGCTGTAAAATAGGGCTGCAGCTAACATTTAACTTTTCTGGGTACTTTATATGAAGCTTTTTAAAACTGCTGTGCTTTTTTGTGAAACTGTTGTTTTCTTATCTGCATTTCAGTCATTCCAGAAAATGGGCTGAGTGCATGCTGTGGTTGAATTAAGGTGTTTCCAGGATTCCTTAAAGGTATAGTTCAGCTAAAAATTGTAAAAAAAAATTCTGTCATCAATTACTCACCCTCATGTCGTTCCAAACCCGTAAGACCTTCGTTTATCTTCGGAACACAAATGAAGATATTTTTAATGAACTCCAAGAGCTTTCTGTTCCTCCATTGGTAGCCTACGCAACTAATACATTCAAGCCCCAGAAAGGTAGTAAAGACACCATTGAGGTAATCCATGTGACTCCAGTGGTTTAACCTCAATTTAATGAAGCGATGCAAGTGCTTTGTTTTGTGCAAAAAACCCCCAGCATAATTTACCTCTATATTTACAAAATAATATTATCTAAAGCACATTCACGGAACACCTTCCGGTCTTGAGTCAACACAATTCACATATGTCGCAGTGCTCCTCCTACTGGATTGCAGGTCAGTATTTTTATTTTTTTTGCAAAAACAAGCAAAGCACCGGCATCGCTTCATAAAATCGGTTAAACCACTGGAGTCACATGGATTACTTCAATGATGTCTTTCCTATCGTTCTGGGCCTTGAATGTGTTAGTTGCATTGCTCCCAATGGAGAGACAGAAAGCCCTAAGAATTTCATTAAAAATATCTTCATTTGTGTTCCTAAGATGAACGAAGCTGAACCGAAGTGGGAGAGGGAGTGCGCTGTGATTGGCTGCTGTGAGAACCTGGCAGATCTATAACCAATTCAAATTGAATTTGAATATAAAATCTTGTTCCGTATTGTTAATATATTTTGACATCCACACAGAATAGTCTATCCATGCACAGGTCTTAAGCGTTACATTTAATGACATTGGACAATTTGTGACTGTCAAAAATGTAATTTCTATTTATCATCTTCTTTAATACAGACGAGAGAGTGTGAAACCATCAGCTGTTTGCCAGGTAAATAGTGAAGTCATAGTGAATACCATTAATAAACATATAATGATAATATGGTATGTACTGTATATCTCAATTTTTTGTCTTTTAATTTTTTTTTTTTTTTTTTGTCCCCAGTTTGCCAAAAAAACCTGTCCAATCTATACCAACATGAGGAAAAGAATTCTTGGACTGGAAGAAAGCGAGTTCTATTGGCAATTCAAGTGTATTAGTGGTAAGTACATTTACAAACCAATTAATTGTTGTCTAACAAATGTCAGTATAACAAAATATGATAAACATTAAAGGGATAAGTAACTTACCAAAAAATATTCTATATCTGTCGTCATCTACTCTCACGTTTTTTCAGACCTTTATGACTCTGTGGAACACAAAACATGAACTTTGGAAGTAGGGGTGTGCGATATGACGATGTTCTGGCGCCTCTGTCCCAACATACTGAACAACGTGACGTATATTCACATAAAATGTTAACGCAGCGGAACGGCACACTGCAGTTCACAAAAGTTCATAATTTGCATGTGCTTTAATGCCTTGTCGGTTAAACATTTAATTCGCGTGCTGATGCGCTGTTCTAACGTGTGTGTTTCTCAGCACCTACACGTGAAGCTCACATGCACTAAAAGCCTGTCTACCAGCGCCTGGATACTGGACTAAGTTATCTTTCGAGTCTTATTGTGCTAATACTGTCAAATACACACAAGGTTTACATAAAGTCGGTTATGTCTAAAGTGAACGCAAACTAATAAAACAACAAAATGCAAAGAGAAAATCACTCACTGCTCTTGACTGATAACTTTTAATAGTAGGTTTAATAAGTATAAATGTATAATTTATACAGTGAAGTCTATGTTTTGTTTTATTTTCATATTTGTTCATTTAATTACTTTCTTCAATGCTACTGTAAAATACACCTGTTTTCCAGGTTGAAACAATACAATAGCTTTGGGTGAGAGAAAACCTTTCTTGATTATCTGTTATCATGCATTTACGATTGAATTGAGTGTCTAGAGCTCTATCCCTTTGTTGGTTACAGATGTCTCTACTCAAACCAGTACTTTCTCCATCTCATTTTCTCTTTCGTGAAATGATGTATATATGAGACTTGTACTTTTTGTTCTGTTTAACCTTTCAAGAGTATAAGTAAAAGAAAATACACTCAGCTGATCATATAATGCACATTCTTTCTGCTTGGCTTTTGGAGCCCTAATAATTGATGGGTTATTTATGAAAACACTGGCTGAATGGACATTATTGCACTTGGACATTATTATTCGGCTACTCAATAGTACAGTTGAGTATTCCAGCAAGCCGTGTGTTAATGTGGTGTGAATTCTCATTTTAGCTCCTGTGTCCATTTGGGCTGAAGGTCAAGACAGAACCAAACCAAAGCTGGACTGTAACCTACTGGCCTATATGACAGACTTCATACTGACAGCTACTGGCATGGATGCTGCATCACATGTTATTGAACAAAAACTTCTTCACCTAGAGTTTTCATCCCCCTTGAGGAGACTGCACGTCTTCATCTCTTGTGAGTGGATATAATTTTAAACATTCTTCAAAGAACTGCTAATTTCTTCTGAATTTGTTTAGTAGTAAATGTAAGAATTTTCCATTAAACTTTTAGTAATGTTTAAGTAATGAAGTAATTAAGTAATGTTGTTGTCATCTTGTTAATGTATGTACGGTATAAATTGCAAACATGCTTGTGTTGAACACGTGTTTACATGTTATAGACATTTTTAGAGGAGGTAGATGCTGTGTATTTAAAGGTGCTCTAAGTCATGTTTATTTGTGTTATATTTGTATATAAATCATTATTACAGTGGAACAAATTGCTATTTTTTTATTTGTAAATTAGCAACTGAATTTAACCATTGCATTTATCACCAATAATTTTGTATAACTTTGTAGTTTATTGTTTTATGTCACATGTGAGAACAAATGCAAGTCTATATGTTTTCAGATTATGTAATTTCTGTAATAAAGTCTGTATCATAGAATGGTAACTTCTTTCTGTTGTTATTTTGTAGATGTTTGTTGTAAGTAAATGGCTTAAATGTAATTCAAGAATTTTGTAAAACCATGGCTACACTGTGGTAATACTACAGTAAAACCATAACCATGACTGTAGTAACCGTGGTTTTTGGAGAAAACTACAGTCATGGTTACTATGGTTTTACTGTAACATTACTGCAATATAACTGTAGTAAAACCATGGTATCAAAACCATGGTTTTTAAAAAACCATGGTTTCCGCCAAAATACCACGGTTACTACGGTTGTAGTTATCTACCGTTTTACTATAGTATTACTGCAATATAACTGTAGTAAAACCATGGTATCAAAACCATGGTTTTTAAAAACCATGGTTTCCGCCAAAATACCACGGCTACTACGGTTGAAGTTAACTACCGTTTTACTATAGTATTACTACAATATAACTGTAGTAAAACCATGGTATCAAAACCATGGTTTTTAAAAACCATGGTTTCCGCCAAAATACCACGGCTACTACGGTCGTAGTTAACTACAGTTTTACTATAGTAAAACCATGGTTAATTTTCGTAAGGGGACCATTCAAGGTTGTGTAGTGTGTTCGCACAAACACGAGAAAGGCCTCAAACATGAGCTTGGGATGTCGACTTTAGGGCATGTGAGCCCGGAGTAACATGAACTTCCAAACTGTAAAATCTGATAATTGTGTGTGGAGAGGACCAGCCTGCTGCATCACATACTGGTTCCTCTTGCCAAAGTCAAAGACTCTTGCAAATCGTCCACGTGAAGGAACGCAGACCTGAAAACTCCCTCATTACCTCAAAAACAAAGAATCAGAGACTGTAGCCTACTCCTCTGCTTTTCATCGAGTTTGGAAGACACGTTGTGTTTGTGCTGTTTGTCCTGTTTACCTTGGATTTACCTCAGAAGAATTAGAAGAACGCGATTTGAAGATGAGAACGATTTTTAAGGTAAGACATGTCCACTCATAATATCAAGCATGTTATTGTTATATAAACTTTACATTGTAGCAACTAGTCAAACTGGTGCCAGACTAAAATGTACGTTATGAAATGAGATTGGAGTAAAAACATGAAGCCTAATGCTAAATTTATTTACATGTACAACATGAGGATGTTTTTATGTTCGTTCACTAGTTCACACTTACAAATAAGTCAGATAGAATAAATGCGTATTTGGCGTGCTGTCCGAGGAGAGGGCTCCGGGCTCGGTATTCGGCCCGAACCCAGAGTACTCCCCCCGTATTCCTGGCTGTAAAGATTGAGCCAAGAGTGAGGAGTCGGGGTGGTGGAGGGATGCTGGAAAACTGTCAAGGAATATTAGGTGAGTTGACAGAGTGGATATATATATACTTCTTGTCATGCTGATTAGGGTAGACATAATTGTTTGATGACGAGTAGATTGGATTGATTATTTGAACGTGCTCCTCCCGAACTTTGTTTATAAAACATCATATAATAAAACAGCATGATATAAAAGTAGGCTAGTATTTACTCTAATATGGTGAATTTTATAATGTTTATAATGTATAATATAGACCCGTGTTTACTGTTAAATACTGTGTTTGTGGATATCTGCTCAAACGTAGATATGTATAATGTGTTAACAATAATGTTTCATAGTTTAGAGTGGCTCGCTTCAGTAAATGTTCTCTGCACGCGCTGTGAGTTTGAGTCACTCGCACTGTGCGTTTGAAAAGCAAAATGCGCCAAACATTAGGCTTCATGTTTTTACTCTAATCTCATTTCATAACGTCATAACGAATGGAAACATTTGAAGTAACATATTTTTCTCTAGTATAGTGTTACAGAAGTGTTCATTTTAACGATTTATAGGCCGCCTGCTATAGGCTAATGTTATTATTATTTTATGCAGCCCTACACGTATATGCCTACAAGGCACAACAAACCTGGTGTTCATTATATATATATATATATATATATATATATATATATATATATATATATATATATTGCAATTGTGACCATAAAAATCTAAAATGTATTCCCAAAATTGTGCAGCCTATAGTTTATATTGTTATCAGCATGCTCACAGTTGTTTCATTTTTTTTTTACGTTTTTTTACAGCTACCAGATGCCACTGATGAGTCCTTCACCTGAAATCAAACACCTTGGAAATGACAGGTATGTACTATGTTTCAGGAATGGCACAAAGGTGTGTGACTGTTCAAGTCTCTGTCTTCAGAGACTTGTGTGTTCAATAACATGCTTTTTTTTTTGTCCTTTGTTGTGTATCTTTGGATTATATTGTGTTGTAAATAAATCCAAACAATCAAAAAGCCATCCTTTTTTCAATCTCTCTGTTGTTTTCTCTCAAGTGGGGTTTAATAATGCATTGAGTTAGTGTTCAGTAATGCATAGAGTTTGATTGTGCTGAATCATTCTGTTATGCCTGATGAATGTATGCGTTCATTTACTTTGGTCTGAAAAGACAGTGAGATGTAAGTAAAAGTTATGATAAGTTGATGCTACTCCCTGTGTCAGTGTGATCCCCACCAAACACAACATTTGGCGACGAGGATGGCTGATATCGCACTACCACCTCCTGCTCCTTTCCTCGCTCTACCCGGTGAGCCTCCGATTCCCTGGACTCGCTGGTTACAGTCCTTCGAGACTTTCATCTTGGCAATGGGGCTGACTGACGTGAGCACAGCCCGCAAAAAGGCGCTGTTACTGCATTGCTTGGGAGCCGAGGGTCAGCGTGTGGTGGGAACGCTTGAGTCAGGCGCCATAAGCGATTATGGCATAGCTGTGGAACTACTGACTGCACACTTTGCGGCCCCACAGAGTGCACTCTTGTGCCGTCTAACAATCACGGACTACCCAGCCCCCTCCCCCATGCCCCTATCAATATTACAGCCCGGCCAGAACGACACATTGGCGGCAGCAGACTCCTCTGCAGTTATGCTACTGAGACGCTCGCAGCGGTCTTGGCCACGCCCATAAACACTAGCGTCACGGCCATGTGATAACTGTGGATCTTCATCTCATCCGTCTAGAGCACAGAACTGCCCAGCCCGTGGCCAAACGTATCGCAACTGTGGCAGACGCAACCATTTTGCTTCAGTCTGCCGCTTGGCTCCAGCTGAGTCACCCACTATAATTCACAATGTCTGCTCTGGACCAGTCTCATTTAAAGCATGCTCAGTGCGCCTAAATGATGTGTGTATCCCACTGCTTTTGGACACTGGTGCCAGTGTGTCTCTCTTGAGCATGCACACATACAGATTTTTTTTTCAGAGCGCTGCCACTTTCGCCACCCTCTGCTTCACTCTGTGGCTATGACGACTCAAAGATTGACCTAGTGGGTTCCCTGCAAGTGACTGTTGGGTATGGCAACAAATTGATACCCGGCTTTACCTTCCATGTTGCCCGTCGCAGGGCCAATCTGATGGGTCTGGATTTGTTCTTGGCGCTGGGATTCTCCCTAGTGGACACAAAGGGAGCTGCGAACCTGACAGTCTCCACGCCTTGGCAGAAAAAATGGCCATCCCTGTTTGAAGGCTTCGGTTGCCTCACTGCTTTTGCCCACCAACCTCTCCTGAACCCCGCCGTTAAACCAGTCATTCAACCACTTTGGCGCATTCCTCTGGCTTTCCGTGATGGTGTCTCAGCTGAACTTAAGCAGCTGCTGGACGCTGGTATTATCGAACCAGTGGATGCATCGCCCTGGGTTTCAAACCTGGTGGTAGCTCAGAAGAAATCAGGGGCCCTACGGGTTTGTGTTGACCTGCGAGCAGTGAATAAGGCAGTGATCCCGGACAGGTTCCCACTGCCTACCTCTGAAGAGCTCACTGCTCAGTTCCATGGCTCAACCGTGTTCTCTAAACTGAATCTCAGACAGGGCTACCTACAATGGCCTTTCCACCCCAGCAGCAGAAACCTCACAGCCTTTGTGACCCATGCAGGTGCGTTATACGCACATGCCGTTTGGACTTAGCTCCGCCCCCAGCTGCTTTAAAAAAATCATGGTGTTGATGTTGGCTGGTATACCGAGGGTGGCCATTTACCTGGATGATGTGGTTATCCATGGGCCTTCTCCTGCGAGTCATGATGAACGCCTCAGCAGAGTTTCTGCAGCCCTAGCTGAACACAAACTAACCGTCAATGCTGAAAAATGTGTTTTCTCTGCACCGACCATTGAGTATGTGGGTTTCCGACTGTCGGCGGATGGCGTCACACCACTTCAGTCAAATGTAGACGCTACACTGGCAATTCCCGAACCCAGCTCGGCTGCACAGGTCGCCTCCTTCTTGGGCATGACAGGCTACTATCTGAAGTTCCTCCCACATTATTCTGCTACCACTGCCCCACTACGGCGTCTGCTGCGTAAGGATGAGCCTTGGATATGGTCACGGGCATGCTCTGAGGCGGTGCGGGCACTCAAGGTGCAGCTAACCACAGCTCCAGTGTTGGCTCATTTCGATATCTCTAGCCCCACCTTGGTGACCTGCAATGCGTCGGCTACAGCCATAGGAGCAGTATTGTCACAGACTCAGCGGGGCGTGGAGAAGCCCATCGCCTTTGCGTCGCGGGCCCTCAATCAGACGGAGCAGCGGTACTCAGTGAGGGAACGTGAAGCATTAGCCTGCATCTGGGCCTGCGAGAGGTGGCACTTGTATCTCTATGGCCGCTCCTTCACCCTGAGGACAGATCACCAGGCCCTGACTGCACTGCTTTCTATGTCTGGGACAGGCCACAGATCACTGTGGCTACACCGCTGGTCCGACCGTCTTCACCAGTATAACTTTGACCTGAAGTTCACCCCTGGCAGGGACAATGTTGTGGCTGATTTACTGTCCCGCGCTACTCCACCCCACCCTGCCATACACACTCACGACACAGACCAGGTGGAACGGGACATTGTCCAGATGTTACACACACCCCTCCAGGCCGTCGTATCGTTACAAGAACTGAAGGACGCATCTGAACAGGACCCGATTCTTTCTCAGCTCCATGTCTATATTCTGAATGGCTGGCCTCAGGAGATATCGGAGGGGCTGACAGCATTTTCCAGAATAAAGCAGGAGCTGTCCTGCTGGAACGACACCTGTGTGGCACGCAGCCTCTGCACAGCCATCTCCAGCACCCTACATGCACGTGTCTTGGCAATGGCTCATGAGGGCCTATATTGTGAAGTTGAAACAGCGCTGCAAAGACCGGGTTTGGTGGCCAGGGATAGATAAAGACATTGAGGCCCTGGTGAAAGACTGTGCCGCCTGTCTCTTGAGAGGTAAGACGGGTCACCAGGCCCCCCCACCCTTACAACCTCTTGCTTGGCCATCACAGCCCTGGGATCACCTGCAGCTGGACATATGTGGTGAGATACAGGGAGTTCCTCATCACCAACGCTTCCTAGTGGTTGTCTATGACCTGGACTCGAAATGGCCCGAGCTCATTTCCACCGGCTCTGTGACCTCTCTGGTCAAAATAAACTTTCTGGACTCTCTGTTCTCCTGCTGGGGCCTCCCAAATACTATCACTACTGACAATGGCCCGCAGCTGATCTCGGCTGAGTTCACCTCATACCTCAAAAACAAGGGTTTTCGTCACATTCGCACAGCATACTATCATCCCCAAGCTAACGGTGGCGTTGAGCGCTTCCACCAGTCACTGAAAAACAGTCTCAGAGCACACCTGTTCCAGGGATGGACCTTCTCACAGGCCATCCGTCAAACACTGCTGCACTACAGGGCCACCCAACACTTTACAACGGAGGTCTCTCCAGATTTCCTCATGCTTGGCCGTGAGCTCCACCTTCCCCTCGACAGGCTCAGCCCAGCACTGCCTCAGGGACCACTACCAAGGGTCAGGGCCTCTGTTGAACGCCAGCAGAGGCGAATGAAGAAGAAATTCGATCTCTCAGCACACGCAAAGGTCCCTGACATACAGGCTGCAGATTGGGTCAGGGTTCGCAGGCCCCACAGAGACCACAAACTCGCTTCGTGTTGGTCTTCCCCTCTCCAAGTTAGTCATCAGCTGGGCCCAGCCACCTTCTTGCTCAGTGACGGCACGCGGTGGCATGCAAGCCGTCTCCGCAAAGAACTGGCCCCGGCACATACAACAGGTGTCACATCTCAAGCCACACCCTCAGCTTGGCAGGACAACCCAGCGATTCAGCCAATACCTCAGATAGCTCCTGCACAGGCTCCAGACATCCCTATCAACCTGCCAGCTGAGGTGTGTGCTTGCCCATCACAGGCTGCCCAGCCTCATCCTCATCTTTCATCGCAGCCTGTTCGCACTCGTTTTCGTCCGGGGCACTTACAGGACTTTGTGTCAACATTTCATGTTTGAAAACCCATACGAGGGGGGGAAATGTTGTGTTCTCTCAAGTGGGGTTTAATAATGCATTGAGTTAGTGTTCAGTAATGCATAGAGTTTGATTGTGCTGAATCATTCTGTTATGCCTGACGAATGTATGCATTCATTTATTGGGTCTGAAAAGAAGTAAAAGTTACGATAAGTTGATGCTACTCCCTGTGTCAGTGTGATCCTTACCAAACACAACACTCTCCTCATTCTTTGTGCAAGGTTCCTCATAATGATAGGGCTTGATAGCACCTGATAGGGCCATTATGGGAGGGTCTTTGTCTTTCTCAGGTGTGAAACACATCAATATTCATGATGATTCACGCCTCCTCCCTCACATAAAGCTTTCTTAAACAAAACATGTCTTACAAATTTTAAATCAATATATTGTTTTATCTGAATGAGTACGCAGGATGATTTTCACCTAGTTTTGAAGCAAATATTCTAGGCTATGTGATACAATTTTCAAAAGTCTTGTGAAGAAATAATCAGAATGGGTTTCATGACCTTATTTCAGTGATTTTTTTTTTTTTTTTTTTTTTTACAAAACACGCATAATTGTCATTATCTCAAAACTACAAACTTTTACATACATGCTTGCCGACATATTATTGTAGCAGTGTGCTGAATACAGTGTAATCAGACTTTAGCCATGAAAATGTCACAAGTAACAGAAATAAGCACAAATGTCAGAGCATGTCAGAACACATCCAGGACCCAGAAAACACCTCAGACCCCAGAGGGTTAATCTAGTGTTTCATCATCATTCTGCGTCACATATCTCTCTTTATTGGATTTGATACATGCAAACGTTATGAACAAAAATGAATTTGACTAATAATGTTCTTTCTGTTTTTCCTTAAAATATTTATAGCTATTAGAATGAGAATAATCTCATTATTGTGAATTCTTTTGTCCAAGATAATTATGTATAGAATATCTGTTGTTCGTGACAATCCTAGTCCAACAAAACAATATCCATAACTGTTGCTATTTTCTGTCTGAATCCCAACATACCTTTTTGGATTTAAATTTTTATTTTTATTTTTTTCTGTTATGCTATCATTTTATTTACCTTCAAGTGCTAGTATCTGACTTGAGCACTGCCCAGCTGGATTTCTGCAGGTTTGCATACAGGGAGCTCCACAAGGTTTGTAATGCCACTCGCATTCATCCGAAGGGTTGTAATAATCACAGAACAATGCTGTAAGAAAAAAAAATAAAGAAAAAGGAAAAAAATAAATATAAATTTGTGCTGGTCTCTTATATGTAATTTGTTTTCAGTGAATCAAATTAAACTGAGAAAATGATCAGTGACTCACGGCATATTTTAGGGGTTCTCCAGGCAATACAGTTTCCAGCCTCATTACAGGCTTGTGCATAGGCTGCTATAGCAGCACACAAACAGTCACGATCCCCACCGCTATCACAAGCACATGAGTCTCTCACACAAGCATTATAAAAATGACTGGGATCCACCTTAATGAGACAAATACAATTTGACTATCTATACAAGAACAAATGGGTATTGTATAAGCTCATTATGCTGTTAACTTACTTGAGAATGACATGTTGTAAAAACTTGACTTTTTATGATACTACATTGTTTCTGAGCCCATGATTCCCTGTAAGGGTTATTTGAGCAGGGATTTCTAATTTTCCTAGCAACAGGACAGCTAGAGGACTCTTTCCAATCATTTCCGAAGTCCAAGGGTTCAATTACCACCTCCTGACTTCTCAACATGAATTCGTTGTTTGCGTTCCCATCGTAGTTTCCACAAAGACCACAAACAGTACCCTGTGATGGAACAAAATGCATATAAACTAACACATCATATATCAAAAACATCCAATAGCCTTTCAAGACAACTAAATCTAACAATAAACTGTAATCTCTGAGGCATAAATATATTTGTACTTTAGTCTCTGAGGCAGTTATTCAGTCATTGACTCTAAATTTATTTCTCACCTTAAAGTTTGGACTGAGTTTGACGAAGATATTTGTCCTTTGGTCCCACATGACAATTAGACCATTGTTTGCCTCAATGACCATGTAAATTCCTCTTATCCAAATTTGATAAGGAATGTCCACCCCCTCATCTCTATGAAGAATCTGATAACCCGCATCTGTCAATTTAATCTCCTTGTTCTAAAAGAGTAAAATATGTTTATTTATCAGCCACATGTGATCTGTTCATAAATATATGTATTAACAAAACAGAAATATAACTGTAGAAATCCAAGGACTCTCACCCCAAGGAAGACTCTGACAGCCTTAGAGCAAGTGGTGCCAGTAGTTCCACATGGTATGTTTTCAGTGAGAACACTGAAAGTAGCACTGGCATTGGCATGACCACAATAATCCTGTATAAATCATACAAATTTGTCTCTGTATTTATATTAATTCTGATTATTTTATCTTATTTTCATTAATAACATTAGGGAAATCCCTGGACTAAGCTTGGGGTCTGTCATTCAGTTTCTATAGTGGCACCAACAATTGCAGATATATTTAGTATGATGATTTTAATAACGTTATCATAAAACATTTGTTGGCAGAAATTTATGTAAGCAAATGAAACCAAAGTGTATTGTGTTTTGTATAGATTTATTGTGTACTTACTCTAATTAATGTGTATTCGCAGTCTCCATCAAAAGTGTATCTTTTCCCATCAAATGTATTGTAATGGCCATCTCCATAAACTGTGCAGGTTCCATGGCACAGGTTTGTGGTACATTGCCATTTCCTACCTTTACAGGTACTGCACATACAGATAAGTCTTGATGTAAGTATTCATTAGTATTATACAAGTTGGTGATTTCATATGAATGTATATGATCCAACTTTCTTTACTTTAAACTTTACTTTGTACGTAAAACGTCACCATGAAGGTCCACCCCTAAACCTAACCCTTAGGTGGGCATGAGCAGATTGTACAAATAGAAAAAAGATAAGCTTGAAAAAAAAACTCTTAATAAATAAATAGTATAAAAAATAAAAAATAAGATAAAAGCATATATATAAAAAATATAATATATAAAGATGCATTCAAGTGTGTTAGAGAATGAAAGGGTAAAATTAGTATCAACAGTGCACCGCCATGGTAACTCGAGCCAGGCAGATGCGCTGGGCCAAACAACATATCTGATGATCTTCACCCAGCAACTGGCCCTCATCAGCTGCTGAGGAGCGCACAGAGATTCACACCTCTCTCAAACTCCTCAGCAAGCTCCATCTGAGATCCCCATGATCTCAGTCTCCTCTCCGCCTCAGCTTGAGCGGGACACAAGCCGCGTGACTGTCCTTCTTCCTTTGAGAAGAGACTTTCTAATATTTTACTTTTACTATGGTAACTTTTTAATGTCATGTTAGCTGATGCCTTCGTCTTGTTGTATTGTGTTAGTTCAGCAAAATCATCTGCAGAAGAATATTGCAGATATAGATATTCATATTCGAATGTTTGACTGTTCCAATATGGTGGATGGCTTGCGTTTAGCTGCCCATAAAAACAGCTGCTATAGATAGATAGATAGATAGATAGATAGATAGATAGATAGATAGATAGATAGATAGATAGATAGATTGAACAATGACTGTTTACATGTGCATCAATAATGTGATTATTTCCTATATTCAGAGTACAGACTTAAACGCTGTAAGACTTTTACATGAAGCAAACCTGGTATTCGCTAAGAATTGTGTTCAGTTTTATTGCCATTATTCAGATACTCCAATTTACAGCACAAATGATGAACTCACATACAGTAGTTGTGTTACTAGCCACTGTTTTAATCTACTTCCATCAAATGCAAAACACATTTATATGGATGTATTCGATTTTTTGGTGCCTAAGTGCCTAAAACATCTTCATTTCGATGTTTTTGACTATCAATATACTCCATTACATTCATGTCACGAAACGTTGTCAACATGAACTCAGTTTCTTCAGCACGCCAAAAATGTGATGCCTTCTTTACCACTATGTTTACAAATCTGCATTCAAAATCACACACTCTCTTGAGTAGGTATATATTTTGAATCAAGTAATTACTTTGTGACCACAAAAAAAAAGTACATTCTATATAGCATGAATCTGTTGTATGAATGTAATCTGGGACATAGGGTGTGTATTCAACTAGCAAAGTCACATGACTTCATAACGCCAACAACTGCCTCGAAATGTTGCAAAATTTCAATGGTTTGCTGCTAGAGGTGATCTCTGTGAACCCATGAACCAGTGTCTACATATGATTTTTACCTGATCACGGATCAGTTTAATAAGTTTGTTGTTGTTTGTTGTAATAATGTTGACATTTAATGACGCATCAGGAACCTGACCTGACCTGGCATATGCATAATATAAAAGAAGAGTTGTAGTTAAAAGTATCTTATTGATCTGATTAACCAAGCTTTCCGTAAAACAAACAAAACAGACCCTACAATTGAATAAAATAACACATATTATAAAGACACTCCATATTTAATAGTATTAGATGATTCGTTAATTGTATGTAATAGGACTTCTAAAAAACATTTGCAGTTGGTTTGTAAAAGGTGTTTTTATGCATGTTTGGGCTAGGTTTTCACTGTATTAATGCTGTTCTAATCCGCTGTCACCAGCATGTTGCATTTTGAGAGCTCCGAAACAAACAGTGAATAATTTTGTATAGCAATTGACCTATCGGTAAGCCCCGCCCCCCTTAGTTACTGTTGCGAACTCGGACAAACAAATGGAGTTGTTAACTGCCATTCAATGACAGATGTCAGTGTGAAAACCTTGTCCCAAGATGTTTTTGATCAATTTTGGACATAGAAGGACCACCTCTCGTCGAGGAGCATTCATGTGGGACTTAAATATGCCATGGAGGGATATATAAAATATTCAAATATAAATATGGTGGGTAACAAGATTAATTTAGAAGCGAGGGTTTACAGATCACAATGCAAACGGGAGAAGCCTCATGTTACGGTCGTCACGATCGCAGATGACAACATCCAGGATCAACACTGTTCATATACCACAAAGGTAAGATAAATTCATTTACATTTAACCAGTTTAATATGAAGAGACACTGAATTGTAGACCAGCTTGTACATGACGTGAGAACAGTTAGATATTTAGGATTGTACGTTAGCATGGACTCACTAACTTTAATTGTAACTTAATGAGAATATGACAACCAGAAAATTAACGTATTCATCTTCATTGGGATTGGGGTTGAATCCTTAGGGCAGACATTTTGCTCTGTCTTGTATGGGTTTAGGAAATGGAATAAAATAAATTCCATTACCAATCATCTCAGCATACCTGGAATCAGTGTTACAAGTATAATGGAGGCCAGCTAGTAGTTGCTGTGCGAGTAAACCTCACTCCTCTGATCTCAAGAGGCGCTCTAGCGACTGACGCTAGAGGCTGTAGTCTTTAGCCTCCTACATTGGTTACATTGGTGCCATGAGTGCAGACAGAGTGGGGCGAATACGACCTGGGTGAGGTACCAAGTACCACAGGCAAATCGTTTTACCATTTTTGTAGCATAAACACCATCAAACCGATAAGAGCTTTGGATCTTCCAATGTTTCTCTATGGCGCTGAAACCTAAAGATTTCCAAGTTCCGGTCCCCGTGCAACTGATACTCAACTGCCAGTGGCTCATCTGCATTCGAGTGGAGGGGTTTACTGATAGGTCAATTGGTTTAATTTATTCAAAGTTTCAAAAAGCTTTGTTTCTCCCATTCCTATTGTGATTTAAAGTGTTTATATGTCTGTTTATGAATAAAATAGCCACATATTTGACTACTAATATGATTACTAAGATTTTGAGCTTAAATCAATTTGATCGAAGTATTGCGCTTACATAAGGTAAAATTTAATTTAAAAATTGCCTAAATCTCATTATAATCACATTATGAGGATGCATGTAAATGTAGTCAATGATTTTGTTATCATCGTTAACATAGCTAACATTGGCAGAAGCTCAATGCTTATCTATCAAGACGAAATTAACCAAATCAGCATTTTGTTTTAAAGTCTTTCTGGGCTTTAAAGTCTCCATCTCTCAAACACAAGTATTTATCTGCATTTTAATATTCCTCTGGGTCAATGAGCTTTTATGATGGATGCTGAGGTTTTTAGATCGGATAGAATCTACGATCTCTGAACCAGTTCGTTTCCTGCCATCCATCGCTGTAATACACTGTCTTTTCCACCAACTGGCAACCCGGTTTGTCGGAATACTAATGGGTAAATTGGCAGTGGGCGGCATCGCACAGACCAAAACAAAAAGAAAAATTCCGATCCGGAACAGATTCAAAAGTAGGATACAAAAAACTGACGGTTGTGAAGATGTGCAACATATACATAAAATATATATTCACCATTCTTTACAGTTACTTCTGTAAGTTTGTCCAGGTTTGTATATTATTCCATTGTGGATGCAGGGACACTGATAACTGGCAATACAGCCTCTACCAGTGAGGTCATCAAGCAGGTATCCTATAACACAACATATCATGCAGCCATTTGCTTAATGTCGAAATAATTTTGCATTTGCATGAAAAAATTGTAAAAGCTGACAACTGTACATTTAAAATCAGATTATACCTGCAGGACAGAAACACCCATCGATACAATGGTCCTTACAAATATGACCTCTGTCAGGGTTTGAACAAGTGTTAATACAAGGGTTTCCACATTCTTGGTGCACCATATTGTGGTAAGGACATGATTTACCTAAAGAGATATATAATGTTAATGCCATTCACACTTCAACTTAAAACAGAGTTGGAACAGGCTGCTGAAAAGTTTTAACTTACCACAGAACTGCTGAGTCCTCCACGAGTCAAGCTTTCCACCTGCCTGTTTACATTGGCGAGAGTATTCTGAGATGGTTCTGCAAAAACAAAAGGATCTGGTCCTGTTGGTGCAGTAGCACATGTCCAATTCACAGGCTTTGATGAAGACGTCGAGAGATACAAGGTCCTTACAGCTATTGAAAGATGGGCCTGAGAGCAGCTGCTCACATACTGATGTCTAGAAAAAGCATGAAGCAAGATATGTTGAAATAGATAATAAGCAATATAAACACCTGGGCTAAGCATTTGGTAAAGACTGGGTATCAGAAATAGTGATGCTCAACTTCATAGAGATTAATTCTAGATTAATCTAGTGGCTGTGTTGTCCTTGTTAGCGCGCCTGCCTCCCACTCCAGAGACCCCGGTTCGAATCCTGCTCAGAACGGGTCAAGTAGGACCAGTTACATTAACTCGCATTTCTGAGATAAAAGTATTTTTTCCCTCAGAATTGAACTTTATATCTTGCAATTCCTCATTTATATCTCACAATTCTGACTTTATAACTCACAATTCTGACTTTTTATCACGCATTTCTGACTTTATAACTCACCATACCGGCGTGATGACTCCTAATCTTTAACCAGATGGAACTAGATAATTATCCAATCTGACTTCTGACCTGTAATACTGCCTAAATCATAATCATACACTGTTCGTTCGTTTGCCAGAGGAGAACTGGTGCCCCGACAGAGCCTGGTTTCTCCCAAGGTTTTTTTCTCCATTCTGTCACCTGATGGAGTTTTGGTTTCTTGCCACTGTCACCTTATAATCAACCAATAATACCTTGGTTTGCTTAATTGGGGACACTTAATATTCAACAATATTACTGATCTGCCAGAATCGTGAGATAAAAAGTCTCAATTACCGGTTTGATTTTTTATTCAGTGGTGGAAACAAGCTTCCATAGCGATGCCATAAGTTCTAAACAACAGCAAAAATCTAAATTCTGTTCTGTGTGGCTTGGTCTGGAAATGATCTGAGCCACTGACCAGATTTGTAGGAAAAACTTAAAGAAAAAATATTAATGTCAGATTCAAATGCTGTGGACAGTGTAACGGGCAAAGTTTAAATATAATAAAATAAATCTAGATTTTGCATGTAGCTTTGCTTGAAATTGTAAACAATTATAACCAGAATAAAAGTTTTTTTGTTGTTGTTGTTGTTGTTGTTGTTGTTGTTGTTGTTTCTTAACTGGTGCTATAAGGTCACGCTTCAGTGTGCCATGTTTCAGTACTTTCCTATGTATGGCTAATATAGTTGCCATTGGGGAAGAAAAAATGGCAAGAACAAAGACAAAGACAATAACAAAACAAAAATAAAGTAACAAAAAAACATTACGTTTTCTAATAGTGAAGACACACACACAAAGAACTTACCATTTTTTTGCATGCCTTTGTTGAACTGATCTGTTCCATACAACTCTCTGTTGAACTATCCATCTTTACGAAGTGTCCATAGTCATTTACAGATCTGTCTGAGTTTCATATAATTATGCATATAAAACATATTTTAGTTTTGTTGTTTTGTATAAAACTCATAGTTAAGTATCAAGTTATGCAACTATTTTGTGATGAATATATATATATATATATATATATATATATATATATATATATCTACACACAAACACACAGTTGTAATTCAAATTATTCAACCCCCATTGCAAATCAGGTTTATTAGCAAAATTTACAAACTTTCAACTGTTTGCAATGAACAAAAACAACAAATGTTTTGTTTTCCCTAAATTCAACTGAAAATGCAATTTTTAATGACTTCTGCAGTCTCTAATTATTCAACTCCCTAAATAGAATCACTCACAATAGCACAAATAAAAATCTGCAAAACAGGTGTTGTCAACGGCTTCATTAGTTGCACCAGGTGTGCTTGAGCTAGAACACATGAAATATCTCAACTGGCTAGGTTTGTTGAGTGTCACGTTTGACTGCATGTTAGAAATAAGTCAAAAGAATGGCCCAAAAAGCTAAGAGAAGATTTTATCGTCCTTCACAAAAAGGGACAGGATGCAAAATGATAGGGAAGACACTAAATGTTCCTAGCCACATCGATTGAAAAGTTAGAGGAACAGTAGTTACTAAAAAGGAGGCTATCAATGGCTGCAACCTGATTTCTGAGACGGCGGGTTCAGAAAAACCCCAGAGTGACTGTAAAAGACCTGCAGCAAAACTTGGTGGCAACAGGCACTGAGGTTTTAGCTTGCACAGTAAGGCGCGTATTAAACGCATGCAGTTTCCATGCCAGAACTCCAAGACATACACCACTACTTACCCAAAAGCACAAGAAAAGTCGGCTCCAATTTGCTCAAAGTCATATAAATATGCCACCGAAGTTTTGGGATTCTGTTCTGTGAAGCGATGAAACAAAACTGCAGATTTTCGGCCCTATGAATCAGCTGTATGTCTGGAGGAAGAAGAATGAAGCATATGCTGAAAAGAACACTCTGTCTACAGTTAAGCATGGTGGTGGCTCGGTGATGCTCTGAGGTTGCTTTGCATCCTCTGGCACTGGAAACCTGCAGCGTGTGGAAGGCAAGATGGATTCATTGAAGTATCGGGAAATACTAGGAGAAAACATCATGCCATCATTGTGGAGGCTGAAGCATGGGAGTCATTGACCCTTTCAACAGGATCCCAAGCATACCTCAAATTCCACCAAGGATTGGTTGCAGAAGAAGTCCTGGAAGATTCTACAGTGCCCATCACTGTCACCTGACTTGAACCCCATAGAAAGTCTCTGGTGGGATTTGAAGAAGGCGGTTGCAGCACGCAAACCCAAGAATATTACTGAACTGGAGGCCATTGCTCATGAGGAATGGGCTAAGATTCCTCAGAAGCGCTGCCAGAAGCTGGTGTCTGGTTATACGTCTTGTTTGCAGCTAGTCATAACGGCAAAAGCGTGTTCTTCTAAGTACTAAAGATGCTTGCCATGAAGGGGATGAATAATTTTGCATTTTCAGTTGAATTTGAGGAAACCACTTAAAACAGTTTTTGTTGAGCTATTTCAATTACTTTTGTTTGATTTGTTCTTTGCAAACAGCTGAAAGTTTTGAGTATAACTATACAGTATATATATATATATATATATATATATATATATATGTGTGTATATATATATATTTTTTTTTTAATATATATATATATATATATATATATATACAGTGGGGAGAACAAGTATTTGATACACTGCCGATTTTGCAGGTTTCCCCACTTACAAAGCATGTAGAAGTCTGTAATTTTTATCATAGGTACACTTCAACTGTGAGTGACGGAATCTAAAACAAAAATCCCCCAAAAAATCACATTGTATGATTTTATTGCATTACATAAGTATTTGATACATCAGAAAGGCAGAACTTAATATTTGGTACAGAAACCTTTGTTTGCAATTACAGAGATCATACGTTTCCTGTAGTTCTTGACCAGGTTTGCACACACTGCAGCAGGGATTTTGGCCCACTCCTCCATTCAGACCTTCTCCAGATCCTTCAGGTTTCGGGGCTGTCGCTGGGCAATACGGACTTTCAGCTCCCTCCAAAGAACTTCTATTGGGTTCAGGTCTGGAGACTGGCTAGGCCACTCCAGGACCTTGAGATGCTTCTTACGGAGCCACTGCTTAGTTGCCCTGGCTGTGTGTTTCGGGTCGTTGTCATGCTGGAAGACCCAGCCACGACCCATCTTCAATGCTCTTACTGAGGGAAGGAGGTTGTTGGCCAAGATCTCGCAATACATGGCCCCATCCATCCTCCCCTCAATACGGTGCAGTCGTCCTGTCCCCTTTGCAGAAATGCATCCCCAAAGAATGATGTTTCCACTTCCATGCTTCACGGTTGGGATGGTGTTCTTGGGGTTGTACTCATCCTTCTTCTTCTTCCTCCAAACACGGCGAGTGGAGTTTAGACCAAAAAGCTCTATTTTTGTCTCATCAGACCACATGACCTTCTCCCATTCCTCCTCTGGATCATCCAGATGGTCATTGGCAAACTGCAGACGGGCCTGGACATGCGCTGGCTTGAGCAGGGGGACTTTGTGTGCGCTGCAGGATTTTAATCCATGACGGCGTGGTGTGTTACTAATGGTTTTCTTTGAGACTGTGGTCCCAGCTCTCTTCAGGTCATTGACCAGGTCCTGCCGTGTAGTTCTGGGCTGATCCCTCACCTTCCTCATGATCACTGATGCCCCACGAGGTGAGATCTTGCATGGTGCCCCAGACCGAGGGAGACTGACCGTCATCTTGAACTTCTTCCATTTTCTAATAATTGCGCCAACAGTTGTTGCCTTCTCACCAAGTTGCTTGCCTATTGTCCTGTAGCCCATCCCAGCCTTGTGCAGGTCTACAATTTTATCCCTGATGTCCTTACACAGCTCTCTGGTCTTGGCCATTGTGGAGAGGTTGGAGTCTGTTTGATTGAGTGTGTGGACAGGTGTCTTTTATACAGGTAACGAGTTCAAACAGGTGCAGTTAATACAGGTTATGAGTGGAGACCAGGAGGGCTTCTTAAAGAAAAACTAACAGGTCTGTGAGAGCCGGAATTCTTACTGGTTGGTAGGTGATCAAATACTTATGTCATGCAATAAAATGCAAATTAATTGATTAAAAATCATACAATGTGATTTTCTGGATTTTTGTTTTAGATTCCGTCTCTCACAGTTGAAGTGTACCTATGATACAAATTACAGACCTCTACATGCTTTGTAAGTAGGAAAACCTGCAAAATCGGCAGTGTATCAAATACTTGTTCTCCCCACTGTATATATAACTAAATAAGTATGTATGTATTTATTAGTTACCATATTTTATGAACTCATTGTGTATCTGGATGCCATTGAAGTCTCCACACAAACCGCAGGTCTTATTTTGGTACATCATGTCCAGTTCAACCTGAAAATAAGCAATTACAGCTTCTTTCTTGCTAAACATCTGGAATTTTGCATATCGATATTCTACTCACTGTGAAAGAGTCATCCTCATTCCATTTGGCCACTAGTCCGAGCTTAGCAGTGACTTTGATGTAAGAGGAACTCTTATCAATAAGAACACCAGAGTGGCTAAAGGGTAGAGCCATCCTAACACAAAACATATATTGAATCACAGCCTTTCAAAAAAGTTGCTGTAACTTTCACCCTCATAAATAACTTTTACTTACAGTGATCCATTTATTCTGACAGAGTTTTTGGTGAGCTCCACTACGGTGCTGTTCAACTTCATTGAGATGTTAGTGATAGTTGGTTGGTCATTTACCACTTTTCGTCTCAGCTGAATGTTAAAATCCTCATAGGTGCTCCCACACATTGCACACATGATATAATTACAAGTGGATGGTAGGTGGAAAATGTCTCCATCAAATTTCTTGAAGTGGTAGTTACCCCATGTGCTACAGACCTGTTTGTCTAAGAGGTGGGATGACACATTTGTTTTAGATGTGTTTAGCAGTTACATTGAATAACCATTCCTGTGTTAATATGTTTATGTATATTATGGTTGGGAATCTTTTGGAATTTCACAATTCAATTTTAAATTTTTAACTTGTTTTTTATTTTTGTATTATTGTCCTTGAGGCCTCCCTCCAAGAAAACCTGCCTCAATTGATTGGTATTGAATATAACTCATAGGTGTAATTAAACTTTAATTGACGTTTTGTTGAATTATTATTTTTCAACCTCATGTTATTGTTTTACTTCATCCAATCAATTTATAGGCTAATATCGAAAAATGAACTATTTTATTTATAATAAATTACATGTCCTGCCTATATTGGTAATACTACTTTATATTGTTTACATTTGTTCCCCTGGTACAGTTTGGCCATGTCTGTTTTTTATAATGCTTTTTTAAGGGGCTTTTGCTTTTTTGTGATATCAACCAAACTGGAGCTTTAATGAAGAGAGGAAAAAGTTCTGAACAAACACACCTTGTAACCACATTATTATTATTTTACTCAAGCCCGGTGGACACTGAGATGCCGTCGCTGCTCAGCCTTTCATATTCGCCTCTGATGGCCTGAGCACACACTTTTGCATTAGTAAAATGTGTGATCAGCTGGTTCCGATCATTGACCGATCATTTGGAGTTAGAAAAATCTAATACGCGTTGTTGCATTCTTAACATTTAGTGATTTAGCCTCAGACAGGATATGTTCTTTTACGAGCAGGTATTGCGCCTGCACGTCCATGTTGAACACGCTTCTCGTGTGTAAAAAGTACAAACTTGTGCCGGATATTATTTAATTATTTAACATTATACATTATTTAAGGCTATTTACTATTTGTTAAAATATTGATATGGAACTGTTTTAAGGTCTTTCTGTTGTCTGTGCGCTCTCTGTCCAGGGTAGGATTGCACCGGCCGTTCATAAGTTCTTTCTTAAATTGGAATGTAAAGTAAAGGCTTAGTAACTACTAGCTAGTTTGTAACTAACGTTGTACTTTATTCAGTTGCATTATTTGTTCTTTAGACAGTAGCTACCCAGCAAACACAGAACGGTGGCACAACGTACCCAACCTTCAAACAACGTTTTAACAACATGGCCAAAAGGTTGCTATAATTACAGAGTTGTCACAGTGTTGACATTAAACCCCCGTTCAGGGCCATTGCTTAAGGTTGTGCCTAGGGTGTCTGGACAACCACTGGATGACATATGTACTCGTCACTGCCCTGAAGCGCGAAAATCAGCCTTTTAAATTTCAACTGACCCGTTAGGCCGTCTCATTCTTCATCAAGCAAGGATACGTGAGAATTGCATTTAATTTACCGCAGCTAAATAAGATACATAATTGTTCAAACACAACCTACAACTTCCTTGTCTAATGTGACATTTATTTGAACATCTTCTGGTCAGGTATGACAAAAATCTAACTTTATGCCAAAAGTATGAGGCCAAAATGACTTAGGGGAGAGCCGGGACAATTGAAACATGGGACGGATGAACCATTGAGATTTCCTTGAAAACCACTCACCTCATTTACGTCAAATTTTAAGAAATTTCAAAAAACCTTTCAGAATTAAAGGATATCTGAATACTAAAAGAAATATAGCTAACGTTAGCATACACTGGTAGGCTACTGTAATTTACACAAGACCGCAAACTCCATGAATTATCAGCCAACGTTATTCTGTCCCTTCAGTTAGACTGAACAAATACATGTCACATTAGACAAGGGAGTTGTAGGTGGTTTGAATAATTACGTATCTTATTTATCTGAGATCAATTACTCAAGTATCCTTGCTCGATGAAGAATGAGACGGTCCAATGATCGGTTGAAATTTAAAAGGCTGATATTTGCGCTTCAGGGCAGTGACGACTCACGAGTACATATGTCGTCCAGTGGTTGTCCAGACCATAGACATAATATATACGTAGACGCCCTATTGGCCGATTTGGAAACTTGCTGCGATACGTCAATGCGTCCGCCATATTGCTGAGGGCAAGATTGCGCCGTAAACAAATGCAAGAAAATGGGTGAGCTGCGGTTTTTCAGGATAAAAACAAAAATAACGTTTATATTTATCAACCGATTTCAGTGGTGTGTGCGTGGTGTACAAAAAGTTCCATCTCTAGTTATTTAAAATCTCGATAGTTAGACTTTAATAAGGAATTGTCAAAGCTCAGGCTTGTCATGTATTTGGCTTTTTATTCTTGGATAAGAATTGTGAAGACCCCCAAACTGAGATATAATTAAATTTTCTTATTGTGGAAAAAGCATTTTCTGTCTTTAACCCGATTTTAGCTTTTCTTTTGCTTAGAATTGACCGCCATTGAGAAAATGAAACAAATCGGCAAATACAAATCACACCGGCAAGCTGCTTTCTGTATTTTTATAGCCTTTAAAGGATCCATCAGTTATCTTTGTTATTGTATATTTGGAGTATCTATCTATAAATATCTATCATTTTAGTGCTATAAAAAGACAGAAAGCAGCTTGCCGGTGTGATTGTACATATGACCCGAGAGGGGGCTGCATAGGGAGAAACACTGGGGTGTCCAGCCTGCAGGGTGGGATGTTTCAACCCCGGGGGGACAAGGTGGCTTGCCAAGGGAAAGACACATGCTCGGAGAGGCTTACAGTGGAAATACACATGTGGGGGTCGCCCAGAGGGGGAACCATGCACATGGTGGCACCTAGCCAATCGCAAAAGCTGCCGGTGGCATAACTCTGGCGTTGACGTCAACAGTGCTGGAGGAACTCAGGGCTTCTCGGGGAGGCTCACCTGAGGAGAATATCGCACGTATCCAGTCTGTGGAGTGGAATGGCGAGCAAGCGAAGACACCTGACCAGGTTGTGCTTTCCCACGGACTTGCCCTCGACTGCGTCGTGATGTGCGGCAATAGCGGCAACATACACTTTAAGGGTGGAGCGAGACAGCCTTCACTCCAACCCTTCTTGCAGGAAGGAAAGCACGACACTGATCGGGCATTTTCTGGGGTCTTCTCGGCGAGAAGAGCACCAGGTGACAAAGAGGTTCCACTTCAACGCGTAGGCATGTCTCGTGGACGATGCTCTAGCAGAAGTGATGGTAGCCACCACCGCTAGTGGTATGGTACTCAAATCTGCCACACATGGAGGTTCCAAAGATCGGGACGAGGGTGCCATAGAGTGCCCGTCTCTGAGAAAGGAGGTCCTTCCTCAGAGGAATTGGCCAGGGAGGTGCTGTCGCGAGGAGTACAAGTTCAGAGAACCAGGTCCGGTTGTGCCAATGAGGGTCAAATAAAATGACCTGCTCCTCGTCCTCCCTGGGCCAGCTGTGCGCCAGTGCGTCCGTGCCGAGCGTGCCCTCGGTCAGGGAGTAAAACAGGTTGTAATGGGACGAGTCGTGGGAGGCAAACAGGTCTACCTGCGCGTCCCTGAACTGATCCCAAATCAGCTGAACCGTCTGGGGATGGAGTCTCCATTCTCCAGGGAGAGGCTGAAGCCGTGAGAGCTCGTCGGCTGCACAGTTCAGGTCTCCCGGGATATAAATGGCTCGAAGCGACCTCAGATGCTTCTGACTCCATAGGAGGAGGTGGCGAGTGAGTTGCGACATACAGCGGGAGCGTAGACCACCTTGTCGGTTGATGTACGCTACTGTCGCGGTATTGTCTGATCGGACTAGTACATGCTGGTTCTTGAATGAGAACACTGGATGTAAACATCGCAATGGTCATGTTACCGCAAAGAAAACATGACTCATCCATGAGCGTTGCCGAGCGTGATTAAGCCCAACATGTCAAACAGCGCTCGTGACTGTTAGGCAGATGAATCACGGACCCACATCCAGAAAACACACGGGCGAGCCGTCTTGAAAAAGACGTGCCACGTGCAGCTCTTTTAGAAAGAGAAAAAACCGTTTGAGAGAGACCGTTGCACCAACACACTGGAGAGCCACTTGTCTCGTAGAGTGAAGATAATTCAGAATGGCTTGTGGAAGTGAAGAAAACTCTCGGTTCCGAAGCTAAAACATATCTGCATGTTGTCAGCGTACTTCCTTATATATCCACTAGGTGGGGTGGAGTTACGCTATATGCAAATTCCGCAGACCCATGGCATTTTCTTGCCATTGGCTCGTTTTGTATTCTCGAAGGTGAGAGGCTTTCTAAGCGAAACCCAATTCGTCATCACGACATAACTCGTAGTTACCACGAAAGGGAACTATAATAGATTGATAATCGCAAGTGGTAATAATAATATAATAATAATAATAATAATAATAATAGCAAATACAATGTAATATCAATTGCAGAATAATATAGACAATAATAAAAATAGTAAATTAAATAGTGACTAGTAGGCCTACCTACCCAAAAAGAGTACTTGTCATAAAAGTCGGTTTTAAGAAAATATAGATGAATAATTAGATTTCAGGAAATGTACTTTATAATATAAAATATAATATAAACTAAACCTATAATATAAATCATGTCAATGTCTCATGTCTCAACTTTCACAGCTAAGTTAACTAGCGACATATCGCTAGCTATTTTAGTCTGACTGACTCCGGTGGCCAACTAACGTTACTATTACTAATTATATAATGACCAAATACAACCAGAAACAAATGTTCAATCTTGCTTGTGAAAGGTAATTCCCCGAGACCTGTTTTCAATTGTGCGGCGATTTGTACAGCCCCAAGCAGCACACGAAGCAGGCATTTTTCTCAATTCCCGTTATGAGAGTTATGGGAAAGTTGCCCTCCACAATATGGCGGCGCCGTTGATCTAGCAGCCAATAGGGCATCTGTATTTATTATATGGTCTATGGTCCAGATACCCTTACGCATGGCCCTGAACCGTGTCAACATTGTTACCATGCTGTAACAACCTGCACCACGCAATGTAGTTATAGCAACCTTTTGGCCATGTTGTTAAAATGTTGTTAGAAGGTTGGGTAGGCTAACGTCCTGTGTTTGCTGGGAAGTAACTTCTAACTTTTTTTGCCTCACGTAACTAACGGTAAAAATAAGTTTCCCTAAAATACGATACTTAATCAGGAAAAACATAAGTGTTTTTGTATGTAAATAACAGTCATAAACTGTATTTGAAACGAAATTAATATGTATTATGACTTATTTTATTGACATGCAAAACACGTGTTGGTTCGTGTTGAAGACTGTTGAAACTTAGTCCCCATTTACGTCAAAACTCGGCCCCAGGTGCTGCACAGTTCTTTGTTCCATCAACATCACGTTATTAAAGGGATAATTCACCCATAAATTCCTACCAGTAAATATGAAATGCATTTGTATTTTATTTTCTAAACACCTTAATCTAGAAAGAAATAAAAAAATATATAAGAGTAAATAATTAATGAATAATAATATAATGAATAACCTTTTTATAATTTGAGACCATATATTGTGGTTATTTGATGAATTATGTCACGCTGACATCATTGATCAATGTCGAACTAAGATTATGTACCACAATGCCTTCTAACTATTTCATAGAAATGCTAATGCCTTTCTTAAGGATTGCTTAAATATGAATTGTATCTCTGGCTTATAGTGTCACAATAGAAGAAGACAATAGAAAAAACTGGAAAAGCAGGGCAGGGAATTTAACTGATTAAGCAATCAAAGTCACATAAGAGAATATGTACTTCCATTTACATCACTTAACATGTAATATTTATAAAATATATATATTTTTTTTTACCTGTCTGTGAGGCACTTAGTCCAATGTACAGTACTATCCATTGAAGCATCCATATCACTTTTCTGGTACATCTCTCCATGCTTACCCTGTGGATTTGTGGATCCCTCCACAGGTGTTTGAGAATGTTTGAGAAACTGCTTGTGTTTTCCATTTTATACCACCCGCTTTTGTGTGAAGGTCTAGGAGGGGCTGAACATGGTTATGTGTCAAAATGTCAATAATCCTCAGAATAAAGGAATGTATGAAATGTATAATATAACATTTTAAAGAAAACATTACAAGTTCTTGTAATCGCATTTAAAAAAAAAGTGAAATCAAACCGTTTCAAACAAAGTAGATTGGTTATGTTGTTTATATAAAAAAATAACATAATTGTGACTCTGGAACACAAAACCAGTCACAAGTCGCACGGGTAAATTTGTGGCCATAGTCAACAATACATTGTATGGGTCATTAGGATATTAATAAAGATCATGTTCCATGTAGATATTTTGTAAATTTCCAACTGTAAATATATACAACTTTTTATTTTTGAGAGTGAATGCAGCACAATCGCGAACATAAATGGACAACTTTAAAGGCGATTTTCTCAATGTTTCGATTTTTTTTGCACCCTCAGAATCCAGATATTTTAAATAGTTGTAACTCAGCCAAATATTGTCCTATCCTAACAAACCATACATCATCTGAAAGCTGAATAAATAAGCGTGCCATTGGTGTATAAATCTCAATTTCCAAAAATTTACCCATGTGACTGGTTTTGTGGTCCAGGGTCACAATTAGTATACAATGGTAGAAAAGTATTTTATTAATCTCCTGAGGGGAATTAGCAGATGTCAAAAATGTACACTGAAAAAAAGAGAAAGAAACGGCCAGTAAAGCATTGAATCAAGTGTGAAATTGTGTAGAAGAAAAACTGAAATAGTATTTTATAACAATAATAATTTACAACTGTGAAAACATGATTTTATTGTAGTTACAATGTGATATAACCAAAATTATGACTTTTATGTTAATGGAAGGTGAAATTTTTTGCATTAGAAACTTGAAAGTTTTGACTCTTGAAAGAAGTCAGGTGTTCTTAATATTTAAGCTCTTTTAAAATGTTTAGGTGTTTTAACTTGACACGTTTGCCTCATTTTGAGGTGACATTCTTGCAAATCTCTGCATTATATTAATAAAAAAGGATAGATTGCCAATAATACTTATGACTAAACACTTTTGCTTCTATTTTCTATTGTGTTTCTTATCAACAGCAACCCATTTAGATCAATGAGAATAGCATTAGAAGTTTGTAAATTGCTAAAATTTACATTTACCCCTGTAATGTGCCCTAATATAATGGATGCATAAAGGAATAGTTTGGCCAAATTTTTTTATTCTACATTCATTTATTCACACTCAGGTTTCAAACCTGTATGGATTTCTTTCTTCTGCCAAACACAGAAGAAGATGTTGGAAAATGTTTCAGCTGTTTTCTTTTTTCTTTTTTCAATGAAATACAAGCTTTACGAGAGTTCACAAAGCATGAAGGAAGTGTGAAATGAATCCATGTGACTTGACTGACATATTTTAGGCCTTTAGAAGAGACAAAATAGATTTGTATTATGACCAGATTGAAACTTAAGCACATAAATTTGAGAGTGACACTGATCCAATCAAATAATATAATTATGCCTGCCATAATATAGTGAAAGTTTGGAAATAAAACAAACCTGTAAAATAATCATAGCTCACAAGCATGTATATGTTATACATAGTTTGGATAAAATGATTTGTCTATAAACGGATCTGCTGATCTAAATAGAGTCACAACGGCTATTCTGTTGTTGTCATGTGTTGCACTGTCCAATGATCAGCACAGATAATTGGTCCACATTGTGTGGTTCTGCCTCAATTTTAGACATTCTGTCACAATAACAATGACATGCAAGATACAAGATATGGATTTTACCATGGGAAGGTGGTGGTTTTGTCAGCTGTGTATTTTGTTTTTAATTAACGTTAGTCCTTCTTCTTCAAGCTGTGGGTCAAATATTTTTTACAGAACAAAATTATGACCAGGAGATTAGACAAACTGAGAGACTAAAAATAATTCAATTAAAATTGTAAAATGTCACCTGTCATTATAAAATGCTATGTTTAGACAAAGCTGATCAAGCAGGCAGACACAATGTTGCAGCAAGCGTGTATGGATTGCACAAGCCAGGGAAAAATATTAATGAAGTAAAATGGCAGCATAAACTATGACGAAAGAATAGGTGGAGGTGTTTTTCAGCGGCAGGGACTGGGGAATGGTCAGGGTAGAAGGAAAGCTGAATGCAGCAAAATACAGAGATAATGAAAGCCTGGCCCAGAAAGTCCAGGGGCCTATACCATGATGCCGGTTTAGATGGCTAGCCAGGTATGTTTCAGTTTAGTTTGCACCAACCCTGGGTTTTAGGCACCATGAAAGTGGTTTGGCTTTTAGCAGTGTTCATCGCCATAGTAACTTACGCTCCACGGCTAACCTGGTCCGGGGCAGGTTATGTTCCAGGTAAGAGGTTGCAAACCGAACTTGGACCAGTCAGCTGTGAGTAAAGTGACACAGGTCTGATGTGATAAAGTCACTCCACCTGTTTCTACTACTTTAAAGGTCACTACATAGCAAAGTTGCTTTAAGTAATGCTTATTTAGAATAATAATTTTGTATGATTAAGATATTATTTATGATTTATTATTATACCCTTAACCGATCACACATGTACAATTTTTGTTTATCAATTATTATTATGCAGAGTTTAAATGCATAATTATATAAAGGTACTATAAATACGCTTTAAAAATAATAGATTAAGCTATAAAATGACTATAAGCCCCTTTCACACAGAGATTCCGGAAAATACACGGATAAAGTGACCCGGGATTTGACCCGGGTTCATTTGATTTTGGTTCATTCACACTGCCAGTGATTTTCCGGAATCAGAGAGCGCGTTCACACACAACCCGTGTATGTCCCGGAAAGACACGTGACATCGATGTGACTTGTAATGTCTCAGCAGCGTCTTCAGTTTGCTTATGAGCTGCGATTTCTCTCTCTTGAAACCACGCTTGTGCATTTATTTCTCTGATTCGATCATAAAATTGCGCATTTCGTACCGTTTCACAGCTGGCGAACGATCCCGGCTTCAGCGTCATCACTACGACACGGCATTATTACGGCTTTTGTTCACACAGCGCGCGTTCCGGGACTGAACACGGCAATGTTACTAGGTCCCCAACCCGGCATCGATCCCGGCATTAAACCCGGGTCGTGTTTGTGTTCACACAGAAGGCGTTCCGGCAATTTGCCGGCAATTTCCCGGGTTCAATGTGCTGTGTGAAAGGGGCTTATATATGTGAGCTTAAATGTTCAATTCTCTCTATACCTTTATCAACTGTATAAACTAACTTCACAACTTTTACTTGCACTGATATAGAAAGACTTTTTCTTTTAGTTGTCCTCTTTCATAGACAGCTATTTTCTTCTTGCTGTGTAAATGTTTAAATTCATAATATTTTTCAATCTCTTAATATTCTGCAGAAGAGAGAAGTGAATCGCGTTGCTTCTCTCGCGAGAAATGAATACTTAAAAAATTATGCATAATCAAGTAAACCTCAAGTAATGTAAAGTTGTAAAGTGTTCATCTTGAAATATTACTAACACTATAAAAGTTATTCTTATGTGTTAACCCAGTCAAGATTTCACAGCAAAGACACATGAATCACAAACTGAATGTGGACGTTTTTACAATTATACTAAAGGGCCTTTTACTCGCTAAAAAGTAGGCCTATACACTATCAATCAGACGACAGAAGGCATGTAGTAGATTGTGTGCAACAGGTTTTTCAAGCAAAGTTTTGATCATGTTGATAATTTAAAGGCCTTAAATTTGTCTATCAAATATAATACAGTAGGCTTTATAGAGTTAAAGCATAAACAAGAAAATGGATGCATTGTCAAAGATGCAGAGATCTACCAGAGTAAATGTGTGACTTGCGCACAAAATATACACACACAAAGCCAGCACACTCTACAAAAGGTCTACACTGGCCAGCCTCTTCTGGTTTTGAGAGGTGAGATTAATGCACTCAGAAGGCTTCCCCAGCTGAATTTCGGTCCCTCCCTCCCCTACCTTTTATATTTGAATTTGTTTTTTGCCACATAAAAAAAAAAAAAAAGCCACATTAAATACCTTCCAGAGTAATTTTATTAGCATCTTTCTCACACATTGAGGAAGTGCCTAGATAAATGCAAAAATAGATTGGGCTTTCAGTTCGATTGTTTAGAAGAAAAAAAACAAAAAAAAAACATTAAAAACATTAAATCCACAAGCATTTTTTATAGGCAATAACTTTAATATATAACATGTAAATAATACTATAGTGCCACTATCTTGTTGATTTGTGGATGGTGTTTAATTTTGTGTATTTAAAATAACCACCAAATAATAATAAAAAGTCTATACAGAAAACTGCTTCTGAAATATTTAAGGGATGATTTTATTTGATGGAGTTACTCAAATACAGTCTCTGTGTGTAAAATACACACAGTTATTAAAATACAGACAGTCTCCCCCACTTACACTTACATTTGTAAAGAAACATTGTGTTAAGAGAAACAATGTCATTACCGTTACAGAGATGTTTTTTTTTATTATTTTAGTATTTTTTTTATTTTACTATTTGTATTACCTGATAAGTAAACCAATAAGCCTAAATGTAAAGATAAAATGATTGACAATATGGTTAAATATCCATACATATTTTATCCATACATTTTTTAAATTGTATTTTTGATTGTGATTAGTGACATTTAAATACATACACACATAAAGAGTAGCAGAACACAATTGATGTCAATTTGGAATTAAAATGAATTCTCTACATTTTCTTTGGAAAATTCATTGAAAAGGAAGGCATGTTTGATGTGAATGTCCCAGACATGGGTGGACTCATAGTATTGTAAAACTGACAATGAATTGCCAGCCCTAAAATATTTACCAACGCAATTAGACGTCAGTATGTCAATGTTTATGCAGCCTTTTCTTTAGCAAATATTTGACACGTTGAAAACTCCTATAAATAAATTACGTAGAAACAAAACCAAATGTTCTGGTTTTCTCAATAGTATGTTTTCCTGAGTTTTCCTAAGCCAATTCAGATGCTGTGACAAGAATTACTGATAAACTGAAACAGATTAGTGGTGAGGTTTAATGGTCCAAAATTGGTTAAAAGTCTTAAAAGCAGCTACAGAAAACGTTTGGTGGAGGCTTGGTTGTTATTAAATTCATGTTTTCTCACTTTCTCTTTTTGCAAAAAACAAAAAAAAAAATGTTTAAAGTACAATTATTTACTGATATTAAACCAGATATCAAAGGGCTCACAAACTTATTCTTACCACAGTGACTCCAAAAGGAACTGATATAAAATAAAAATAAAAATCCAATAATTTTCTGTATTCATTCATTCATTCATTCATTCGTTAATTTATTCACATTGGTATAGACATGAAAGAAGTGCACATAAATGAAGTAAACAAATGACTGCAGTTTATTCTGACTTTTATTGGCCTCTGTGTTTTGAACTCCAAGTAAAATCTTTACATGCAAAACACTTCCCTGCTGTGCAAGTACATGCACTATATATATATACAATTGCATCATGAATGAAAGACGAAATTTATACAATAATCATTCACAAACTAAACTGGCAAATATGGTTTTAAGTATTAGACAGGTGTGCTCTATTTTGTTTGTTTTTTGAAAATGTCATTGATACAATCATAGATAGCTCTGTATGTGAATAAGATGTCATGAAAAATACAGCAAGATCACATTCATTTTGAAAACCTAATTGACTCATCTGGACTACAAAAGCTTAGAGTTCGTGTTCAACCCGATCTCACAGGAAAACGCAACTATTTTACAAGGCAATTTCATATGAATTTATATGATATGTATCATACGAATGAAATCATGTGTAAACATACGAATGAGATCGTACAAATTTGCGACCAATTCGACAAAATGTAAAATAGGTACAAATTGCCATGAGATTGTGTTGGTCATGTTAAGGTTTTTTTTTTTTTTTTTTTTTTTGAAATATGATATTCATTGAGGTTCACTTATAATACTTGCTCTAAATTTAATAATAAGTGAGCATTTTTCACCAGTCTCTGACCCTACAACCAAATCACTCCACTTTGAGGAATATCAACGACCACTGTTATACTTAAATATCCTAATTTCACAAAGTGCTGATTTTGCTGAGTAGTAACAATAAAATGTTTGTTTTTGGAGGATGTTTTTTAAATTCTGAAACTCTGAGTGTTTTTATAGTACAGTGACCTCTTATATATCAAAATATCAAGGAAAACTTGATTCCACATGACATGACCCTTTCAAATTTTCTGTGATGTCAAACAACAGGCAACCACACTTCTGGGTTCTTCACACAAGCAGCTTATAGTGATTGACATGAGCAGTGTTGCGGTTCTAATGATCTGTTTTGGCATTATATAGTCGGAGCTGTGGCACAGACGGTGGTGTGGCCCATATATAAACAACTGGCGTGCTCATGGGGACCCAGGTTTGAGTCTGGCTCAAATCATGTCCCAGTCCCTTTCCTGTATTTTCTCCCAAAAAAATAGCTTTAACTTTATTCATTATTTCATTTGTTGGACGTATAACAGGATGTTATAAAGCCTAAGGCATGACATAAAAGTAAAATCAGATAAGCAATGCGTCTTTATTGCTTGAATACACATTTGAAAATTTCTTTAGTTGTGGACATTATGGGTGGGTGACATACTGGTTGACACAATTTTTGGACTATCGCGATATCGGCTATATGTCTGAGAGATGGTTTTTGAGTGCTGTCTAAGGGGCCGTTTACATGACACCATTTTCAACTAAAAATGGCCTTTCATTTACACGACAACAGTGTTTTGGGGGGCTGAAAAAGCTAACTTTTGAAAATGGGTTTCAAAGTGCACGTTTTTGAAAATGATACTGTAAACGTCTCCATCTAAACTACAAAAACATGAATCTGTGAAAATGGTGACGGCATGCACATGCGTATTACGTGTTCAGTCTATAGATTTACATCGCCGACTACTGGCCTGGCATGCATAATACAGCGTTTTTAGTCATTTTCGCTGATCCGTATGAGTGGAGATCTTTTTGACAACATTTGTCATCTGTACATATAACTTTTTTTCTGTTTTTAATACATTGTTGTTGTGTAAACAGGAAGCTGCTGCTTATAGAGCATGCAGGTACTGAGTTCTTTTTGCCACCTAATTGGGCTTCAACGATTAAATACACACTTGTCAAAATCCCAGTCTTTACCAGTGTCCTCATAAACACAGTCATTTATGTCTTAAGTGAATGTAAACAGTTGAGGAAAAAAAACTCATGTTTAACAGTATATTGGATCAGTGCATTAGGTCTTAATCTTAAAGTGACAGCAGCCTAATAAACCTGCTGTCATCTGTGTCATTAATGCAAAAAAAGAGAGAAAATCTCTCAATGCTCTTGACTAAATCACTTTTGTCTCACTTTAACAAAAATTAATGTATAATTTTTACGAAGGCTAGTGTTTGTTTGTTGTGATTGAAATTGGTGAAAAGAATTCTGAAATTTCTATGGTTTTTTACATTTTTGATGATATAAAAACCTAATTTAAAGCAAAAATAATTACATTGTGATATATAACGTTATCGTGAAATAACATTACTCGTGATATACGATTTTTGTCATATCACCCACCCCTTTTTTTGTTTAAATACACATCACATAAATAATAATATTATTTGATATTGATTAGGATTAATAAACACTGTTTTTGATTGTACAGTAACTTCGAGCATAACAAAAACCAACTACAACATTTTCGCATTTTTCAGCTTTGAAAAGTTTTCATTCTCATATCTTTTCATAAAAAGCCAATACGTGCCACAGTAGTGCCTAGACCAGGTTCTGTTAGATCACTGATGGTCCTTTGGTGATTTAAAATGAAACGTATTATACAAAGCATACTATCACCACAATTATGGTTTAAAATGTTAAATCAGCTGTTTGTGTGATGCCTTGGTGAAATGCAAATCTACCAAGAGCAGTAGTGGGGCAATTGGTCGTACTAAAGCAGAGGTTTTGTCCAGGACCAGTGAATTCTCATAATTTGTGTAAATTCCAGAGTTTGCCTTGATCCAGCAATCTTGATGAAAAACTTCAAAGCTCCAAAATCTTTTGGAAACATGTTTTAGCTCTTCAATTTAGATTTTTAAGCTCAAATTGAAGCGCAACAGCTCTGTTTCTGGGATCCTGAACAGCCCGGAAGTGTCTCTGTGAAGCGTTTGTTGGTAAACAGTAATTTCATCAAAAGGGAGTAAATTATACAAAGAAAACGAATTGCATTCACAATGATCACAGACACTCTCGTGCATTAGAGCTGGTTATAATAGCAAAGAATGGAAATGCTGAGGTCATTCCATTGTAAATGTGCTTTCCTGATGCAATCCTGTGATTGGACTGCAGTCACAAGACAAACAGGCTGCAGGTGACTAATTAAAGTAATATTGGCTTGCTTCACAGCTATTAAACTATTTTAGTCTATTCTTTTATGAAATAATTTAATTTGTCCATGGAAGTTGTTGTCTTCACACAAGGGCATTTTTGTATTTTCAGCATATTATAGACCACAAATAAGATGCATGTTTGAAATGGTTTTGTAGAATAGTGTGCTTACATAGAAGTGTTGTTATAAACCAGGCATACAGAGCAATGTGTTACAAAATTGTATTCATTAGAAGATTATCTAACCTAAGTCATATTAAATGTATCCTTGTCAAACAGATCACATAAAATTATTTGTAATGGTTTAAAATTCTTAAACATTCTTTGGATTTAGTCTTATCTGTGCTGTGTAAACATCTCTACATGCTGTTTGCCTATTGGTTTGAAATAATTATTTAAATTTGATGTTGAAGGTGTTTAAATAAGTCAATAAAGTGTTAGTTTTGTTAAAGTGTAAATTTTAAATTTGACCTGACATTCTAAATGGCCTGTAAACATTCATAGACTGGGTAAAACTGGTTAAAATAGGGCTTATATATTCTGTATCTGCCTTTTTTTTTAAGGAGAAAGACTTTAATAATTCTTTTTGATAAGAGGTTGCTAAGAGACATGATATTAACGCATTCCCACAACAAGGTAAATATTTGGAGTTTTTACAACTTAAAATTTTACTTAAAAAAACACAATGCTACTTCGGCCAGATAAGAGAACATGGCATGACATAACAGTGCAGTTCTTTTACTTTTCAATGCTAACTGATGGTCATTTGTATGTAAGTCACAGTGAACAGTAGAGCTCCAGACATCACATTTTGTTCTTTGAAAGCATATTGTGTGTCAGCCGGACAAGAACAATATCGGTACAGCCCAAAATATGCATTAGTGGAGGGGAATGGAGTTGGCAAATGGGCCAAGTACAACTTAAGGAAGTGAAACTGTCAAAGGCATGCACAAAGCTTAAAGAGCTTAATCACTTGAGATGTGATTCTCGTTATGAAGAGTATGCCAACGCTCAATCTTCTTGTCTTTGTTCTTTAGGCATTCATACCAGTGCTTCAAACGCTCACCTTTGGCAGTGATTCCAAGCTGGCAGCCCCCTGATCATGAAATATTAGTAGTATTAAAACATACCAATGCATTGTTTATTTTCAATAGAGGAATGAAATGAAAGTCAGTGGTAAATGGTCAATTTGAAACATAATGACAACTGTTTACACCTAGTATCAACATGTTTTCTGGTTCACAAGTAGACATTGCTAAATATATGTGCAAATGGGATCAAGATGACGTAGACCAAAACCCCAAAATGGTTCGGTTCCATCACCCTGAATTCAATGTTTTTTTTGTTTTTTTAAGTGTTTTAGGTTAAATGCTTGAAATAAGGTACACTTTTTACTTCTTCCGAATGTATTATTCTGAATTTCAAAATTCATAAGTTGTGTTAGTTTGTGAAGATAACCATGATGAACAAAATGTGCAAGAATCTTTTGTTAGTCACAAAGCTTATTTTCTCTAATAATCCAAAAGCCAATTGAAAAATCCTATTGGTAAAAAAAAAAAAAAAAAAAAAAAAAAAAATTTACACACTTTCAACTATTATTACAAATTTGTTAAAGAGCTCCCCATCTGTCAGTCACTACAATGTTTTGTCAACTGACAAATGGGGTCTCACTTGCGAGGCCCAATCACCTCTGAGTTAAAAAAAACGGCCAATGAAGTTGGCGAGTGGAATTTGCATGCCGAGCCACTCCCCCAAACAAACAGGTATATAAGATGCCGGCCCACATCCACTCATTCAGATTTTGCTTCGGAGCTGAGTGGTTACAGACAGTGGTCACTCTTTCCAGTAACAAAGCAATGATAAGAGTGTGCAATGGAGGAGATGACTCTCAGTGGTGGAGAGGGCACATTCAGTGGGTTTTGCCATTCACAAAGAGAGCAGTGCACAGTAAAGTGCAGCGAAATCCCCCTGTGCGCTTTAGCACAATTTTCCTAAAAGAGCAAGCAGGCGAGCGTCTTTTAAAGATGCCTTTCCGTCCATATGTTTCTGGATGCGGTCGTTTCCTGTCTTCATCTGATGGCCACGATCGCTGTCTCACATGCCTGGGGCGAGAGCATGCTGAGACAGGCACTACAAGGGCATGACCATGTCGACATTGCGGTCGCGACTCTCCTTCCTCGTGAAGGCTACAGTCCCCTCTGATGTTACCCAGCTTGCTGCCTCTGCTCAAAGCAGAGCCATGAGTATGGTTAACATTCTGGGAGACCTGAGGGTTACAGTGGGAGCGTTTTACCCATGCCAGTCTGCACGGACCTCCCGCTTCTCTGCAGTGCTAGCCATTGAGCTGCCAAGTGATGGTGCAGGGGACCCAGCATGTCATTTGGCACTCCAGGTGAGAATTAGATGTCGATAGTTGCATCGGAGTGTGGGATAATTGTCCTCTGCAGAGGAAGATAAGGCTGAGCTTCCCTCTTTGGCCATGGTCACTCATGCCGAGTCGGATGCACAGTTGATGGCCATGCTTGGACACAATTGGAACCCTCCACCTTGTCTTGAGCGCTCGAGGTTTAATGATTGGTTCTTTGGTGCAGTGTGCGGTTCACAGCCGCGTTCTGCCTCAGTACCTTTGTTCCCGGAAGTGCATGAGGAGGTTCTGAAGTCCGGGAAGGCACCTTTTACTGCCCGAAGCCACTTCGCAGCCTCCTCCACTCTCACTACCCTTGAAGGTGGGGCTGCCAGGAGATTCCCCAGGTGGAGCGTGCAATTGGCAAAGTGCACTTTTTTGACGCCCCCATCTCACAAGGTGGCCTCTTCGGGGAGACTGTCGAGGACTACGCCCAGCAACCACGGGCTAAAGAAGTGCATTGTCACATGCGCCCGTCCCCAAGATTGCTTCGCAGCAATCAACCGGAAGGACATGTATTTCCACATCTCGATTCTGCTTCGACACAGACCGTTTCTTTGGTTTGCCTTCGAGGGTCGGTCATACCAGTACAAGGTCCTCCCCTTTGGGCTGTCTCCCCACATCTTTGTCGCAGAGGCTGCCTTTGCCCCACTAAGGTATGTGGGCATTCGCATTCTAAATTATCTCAACAAATAATTAAGTTCACTCTCAGGATCTGTTGTGCAAACACAGGGACCTGGTGCTCAGGCACCTCAGCCATCTGGGGCTTCGGGTCAACAATAACTGCCTAGAGTTGTTCGCAGTGCTGCTCACCCTGTTCCAGTTTCGGCCAAGGCATTGTATGCTTACGTTGCATGTCACAACTAGCCCGCCATCTCCTCCTCTTGAGTTAGCAGCGGCTTAGGTCGCTCTGCACCATTTACATTCCGAGCGAGCTCAATCGTGCGGCCAACGCGCTCTCATGACAGCTCACATTCCTGGGAGAATGGAGACTCCATCCCCAGGAGGTCCAACTGATCTGGAGTCAATTCAGGAATGCACAGGTAGACCTGTTTGCCTTCCAGGAGTCCTCCCACTGCTAGCACTTTTACTCCCTGATTGAGGCCCCCCTCAGCACGGACGCATTGGCACACAGCTGCCCCAGGATCCTACACAAATACGCGTTTCCCCCAGAGAGAATGCTCGCACAGACACTGTGCAAGGTCAGGGAGGACGAGGAGCAGATATTGATGGTTGTTCCTGGACACCTAGTTCCTGGTTCCTGGTCTCTGGACCTGAGACATCCCGGCCTAGGCAGGACCTACCGCAGAGATCTTTCCATATCTAACACTGCCCCACGGGTCAGTCCATATGTGTATTTCCACATGCTCCTCCCTACGGGTAGGATGTGGCCTCCCTTTCCATTGGAATAGGTGCACTTCCCCAGCGTTAACACAATGGTAATGGATGAGGGGGAATAAAAATCCGAAGCACTCTTCCCGTGAAACAAAAAAAACAGGGACAGCAGCTACGACCGTCTCCATGGTAAGCCCCATTGGCATGGATAGCTATCACTCTCCATCACTTGGGCTTACATGGGGAGCTGGGGGAATCGGAGATGTTATGTCCCCCCTGCCACAACCCTGAACCACCCACTGAATGGCCGGGACACAGTCTTGGCTCCACAGCATAAACCTGGATGTATGCCGCCATCTTATATACCTGTATGTACGAAGGGTGTGGCTCGGCATGCAAATTCCACTCGCCAATTCCATTGGGCATTGGCAGAGGTGATTGGGGCTTCCAAGTGAGACCCCATTTGTCAGTCAACATAATGTCTCCGTTCTCTCCATCAGGGAACGAGGATTACGTCAGTAACCAAGAGGTTTTCAGGCATAGGTGTGCTTGGAGTTAATTGTTTTATTTATGATAATGCAATGAAACATGCCAAATTGTGCGGAAAAATGTTTTGGCCACGCTGTCATACAAAGAAATTATGAACACATGCAAATCAATTTATGCAAATAAATGAATATGTTGTAGTCCATGTATGCTTTTTCCTGCGAGCTTTTTTGCTTTTCTATGCCTTTTTTTGCATAGTAAAATAAACATGTAGTTGTAGATTGACTTTTTTGCTAAATCATTTTGTCAGATAAATATCTTAAACAGGTTTAGTGTTTTGATCTTCCCTCATATTTAAAATATTTAGGAAATATAAAATATTTTCATCATATTTTGATGGTTTAATCAAACTTTTAGGGTCATTTAAAACAAATATCACTTCCTAATGTTATCTCCATATCTCCAAACCTGACCAAATCAGCCAAGACAGATGTTAATACCAAGTGTAAACATAGCTTAAGAAAAAGTGAATACAATGACATATAATAATATATATGAAGAGTCCAGATGCAAAAGCCTCTAAGTGCCATCTGAAATTTTCTTCTAGAATGATCATTTTTATCAAGCTCCTATATTTAAGTTCAATAATTTCACTTAAATGACAATTAATAGGCCATTTTCATTGCCATTTAAGTGAAATTACTTAACTTAAATATACAAGCTTTATAAAAATGATCATTCTAGAAGAACATTTCAGATGGCACTTTGAGGCTTTTGCATCTGAACTCTTCATATTACAAAATAAAAGTAAATACCTATATAATCATTGGATTTGCCAATGTCGTAGTCCCATACTGAGATGTCAAGAGTCTTTTTAGCCAGCTCTGCATGCTTAATTTCATAGCTGAATTCCTGAAAAAGAACAGTTCACATGGCAAACAAGGGGAATCTTAGAAAAATGGTAAAAATATCAAAGCAGCGGGAAAATAGCAAGCATAAAGAAGAACTCTCGGAATTGCAACAGAACACTCACAAGGCTTCACATTGTTAAAATGTTGGACCAGATTATTCAAACACAACTACAGGAAAGAGATTACAAATGGAAATTATTGTCAGCATTGCAGTTGTTTTGCAGGCTTATTTGCTCAATTAGGGTCATAAACTTAAACATAAACTAATGTTTACCTAAAATTACCAGTAGATTGAAAATATTTAATCATGATTAATCGCACAATGTTTTAGACTTAAATCACAGTTTTCACACATGCAGAAATTCAACTATACATACTTAATTTCCTATAAAAATGCAATATGTAATTAACATTTTGCACATAATTATAGACAAGCATTAAAATACCCCAAGTTTAAAATAAAATCAAGGGGAAAAAAATTCCTAAGTCAGGGATTCCCCCAAAAAAATTGTCAGAGTTGATTTTATGCTCTTTGCCATAAAATATTAACTTTAAGTACCCCTGATTTTAAGTTAATATTTCAATAATTAAGTTAATATTAATCCTCTCTTTAATAGGATCACTATGTTTAACTTGAACATTTATAATTACTAGTTCAGTCAGTAGATTAAAATATTTAATCAATTATTTACACGATTTTTCAAAGTGAATCACAATTAATCACAGATTTTGTTATGAAGTGCAGAAATGTGTCTATATATACTTAAAAAAAAAACATCTAGGGTTACTTGACTGTAACCCTGTTCCCTGACAAAGCGGGAACGAGATGCTGCGCTGATTTAAGTGCTATGGGAAAATATCTTTGTTTGACCGGTTGTGAACACATGTGGCAAACACACCTAGAATTTGCCTTAAATAACCTTTGATGATGACGTATATCAGAATGCACACGTCAGAGGCTATAAATAGGTGCGCTTTCAGGTCACTTTGTCTGAAGAACATCCTGAACACACCCTCAGTGTGGCAGTGCATCTCGTTTCCACTTTTTCAGGGAGCAGGTTTAGTAACCTGAGACATTCCCTTTCAAAAGCTACTCTAAATGCTGCACCGATTTAAGCGTTATGGGAACGAGAATACTAATCCCGCCACACTGGAAGTGTCTGGACCCCTCAAGGTGGTGTAGTGTATGCACACAAACAAGAGAAAGGCCTCAGACATGACTTTGTGATGTTGACTCAAGGACGTGTGAGTCCGGAGTAACATGAACATCCAAACTATAGAATCTAATAAATGTGTGCGGAGAGGACCAGCCTGGCGTATCACATACTTGCTGCAAGTCTCTCAAGCCTCTTGCTAAAGCCCTGGAGGAAGCATCACCCCTGGTAAAATGAGCCGTAACGCCCAGAGGCAAAGCTTGACCATGCGCCTCATAGGCTAGGATGATGGGATCCCTAACCCAATGGTTACGGCTACTCTAGCACTGAAACAATCTGGCAGTGGACTGGGTCTGCATGAGGGGTCTGCATGAGAGAATACATACATTCTTCTAGTGGAGGGAGCCCTGGCACTCACAATTGTCTCTATTACATCCGCTGGAAGTCCTCCTTATCCAAAATTCCTTCTCCTTGATGCCAGTGAGGTTGATCCACAGATGTCTTTCCATGGCGACCATTGCACCCATGGAACGGCCGATGGTACGGGCCATTTGCTTGGTTGTGCGCTGAGACAGGTCTGTGGCTGGGTGCAGCTCAGTGAACACATCCTCACTAACGTTTCTCCCGCTCATGCTCAGTTCTTTGAGCAGGTCAGCCTGGTACGCCTGCAACACTGCCATGGTGTTCAGGGCAGCACCTGCCTGACCTGCTGCCTGGAAAGCTTTCCACACCAACGTGGATGTAACTCTGCATGGTCTGGAGGGAAGTGCAGGCTTTTTAAGTGATGATGCGCTGCCAGAGGAGAGATATCCCGAGAGCTTCTCTCCAAACTGGGGCATCATCGTATAACCCCGTGCCTTCACACCAACTATAGTCGAATAAACCGATGTCAGGGGCACAAAGACACAGAAAGAACATGGTTTACTCCATGACTTTGATAGTTCGTCATGGAGATCTTGAAGGGGAGGGACCATCTCTCTGGTGCCTCCCCTTGGCCACCCGACAGAAATCTGTTGTCTAACTTCGATTGTCTGGGGGTCATTTGTTCCTGTGGCCAATCTAACTGAAGACTGTCCACAGCGCAAGTGACTAGCTCGAGTAGCTCATCGTATGATCTGTCATCACGAGAGGAGCATTCAGAGGCAGCGCACTTGAAATCCATTTCCCCAAGAGAACAAACATCCTCAGCCCGGTCTGCTCAAGGACCTCACGATCTGGTTAAAGAGCAAGAGAAAGGGGAGGACCCGTCTCCTGCTCTTCAGCCAGATCGACACACGAGCCCCATGATCTTCTCATCAAGGACGCGCAGGCTCGCTCTACCTCCCTAAAGAAGGCAAGTCTGGAGCGGAGCACTTTGATGGGGAATGACAGTTCGCAGTCCTGACACTCTGATATAGCGTGCTTCTCCCCAAGACAATCAATACAAAAGATCATCCTCCGATATGGGCTGTGAGCAGGGTGGCACACATCTCTTTGTGGATTCTCGCAACATGATTCTCTTTTTTTTTCCAACTCTTTTCTTTCCGTTGCAGAGAAAGAGAATGAGAGTGAGAAAGACTTTATTCCTGCCCGACAAAACTAACTCCTAGCAAAAGGGATAGTTTAAGAAGTAACACACGGCACACAATGCAGTTCTGAAGACAAAGGAACCTGAAAGCGCACCTGTCTCACTTCTATTTGTAGCCTCTGACGTGCGCATTCCGATGACGTCATCAGAGGTTATTTAAGCCAAATTCTTGGCATGTTTCCCACAAGTGTTTACCACCGGTCAAACAAAGATGTTTTCCCAAAGCGTTTAAATCAGCACAGCATTGAGAGTAGCTTTTGAAAGGGAACAAAACAATATGTAATTAACATTTTGCACACATAGCCTTTCATTTAAAGATAGAAAAGCATTAAAATAGCCAAAATTAGAAAAATAATAAATAAATAATAAATTGTTCTTCTCCTGTTTTTGAGTATTTTGAGTTTTGTTTAATAAACATATTGACACACTGCTGCAAACAGATCCTTTCCCTCACGTTTGTACAACCGTTTGTGACACCCTGAGATTTTATGTTAATATTTCAATAATTAAGTTAATATTGATCCTGCCTTTATTTAATGAACGAGCAATTTTCCAATGTTAAACAAGAACATATAATTACTAGTGCTGTCAGTAGATTAAAATATTTAATCAATCGGTTGATCGCACTTGATCACATATTTTTAAAGTGCTAAAATTTGACAGTGTATATACATTTTTATGTTTTTCCTGTCAGATTGCATTTAGTTCATTCTGAAGGAAAGAAAACAAAATAATATAATTAGCATTTTCCAAACAAAGCCTTCCACATAAAGATAGAAAAGCATTAAAATAGCCCAAATAACATTTCCCTAAGTCAGAGATTCCCAATTTTAAAGAACGTCTTTAACATAAAATATTTAATTTAAGCATCCCTGATTTTAAGTTAATATTTCAATAATTTAACAACAAATTTTCATGTTCACAGTTCTCTGATGTCGGTTAATGTCACATGACGGTAAATACAATTTTTATTTTTTTATTATGTAAGTGTTTTATTTTTATTGTTTTTATTTTGAAATTGTTGAATTTATTGAACATATGGAATTTTAACAAAAGAACGCACAGTATATCAGACAACGCAATCCAGAGATTTAATCAAATCCACAAATGCATTTGAATACCCAAATAAGCCACAGATGAATTATCACAATTAGAAAATCTTGGCATATGTCATAATCTCATAATAAGATGTATTAAGCAAGGTACAGTGAACAGGCTCCTGCTCCTGAACTTAAAGGGTTAGTTCACCCCCAGAAATGAAAATTCTGTCAGTAATTACTCACCCTCGTAGTGTAACAGCGCAGCGCTACATCAGAACGTAGGCTCAAGTCAGAGGCCCACACAGAAGAAAATGAATAGTTGAATAAAGTCGTTATTTTGGGGGGGGGTTTGCGCACAAAAAGTATTCTCGTCACTTGATAAACTTATGGTCGAGCCACTGTAGTCACTTGTCTTTACTAACTTTCTGGGCCGGCAAGTTTCAATAACATAGAAGCCTATGGAGGAGTGAGACAGCTCTCAGATTTCATCAGACAAATTTTAATTTGTGTTCCAAAGATGAACAAAAGTCTTACGGGGTTGGGACAACATGAGGGTGAGTAATTACTGACAGAATTTAAATTTTTGGGTGAACTTACCATTTAAATAATTAGAAGTTGGGTATGAATAACCTGGTCAAACTTTTGTATTTCTGTCTGCATTTCTCTGGATCACTGTACTCTGATCCAGGGTATAGACACCTAGAAATAAACAACTATTTGATTAATTAATAAAGAAACATGTGCATAAATGCATTACAAGTGGACAACATACCTCATTAAACTCTGGGTTGAGTGTCTTCTTCTTGATCTGCGTCTTGTTCTTCGCTTTCTTCCCCATATCAGGTTTCAGACATCTATTCATAGAAATATGCACATAATTCAAAAGGTATTGATTTAATTTTTACAACAGATTTAATATGAATGATAAATTTTAATGTTGTTTAATGCCTTAACTTATATAAGTGTTTCCTAAGCATATAATAAATACTGTATCATGTATATAAACATTGAGCAGAGAAAGACTTACATTTTGACAAAGGGATCAGAGTAGCCATTTGCATCCATTGCTGCTAAGTGAACACAGCGTACAACACCTACAATGAGACGACTCAGCTGGGTGTTGTACATTAGGGAAATCAGGATACGTCCTCTCTCTTCCATCTCAGCGCCATCCTTCCCAGTCTACACAGGTACAAAAATAGAAGCGTGGATGATAATGATAGCACAGGAGTGTTCATTGTAAATGTAGTTATTGTAGAAACACCTCATGCTACAAATAGCATGGATGTTAATTCATTCTGCTACTGCTGGTATTTGTAGTTGACATACAAATACACAGGATGCACAAAATAATGGAATCAGTAAATGAAAATCAGTGTAAAAAGACTAGGGTTGGGCTTCTGTGTCATCTGGTCAAATCTGCAAACCTCTCTTAATGATACCCCTGAGAAAAAGAACTGCACTTAATTGTAGTGAATGTGTACTTGTAGTGTACATTTCAAAAGCATGTTTTTAAAAAGCTTTACTTACAGATGATATAATATTAATGAATTAAAAGGCCACTTCTAAGAGTACATTTTCCAACGTCAAATTAAAAGTTTTCCAGTAAAGTTCATTTAATTTTTTTTAAAGCATATGTAACGTACTTGATTATAATTTCAACTCTAGAATACTATATGATATTACATTTAAAGTTAATATATTTTAAATATAATAAACAACAAATTAATAATTACAAATGTATGAATTACAAATATGACATGTTTCAATAGAAATGACATTAAGGTGTATTTTAGTTTACCGTACATGCTTGTCAGTATAATCAGCAGTAACTTTAACCATATTTCAAAGATAATACTGCTAATTATGTAATTACATATAAAGATGTACTGAAGTCCTACTTAATTGGGTCAAAAAAGCACTCTAAATTTCAGTGAATTGCATTTAATATAATTTTAAACTATAATATATTTTGATTTAATTGCAACTAACGTGCAATTGAGTGTCCAAAAACATAACATTCAGTTGCACTCAAGTATATTGTTTTAAAGTATATTATTTGTGTGATAAGTTCCTCTTTTAAAAGTATGTCTAAAGTGTAGCCTGTATAATAATAGTATAACTGAATGTGACCTTAAAGGTATAGCGGAGGATTTTTTACTTCCGGGTGGATCACCTATACTATTGGTCCTCCTAATTGTCAATCATTCTGGTGAATCAATCAAACTCATTCAAAAAGTGGAGAGGGCGGGTCTTATCTAAAATTCGGAAAGATCCTCCGCTATACCTTTAACCCTCCGGGTGCTCCTCATTTGGCTGTAGCTCTTGTTATCGTCCCGGTCAGAAGTGACCGGACACCTAAAACTTAAACCTCCTCCACCCCAGTAAAACCAATGCAATTTATTTTTGTTCAATAATATTTTTTATTTAGTTTTTAATATAATTAATATTTATGCAATATTTATGGTTAATTTTTGCCATTTGCCATTTTCTCTAATTTTTTTAAATATTTTTTAAATTAATGCAGTATTTCAGATTAATATAGAGACTAGACCTTTTAAATCCAATTTTTGAAGTCAAATTAGCGCCATCTGTTAATAGAAAATAAAATAAAACATGTCGTTCCATGGTGTTACCACTAGATGCCTGTATAGCTCTCTGGTTGTTTTTGGACAAAATTACTTACTTTTAAGATGTGGATTTGAATGTATTTTTTTTTAAATTCTCAAATAATACTTTTTGTCAAGGTTTATAAAAAAATGTAATAAAAATTTGATGTGAAGTGTACACGTTTTTGCATTATTAGTACAGTCAAAACTGAATACAGAGAAATTCAGTTACAGGTAACATTACAATTCAATAAAAAAAATAAAAAAATAAACAGTAATGCTTTATCACAGCTTATTATTATTTATATTATTATTAATAATAATAATAATATTAATTATTATTATTATTATTATTAATTATATATATATATATATATATATAATTATTCTATGAATATATGTATATATAATTATGTAAATATATATATATATATACAGTATATATATATATATATATATATATATATATATATTTTTTTTTTTTTATTATAATCATTAATTATGTTATGTTTTTAACTATTGATGTTTTAGAGTTTCACCCCTCCATTGCTGAGCACTTTGCTTTCTGCATCGTGGCCAATTTGTAGAGAATTTTTTGTGTTTTTGTCAATTTCCCATTCATTTCCTATGGTCGGTCATTTTTGACCGAAGAGCACAAAAGGGACTATTTTTTTTACGACCACTTAGCCTGCTCGAATCATTCCCCCACTTTTTTTGTGTGTTCACATTCCTAATGCCATAAAATTCTGATTAAGCTGCGATTTTTACAAATTCTAAACAGAAAACTTTCCGGTCAGAAGTGACCGAAGAGAACCTGAGGGTTCTTAATGTAAATACATTGTTAGGTGTTTTCAATTTAATATACCTCTATAAATATGAGTATAAATATTTACCTCATCCTCATAGAGGGCGATTCCTCGTGCACCACCTGCAGTTGATGTTCTTTTTGTCTATGCAAAGAGAGGCAAAAAAAATTAATTGCGTATTTAAAAGTAATATATATTCAGCTAATGGTTGTCAGTAATAAATATGTCTGTTACGGGTATATGAGTATGAAGTATGAAGCACTCACTTGGACAACCCTCTCTAGACACACATTAAAGTTTTTCTTCTGATTGAACTTGAGTTTTTTCAGTGCAACTCTGGTTTCTCCGATAAACTCATTGTGGCCAAACTTGTCTTCATCACAGACAGATATTCTGCATAGACATAAGTAAAATCCCTTAAATAGTTAAACATGTATCCATGATTACTGAATGTCCAATACATAAAAATAAAAATAAAACATCACTTTCAAAACACAAGAACAAAATACTTTTATAGTCTATGATTAGCTAATAAACTGGCAGTGTTGTTATGGTTAACTAAAACTAAAACTATTAAAAATAGTTTTTAGCCATTTAAATAAAGTTGCAATAAAATAAAATATAAGATGAAAAACTTAAACAACAAATTTGTAATGTTGCAGTGGCAACTGGTGAAGAACTAAAATTACTAAAAAGAAAATTGAAATCAAAATAAATTAAAGCTAGATTGAAATATTAAAAAAATACAAAAGCAAAAAAACAAATAATAAATAAATAAAAGCGAATTCAAAATATCTATAACTGGTATACATATTTAGTAATGATATTTGATGTTGTCTTAGAGTAAAAAAAAAAAGAAAAAACTGTTACAACATCAAATTAATTTACTATATGACCAAGGGATGTGCATTGCATTTAAGTTTCACATTTGATCAGTTCTTGCTTTCCCTGGGAATCAAACCCATGACCTTGGTGTTGCTAGCACTATGCTCTACTATTTGAGCTAAATCTTTCCACATCTTCCACGCAATTAGAAAATATGTCAATTTATTTTGAATGTGGCCAACATGGCAGAACTATGGCAACTGTACAAGAGCACTGTGTGTGACTGTAACAAAGTAGACTTCCACCTGAGGGTCTTGCGCTGCATATCGTCATCTGTCAGCCCGTGGTACACCAGCGTCTCATTCCAGTTTGGGTTGCGAGTGTTGCGTAGGGTCTTGGTACGTAATTTAGTTGACTGCATTGACAACAAAGATGCTCTGTTTAACCATCATTGCTTGACCAGTATTAAGTATAACTTGCATAATTGAGGCCTTTCTCATGAAGCTAGCGGTTCTGAGTTGACAAAACCGAACGGGATCAGTGATCTCAAAACGCCACTGTACATGCAATAAAGTTACCCCGTAGAGTGTGCACATGAATGTAGTGTTAACAGCGAACAGTCAATCATGTGAAACATGAAGAGTCCTTTCTCTGCTGAAGATAAAGAGATTTATGCTAGTACCAATGGAAGTGAGGTTATTTAGTTTATAATTAGTATAACGTGCAGTACATCGAGTTTAAGAGAAAACATAAGCCCAGTCATTTGAAATGCTTAAAAAAACTCTTTGTAGATTAATTCCATAGCCATGACCAAAAGTATTGGCAGTGACAAAAATGTTTCGCAATGTTTGCAGCTTCAGTATTTGTAGATTGTTATTTGGTATACTTGAAAACAATAATAAGCATTTCATAAGTTTTAATGGCTTTTTTGTTAAAAACATTCAATATTTGCAAAGAGTCAAAAGAGTGCTGACCCCTTCTTCTACATAACCTCTTCAATTTGCTCTGGCATGCTGGATATCAGCTTCTGGGCCAAATCCTGACTGATGCCGATCCATTCTTTCCTTAGTGCTCAGAGTTGATCACAATTTGTGGACTTCTGCTTGTCCACATGCCTTTTGAGGATTGACCACAGGTTCTCTATGAGGTCATGATTGGGGGAATTGCCTGGCCACAGATCCAAGATTTCAATGTAATGATCTCTAAGCCACTTCATTATCACACTTTCCTTGCTCCATCATGTTGGAAAATGCAGGGATCATCACCAAATTGCTCCTGGATCAATGGGAGAAGTTGCACTTGTAGGACGCTTTGATACCATTCTTTATTCCTTTCAGAGTTTTGGGGAAGAATTGTGAGAGCCCACCCCCTTGGATAAAAAGCAACCCCACACATGGGTGGTCTCAGGATGCTTCACTGTTGGCATGACACGTAGGGTTCACCTTTACTTCTCTGGACAATTGATTTTGAAGATGTACCAAACAGTTAGAAGGTAGCTTCATCAGAGAAAAGAACTTGCACCAGTCTTCTGTTGTCCAGTCCTTGTACTCCCTGCAGGATTTCAGTCCATCCTTGATGTTTTTCCTGAAGAAAAGTGACTTCTTTGCTGCCCTTCTTGAAACCCAGCCATTGTCCAAAAGTCTTAGCCTCACTGTGCATGCAGAAGCACTCGAAACCATCTGCTGCCAGCACTGAACAAGCTCTGCACTAGTAGTGACAATACTGAAGCTGAATCCTAATGAGGGGACAGTCCTGATCCTTGCTGGACACTCTGGGACATCCTGAAGCCTTCTTCACTGCAATTGAAATTCTCTCACTGAAGTTCTTAATGATCCTGTAAATTGTTCTTTTACAGGTGCAATATTCTTTGCAGCAATTTCCTTGCATGTGAGGCCATTTTGATGCAAAGCAATGATAGCTGACTGTCTTTCTTAGGAGGTAACCATTGCTAACAGAAGAACATAACTGGAAGCACTTCATTCTTCCTTTTATAGCAATCAGTCTGCTCTTATAATTCAATTAGAATTATCGAGTGATTTCACCTGACTAGCACTTGTTCACACTTTCCTATATGCTGATATGATTAGTAAAATTATGTTAGCTGGTCGTTTTGTGTCAGGGCCAAAAAACAGTGAAATTTGGGTTGTGTTGGCCAATTAAGCTTTTTGCAATTATTTCAAATGAATCTCATCACTCTGCACATTAATCTAGAAACAATGTGAATCAGCACCACAACAACTGAAGCCGCAAACTTTGCAAAACAAAATTTATATCACCGCCAATAATTTAGATGGACAATAAAAGCCATAAAGCCTGATTTAGGTTACACTTTATTTCAATAGTCCACTTATGACATTGTCACAGAACAGAAGATTGCAAACACAGGCAAAATATGAACAGAGTTTATTGAATGACACAAAGGAGGTGAGTCTCTGGATTTCAGATCATGATGGTGATACTGGTACATAAATGATAAGTCTTATCTTTTGCAGGTAGTGAAGAGAATTGGCTGGACGACTGAAAACTGGCAGACAATGACACACAGAGGACAAATGATGGGACAGTTTGATGCACAGGAAGGTATTCAGATAGAAGTTCTGTGTTGAACTAGGAGACCAGACGCTGCTGAGTGTGTGAAGCAGGCTTATATGGAGTGGAGCTGATGGGGGTGAATGATGGCAGGTGTGGATGATGTGAAGTGTGTGCAGGTGTGAGCCAGAAGGGGTTACGGGAAATGTAGTGTGAAGTGACTGGTCTGGTGACTGAGATTGTGACAATTATACGAACTATAGGAATTTTGCAACCACATGTCAACTAACTCATTAATTTGCAACTACATGTCAAATAACTCTCATTAGAGTATTAGTAGACTGTTAGATTAGGGTTAGGGTTAGTAGAAGTTAACATGTATAGTACTTTTATAGTCAGTAGAATGTCTGTTGAGCATCAAAATAAATCTTTAGCAGATATATTACGCAGACAGTCTACTAATACTCTAAAGACTTGTAGTTGATATGTGGTTGTAATTGCAAAGATAGGTCTACTTATAGTTAATAGAATGTCAAAAGTGGACTTGGAATAATGTGTCACCCTTATTTGTATTATTCTTTATATTTATATTAATTTAAATATTAAGTTTAATATTATTGTTCAAATATAATTGCTCATGGTTAACTTGAAAATGAACACAATAATAGACCAGCAGTAATAATAAAAAATTACCAAAAAACGACTGGTCCAACTACAATCAAACTTAACCAGGTAGCTTCTTAAACCTGCTTGGTGAGACTGGCCTCAAAAGTATTGGAATGTTTTAAATATAAATAATGAACACCAGACAAATTCTGTAACTTTAGTAATATAAGTACTCTTCTATTACTTTAATAAACAATACAGACATGGTTCAAAATTATTAATATTTGAGAATACCAATTGCAAAGGTAAAGGGCTACAAGCAGCACATTAAAAAGCCCAACATCTCACCTTACTTGCACCTGGCAGTAGATGAAGCTTAATATATGGATCTGCCAGTCCATTTGAATCCATTGGCTTTAAACCCTACAAAAAAATCAAACACAGTGCAATATTACTGATCAAGATTGTCATTCTGGTCTATGAAGTTTAGACTCGTAAATACATAAGCAAACAATGAAAAGCCCCAGTACAAGACTATATATCAGCACGATACTGCTCAGGCAATCAGATTCAAGGTCCGGAATTACTGCTGCATGATGATAACATAATCACAATAATATTACAACATAATTAACCCACATGAATTTTATAGTTCTTTTTGTTTGTGTGCAATAATTTGACTTTTAATATTAATATGTGAAAATACTGAAGATACCTTTGCTTTAATAATGTTGCAATGGAGGCTGCTGTTCCCTTGGTCATATAGTAAAGTGAACTCCAGTGCTCCCAGAGTTGCTGAAACAAACAAAATATATTGCATTAGACATATGCATTTCATTAGGTTTGAATGCATGAGGAAAATCTCACAGGTCAACATTCAAGTGCATGCCATAAATAATTGTGTTGCCTTTTTCCTGTTGCATTTCATTTGTTTGAAATGCGCGCGCACACGCACACACACACACACGCGCGCGCGCGTTTGTTTCACCATATTAGTAAGGATATTGCATAGACCCCCCATGATTTTATATCAGGTTAATGATATGAGGTAATCTCCAAGCCCATCACATACCCCAAAACCTACACCAATCACAGAAACATGTGCACAACACTAGATTTAAATAAAACATGTTTTGGCTGATTTGTGAGCATTTTTAACTAGTGAGGATCAGTAACATGTCCTCACTAGTCGGTTGTCATAATATTATACATGTGAGGACATTTGGCCCTCACAAGTATATCCAAACCTACACACACACACACACACACACACACACACACACACACACACACACACATCTGGTTTGCTATCTTTGTGGGGACCCTCCATAGACGTAATGGTTTTTATACTGTACAAACTGTATATTCTATCCCCTTACACTAACCCTTACACTAACCCTACCCCTAAACCTACCCATCACACAAAACTTTCTGCACTTTTACATGTCTCCATAACCTGAATACACACAGACTCACAGGGACTCGTGTCACCATGTCTCCATAAGGAAACAAGCTTATAAATCATACAGAATGAGATTTTTTGAACATGTAAAAGTGCAGAAAGTTTTGTGTGATGGGTAGGTTTAGGGGTAGGGTTAGTGTAAGGGGATAGAATATACAGTTTGTACAGTATAAAAACCATTACGTCTATGGAGGGTCCCCACAAAGATAGCAAACCAGATGTGTGTGTGTGTGTGTGTGTGTGTGTGTGTGTGTGTGTGTGTGTGTGTGTGTGTGTGTGTGTGTGTGTGTGTGTGTGTGTGTGTGTGTGTGTGTGTGTGTGTGTGTGTGTGTGTGTGTGTGTAATCAGGTTGAAGTCCCCACAATGAACACACACATGCACATAATATTTAAATTTTAATGCAACAGCGACATCTAATGGTGTAAAGACAAGCTGTTTTGGCAAATCCAACAGATCCAACAGAAGTCTTGGTAAAAATCATTTCAAGCACATAAAAGTGCAGCAACATTTTCTCAATTGACTTCCACTGAATTTTATACCAACGACACAACTTCAAATTAAAGTTAGACATAGATCGACACATTCTGCATTAGTTATAAACTCTGCTTAATTATTTTTGGTGCTACACACACTTAGTGATTAATGTGAGGATATAATAAATCCAACAGGTGATCAGAATCCCACAAAGGCCTCTTTCCACCAAAAATGAGAAAATGGACAGCAACAGTCTCACAATGATTTGATGTATCATAATTTAAAAATATGTTTCTTCCAGACAGAGACCCGGAAGAACAAGAATTCAGTGAAAATCTGCTTACTTGCTTCATCTGAGTCATAGCTGTTGGCCTCTTCCTCGTCGTCCATTGAGGGAGCCGCCTGATGCTGGCCGGGTCGAGGGATGACAGCAGACTTTTGCTCCTCCCTCTCTGCAGGATGAGCTCTTTCCTGAACATTAGATGCATTGCTAATGGTTTGGTAGGCTCCTTTCTCTGCCTCCTGAGCAACTGGTAGGGATAAAATTCTCTTTAGATTCTTTCAAGCATATTAATAAATACTCCTTGAGTAGGTGTTTAAAGACTATTTGTTGTTTAACATGTTGCTACCCTTGTGAAAAAGACGTGCGTTTAAATGTATTGAATGTGCATTGTATTGTACTTCAAATCCCAAAAGTATTTTATTTTTTGTAATGAAAATGTAATGAAATAAAAGGCCATTTAATTAACTTAAAGAGAGAACACTTTCATGACTGTTTCTTAACACACTTAAGTATGTCCTTGATTATGATTGTTTGAGCCGCATTCGAAGGCGTTGTAAATTTCTCTACAAACATACACCTGTGACCGACCGCATTACATCAGTATTACTGTGCCACTGCATCTGTGTGTTGCTTGGCAACCATTCCGCATCAGAACTACATTGCTTGGCGGAAGAATGATATTTTTTATCAATAGCATTACATTTTTGTGTCTGTGTATTTATTTTATGAAACCTTGTCAGGTAAGCATATTCAAATCATATTGAAGCCATGATTTGCAGTGAATTTAGAACAGCTAAGGGGGTTAAAGTCAATGTTTGTTCTTACCTGGCTGGAATGTGCTGGATGAGTTTGGTCTGGCAGCATGGACATTCACAGTCTTTTTCATCATCACTGGAGTATTCTGGGGGCTTGCAGCCTCTCCATCTGCTTCTGAGTAACTCTGACTTTTAAGATAAGCAGGTTTTGGAGCCACGGGTGGTTTTGGGGTGATTGGTGGATCCGTTGTTGGTTCTGGAGCATATACAACAAACATACACATTCAGCAGTATACATTTGAGAAGCACTGATATAGCTGCATTTATTTCACACAGTAACATTTCAAAGTCAAGTCACATTTCAGGGCTCTACATTGCGACCATTTCAGTCGCATTTGAGACTGAAAATTACTGTGTGCGACTGTGAAAAAAACATTTAGGTGCACCGATGCAAGTGACCTGATTGAACCTCATGAATACAATACAATTGGCTGGTTTTCATGACTTCAACATGAAAAGTCAACAGAGCAAGCATGGAAAAAGTTCAGAGATTGTTTTTTGTAATTATGTTTGTGAAACAGGTTAACATGAGCTGCTGTTGTCGGTAAATTAACTGAAAATATTACATTTGGATTATCAGACACGGGATCGGAAATGAACGAGGACTAATAAATATATATAGTTAAGCAACATCACATGAGCAAGACTGCTATTTTTCCAAATATCAGAACAATTGTTTTATACAACAACATTTATATAGCAAACACAAGTTAAGTGATTTACATTTTGTAGACATTTCAATCTTTTTTGCTTTATTTCGCCAATGAAAATACACTATACGGACAAAAGTATTGGGACACACCTTCTAATTCTTGAATTCAGGTTTTTCAATCAGACCCATTGCCACAGGTGTATAAAATCAAGCACCTGGCCATGCAGTCTGCATTTACAAACATTAGTGAAAAAAAAGTTTGTTCTGAAGAGCTCAGTGGATTCAAGTGTGGTACTGTGATAGGATGCCACCTTAGCAATAAGTCAATTTATGAAATTTCATCCCTGCTAGATATTCATTGGTCAACTGTAAGTGGTATTTTTGGAAAGTGAAGGCATTTAGGAACAGCAGCAACTCAGCCAAGAAGTGAAAAGACCAAAAGTAGTGATGCTGAAATGAAGCTTTGTGAAGCACCGGGGCTTTCCCCCTCGACTGTATCATAAAATGGTTCATTACTCGAAGCTTTTCAACACGTTGCACACTAACGACATCTTGTGGTCAAAAGGTGGAAAAGCTGCCTTTCTGTCCCAGAAGACCCATCCAACTAGCCTGGCAAGCCAGACCTACATCAAGATGTTAGGTCTGGCAACTCACCATAGACACGGCTCAATCCGAGGGGCGGGATAAACGGCTGTCTTTCAAATTCCCTCTGCACGCAATAGGACAGCGCTACAACCAACCAGAGCGTTTTTCTAATATTCTTATGAATCTGCTTTGATCAACAAATGCAGCCTTATTCACATAAACTTTAGCCTCAGTCCTAATCGTATGAGTTAATAGGCAAGGCTCATGTAGGCACATATAATCAAAATAAAAGAAAATTAATTTGGGATGGTTAAGTGCTTGTAAACTGGGGAGCTGACATTTTATTTTGTGGGTAATTTAAGAAATTAAAGATTTTTATTAAGGAACAGGACTTGTTCAACTGTGTGAGGACTAAGTCTATTTCTTTGTTTATTTACTACTACCGAAGAGCATGACACTCGAAACCTGCTCAAGGTGTTCGCGCTATTTTTGAATCCGAATACGAAGCAGTCACATGACTGTGTGTGGAAACGAAGCTTCGGACGTCACAGATCACGTGGTTATGGCAAAACGAATCAAGCTCTGATACACTGCTTCACTGTGAGATGTTTCGTTTTTTTTTATACAAGCTACGAAGCCTCTGTGCCGAACGTCACATCACTAACCAAAAGTTAGCGAGCAGGGTCAACGAATGCTGCAGCACATGGTGTGTAAAAGTTGCCAACTCTCTGCTGATTCCATATCTTTTTTGCACTCTGATGGGCGAGTCTGGGTTTGGAGGATGCCAGGAGAATGTTTCCTACCTGACTGCATTGTGCTAACTGTAGTGTTTGGTGGTGGAGGGATAATGGTGCAGCACTGTTTTTCAGGGGTTGGGCTAGGTCCCTTACTTCCAGTGAAAGGAAAGCATTGGCATACCAAGACATTTTGGACAACACTATGCTTCCAAATTTGTGTCCAAGACTGTGTCCCAGTGCACAAGGCAAGGTCCATAAAGATATGGTTAGATGAGTTAGGTGTGGAAGAAATTGACTGCACAGACCAATGGAAGGAACTGGAATGGAGATTGCCAGGCTTCCTCATCCAACATCAGTTCCTGACCTCACAAATGCTCTACTGGATGAATGGGCAAAAATTCCCACAGAAACGCTCCCAAATCTTGTGGAAAGCCAAGAAGAGTGGAAGCTATAGCTGCAAAGGGGGGACCAACTCCAAATTAATGTCTATGTATTTAGAATGCAGTGTCATTACTGTCCCTTTTCAAGGTCAAGGTACTGTTTATTGTCTCCCGTAGGAGAAATTTGTCTTGGAAGAAAGAACTGCTGCAACATCAACCCACCAAAAACATACATCATTCAAACATTAATATCCATTCCACATAAAACACCCTTCCCTAAAAAAATAAATAATAATAATAATACCAAAAATCATGCAACTCCTATCTTTATATTACCTCTAATCCGCCAACAATACATGCAGTTGTATCACTGGAGTTGCTTATTAATCAATTTTGTCGACAATGGAACAAACAAATGTTTGTAGCGATTATGCTTGCATAACGGGACCCTGTATCTCCTACCTGAGTTCATCAACACATACTCTGGATACAACACATGTGAAGGGTCCAATAAAATCTTATTGTCCTGCTGTATCATAGACATCTCAAAAATATCTTGTAACGTGTTGAGTGTCTGTATTTCCTAAATGTTTTGGTGTAATGGTCAGGTGTCCCAATACTTTTGTCCATACAGTGTAGTTCTAAACAAAGTCTCTGTTGCGCATCTCCGAGCAACAGCTGTGTTTTATTACTGAATGAATCAGCATTTTTGAACGAATTGAGTGACCCTCATAAACACAGTCACTTGTTTCACTCCTGAATGAATCAGTTGTTTTAATGAATCAACTGAATCAATGACTCACTCATTGAGATAGTGACTTGCCGCCTGGCGATTTTAGTTTCATATTTAAAAGTATTTATTCATATTTCATATTTAAAATTTTCATTGTTCACATAATTTCATATTTCTATATCCAAAATATTGAAATTAAAATATTAACCTTATAACATTAGTTATGCAATTATAACAGCAGTGCAAATTTATTCATATCACCTCTCAGCTGCATTAAAAGTCTGTGTAAATAAATCTAAAGGCCACTGCAAAGATGGATTTTGTTGATACAGAAATCTCAGCTTGTCCACCTCACCTGTGACCGGTGCTTGAGATTTCTTAGTAACTGGAGGTGTTGCAGGGGTCTGCCGAGGACTGGGATCTTTAGGTCTGGAAACGGGCATAGGTGAGGGTAAGAACTGCTTGGGGAGACCTTTGAAGAACCAGGCTCCAGATCGTTTCCATACCTTTAATGGAAAAATATGCAAGCAACATTTACAGACAGTTTGTACTTTAGATTAATTCCTTATGATATTGTTATTTCCCTCACCTCTCTTTGTTCACCACAGATCTTGCAGAGCCATACAGACCGTGGCCGAGTGTTAGTCTGCACACCACACTTGGTGCACATGTTCTGATGGGAATAATAGGACATAGTTTCAGAAAAACTAGAAAACTTCAGAAAGACTAGAAGTAGCATACAGTTCATTAAAGACAGCATGTCATCAGAGAAGAGAAGAGAAGAGAAGAGAAGAGAAGAGAAGAGAAGAGAAGAGAAGAGAAGAGAAGAGAAGAGAAGAGAAGAGAAGTTATTTTAATTAAAGAGGGATGGATAATTAAAAATAAATACTGCAATATTCTATTTAAAAAAATGTCAAATTTGATTTAATTGGTGACTTTAACAAAAATGTATTGCTGTACTTGCTGTAAGTTATTTAGGATTTTGCATGTATAAAAACAGTATATATACAATCCCATTAGAATTCATATAATTTAAATAATCATTATTTTGATTAGTTTCTCACCTTTTTACAGTCCTCACAGACCACTGATCTATCACCTCCTGCACCCAGCTGCTCGCCACATAAAAGACAGCGTGACACTCCATCCCCACAAACTGCTTTTTTCATGGTGTCCAGACGATTCACCAGACGTCTATCATAAATAACAGTATTTACATGTCAACTGCATACATGTATTGGTCAGTATGTTAACATATAAATATAACATACTGTATCTGTACTGTAACATTCTGTATCTATCATTTTGAGTATGTACAATAATCAAACCTTTATTTAAAGCTATATATATGCCACACTCATTGGTACTGTCTGCCTCCCTTTGTCTTCTCTATACTTAATAAGTAATACTTCATATACTGTTTATTAAGTTTAGATGTTTTGTGAATGAAAGACCAACAGAATAAACTGCTAAGACATTTTCACAGCCTGTTTTGACGCCAATATTAGTGGAGGGTGCAGCATGTAATCTCACATCATATATTAAATCTATCACACTTTAGATTTTTCTCAGGCTTTCCACACATGATAAACACTAAACTGTTCACAATGAAAATATTCAACCGAAAGCCTTGTTGAACCGTAATGTGTAATTCACAAGGTGGCAGTGACAACAATGTTTTGCTGTTCATCAATGAACTCTTTCTTACCCAATCCTCTCTTGCTCCATTGCCTCCATCTTTTCTGCCCGGACAATTACGCTGTTGATGATCTCCTTCTCTTCATCAGTCAGCTCAGCGCCAAGAGGCCCAGACTTCACGTGGACACCCTTTGTGCCCATCACAGCATCTGTCATTGTGAAATCACTGGAAACTGTGACACAAAAATGAATAACAGTGCTGAAGATAATGAAAGTACTGTAAAAAAAATAAATGGGCAACTCAGCAGTTTTAATTGGGAATTGTTTGCAATTTAAATGAGTGCAAAAATCCATCTTGTCTTCACTTTACCCAAGCACACCTTGATAAACCTATAATAATGATTTATATTTTAAAGCTGTTGGGATGTTGTTGTTTTTTTTTTTGTGTGGAAAATTGCATACAGTACATACGTCATTCACCATGCCTGTCACATTTATTTTCATAGTAACATCGCAAGAAACACTAATCCAGTTTAGAGCTCTCAAATATGACACATTATAGGCTACTCGTTCAATTTATAATAAATATTTAAATAAGGCACATGGATGTATATTTGTGTGTGTGTGTGTGCGTGTGCGTGTGCGCGTGCGTGCGTGTGTGTGTGTGTGTGTGTGTGTGTGTGTGTGTGTGTGTGTGTGTGTGTGTGTGTGTGTGTGTGTGTGTGTGTGTGTGTGTGAAGCAAAAAACAAAAAATTACAAAGAGGTACGTAAAACCACAGAATAAACAAACACACCAAAATCTAATTACCAATGCAAAACACACACAGCTAATTAAAACATTGAAACTGTTCTTTAAAAACCGATTTTAAAATATTTTTAAACATTTTATTTACAGAAGAATTATATTTACTTTATATTTATCTAATCTTAACTCAAACTCTAATACTAGGCAGACTCAAATTTCATCTGTGTGATGACATTGCAGGGTTTTTGAATGAACACATTTTGTCAAGTGAAGAGAATTTCAGCAGATATCGCCTGCGCAGTGAGTAGGGAGCAGTGAACACTGCGCAGGGACCCTGTGAATCGGAATGCAGCTCAGGTCTTGAAGTCTCTGCAGATGAGTTGAATCAGATGTGCTAGATGTGGGAGAATTACGAAATGTGCAGAGGTGCGGAGCCTCACTGACAATTTTAAGAAGAGCTAGAGGCTTGAAACTTGGTGGGATGATGGTGCTACTGGATACTCAGGTGCAAAGACTCATCCCACACGACCAATAGAGGGCACTACAACAAAGGCAAATGCGTTTTGGGCTGTAACTCAAATGTGTACCAAAATAATGCACTAATTTATGAGATTAGATAGATAGATAGATCAGAACTAAACTAGTACAGAAATATTCTCATTATCAAAAAAAGAATCATGTTGACCTGTAGGCTAATTCAGCTTGTTCATGAATTTGAACTTGTTTGTGCTTTTAACAATCAATGTGTCCCTTTTCAAATGCTAAAAGCTGAAAGGTGGCCAGTAAAACATTAAAATAATAGTTGACAGAAGATTTACATTTTAACCTAAAAAAATTAAATAAAAAGTTTAAGATTAAAAAAAAAATTGTAATGGATGGTAAAAATGCCATATAGTGTTTACATGTAGCCTACCCAATAAGCCCAGTCCAGACTTTTCATATTTTCAATGTAAAAAAAAAAAGTAATTTATTTTGACAAACATAAGGATTTATAAGAAAGTGTAATAAGGAGACATTTATCTTTGATTTATTACCCAGTTTATCAGAGAGCTATTCAGATATGAATAAGAAAACATGGAAAACATGTGGCTTAATAAGGTAATCTACACTAATGTAGATTAGTAAATCTAGACTTAGATCTCAGTAAAACTCTACAAACACAGTTTTTGTTCTTAAAAAATTATTATTTTCAAACTGAGAACAGTTATAACAGCAACACTATATTTCACCTCTCACAATTTATTTTTTATCTATTCACATTAGCATGCTCTCCCTATATCTGGAAAATTTCAAGAGCATAGTACACTTTCCTGCACATATATTGTACATTGTATATTGTACATGTTGGTTTAATATCTAATTTAGCTCATTTTATTTTATTATTATTATTATATGGACTTATATGGACAGCATACAGCATAGCAGGACACCATTATGCATTCCAGCAAAAAGCAAAAAAAATTTACAACTTTACTCTGTCTACCCTCTACGCAATGAATCAATCTAAAAAGCCAACAATGTAACTTTACTTGGTCTACCCTGAACGCAATGAATCAATGAATCAATCCATGTCTAAACATAGCCTACATTTTTAATACCCTTTCCTCATGTCTTTCCACATCACTGCTCTATGCCACATTAATGCATCTTATAAATCATTTACCATGCTATTTCCTGATAATTTTCCTGGAAATGTACAACATAAAGTTTATTTTGAGAATAGGTAAGTACATTACTAAAGATAACTCGCATTTATAATTAATAGCAGTCAAATTATCTCATCAAACTACAGCAGTATATTTTTGTATAGTCATTTGACTGCAATAATCCACGCCTTCTGTGCACATTGAGTGTTACTGTAAGGAAAATACTTAAATGATCATTCTCAAAAATAAAATAGAAGCAGATTAATTCAGAGAAAATCATTTTAAAACTCCACCCGCAAACAAGCAGAATGAATATATTTATGCAATAAGTCTAGGTCATATCAGCAAAAATCATACAGAAAACACTTATTTGGAGACGCCTGAAAGCAAGTGCCTGGTCATATAGCCTACTCCCATTGAGGGGGAGGAGGGGGGAACGATGGTATAGTAGTATTAATTTAATTCTCTAAAATGCACGAGGGAAAATTGACTGCTGCCTTGCTGCGCAATAGGAGTCGAAGCGCTCGCAGATCATGTCTTTATTACCATTAGAGCTGCTTCGAGTGAAAGCACCTGCATCTCACAACGTAAAACAGAAGCAAACCCGCATCGAGATGACACACCTTACGTTTATCTTATAGAATACAAAAGCATGTAGGTTCTTACAGTCATACAGGATACGCATCCATCGATAGAAAGCTAATTTCTTACATAAATTCACATTTTTACAGCAAACCATTGTTCAGCCATCATGTCGATATAATTTTATATAGCCTATGGTTACGGATGACTGTGGGCAGAATACATTCGTACAGACTTTACCGGCGGTAATATAGCTCAATTGCCATCTCATCCATGTCAAATCAAAAGATACCATTGCATTTTTGTCATGCAGGATTATTCTGTAGCCTATTAAATAAATCGCCAAAAAGTCATCAGGATTTAGGTGAGACTCAAATGCACATGATGTGTTTGTCGATTAGAAAATGCTGTCGTTGTTTTAACATGTCTGAAATAGAGCTAAGTGAGAAAAATATAATTTCGAAAATGTCTTGATATCCTTACCTGATAATAACCGCCCACTCTTGAAGGAAGGCGACTGCAAACAATGCGGACTATAGTGCGGTCAGTAGTGAGAGGAATCAGCGGCTGCGCATAGAGAAGAGAGCGGGTCTAAACCAGAGGCATTAAAAACGCTTGGGCACATCAAAATCCACATACTCTTTTCCTGATTTTCTTTTCAGCAGACGCTTCTAAGCTTTGCATGGAGCTCTCTTTACTTATTTTAACGCCCGTGATACCTTGCGGTGGAAACCCCAGTACTGACAAATGTGTTGAGAAGAGAAAGATCTGTCCCAGCTAAAAAAAAATAGGCTATGCCATAGGCTGTAGAACGTTTGCCTAACGTTCCCATTAAGTTATGAAAACATTATTTCTCAATGTTCTCTGGAAAGTTTTAAAACACGTTTTTTTTTCATGGTTATGCGAACGTTAAAGTTCACCTAAAAATGAAAATTCTGTCATAATTTACTCACCCTCAAGTTGTTCCAACCCTGTATGAATTTCTTTCTTCTGCTGAACATTAACAAATATAGGCTATTTTGAAGAATGTTTGTAACTAAACCTTTGTGGGGCACCATTGACTTCCATAGCATAAAAAATAAAAATAAAAAAAATACTGTGGAAGTTTGGTTACCGACCGACATTCTTCAAAATATCTTGTTTCATGTTCAACAGATGAAAGAAAATCGCATAAGTTTGGAACAACTTGAGGGTGAGTAAATTGTGACAGAATTTTATGGGGGGTTATTTGTCAATTTTGCAAACATTATGGAGTGTTTCTTTTGAATGTTCTCTGAACATAAAAAAAAAAAAAAAAGTAGTAGGCTAACATTTAAAAATGTTAGATGAACATCCAATTAAAATGTTTTAGAAAAAATAATTTTCATTCCATGAACGATGCATTATGTGCTAACGTTTTGAGGTCATTATTAGACCAGATAACTTTTAACAAAAGTTACTGGAAGAATGTTTGTTCATAACTTCAAGACAACCTTGCCAGAACATTAGGGAGCTTCTGGAGAACATCCCCTGTTAACTGGGATTTGTCTTCAGAACACTTTCACTCAGCTAACCCTCGAGCTCCTTAATGTCTACAATAAAATAAAGCACAAAAAAATCTGTAAGTCTGCTGAGTTAACAGCTAAAGAGAGCAGAATTAGTCACTTCTTGCAGCATCTTACACAATGATGGGGAGAATCTTCAGCCAGCTCTTTTGAGTATAGCTTGAAGGCCTGTGGGAAAATCTGTTCTTGAGTATTTTATCCTTGCACGGATGCTTCTGAGAGCTCCGTGCAAAACAAGGAATGGATGTTGTCCTTTACAATGCTTTTTTTTTTTTTTTTTTTTTTTGTGATGGGGAAACCTGATGATATGGAACCTTTTTCTGGCTTTCTGCACAGGAGAAGATTAACATCATGCAAGATATAGTGGCATTTTAAGTTTAAGTGTGCTATGAAATGAAAAGTAGTTTTTAAGCATTCTGTTCAATTCATGCTTTGGCCGACATGCTTACAGCAGTGAAAGAGTGTGTATGCATGATCCAACACAGAGGAAAGAAAGATCAGAAATGAGATCTCTTTAACACCTCAAAAGTTTGTCCTTGACGGAACTACTGATAAATTTCAAATGTAGATGTTTGCTTAAGTCTCCTCTTCTCAGAGTTTCCTCCTGAAAAAAATACTCTACCCTCTCACATTTGTCTCCTCTAAGGTTTTAGAAGAGAACTCAACATTTTTCTAACTCTGATGCTCCCATGTTTTTTTTGTTTTTTTTTTCTCTTAAAGAATTTTCAAAAAATAAAAATTCTATCATCATTTACTCACCCCCATGTCGTTCAAAACCGGTATGACTTTCTTTCTATGTGTGGACTATTTTTAAGAATGTTGATAACCAGCAATAACAATAAAATTCAATAATAATTATTACAAACTAATTGCAATTTCAGCTGAAATCCTTCCCAGGTGTCCTATTTTTAGTCTCTATTTACAGTAGTATTTTATTTTATTTATTTATATATATATATATATATATATATATATATATATATATATATATATAGGTAAATCGGGATGGCTTCAGAAAGATTTTGTTTGAAAACCTGGATCAAGGAAGACACACTAGTGGGGAAAGAAGAGTGGCAGAGAGAGGGAGGACTAGAACCCTCACAGTACTTTATAGCCATCCATCCATCCATCCCATCCATCCCATCTATTCCATCCATCCATTTTCCAAAGCATTTGTCCTATATAGGGTCTATGGGAGGCTGGAGTCTTTCCCAGCATCTCGGGTCGTAGACAGGAAAACACCCTGAACAGATGGCCGGTCCATCACAGGGATGACACACTCGCAAACATTCATATTCACACTCACACCTATGGGCAAACTTACAGTCTCCATTTCACCTGTTCTTTATGTCTTTGGATTGTGGGGAAACCCAGAGGAAACCAGCGTCAACACAGAAAGAACACACAAACTCTACAGAGTAAGGCCTCCTACATAGCTGGGACTCCAATATTGCACATATGTGATTATACTATACATGTTTTTTGATGTTTTATATAATGATTTTTTTTTTTTTTTTTAATTTTTTAATTTTTTTATTATTATTGCTTGAGGATTTTGTTGTTGTTTCAACTTTACATTTTTTGCTTGTAAATTACTATATGTAAAGATATAGAAAACAAAACAAATTGCTGCATTTTTCATTCATTCTTTATGCTGTAATAATGTAAAAATGAAACGATCTTATTATCATAATGAATGTTTATTTTTATTTTTTTAAATCAATTAAACTTCAAAGATAATAGTTCATCATTAATTTAAATGCTCCCTGTTGTTCGTTTTTTTTTTTTTTTTGGTCAGTGTGTAATGAATGACATGTATTTTTTGTTGCCAGTGTTATGGTGGAATGAGCTTATTTTGAGACATATGAAGTGTTTTGTTGGTCTGAGTGAGTTTTAGGGGTGAGGTTAACTGTTTGGCCAAGATTCATCTTGGTACTGCAGACTGTATGAAGAGTTTTGAAAATGTGGCTTCAGTACTGAACAATGCTTGTTAGCAATTGAAAAAACAAAAAAAAACTGTAAATGTAAGCCAAATGAGATTTAAAAGAGAAAAACTTTTGCATGTAAACAAAGACAGAAAAAGTCTATGCAACTGCCATGGTACACACACTAGTGCAACATGTATTAATGAGAAAGTATTCTCATAGACTTATTTAATCCCTTTGTAGTGCGTATAGAAAATGTGCTGTATATACAGTGCAGAGCTGCTTTATAGATTAAACAAACCAATTTAATAATTGATGATCTTTATGGACCTGAATCAACACTGAACTGACTTCAGCTGAACAATGACACTACACTTTTTAGAGCTGCTGTACAGCCGAAATGAACTGGATCATTGAATAATTGATCACAGTAAAGCTACTTTGAAACAATCTGTTCAATCACACACGTCCTCACACAATGGCTCTGTGACAGACCGTCTGATGCATCATGAAGATGAAAGCCCACAAGAATAGCCTATGGTAGGTTAACTATAATTTTTTAGACTTTTTACATTTATTCTGATGTTATTTGCAATATATAAAGCTATGGTTTAGTTAATACGTTTTTTTAAGAATATCTGAGCCAGCGTTAATTTTCTGGCCTTTTCCTCCTGCAGCTTCGTAAAGATTATAAAGTCCTCCAAGGACTGGAGTAGACGTTAAATTGGTAGGTATACTTCAAAACACATGTAATCGCTTTATTTGTTTTATCCAAATGTTATTTGCAAGGAATAAATACGTTTGAGTTAATGTATATCTGTAAGAACATTGAAGCGGGCGCTCATTTCCTATTTAAGCCGTGCTGACTATATTTTCCTCCCTCAACGGCGCTGGCAGACCGACTGGGAGACTCGTTGTGAAGATGAAAAGCCTACGAGAACGTTAAATTGGTACAGTAGGTCAACTTTAATACACATGTAATTGCCTTATTTGTTTTGTACCAATATTATTTGCACGGTATATATACGTTTGAGTAAATACTTTGAAACAATCTGTATTGTATAAACTAAAGCATGATATAAATAAGGTGACTTGACATGGAATTGAAGATAAATTTAACCCTTGATATTAAGATATGCAAAATGCAATTTAAAGGATAGTTTCAGTATTTACAGTATTTCTCCTAAAGCACAGAGAACCTCTGTGACCCCCTGACTTGCAACCACCAGAGAGATGCCAGCTGCTCACAACGACATCAGCCGTGTGTCAGCCAAACTGGAAGTCAGTCCAAACACTTAGGGACCGCCTTGGTAGCTTCAGATACAACGTTCATGACGGGTGACAGCCATGTTGTGAACAGGCTCTGATGTTGGGAGCACCATCAAAACTGGACATTCTGGAAAACATGGCGAGCTATGCTCCGTGGCCTCCGTGGTATTGGTTGAGTCCATGGCAGTAAAAGTTAATGCGTGCAAAGTCTGTGAGATACGCAATGTCCAAAAAGTCTCTGGTGTGGTCCTCAAGGGAACAGTTGCCCTGACAGAGCTGGATTAAACAGACTGCTGGATCCATTGTGGTGAGGTCTTCTGTCACGAAACTGCTCTGAAACAGAGGGTTGAAGATCCAAACGCAGCTTTATTGAGGGTAATCAGGCATGAGGTCAAAACCACAGGCAAACAGTCCAAACATAAAGCAAGGTCCAAGACACAGGCAAACAGGGAAATTCAAGGAGACAAGCAATGTCAATGTCAATGTCAATTTTATTTCTATAGCACTACTAAATACAACACCAGTTGACCAGTGTGCTTTACATCAACAAAAGACAAATATAAATACAATATAAATACAGTACATTTCATCCTTAGCCATATGCTAAATCAAAAAGATAAGTTTTTAGCCTAGATTTAAAAACCGACAAGGATGGAGCAAATCTAATACTGAAAGGTAACGCATTCCACAGTCTTGGAGCCGCAGTTGAAAACGCGCGATCACCCCTACTTTTCAACTTTGATTTCGGTATACATAATAATCTCTGATTTGATGACCGGAGAGACATAACTGGACGATGTTCTACCAGTAGATCCGAAAGGTAAGTAGGGGCCAAACCATTTAAGGATTTAAAAACCAAAAGAAGAATTTTAAAATCCACACGGTATCGTACAGGCAACCAGTGCAAATGACGTAGCACTGGAGTAATATGGTCCCGTTTTCTAGTACCTGTTAGAAGTCTTGCCGCTGCATTTTGTACCATCTGTAACCGGGATAAAGCTGATTGGCTGATCCCATAGTACAGTGAGTTGCAATAGTCAAGCCTCGATGTCAGAAATGCATGAATTAGTCTTTCAAAGTTATTAAAAGATAAAATTGGTTTTACTCTGGCTAAAAGACGGAGCTGGAAAAAGCAGGATTTGACCACTGAGCTTATCTGCTTGTCAAATTTCAGACCATCATCAAACACAACACCCAAGTTCTTTACCCAAGTCTTTGCAGACAGTGTTAGATTATCTAGGGTTATTTGACTAAGAGTATTTGATGAGCCAAACACTATAATTTTGGTTTTATTCTCATTAAAATTAAGAAAATTTAGAGATAACCAAGCTTTCACATCAGATATACAGGCCCTATTTTTTTCCAGTCCATCACAATTTGGTTTTAGGGGTAAATAAACTTGAGTGTCGTCCGCATAGCAGTGGAACGACAACCCATGTTTCCTGAAAATAGACCCTAATGGAAGCATGTAGCGAAAAAAGAATTGGAGCTAAAATGGATCCCTGCGGAACACCACAAGACAGAAAAGCAGCCTTTGACGAATCATATTCCCCAATGTTAACGCTAAACTTCCTATTTGACAAATAAGACCTAAACCATTCTAAGGCAGGACCTTTGATACCCACCCAATGCTCCAGACGAGCAAGAAGAATAGAATGATCTAACGTATCAAAGGCCGCACTCAGATCTAGTAATAATACAGTAGAAACCCCAGAGTCGGCAGCTATTAAAACATCGTTTAGGACTTTCAAGAGTGCAGTCTCTGTCGAGTGGTATTTTTTAAAACCTGATTGAAAAAGCTCAAATACCTTATTTTCATCCAGGAAACTCTGCAATTGTTTCAGAACTATCTTCTCTAAAATCTTAGAAATAAAAGGCAAATTTGAAACTGGTCTAAAATTGTCCATAAAATTTAAGTCTAGGTTGGGTTTCTTTAACAGCGGCCGAACTATAGCATGTTTCAATGCTTCTGGTACCATGGAGGTTTATAATGTTTAACAGGTAAGGCCCCACAGCATCAATAACTTTTTTCAACAGAAAAGGAGGAATGGCATCCATAGAGGAGCCCGACGGCTTTAACTGACCCACTATTTCTTGCAGATGGGAGAGAGAAATAGGTTCAAATTGCTTCAGCTCTGCCGAACAAGCCACCAAGGTAGACGGGTCAAAAGAAGGACAGCATATCCCCAATCTAATGTCATTGATCTTATTCACAAAAAAATGTAAGAAAGTCATCACACAGAGTCCTTGATACATCAGGATACTCATAAACAGGTGGATTAATAACAGAGTTAAAAACAGTAGAATTCTTGGTCTGTGATAATTTTTAGTAATGAGTTTTGTGAAATAATCAGATCTTGCTGCTCTCAAAGCCTTTTGGTATTTTAACAACGAATAACTTAGTATTTCAAAGGAAACATGAAGCTTATCCTTCTTCCATCTACGTTCTGCTTTTCTGCAGGACTGCCTCAAGGAGCGTATGTTATCGTCAACCCACGGGTCAACTCTTGGCTTTGGTTTTAGGGTCTTTACTGGAGCTACTGTGTTTAAGACATTCACACATTTAGAATTAAACTCATACAAAAGCTCCTCTGCACTTAATGCATACTGGTTTGTATCCATAATGTGCATAGTATCACAAAAAGCTGATGAGAAAATTGTACAAGTATCCTAATTAATTAATCGGGATTTACGGACTAGTCTTTTGGGTTTCAAAGAGTTTGATGGTGTAGGAACAGAAAATATAACACATTTATGATCGGAAAACCATTATCTACTATCTCCAGATCAGACAACGAGATAGCATATGATAACACCAGATACAGTGTATGTCCACCTTGATGGGTAGGGACATTTACATGCTGACCTAAATCAAAGGCATTTATCAAGGTAATAAACTCTTTAGCTAAAGAGTCTGTTGGGCAACACACATGCACATTAAAATCTCCTAAAATTAACAATTTATCATACTTTGGTACAAATTGACCCCAAAAATCTGCAAGCTCGTTTAAAAAGTCTGCATTGTGTTTAGGAGGACGATATATCAAGGTAATCAACAGTGGACTATTCAGTTCAAATACAAATAGTTGCAGCTCAAAACTTCTGTAGTCATTTTGTACTATTTGGTGATATGAGAATATGTCTTTAAAAATAGAGAGTAATCCGCCACCCCTGCCAGTTAAACGAGGCGAATTTAAAAACAAACAGTTTGACGGTAAAAGTTCCGACAGAGGGCTTGAATCACCAACGGTAAGCCAGGTTTCCGTAATAAATAGGCAGTCCAATTCACGCGAAGTAAAAAAGTCGTTTATAATAAAAGTCTTGTTTACCACCGATCTCCAATTTAGTAGACCCAGCTTGAACAGACGCGGACTATCCGTCTCCGTCAGCTCCTCAGACTCCCTCACCTGAGGGAAAGTACGCAGATGTTTGACGCACACTCCTCGACGGCTGTAGATACGGGGGGAGCCACACATACCACCGTGGCTGGGACCAGGGGAGCACTCCGCTCATATAACAGGTCCAGGGAATGCCAGCGGACAAAATAGTCGCCGGCCAAACACCTCCCTCGACGTCCCAAGGACTGCACACCAGACTGGAGAACCAGGCAAGACTTCAGCCTAACAGCAAAGCCACCGCGTTTTCCACGTTTCTTCCTCTGTCTCTTAGCTGGTAATGAGCATGGCCATCGCTGGAGATAACCAGGTATCGACGATAAGAAAGGAGGAGGTGGATAATATGAACCATTTGAGGCATAGTTCAACAAATTGTTTGGACGGGTCCAAAGACTTAAGATAGTGGATTTATCATAGACCAATCTTGCGCATTGCGTTACCTTTAAAATAAAACAAAATAAAACAAACAATACAAATAATAGGCTCTGAGACCGATGGCATGCCATGTATCATATCGTTGCCATCTTCCCAACCACCCACAAATCATCAAGTCCTCCAAGGACAAGCAGAAGATCAAAACCAAGACACAAGGAATCAGGATAACACCCAGAAAAGCACTGTGACACTATACAATACTTCACAGAGAATAAACAGCACTGTAATTGATTTCTGTTGTTTTCACAGTAATGTTACTATATTCTCAACAATTCCCTACTGTAGAATCTGAATACAGTATATTACTGTAGATTTTGTCATTTTCACTGCATCTGTATTCTTAACATTTTCTTACAGTATGCTGTTTACAGCATGTTATTGTATATTTTAAATGCATTTTCGGAAAATTTGCCTACTGTAAATCTAAATACAGTACTGACTGCAAAAAAACAACATCCACACACCTCCTCACACAATGGTTCTGTGACAGACCGTCTGACGCATCATGAAGATGAAAGCCCACAAGAGTAGCGTATGGTAGGTTAACTATAATTTTTTTTTACTTTTTAAATTTATTCTTCTGTTATTTGCAATATATAAAGCTACGTTTTAGTTAATAATATCTGAGCAAGTGTTCATTTTCTGGCCTTTTCCTCCTGCAGCTTCATAAAGATTATAAAGTCCTCCAAGGACTGGAGTAGACGTTAAATTGGTAGGTAGCCTATACTTCAAAACACATGTAATCGCTTTATTTGTTTTATCCAAATGTTATTTGCAAGGTATAAATACCTTTGAGTTAATGTATATCTGTAAGAACATTGAAGCGGGTGCTCATTTCCTATTTAAGCCGTGCTGACTATATTTTCCTCCCTCAACGGCGCTGGCAGACCGACGGGGAGACTCGTTGTGAAGATGAAAAGCCTACGAGAACGTTAAATTGGCACAGTAGGTCAACTTTAATACACATGTAATCACCTTATTTGTTTTGTACCAATATTATTTGCACGGTATAAATACGTTTGAGTTGTCCGTAAGAACATCGGAGCCGGTGCTCACTCATTTCCCATTTCAGCCGTGCTGATAGTATTTCCTCCCGCAGCGGCGCTGGCAGATCGACGGGAATATCGTGAGAGAGGCAGGAAGAGTCGTTGTGGACCTTTATCTTTAAAGGGACAATAAGTAGCTTTTTAGGTATTTTATTATCTCAAATCAATATTTTTATTCATAAATATGCCCTCAATGGTGTACAAATACCTATGCCAATGATCAGACTAATCCTCGTAAACGAAGAATTTATTATCTTTATATACATGGGACGGGTAGGTCCACGGAGGCTTCCATGTAGTTCCGCCATCTTGAAAAACTATAATAGCAGAGAGGGACAAAAAGTACTAGGCCAACGCGTTTCATTCAGAGCCAGCGTCACGTGACTGAAGCCAGCAGAAGCGGAGGAGCAGAGCAGTTGAGAGGCGCTTGTCACTGCCGCGGCAAGTTTAAAAGGATGCACTGCACGGTTATTTATACACCGTTCATTCATACATACATATGAGTCACAGGATAAGGAGTCCTCATCATCGAAAAAGTCCAAAATAGACCGTAAAAGGAAACGTGACCGGAGATTACAAAAACAAGGGTTAATGTTGGGATAGCTAATGCAGGAGAAAGCTTTCAAAACAAGAGATGCTGAAGTTGCCTGCTTTCTTCTCGACAGGTAAGTCAATGTTACGGTCTTAATTACAAGCTTATTTTTCATTGCTTGGTTGTGAACTTTATTATATAGATAGTAGAACATTTATAGTTATATCTATTTATCTATTCATAGTTAAACAGGCTCTTTGATGAATAGCAGCTATTGAGTAAAGTAACGTTAGAGAAGGCACGGATGATGATGATATCTAACAGTGCACGTACTTCAAAAATATAACGAATAAAGGCGGCATTACTACTAACTACCATAGTTAATGTTTTTCACAGTCAGTAATTTATACTGTAACATTCTTTTTTTCGTTGATTCAAGTTTCAGTTTGTTTTAAATAACAAACCTGTTCACCCGAAGGAAAACTCGAAGTGCTATTATAAGACATCCTGTCATAGCTTTTTGGTACATACCGTCTACCGTAGATGCAACGCGCATTTGAAAAAGTGAGGCGCTGGAGAGCATTATTCGTTTGAAAGCAAAATACAGTTTCACCACTAGATGGGAGAAATTCCTACTTAGTGTCCCTTTAAGGCATGTGGTTTTAAACGTTTTAAGATGATATGTGTTCGCTGATTATTGTTGTATACTACTACTAATTAGGCTAAGTAGACAACTTTAAACATTTATTTAAATATTTCCCATTCCAACATTTATTTTCCACTGGCCCAAAGTGTTAGACTACTGAGATTTGACTGGTAGGCCTATGGCTATAATTTTATTTTGTTCATTGATGAAATATGGCTAATAAAAATCTATATATTCAATTGAAGTTCAGCAATGAAATGTAAAAGATGAAACCTGAATAAAGCTGTTGATGTGAAGCAGTAACATACTCGGTTACTAACGTAACCTTGGTTCCCTGAGAGTAACGGGAGCGAGTATTGCGTCTGCTAGACGCTATGGGAAAACTCCTTTTCTCGAGAATATTGAAGCCTTTATTTTAAAATGCAGTGCAGCTGCACAGCCAGCCAGCGTTCTGATTGGTTGGGCTGCGGGAACTGCACGAAGCTATGGCGAAGCGGCGAGGACACGCAAACATATCAGGGCGCTTCCTGCCTCGCGCATGCCAAAACCCGCCAAAATGGGCATGGCTGCTGACTATATAAGTGGCCCAATTCGCCATAGGAATCGGGCTAAATCGACTGAAGCGACAGTACCTGAAAGTGAAGCTTAATAGTACAGCCGTCTATGCAATACTCGTTCCCGTTACTGTCAAGGAACCGAGGTTACGTTAGTAACCAAGTACATTCCTTTTCGAGAACGGTTCACTCGTATTGCGTCTGCTAGACACTATGGGTACCCATTTCAAAACGCTTTGCTATTAGCTGACGACTTCGCTCTGAACTACCGTCTGGGGCTGTGAAGCCCGAGGTTTATAGTAGAACTAAAAGTCAAAATCCAACGGGGACCGGACCAATGTCGGAGACCGTGAAGGGATACCTAGAGGTTTGGGCCCTTCAGGGGCCAAGACCTCCTAGATAGAAAGGACTCGTGTCTGCAGAGCTGGCACTTCCAAGTTATAAAATCGTACAAATTTGGACAGCGAGGACCAACCGGCCGCCGCGCAAATGTCTTTAATTTGTTCACCACTGGACCATGCCCATGAAGAGGCCATGCCCCTTGTGGAATGGGCCCTGACGCCTATGAGGCATTGAAGGCCCATTGAGGCGTAAGCTAAAGGATAGCATCCACTATCCATCGTGACATTCACTGCTTCATGACCGGGAGCCCTTTGGTGCGAACGCTGAAGCATACAAAGAATTGTTCCGACTGTCTGAATGGGGCAGAACGCTCTAAATAAACTCTGAGAGCCCTAACAGGGCAGAGTAGACTCAATTCTCTATCGTCTTTCGATAGGGGAAGGGCCTATAGCGAAATGACCTGGGCTCTGAATGGAGTTGAGGTACATAGCCATGTCTTGGTTTGAGGACGACTTTGGAGTCGTTGGGCCCAAACTCAAGGCAGGAAGCGTTCATGGAGAGCGCTTGTAAATCGTTCTGTGATAGTGCTTAGGACTGTTTCTGGGAGGTTTCCCGGATACCCGTTGAGGGGCCATACATGCAGGGCCCACAAGTTGGGACAGGGGTGCCAGACTGTCCTGTTCGCCTGCATGAGGAGGTCCTTCCTCAGCGGTATTGGCCAGGGAGCTGTCTCTAGCAGCTGCATCAACTCGGGGAACCATGTTTGGGTCCGCCAGAGAGGGGCTATTAGGAGAACTGCACACTTATTCTCCCTGATCCGTTCAATGATCTGAGGGAGCATCGAGACCGGAGGGAATGCGTAAAGAGGACAGCTGGGCCATTCGTGGGCAAAATAATGAAAAGAATGTTGGGCAGTGAGAGTTGAGTCTGAGGCGAAGAGGTCTACCTCTGCCCTCCCGAAGACACTCCAAATTAAATGAACCGTCTGAGGGTGGAGAGACCATTCCCCGGGGAGGACATTGTCTCAATCTGCACCCTGGTTCAGTATGCCCGGTACATGCGCTGCTCTTAGTGAGCACAAGTCTTGTAGTATAAAGCACAAGACCAGAGTAACTCCTTCGAGGCTTTTTATTCAACACATTCAATTAATTTTATTGGAGGATAACCCCTTGAGATGGAACATCTCGTTTTCGAGGGGGTCCTCAAGATGGCACCAAACACTTACACACTCGCACATAAAGCTCTTCCTCACAACCAACCACCCCAACCTGTCCCAACTCTGTCCAAAGCGTATTCACATAAACAGTATAGTATGATATTAAGATATTACAGGAGAGAACCATATTTGACGAAGCCACCAAAACAAACAAATATATAACCTACATATACATACATACATATACACATATGCATGCAAACATGCATGCATGCATACATACATACCTACATACCACATACATACATACACATGTACACATACATATACATGCACATATGCTCTCAAACATACATGCATACATAATCTCTTACTAAAGGCATTAATGAGAGAGAAGGTGCATTAGTGAAAAAAAAAAATACAGGTCATACATCAGGGAAACATTGGTCACAGGATTGCAAGTAAGTTAAAAGGGCTGACTTAAAGAGTGGAAAGGAAGAGATGGACCTTAACCTCCTGAGACCCTGCATCCTCATATGAGGACATTACATTTTTGCCTCTTGACACAATGATAGTCAAATTTGTAAATCTTAGACATGTTGGCCACATTTAGGGACACTGCCCACACCATCTTGTGGTGATATCACAACATTACACCAGTGTCAGTGAGAAGAAAATGGCTGGAATATCAGCAAAACACTTCTACACCAGTTCCCGAAAGAAAAATGACCTAGGTAAAAAATCGATTCAAATTATATGAATGAAACAAATGTATTTATGTACAATACTGTCTCTATCATCATATGGGGATTAAAATTTAACATATTTTAGTAATCGTAGCACTCTAGGACATCAGTAAATGTGAAGCACTCGTTTGAGGACATTGGGACTATATTACGTTATCCCCTTAACTGTCACCGTCCCACTGGGACGTTTGCCCATATATATTTAGAACAATAATATCTTACTAAAAACCTAAAGTAATATTGACAAACTATATATCATTTGAAAGCTTACAATCTCTAGTTTTCGTATTTGGTGGCTGTTTTTTTTAAATAAATTACAGAAGAGCAGTAATTTATCAATTTGCAACAAGAATATTTCATATTCATTAGGCGTGTTTAGGCCTTTATTTTGACATAGAAAAATCATGAAAGATTGGTAGAAACCTCAGTTTGTTTTCATGCCAAGAGTTCAAAAGATAACACTAATTAAATGTTATGAGAAAAAAAGGTCTGAAAATGTTTAGAATATAAAGAAAAATATCATGGATTCTCGATTTGTGATGCGGCAGCGAGCTATAACGCACATATGTGCTCTTTTTATGATTATTAGAAATCAAATCAAATACTGCCAAAACACCCATACTATTTCTGAATTGGATGTATACTTCATAAATTGTATGAAATTATGGAAAGACATGGTTCAGATCACTCAAAACATAGATGAAAATGGAGACGCCCTTATATGGTCAGTAAGGAAGCTGGCTGTCCATCTAGTGAAAAAGTTTGGTACTACGCCCAAATAAAATCTTACTGAAAGCTCATTTTTTGAGATATCAATCTAAAATTTGGAACACAACTTGTTTAGATTTTTGGCTTTAATTTTCTAGCAGTTTTAGAGTAAAATATATTTTATAATATATATATTTTATATAAAATATAAATAATTATATTTTTACATTCTATATTTTCATAAACTCAAACTTATATAACTTTTTTTGTGTTTCACTTTCATAATTTATTACAAGACTCAATTACAACCATTTAAGTTTGTTTTTTGATTGCTAGTACTATGTCCTCATATGAGGACATCATATGGTAAATAGACCCACTGTCCTCACATGAGGACATCATTTTCTGCAAAAACTACTTCCTGTACAAAAACAAATTTTAGTTATTATACTTATTAGGTCCTACTTATCCCAAATAGCAAGAACAATTATAAAATGCACACCAAGCAAACTCTCGGGTCTCAGAGGTAAGCTGTTCCAATCAGAGGGGGCTTTAAATTCAAAAGCACGTCTTCCGATTTCTTTAGATATATTTGGGACAGAAAAAAAGAGATGATCAAGGTGTCTCAGGCCATAAGTTGACCTATATAGGACTAAATGTTGCTTCAAATAAAGAGGATAATTAAAAAAGATACATTTATAGACAAACTGAAACCAGTGTAGCTGTCGTCTGGCCTTTGGTGATAAGAGATTCAATTGTTGACAATGATGGGTTAGAAACGGACATCTCAACACAAATTGACAGAGACTGTTATAGACAACATTTAAGGATTTAAGGTGTGATTCTGTTGTACTCATATAGACAAAGTCAGCATAATCAATAATAGGAAATAAAAGCTGAGTTACAATTCTTAATCTAATCAATTGTGTGAAGCAATTAATTGAACGGTATAATAGTCTTAAATTATAATTTACTTTTTTCACTATAGATCAATATGAGGCCTGAAGGAGAGGCTGGAGTCGAGCCAGAGGCCCAGATATTTAAATTCCTCAACATTCTCCATAAATGTACTATCTGAGAATTTAATTGTTAGACTATTACCTTGGTTATGTCGGGCAGACCTAGTGGAAAATAACATACTATATGACTTACTTTTATTTAGTATAAGTCCATTATCCGAAAACCACTTTTGAATAGTATTAAAATCAAGTTGCCGTGAGGATTGAATCGAATTAATATCACGTTTTGAAGAGTAAATAACTGTATCATCAGCATACAAGAGAATTTGACTGTCAGAGCACATTTGTGGGAGGTCATTAATGAAAATAGAAAATAAAAGAGGGCCTAAACAAGAACCTTGTGGAACACCCTTTTTTCCATTATCATGAACTGAGAGAGAGCACTATTGAAAATTACACACTGATGTCTGTAGTGAAGATATGAGTTAAACCATAAAATGGACTGTTCAGAGAGACTAATGATCAACCAGATCAAACGCTTTGGTAAGATCTATAAATATTGCTCCAGTGGACATATTATTGTCCAAAGAGGATGTAGCATAGTTAACAAATTTTGTAAGAGCAGTAGTGGTGGAGTAATTGGGCCTAAAACCTGATTGGTTTGAAGAAAAAATAGAAAACTCATTAATGTATTTAAACAATCTCTTGAATATAATTTTTTCAAATACTTTTACTACATTACTAATAATTGAGATTGGTCTGTAATTGTTAGGATCAAGAGGATCACCACTTTTTTATAAAGGTGTTACTCTAGCACACTTCCACATGACTGGAACTTTACAAGTAGATATAGATAAATTAAATAGATCACATAATGAATATGCTAGAACATGAGAGGCAATCTTAATAAACTTTATCTCCAGACCATCTATACCAACACCACTTCCAGATTTAATTTCGGAGATTGCCTGCTGTACCTCAGTAGGAAGAATTGTGGTAAATGAGAAAGAACTGTTTGCTACATTACTATTTACGGGATTGGAGTAACAGAAATCAGGTGGACGTAAATTACAAACAGAAGAAAAGTGCTGATTAAAGGCGTCAGCCACAGAAGTTGGATCACTTATAATATTATTATTTATTCTTAGTTTTACAAGGGAATTCTTATTAGATTTATTCAACAGGCAATTAAGTCTTTTCAAAAAATGTTTTGGATTTGTAAAATCATTTGAAAGTGAATTTTTATAATAGTCAGATTTGGCATTTCTTGTTTTAACAGTACATAAATTTCTTAATCGCTTGTATTCAATCCAATCTGCCAGATCTTTTGTTAAATGGTATCTTTCCCAGGCCTTGTCCCTTTGCTTAAAGAGATATATTAAGTCACCAGCAATCCATGGTAGATGTCTACCCTTCACTTTGACTGATGCCCATTGGGCATGTTTATCTATAACTTTTAATACCTCAGTATAAAAGAAATTACAGGCATCATCAACATAAGGAATTAATTCCATCCTGTTCCAATTAATACATAACAAATCTTGAATAAATGCATCATTATTCATATTTTTTAATTGTCTTACCTTGATTATTTTAGGTAGACGAGGTAACCTTATTTTCCAAATACAAAAGATAACTGAATGGTCACTGAAGCAATCAGATAAAACACCTGAATCAGCAATTCTATCGGGATGCGTGACCAGGATCCAGTCTAAGAGAGACCTGGAGTTCCCCTCCACTCTGGTAGGCTCTCGTATTAATTGAGTAAGATTTAGGCTTTCAAACTGATTCCTCTCTTTCAAAGAGGACCTATCAAGCCAATTTCGATTGAAATCTGTCATGTATTGTCATGTCTTGTCATGTTATGTCTTGTTCTTGATCTTTCTCTCTACTCTGTCTCCCTCTGCTGGGGTTTTGACGTTACTGTTTCTTTTCCCTTCTCCCTTCCTCCAGCTGTTCCTCATCTTCTCTAACTACCTCGTTTACTCTCTTCCCACCTGTTCCCTCTCCCCTCTGATTAGATCCCTATTTCTCTGTCTGTTTCTGCTTCTTTCCTTGTCGGATTCTCACTTGATTTTCTCATACAAGAAACGAACACAGTCCTGTCTGTCTTGTCCGAGTCCTGTCCTGTTGGCATCTGCCTGGTGAGCGCTATCTGTACCATAATAATCATCTTGATCTTTGTATTCTGTCCAGTTCATCTGATGCTGAAAGAGATCTGCTAACTACTGTAGTGATCTGAGCCTTGTCTACACTGAGAGACCCGCAGCCTTTCGCCGTTATCAGTCATCACTGTCTGCCGTCAAAAGAGACTCTTATCTTCTCTCATTTTTATTCTTTTTCAAAAGTATTTTTGTTTCGTTTTTTATCGCCCACTCTGCGGGTTGCCTGTTTTTCCATTATCTCTCAAGAAGAGGATTTGTGTTCTACATTATTGCCACCCAGTGTTGCTACCCTGTGTTCTCATTAAAGACTCTGTTTGTTAATTCGCTATTGGGTCCTCTCTTACCTGCATAACAGAAGAATCCGACCACTATGGATCCAGCGACTCCTAATCCAATCCAGTCTGCAGTTGAGATCCAGGGAGCGATGATCGGCCGGCACGAGGAGGAGTTGTCCGCCGCTCGGCTTGCCGTCGAGACCCTGGCTGCCCATGTCTCTGATCTCACCAAACAGGTCCATCATCTTCGCCTTGACCCACCAGTCGTTTCCAGGGCTTCCGAACCTCCCGAACCCAGAGTCAATAACCCTCCGTGCTACGCGGGTGAGCCCTCTGAATGCCGCTCGTTTCTCACTCAGTGTGATGTGGTTTTTTCTCTCCAGCCCTCCACATACTCCAAGAACAGAGCCCGTATTGCCTACGTTATATCTCTCCTCACCGGACGGGCCCGGGAATGGGGAACGGCGATCTGGGAGGCGGAGGCTGAATGTACTCACCAGTATCAGGACTTTAAGGAGGAAATGATACGAGTTTTTGATCGTTCTATTTTTGGTGAAGAGGCTTCCCGGGTCTTGTCGTCTCTGTGTCAGGGTAAGCGATCCGTTACAGACTATTCAATTGAGTTTCGAACTCTCGCTGCCTCTTGCGACTGGAACCCGCCGGCCTTACTCGCCCGTTTTCTGGAGGGGCTCTGTGCTGAAGTAAAGGATGAGATCCTCTCTCGAGAAGTTCCTACCAGTGTGGATTCCCTGATTGAACTCGCTATCCGCATTGAAAGACGGTTCGACCTTCGTCGCCGAGTTCGCGGAAAGGAGTCCGCCTTCTCTGTTACCTCCTTCTCCGCATCTCTACCGTCTTCCTCCGCCAGCTTGGACTCCGAGCCCATGCAGCTGGGGGGCATCCGCATTTCGGCTAAGGAAAAGGAGCGGAGAATCACCAACCGCCTCTGCCTGTATTGCGGTTCAGCTGCTCATTTTGTTTCCTCTTGCCCTGTAAAAGCCAGAGCTCACCAGTAAGAGGGGAGCTACTGGTGAGCGCGACTACTCTGGTCTCTCCTTCATGGTCCAGCACTACTTTTTCGGTCCATCTCCGCTGGACCGGCTCATCAGCTACTTGTAGCGCTTTGATAGACTCTGGGGCGGAGGGCTGTTTTATGGATGAGAACTGGGCTCGAGAACATGATATTCCCCTCAAGGAACTAGAAGATCCCACGGCCCTGTTCGCTTTGGACGGTAGTTCTCTCCCCAGGATTCAGCGTGAGACGCTGCCTTTAACCCTCACTGTCTCTGGTAATCATAGCGAGACCATTTCTTTTTTAATTTTTCAGTCACCTTTCACTCCTATTGTTTTAGGCCATCCCTGGCTAGTCCGTCATAATCCCTCGATTAATTGGGCTAAGAATACTATCCTTTCTTGGAGCATTTCTTGTCATGTTGAGTGTCTAATGTCTGCTATTCCCCCTGTTTCTTCTGTCTCTATTTCTCAGGAGGAGTCTGGTGATTTGACAGGAGTGCCGGAGGAATATCACGATCTTCGGACGGTGTTCAGTAGGTCCCAGGCCACTTCTCTCCCTCCTCACCGTTCGTATGATTGTAGTATAGATCTTCTCCCGGGAGCTACTCCCCCCCGGGGAAGACTATACTCGTTGTCAGGTCCTGAACGTAAGGCTCTCGAAGATTATTTATCCGTAGCCCTCGACGCCGGTACTATTGTTCCCTCCTCCTCTCCCGCCGGAGCGGGGTTTTTCTTCGTTCAAAAGAAGGACGGTTCCTTACGTCCCTGCATCGATTATCGAGGGCTGAATGACATAACGGTTAAGAATCGTTACCCGCTCCCTCTTATGTCATCAGCTTTCGAGATCTTGCAGGGAGCTACATTTTTTATTAAACTGGACCTTCGTAACGCTTACCATCTCGTGCGCATCAGGGAGGGGGACGAGTGGAAGACGGCGTTTAACACTCTGTTAGGGCACTTTGAATATCGGGTCCTTCCTTTCGGCCTCGTCAACGCTCCAGCTGTCTTTCAGGCACTGATAAATGACGTCCTGAGAGACATGCTGAACATTTTTGTTTTCGTTTACCTTGACGATATCCTGGTCTTTTCGCCGTCACTCCAGATCCATGTCCAGCACGTCCGACGCGTCCTCCAGCGCCTTTTAGAGAACCGTCTTTATGTAAAGGCTGAGAAGTGCACTTTTCATTCTTCTTCTGTCACGTTTCTCGGTTCTGTTATTTCTGCAGAGGGTATTCAGATGGATCCCGCTAAGGTCCAAGCTGTCATTGATTGGCCCGTTCCAAAGTCACGCGTCGAGCTTCAGCGTTTTCTCGGCTTCGCTAATTTTTATCGACGCTTTATCCGTAATTTCAGTCAGGTGGCTGTCCCTCTGACAGCTCTTACATCCGTCAAGACGCGCTTTTGTTGGTCCGATTCCGCCCAGCGGGCTTTTGATCTTCTCAAGAAACGCTTTACGTCCGCTCCTATCCTTATTACACCTGACATTTCTAGACAGTTCATTGTTGAAGTCGACGCGTCAGAGGTGGGCGTGGGTGCTATTCTTTCTCAGCGCTCTCTCTCTGACAACAAGATCCACCCTTGCGCGTATTTCTCTCATCGCCTGTCGCCGTCTGACCGTAACTATGATGTGGGAAATCGCGAACTGCTCGCCATCCGCTTAGCCCTAGGCGAATGGCGACAGTGGTTGGAGGGAGCGACCGTTCCTTTTATCGTTTGGACAGACCATAGGAACCTTGAGTATATTCGTTCTGCCAAACGACTAAACGCGCGTCAGGCTCGTTGGGCAATGTTTTTTGCTCGTTTTGAATTTGTAATTTCCTATCGTCCAGGCTCTAAAAACACCAAGCCTGATGCTTTATCTCGTCTCTTTAATTCCTCTGAAGTCTCAATGGACCCCGAGGGAATTGTCCCTGAGGGGCGTGTCGTCGGTTTGACTGTCTGGGGAATTGAGAGGCAAGTTAAACGAGCGCTCGCTCACACTCCTTCGCCGCGCGCCTGTCCGAAGAACCTTCTTTTTGTTCCTGTCCCGACTCGTCTGGCCTTTCTTCAGTGGGCTCACTCTTCCAAATTAGCAGGCCATCCCGGCGTCCGGGGCACGCTGGCGTCCGTCCGTCAGCGTTTTTGGTGGCCCACTCGGGAACGTGACGCGCGTCGTTTCGTGGCAGCTTGATCCGTCTGCGCGCAGACTAAGTCTGGGAACTCTCCTCCCGCCGGACTTCTCAGACCACTTCCAATTCCTTCACGACCGTGGTCACACATCGCCTTAGATTTTATAACCGGACTTCCTCCGTCGGCGGGCAAGACGGTTATTTTCACGGTTATTGATCGGTTCTCTAAGGCGGCTCATTTTATTCCCCTCGCAAAACTTCCTTCTGCTAAAGAGACGGCGCAAATTGTCATCGAAAATATTTTCAGAATTCATGGTCTCCCGTCGGACATTGTTTCGGACAGAGGTCCGCAGTTCACGTCTCAGTTTTGGAGGGAGTTTTCTCGTTTGATTGGGGCTTCCGTCAGTCTCTCGTCCGGCTTTCACCCCCAATCTAATGGGCAAGCCGAACGGGCTAATCAGACTGTTGGTCGCATTTTACGCAGCCTTGCCTTCCTTAACCCTGCGTCTTGGTCAGAGCAGCTTCCCTGGGCTGAATACGCCCATAACTCGCTTCCTTCGTCTGCGACCGGTCTGTCCCCTTTTCAGAGTAGTCTTGGGTACCAACCTCCGCTGTTCTCGTCTCAGCTCGCCGACTCTTGCATTCCCTCCGCTCAGGCTTTTGTCCAACGTTGTAAGCGCACGTGGAGGAGAGTCAGATCTGCTCTTTGCCGTTATAGAGATCAGACTGTGAGAGCTGCTAACAAGCGTAGAACTAAAAGCCCTAGATATTCTCGTGGCCAGAAGGTATGGCTCTCCACCCTCAATCTTCCTCTTAAGTCTGCATCTCGTAAGTTGACCCCGCGTTTCATCGGTCCGTTCCGTATCTCTCAGATCATTAGTCCTGTCGCGGTGCGACTTCTTCTCCCTCGTTACCTTCGCCGTGTCCACCCGGTCTTCCACGTCTCTTGCATCAAACCCGCTCTTCGTGCTCCCACTCGTCCTCCTCCCACCCCTATTCTTGTCGAGGGCGCTCCTATCTATAGGGTCCGCAAGATTCTGGACATGCGTCCCCGGGGTCGTGGTCATCAATATTTGGTAGATTGGGAGGGGTACGGGCCCGAGGAGAGAAGTTGGGTTCCCTCTCGGGACGTGCTGGACCGGTCTCTCATCGATGATTTCCTCCGTAGCCACCAGGTTCCCTCCTCGGGAGCGCCAGGGGGCGCTCATTGACGGGGGGGGGGGTACTGTCATGTATTGTCATGTCTTGTCATGTTATGTCTTGTTCTTGATCTTTCTCTCTACTCTGTCTCCCTCTGCTGGGGTTTTGACGTTACTGTTTCTTTTCCCTTCTCCCTTCCTCCAGCTGTTCCTCATCTTCTCTAACTACCTCGTTTACTCTCTTCCCACCTGTTCCCTCTCCCCTCTGATTAGATCCCTATTTCTCTGTCTGTTTCTGCTTCTTTCCTTGTCGGATTCTCACTTGATTTTCTCATACAAGAAACGAACACAGTCCTGTCTGTCTTGTCCGAGTCCTGTCCTGTTGGCATCTGCCTGGTGAGCGCTATCTGTCCCATAATAATCATCTTGATCTTTGTATTCTGTCCAGTTCATCTGATGCTGAAAGAGATCTGCTAACTACTGTAGTGATCTGAGCCTTGTCTACACTGAGAGACCCGCAGCCTTTCGCCGTTATCAGTCATCACTGTCTGCCGTCAAAAGAGACTCTTATCTTCTCTCATTTTTATTCTTTTTCAAAAGTATTTTTGTTTCGTTTTTTATCGCCCACTCTGCGGGTTGCCTGTTTTTCCATTATCTCTCAAGAAGAGGATTTGTGTTCTACATTATTGCCACCCAGTGTTGCTACCCTGTGTTCTCATTAAAGACTCTGTTTGTTAATTCGCTATTGGGTCCTCTCTTACCTGCATAACAGAAATCTCCCAATACTATAATTTCGTCAAAACAATTTAAAGAATTAATAGTACTAAGAATATTATTTATTGATTCGGATGGAGAGTTAGGGGGTCTGTATATGTTTCCTATGATCAACTGTTTGTTTTGATGAAAACATATTCTAACAAAAAGGCATTCAAAATGCATGGGGCTTTCACTTGCAATAATAAGTTCAGAAGATAAACTTGCAGAAACATAAGTAGCAACTCCTCCACCACGACTGCCTCTGTCTGCTCTATATACATTATAGCCATTAAGATTTATTTCATCATCACGTACATTACTATTTAACCAAGTTTCAGACAGAGTAATAACAGCAGGTTTGTTATAAGAGAGCCATGCTGTAAGAAGATCAGGAGGTAGACTCCTAATATTTAAGTGAATAACTAATAAGCCTTTAACCATAGTCATTCAGAAGTAGATAAGAGAGAGGGACATGGGATTGGATGGAAGAGCAACACACATAGACACATCCACACTCATTTCTCTAAGCACACACAAACAAGCACATACTGCCTGGTCCAGAACATTGAAAATAAAAAATAAAAAAGGGAAAAGGGAAACAGACTATCTGCCAATACTGAATGTTGTATTTACATCATTTACTTCTTAAACTCCCAATATGAACAAAACAAAAGAGAAAATAAAATTTATTTTATTTTATTTTATTTTCATTCTAGTAACATTATAAAAATAAATAAATCTCACCATACAACTAAGGGGAATATGCTTCAACTTTTTATCAGCAAGGGCTTATAGAACACAATTTGCTTAAAGCAAGGGGATAATTAAAGTGATGTCGTTTCTCATCTATTCAATTCAAATCAATTCAAAGCCTTAAAAAAAAAAAAAAAAAAATCTATAGGCAATTACAAATTACACCATTTTACAAATTACACCATTTTGCAGCAAGTTCCCTCGAATAAAGTAAAGTCAACTAGATGTACCGCATCGCGGTACAAAATATGACCGCCGCTCAGGCCTGCACTGGCTTTCCACAAAAATAAATGACGTGGAGTAATTTGGCTGTATTGCGTGTTTATGTATATACCTAAAAAAAGTAATAGTATGTGCATGTCTGTCTGTCTGTCTGTGTGTGTGTGTGTGTGTGTGTGTGTGTGTATGTGTGTGTGTATGTGTGTGTGTTTGTGTATGTGTGTGTCTGTGTGTGTGTCTGTGCGTGTATGTATGTGTGCGTACATGTGTGCGCGTGTGTGTTTGTGTGTGTGTGTGTGTGTCTGTGCATGTGGATTTGTATGTGTGTGTATGGGTGTGTGTCTGTGCGTGTGGATGTCAGTGTGTGTGCATGCTTGCGTTTGTTTGTATTCCTGCATGTGTGTGTGTGACAGTATCATCCTAAACCAGCAACTCTTCGGCCTAAAACAGCGCCATCTACAGGCCGATGAGTGTACAGTCACTAAATGTGCGGGGAGTGGGGGGGGAGTGGCCCCCGGGGACCAAACGAAATTTTTCCGTAGAAGTCTAGTGGGGCTACATGCCCACCAAATTTCATGTTCCCCGGTGCTTCGGTGTCCCTGGTATCGTTGACGAAAAATTTACGGGGGCCCCAGCGCGCGGGGGGGAGTGGCCCCCGGGGACCAAACGAAATTTTTCCGTAAAAGTCTAGTAGACCAACATACCATAAAAATTTCTTCATCCTCGGTGCCACGGTTCAGGTAGTTATTTAGGAAAAACTGCATTTTTTTGGGTTTGGGGGGCCCAGCGCGGGGGGGGAGTGGCCCCCGGGGACCAAACGAAATTTTTCCGTAGAAGTCTAGTGGGGCTACATGCCCACCAAATTTCATGTTCCCCGGTGCTTCGGTGTCCCTGGTATCGTTGACGAAAAATTTACGGGGGCCCCAGCGCGCGGGGGGGAGTGGCCCCCGGGGACCAAACGAAATTTTTCCGTAAAAGTCTAGTAGACCAACATACCATAAAAATTTCTTCATCCTCGGTGCCACGGTTCAGGTAGTTATTTAGGAAAAACTGCATTTTTTTGGGTTTGGGGGGGCCCAGCGCGGGGGGGGGGAGTGGCCCCCGGGGACCAAACGAAATTTTTCCTTAGAAGTCTAGTGGGGCTACATACCCACCAAATTTCATGTTCCCCGGTGTTTCGGTGTCCCTGGTATGGTTGACGAAAAATTTACGGGGGCCCCAGCGCGGGGGGGTGAAGTGGCCCCCGGGGACCAAATTAAATTTTTCCGTAAAAGTCTAGTAGACCAACATACCACAAAAATTTATTCATCCTCGGTGCCACGGTTCAGGTAGTTATTTAGGAACAACTGAATTTTTTTGGGTTTGGGGGGGCCCAGCGCGGGGGGGGAGTGGCCCCCGGGGACCAAACGAAATTTTTCCTTAGAAGTCTAGTGGGGCTACATGCCCACCAAATTTCATGTTCCCCGGTGTTTCGGTGTCCCTGGTATCGTTGACGGAAAATTTACGGGGGCCCCAGCGCGGGGGGGGAAGTGGCCCCCGCGGACCAAACGAAATTTTTCCGTAAAAGTCTAGTAGACCAACATACCATAAAAATTTCTTCATCCTCGGTGCCACGGTTCAGGTAGTTATTTAGGAAAAACTGCATTTTTTTGGGTTTGGGGGGGCCCAGCGCGGGGGGGGAGTGGCCCCGGGGACCAAACGAAATTTTTCCTTAGAAGTCTAGTGGGGCTACATGCCCACCAAATTTCATGTTCCCCGGTGTTTCGGTGTCCCTGGTATCGTTGACGAAAAATTTAAGGGGGCCCCAGCGCGGGGGGGGAAGTGGCCCCCGGGGACCAAACGAAATTTTTCCGTAAAAGTCTAGTAGACCAACATACCATAAAAATTTCTTCATCCTCGGTGCCACGGTTCAGGTAGTTATTTAGGAAAAACTGCATTTTTTGGGGTTTGGGGGGGCCCAGCGCGGGGGGGGAGTGGCCCCCGGGGACCAAACGAAATTTTTCCTTAGAAGTCTAGTGGGGCTACATGCCCACCAAATTTCATGTTCCCCGGTGTTTCGGTGTCCCTGGTATCGTTGACGAAAAATTTAAGGGGGCCCCAGCGCGGGGGGGGAAGTGGCCCCCGCGGACCAAACGAAATTTTTCCGTAAAAGTCTAGTAGACCAACATACCATAAAAATTTCTTCATCCTCGGTGCCACGGTTCAGGTAGTTATTTAGGAAAAACTGCATTTTTTGGGGTTTGGGGGGGGCCAGCGCGGGGGGGGAGTGGCCCCCGGGGACCAAACGAAATTTTTCCTTAGAAGTCTAGTGGGGCTACATGCCCACCAAATTTCATGTTCCCCGGTGCTTCGGTGTCCCTGGTATCGTTGACGAAAAATTCAGTAAGGTGACGAAAAAAAAAAAAAAAAAAACCTTTGACAATCCCTATATGACCGCTTTCGCTAGCTATGCTAGCGGCGGTCATAATAAGTAAAGTCAGTCAGCGTTTTACAGCACCCTGTAGAAAACAGTTCGCTTCTGCTGGAGTTTTGAACAGAAGAGGTTTCCCATTGAAGATAATCCTGAGAGTGGCCGGGTAAATCAGAGTATATTCCAATTTACGTTGTTGGGAGTTGTTTCTTGATGTCATCGAATTGACGTCGCTTGCTAAGCAAAGCAGCACTAAAGTCAGGAAATATATGGATACGATCACCGTTATACTCAAGTTGTTTTTTCTCCCGGGCAAGTCGGAGGATTTTATGCCTATCAAGGAGACTGAGACACTTCACCATAATCACCCTTGGCCTAGGGCTGTCCTTGGTCCGATGCATTGGTGAGCGGTGAGCCCTCTCTAAAGCTAGGGGAGTAGTAAAGCTTTCTTTCCCGAATAGCTGCTGGATCAGACTGGAAATAAATCCACATGTGTCCTTGCCCTCCGACTCCTTGGGAACATGAATAAAGCGCAGGTTATAAACCCTGTTACGATTCTCGGCATCATCCACCTTGTCCCGCAGGTAAGCGTTTTCACTCTCAAGTGTTTTGATACGCTTTCCAAGATCAGATATATTATCCTCGTTGCCACCGACTCTTTGTTCAAGCTCCGATATATGTTCTCCCAGGTTTGATAGGGAAAGCTTTATTGTGTCTAAGTTCATCTGTAGATTGTCCATCTTTACATCAAAATGGGAAACCATTTAGGACTTCAGTTGTTGCAGTGCGTCCAAGAGGAATTTGTTTGACGCGGACTGCTCCATTGTAGTACTTGCACAGATCAGAGCTGACTGCTCCATTGTAGAGCTTGCTTAAATCAATAATCAGCGAAAACTTTGTTTGTAGGCTTTCAGATTCAATATAATACTAATCGCAAAATTAGTTGAAAGCAAATAATTCCATAATTAGCAGACAGTCTGCACAAAACACTCACGCCGCCGCCATCTCATCACAGAACAGATTAGTTCTCTTCTCTGATTCGTCAGCACCACCTCAACACTCATTACACTGCCACCTTGTGGTTAACTATGAACACCACAGAAGCAGCTAGCTGTTGAATGGAGAGAGCACGGTCTGCCATGAGCCAAGCTCTCATCTGAACAGTCTCGATAATTGTTCCCAGGAAGGTTATACGCTGGCTGGGGGACAGTACACTCTTGGAGAAGCTGATCCTGAGCCCATGGTATTCTAGATGGCTGAGGAGCCAGGATCTGTCGGTTTGTAACTCGGCCTCCAATTGGGCCAGAACGAGCCAATCATCGAGGTAGTTCAGAATGCGCATTCCCCGCTGTCTCAGGGGGGAGAGAGCTGCGTCCATGCATTTCGTAAACGTACGAGGTGCCAGTGACAGTCCGAATGATAGGACTGTGTACTGATAAGCCCACCCCTCGAAGGTGAATCTCAAGAATGGCCTGTGATGGGGGGCTATCTGAATGTGAACATAAGCATCTTTCAGATCCACTGGCAAAAACCAGTCTCCTGGGCGAATCTGCGTGAGGATTTGTTTGGTTGTTAGCATTCTGAATGGCCGTTTCATTAGGGCCTTGTTCAGGTGTCTGAGATCTAGAATAGGCCTGAGGCCGCCATTTTTATTCAGGACGAGGAAGTAACGGCTGTTAAAGCCTGACTCGCTTTGTGACAGGCGAACCGTCTCGACAGCTCCTTTTGCTATTAGATTTGACACTTCGGTGAGGAGAACGTGAGCCACGTTGCTCCTTACCGATGTTTCGACCACGGCATGAAAGCGTGGAGGTCTGCGAGCGAATTGGAGCGAGTAATCTCGTTTTACCGTGTTCAGAACCCATTTTGACACATCGGGGATGGCTTCCCAGGCCTTGGCCCAAGTGACTAGGGGCTGAATGAAGTCTAGGGGTGGGCCGCCGTGTGTCGGGGACCCGGCCACCCAGGTGTTTTGAAGAGGAAAATAACATTTTTGTGCTTTATTTTTGTTGATGTCGAAACAGCGTTTGTTTGCAAGGGTGCGTGAACTGAAACGGGCCAGTAGGTTGCAATTGGAACATTTCCATCCGCCTGAACTAAAGAGGGGGCTGGGGGAAGCACATGAGCTCTCTTCGGGGGTGGTGCAGCCGCAGCGAGACTTAACCCCTTTTTCTTCCTTCCTGTCCTTGGACCAGGAAGGCTTCCGAGGCTCAGGGTCCAGCATAACTTTAGGCCGAGGGCTCTGGCGTTGTGGAAACGGGAAGCGCTTAGCTGGCCGTGGGCGTCGATTGGTTTCAGTCGCTGGATGGGGCTGAGAAACTGGCGGCGTTGGTTTAGCTGTCTGTGGGGTCGGTGTGAACTTCAGGCAACCTGAAGCCAAACTGGAACGTTTGGGCAAGAAGTGTTGCATGGCCTGCAAAGAAAATAAATATTAAATGTGTAAAAAAACAAGAATTGTCCATTTTGATATCATGTTGACTTAATACGCATCACTAAGTATTGTTATTTTGGTATCTGTCACATGCACCAGCTACAGTGCCATTGATCTCCACCATAAGGCACTCCTCACTAGTTCCTTACCATTCCATCACAAACTACATCTCCTTGGGGGTTGTCAGCTATGCCTTGGTGGTCTCCAGCCACGTGGTGGTCCACAGTCTTGCTAAAGTGGTCTTTTACTCCGCCGTGGGGGTCTTTAGTCCTGTCTGATCTGCTGTGGTGGTCTTCAATCTAGCCTGTTCCACCCTGGCCTCCTGCTCAGCCTGCTCCACCCTGGCCACTTGTACTACATGCTCCACCCTGGCCACTTACTCAGCCTGCTCCTGCACTACCTCAGTCTCAGTCTATATTTAGATTATTTATCTAAATTAATAATCTAATTTTCTAATAATCCGGGTTAGTGGCATCACCAACCCTAAAATTTACATAAACCCCACCCCCTGAATACGATTCATAGATTATCAAGACAGAATATGCTAATCAATGTCTAGAAGATAACTCCACATCAGATACATAAATTCATCAACTAACCATTCAGAAATGTCCTGTTGCTTCTACACGTTGTCACTTCTTCTCGAGTCTCTTGAGTCTCAACGTGATGACGTAATACGTGGCACATCTCAGAGATGGTACAAGACGGGCATTTGTGGTTAAAAAGTATATATATATATATATATATATATATATACAGTGAGGAAAATAAGTATTTGAACACCCTGCTATTTTGCAAGTTCTCCCACTTGGAAATCATGGAGGGGTCTGAAATTGTCATCGTAGGTGCACGTCCACTGTGAGAGACATAATCTAAAAGAAAAAATCCAGAAAACACAATATATGATTTTTTAACTATTTATTTGTATGATACAGCTGCAAATAAGTATTTGAACACCTGTCTATCAACTAGAATTCTGACCCTCAAAGACCTGTTAGTCTGCCTTTAAAATGTCCACCTCCACTCCATTTATTTTCCTAAATTAGATGCACCTGTTTGAGGTCGTTAGCTGCATAAAGACACCTGTCCACCCCATACAATCAGTAAGAATCCAACTACTAACATGGCCAAGACCAAAGAGCTGTCCAAAGACACTAGAGACAAAATTGTACACCTCCACAAGGCTGGAAAGGGCTACGGGGAAATTGCCAAGCAGCTTGGTGAAAAAAGGTCCACTGTTGGAGCAATCATTAGAAAATGGAAGAAGCTAAACATGACTGTCAATCTCCTTCGGACTGGGGCTCCATGCAAGATCTCACCTCGTGGGGTCTCAATGATCCTAAGAAAGGTGAGAAACCAGCCCAGAACTACACGGGAGGAGCTGGTCAATGACCTGAAAAGAGCTGGGACCACCGTTTCCAAGGTTACTGTTGGTAATACACTAAGATGTCATGGTTTGAAATCATGCATGGCACGGAAGGTTCCCCTGCTTAAACCAGCACATGTCAAGGCCCGTCTTAAGTTTGCCAATGACCATTTGGATGATCCAGAGGAGTTATGGGAGAAAGTCATGTGGTCAGATGAGACCAAAATAGAACTTTTTGGTCATAATTCCACTAAACGTGTTTGGAGGAAGAAGAATGATGAGTACCATCCCAAGAACACCATCCCTACTGTGAAGCATGGTGGTGGTAGCATCATGCTTTGGGGGTGTTTTTCTGCACATGGGACAGGGCGACTGCACTGTATTAAGGAGAGGATGACCGGGGCCATGTATTGCGAGATTTTGGGGAACAACCTCCTTCCCTCAGTTAGAGCATTGAAGATGGGTCGAGGCTGGGTCTTCCAACATGACAATGACCCGAAGCACACAGCCAGGATAACCAAGGAGTGGCTCTGTAAGAAGCATATCAAGGTTCTGGCGTGGCCTAGCCAGTCTCCAGACCTAAACCCAATAGAGAATCTTTGGAGGGAGCTCAAACTCCGTGTTTCTCAGCGACAGCCCAGAAACCTGACTGATCTAGAGAAGATCTGTGTGGAGGAGTGGGCCAAAATCCCTCCTGCAGTGTGTGCAAACCTGGTGAAAAACTACAGGAAACGTTTGACCTCTGTAATTGCAAACAAAGACTACTGTACCAAATATTAACATTGATTTTCTCAGGTGTTCAAATACTTATTTGCAGCTGTATCATACAAATAAATAGTTAAAAAATCATACATTGTGACTTCTGGATTTTTTGTGAGTAAATTATAAATTTACATTTTAACAAAACTATTTTAAAAATTAAAGCAAAATTATTTTTTTTGAAAGTGAACTATAAAGGAACATACAAAACGGTGCATTTTTGCTCACCCTCAAAAACTGACAATTTTCACATGCGATATAAAAATAGCTGGGGTATTTTGAGCTAAAACTTCATATACTCTCTCTGGGGACAGTTTTAGTATTAGGTAGGCCTATTTTAGTTCCTCATGTTAAATTAAATGAAAATTTGAAATGTTTTAGATTTAGATTTAGATTTAACATTTAGATTTAACATTTAGATTTAGATTTAGATTTAACATTTAGATTTAGATTTAACATTTAGATTTAACATTTAGGTGTAACATTTAATATTTGAGAGTAGTCAATACATTATGTGTTCAGAAAAAGGAATGAAAAAAATCAGACCTCTGTAGCAGCTGCAGGACAGTAAAAACTCTGACCAATCACTGCCATTCAGTGCGAATGTAAAGAACCAATCAGATGCCTTCATGTCTCGTGCCCGAGCCCCACTGCGCGCGCTGCCCTGCGTGCACTCATCACATGTCACCGTTCCCGGAAATATTCAGCTCAAAGCACCTGCATATGCAGTCAGCGAAGGCAAACAAGGCAAAAACTACTTCCTCGGACCCTGCCCGCACTCTTGAACGACCTCCTCTGCTTCGCCCTCAACCCCGGACCTGTCCTCGAACCGACGATGCGGCACTTGTCTCCGGACTTGGAGTGTACGTTAGTCTTCATTAGAGTCAACAATGTTTTCATCATGGAAACTCTTACATGCAAAACACCGTATATGTTATGAATCTTACACGAAATTCACCTTCATCACAGTGTAACTGATGGTAATGGAAAAACGCGTATCAATGCAACCTGTTTTTAGTTTTGCCTTATAAATATAGCTCGTTACCGAATGAAACTTTACCATTATCGATATGCTAGCTTGATAGTGAGTACTAAAATAAATCTTATTTGTTTATATTCATAGTGATAAAGTTAGGTATTTTATTACATGTGATTCTGACATGATGTCACTGTATGTACTGCGCTCCTTCCTCTACACTCGTCTCAGGTAATAAATGCGTCTTCCAGCTGAGCCTGAGCGTTTTGGCGTCGCGCGTTCATGTGTTTTGGGGGCGTGGCTTTGGAAGGAGCTCAGAACCCAGACAGCAAAATGAATTTGGGCCAGATTTGGTCCAGGTCTTCATTAACATTTGGCCCAGATCCGCTAAACGGACCTGGAACGGGCTCATCCTTTCCAACGGCCCAATGCCGGAACAGGTTGGATTTACGGATCAGAAACAGATCTGGGCCAGAACTGGACCAGAACAGTTGTTAATGCCATGACGTGTGGTGCAGATCTGGGCCAGATCTGCGAATCATATTTTACATCTGGGGCTCATCTGGCCCTGGTCCGTTATTCACATGCTATAAGACCCAAACACCACAATTTGTAATTTTCAAAATAGTTTATTTTAAAAAGGCAAAAGAAACTAACATTTGATCATATAAAATTTTGTATATACACACTCACGTCTCAATGTCATTGTTATTAATGATATAAGAGTCCAAATCATATCTAAAGACTTAAAGCTCTTTTCACATGGACCTCTAAAACAACTGAAATGCTGCCCTACGCTCTAAATCGAACAACCATCTGTAAAAATCCAGATGCACAAAAAAAAACAATAATCAGTCATTTATTACATTTTGTACGTATATATATACACACATATCATATATATCTATATCATATCTAGAGATTTGAAGCTCTTTTCACATGGACCTGTAAGAAATTAATTTGGAAAAACTCAAACGCTGCCCTGCGCTCTCATGAACAACCATCCAGTAAACATCCAGATGCACAAAAAAACAAAACAATAATCAGTCATTTATTACATTTTGTATATATATATATATCATATCATATCTATATATATATATCATATATATCTATATCATATCTAGATATATATATATCATATATATCTATATCATATCTAGATATATATATCATATATATCTATATCATATCTAGATATATATCATATATATCTATATCATATCTAGACTTGAAGCTCTTTTCACATGGACCTGTAAGAAACTCATTTGGAAAAACTCAAACGCTGCCCTGCGCTCTCATGAACATCCATCCAGTAAACATCCAGATGCACAAAAAAACAAAACAGTAATCAGTCATTTATTACATTTTGTCATATATATCTATATATCATATCTAGATATATATATCATATATATCTATATCATATCTAGATATATCATATATATCTATATCATATCTAGAGACTTGAAACTCTTTTCACATGGACCTGTAAGAAACTCATTTGGAAAAACTCAAACGCTGCCCTGCGCTCTACAGTAAACATCCAGGTGCACAAAAAAAAATCAAGTAAAACCTAGTGAACTCTGCGTTCTTATCCAATTTACTGGTCATTAGGTGGATGTGACCGGGCACGGCGGCCACCCCCGCGGTCGCATGCAAGATTAAACCACCTGATGGCGTAATGGTTTATTTCAGTGTCTGTAGCTTTGTCGGACATACGATTTTTCCTCACTGCTCCTGTAAAACGTACAAAAAGCAAAGAAAAAGATTAATTATTAGAATCAATATTAAAAAATTCGTTATTACATGACATTATAGTAAAATGCTTGTACAAATAAATAATAAATATGACTAAAGTGTGTTAACACACAATGGACATGATATTCAGCCATTTTGGTGAAAAATATGCGAAATTGTACTTGTAAAATGCACTTACCAATTCCTAAGCAAAGACGATGTAACCTGCGATCTTCCACTCTGATGCGTCAGCGTGTAACTTAACGTTATATGCGGGGGAAAAAACTTTATTGGTGGCGGTGTGTCCGATACTCTCAAGTTAACTGTTAACACACACAGGATATTCAGCCATTTTGGTGAAAAATATGCAAAAATCACCTATTCAGCATTAAAGTCTATGTTCAGTTGTGGATGTTTTAAAAGACCTAACGTTAGCTAACTGTAAGTTAGCCCCTACTAAGTTAGCTTGTCTGACACATCTCAGAAAGTCAGCGTTTGTAAACTTATTTTTTTATATAATAATTTACCAGACTAAACATGACATCAACACCAGTTTACTTTTATAATGCAGGTACTAAATTGTATTTGTATAATGCACTTACCAATTCCTAAGCAAAGATGGTGTAACCTGCAGTCTCTGATGAGTCAGCGGGTATGCGGGGGAAACCGTTAATGGTGGCGGTGTGTCCGATATACACAGCTCTTCTATCTGTTAACACACAATGGACATGATATTCAGCCATTTTGGTGAAAAATATGCGAAATTGTACTTGTAAAATGCACTTACCAATTCCTAAGCAAAGACGATGTAACCTGCGATCTTCCACTCTGATGCGTCAGCGTGTAACTTAACGTTATATGCGGGGGAAAAAACTTTAATGGCGGCGGTGTGTCCGATACTCTCAAGTTAACTGTTAACACACACAGGATATTCAGCCATTTTGGTGAAAAATATGCACAAATCACCTATTCAGCATTAAAGTCTATGTTCAGTTGTGGATGTTTTAAAAGACCTAACGTTAGCTAACTGTAAGTTAGCCCCTACTAAGTTAGCTTGTCTGACACATCTCAGAAAGTCAGCTTTTGTAAACTTATTTTTTAATATAATAATTTACCAGACTAAACATGACATCAACACCAGTTTACTTTTAACGTTATAGTGCAGGTACTAAATCGTACTTGTATTAACTTACCAATTCCTGCAAAGACGATGCGATCTTCCACTCTGATGCGTCAGCGTGTAAAAACGTTATGCGGGAAAAAACTTTAATGGCGGCGGTACGTCGATTCTCAAGTTAACTGTTAACACACACAGGATATTCAGCAATTTTGGTAAAAAATATGCAAAGATCACCGATTCAGCATTAAAGCCTATGGTCACATTAGTTGTGGATGTTTTAAAAGACCTAACGTTAGCTAACTAAGTTAGCCCCTACTAGCTTGTCTGACACATCTCAGAAAGTCAGCGTTTGTAAACTTATTTTTTAATATAATAATTTAACAGACTAAACATGACATCAACACCAGTTTACTTTTATAATGCAGGAACTAAATCGTACTTGTATGAACTTACCAATTCCTTAGCAAAGTACGGTGTAACCTGCAGTCTCTGATGAGTCAGAGGGTATATGCGGGGGGGAAAAAACGCTAATGGCGGCGGCGCGTCCGATTATGCGCAGCTGGCACGGATCCGGCACACATCCGCCGTGAGGATTCAATGCAGTTGTGGCGCGTCTGGTCGGCGCAGCTGCCCCGGATCGGCCCCGCACCCGCAGGACGGACTGTCACAGCGTTCGCAACAGACAAGTCTGGCGCAGAGTTGGTGCAGATCTGTATAGTGAGTGCGACTGCTGCGCGAATCTGCTGATTCGAAAACGGATCTGGCACAGATGTAAATGCTGTCTGGGAAGGGAGGGGGTGGGAGTGAATGGAAATAATGAGCTGTGTTTATTGCAGATTAAAAGGTCTACAGTCACTCGATTTTTATATTTTCTTTTTCAGAGTACTTACATTTTAATTATGTATTGGTATATAAAGACAGTTTAAACAAATTTGGAATGTTTTTTTTTTTGAAAAATCCTACCTACCCTGCCTTTAACTATTTATCTCTAAGTTGACAAATATTGTTGTAAATGTGCTAAAAAGTGACTGTTTAAAAAACTGGTATACATTTTTGACGTTGTTTTAAGCTAAATGTGACAAAATGTTGCTGTTATTTTCAGCGTGAGCCGCTTTACAAACGGCGCCCCATACATTTGTGACTTTAAGTGACAGAACAAAAATCCGATTTGTATCAAAAGATCAGATTTCTGCTGCATCGCAATGTAACAGCCAATATGTCTCAATTAGGAATCTTGCAATTGTTCTATTGCTTGGATTCAACTCGGATCATTGGACAGCAAATCCTCGGTAAACGGAGTTCTGTTGATTTTCGAGTCATGTGACTAGTGTCATTTCAGCTCCACATTGGTTACAAGTTTTAACCTGGCTGTAGATAACTCAAATTTCAGTTCGACATCTGTGAACAGACAGTCAAGAACCGGCAAATTCATTTTCATTCGACTGATCATTCACTGAGCAAATTCTTCTTCATGCGGCGTCCTCATTGTGGACTAAAACAGACTGATGGTGATTATCTGCGTTTAACTGATTTTCATTTTGCATATTTTTCCTGGTATCAACGTCAATTAAACCGCTTGAAAAATTAGCTACGTGCTATTTATGACTGTTTCTAGCCCTAAACAAAGCGTAGAGCTAAAGGCTAAATCTAAGCAATTATGTCATTACATCTGCTAGATGCGCGTATCGCAAGTCTATTTCTTGCTGTTAAGCTTTTAGTAGTGGTTTGCTGTTGCGGTGCTGTAACACCACAGAAGCGTGCACCATTTTGCCTCCTCGTCAAATCTGAACATGGGAGTTATCAGGTTAGTTTTCTCACTCACTCACTGGACGCTTTAGCACCTCCGCTCTTTTATTGGAGCAAGTGGACATCAGAGAAACGCGTTGAAGATTGTATGATGAGTAGCGACAGGACCCTGGTCACGCGTTATTTGTCACTCTGCCGTGAAGAGCGCGCTTATGACAATGCCGAAAAGTTACCTTTCCGCTTCAACATAAGTGCGCTATTGGAAGATGCCAGGCTGTGTGAAATGAACTCATATTTCAATTTCATTTTGCTCAAAGAAGACGTCAACCAAGGTCAGCCCATGGATTCAAGAGCAAAAAGTCGCTATAAACGCGCATGGGTTTTACCGGGAACACTTTGGTGTGGACGAGGCACAAGCGCCAATGACTATGAACAGTTGGGTAGGTCTGCATCCATAAATTCCAATGCCTTCACTCTTAAAAATAATGGTTATTTATTGCCATTGGTGGTTCCATAAATAACATTTAACGTCCATGTAACTTTTCCATTGCACAAAAGGTTATAGTGAATTGTTAAAATATTCGTCACACTAAGAAATGTTTTTTTTCTTTTTGTTAGGCTATATTTTAAAAGTGTTGTTCAGTTCACTTATAAAAAAGTTTGTCTCTCAAACTTTTTTAGGCAGTAGCCACCTACAACAAATACAACTCACTTAGACATGTACACAACACAATCACAGATTATGTGAGTTCATATCAAATACAAAGAGTTCTGTTGTCACAACCTACCCAACTACTGGGTTGAGTTGTAACACTAGCTTGGGATAGATGTAACAAAAACTGGTAATTTGCTGAAATAAGATCCATACTATCCAATTTATGCAATACATTTATTGAAGAACAAAGAATACTTAGCTTTGAATAAAGTGAACAATTGAAATAAAAAAAGCACAACTTAATTTAGCACAAAAACTATTGCTGTGTGTGTGTGTGTGTATTGTATTCCTGTCACATTAGGGTTCAGTAACTATAGCTTGCCATCCATCTATTTTTATGTCAGCTTTGAAATATCACACAAAAAAAAACCTGGACGGAAACGCCAAGATGCGCATACATTCTAAAAATGTGCACAAAAAACCTATGAGCTCATCTGAGGCAAATCATTTTTATCCTACAATTTTTAGATAATTTTTATCCTAAACAAAAACACATTTACCACACAAATCCCTTGATAAGCAACAAAAAACTCATGTGACTGCCTCAACAGAGGATTTGATTGTAGTAATTTTTCATGAACTTGACCTATCCCTAGCCCAAACAGCCATAAAATGTGATTTAACTGTTTTAACATGTGGGTTTGAAGTTAGCATGAATGCAAAGCATCAAATTAAACTAGATAAATGGATACTTTAGGTTATGAATTGCATCAATGTCTTGATAAAAAAAAGTTACTTTCTTTCCTGAATGTTTATTTTATTTTTTTGGGTCATAAAATCTACAATGTTTCTCACAGTCACATACCACTTCTCCTGTGAACTCAAAAAGGAGATTGGAGTGTATAATTTTTATGCCATCACCACAGCTGTTTTCTGACCTGTCAAACTGACAGTGTTAAATTGACACCGTGTTACAACACTCTCCCTACTAGTGAACGAATTTTGTTGTAAATACCAGTACAAAATTAAGCATTTTGCATAAAATCAGTCTTTTAATCACAAAATATTTGATTTAATTTAAACGATTTATGATAATGCTGCTGGAGCTGTTGAGTGTATCAAATATTCTGTAACACTAGATGTATTCATGTTACAAAGGCCTTAGAGCACGGGTGTCAAACTCAGTTCCTGGAGGGACACTGTTCTTCAGAGTTCAGATCCAACCCTAATTAAACACACCTGGACCAGCTAATCAAGGTCTTCAGGATTACTAGAAACCAGAGATACGGTGTGTCCCAATTCTTATACTATCCATCCTAAATAGTATTCGAAAATAGAATTAGTGCATCCCAAATCATATGTTGAAATGAGTATTCCAAAGATACCCGGCTGGTCTACTATTTCTGGTTAGAATTCGAAGTGCACATCGATGCACACTCTAAAGGCTAATATTGGACAAGGTTGGACAAGGATTCGATTAGAACTATAAACACGAATAAAAAGGGTTAAAAAACTTCAAACATGATGGATGTGAGAGTCCAAAGGTTAAGTAGAGAGGTTTAGATAAAGGGTTTTAAGTGAATAATTATCAGTATCTAACCTGAAGAAAAGATATTTATTCAATGTTATCCACATTATATTTCATCTGCAACAGCATTGTTAACTTTTGTAATGATACGTTTGGCCATTAACTTTAAATGCATCATTATATTTAAACTGCAAACACGAGGAGAGTCTCCGCATGAAAGACCCACGATTGGCAGATCAACGTGCTACTACATTTCTCTCCGATACGGCAGGAAATTAAATGAAATTGAATGTGGAGGATTTTAACTGTGACAAGTTTTGATTGACAGGGCAGTTTAAACAGTGACAGGAGGCATGTAACTAAGCGACAGATCTGTCTGTTAAAGATGACAAAGTAGTATGTCCCAAAGCTTGCATACTCTTCTGCTACACACTCAAAAGTATTTACTTCTAAAAGTGTACATACTTTTAGGGTGCAGTATAAGTAGGCGAATTGGGACCCAGCAATAGTCTTATTATTGGGAGATACGAGGGTCCGTGGCTCCACCATTGGGGAAAAAGCAACGGCTAACTTGGATCATGTGTGCCTTGATAACCAATCACATTACAGCCTTGACGTCATTGCATTTCGTTCAGAGTTGTGCGGCAGTCTATGGGTGTTTCCCAAACGGAAGTTTGAACTTCCTAGTTCAATCCTTCTGAGGCTTGTAGGCTAGACTCCTCCTCAGCAATTAAATGCTAGAATGAGACGGTCTAATTAGTGTGCATGGCTATGTCACACATGTTCCCGCCCCCACGGTCACTGCACGAAAAAACTATTCAAACTTAATTCATGTCCGAAAAATTATTTTTGTCTTACATTTCATAATAAACTCAGACAAGCTCTGTACCGACTTGTATTCCGTCCGTTTATTTTCGTTAATTTAAATGTGTGCAAAGGATTGTGGGTGATTTAAGGCCACGAAGGATACATCCGATGCATCCTTCAAAACAGGCCGAATGAAGGAAGTGAAACGAAGGCTGTCTTCCAAGGATCCTTCAAATTGAGATGGCCTTCAGCGACATTTGATGATGTGGCAGCCGAGATATGCAGCCTTCGTAGGATGCAGCTTCCGTTTGAGAAACACCCAATCACTGTTTGCTGATTCCACAGAAATGAATGGGAAATGCTGTAAACTAAATCATACCTGTCGCAGCATTTCAATTTTTTTCGGTGTAAAAATAGATCAATCCAAAATTAATGTTTAAGAACAAACATGTTGAAGATTAGCCGATCGGTTGTACAAATATGAATGTTATCGGTGTGAAAAAAAGCTCTATTTTCGTTATTTGCTACATATTAAGCGGTTTTCCTGAGAGCGATAAATCAAAGTGCAGTTTTCATGCCAGGGTCATGGGTGGTTGTGTGGCTGACTATCTGTGAATGTATGGCATGTCCTCGAAAAGACATGGGAGGTCCCTGCAACATAACCTGGTTATTACAGTTAATACTAGCTATGTTGTGCATCAGTAAATCAATATAATTACAGAGGGTGTCATAGAGTAATACATGACAGTCAAGAACAGAAGAGTTACTGTGCAGCACAACGCAAAACAGAAATATGCCCTGCGCATTACATTTTATTGAGATGTTACAAGTTGTATTCTATTACAGATAATCTACATAATAATGAGGACAGTATTATTTTACAATACTGTAAATAATCTATATTTGTTATTTGATTATTTAGACTACATTTTTCTTCTCTTATCAGGTATGTTTGTGCATGCGGATAGATGCTGCCGAGAACATGATCACTGTGAGCACATCATACGCTCCTTCTCTGTGAACTTTGGTGTCTTCAATCCCACCCTCTTCACGGTCTCTCACTGTGACTGTGACCACAGGTGAGCACAGAAGCTCTGGGGTCTTTCACATTCCACAGATGAGAGGCATTTTCAGATCCTCAGGGGAGACTCTTTAGAGTCATAACTCATCCTTTCTGTTTGTTCACCTTATGTATGTTATCCTTATATGGCTCGTATACGTTTTTTTAGGACACTGCATGTTTTAATAGAAAAAGAATATATATCTTCAGCAGGACAGCCTGTAATTTATGTAGAAAGGCCTTTCTTTTGATGTGCAACACTCAAAAAAAAAAAAAGTTTTGTCTCAAAAAATTAACACAGCAATCTATTTGAGGTATGACAACTTCTAACCAACAAACGACAATACACATTTTAAGTTAAATAAAAGTTGTTCCAATTAATTTCAACATAATTGAGTGGTGGTACGAGAACTATTAATAATTTAATGTGGTTTATTTTAACTGCTAGTATACTTAACCTAACAGGTCACAATACAAAATAACGTACTCGGTTACTAACGTAACCTCGGTTCTCTCTAGAGAGGGAACGAGTACTGCGTAAGAACTTACGCTTGGGGGAAAGTCTCTTTCCGTGAGATATTGAAGCCAAAAATTATCCTTTAATTTTTATATAATGCAAAACGCGTTGCAGCAGCATACAGACATAGGCGAGGCACCTTTGCGCGCCTATTGCCTGCTCTGCGGCAACTGCAGCAGCCTATCGAGAGAGGCCCTGTTGACGCCTGACCAATGGGGGTGCTTCGCACTCATTTGCATAGCGTCCCGCCGAAATAGGCGTGGCCTAGGGCTATAAATATAGCGTCCAGAGGCTGGTTCACTGGTTTTCATCGCCGGAGCGAACCAGAGCGAACTGCAGGCACGGCAAGGATACGCAGTACTCGTTCCCTCTCTAGAGAGAACCGAGGTTACGTTAGTAACCGAGTACGTTCTCTTACGAGAGGTTCTCTCGTACTGCGTAAGAACGCCGTGCGTGCTTGAGATCCAATACCAAAGTCCCAAGGGCATGTGCCCGTGGCCCATATGGTACATGATCATCAGGGACTCACAGAGAGTCCAGGAAGAGAGGCTAAAGCATCATTCCTGAATAGGTAGCATCCCACCAGGGAGCATTATAATAATAGTGTTCCACGCAGTCAGGGCAAAGTTATTGGCCTGATCTGATGAAAAATATGGGTCTTACAGTTGCCCTCAGGGCTGTATGATCGATCCGTGAGCATTGCTCGAACAGTTTCCAGCATCTGAGCCGACCTCGGGGCAGATAGTACTGGCTTATTAGACCGACAACAGCTTAGCTTGCAAAGCGGGAACTTCCAGGTTATAAAACCTGATAAATGTAGACGGGGAGGCCCAGCCTGCCGCCATACAGATATCATGTAGAGAAATCCCACTGGACCAAGCCCACGAAGAGGCCATGCCTCTTGTGGAGTGCGCTCTGACACCTAATGGGCACTGTAGGACCTTAGAGATGTATGCCAGCGCTATGGCATCAACTATCCATCTGGATAGGGTCTGTTTCGTTACAGCTAGCCCCTTAGAGCGTCCGTAGAACGAAACGAATAGTTGCTCTGTCTGTCTGAAGGCAGACGAGCGAGACACATAAGCTCTTAATGCCCTGACAGGGCAGAGCAAAGCGGCGTCCTTCTCCTCCTCAGGGACCGGTAAGGCCGACAGGGAAATGACCTGGGACCTGAACGGTGTGTTGAGGGATTTAGGAACATACCCGTGTCTCGGTTTGAGCCTGACAATTGAGTCATTTGGCCCAAACTCCATACATGTCGCGCTTACTGAAAGCGCTTGTAAGTCCCCCACACGCTTAACTGAAGCGAGAGCCAAAAGAAACGCTGTCTTGAAGGACAAGTGTTTGATATCCACAGATTGGATTGGCTCAAATGGGGCACCTTTCATGGCCTCCAAGACCGTGGAAAGGTCCCATATGGGAACTGAAGGGGGTCTGGGAGGGTTTAACCTCTTTGCTCCTCTTAGGAAGCGAATGACCAGATCGTTCTTCCCGAGTGACTGGCTTAGCGTTGGTTTAACAAACGCTGCTATAGCCGCCACATAGACCTTGAGCGTGGAAGGGGTTCTGCCCTTTTCCAGAAGCTCTTGTAGGAAGGAAAGAACGTTCGTCACCCCACAGTCCTGGGGTGACACGCCACGGGCTGTGCACCAGCTAGAAAACACAGACCATTTTGAGGAATAGAGCCGTCTCGTAGAGGGAGCTCTAGCCTGCGTGATCGTGTTTAGTACTCCCGAAGGGAGGTGAGCGGGTACCCATTGATGGCCCATACATGTAGGGCCCAAAGCTCCGGGCGAGGATGCCAAATCGAGCCCTTGGCCTGGGTGAGGAGGTCTTTCCTCAGAGGTATCGGCCATGGGGCAGAGCTCGCTAGTTGCATCAGAACTGGGAACCAGACCTGTTTTTTCCAGAACGGAGCTACTAGTAGCACCGAGCATCCACTTTCCCTGATCCGCTCTATTACCTGAGGTATGAGCGTAATGGGGGGAAAGGCATAGAGCGGGCAGCGGGGCCATACGTGGGCCAGCGCGTTCCTGCTCTTGGAGAAGTATATCGGGCAGTGAGCGTTTTCTTGAGACGCAAACAGGTCTACTTTCGCTTTGCCGAACTTCTTCCACAGCAATTGGACTGTCTGTGGGTGTAGGGACCATTCTCCTGCCGGAACGTTGTTCCTGGACAGTCTGTCTGGTCCCAAATTCAAGTGGCCGGGCACATGAACTGCTCTCAGTGAGCGCAAATTGTGCTGGGCCCAAACCAGGAGGTGTTCCGTCAGCCTGTGAAGGATTCGGGATCTGAGGCCTCCCTGGTGATTTATAAAGGCCACCACCGCCATGTTGTCCGAACAGACTAGAACGTGGTGTCCTGCTATCTGGGGATAGAAGCGCCTGAGCGCATTGTCGACTGCCATCATTTCCAAGCAGTTGATGTGTAGGAGCTTTTCTCGTTCTGACCATAGGCCAAAGAACAGTCTGCCCTCGAGCAGCGCTCCCCATCCCGAGGTGGAGGCGTCCGTGGACACCACCTTCACACTCGAGGAAGTCCCCAGGCTTACTCCTGACCGGTACCAGTCGGTCACCGTCCAAGGTTTCAGAGCTGAAATGCATTTCTGATCGACCTTGAGGCGAAAAAGACCGGAAGTCCACGCTCGGCGCGGCACACGCGCTTGCAGCCAGAACTGAAGTGGGCGCATCCAAAGGAGCCCCAGCTGAAGTACTGGTGATACTGCGGCCATGAGACCCAGCATCCTTTGAAACTGTTTGAGCAGGACCATAGCGCCGCGGCGGAAGCTTTCCGTCATTTGCGTTGTGGCGATAACTGAACTGTCATTGACAGCGAGTTCAGATCTGTGCCCAGAAAGGATATTTCCTGACTGGGAGACAGAGAGCTCTTCGCCCAATTGACTGTGAGACCTAATTTCTCGAGGTGCTCGAGCAAAATGGTCGTGTGTTCTATGAGCTCTGTACGAGACTGAGCCAGAACTAGCCAATCATCCAAGTAGTTCAAAACTCGCATTCCCCGAATTTTCAGGGGAGCGAGGGCCGCGTCCATGCACTTCGTGAACGTACGGGGTGCTAAAGACAGGCCGAACGGTAGGACTGTATACTGATATGCCTGGCCCTCGAAGGCGAATCTCAAAAATCGCCTGTGACGAGACGCTATTTGTATCTGGAAATACGCGTCTTTCAGATCTATCGACGCAAACCAGTCCCCCTGGCGAACTTGCGAGAGGATTTGTCTGGTCGTGATCATTCTGAACGGGCGCTTTGAAAGCGCTTTGTTCAGCCGTCTTAGATCTAAGATGGGTCTGAGACCCCCGTCTTTCTTTGGCACCAGGAAATATCTGCTGTACAGGCCCCCTTCGCTCTGAGCTAGAGATAGGGGTTCTATGGCCCCTTTGCTCAGTAGTTTCGCTATTTCGGCTCGAAGTAGATGAGCTACTTCCGTTTTCACCGTAGTTTCGACTCGCGCCTCGCAGCGGCGAGGGCATCGAGCAAACTGTAGCGAATAGCCTCTTTTTATAATGTTCAGCACCCATTCTGACACCCCGGGAAGCTGTGCCCATGCAGTCGCATGAATAGCTAGGGGTTGAATGAAGTCTGCGCTCTGGCCGTGACAGTGTGGCGGCTGAAGAGCTTCTATGTGCTGAAACATAGATGCCGTGTTTGCGGCAGACGAGGCGGGGGGCGCGCTGATGACAGCGGGCAGCCTGCCCGCGCTCAACTCTGTTACAGCGAGTAGCTGAGAGGAGGCGAGTGGGCGAGACCCTTCGGGGTTTGACATGTCTGTGAGTGCATGTGGGCGCGCTACAGCGGGCACATGGAAAGCACTGAACACAACCTGGGTCTGTGACCGTGTGTGTTTTGGTTTCGTTTTTACAGAAACCGGGAGACATGCAGTGTGCAGTGTATGTGGGCACTGGGCTGTGGGCACATTCACTACATTTAACGCGCAATCGACCTGAGTCGATTTTATGAGCGCGAGCTCTGTGTGAAGAGCTGTGTTTGTGTGTAGGAATGAGCACGTTATAGTGGGCATTTTTTCTACACTAGTAACACCATCGGCCGTGGCCGGAATACCAGAATTTACACTCTTTGAGGGATATATCTGGGTCGCCGTGACAACGGCGTTTGTAAGCAGGCAAGCGGGCCGTGTTACCGACTTGTTTACTGCTAAATAAGCTGGAACAGTCACATTTTCTGGAACTGAGCGAGCTGGTAGTTTTGGTGGAAGTCTGGCCGCAGCGGGACTTGAACACCGTCGTTTTCCTAGAAGGGCTAGGACGACTTCGAGGCCTCGGGCTTGATGTCAATCCTTGGCCGGGGACCACGTTGAGGGCGGCGGGCAGCAGAGCGAGAGCGCGGTCTCGAGCTTCGGGCCTGCTTCCTCTGTGAGGCGGCGGCGGTGGCTGCGGCTGTGAGCTTCCGAGCAGACGGCTGTTTAGAGCGACCTGTCGCGGAGCTAGCGCGCTTAGGCAGGAAATGTTTCATGGCCTGCGATGTCTTCTGTACCTCAGCGAATCTGTCCGCAAAATCCTTGACGGACGATCCAAAGAGCCCAGCAGATGAGATGGGAGCGTCGAGGAACGCAGCGCGCTCCGAGTCCGGCATCTCAGACAGTGTTAGCCACAAATGTCTCTCAGCAACGGTGAGAGAGGCCATAATTCGCCCCACGGCCTGTGCAGTGGATTTTGTAGCGCGAAGAGCGTCTGTGGCGCTTCTTAAATCCGTGACGCTTACAGCTTCCAGTCCTTCCTCGTCAAGTTTGCGGAGAAGGTTGGCTTGGAAAACTTGTAGCGTGGCCATTGTATGCAACGCAGCTGCAGCCTGTCCAGCGGCGGTGTAAGCGCGGCCGTGCAGTGCTGAGGTGGTGCGGAAGGCTTTAGAGGGAAGTGCAGTCTTAGCGCGCCGTCCAGCGGAGGGCGGGCAAAGATGATCCGCAACAGCTTCCTCTACAACCGGGAGGGACTGGTATCCTCTGTTTTTAGCATCATCAACAACGGAGAATGCAGCAGAAACAGAAGTTTTTACACGGGCTGAAAAGGGTGCAGACCAGGATTTCGCGAGTTCTTCATGAAGCTCAGGAAGAAAAGGCGCGGGTCTAGACGGTGTAGCAACACGGTCCCCTTTTAGAAAGCAGCCATCCAGTCGGTTGTGTGCTGGCTCTACGGGCGTCGACCACTCGAGGCCGAGGCTCTCAACGGCCTGAGAGAGCAGACGCGTCAGCTCTGACTCAATGCTGGCCCGTTTCCCAGACGTTTCGCGAGCAGGGGGTGCGAGATCAACAGAGCACGGATAATCCTCACTGCCTGACGCTAGGATAGAGCAGCTGTCCTCCTCCGCTATTTCCACATCATCAGACTCATCCGCGACAGAAACGGCGGCAGACAGCGGCCGTTGTCCGGGGGTGATAGACTCGAGTGAAGCGGGCGGTGAAGCTGGCGGGCGAACTGGCGAGCTTGCCTCGGTGGGAGGAGGTTCAGGGCCTCGCTGAGCGCGGCGCTTCTTTCGGCGCGGCAGCGCGGCGGGCAGGGGTGCAGACTCGTGGAAGCGTGCCATGCGAGTCCGCAGAGTCGCCATTGACATCAGCTCGCAATGAGGGCATCCGCCGTCGGCGAGCGCGAGAGCTGCATGATCTTCTCCCAGGCAGGAAACGCAGATAACATGGCGGTCCCCGTCGCCGAGAGGGGCTCTGCACGAGCCACAGAGAGTGCGAGACATCTTTAAAAAGACGCTCAGCTCTTTTAGAGAGAAAAGGTGTGTGATTCGCGGGGCGAAAACACACTGCAGTAAAGGATATAGTGCACCGGATAGCGCAGCAGGAATGTCGGCAGAAGGCGGCTCGGCCAGCGGCTTCGATGCAGACTCGTCCCGCTGAAAGGCTTCTTCAGACGGCGCGGCTTCTCTCAGGATCCAGCGATGCGTGAGCTCCGCTTGAAGAGATGAAAATCAGTGAACCAGCCTCTCGACGCTATATTTATAGCCCTAGCAGGGCTCCAAACAAAAAAAACTATCAAGGAGCCGATGGCTCCTATAGGGGAAAAAAACAGGCGCCAAATAATTTTTTTAAGAGCCACATAACAATGCACTTACATTTTAGTCTCCCTGTTGTGTGCATGTCTCTCCTCTTCTTACAGTTTCAGCATTTTCATCTTGTGAATGTTCTGGGAACTGGAGCTTATTTGGTAACTGAATGTCACTTCCGACTTATGAACTATTTCATAAGTTCATATTTTGGCGCTTTCACTCAGTGAAACGTTCACGCAAAGCATCTCATTTCATGACGTTAACAAAACAAATGAAGCGATAGGCTTGGGGTGGGCGATATGGCAAAAATATCATATCACAATTTTTTTCAGGAAAATCACAATTCACGATTTTATCACAATTCTTTTTATGTTGGTTTTACTATTTTGTGACTGAGCATTACAGCCAAACTAATGTCCATATTTTAAAAACAAAGCCTTAGGTAACAAAATGTAAAATAAAAAAGAATGGCAGAAAGGGGCGAAGATAAAAAATGTAGTCATTATTTTCTTTGTTATTAAATATTAAGATCAAAGATAAACATTACACATACACAACTTAATATACAAATGAAATAAACAGTGCTTTATGTTTTCAGCTACAGTAGGTTTATTTAACAGTAGCATTGAAGAAAGTAATTAAATTAACAAATATGAAAATAAAACAAAACATAGACTTCACTGTATAAATAATAAATTGATACTTATTAAAGCTACTATTAAAGTTATCAGTCAAGAGCAGTGAGTAATTTTATCTTTGCATTTTGTTGTTTCATTAACATTAAAAGGATAGTTCTCCTAAAAATTCAAATTGTCATAATTTACTCTCTCAAGTTGTTTTAAACTTGTTTTTCTTCTGTTGAAAATAAAAGTTATTTGGACGAATGTGGGTAACCAAACAGTTGATGTACCCCAGTGAAGTCAATGGGGACCAGCTACTGTTTGGTTACCCACATTCTTCAAATTATTAATATTAGAAAATATTAGAAGGAAATTAATACAGTTTTGGAACAACATTAGAGTGCGTAAATAATGAGATAATTTTTATTTTTGGGTGAACTATCCCTTTAAGGACAAGCGGCAGCGTGTTTACAATTGCTACTGTCTCTTAAGAGCTGCGCGCGACACGTCTAATGTACACGCATTTGACAAGCCGATTTTCTCTCAATTTTCTCAAGTTTGCTTTCACTTTAGACATAACCGACTTTGTTTATGTAAACCTTGTGTGTATTTAACAGTATTAGCACAATAAGACTCAAAATATAACTTAGTCCAGTATCCAGGCGCTGGTAGACAGGCTTTTAGTGCATGTGGGCTTCACATGTACGCGCTGAGAAAGGCACATGTTAGAACAGCGCATCAGCACGCAAATTAAATGTTTAACCGACAAGGCATTAAAGCACATGCAAATTATTAACTTTTGTGAACTGCAGTGTCCCGTTCCGCTGCGTTAACATGTGAATATACGTCGCGTTGTTCAGTATGTTTTGACCGGGACAGAGGCGCCAGAACAGCAACTAGAGTGCAGGATTCTACGATATTTCTTCAAAAGCAGATCGTGGAGACATTTTAATCGTCCATGATGAAAAATCGTCATATCGCACACCCTTACGATAGGCTACTGGTTATAAAACATGCACGTAGGATGCAAATTTTACAATCAAAGGGAGTAAATTTGTATTGTCGCCAATGGCGACCTTGGCAGAAATTTCACTCGCAAATAAATATTTTTGGTCGCAAATGCGACCATTCTAGTCGCAGTTTGGAGCCCTGCCTAGGCCACGCCTATTTCGGTGGGACGCTATGCAAATGGACGCGAAGCACCCCCATTGGTCAGGCGTCAACAGGGCCTCTCTCGATAGGCTGCTGCAGTTGCCGCAGAGCAGCCAATAGGCGCGCAAAGGTGCCTCGCCTATGTCTGTATGCTGCTGCAACGCATTTTGCATTATATAAAAATGAAAGGATCATTTTTGGCTTCAATATCTCACGGAAAGAGACTTTCCCCCAAGCGTAAGTTCTTACGCAGTACGAGAGAACCTCTCATAAGAGAACACAAAATTTCAATATTTATTCTACTTATCATATGCAAAGCATGCTGGGAACTTAAAATCCACAGACAATTCCTTTAAGTTGCATTAAGTTGAATTGCATTTTTTGCTGTTTAAATTCAAATACAATATTAAATTGATGTAGTAATCAACAATTTATCAACATAACTCTTCTAAATAATTTTTGCAACTTAAATAAATTCAATCAAATTATATTTGAGTTCAATGAATAAATTAGTTGTTTTTTTTTTTACTGGCAACCATGCATTTATTTAAATGTTTTTTTTTAGAGTGAATTAGTTTACCGGTTTAGTCGTTGGTTCAATTCCCAGGGAACACAAATACTGATAAACTGTATGCACTGAAAGTTGCTTTAAATAAAAAAAAAAATCCTAAATGCTTAAATGTAAATACATTAAGCATGTGTTTAATGGAAGGGTTAGCTGACATTGAGACACAAAAGATTTCATGCTAATCATATTTATTTCTGTCTTGTATCTTCCTGTCTCTGTTAGATTTAAACAATGCCTTCTCAATGGTAATGACACCATCTCCAACATGGTGGGCTACAGTTTTTTCAACGTCCTGAAACTCCGCTGCTTTGAGCTGATTCAAAGGAGGCAATGCACACAGTACAACTGGCTTGGAATGTGAGTGCAAGAAATTAAACAATGCATTCCAAAAATGTTGCTTCATGCTTCTGTTTGCAAGCAAAAATGCAGAATGGATAAAAACACTGTAATTGTATATATAATTATATAATTCACACAGCTGTCTTCATTGACATAACCAAATTACTTCCATTGATTCATTTGTATGGCATCATTACATTATGTTCATTCATAGTCTTTCATAGATTTTCAGCCTGTTATTCTAGTTTCTGTGTTAAATGTGAATCCTGTAACAATTAACAAAGTTTACTGTACTCATTGTCCTAGATTGTCTCCGATATATACTTATATTTGTTTGGACATTCCTTTATAATCATGGTTTTACATTCTAGGATGAGTTTCTCTGTAATAACATTGTGCCAGAGGTGGGAGTAAGTTACCCACATTGAAGTCATAAGAAAATAAGTCGTCGAGTCAAGTCTCAAGTTGCAGTGCACAAAATAAAACAAGTCAAGGCTGTGGCTTACCTCAAAGCAAGTCATGTTGAGTCCTGCAAAGAAAGTCACTCTCAAAGTACCATGCAGAGGTTACTTTTCCCAAACAGTTATGAACTCCCTGAATAATACAGATCTGAGAATTATCTGATCTGAGATCAGAATAATACCTCTCTTAAACAATTTTAGAGTAATTTACCAAGTTTAATGTGTGAAAGCAGTTATTTTGTCTATTATGCTTGCACTAATTGACAGGGCTGCTTGAAACCCTGGTTGAAAATATAGGTCTTGTTTCCTCTTTTTGTAGTGAATCACTTTTGAGAAAAATGTTGACAGCAGTATGTTTAGTATTGTCCTCTAGCCCAGAGTAACATTATGCTGGTGTAACTTATTTTTTTAATCTCTAACTGCAGGTGCACAATGGTTCAGCTCGCACCTGTGGCAGTATTGAAAGATTCAACACCATACAATTCCACCAGTCTAAGTAATGAGAAAAGTGGCACCGTTGACCTTCCATGCAATGAAGTGCCAATCAAATTGTCACATAGTGGCAAACAAAGAACCTCTAAATCTAAACGAATTAGACTGGCAAAGGACCAAAGAAACTGCGCTCCAGTTGACTATGCAAAAGGGGGAACATCTCAGCTTAGTCAAAAGTTGGTGAACCCATTTGAAAAACGCAAGAATCTACAAACAGCTGGACATCGAAAAGGAAGAACAACTGTGCAGCCGAACTCATTGTTGACATTTACCCTCGCTCCCCAAAGGAAGCCATCTAAAGAGAAGCAAAGGATAACTCAAAAGTTCAAAATGGGAACTATTCTTCAAAGCATCCACAGGACATCAAAAGCAAGTGTCACTCACTCACCTTCAACCTCATCTGAAACAAAATTACTCTTGGTTCAAAAGACAATAGTCAATCAGTCCAAACAAATACCTGCAAATAAATCAGGAGCAAGGACACTTCAAAATAAGAGAAAAAGAGGTAAAACCAAAACCCAGAAATCCAGAAAGAGCCAGAAGAAAAAACTAATTAAAACCCAAAAGCATTGATGCTCACTTTCAATCATCAGAAATGCAAAGGTTCTTATTTTTCAAAAGATAAGAGATCTTTAATCAGGTATAGTCCAGGCGTTTTAAGCCAAAATGGGGGTCAACCGTGAACAAATTGCAACAGAATCAAACTCAACTGATTTTGTATCCTCAATATGTCCTGAGTAAGGAAAAAAAAGCCCAGAAGAATCCCATTAGGGGAAAGGTCCGAAAAAGACCCAAATATAGCCTATTCATTCTTTTTCTCACGTGAATAGGGTAAAAAATGTAACCTTTAGATATCACCATGAAAATTACTGAGTTGATTACTTATATCAAAAAATGTATTACAAGTTTTTTTTTTTTTATTGTTTGTTAACATGGACAAACGGTGCATAATCTAATTACAGATGTGCTAATTTGCATAAATACCGCAACAGGTCTAAACATTGGGTATAGCCAGGTGAAAATGTCTTGTTGAATCTTGTTTACAAATAACAGTAAAATACTTTATATTAAGGTCTGAATGGAACCCATTTAGGCTACCCATAAGCATTAATACATAGAGGCAGGAAGAAGTCCTTTAAACCAGCCTTTATTAATTATTATTGCAGAGATTGGGTTTGGGGCTGGGTCCGTGGGACTGTTTCTGGGGATTTACTTTTTATTTTACTTACCTTTTGTCTTCTGCATTCTCCTTACCATTGTCTCCTGTTCTTGCCTCAGATTCGTCCCCCAGAAACAGTCCCACGGACCCATCCCCAAACCCCATCTCTTAAAAATTAATAAAGGCTGGTTTAAAGGACTTCTTCCTGCCTCTATGTATTAATGCTCATGGGTAGCCTAAATGGGTTCCATTCAGACCTTAATATAAAGTATTTTACTGTTATTTGTCAACAAGATTCAACAAGACATTGTCACCTGGCTATACCCAATGTTTAGACCTGTTGTGGTATTTATGCAAATTAGCACATCTGTAATTAGATTATGCACCGTTTGTCCATGTTAACAAACAATAAAAAAAAAAAATTTGTAATACATTTTTTGTTTGTCTTGATATAAGTAATCAACTCAGTAATTTTCATGGTGATATCTAAAGGTAAATTTTTTTACCCTATTCATGTGAGAAAAATAATGAATAGGCGTATGAATAGGATATATTTGGGTCTTTTTCGGAACTTTCCCCTAATGGGATTCTTCGGGGCTTTTTTTTCCTTACTCAGGACATATGGAGGATACAAAATCAGTTGAGTTTGATTCTGTTGCAATTTGTTCACCCTTTTTTCCTAAAACGCCTGGACTAGTATTAGATTAAAGGGTAACTAAACCCATGGTCAGAGCCTGACTGCATTGAGACACTTCTTTCTGTAGGCAAGGGCGTGGTTAGCTAGTACCCTCTGACGTCAGAGGGAACCACAACTTTCAATAAGAAAATTCAGCTGAACTACAGTAGCCACCATTCAACCTGAAGAGGGCAGCACTCAGACGTTTTTACACCATATTTTGTAGAATTAAAACACTTTAAACACAAATGTCAATCAATGAACAGCATTAATAAAGCCCCAGTCTTACAGATCATTAACTAAAAAAAGTTGTTTTAGGGTCTAGTTACCCTTTAAATTATGTATGAGATGAGAAGGGCTTTTCACACTGTGCATTACCCTGGGTTATTGTCATTCTAAACCCCGCTTTTAACCCTGGGTTAAGGAACGTTTCACACTTGTAATTTAGAATCGGGCTTAGCACCGCTTTTTACCTGGGGTTATGAAACCCTGATCCACATTTGGCCACTCCAGACATGTTAACGCGTTCGCCATCTTGGAAAGGTTAACATGACGCTGTCATCACACTAACAAATCAATGAATTTCATTGAAAATTTTACAGCATTGTGTAGCCTATGGCTGTAAAACCACAGAGCTATAAATTCCAGATGAAATGGGATAACCTTACAGAGGTGAGAATGTGCAGGTTTGTGTTTTTTATGTATAACTCAATATACAATATCCATGCGCAGAATTATCACATTAATGATAAATGAAATGCTGTGAAAATCAATATCCATCTATAGATATTCATACATGTGAATAACTAGGTTGTAGATGCACAGTTAACTTGCTTTTGAGTGGTCATGGACCGGATTTGACCGTTCCAATATGGCAGATGGCTTACGTATAACAGCCCATAGAAACAGACACCTGTTTGAAGTGAAAAATGTCAAATGGTGACAGAAAACACGACAATTGGATAAGTTTCATTCTTACCTTTATAGTCTGAAGACTCCATTCAGTATAAACTTGATAGTACAGTCGGCAACATATAATATGAGGATGCTTAGTGCTAAAGTCTTTATGTAAACAGGAGATGTGAACGAGACACTGTGTCATTGCGTTGGCGCTATTGGAAGGTCCGGTGTCTGAATCATGTGTACACATGCGCCATTACCATTGGCCACGGACAAAGTCAGGTGACACTACATAGAACGTGACTACGCCTATAAAATGGTGCCTGAACACGGCATCACCAGATTTATTCGTCCGAAGAAGCTGAAAGGACTTGATATCCTGGGGTTGAATTCACATCAACACTGAAAAATCTCATGTGTGCAGAGAGGACCAGCCTGTCTCAGCACAAACATCTTGCAAAGGCCTTTTGCCAATGCCTTTGAGGCAGCCACACTCCAAGTAAAATGACACCTAGAGGCGAAGCGATACAGGGCATCTCGTAGGTGAGAGAAACCGCATCTGAAAAACCCAATTTCATATAGTCTGTTTGGTAGAACCAAAACAGACAATGAGTTGATTGGCTTTAGGCCACTGGCCTGAGCGATGGACGTACTGTAAATCCTAAGTGCCCGGACTGGACATAATCTACTCAACCTCTCCTGCTCCAAAGAGTCAAACGGTGGAGGGGAGAAGGCTTGAAGAACAACAGGATGAAATGGTGATGAAGGCACCTTTGGAACATAGTCTGGCCACCAAGGTGCAATATCACCTTGACCAGTCCAGGAGCAAAATCAAGACAGTAGGCAACTGACAGGGCCTGCAAATCTCCTACCCTTTTGAGAGAAGTTGTAGCTATTAGCAGAGTCATAAGCTTTTCTGTGGCTGACTCCAAAGGTTCAAAGTGAGCATCCGACAACCCTTCTAAAACAATAGAGAGATCCCATGATGGAACCCGCAGTCTGCAGGGTTTGCAGCCTGTGCCATCTGACACCACACAGAAATTGGAACACCATGACATGCTTCCCCACAGATGGCCCATTAATGTGAATGTGGCAAGCCGAAATAGCGGCCACATACACCTTCAGGGTAGCAGGGGTCAGTCCTGCTGAGAGATGCTCTTGCAGAAACTACAGTATTGAACTAACCGGGCAGTAAACTGGTTTAAGATGACGCTGTTCACAACATTATGAAAAGAGATGCCATTTAATAAAGTCTCCTAGTAGAGGGAGCCCTAGCATTAAGAATGGCATAAACAACTTCAGTCGAGAGACCAGAATCTATGAGCTGGTACCCCTCAGGGGCCCGACCCAGATCCAAATCTCTGGTCGGTGGTGAAACATTGTCCCCCTAACCTGGGACAGAAGGTCCCTCCTGGTCGGAATCTCCCAAGGAGAGCCTTCCAGAAGACACTTCCAGGAGAGACGCTAAGTTCACGAACCATACTCGGGCTGGCCAGAACGGGGATACTAGTAGTAGGCATACCCCATCATGACAGACCCTCGCCAGAAGTGTCTGGCATTGACAGATGGAAATCTCCTGACCTAGCCTCAAGCTGCCCACCATGGTGAGAATAGACTCGACCCAAGCGGCAGACATCTGTGTCCGCATCGTAGTCAAATCCCAAACTATGCAGAGACATGTGGTCCTCTACCTGGACAACATACTTTTCTTGTGGTTTAATCTTAAACCCAAGCACCTTAGATAAGCAAGGACGACATCTCGATGCTGAACCACCAACTCCTCCAACTGAGCCTATAGTGTCCAGTCGTCTATGTAATTGAGTACATGAATGCCCTGAAGTCACAACAGAGCCAGAGCTGCATTCATGCACTTGGTGAAGGTGCGAGGAGACAAGCCTAGGCCAAAGGGAAGAACCAAATATTTGTAAACTTCGCCCTCGAATGCAGACCTCAGGAAACTCCTGTGCATTCCAGGCAATATCTCTATATGAAAATATGCGTCCTTCAAGTTGTAAGGGTGGATTTCCTGCAGGGGTTCAGTCTGCAAGACTGCCGAATGACTAAAGAAACGTTGTCAGCAAGATGGTAGAAAACTGTACATTTCTTGCTTTTTATTACCACCCACTGCTACTTATACCAACGACGGAAATAAGCACAGTTACAATAGCTTAATATGTGGGAGAGCGTTGCTATAGAGAGTGACAATATTGTATTGCAATAAGTAGCACTTCAAAGTCAATACCAAATCAAAACTAGTTAGCACATCCTTTGTAATTGAAAAGGTTTAATGACAAAATACGGTTATGGTTACACTTAAAATAGTTACAAAATAGATGTATGAGATTATGATAACTTATAACATTAATTGTACCCAGCATATATGTAAAATGTTACCTGAGAGATAGAGAGAGAGAGAGAGTAAGAGACAAAGAAAAGAGGAGGCAAAGGGAGAGAGCCCCAAGAAAGGGACCCAGAGAATAAGAGAGCCAGAGCATAAAAGAGACAGAGCCACAGTTACAATCTTCTTTTATCCTTTCCCTGACCATGTGACTAAAACCCAAATGTGAGACATTCAAGCTGACCAATCAGATAATTACAATTTCCCCCATTGTACTAAAGGTGTGACAATTCATAGAACCCCCAAAGTACACACATCTTGGCCTACAGGCCTTGATCGCTATCAATCCTTGCAAGGGGGGACACAAGCCACCACACTGGCCTTCTGTTCCTCCTCCTAGAGCTTGGCTCGGGATGGGAGGTTGAGGCTGTTGGCTGCTGGCTGCTGGACCCGACGAGGGATGCTGGAATGCTTCAGATTGCTTCTTCGCGTGACAGGGGCATTCACCAGAAATGTTTTCTCTCTCTCCTTGATCCCTGACAAATTTAGCAACAGGTGCCTCTCCGTAGCAAACGTTGCTATCATAGAAGGGCTGATATCGTGGGACGTTTGTTGGCCCAAGGCCCTTGGTATCCAGCTCCTTCAGCAGGTCAGCCTGTGTTAGGCCTGTAACACCGCCATGGTGTGCAGGGAACCGCCAGCCTGATCCGCTGCTTCATAGGCCTTGCCAACCAAAGCAGATGTGATGCCACATGGCCTAGAAAGCAAGACCAGCTTTTTTAATGAAAATGCTAAGGCGGGAGAGAGATAGTCCACAAGCATATCCTTAACCCCTGGGAACGACTTATACCTATGCTCACTCAACCCCAAGATAGCCGCTTAATCTGACGTTGCAGGGTTGTGAACACAGGTGGAATACAGAGATTTCCATGACCTTGTGACTTAATTATGGAGGTTGGGAAAGAAGAGGAGGTTTCGTTTTGGTGTCTGGGCCTGACCACTCTTAAGAAATCACTCATCCAGTTTACTATGAAGCACTTCCCTCCTCTGACCGGGCCATTCAATGTTTAGTTTGGCCACGGCTCCGGTAAAAACCTTGACAAGCTCCTCATTCGATTTAGAATACGAGGGCTGCCCGCCAGCTGTACCCAAATCAAAGCCTCCCTCAACATTTAACTCCTCAAAGCTAGACCCCACGGAAGGCAGGTCCTTGTCCAGACCAGAAGAAATCCCGTCTCAGGCTTGTCCAGAGTTCAATCTGTGAACCCCATGATTTAACACTTTCGTACGTACGATCACACTGGTGTGATCATTCTTGGCTGGTCCCTGGAGCGTACTATCACACTGGTGTGATTAGAATGGTCAGTGCATCACGTGATCAACTGCTAAATCAAATGTGCTTTCGCGCGTTAGCTGGCGCTGAACCAGAGACGGACACGATCAGCGCTTGTCATATATCACAACTATTCAGTATTTTCAATCACATAATGTTTATTTTAGGTTTCAGACATTTAAATTCACATAAGTACTAAAAAAAACCAATAGATTTAGAGTTTGTAAAATACACACTGATGTCTATGGAAGCGGCAATAATAATCCTTTCAATTATAATTAGACAACACATTCATACCAGATTTACATTGTGAAAGTAACTTTAAAGTTTACTCTATTCTTTTCCCAGTTCACCAGCCACTTACTCTTGCAGTGAGGATAGTCTGCTCCCTCGAGAGCTGACCTTGAGTGCTCGATTCCCATACATTCAATACAGAATTTGTGCTCGTCATCCCCTGAAACATAGCGGTGCATGACAGAACACATCTCCTGAACTTGTTTATTTTTTAATCAAAACTCCTGCTCTACAACACACTGAGACAGACACTTTTGACAAACAATACAGACAAGCTTCTTCTGAAGACAAAAAAGCTTGTGACGCTGTGTTCACTGTTCAGGTGTCATTTTTATAGATGTAGTATGTGACTTGTGATGTGATAGCGTCACCTGACTTCGCCCATGGCCAATGGTATTGGCGCATGTGTACACGTGATTCAGACACTGGCGCACGCTGAAGATGTTCCCATAACACAGTGGCTCTCAAAATCAAACGCAGTGGTTGGCCCCTCCCCCCTTCAACAAATCTCGCCCCAACCACACACACACCTCTGAATGCCAAATAATTTCACAAAAAAATATTAAAACTGACATTTTTCTGAATTTTTAAATTCCGGAAAAATTTACTAACTTGAACGGCGTTGCAATGGCTGTTTTTTCTTTTTTTCTACTGATTCTGCTCATTCCCAAAAACTTCAGTATATGCACATACTGTACACCTGTTTGCATGTTCTGTGATTAATAAAAAGCAAATATGACTCAATAAATTGTGGTACAGCTGTATTTTTACCATAATGTTACAGTTAAATGTAAGTTTTATTGTATCCGGACAATTTAAACATTCCTAATACAAGAAGAAGTCCAGAATGCGGTGGGCTAGATTTGAACCACAGACCAGATTTGGGTGTCACTGACATACATTATTTTTATATTAGGTGTTTAAGTTATGCCCAGAATATATATTGGCATAGTAATATGACCAATATTCCAATAATCTATCAGTTGCTACAATAAAAGGCTTTCAGGTAAATGGTGCAATTACAGAATACTTTAGAACTTGTGTTGTTTTAACTGTGCTATATAAATAAAGTTGCTATTGCTATTGCTATTGCTATTATTGAAATGACTTACAATTAACATGAATAGAAGGAGGAATGTGATAGTTTTCCTGAAAGAATATGTTTTTTAATTTGCATATTGAAACTCACTATGCGTTGTTTGGAGGTGGTAATAATGAGAAAAACTGTAAAAACCTAATTTTGCTATGTTTAAATTATTATTTTTTTTACATTTAATTTATTTTTAATTTTGTTATGAGAAAAAAAAAGAAGTTCATTGTGCATCACGTCTGAGAACCACATCTATTGTTGCCACAAAGTCAATAAAAAGTCTTTGCATTGGCAGTTTGGGGATTCAACCAGCAGATGCCAACAAAATACGTGTAATTAATCTAGAGTTAAAATGATGTGCATTACAATTGCAGTTAATACTGTCCATAATGATGTGTTAGATCAAGTAATTCTGTGAGGTTATGCAGCTTTTTTTTTTTTTTTTTTTTGTTAAAATGTAGGAGTTACATTGTGTTGTGTATATAGTCAAAAATATATATATATTTAAAGAACAAAAAGGATTTGTCTGAATTCCAATTTCATAAATGCTTGTTTTCATAAATGCCAGTGTTTTTTTTTTTTTTTTGTCGGTTTCAAACACAGAGGCACAAAATCCTAAATGAAATCCTAAACTCTTACATTTTCAGTATTATTATATATTTTTTGTTATGAGTCTTGGGTAAATAAGGGAACATACTAAAAGAAACAAGTATATAACGAGGGAAATCTGTTCAAAATCGGTAAAAAAATAAAAAAATAAGTTCTTAAAGGGCATTTTGTTCCTTGACAATAGCATTAAATATATTTTCAGTAGTCTTTTGTGTGTTTAATGAAATTATTACAGACCATTGTTGTATATGTGGTTGAAGCAAATATAATTTATATTAACTATTAACACTGGGACGCCACTATGAAACATCCAAGACACTCATTTTGCTGTCACTTCTCCAAAAAGTTCCAGTCAAGGTAACATTTAACACCCGTGAAGCAATTTTCTTTTGCTATATAGAATTTGATACTTTTGATATGCTGTCTGACAGAAACTTGGCCTAAACTGGAATACTACAAGCATAATCCTCGCCTGAAGTGTCAAGAAATAAGTGTTGCTGCAATTTACTGTGGTATGCTTGGCATTACTCATAGAGCAGGCTAAACATTTTGTTCATTTGAAGTATTTGCCAGGTGGATATTCTCATGGACAGCTGATGATGACACCACAGTATTGGATTTAGTGATAAGCTTCATTTATTTACTGCTATTGTGGTGGAAATTCACCAATAAAATTACAGTCAAGTATAGTTTAAAAAATAAATAAAATGTATTTGTCTGAAATCGTGATCCAGGCTGTCTCTCTTACAACCGAAACATATCTCAGAGAGCTGCAAAATGAGCTCTAATCAAAACAGAGTATTTATTCTGTAAAATCATACATATTAATTTATCATTGACCAAAGACTTTCAAAGTTAATTGGATATGCAAATGAACAGATTATCATAAGGCCTCCAACTTCCTTTTATTATATATGTACACTTGCTGGTTCATCTTCATCCACATCCCATTATATGCTCACCTGACGTATACGTACATATTTTTTAATTGGAAATATTTTATCTGACTCCCTAGACTTTTCCTATAGAACGAAGCATTATAGAAGCAGCTTACAAAATGTATTATAGCTTTAAAACCATCAAATTATTCTAAAATATGGTTTCCAAAATATGATTTAAACGGTAAAGATTGCAAATCAGACTCAACACGTTTCACAGTCAAGTGAATTAAGAGAATCGTCACTTTAAAGAAATATTAGAAATGTAAGTGACATTAATTTAACTTGATTTTACCTTACAGATGTTATTCATCTACTCCATTTTGGAAATGAGGGGTGACATTTTAATTTAATCCACTGAACATTCTATTGCTATTTATGTACTCGTGCACCATCTAGGTACTAATATGTACCCTTTAGGCAAGTAAGGTACAAAGATGTCCCCTTGAGTGTAATGTCTCAGCTGTTAGACTTTTCTGACTGTCTATCTTGATCATTTTCAATAAACCGAGTTTAAAATGATCTTAATGCACAGATCCTCCAGCTTGTCTGAGAAAGATGATATTAGTTCCTAAGGTAGAATTGGTCAGTAAAACTTTTTTAAGCTGGGCAACACATAACTCCCTTACATATATATTATCATAAAAAAAAGTTTTTTTTTAATAGTGTGATATAGTATAGTATCCATAAATTGTTTTTTTAAAGTACCAGGAGGTCCATCACATCATGATGAACAGATTGAGCAGCATAAATAATTCTTGAGAGGCCTTATAGACCTTATTCAGAGCAGCGCCATGACAAAAGCGAGGCTGTGAGGGATGGACTTACCATGTTTTCAATGGCAACCGCTGTAAAAAAGCTCCTAGATCACTTATAATTTTCCATAGCTCATGTTGTCTGAAGTATTTTGGAAAGATATTTTTGCAGTGTTTCGTCAGCAAATCAATCCAAAAACACATTAAATAACAGTACAATCCACTGAAGAGATGTATGTTTATCCCTCACAGCCTCGCTTTCATTAGAAAAAGGTCTAGGTGAGGAATATTCTACCTCTCAAAGACAGAGCTTTCTGTAAACAGTTTTTTTTTTTTAATATACAATCTAATCAGGGATTTGAGACCTAATGAGGAAGGCCTAATAATGGATGCTGAGGTTGTGTTGTTTCTGCTCCATAACATTGGTTTTGCTGTGTTTCACAGAACCAACATGTTAGCTACAGTAATAGGACAGTTTTGAGTGTCATTGTTTGTCTGGAGCTGATGTGCTGCTGGCGACTAATAATGAACTCTTGCTTGTACTCTTGAACATGTTCATTTTTTCTTCCTCTTTGTTTGTTTGTCATCTCTTAATTTTCCGTGAAGCATTATTTTGCTTTGCTTCAGCTATGATAAAGAGATATCCACTCTCGCAATGCATGTTCGTGAATTTTAGGGGTGGAGCAATGAAGGGAGGAGTGTGTTTGTTTGTGTCAACTGATTTCAAACATCAACAGTGTTTCTCAGAAATCGCTTACTGCACCTTTAAGAAAGATGCACTTTGCAGTCATGGTGTAGTTACAACCATAGGTATATATATATATATACATAGATGCCTCATTAGTGGCTGTTTCCATGGGCCGCTATACATAAGTCGTACACCATTTTGGAACGGTCAAAGCTGGTCCGTGAACATTTAATAGCAAGTTGACTGAGCATCTGCAACCGTAGTTAGACACATGTATGAATATCTGACTATTTCTGTAATAGACTTCATCAGGTGATTTTGGTAAACTAACACAATACACCTAGACAAAGGCATCAGCAAAGGCAACACAACATTAAAATTTACCATAGTTAAACCGTAATATTGAGTTAATACATATAAACACAAACCAACACATACTTGTGAAAGGTTATACCATTTCTTTGGGAATTGAAATCTCGGCGGTTTCACAACCAGAATCTGCGCAATGTTGTGGCATTATTAATTCTTACTGTGAGTGACAACACACTGACCGTTCCAAGATGGCGGGCGCACCGACATGTCTGGAGCCGTCGAATGTGGCTTCTACTTATATCTATGGTTTATAGCAGGGGTGTCCAAACTCAGTCCTGGAGGGCCACTGTCCTGCAGAGTTTAGCTCCAACCCCAATTAAACACACCTGAACCAGATAATCAGACCTTGATTATCTGGTTCAGGTGTGTTTAATTGGGGTTGGAGCTAAACTCTGCAGGACAGTGGCCCTCCAGGTCTGAGTTTGGACACCCCTGGTTTATAGCATCTATCAGCAGGCCATGCTAACCATAGATATGTATATGTAGTGCCACATTCGACCGCTCCAGACACGTTGGGCGCACACGCCATCGTGGAACGGTCAGTGTTTTGTGAGAAATGTATTCATGTAATTTGGAAAATGTAGTCATTGAATGTATTTTGTGCCAAAACAGTGATAAAAGATCCACAGTTTAGCCCACATATCCTGCTGTTGTGATTACCGTGTAAAGAGTTTGGAAAAAGTGACCCAAGTATTAAGAAATGGATCCTAGCGATTGTACTAAAACACTGTTCCATATTGCAACCTATTTATTGTTTGTTGCATATTTGTTTGTTTTTAGTTATCTATGGACCTAATAAAGTTACTATTATTGAAAAAAAGTATTTTTTATAATAATGAATTATTATTTGCTGTGGTTATTTTGGAAAAATGCATTAACCAAAAATGAAAAAAATGTCTCTTAGGCCAAAAAAGTTCCCGACCCTGGACTCATACCCTGGCTTACGCATAAAAACTGAAAGTATACTTTGAGCTTCATGAGCACTGTGTGTGCATTGTACACGTACCCTGGTATATGCGTATATTAATTAATAAATGTAAGTATACATTGTGCTTTGCATGCCATGTATGCATACCCTTGCACATGCGTAAAAACCGAAGTATACTTTGGGACTCGCGTGCACTGTATGCAAACCCTAGTGTACACATAAAAACCAATAGTGTATTATCTTGGCATCATGTGCACTCTATGCATACTCTTTTGTGCATGTAAAAAATATAAAGTATTATTTGTTCTTCGATCACTTTACGCATACCCTAGTGTACGCGCAAATACCTAAATGTACTTTAGGCGTGATGCAAACTGTACACATGCCTAGTGTATTTGTAAAATTCGAAGGACTTCACGCACATACCTAGTGTATGCAAAAAATCTATGTAGTAGATGCTATACTCTGGGCTTAGTGCGCACTGTATGCAAAAAATAATTATGTGCATGGATAAATAATTTATAATAAATACTCCAATTGTAAACGGTGGCTTGCGACGCCAAGCATTATGTGTGCGTGATGTACACCAGCGACACCAGTTAAAACACTTGCGTTGTGTAGCTTTTTTCGGCCCTGTCCCAAATGGCACACTTCATATGCACTTTTGGTCTTGTGGACTTACAATGAACTTACAATGCGCGTGTCTGTTAAGTCCGTGAGACCGTAGGGTGTCCCATTTGTCATTTTAGGCCTCAGAAGGGTGCTCTCAAGCGCCCCCTTTGCGGTCGATATGCGCCCTCATGCGCACTTTTGCCGTGGACAGCAGACTTCTTCCCGACAGTCAAAGCGGCATTACGTCACAAAAGTGCGGACTCGTAGGAAGACCACGAGTGCTTAGGGTGCCATTTGGGACAGGGCGGGACAACAGGCGGATCGCGGTTTCGCTGGATCTTTTTTCCCTGACACAAAACACAAATAAGAAGCCTCTTTAGAGTGAATCGCCCTTGGAGCATGAAACAAATGAAGTAATGGAAAATCACATACAGAAAACATACCTGATACCTGAAAATACAAATAAGCAGCCTCTCTGAGTGAATTGCCCTTAATGTTTTCTATTAAATAAATTAAGTACACTTGTCGCCATATGCACTCATTTCCACATAATTAGGCAGAAATCTAAGGATAAAATGACAAAAAGTAATCACACAGGTTAAGTAAAATAACATTACACACATAAATTGGAGTGAAAATATAGATTTAAAAGCAATAATTACAATAAAGATTAAATAGGATTATCAGGAAGTCAAAAGAAACCTCCCTCTCCAATTCAGTTACAATGCAAAAGGGAAGATGAGGGGAAATGATGTTGGCTTGTGACATCACAACAATTAAAGGGAAAGCCCCCATTTCCATGTATGCACCTCTGCAGGACAGTTTAGCAGTTACCAGATCAGTGGGCAAGGCCATGAACAGAGGGGCGTTTTCGACCATGTTACCTGATTTGCCCAATCACAGTGAGGGTAGGGTTTAGGGGTGGGGTCATACTCCTATATATATATATATACACACACATATGTATATATATATATATATAATTATTTTTTTTTTAAAGTTTGTGTATATTTTGAATAAAAAAGGAAAAACATATACCTGTCATGTTCGCCAAGGAAAAAGTTCTTATAATTCTAAAATACGTTCTAAAATAAAGGTCGCCTTAAAAAAAAACTATGAGCCCCTATAGAATATAAACAATTTTAATTCTATACAATTCCATGTTACACAATATTCCATAAAAAAAGAATGGTCATGGAATGATTCCATGGTGACTTTAAAAGAGGGGAGAACCCATCCAAACATTTAGATCCATCGTTGGATTTTATAAAAAAATAATATAAAATCAATTATACATAATTGAAGGCACTTCATGAAATCCAATGTGTATCTTATAGGCTACTCAATCCGAACTGGTTTAGTGTGGTGTCTGACTGACAGCTGGAGAAGGTTTATAAATGCGACTGAAGCGCCGTTAATTCCTTTAGAGTCAGCGCTCAGTCTCGAGTTAGTTATACGCGAATATCAATTCAGGAACTGCGCAATTGTCTCAAGTTTGGAAACCCAGCGAAATTTGTGCCTGTGTCACGCCCACCTTTCCGATAACACTGGAGCCTATTGAGCTGGCGAATCGATCTGCAGCGTTCAAGCGAGGCCTCGCATGGGCGTCGTACACCGTGATCGCGCCGCGCGCTCAGTGATGATGCAGGATATTTGTCGCCGGCTCAAGCTCAATCTGACCCCGTCGTACGTTCAATTTGATGTTTGACCACTTTGCATTTTGCCTCGGAGGAGAAAGAGATGGGATCAGGTGCTGTGGATTCTTCCCAGTGGCTGTCAGTGAAGGAAGAGACTATTTTCCTTCACGATGGACTAATTCGGGTCACGGACCTGGCAGAGCTGCCCAGTGAAATCGGAGTGTCTGAACAAGGGGAATCCGAGCAGGAGGTGTGCATTTATCATATTTGTTTCATTCAGAGGGACCTCTATATCGTTAGATGTGAACTTGATTAGCTTAACACTAAAGTTAACTAACTCGGTTGGGTAATGTTCGGCCAAAACAGGCTTGTCAGGTAGCAGCATGCTAATAATAAGAGGTTGTTGTTGTATTTCTTCAAGTAAATGAAGCACGTAATTGTTTTAACACGTGCTAAATTATTTATCGTGTCATTCGGTTGATGTTAGTTCGTGTAAACATGCGCGGGCTGTTGTCAAGCCCGTTATGAGTGAAGTATCATATATTATTGCTAAACATAGATGTTAGCGGCCAAACGGTTTACGTTGATGTTAATGAAGCTTATTAACCCTGCCTTGAGGTTGTTATTGCACATTTCTGTGCCGTATATAATGACAGTTACACAGTTCTTGCTTGTCTCTGATGTTTGACGCGTTAGCATAGCTTCGACAGGCTAGTAGGAGGAGTTGAATCTCTCACTGGCGTGTGGCAGGCAGCTATTGACCTGTCCGTAGGATTCATGTTACAATCGGTTACAATTCTAACACAGGACGACAAAAATACTTGTTAAATACAACCTGTAGTTATAATAGTAACATCTAGGCTACCTCTACGATAGGGGTTTCCCCCAAACAGGTAATGGTGCTCACTGTTATGGTAACACAAATGTTGTCCTAACCAATGTCATTTCATCCATAAGTAATTTATTAAAGTAATAACTTAAAAATACGAATAGCCGTGTTAAATTGCGATTATTGTCGTATAGTCACGGCTAAAAGGCGTTGTTTGCAATTCGCATACTATCCACCCTAAGTAGTATCCGAGATTAGAATTAGTGTGTCCCAAATAGTAGGCTGAAACGAAGGATGCCAGAATGGTTTGCTATTTATTGTTGATTTGTGTGGGCAAAGGTTATTATATTAAAGGAAACCTCTGCTTCTGTATCATATTTTGTGTATCATATGTATCATATATCGGAGGTGCAATTGTAATTTGAGTCACTAGTAGTGTCTCAAATGACGCACTGTACACTATGCACTTACACTCTGCACTTAGCCTACACTATGCACTGTACCGCAGGGGTTTTAAATCTTTTAGATGCCTCGGACCCCCAAATATGATCATCCTCATGTAAGGAACCCATAATAATAATTTAAAAGGCAGCTATACAGTTTACCGGAAAAAGACCCAATTTATACTTTGAAAAATTAAAAATTTAAAAATATAATTCGTAAAGTATGCATTATTATTTTTTTCTATAATGTACTGTACTGTTAGATGTATTGTTTATTCATTTATTAACTAATTTATTAACCTTTTTATTGTAATGAAATTGTTACTTATCTTAATTTGATTATTTATTTATACATTTTTGCAAAAAAAATTTCAACTCAGAGAAAATGGTTGTAAAAAAATAATTAACAGAATTTGACATTATGGCCGGTTTATTCTGATTTATAATGACTGGTCTTTAAAGGGTTAGTTCACTCAAAAATGTAATTTGTGTCATTAATTACTCGTCGTTCCAGACCCGTAAGACCTTCGTTCATCTTTGGAACACAAATTAAGAAATTTTTTATGAAATTCGAGAGCTGACCCCCCCCCATAGACTGCAATGTTATTACCACTTTCAAGGCCCAGAAAGGTAGTAAAGACATCATTAAAATTCGGGATGCACCAATATGAAAATTTTGGCCGAGACCAATAATCCTTTATATTTGAAAGCCGATAACCAATATGTTGGCCGATAAATCTAAATCCATTTTGATTACAATAACAAAAGTCTCACCATTAAAAGCCATGTCCCAAGCACACAATTATAATGTTCTCATTATAATTTTATGTAACCAGTATGACAGACTTTGCATGTTGCACTTAACTGTATTTTCCTTTTTTGAAGTGATTACAATCATATTTCAAGCAATTCAAAACCATCATGGCAAATGGCGCACATCTGAAGTGTCTCAGCTGAAGGAAATAATCAATTTATCTGCTTTAATATATCGGTCAAATTTTCTTATGGGCCGATAATGGATATTTTGTGCATCCAAATAGTCTATGTAACTACAGTGGTTCAACCTTAATGAAGGGACGAAATGTATCTCTTCCGTGTCAGTCTTCGATTTTATGGCGGGTAGCACCAACGTAGAATAGAAGGCAAACTGGGATGCACCTACTGTCAGGGTCCGTCCCAATATCACACTTGCGGTCATTGCACTTCACAACTTGTCTACTAATAACGTATTTGCTGTATTTGGCCCAAGTGTTCAAGTTGTCCTTTTGATTATCTAATGCAACACACTTAGGGGTTATTCACAGAACACGTTTTTTCATTCCTCTGCGCTACTTTTGTAAACACGCTTTAGTCGGGTATGTTTGACCATTGTGTCTCTTTGCAGCATCTCTAAAAATGTGGCGTTCAAGTGAAAAGACGTTCAACCTTTAAAAACCGCATCTGTAGACCGATTGCTTTTTTTCGTTCTGCTAACCTTTACGTTTTTTAACAGCAAAAAGCATTCTGTGTGAACTGGCCCTTATACTGTTGTAAATGAAAGTAAAGTAGAGGTTTATTGATTTTCACAATTGAATTGATTTTCAATACTTTGCACTTTAAAATGATAAAACTTGTAGATTGCTGTTCACTAGTCCCCATGTAACAGACAGCGTAGTGAGTCATTGAGTGATATAAACCAATAAACCCACATCTGAATAATTTTTTTTTTAAACTTATTTATGGTATCACAATGTGAAACAAACTGTGTCACTATTTATAGATGATATATTAGGCCTATATTACATTATATAGATCAGTGTTTCTGCAATGGGTCAAATGCCCTTCCACCGTTACAACTCGGCAACTTATGTATCAACATTTGTAATTTAGAAGGGGGATTTTTCTTGCTTTTTATCCAGCTTAATTTTTGTGTTTGTTTGCTTTTTGTGACACTGAATACATATAGCAATACTACAAAGCACTCCAAATACAGGCCGTGCCCATCTGAGAAACATCTCCAGAACCCCATTTCTATTCCTTTAGATCCATCTGCTTGTTTTGCCTCTTGTTTGTTGCCATCTTGCTGTTTCAGTGTTTGCCATACAATTGCCATTGTGCACTTTCAGTCTGTTGTATGCCTTTATTTTGATCACATCCAGTTTGCTGAATGCCAATTTCAAACATTTTCAAAATGTCTGTCTGTTAGTTGATTCTACAAGTGAAATTCTACAGGTCGGACAGCACACAGGTAGCAATAGCGAATCTAATCAGCATACGGCCAAAAGTGCCATTGATGAGAATGAATGAGAATGAATGAAAACAATGCAAATTACAAGATTAGAATGGGTGATATAATGTGCAATTTCCCTATATGCAGCATTAACTTTTTCAAGATGTCAGAACACCCACAAAGAAAACGTGTTGAATGAATTATTTTTAAAGGGCACATAACACACACAGTTTCTGCCAATCTCATGTTGATCTTGAGTACCTATAGAGTAGTATTGCATCCTTCATATCTCCGAAGAGTCTTTAGTTTTATCAGATTTTTAAAAGACGCTGTACGGATTCTTTTCGAAAACAGCCGAGCTCCTGGAGGCGTGTTGTGGGCGGAGCTAAAGAGTCCCGCTCCATACATCATCGCATTGTCACTGGATAACTTTTGATTCACTATATGTTTGTGTTGTTTACATTATATGCACTTACACGCTGATTGCCAACAAAACACAGACATTTTATGTTTTTACCGCCTGCAATTCCGACTCATGACCGGGATATTTTATCGCTGGGACTGCTCCATCTTTCAGTTACAAATGATCTGCAAATCCAGCGTCGAACTGGGCCTTGTTTATAAAACATTTGTCACCGAAATGCCGTTTGCTGCCCCAGAAAAACGAACTGCATCCAGTTCTCCTAACGGTGGGTTCTTTGGGAAGCTGAACAAGGTTATCTTTCCCTCACAACCAAAAACACACTTTGGTGACATTGATCTCGTGGTCTAAAGACAAAATGACAGGGCTGCCGATGGCCTCCGTAACACAAACTTGTGTTACACGTTGATGGGCGTTGCTTTTGCTCTCGCTCTGGTTGATGTGTGCGCACACTCTTCCAGGAGAAGTGCCCATACAAGGAATTCTGCCCTTTATGATGTCATACAGGGCCATACTCGGAAAAAACGTTCAGAAACTTATACGAATCCTGAAGGAGTGTATTTGGCACAGAAATACTCCATCATACGTCCAACTAATTTTGGCCATGTTTAGCATAAGAATCCAACTCTTTAACAGTGTAAATAAGTCAGAATGCATGAAATAGTATTAGACATCCCCTTTAATAAATTGGGAGAAGCATAAATCGTGATTACTATTAATTATGCAGCTCAGTTTTGTGGTGCTCAGTTTTGTGGTGCACATTACTGAAAGTAATGAGTCAGATGTTTATCCAGTAACAGCATAAACATCTGACTCATTACGTTCAGTGATGTCCATCTTGAAATGAAGAACATTTTATGTACTAAAGTTTCTTGAAACTTAAGCCAGTGTCTTTACTAAATGATGGAACCACTAAGCGTCACATTTTACTACTTATACCTGTCAAACACACTGAGCAAATTTACTTTAGGATTTATAGTGTAATATCTGGATTTATTATGCATTTATATTGAATAATTATATCAAGTTGCCAGAAAGATTTTCAGTATGCCATGGAAGGCTACCCACAAACTAAAAATGGGCAGACTGTCTAATGGAGACTCTTCAGAATATAGATTTTAAATGGGCTTAAAGGGATAGTTCACCCAAAAATGAAAATTCTGTCATCGTTTACTCACCCTCAATTTGTTCCAAACCTGCGTGAATTTCTTTATTCTGCTGAACACAAAAGAAGATATTTTGAAGAATATGATTAACCAAACAGTTGATGGGCCCCATTGACTTCCATAGTATGTGGGGGGAAAAAATATTATGGAATCAATGGGGCCCATCAACTGTTTGGTTAACCATATTCTTCTAAATATCTTCTTTTATGCTCAGCAGAAGAAAGAAATTCATACAGGTTTGAAACAACTTGGGTGAGTAAGTGATGACAGAATTTTTAGGTGGACTAACCCTTTAAGTTTTCCCCCCAAAAAATCACAAAAAGTTAGATACAGTATTTGGGTTCCATTGTGTACCCGGGGTCCAATTAGACAGCAATGACGCAAGTAACTAATTTTAATTTCTCTTTGGCCAAAATAAGCTTCAACAACTAGTATCAAATTCTTTGTTCTTGCAGATCTTGACGTTTGAGACCAAGAACCCAGTGGAGCTGGCCGAGCGCCTGCGAGCAGTCTGTGGGAACCAGAGCAACGCTTACGCAAGACTTTTGGAGTACCGTCTCAATGCACTGCGCGGTCTGTGGGGAGCACAGCGACAGCTGGCCCTGGAGGAGCAGCAGGAGCATGAAGGAGTCATCCCGGGGACCGGAGGAGGGGCCGACGAGGAGGCGCTGGCCCTGCTTAAGCGACAGGGCTTCTTGCAATCTCAACATCACCACCATCCTCACCACCCTCCGATGCCCACCGGCTCTGATCAGGCACCGTTTACCTCACGGGTCGGCCTCCTGTTGGTCTTTCCGCTACTGCAGTCACAAACACGGCACGACCCTGCACTCTGTGGTGTCACCGCCGAAGTCTTGCTCGCGTGTCTGCGTGACTGCCAGCCGCTGAGCCTAGGCAAGGAGCCTGCGGACTGCCTAAATGGACTGGAGAGGTTGCTTTGCTCCTGGCTGGAGGAGAGGAATGAGCCAGAAGGTCTGGCACAGGCGAGGCTACTACTTACCCAACAGCAGAGACAGAACGCAGCTGCTGCACTAGTGGCTCTGTCGTGTGCAAGGTGAGCGCAGCACAATGGCTATTCCCTTTTTAGCCTTTATTGTTGTTTGATAAGGTTAATGTAATTGACGAAGAGTCTTTGCTGGAAGTCAGGTCAAAAGATGGAGTGGATTAAAGTTCTTAGTGGCTTAGTTCACCCAAATCTGAAAATTCTGATATCATTTACTCACCCTCATGTCGTTCTAAACCTGAATGAATTTCTTTCCTCTGCTGAACTCAAAAGAAGATATTTTGAAGAACGTCGGTAACCAAACAGTTGTGGGCACCATTGACTTCCATAGGATGAAAAAAAAAAAATACAGTGGAAGTCAATGGTGCCCACAACTGTTTGGTTACAATTTAAATATCATTTAAATGATCTTCTTTTATGTTCCACATAACAAAAAAATCATACATGTTTGGAACGACATGAGGTAAGCAAATGATGACAAAATGTTAATTTTTGGAAAGACACTATAGGCAAAATCAATGTCGTTTTTTTCCCCATGCACTTTTTGGGCTATTTTGCTTCCATAACATGTCTTATTTCAGACTAATGGAAACAAACATTTAAGTGTTTATTACACTCCTTCTATTTGCGTCTGTAGATTTCAGTTAAGCTACAATACATATCTTTAAAGGCTGAATTTTTTTTTCTTTTTCTTTTTTTTTCTCATGCAATGCATCAGAAATCTCCACTTCAGCAGCACTTAACATACAACAAACATTGCAGTTTTATTCCTATGTTCTAAAGGTTTTATCAGAGGGGTTTGTTGTTGACATGGTGACTCTTTTTTCTGGCTGTTGATTATGGAGCTTATAATATGACAAAATGATTTTAATTTTAATTGTGTAAATTTGAATTATTGACAAGTGTAATCTAACAAAATTGAAAATTGTGAGGAATTTTAAATAGTTCTTTAAACGATTATTGAACATTTGAAATGTAACGAATTGAAATGTTTTTATGGCTGTATTTTCAAACAGCTGTTTTTTTTTGTTCTGAATTCTTAGACTGTAAATATCCAGTTTAAAAAAATAGGCCTACAAATTCAAGTTTTCAAGATGAAGAAGAAATTCGGAACTTCAAATTCAGTTTTCTAAAATTCAAAATGCAGAAAATTCAGATCATACAGAAAGTAGGTCACAGATCATCCACAGGGAAGAGTAGAGGATCTCAGAAAAGTCGAACGGAGCATTTTGGCTGCACTGCAGTGGTTTTCTGGCGCAAACGTGGTGGTGGTTCAAGAGAATCCGTCTATCATTCGTTCAGTCGTTATTTGATTTAATATTAAGAGTAGAAAAATGAGAAAACAGCTTGAGTATTAGCCTAGATTTCTAATATTCTAATAATAGTCCTCCGCTGCTGCAGTTGCATGGATTCTTAATGCGTTTATTGCAACTACGTAGTAAAAATGTATATGCTACATTTAATCTTTTTCTCATCAAACAACCAGACTAACCAATGGCTCGACACAACCCGTACCGGGGAAGAGCCTAGACAGGGCTTTCTTCTGTGTAGATATAAGTTCACCTACGCTTTGCATCAGCTAGGTATGGCAGGGTGGGCTAAATGACTGATGTCATAGCCTGCATGGTCGCCCAGTAAGTTAAAAAAAAGAAATTAAGATATAAATCAATATAATATAAGTAGTAAATTAAATATTTTAAACACTAATACAAAAAGGAAAGAATAATGCGTTGACTTGGGTATATAATAGGCCTAACATTCACGCACACATGAACTTTCATTCAGACTGACTATCAGAGATATTCAAATACATAATCTTCTGAGTTTTGAGCCCTTGTGTTTTATTTTTATTAAAATGTATGATAATTTATATTTCAAAAGGATGCGCTTTGTGCATTCTCTGACATTACATTTATTTATTTCATTAATATTTAGTATCAATTGATGTCAAGCAAGACTGTGCGTGTTATTTTCTCTGCCAACTAAACTTCCAAAAAATAATAATAATAAAACAATAAAATAAAAACTTCCAAAGCCATTGTGCGTTCTCTCCGCGCTGTCCAGTGCGTCCCGCAGCTTTTCCACACAGATTTTGAGAATTGGCCAGCTAAACAAAATAGGCCAAAGAAGTAGGCTAATGGCTAGTGTCCGGGAGAGGTACATTCATATTTATGAAATAAACACTTATAGCCTAGCCTATATTTCTCTTACATGAGTTAGCCATAAGAGAATTTGTCTACACCAAAATAAATGTCCAAGGACCCCTAATAATAACAGTGATTAAGCCCAAAATTAATGTGGGTGGGGGGTAATAAAGACAATGTTTTTTTGCCCAAATGGTCTCCTCTCCTCTCTATGCAGTTTGTAAACTTTTTTTTTAACTGACCGTATTTGTTATAAAATAAGTTGCATGCACCTGAGTGTAAGACACACCGGATCATGTTGAGAGAGAAACGCGCGCATCACATCGTCGTAAAAAACGCATTTTATTATTAGCCTATTCAGCAGTTGTGTTAAAGACCGGTAAATAAAATACAACATTAACATTATAAACACTATTAACATGTAGGCTATGTGTATTTTACTTTCCCTAACTTACTGTATGACAAATCCTTAAAGGTACAATATGCAAGAATTTTGCATTAAAATATCCCATAATCTCAAGGCCAGTGTTATATATTTTGTTAAGTTGATTACTTACAATATCCCAAATGTTTCCAACTATTTTTAAATCGTGAGAAAATTGCGATTTTAACCAAGGAAACGGGGCGTTAGAGCAGGGGGGAGCTGGGAGTCGCCAGTCAATTGCGTCATATCCGCGTTACCCTCGGTTTCCGCTCGTACTGCGTGGAGTCCTGGACAAATGCGGAAGTTGTAGTTGTAGCGTCTATCAAGCAACAAACGTTAGCTTGTTTCTTGCAGTCATTATGGAACACAATTATTCTTTACCGATTGCAGCTGGTTCTGTCGACAAAGCATGCTTAATTTTATATTTTCCAAATGTAGCATTCGGTAATAGTTATGTTTATGTAAGGGAAGTATTATTGCTTTAGATTTGTGTTTAGTTTATTGACATTGTTTATCACGTCTGGTGTTTATGGCCATGTAAATAAATATAGCATGTGTTATACATAAAGATTAATCAGTATTTTGGCAAATGATGTGGGTATGTTCGAATGTACTTTTACAACAATTGTTTAGAACACGTAAAACTGCGCCGCGTTATCACAACAATGAATTCGACATACAGTAACATCTATGATAACCAATTTAGTATTAAACCTTACTTTTCTTGCGGTTAATTCATTTTAATGAAATAAAAGTGTGATGAGGTTCAAGAGTCAGGAAGGAAGAAGACAGGGGTCGGCGTGACTGGGACTCGTACTTTATTAAAATAAAGCAAAACAAACAAAAGTCGTGCACAATGTGCATTTACCGTGGCAACTGCGACGGCACAAAACAGTTCAAAAATGAGAGCTCGGATCCACCGGTTTTCTTTCTCTGCATCCATTTTTCTCTCCAGTCTCTCTCTCGCTCCAGCGCGCGGCTTATAAGCGGTCTCTCCACGCCGATCACTGCAATAAGACACAGGTGTTCGTCATTTGCACTTGACCTACTTGCTCGTCTCTTCTCTCTCCCATTACAGACCGCGCTGAACCACGCCCCCCTCGCCACAAAAAGCATGTCATTATAAAAAAAGAACTTAGCCTCATCCATGAACATCATTTTTCGATTCCCGTCTGACTGATTTACATCCACGGTGGAGTTTAAAACGACAGTTCCCATCATTCCACGCTCCTTCACATCGTCATCAAGCTACGCCGTTGTTGTTGTTTGGAATGTAGCGCCCTCTAGCGGCAAAAAATTCTTGCATATTGTAGCTTTAAATGAATGCAGAAAACAACAAGAATGAAAAATAAGTAGCCATGTATAATAAAATAATATATACAGAGTAGCCTAGCCTATAAAAACAGCCTATTGTGCCCTTTATTACAAACAACATTTAGCCTATTTTAAACACCAAGCCTAAACAAATTTATTTTAATCGAAACTGAAACTGTACCGACGTTGAGTTCGCGCATCTCTCATTCGGTCCAAAGTTTTCATATTTGCAATGTAACATTTGGATGTTAACTATTAATATAAAGAAGGCTTCATACTTCAGTCGAGTCCCAATATACATAGGCTATAGGCTAAACCAGCATCTTCACAGCAAGGGAAATGTTTGGAATAACAAGTTGGACTGTGCGGCCTTTATATTGCACAACAGACCAATTAAATTAAGCAGAATAACTTTTTATATGTTTGGTTGACTGTTTTATTTTGATATTGAACAGGCTGCGATGTCAAGTTAGCAATGCCAGAACTGATACTATGTTGTGAGAGCGTGCGACGCGCCGGCGCCATCACTTGGATTTGTTCATCAGCAGGGGGAAATAACTTAATACTCCATCATTTAGTCATACAGATAATATGACATCATTCGAAACAGTAAAATGTATATTTTTATTTGTGTACATTCAAAATGACTACAAAATGTCATGTCTTGTCATGAAAAATACATAAAACAACATGATGCGCTGCTTTAGCACGTCTCGGTCTCCTTGAAGATTTTTCTGGCGCACACCAAAAATGAACCAAAATACAACAAATAGCCTTCTTGGCGCGCCTACTTTTGAAAGTCAACATTTAGATTATTTTATGTTAAATGCATTATATATGCCTGAGTCACTTTGGAATAAATCACAGCGTGTTTCATGATAAAAAACTTGACTTTGCAAGCCGGAAAATAGGCTAGGAAAATAGGTTGTAGCAAATTATTTCACGGACCCCCTGGCACTTAAGAACTTCTGGTCTACAAAGAAGAAAGCTCTGTCTAGGCTCTTGCGTTGTGCCATTCGTTAGTCTAGTTGTTTGATGAGAAAATGAAATGTAGCCTAGTTGCAATAAACGTGTTAAATTTCGAAAGCTCTGTGCAAAGTTCTGCAGCAGCGGAGGACTATTATTAGAATATTAGAAATCTAATAGGCTACTCAAGCTGTTTTCTGATTTTTCAACTCTTTATATTAAAGCTACACTGTGTAGGATTTTCTCCCATCTAGCGGTGAAATTGTTTATGACTACCAACTGAATATTACTTTCTAGCCCCTCCCATTCCGAGGGCGTTTTAACTCCTACGGTGGCCGTATTATTTCAAATCTGCCGGCATTCGTGAGTAATCTCCCCCTCGCATTCTTCACGGTGCCACTGAGTGTAAAAACGCGAAAGGCGAAGCTTGAATTTCCAGGTATGTCCCTCTTTGGCACATGTATTTTCAAAATGGAGGCGCAAACATGGCTGCCACCATTCGAGCGGCTCGCTCGTATGTATTCTAAATGGCAGATTCTACGCTTACGAGAATACTTGATTAGTTGGTAGAAGTAATTACACATTAATGAGCACATATCATTTTGAAAGAACAAAGTGTTTTTTGCTAAGAATCAACTTAAAAAATTACACAGTGTAGCTTTAAATCAAAAAACGACTGAACGAATGATACACGGATTCTCTTGAACCACCACCACGTTTGCGCCAGAAAACTACTGCCAGTGCAGCCAAAATGCTCGGTTCGACTTTTCTGAGATCCTCTACTCTTCCCTGTGGATGATCTGTGACCTACTTTCTGTACGATCTGAATTTTCCGTGGTTTGAATTTCCGAATTTCTTCTTCATCTTGAAAACTTGAATCTGTATTTTTTTTAAAACTGACTATTTGTAGTCTAAGAATTCAGAACAAAAAAATAGCTGTTTGAAAATACGTCTATAAAATTCAGCCATAAAAACATTTAAATTCGTTACATTTCAAATGTTCAATATTCATTTAAAGAAATCAAATTCAGAACTATTTAAAATTCCACATAAAATTCAATTTTGTTAGATTTTAAACTCTAGTATGTGAACAAAATTAAACTAGAATTTTGAACCTGGCTTTATTCAGTGTTCAGATTTCTGTTCTGGAAATATATGCACATGCATCATTTGCATATTGAAACTTTGGAATATTTCTGAACACTTGTAATACAAAACAATTGTCTTTATGTACTGTGAATAATCAACTGGGCACATTACGGTGATTTACGTTAGTTACTTTTTTTTGTCTCTCAGCACAATTGCCCCAATTGCTATAATGGTTCTCTCAATGTATTTCTGGTCCTGTCTCCGAATCAGTCACGAGTTGTAAGCTGAGACACATTGCTCTTTACAATTCGTACTAAAGTGTCTTAGTGCATCTCCTTCGACCACTTTTCATCTGATATGTCTAGGGGAGAGTATCTCTTGATTTCATCAGTACATACATCTCTATGTCAGTCAAAAAAAAAGAAAAATAACAAAGGAAACTCAAAACAATTTCTATTTTGTCTGCTTGCAGGGGCTCCCTCAAAACGTTCATTCATACTGTCCACCTGCTGCAGAAACAGACAGACTTGGGTCAACTTCCAGTGGCTGATGTTCTCTATAGGTGAGATGATACGATTAATATTTGAAGACATACACAGGGCCTGTGCTAAAAAATGACTGATTTGTGACTGATGACTGATTTGATCTTATAATCTGTGTGGATTCATTTACTCATACAACCTACATGCTAAAGTGAATAAATGTTTGCGGGAATTTCCTGCGCGAGATTAAAATCATGCGCAATACCCGCAATCCCACGCCGAAATTCAAGCCCTGATACAGCGTTAAACTACTTCTGTTAACTATCAAATAGGGACGCACCGATATGAACATTTTGGCTGATACCGATTATTCTTTATATTTGAAAGCCGATGACCGAAATATTGGCCGATAAATCTAAAGTAAAATTTGTATATACATTTTGAGATCCTGTTTACGAAAACAAACGTCTCACCGTTAAAAGCCACGTCCCAAGCACACAATTATATTGTTCTCATTATAATTTTATGTAGCCTAGGCTATATGACAGACTTGCGCTGCACGTTGCATGTTATCTGTATTATCCTTTTTTGAAGTGATTCCGATCATATTTCAAGCGATTCAAAACCCTCATGGCAAACAGCGCGCATCTGAAGTGTCTCAGCTGAAGGAAATAATCCATTATTTATTGACTTTAATATATCGGCCAAATTTTCTTATTAGGCCGATAATGATAACATTAAAATGAACATATATCGGCTAATACCATTCTGGGGGCGATATATTGTTCATCCCTACTATCAAATTTCATATTCAACTGCTGTGGGAATTATTATTCACCATGTAATTCACAAATGTAACCCGTATAGGATTAAAAGAGTTTGAAAATTTAAGATGTTCAATTTAATTCACTCAATTGCAGACTGCTGCTTCTTGAGGGAGGTCCAGGCTCACCGTCCTGTTTGCTAGGGGGGAAACACAGTGTGTCGTGGGGCTTCGAGGACATGCTGCCCACTCCAGAGAGCAGCGTCACTGGTCCAGAGAGTAAAGGTGTGTCTATGACGGCTGGCAAATGTTTCGACATGCATAAAGAAAGATTGTTGTAACAAAGTTGAAAGCATACAATTCTGCTTGGGAATTAATCAAATATTTTTTTTATTGGTCTGTCAACCTCAACACTCAAAACAACTGACACAAAACACAGCATTTAAGAGATTTTTTTTTTTCGTTTCAAAATGCTACAACATGCTGTATATCAGTATAACACACTAATCCCTGCTCTTTTGCAACTCAGCGTTGCTGTCTTTTGCCTCTTCATACATTAGTGCCTAGTGAATTTACTGTATAATGTGGAACGTCTCGGAATTTGGCAATTTTTTTAATGAATAAATCAAAAGTAGAGTTGTATACTTTGGGTGCTTTTACACTGGCATGTTTTCTGCGGTCCGAGCGTGATTGTTCCCGGCGCTCCCCGGTGCGGAAGGTGGATTTCTGCTGCTTGCAAATGGATTCTTTGTAAAAAGAGGAGACTGCTGATTGCCATCCATTTGCTGCCCTGATTACACTCGCTATGTTGTCCGTGTTGCTAAAATTTTCATGCGAACTGTGCCACATTTCAAACTAAATTGCCAGTGTGAAAGCACCCTTAATCAAATAGCGACATTAGTGTCTGTGAATATTAAAGACTGCTATTGAAATCTGAAGTCCGCTTGTCCCAGTTTGGCCTACTACACAAAATCATGCCCGTGTGACTCTCATGGTGTCTTCAGCGTCTGCTGTCTCACTATATGAGGACATGAACACATGATCTTCCTCTCCAGGGCTGCTCTGAGAGTTACCTCAGCATTTTACCATTCCATTTGAGAACTATCGTCAGATAAACACTGATACTCTATAGTCTTCACTACAACCCATTGTTTAACTTAAAAAAAATATGGCAAAAATCTATAGTAGAATGTGCTTCTCTAATAAATAATAGTAATAAAAATAGAGTTTATTAAAACATAATTTTTTTAATGAATATCACTCAATGTTTTTTTTCTACATTTTACTTTCAAAAGTAAATCTCAATTTGTGCTGCACTTTGTTTGACCAAAAATTGAAGGAATTGTTTAAATTACATATTGATAACATTTTAAGAGTTATGTTGATCACCACCTTTTTTCAAAGGGCATTTGAAAATGATGAAATTGTTAAAGGTTTATGTATTCAACTGATTAGACATCCTTTTTAATTATTAAAATTCGATCAAGCTATTAAAATGGAATCCGTAAATATTTAAACAGAAAACACAATTTAGGAAACTATAAAATTGAATTTGTGAAAAATAAAAAAATAAATTTCATCAGGCCCTAAAACATCTTTTTCTCTCAGACACAGACCTGGGACGCAGCCTCGCCACAGATGGTTTCTATCTCTACACGACAAACTCTTTTGGAAAGGGCTTAAGCAAGCTGGGTTCAGGGCAGCATGGGACGCTGAGGTAACTCTAAAACTACATAACTACCACTTAACCTCCTACCCTGCTTTCTGTTTGTACCAGTAACCTCCAGGCTACTATTGTGCTCTTTCTACAGCTCTTGCTTTGTCCTGCTGTCTTTCTCATTTCTGCTCTGTGAGCAACTATATTTGTTGGACTTTTGAACCCTGTGAAATGTTGCTGTGTCATTGGACTTTGTTTCATTCCTCTCATAAATGTCAACTACTTGCAGTCTCATGAAGAAACGTCTTGGACACTTCAACCAAAATGTAAAAAATAAGAAATCCCATTTTGCATTAAGAATTTTTAACATAATAGCGAAAACTGGGGATGTTTGTAATTGTAACACCAGTTTAACCATTTATTTTATTTGCAGGTTAAAATCACTATCATACATGAACACCGTCCTTCTGAAGTCACAGTGGAAGTTGTTAGTTTCTATGTAAAGATATAGTTTATTAGGATTTAGAGGACAAAAACTATTCTAATGTATCTGAATTATAATTTGATTTGTGATCAGATTAATTCATTATGAATGGCAAGTTGTGTATCTGAAACAACATATTCTCTTGTTTAATTTCATATATTATAAGTAGTATAAGTTAAGTAGTTAGAAGATATTAGAAATGACTAGAAATGCTAAAGTTAATAGTGTCTAAAGCCGCGGTCACGCTAGACTTAAGGCTGATTTATACTTAAGGCTGAAATACAGTGCATGTTCACAATAACAGTTTAAATAAATAAAAGAATGATTTAAACGATGTTTTACATCTGATATACACATTTAGATTAAATATGTCATTCTCATTAATGGAGTTAAGCACTTAAATTACATGAAATCATAAATCAAAAAATTATATTCTAATAAATAGAAATATCTGTTGTGGATGCAATGTAGGCACAATCTTCCGCTGATTGGGATTTATAAAGGGAATTCTGCGCAGGTTCTTGCATACGCATTGTTTTATAAGTCATTTTTTGGCTTTCGGGCGCACGTACACTTTTAGTAAGGATCCTACGCACAGTTTTATAAATGAGACCCCTGAGCTGGTGTGATTGAGTGGAGGTGGGGCTAATTTGTATGTTCACGGCTCCGTGTTAACTAGTTACATTCAAGACTTTAAAAGCTAAAACTTTTTTTTGGTCTTCCTCACAGGGGTTTTGTTTATTGTCGGAATGAGGAAATGGAAGCAGGGTGGGTGGCGCACAGTAGTGGCTTTTTGCTCCACCGTCCTGCCTCTTTTGACACAAAACCTCATCAGCTGTGCCAGGTCATCGACCCCTTCACACTGCAGGTATGAACTCTCCATCGCAAATGATCATCCTTCACAATTGCACTTTCAAATTTACATCGCAAGTGTTACAAGCAGGGCCTAAAACTGTTTTTGTTCAAATGTGAAAATTCACATTCCTCTATTTCAATTTGATACCACAGCTAAAACTACTAGCTAAACTAATATAAATTGAATAGCCTACATTTTTAAAGACAAGTAAACAGTCAGTAATAAAATATGAACAAACAATCAAATTAAAAGCAAGTCTAATCAAATAAATAACACTGCATAGTCTTCATATCCTTTTTTTAAAGTTCAAGAGAGCAGTGATGTTTTTTCTTTGTCCTTTGTTGTCTAGTTAACATTAAAAATGCAGACAGTAGCAGAAGCACTGACCCGTCAACTGTACAGGGCGTTGTTCACGCTTGTTCACGCTCATGTTGAAATTCACAAGTCACAACATTGCATTGTTAGAATTAAACAAATTGTTACTGGCCAACTGGCGACTGACACCGTTTCATACACTCGCCAACACCGATTTTTGATCGCATTTGGCACTTGGCAAATGTTAATTTTAGGCCCTGGTTACAAGTATTACAAGTATCAGTGCTTTGAGTATGTATTCTGATATTTCTAATCAGAATTGTTAGTAGGCGTCTAATTTCTAAGCATGTTGTAAAATGAAAGAGTTGTATCAGCTGTGGACATGATTGTCATATTACTGATGCAATATGAATTTTGGAATATGACTCCTCTTGATTTTTCATCATTTTGGCAAAAGAAAATGCTGAATGTCAACTGTAAGTTTGTTAATTTTGGACTTTCACAACATGCGTCAATTCGTTATTATAGGTTATGCCTGACAATTTCATTGGTGTATATATCAACAAAACATTTTGACGAATTACAATTATTTTGCCTTTTGTTTGGAGGCTTGTTATGACTTGGGCAGGCAGTTTTGGAGTAGCAAGTGGTGGAAATTTGGCTCACATCCCCTATGTGTATCTCGTTTTGTAACATTTAGTTGTCAATTATCCCCAAAAAATGTCATTGGCGTCTTAGTAAAGAAGATTATTGAATCATATCAAATGTGTAATATTTTTAATAAATCTATGATAAGTTCTTGTATATTAACTTCACCCTTTCAAATGCTTTATTTGTGGATGCTTCTAATTCTCCTTTCTCTGTTGAAGGTTTCTCAAGTAGTAGCAATGCCCCATCATCATTTCCCAGTGGGCAGCTGCCTGACCACCCTGCGGCTGTGTTCTGATGGTACCTACCTCTACTGGGTTTGGTCACCTGTCAGCATCAATGAGAAAACACAAAAAGGCCACTCTGTCTTCATGGATGTCTTCCAGCTAACGGTATTAACTTAAGAATGTGTCAGGATTATTCGGTGGTGGCGGGCAAACACGGTCATTCACACACAGTACAAAGTACCCTTCCCATATGAACTGCGAGCCAAGTACTGACTATCAATTAATTATGCGCGTGCAATTAAAGAGTGTACGCTACGAGCACAGTATAACGATGACAGGACATGATATTTCGTTTTTCTGAGGTGAGAGACTTTGCGCTGCTTGTTGTCTTCGCGCTGCTGCTGGCGCGTCACGCATGGCGATCACGTCACAGATAGGCAGACTGAATCGAGTAACGTTTAACGCCTTTATCATTAAAAGTGCTAAGAAAAAAACATCCTTATAAAGTCTGACGTGCTTAAATCCAATGCGTTATTTCATAGTATCGATACAATCGATTCATTACCTTTTAAAACGATGTTAGATCGATATATGTCTAGATCGATATAACTTGCCGAGCACAGATCGATGTAGTTGGATCATTAAGAATATAAATCGATACATCGATGTAGTTGATGAATCGTTACACCCCTAATATTAACATATCCTATTTATTAATGAAATAAAAATAATCACTGTCTGGACGGATCATAAAACAAAGTGCTTAGAACTATTTTAAATTTAAAATTCTGTAAGTGACTCATTTGAAAAGTTGGTAACACTTTAGTTTAGGGTGCAATTCTCACTATTAACTAGTTGCTTATTAGCATGCATATTATTAGGAGATTGGCTGTTTATTAGGACTTATAAAGCACATATTAATGCCTTATTCTGCATGACCATATTCTACATTACTTAATCCTACCCCATACCTTAAAGGGATACTCCACTTTAAAATGAAAATTCTGTCATTATACTCACCCTCATGTTGTTTCAATCCTTTATGAATTTATTTCTTCTGCTGAACAGAAAGGAAGATATTTAGAAGAATATCAGTAACCAGACAGTTTCTGGTCTCATTGACTTCCATAGTATATATTTTTTTCCTACTATGGAAGTCAATGAGACCAGAAACGGTTTGGTTACTGACATTCTTCTAAATATCTTCCTTTCTGTTCACAATCAAAGTGGAGTATCCCTTTAACAACTACCTTACTAACTATTAACAAGCAGTGATTAGGAGTTTGAGGCAAAATTCTGAGTTAATAGTGAGAATTGGACCTTAAACTAGATTGTGACTGAAAAGTTAGTAATACATGAACGGCAAAGTAACACATTACACAGAAAAAGTGATAGGTCTATCTGACAGGTTATCACTGTCAATCGGATTCAATCATGCATTTAAATATGAGTGTCAATCCAGACACTTTGCAATGTGCAGCATGAAAAATATATATTATGCACAGAAAGCAAGCAAAGATCGCTGCCATTATGACCATTATGAAGCTGTCAATTACAACGCGAGGTACACATACACAAAGCTGCGCTCTTGTGAGAACTCCCCTTATAATCAATGAAGCTGTCTACTACACTGTGCAATGAATCTCTTATTAACATTGTGTTTATATTTTGTTGGTTATAATGAAAGGATTCGTGAGCATGCAGAACTCGCGCTATTTTAAGCGGTGTTGAGCAGATTCTGACTAACTTAAACGCATCTGATTGGCCATTGCATTCACACGCTCAACAGCTATGTCTCTGATTGGCTACAAAGTTCAATGCTGCAAAAACACATTGTAAATGGAAACCTTTGACGCTCTTCACAGAGCTTTCACAAACACGGGAGCGTTTTAAAGCAGCCAGCTGTCAGTGGGTATCAGTACTCTAAAACTGCAGGTAACATTAAATGAATGGCAAGACAAAGATTAATTTTGGTGCCCACCAAAATATTTTCAGTGCAGGAAAAACCCTCTGTCTATGTGAAGATTTTTGTAATATCATACTTGTTCATTTCATTATGTTTTGTAGTTACAAATGTTTTTTTATTGCATGCATTGACTGGTGACCCTTGTGAAAAAGAAGTACATCTTAGCTAACTTTTAAAAAGCACTTATGGAAAAAAATATACTTTACATTCAGTTCACACTAAAGTATATTCTTTTAATGTTTTTGGACACTTAATTACATGTTAATTGCAATTACATGAAGATGCATTGTTTTGAATTTATATTTAAATCAGTTAGTCAAACTTTACATTGCTTTTTTTTGACCCAATTAAGTAGGACTTGTATGTCATGTATTTAAATATATTTGTAATTACACATTTGTAAAGAAGTTGCATTTCAGTACATATAAAATATATTAACTTTTAAATGTAACATACAAAAATACATTAGTTAAAATTATAATCAAGTACTTGTGCTCTTGTAAAAACATAATGATTTAAAATGTACTGTAAAACTTTTTATTTGACATTATTGACACTTTTAAGTGTACTTAAGTGTGTTAAAAATAGTTTTAAAAATAGTCATGAAAGTGTAAAGTACAGTGCAGTTATTTTAATTATACTACTAGTGCTTTTCAATACAATTAAGTACACTTCTTTTTCACAAGGGAATTATTATAAATGTAGCAACAAAGAAGTCTTCCCTGAACCCTCACTTCACAAGCTCCCATTATCTTTTTTTTTTTTTTTTTTGCAGACTGAGTCTGGTCTGTGTGTGGCCAGTCCTATACAAGATCGGGTAATCCTGTCGCGAAAGGAAGGCGAGTCATCTAAGTGTTTGAATGAGCTGCTCCTGAGCCGCATGTCTCGCTTCCGTGCTTCCCACTCCTCCACACTGGCTGCCCTCACCGGCTCTGCCATCACCAACCCCGTCAAAGAGGAGCAGTCGGGTAATACTGCTGTATGTTGTTTGTGCCTCGGCTGTTCCCAAGCGACAACTTTTTTGGCTTGGTTCCTATATTAATGGGCACCTTTATGAAAAAGAAGTGCACTTCATTGTATTAAGTGTGCACTTGTAGTGTATTTCAAGTCTTAAAAGTATAGTATTACAAAACTGTACTTGCAGATAATATAATATTAATTAAATAAACAAGAGTACACTCTTATGGCTCTTTCTTAAAGGGTTAGTTCTCCCAAAAGTGAAAATTCTGTCATCATTTACTCACCCTCATGTTGTTCCAAACCCGTAAGACTTTCGTTCATCTTCGGAACATAAATGAAGATATTTTTGATGAAATCTGAGAGCTTTCTGTCCCTCCATTGACAGTCCGCACAACTACAACAAGAGATCGTAAAACTAATCCATATGAATTGAGCGGTTTAGTCCAAATCTTCTGAAGAGACTTGATAGCTTTATATGATGAACAGATTGAATTTAGGCTTTTATTCACATATAAACATTGATCAACGGTCATAAACAGAAGCTCTAACGTGCTGTGTAACACGAGAATGAACCTCATTGGTTCTCGCACGTCAAGCAATCATGCTTGAGCTTCTGTTTACCACAACTGATGTGTGAGTTGATGAATGTTAATATGTGAATATAAGCCTAAATTAAATCTGTTTATCATATAAAGCGATCGAGTCTCGTCATAAGTTTAGGACTGAACCGCTCTTTTCATAAGGATTAGTTTTACTATCTTTTTATAAAAAAATGAAAGCGTCAAAATGGTAGTTGCTTAGATTGTATAGAATCAGAATAGGAACAGAAACCTCTCAAATTTCATTAAAAATGTCTTCATTTATGTTCCAAAGATGAACGAAAGTCTTACTGGTTTGGAGCGACATGAGGGTGAGTAAATGATGACAGAATTTTCACTTTGGGTGAACTAACCCTTTAACACGCTTAAGTACACTGATAAAATATAAAAAAATATAAAAGCGCACTTAGTAATAATGCCAAATTAAAAGTTTTGTTTTAATAATATTTTGTTGTGCTGTAAAGAAGTACACTAATTTTGATGTGTTGACTATCAAAACAGTAAAGTACTTGATTATAATTTTAACTCTAGTGTGTTATTCAATATTACATTGAAAGTTGATATATTACATATATACTAAATTGCAACTTCATAATTAATTACAAATATATTTAAATGCATGACATACAATTTTCAATAGAAATCCATACTTAATATCATATACCATAATCCATACCAACTTCAAGATGTTTGGAAAGCATACCTGGTGCTGTATTAAAGGCATGGTTCGTACGGCCATGAAAAACCTTGAAAAGTCATGGATTTCAAAAATTGCAATTTGCAGGCTTGGAAAAGTTTTGAAAAAATAAATGACCCAGAAAGTTTTGAAAAAGTAATTGAAATTTATTTCACAAATATCTGTATAATAGAATATATGTTTAATTGATAATATTGGATAAACAAATGGGGCGGCACGGTAGCACTGTCACCTCACGGCAAGAAGGTGCCCGGTTCCAGCCCCAGATGAGCCAGGAGACCTTTCTGTGTGGAGTTTGCATGTTCTCGTGTCAGCATGGGTGTCCTATGGGTGTCCTCTGGGTGCTTTGGGTTAGATTAGATGGATTGGACATATTGACATATTGGCTGTCAGAGTGTGTGAGTCGGAAGGGCATCCGGCGTAAAACCTGAGCCAAATCTAGTGTGTGTGTGTGTTGATAATTCTGATGAAAGCGGACCCCGCAAAAGCGGAACTTATGCTAGAAAAATATATATTGGATAAACAAATGATAATACTTGTCGTATTTCTTCAATATAGTATAACTCGCAGTGTTGATCTTTGTCTCTTGTTTTGTTTGTTTTTTCTTGTCCCAGTAGTCAACACAAGTTGTGGCTTGTCTATAAAAACTCTGAGGAAAACGCCGATGTACGTGTGTGGAACGTACCTAGTGATGCTGGCACCCACTCCAGGTGTAGCTGGGAGCTCTGCCACCCGCTCGCTGTTTGGTGGTGCCAGTGGCCTTTCTTCACTTAAGAGTAAGTCATCATCTCTTATTCTGAGGGGAAAGATCTTTATACCCTAATCAAACATTAACGTTAACGGTAACAAACGTTATCCATTTTTGCCGCCTCATTTATGCCACTGTTGCCTAAAATCAAACATATAACAATTAAAGGGATAGTTCACAAAATGAAAAGTCTTTCATCTATTTCACCCTCATGTTGTTCCAAACCCATATGACTTTCTTAATTCTGTGGAACAAATATGAAAATCATTTAGTAAACTCTTGTTAAAAAGCAACCAAGAGTGTCAGCAAAAAAGTACTTTAATTTGACATTCTCAAAGTCTTCTTAACATTTTCAGTCAATCCCCTTGTGTTTTTTCCTAGTCTTGGCATCTAGTTTGGTGTTTAACCTGACTGATGGTCAGTTTAGCAATCGTGCAGACCTCGTAGATGCTCCAGGAAGTTCTCTGGGTCGTGGGGCTCAGGTTGCAGGACTAGGTAAGAATCAGACATTTCCACACATCAAGCCCCTTTCACACTAAACTCGATGCATAAATCAAAACAGATCTCGGACAGAATGGTCTGTATTCACCAAGAGCGAAATGAATATGCATTGGGCTTAAGGAATTTTAATACATTGTTGTTGACTATTTTCTTACTCCTTAAATAAAATTAAACCTAGCACATACGCACATTACAAATGTTCAGTCTTTCCCTTTTGGGAAAATGGACCAATGGAGCCATTGTTCAACTTCGCTTTGTATTGTTACAATGTAGTATATGTAAATGAACAATGTTTACTCATTCTCCGTGTAACCTGGACCGAGAAATGTACGTTTATTTGTGAGCAAAAGTCCGCTGGATGATGCAGAACAGCTTTGTCTCTGGAGTTACGATTCTTTGCAGCCTTTAGCCACACGCCAGTTCCTTCACTTGAAACTGAAAGTAACCCACTCCCGCTAAACGTTTACTCTTTAAAATCCTGCACCCGAGAACAATACAAGTCCACACCATTATGACTAAAAGTCTGCTAAGAAGTGTTTCCTACTAAAGCAAGGCGGATTTGACTCTGGTCAAGCGTATCCATTGCAGAATGGTGGGAGTGGCCTTGGATGGCAACATGCCCAGTGCATTATGGGTAGTCAACAGCCTTTTTAGTGCAATTTTCCACCGGACAAAATTGCGATTGTTAACTCATGATTTCTGTTCTGTCTGTGCGCACCAATCTTGCACTTCTATCTACTCCTCAACCAGACCACTTAGAGACTTCGGGTTTTCGGCATTATGTTAAGGAAGGTCTAATCTCGGGAACGCAGGAAAAGATTTACTTTCTCTTAGTGTTGTGATCCCATGACGTCAGAAAATTGCGCTAAAACACTCACTGAGTTTTTATTACTTGTTTTCTGTTTTCTCTAGTAAGGTAGAACCTATTTATTTTTACCTTTCTATTTTATAGCCAGCCAAGTTTTATTGAAAGCCCATTTTGCCAGCGATAAAGTACCCCTTTAAATAGTAGATGTTAAAAAACTTTGTAAAAAGGGATTCTATACAATTTTCAGCTTATTTAAAACAGAATTAACAGATTTATTCAAACAAACATTAAATAATTAAGACACCAATAACAGGTTAAATAAAAATAAAAAAGTACAATTTTAGTGATATGCTCTTCTCCAAAGTTCTTTTTTGTAGCTAACTAACAGGCTGTGGGCATTAAATGACTTTCCTGAGATAAATGTAACGTCATGTTCTCAAGCTGTTACTTTGACGTCTTTCTGCGGTTGAAACGCTGATTGGGCGATTACATGAGAGAGATGCATTTCAATAGGTTGAACTGTATCTTTCAACATATCTTCTGATGTCCATTCATGTGGTGTTGTTTTTTGTTTAGTTTTTTTCTGCAATTTAACACATTTAAGAAAAAAAAAAAAAAAAAAACACTAACAAAACAATATTTAAATATATATGTATATATTTTCACTGCAACATTGACATCATTTGAAAGTAGAATTTCTTTGATCAAAATCAACAGAAAAGTCTTAAGTTTTGATCAAGTGTTTTTTGTGACTGATTCTGATGGAGCACATCATATCAATGTTGTTATTTTTAGCTAAAACTATTACAAATATTTTTTGTTAATTGAAATAAAGCTGAAATAAAATAATATTAAATGAATACCTTAAATTTAAACAAAAATGAGAAATGTTGCCTTGGCAGAAAACTAAAAGTTGAAGTACTAAAATTAAAATGAATCTAAATATAAATTTAAAAGAACCTAATAAAAATCACATAACACAACTACTAAAATTTAAACTACATTTAATGTGAAAATATATATTAAAGCTAAAATATAAAAATAAAAGCTAATTCAAACTATTAACAAAAAAAAAAAAAACCACGGTGTCACATATAATTGATTGTATAATGACTGTTCTAGGGGCCTGCTATGATGCACTTAACAACTTAATCTGGACGTGCTCCAGTGACTACATGGACCAATGGTGTAACCCTGGAAACCAGGCCTTCCATCATGTGTGCCAACGACTTGGCGTCAGTCACGTCATCACTCAGCCTAAAGGTATTGAAACTGGAGCTCTAACATATGCAACAAAAAGTTTAGTTTACTCGAGTTGATTTTGATATTGCACAACAAAACATTTCAGAGGCTTGCATTCATTACACTACAACCCAACCAGGCACAGTCTTTAGCTATTATAGTGACAATAGCTGATTTTGCTCAAATTTCCCTTGTGTAAAAGAAGTGCACTTAGCATACCTTTAAAAAGAGTACTTAATAAAGAATATACTTGTGTCAACTGAATACAACGTTTTCATGTTATTTGCAATTAAATGAAAATTAAATGTTGTTTAGATTTATATTAAATGCAATTAGCTGAACTTTAGAGTGCTTTTTGACCCACTTAAGTTGGATTTAAGTACATCTTTATATCTAATTTTGTAATTACTTCTATTGTCTTTGAAATATGGTTAAAGTGTACTGCTGAATGTAATGACAAGCATTTATGGTAAACTAAAATATACTTTAATGTCATTTCTATTGAAACTTGCATGTTGTGTACTTAAATATATTTATAATTGCACAGTTTTACTGATGACGTTGCAATTTAATACATACAGTAATTAAATACAAAATATATTAAGTTTAAATGTATTATTAATTAACACTACAGTTCAAATTATAATCAAGCACTTTACTTGTTCTTTAGTATGTTAGTCAACACATCAAAATAAATATTAAAGTGAAGTAAAAAATGATTTATAGTACAACTTTGAATTTGACATTATTACAAAATAGTCATGAATGTGTTCTCTCTTTAAGTGGCCTTTATTTTGTTAACATATAATCTGCAAGGCAAGCACAGGTTTTAAAAACTTTGCTTTTATGATTTGAAGAACACATTCATTACAATAAAGCACACTTTTTTTTTTTTTTTTTTACAAGAGGTCACTTTTCATTGCTATACCTGTGCAAATATTTTTGCAAGGACTTGGTGTATAGGACACTTACTATGCAAAGTTGTTTTTTAGATGTGCTCATATACAGAAATGATCTGAATCGTTTTCCCCATCATGTTTTTGACTCTTTATTACAGAAGAAATGATAGACACAGGCAAAGTGATAAACCAGCTGCTCCATCATGTTGGCGCTATGTGCATCCACCAGCTCAACCTGTTAGCAGCCAGCAGTAGTTTACACCTGGGAACCTTCGTAGGAAAACAACCCATGGAGGCTTGCCACTTTAGTTCTATATGTGACGTCATGGAGAAGGCCATGGTTAATGGTGACACGTGCATCATCCGATGCATTCTGGTCGTCTTTCAGGTGTGGATATAATTGGTGGGGTTTTGCTAGAATATTTGAATTACATTATAAACACTACAGTATGACTTTGTTACAATATAACTTCCTGCAAAGCTGCTTTGAAATAATGTGTATTGTGAAAAGTGTCATACCAAAATTGAATGTAATACATATGACTTAACTAAAACAATGTAAGTGATGGCCTTTTTGCAATTGGAGATTGAGTTTGTTCATCCGCAGTGAAAAGGTTGACACCCACTTGAAGGAGGAATATTCTCTCTTGTGTTTTCCAGGTGGTGTTCCAGTTTTTTAATCCAAATTCAGAGCAGAACCGGGACTGTGTTAAGCGTTCTGGGCTGTTGCTGTGGCAGTTACTTATGGCTCCTCCTGATCAGATAGAACCGGAAATACAAAGAGAAGTGTGTCTTGCCATCAGGTGAATCTCTTAAAAAAATAAAAAAGCGTATTCATGCATCCACATTAGGGCTTTGACTCCGAACTTCGTTATTCGAATATAATTCGAATATTTAAAAAAATAATGATATTCGGACGAATATTAGGCATCATTTAATATTCGAACCTGTTATGGGCATTATTTTTTGTAAATGTGTTTGCTTGTAAAAGTTGTTTTCAATTCAGATTCCGAGGCTTTTTCACGCCTGGTGAAGTTGTGAATCGCGAGCTCATTAGTAGGTGACGTTAGCGTCCTGGTTAGCGCCTATTTTGTATACCAAAACAATGGCCGCGCCAACGCCTACAACAACCACGCCTGACGAGGAGTTCGAAATCTACACTCCTGACAATTTGAAAAGCAACGTGTGGCGCTACTTTGGGTTACCAAAGAAACGGAAAAATCACGAGTAAGGACAAAGTCCATTTTTTTATTAAAAAAAAAAGAAGTTTTTTCTTCGGAAAACATCATTGCCTGCCTATTGACATTGACTGATACACTGCCCTCTAGTGGACAGAACATATACAACTTAAGTTTGATACCAATATAGGTCTTACTGAAGGCATTTTAATGGTCAAAATATTATTAATAAATATTCAAATATTAACAAACAAACGAACTTCGAATATGTTTTTTGGCCAAAAGTCAAAGCCCTAATCCACATATACTAAATGAAGCAAAGGTGTACATTCAAATTACATTCAAGCTATTTTAAGGCATTAAGAAATTACTTTCACGGTGCAAAAACATTTAAATATGTAATTTTGATGATAAAAAATGGGATTTAAGGGATATAATTTTTGACTGCAAAGGGACTTAAATATATATTTTTTATATTCTTTAAAAAAAATCTTCATTTCTCTTCCAAAGTTGAACAAAAGTCTTAAGGGATTTAGTAAAAAAAAAAACATTTTCTTAGTCTGAAAAAATTGTTGTTGAATTTATGCAACTGGCCTCAATATCTGCAATAACTACAAACCATTTTTCCATTCTTTATTTCTTAGCTCAGGTTTAAACACCTTGTACCAGAGTGAATCTGAGTTGAACAACCTGCTAAAATTTGTTTTCACTGAGGGTAAGAATTACAAATAAATACACATCGTACAGAAATCAAGTTTAACTATAAGCTGAGTTATCACTGGCTCACTGTAATTGCACAATTGCATAATGATAAGCAATAGTGCCAGTAATAACTCTTTTTTTTTTTCTTTTTTTTTCTGCAGGGGAGAAGAACAGTGGTTTGTCTCAATTACGTGATGTTATATTAAACAACCTTGCTAACCAGTTACAGAAGAACCGCTTTGGTAGTGAGGAGGATGACCACTACAGGTAACAAGTTTCACGGCTCTTTAGATCTATTCAATACTGTATACTCTACTAGTCATGCATAACACAAAAAATCTACATAATTCTTTTGTGATCGCAACATACAAGTTTCTCCCTTATCTCAACAAAAATGTATTACAATTATTATTATTATTATTATTATTATTATTAAAAAAATGTATATGTTCCTATAAAGCAATGCTATTTACTTTCTCTCATCTTCCCCTGCAGACTGAAAGATGAACTGTTGCAGTGTATCTTGAAGACTGTAGTGCGAGAGTCATGTCTCCTCATCACCAAATGTCAAACCGTTTCCAAGGAAGACCTTCAGAAGCTTCTCTCCACTGTACCTGTATGTGACTACAAAGAAATGTTTAAATGCATTTATGTGGAAAAGAAACTTTTCGTTGTGACTGGTTACTCTGTATGTAGTTTTTAACTGAATTAATCTTAAAAGAGCTCTACAAGCCATTTGTTTTCATATCCCTTGTGAAAAAGAAGTACACTTTAGCATACTTTTAAAAAGAGCAATTATTACAGAAATATACTTTAAGTGCAAACTGAATGTAATGTTTTCATACATTTAATTATAGTAAATGCAATTAGCTGAACTTTAAAGTGATTTGTTTATCTTTAAGTAATTTCTTAATTACTAGTATTGTTTGACAAGCATTTATGGTAAACTAAAATATATTATTTCTGTTGAAAAATGTATTTACATATATTTGTAATTACACATTTGTAATGATGAAGATTGAGTACAAATTTAGTTCAATTTTACACACTGCAATTTAAATAAAGTACTGTGTGCTTTAGGATGTTAGTCAACACATCAAAATAATTTGACTTTTTTTAAAATTATTACAACAAGTAATAAAACATAATGATTTAAAATGTACTTTAAAGTAAAACATTTAATTTGTCATTATTACAAAGTGTCCTTTTTAAAAGTCTATTTAAGTGTGTTAAGAAACAGTCATGAAAGTCCACTCTCTTTAAGTGGCCTTTTATTTAATTATTACTACATTATCTGGAAGTACTGTTTTTTTTAAGTACAAGTGCACATTCAATGCAATTAAGTGCACTTCATTTTTACAAGGGAAATCAAACTAAATGAATTAATGAAAAAGATGAGATCAATTATCTTGAGTGCTGTTCATTAATTTTCTTGGGATAACTTGAGAATGATAGATTTTTTTTTTCAAAGACTCATTCAAAGTATTTTACCATAACAAACAAATGATTTAAAATTTTCCCTTCTGTCCAATTCACACTGAACTGACAGACGCCGACCAATGACAACAGACACGTTGTTGTGTTTTGTTGGATCAGTGTATTCCCTCTGTCAGTGTCTGTTGGCATTGGTCGGCACTTGTTTTTGCCGATTGAACATGTTGAATCAGAATTTGTCAGGTCATGGAATGTCTGAGAAGTGACGTAATGTAATCTGGTGATTGTTCGCATTGGTGGTGTCTGTTTTTTTTTTACAAGCACATGATGTGTTAAGGCCAATTAACTGCACCAACAATGTTGTTCTTACTATTCTGTTGTATGTTTACATTGAAGTTCTTAACAAAGCCATCTTGCTAGTAACAGGATAATTTTCTTGCAAAGCCAATTTTACATGTTTGGTTTGCCGAGTGTTATTTTGGACCTTGTTTCTATGGTGCATCTAAATGTATACATTCAATCATAATTTGAAATAGTTGTCTGTATAATTTCACAAATGTATTGAATCACTAATTAACCCACAGCACTTCCACATCAACAGGTAGTGTCACCAAGCTTGCGTTACTTAATGGCTGTGCAGAACCATTTGCTCAGCAACACCATCCTGCTCCACCCTGATGACATTGATGATAGTGACAGCTCCCTACAAGGGGAAACAATGAAGGTACAGGTAAACATCCCCTTTAAAAACCCTATGGTCTCTGATTGGTTAGTGTGGACTGATGACGACAGCTGCTGCATTCACGAAAGATGAAACAAACAGGAATTAAAACAGTTCAATATACTGTGCTCTGTTCTGTAGCTCAAAGTGCGTGTGTGTGTGTGTGTGTGTGTGTGTATATATATATGTGTGTATATATATATATATATATATATATATATATATATATATCTCTGTCAAGTAGGGTTAGACGAACTGTTGCCAAACATGCTATGCTAGAAACATCATTATTGCAGTAATTGTTATGTTTCTAGTATGTTATATGTTTGGCAACAGTTCTTCTAACCCTAATCGATGGTGTGTGTAGCTTTTAATTTCTTAAACAAACATTTTTAATTTCCACGTCGTCAGTAGATCACGCACTGAACTTTCGAATCCCATCAGTGCTTTTATGGAATTGCGCTCACGCTAATTTGCCGTCTTTAGTAAATCTGGCCCTAAGTTTCTTATAGGGGTAGTTCACCCAAGATTAAAACTATACCATGATTTACTCACCCTCAAGCCATCCAAGGTGTATATAACATATATGTATATATATATATATATTTTTTTTTTTACACAAACGCATCGCTAGGCTTCAGAAGGCCTTAATTAACCACCTTGAGACGTATGGATTACTTTTATGATGGATGGATGCATTTTTTTGGGCTTCAAAATCCTGCCCCCCATTCACTCCCATTATAAAGCTTGAAAGAGACAGGATATTTTAAATGCATCTCTGATTGTGTTCGTCTGAAAGAAGATACACCTAGGATGGCTTGAGGGTGAGTAAATCATGATATATGGGTGAGCTATCCCTTTAACACACAAAAAGTACAAATGTGTAATTACAAATATATTTCAATTCATGACAAGTTTCAATAGAAATGACATTAAAGTGCTTGTAAGTACATTCAGCAGAATATATTTCAAAGACAATATAAGTAAATATGAAATTACTAAAGCACTCTAAAGTTCAGCTAATTGCATTTATTATTATAAATGTATTATTTATTATCTATAATACTTCTTTTTTTATTTAATTTTAATACAATTGTATGAATGTATTTTAATTACATTCATTTAATCCTTAAGGGCACAGAAGGCGTTTTTGCTTTGAAAAATGCCAGACGTGGGCAGTCAAATGGGGAAAAAACGCAGACGCGTTGAACTAATTTTAATTTAATGCATTTTTAGAATGTCGTGTCATGCTCGAGACGCTGCAAAAGACGCAAGACGGGAGCGCAATGGTTATACACGTCCATCTAGCGCGTGATTACATAGAAAAACAATGGTAAAATAGCGCATTGGAATGGGAAAACGTGTGCCGTGTGAATGTATATTCTTTTTAAGTATATTATTTCTGTAATACGTAAAAGTATGCTAAAGTGTACTTCTTTTTCACAAGGGTTCTGTACCAGCTTTAGATGTTCTCAAAGAAATGTGTGTGTTGAATGTGCGTGTTCCCCTCAGGAGTTGCAGACGAGCATCTTATCACTTGCCTCGAAGATCCTGGTTGGGTGTGATGAGGTTCTGGAGACCCTTCAGCAAGTCACCAGCTCCCTTATCAACAGCAACATCAGTGATCGAGAGACCAGGTGCATTACAATATTAGATAATTTTTGATGATGCTTTATTTGTATGTTGTACATGTAATTAAATACTTTCTTTTATTTATCTTTTCTAATTTTTTAATGTGAAGACTGAGAGGACTGGAACAGGTAACGAAGGCCACAATGTTGGGTCACTTGCTGCCGGTTCTGTTGACCTCACTGATGCACCCAAACCTACAAACCCTCACACTAGCTGATGCTCTCATGCCACAGCTAGTTCAACTGGTCCTCTATACTAGTCAGGTGTGTATATGTGATTGTTGGATGGAAGAGCAAGGTGATATAGCTAAAAACATGTATCGCAATAATATAAATTATAAATATAATGATAAATTATAAATTAAAATATACATTTTTCTTCATTTGAACAATATCTGATAGACATAGCATCTCAATATTTTTGTATTTGATCTCAAATAGCATAGAAATCTAAACTCTCTTTTGCTAGTATCGGACAAAATATTTTAGCATTCTCATACAGGCTTTAAGAAATGTAATGGTCAAATAAAAAGACAGCAGAGCTGGTTAATGTTATAATACCAGCCAAATAATATGTAATTTGTTTCTGTGCTGCAAAGCTGAAATTTCAGCATCATTACTCCAGTCTTTACTTTCACATGATTTTTCAGAAATCATTCTAATATGCTGATTTGCTGCTTAAGAAACATTTCTTATTATTATCAATGTTGAAAACAGTTTGAAAACAGCTGCTTCATATTTTTGTGGAAATATCCAGGATTCTTGTTGCATTATTAATGTCTTGACTCACTTTTGATCAATTAAATGCATCCTTGTTGAATAAAAGTATTAATTTTTTTAACAAAAAAAAAAAAAAAAATCGTACTGACCCCAAACGGTAGTGTACATTGCGATTTTTTTTTTTATTTATTAAAATATAATGAAAAATGTCAGTTTTTCCATTAATGTGTGTGTTAAGTACATTTGTAAATAAAATAATAAATCATAAACCGTTGGTATTGTTAACATTGACTGCTCTGAATCTGTCTATCCAACAGACCGCTTTGCTGCTGAAGACACATTCACCATTATTTTCTGAGGATTCCTCGCTAAATCAAGGCCCCAATCCACCCTCATTAAGTGATGGGTAAAATGCTTTTTTTCTATCTATCCTTGAAACTATTGGACAAAAACCTTTAGATTACTCTTACTCAAAATGATACATTTTGTATTTAATTCAGTTTCCAGATGCTGGAAGAGAGAGAGGAGCCGGGTTTTTTGACCGGCCTGAAGATCCCTGCCCCATGGGCCGCTGGGAAAACGGTGGAAACTGTTCATCCAGTGCGGGACAACTACAAATTTAAAGATACAGTGCACATACCTGGTGCGCGCTGTCTCTACCTCCGTTTTGACCCTCGCTGCTCCTCCCAGTATGACTATGACAAGGTTTGAACTTTCGATTCTGTGAAACTTCTGTTCTCATTCATAGTGGAATGAAAGTGAATATGCATACTCATAAACTCTCGTTATTCAGCTGGTGATTTATGCCGGGCCCAACACAAATAGTCGAAAAGTGAGTGAGTATGGAGGCAACACCATGGGTTATGGGAGCCGTAGTGTCTTGGGAACTGGATGGCCCAAAGATCTTGTCAAGGTGAGGAAAAGCACTCTCCATAACATCAGACAGTGTTCAAGAATAAAGATGAGCTGGATAAAAACATTAAGTAATTTAAGTAAGTTAACTTGTAATAACATATTTAAAAAAAAATGTTTCCTTGATACATGGCAAAACTGGTATATAATCTAATTCATGTGTGATTATCTGTGGTCTTGATGAAGGAAATATAATTTTAATGTTGTCAATTTAAAATTCAAACCTCCATACACAGATCTGTTTGCTTGGGCGAAGCATCGCTGTAACGCGGAGCATTGCTTTTATATTTAAAGAACAAACAAAAAAAACACACTTTTAATTAAGATTTTTAACACTTTTAAGATTTGAATCAATAGAAATGCTTCAACAATGCAATGAAAAGTTTTTTTTTTTATTATTTTTTTTTAGAAAAACTATTTATTTATGACTATAAAAGCATGACGCATCAAATGTGGTACATACATTATTATTTTTTCAACAAATTTTGCCCAAAGGTCCAATAGATAAATGGTGTGCTTAAAATATATTAAGACACCAGAGTGCACATTCAATACTCGCAAACAATCTACAGATATTACATTTCTGTATGCGCCTTAAATACACTTTTAACCGTATGTTTTTTCAGGTGGAAGGAGATACTGTGACATTCTCTTTTGAGATGAGAAGTGGACGTGAGCACAATACCCCAGATAAAGCCATGTGGGGTTTCTCATGCACTGTCCGAGCTCAGGTACTAACTTAAGACTTTACATAAGCCTTTAAATAGATCCCAATCATAAAATTCACAGAGAAAATTTTAAATACTTATTAGACGTTCATTGACTTTGCTCATCAAATGTGTTTTCCTACAAATGTCTTGAATGCAGGGTTATAGTTGTATACTAAAACGTGGATTAAAACTATTTACTTTATACAGTATTTCAGACACAGGTCCATATCAATAAAAAAACGCACTAACATGTATTTAAAAAGCAGCAAACGTATAATTTAAAAGTATAATTTACATTGCTCTAAATATTTTGTTCCGTTTACGAAATTGTTACGAAAAGACTGTTGAAATGTGTTAGAATAACTAACTGAAATGAAATACTCAACAAAAGTGTTATTGATATTGAATGCACAGACTTGAGTTAATTTAGTAAAATTCTCAACTCCGCAAGTGATTGATAAACCAAACTGCATTTTTTATATCCATGTAATGTGAATCTGTCTGTGTTTTTGTTTTGTTTTTATACCATTGCATGTATAGTTATTTTATGTGCTGGTGAGCCAAAGGCAATTTTCCACCTTGGTGGACAAAGACACACAATGTGGAGCAAAAGCATTGCAGACACCAACTAATGCTAACCTGAAGTCTAAAGGAAATTTTTTAATAAATCCACTGAAATGGCAAAACTTTAATTACCTTTCTTGGCTGTACTTCTAATTATGTTGATTTCAGGAGTCGTCTGAGGATGTGTCCGGCGGGCTGCCCTTCCTGGCTGATCTAGCTCTGGGTTTATCAGTGCTGGCCTGCGCTATGCTACGCATCCTCTATAATGGCCCTGATATCACACGAGAGGAGGAGACCTGCCATGACCTTCTCTGCTCCAAACTACTGCAGAGGTGTGCTGATTATGTCAGGTTTGGTGCAGGACGTGTGGACCCAAATGCAGAGATGCACTTCAGCAATCCTTATTTATCTTTATTTACATAGAAAATTAAACAAAAAGCACAGTGTAAAATAACTAATTTTCCTATTTGAATGCATTTTAAAAAAAGTAAAAAAAAAAAAAAATCTTTGATTAGAAAGTTCAAAAGAACAGTATTTATTTGAAATATAAATCTTCTGTAACATTAATTATCAATGTCTTTACTGTCACTTTTGATCAAATGAATGTGTCATTGCTGAATAAAAGTATTCATTTCTTTTTTAAAAGCCTTCTTATACACAAAAAAGTTGCTGCCTTATTTTTAAGTGCAACCAACTTGGATGTTTAAGTCATTTCAACTTGAATTACATTCTACTGATTTAAAAAAAAATCTTGTATAACTTATGTAACAAAACTTATTTTGATGAGTTAAAGCAATGTAAAACATGTTGTCATAACTTATTGATCATAGTGTATTTGGTTCTTATGTTTTTTGCTTCTTGTTCCTGTTCTCTGTAAGGTGTCAGTGGCAAGTGGAGGCTAATGGTGCGATATCTCCTGCTCTCACGCCGTCTCCGTCTCCCCTGCCGTTAACCATTGATGAGGAGAGAGAGTTCACCTATCCTTCAGACATCCTCGTCCCACCTCCAGGCCCAATGCCTGGGGCTTGCTGTGAGCTGCCCCGCATCCACTTACCTCAGGGCATTATGGGCCGCCTGAGGGAGCTGTCTGGAAGAGCCCGGCCTCAGTTTCGCCCAAGCATCAAGTAAGCATGTGACAGGGAGTTTACCTATTAGTGGAATGCAATTACGTTAGAAGAACATTTAACCTAAACACTTTACAAATGACTAATACATGGACATATTTAAAGGTTTCATTTATTTTGTTTAAAAATGTACTTATACAATTAAAAAATATATACTTAATTGGAACAAATGCAAATGGAACAAATGTACCAACGTATTTAAAATTATTCAATTCATATATATAACTTTATATATTATGATTTTATATATATGAATTCAATCATTTTAAATATGTTGGTTCATTTGTTCCATTTGCTAAGATTAGTTAATGCTTTAAGCTAAAATGAACAAAAATTTTTTTTTACAGCATTGGTTAATGTTAGCTAAAAAATACAATTGTTCATGTTTGTACATGTTAATTCACAGTGTTTAACTAATGTTATGAGATGTAACTTTTAATTCAAATAAATTATTAGTAAGTGTTGAAATTAACATTAGTGCTGTACAATTATTGTTCTTTTTTTCTATATTAGTTTAGGTTAATTAATATTGTTAGTTAAAGTTAACAAATCTAACCTTATAAAGTCTATTTGTGTCATGATTTATTTGCATTTTTGGTTTCAAATAAGTAGTATTTTATTTTAGTTTATGATATTTTTTTATTCACACTTCCATAAAGGTTTGACCTTTTTGGCAGCAAACCACAACATTATGACTTCTTGCATCAGAAATATAGAATAATAGTTGATTAATCGTATGTTTATTCTGTTCTCAGAGAGGTGATCCGTCCTGATGTGATGGAGGAAGTGATCGTGTCGTGTGTAATAAAGCACTTGGGTCTGGTAGATGCGCTGCAGTCGCTGGTGAACTTCCAGTACAGAGAAGTGCACAGAGAGGAACACAATCTGCTCTGCAAAATCATGGCCGAGACATTCAAGAAGATCAATGCAATGGAAAGACAGTTACAAGTATGTGTTACAAGTAGCCACAGATGTAGGGCTTTTCATAAACGTATTGTGTGGTGCTGTTGAAGAGTAACACTATATTCTGTGTCTGTGTTTGTTTCAGAGTGTAGCTGAATTGGAGCAGAAGTGGCAGAATGAAGTAGATGAAGCTCAACAGGGAAAACTTGAGAACAACTCGCCCTTCTTCCATGACTATCACTTCTTTGAGGTAAGTAATGTGAGATGTAGTGTGAACTGAATGTAATGTTTTCAGACACTTAATTGTGTTAATTGCAATTAAATTGCATTTTTTTAAAGTTTGCATAACATTTTATTAAATTAACTTTAGAATAATTTCATAATTTCTCTATTTGTCTGAAATATGTTGTGCTTACCTTACATAAAAGTGAAAGTGTGGTCTAGAGATGCACCGGTCGACCGGCCATAAATCGAAACAGGACGGTTTTTGCTCCAAACACACGATCGTCAACCAAATTTTTGGTTATTCCAGACTTGCACACAAACTGCACTGCAATATTTTCCCAAAATGTCAAGTCTGTGAACAGGATGTTAACACAGGCCAGAGACAGGACAAGTAGCTCTGGGACACAAAGAAGAGAACAGAGATGCACCAGCAGAGAAAATACTGTACCAGGCGCAGAAACTCTTCGCGATGCTCGAAATATTAGAAGAAAAGTATAAATATTGCATTTATATAAATGTATCTCGGAAAGGAACTGAACTTTCAATGTAATTTTCTTTTCCTCTTACGTTAGTTTTGCACTCCAGGCACAACTTCACAATAGGCATACAAAATATGTAATAAATATTTAATATAAAGTGAAGAGAAGAAAATTTCCCTAGGTCGGACATCTCTTTTACCCACTGCTGTATTTACTTGGTACACCAGGGTACTTTAGATAATACCGTGATATTTCGACAAATGTTAAATTGGCATAATTAGCTCAAAATTCACCATTACAAGAGCAACCTAGCTAGAAGAACATTTCTGAAATAAAAGGTATTCTTTGCATGACAAATAAGATCGCTTCTGGTTGTAGTGTGTCCTTAAAGTTCTTTCTTCCACTTAATTTTGTTTTTATTTGATCTGATCATCACTGATGATTATTAAGTGTAATCTTCCAGAATCGCTAGTTTCTTTAAAGAATAATACCATCATTTGTACTGGAACAGCTGCAGGAAGTGTAGGCATTGGCAAACTGTATGCAGTGGTTTGTTTCCGCTTATATTGTAGCCAGATTAAGCCAGATTTAATTTGGTGTGTCTTGTGGCTCACAGAACAAAATGAAGGAGCTGGAACTTCTGTGTTCGCTCAAGGAGGTTCCTCTGGACTGCACAGATCCAGAAAATGCAGTGATGGCTTTGAGGTATGACATGACACCAATTCTGACTCCCTGTAGTGGATCTAAATTGTTCTCAAAGCTGTCGGTTACACCCATTCATCATAGAATCCTGTTCCCACAAAAATATGAAGCAGCACAACTGTTTTCAACATTGATTGTAACGAGTGAACGATGGTGAAAATCACAGGATTAAATTACATTTTCTAATAGAAAAATGTATTTGTAAACAACAAATTAAACCAACTTGCCAACCCCAAACTTTTGAACAATAGTGTACTTATGAAACTATTGCCTGTGTTTTGTTTTGGACAGAGAGAAGTTTTTCCATGAGGTTAATGCCGTGCAGCAGCAAAGAAGCTCCGTTCCCCTGGCTAAAACCAAAGCGCTTGTGAAGAGCTTGATAAACCGCTCTGAACTGCTGCTACATGTTACAATAGCACCACAATGCAAGAGTCTGTCTACAACACCAACATGCACACCAGGTTATTTGTGCACGCATTTACACATGCACACACTTGCATAAGCTTACAAATGCTCTTAACAGCCCTTTTAACTTGTCCCTCTTACAGCCTGCAAGTCAGTATCGGACGCTAAATCGATGGCTCCTATAGTGAAGCAGCCTGTGTTCCTGCGCAGTATGTCCGCTCCCTCAGATTTGGAAATGATTGCCAACAGCGATGTGGAGTTTACACATGGAGCACAAAGGTACATCTGTGACAGCAGAAGCATCAAATAACCGTTATAAAACAAAGAGGTTCAACTCTCTGATTTGTAAAATTGCCAATATGTGCACACCTGTAAGCACATATTTGTTTGTTATAATTATAATTTGTTTGCACATATTTTTTATATAAATGTTTGAATATTTGGCAACCACAGACAGCCTACATTCAGAATAATAAACTACATTACAGTTGTTTATTATTAAAGCTGAAATCATTTATTTATTAATGCATTTATTTATTTATTTATAAGGTGTGTTCAGCAAATTAATAATTGGGTGGCGTTTTCTCGTAAAAAAAAGAAATAAAAATAAATAGAGAGAGAGAGAGAGAGAGAGAGAATTTATTTTGCTCGGTTTGTATCAGGGTTTTAGGTTCACGGTTTCGTTACAGTTCGGTATGTGCTATGTTCAGGGGAAAAAAGACCACTGTCAAATAAAAAAATACAGAATAAAGGAACAAATAATCTAACTACCAGCAACCGCACAAATAAATACAAGAGAGCAAAGATATAAATAAAATAAACAGTGCTTTTCAAGTAGGTCTAACATTAGTTTTCAGGTACAGAAATTGAATAAAGTAATAAATTGTAAAATAACATTGCTGTATAAATTAAAGATTAATCCTTATTCAAGTTACAAAAGCTATTCAATCAAGAACAGTGAGTGATTTCCATGTCTTTTGTTGTTTGATTAACATTAAAAACACGGACAGCAGCAGGAATATTAGGCTGCTGTCACTTTAAGACATAATGCATATATCCAAAATACTGATACGGTTACATCTTTCTCAACTGTACAAGTTCACTTAATGCATGACAGACTATGTCTGCTAGGATACTCATTAAGGCGGGCATGTTGAAACAATTTTTGTGTGAATTTCTCCATTGAAGCACTAGACTTGAAAGACGACTCAATATTTGTGCTTTGGATGAGTGCCCACACACAAATCTTCTCTCAGCACCTGTGAGTTCACTTTCGTGTCTTGCTCTTGAATGTTTAAATTGGCAAGGCTTAAATGAGTTTAGTTTAAACATAGATAGCAACATGTGCTGTTCAGGTCTTGCTTGTGCTTGTGCGCTGTCAACACCTGAATTGAATAAAAAGTTTACAAAGAGTGAGTGTTTTGTTCACGTTTTGTTCATCAAATTTGAGATGAACCGTGGTGCAAGTGCGTGCCGAACCGTGGGTGGAGAACAGTACGATTCATATATGGTTAAAGTTTGTTTTATGGTAAAATTTTACAAATTGTCTGTCTAGGAGGCGCATCAACCCATCCAGTCACCGGAGCAGCTCTTTTACTCTACTACAGTCATTGGTCATTGAAGACAGCAAGGACAAGCCCACGTACAGCGTGCTCCTGGGACAGCTGTTTGCCTTCATAGGAACAACACCTGATCAAACTGTAATATCAGACACATGCAGCAGGACACTTGTCAAACATCAACTGTAGCCATTCAGTGCTCTCACTTGCAATGTTTCTAAACTGAGTCTTATGCCTGCAGGTGTCCAGCACCAGCTTCCTGTCAGCAGCTCAGACCCGCTGGAGGAGAGGTCGCACGAGGAAGCAGGCTCTGGTTCACATGAGAGAGCTGCTCACCGCTGCTGTTCGGGTGGGAGGGGTCACACATCTGGTCGGCCCAGTTACCATGGTGCTGCAGGGTGGACCAAGGTACATTTTAAACTGGTTTAACCTCAGGTTGCTGCCAAACTACTATTCAAACTTTGGGGTCAGTAAGAATTTTCTAAGAAATAAGTACTTTAATTCAGCAATGATGCATTATATTGTATTAATTCTGTTATAAAATATTTTTTGTTAAATAAATGCTGTTCTTTTGAGCATCCCCCCCAAAAAAACATCCTGAAATAATTGCATCACAGTTTCCACAAAAATATGCAAAAACATCAAAATAAAAAATACAATTTAAAAGAACATTTTCTGTTGTAATATCATGGTTTCCCATACATTCAATAATTTGTGGCGGCCCGCCACAATATCAACGCTGACCGCCACGGATTGATTCAGATTTTTTGACTATTTAATATGGGTAAAATTGTATTTTATTGTAGAGCTGCGCGCTGCTTGCTCCCTCTCTCACAAACCGACAACGGAGGCGCGAATAGCTCCTCCTCTTCGAGCACGATCTGAATCAAAACATGAGCATGCGTTAGTTAGAGGACGGATTGTTGCTGGTGCTTAATGCTAATTCCCCCAGCGAAGATTCCAGAATCAATCCGGAGTTGAATGGTTAGTATATTGAACACTGTTGCACAACATAACTCTGAGAAGTTAGTCTATGTTAAGCGCTGTCGCGTTTCCATTACAGATTCGCGCAAAACTTTTGCGATTTTTTTTTTTTTTTTTTATTTTTTTTATTTTTTTCTAAATATCGATAAACAACTATTGCGAAATGACGGCGTTTCCATTAACCGATGTTATGCGACTAAAACGTAATTTTTTTCCTCTCGCGATCAGTCATTCCAAAAATCATGGCAACGGACGTTGGTAGGTTTATATATATCACAGCCACCAGACTAGACATTATATTATTATTATCTCCAGGTTCAGGTTGGTGTGTGTTGGTTTTTGTCCACCTCAATCTCCAGGTTTGTTTGTGTGTGTGTGTGTGTGTGTCTGAGTCTGTGTGTGTCCACCTCCAGGTCCAGTTTGGTGTGTGTCTGAGTCTGTGTGTGAGTCTGTGTGTGAGTGTGTGTGTGTGTGTGTGTGTGAGTCTTTTTGAATGTGTGAGTGTGTGTGAGCCTGTGTTTGAGTGTGTGAGCCTGTGTTTGAGTGTGTCAGTAAGTTTGTGAGTTTGAGTGTGTGTCCATCTCCAGGTCCAGGTTGGTGTGAGTGTGTCCATCGCCAGGTTTGTGTGTGTGTGTGAGCAAAATTTGCAACAAGAAGTCTGTGGAGCAGTCATAGCATAGAAACCCCCCCCCCCCGGTCCCCAAACACCACACCGCCGCAAATAGAATCTAATTCTGTGGGAAACACTGAATATATGTTAAAATGTAATTTATTCCTGCGATACAAAGCTGAATTTTCAGCATCATTACTCCAATCTTCAGTGTCACATGATCCTTTAGAAATCATTATAATTTGCTGATGTGCTGCTCAAGAATCATTTCTTATTATTATCAATGTTGAAAAGAGTTGTTGCTTCATATTTATGTGGAAACTGTGATACACTGCCATTAAAAAATTGGGGGTAAGAATGTTTAGAAATTAATGCTTTAGAAATTCAGCTTTGCATCACAGAATTACATTTTAAAATATAAGAGTTATTTTAAATGGCAATAATTTGTCTCAATATTATTGTTTTACTGTATTAATGATCAAATAAATGCAGCCTTTAATTTAATATTGCTAGATGCTAGATGGATTGCATCTCTACCATGAAGCTTACGTTGTCCATATGAATGTGTGTGTAGAGTCGAGGAACTGACCTGCGGAGGCATGATGGAGCAGGTCCAGGAGGCCTTTGGAGAGACCATGACATCAGTGGTGTCTCTCTGTGCCCGTTACCCCATAGCCTGTGCCAACAGCATCGGCCTGCTGTGCACCATCCCTTACACCAGGCAAGCATCTTTAGCCTCATGACATCACATGTTTTTTGTGGTTTGCAGACCATGTAATTTCACCTAGGTGACCGCAAAGGAAAGGTTGTTTTAGAGGTATATTTTTTTCTTAGTCACGGTAGTGAAATTTTGAGGGCAAAAAAGGCCTATTGTCAGTAGTGTGGTGGTTTGACCAGCTTGAACCCGATACAAAATCTGTGTGTGGAAATCTTTTGCCCTCACACTAAACTCCCAATAGTGCAAGTTCCTATTAAATTGACTGCATACCATACAACAGTAAATTACATCACCTTTAGAAAATGATGTGCACCAATTAGTCATGCACAGCGACGGTAAAAAAGTGTATTAAAAAAGTAAATGGTGCCAATTTTGATTTGTTACATTTAAAATCCTACAAAGCTACTGTTACAGTAGCAGTGTTATTTTAGTGTTATTTATAAATTACAATATTCATATTTTGAATATACTTTTATTTTAATATTTTCAGTTTTCATTTTTATTTCAGTTGTAGTAATTGTATGTCCTTTTGTCATTTTTATTTCCAGTATTTCTATCTAGCTTTATTTATTTATTTTATTTTATTTCAGTTTTTGTTTTAATAATTTTAGTACTTCAGCTGAAATTCATTTTATTTCAGTTAGTTGGCAAGGCTATATTTCAAATTTTCCCATCTAATATTTATTTGTGTTTTGTTTTATTTCAGCTTTATTCCAATCAACCAAAATTATTTGTAATAGTTTTAGTTAACAATAACAACACTGTACAGTGGGAAATACGTCAACACTAGACATAAAATAACATAGTAACACTTTACTGTAAGGTTCCATTAGTTAACGTTAGTTAATGCATTAAATAACAATGAGCAATACATGTTACAGTATTTATTCATCTTTGTTAACATAAGTTAATAAAAATACAACAGTTCCTTGTTAATTCATGTTAGTTAATATCCATTACATAATATTAACTGATAATTTTATTTTATTTTAATAATGTATTAATCAATTTTGAAATTAAGAAGTAATTTTCATTGTTCATGTTAACTAACATACACTGCCCAGCCAAATCATTATTGCAATGATTATGTTTCTGGCATGTTATATATTTGCCAACAGTTCTTCTAACCCTATCTGATGGAGTGTGTAGCTTTTCATTTCTTTAACAACCATGTATGAAGACACGAGTATGGCCATATTCCAGGATGACAATGTCAAGATTCATCAGGCTCAAATTGTGAAAGAATGGTTTGGAGGGAGCATGAAGAATCATTTTCACACATAAATTGAGTCCAGACCTTAAATTCAGTGAAAGTGTTTGGGATGTGCTGAAGGAGACTTTACAGAGTGCTGGACTCTTGCATTGACAATACAAGATCTTGACCAAAAATGTATGCACCTCTTGATGGAAATAAAATCACATAATTGTGTCTTGAAATGAAGTTGTTTAAGAAATGAAAAGCTACACACTCCATCAATTAGGGTTAGATGAACTGTTCCCAAACACATGCTAGAAACATAATGACAGATGACTTGGAGTTACATCTGAAGTCGATCTAAAATAAGAATCCTTCATCTAAATTGTTATCTGATGGTGTCCACAGGAGTGAGGAGCAGTGTCTCGTTCGCAGTGGTTTGGTTCAGCTTATGGACAGGCTGTGTAGCCTGAGCAGTCAGAGGGACTGCAGCTCCAATGAGAAACAAACCAAAAAACAGAAAGTAGCCACGATGGCCTGGGCTGCTTTTCAGGTGCTGGCCAACCGCTGCATTGAGTGGGAAAAAGTCGAAGGTGAGGAAAGTTTACCGATCAAACCACTACAAACCTGTTTAATTACAACAGACGCTAACATTGTTGTCTAATAGGAGGCTCCACAGATGCAGTGCATTCTGGATTGGCACGACAGGTGTCTAGCTTATTAACCAATCACCTGGCTCGGGCGACAGACTGCTGCGGTAACCAAGCGGCAGGGAATGATGCCCTGCAGGATGTGCTCAGTTTGCTCAACGATCTGTCCCGGTAATTCCCGGTTTTCTCTCATTTAACTTCACTTATTTGTATATTACCTTTAAATGTAATATCGCATAATACACTACAGTTAAAGTTATAGTACATGTGCTTTAATATGACAATTGCTGTTTTAGCAGTTCATTTTGTGTGAAGCCAATGAACAAAAAAAAAAAGAAAGATACATTTTTGGGATTTCAAGTCCTTCAATTAAACTGTGCCTAACTTTCAACTAGTTACACACTAGTTAAGTTTAAATGGATTTAGTTGATTTGAACTAATTTCAACTGTTGCATGGCCCTTTCTCCTCTTCCAAGGAGCCACATAGGCAAGACCATCCTGAGCCAGCCAGCCTGTGTGTCCAAGCTTCTGTCACTGCTCCTGGACCAGCGGCCCTCGCCCAAACTGGTGCTGATTATCCTGCAGTTGTGCCGTGCTGCGCTTCCACTTATGAGTGTGGAGGACTGTGGGAATGTAGCACTTCCTTCCTGGAGCTACTCAACAAATGCACTGGATGCAGAGCAGCAAGACGCCAATGATCCTGCCTTCCGCATCGCATCATTGCTGCTGGCCAAGCTGGCAGACTATGTGGTGCCAGGTATGAGAGAGAAATTTTTTTTGTGGCATAAAAACAAAAAAGAAATACAATTTTATTAGGGCTGTCAATGTTACACAATTAATGCAGCATCCGTTTTTTCGGTCATCCTTTGGCTAGCACTACATTATATGATCACGCTCTTCTTCATGCAAATGCTTTTAAACCATTCAAATGTGACAAGACAAAAGAGAACGCTCTGCCTGTGAATGTCCTAACACACACACACACACACAGAAATAAGCGCCAGTATCGTGCGCACAGACAGCGTGCCAGAATCGAATCTCTTTCACGCTTGAATGAACAGTAACACACAATTATGCCAAAATGTCTGTTTTGTCGAGTATCCTCATAAGAGCAGTCTTAAATTAGTTAAAGTCTTAAATTAACATAAAGAGTAGTGAGTGAATGAGCTCGTGTGAGATCCACATCTCTGTCAGCACCTCTGACTTTACTGACAGGCAGCATTATTGGCTGCTGTCCCTTTAAAACCAACTTTAACGGGACAGCAGCCAATAATGCTGCCTGTCAGTAAAGTTAATCAAAGAACAAAGGGAACAGAAAATCACTCACTGCTGCTGACTAAAGAACTTTTGTAGCTTTAATAAGGATTAGTCTATGTTTAATTTATAATTTATGCAGTGCAGACTGTTTGATATCTTTATTTTCATGAGACATCAGTAGCTGTATTAGTATGTGATACTGGCCTTCATTCATAGAAAGGTGCCATTAAACAAGTATTTAAAATATATTGCCTTTATGTTGTCTCTACATTAATTTGGAGATTAATGATGAAATAATTACATTATGAAATCTATTAAAAAAAGTGTTTTTAATTGTGACTAATCGTGATTAATCACAGAAAAAATGTGTGATTAATCTAGTTATTTTTTTTAATCAATTGACAGCAGAGATAGAGAGAGAGAGAGAGAGAGAGAGAGAGAGAGAGAGATTGTAAAATTACGATTTAAAACAACTTGTTTTCTATTTGAATGTATTTTAAAATGTCATTTATTCCTGTGATGCAAAGCTGCATTTTCAGCATCATTACTCCAGTCTTCGGTGTCACATGATCCTTCAGATTTCATTATAATAATAATTAATTATAAAATGATCTTTTTTTTTTTAAATCTGTTTCTTTCTTTCCTGCTTTATCAGCAAGTTTAATTTAATTTTCTCTCCTCGCTTAGGTTGCCAGACTTTGCTCTCCCCAAGCGCTTCTGAGCCTGACACTAGTCTGACACGGGCCTGTCCTAAGAGCAGTGCTAAGACTGATAAAGACGCTAGTGAGGAGGGTGAAGCAGTGGATGGCAAGCTGTCCATTTTCATCCACAAGAGAGAAGACCAGTCATCACATGAGGTGCTTCAGCCATTACTCAGGTAATAACACTGGGCGGCCACACTACAAAACACATCAACCTCATTGCGTTCTTTGATTCTGAAAAAAAGAAAGAAAAGAAACCCATTTTAAAAAAAGTTAATTAAACCCATTTTATAAAAGTTATGATTGATGTCAGTATTCGCACCTTGCAGCAGCTCAGAGGGTCGTCCTTTCCGTCTCGGCACTGGAGCGAACATGGAGAAGGTGGTAAAGATGGATCGAGATATGACAAAGGTCAGCTCTGGTTTAGTGGCCGTTCACTATTTTGGAGAGCAAAAATCAGTCTTGCTGAATGTGTAAAATCTGTTCACCTTTTTGCAGAGTGGCTGCTGTGAGGTGATCACAGAAGAGGCATCCTCTGCTTTGCGGAAAGCCAACAAGTGGGCTCAATCTGGACTTATTGTTAGTGTGGGGCCACCAATAGAGAACACTGGCCAGGAGAACTCTGGGGTATCCAATACAGGTGACAAGAAGAAAACTGCCCAGTCTACTGTCTGCCGAGAGAGGAACGGTGAATTGGCTCGGTAAGAAAAATATACTTCGCTACCTTCGCTTTGAATATGTGAAATGAAACTGACTGTCTTCAGGAAAGTTTTGATGGAATTTTGCGTTGGATGCATTAAGAAAGTAGTGTTTATAAGTGCAGCTGCTTTGTGTTCAGTGGTAACCGCTGTATTTATTTATTTAAATAATAGTTTTTACAGTCATTTTACTGAACATTACAATAGACATTGATGTTGTTTAAAAAAACTTTGCTACCTAAACAACACTAACCATTCAAAAGTGTGAAATTATGTTGTTGTTTTTTTAAACATTTTGAAAAACATCTCTTCTGCTCAAGGTTGCATTAATTTGTTCAAAAATACAGTTAAAACAGTAATATTGTGAAATAATATTACAATTTAAAAGAACTGTTTTCTATTTGAATCTCTTTTTTAAAAGTTTAAAATTCCTGTGTTGCAAAGCAGCATCATTACTCCAGTCTTCAGTGTCACATGATCCTTCAGAAATCATTCTAATATGCGGATTTGCTTTTGGACTAAACTTTGGGGTTAGTAAGATTTAAATAAATAAATTATTGCTTCTATCCAGCAAGGACATACATGTAAAATATTTTACAATAGAAAACAGTTATTTTGCATTATTTTTGAGTCTTTTGGTGAGCAGAAGAGACTTCTTTCAAATACAATAAAACATCTTCATTATTCCAAACTTTTGTTTTGACCATCACTGTAGTTCTTTTCTAATATCAGAATTTTCCAAAACACAGATCAGATCCAGTGCGGCCCTTCATCAGCGGTCACGTGGCTAACAGCATGGCTGCTGAGGTCATCGCTCTGCTCCACAGTCTTCTGACTGCACCTGAATCCAACACTGCTCAAATATGGACCAGCACAGCAGAAAAGGTGAGCTAGCCTTCTTGATTCTTGCCCTGCTCTAACAAGGGTACCATCACAACTGGCCTATTAGAATTATACTTGAGTTTCAGTGCTCAATGAAACACACAACAGTGTTGAAATCTTCCATCTTCTCCTCAGGTGTTGTCCAGGGCCTTGATGTACATCCCCCAGTTAGGCAAATATGCTGAGAGTATTCTGGAGAGCGGTAACAGCAGTGGCAGGAAGTTATCCAAGCTGCAGGCGATTGGCCGACAGGCTGTGGCGGCTCTCTGTGCTCTAGGTGGATTCAAGGAGACCATCAAGATTGGTTCTGAAGTCCAGGTGACCTATTAATCTAACCTGTTAACTGTCACCCCTGAAAATGCATTATCCGAACTTAAATAGTTGTAATTTATGAATGCTTTCAGATTATTGCTGAAGTGAAAGCACATTGCGTTAAAATGTTATAGAAGTTTTAAGTTTACTGTAAAGCAAATTAACTCAGCTATACATGTTTTATATCATACCAAGTAGAGGTCGACTGATTGATCGGGTTTTAATCGGCACCGATAGCCAGTTGCTGGAACTAACATAAATATATTCATATCATTATAAATTCATTAATTTGTCGACTAGATGCTGGAGAACAGCAGTATGTTGAGGCTGAGGACGCTAACATTAGTAGCGGTTAAAACAATGTTATAAAAACACACGACCCAAATGTTTAATGTCAGGATGGTTACCATCTATTTGAATTAGTTTATATCCATTTGTTCACTTTTAAGCATTTTTTTTTGCGGCGAAGTTGCATATTTAAAGCCAGTGAAATGAGAAAGCAAACTGTATCGTCATGCTGCAGACCGAAACACAAACAAATCTGAAATGCATCCGATTTCTGTTCTTTTTTCTTTTCACTGTAATACATATTATGTTATTTTGATAAGATAATCAAGTGTTCTAAAATAGAAGCAAATGCATCAAAGTAAACACAATATACATATGTCTAATTTCAATGCTATGTGTAGATATTGAAAGATAGACATCTTTAAAGGGATAGGTCAGCCAAAAATGAAAATTAGCATTTTCATTTTTGGGTGAACTATCCCTTTAAGCATGACTGTTTGGTTTATATGAAATGGTAACACTTTACAATTAAGAGTCCATTAGTAACATTAACTGAGGTTAATAAAAGTATTGTTCATTGTTAATTTCAACATTTACTAATAGGTTTACATTTTTTCATGTTAAAGTTGTTTTTCTTAACATTAGTTAATGAACTAACATGAATTATCAAGGTATACTTGATATATTCATATCTTTTATATTTAAAAATTACAGTACATATTAATGGTTCAATACTGTTTTTAAATCTTTGTAATAAAGTTCAGCACTGTTTTATGTGTTATGTTTGTTTTCATTCAAAATCTATTTTTAAAACTATCGGTTAATTAATTGATTATTGGTTAGCGTGGGCCAACCTACAATTATTGTTATCGGTAACATCCACAATTGGCCGACCTCGAATACCAAGTATGTATTTTACATATGCTAAACAACTAAAGCTTTATGTCTATCCAATTTGTGTTCCAAATTTGAAGTTGATATCACAAAAATCTAGGTTCCTGTGAGATTTTGTTTAGGCGTTATACCAAAAACAGGCACAGTGGGACACTCAAACAATAGATTGACATTTTTGGATTATTAAAATGGTTGAGGTGCATTATGGGACATTAAAAAAAGCGTGCCAAGTGTCATGCTACCACGAAACTGACAGTTAACAGGTACACGCACAATTTAGCAGATGAATAATCTCAATGGCTTACGTTGCAAGCTGAAGTATTTGCCTCTGTCCATGTCTGTTCTCTGTGTCAGGTGGTGGGTAAAGGTGTATCGGATAGTGTTGGTGTGGTTATATCCATTAATGAACAAGAGGGCATCGCCACTGTCAAGTTTCCTTCCTGCGATTACCGCCGCACAAGCAAGGCGTCCGATATCCTCACTGTACCCATATCCCGCCTCTGCACCCCCCGCTCTGAGGTAAGCACTTCTCAAATAACTGTAAAACTGCACAATTGTAATTTTGATGTCATATAGTTAGCGATGCTCTTAGTTTTTGCATTGAACAATTACATTTTTTCAGCTTACAGTATCATTCACAGCCCATTGTTATCTACCGTTCTATTCAACTGTATGACATAGATGGCCTTTTTTTTTACTTTTTTTTAAAAAATTTAGCAGACTTTTAAAAAGATTTCTTCTCATAATATCATAAATAATATACTTGAAAAGAATATACTTAATTGTGAACTGAATGTAATGTTTTCTGACACTTCATTGCATGTTAATTACAATTAAGTGTAAATGTTGTGGGTCATCTTAATTGGGACTGGTTGTCTTCTGTCTCTGATCACTTAAAACTTTTAACACAGGGATCGATCACTGTGTCATTGCTGCTGTGAGAAACATTACTTTTAGACCAGTGCTGTTTTAGTATTATTATTTTTATACTACTGTAGCGTTTATTAATGTTTTGCATTAGCATTCATTTTTATATTTTGAGTTTTCGTTTAAATTTGAGTTTTAGTACTTTTGTAATATCTTTTTTGTTAGTTTTTTTTTTTTTTAAAGATTTGCTATTTATTTTTTCGTTTTAGTACTTTAATTTTTTTTTTAAAGTTTTTCATGTTATATTTGTTTAATTTTATTTCAATTAACAAAAAACATTTTTAATAGTCACTGTTATTAATGTTGTGGAATCATCTTAGAACTTTTCCACAGTGATTTTAAACATCTACAGTAGTTAACAAACATGCCCCAGTTCGTATATATATTGAGTAACAACTCAATGTTTACTTACCAAGGGGCTGACAAATGTAAAGCCAGAAAAACAGATGCTTTGAAATGCCATGTTGAGATATGATTAAGCTTCCCTTGCCATGTCTTGCCTTTGCCTCAGGACTTATCAAGCTTGCTCATTTCTAAAGCAGCTCAGGTATCTGATGTCATGTCTTAATCTTGGAGCTCTGTGTGTTTGTGTTAAGGCTCTGCCGCTGCATAAGCTGTCCATCACAGAGAAGGTTGTTCAAGCAGTGCAGTCCATGTTACTGCCACAGGAGGGCAGTCTGTCCATCCACACGTCCCTCCCTGCGTCTGGAGACGGAGCCAGTCCTGTGATGGCTGTGGTGCGTCTTCTGGCCGAGATCAGAACCAGGTCAGAACCTCAGTGCATCTTATATTGTGACATAGCACGGCCAAAACAAGAATGTGGAAGAATGTGTCATTGTACAGTAGTGCTATGAACTCATATGAGATATTTATTGTGCGTGTCTTTGACTCTGTCAGAGCGTGTTTGGTGATGGCGCAACTGCTTGAGGACAGCTCATTTTGTGAAGAGTTTATTCAACAGTGTCCAGCAGCAGTGGAGGTGCTTAACCTGATAGCTCAGGAGTGCAGTCCTGGTGAGTGCTGACAACATTAGAGCTACACTTCCTCTACACCCCAAAAGTGTAAATAAAATTAAGCCTCCACTCACTCACACCAGCTCAGAGATCCACTCTATCAACTTGACTCAAGTTACTGTAGTAAACACTGCACGATGGTATCGCTCTTTACAATATCGGTAATTAATATGATTAGCCTTTTGCTTGACTATGTTATCAAACAGCTAATAATGTGTTGCTAATGTTACACAAACCAACTCAGAGTCAGACAGCTGCCTTCAAAAAATTAACAACCTTTCTAACACCCTAATGAACAAGTCGAAGGTGACAGTATTCAGTTATGAGATGTTATGAGATGTAATTCTGTGTGTGTTTGTAGGAGAGCGTTTAGTGATGGTTGAGGTGCAGTGTGAGAGGGTTAGGATGCTTTATCGAGACTGTGCTCGTCCTCCGCCACCTCCAGTACAAACTGATCAAAGACAGGTGAGTTGAGCCTCATTAGTGCTGATTTAACATGATCAGGAGAAGCCTTTGTTTTTTGTTTTTTTAAAGATTGATTAAAGTGTGATATTATCATTTATCTACTACCATTCTCTCAGCTTTCTGCTTGCGTTATGGGCTGCCCTGTAAACACAAAACGATTGGCAGACACAAAGCTCCTCAAAGCCTTCTGATTGGATGAACAGATAATATGACCGTTTTTTATGATTTGTGAATACCTTGCTTAGCAAACACAACACTTTTTTTTCTTCTCTCTCTCTCTCTCCACAGCCTAAAGAAATCACATGGTGTCCGTCACGTGTCTTCCCTCCGGTTCGGGCCTGCATGTTTTCTTCACACTTGACCTCTGTGACCTTTCTGGCAGATCCAAGCGCGGGTGGAGGCCTTCCCAGAGGAACTTTCATCTATGCCACTTCACCTGTGCCTGTTCAGGTAACTACAGCCTGTTACTGCCACATGCACTTAAAAAAAAAAAAAAAAAAAATTATATATATATATATATATATATATATACTTTGATTCTGCAAAGACACATTAATTTGATCAAAAGTGACAGTAAAGGCATTGAGAATGTTACAAAATATTTCTATTTCTAATAAATGCTGTTCTTTTGAACTTTCTATTCATCCTGGGGAAAAAATGACACGGTTTCCACAAAAATCATAACGGTTTTCAACATTGTTAATAGTAAGAAATGTTTCTTGAGCATCAGATCAGCATATTAGAATGATCTCTGAAGGATCATGTGACACTGAAGACTCTAGAGTAAATTCAGCTTTGCATCACAGGAACAAATTACATTTTAACATGTATTAGAGTAGAGAAATATGGAGATATTTTAAATTATACTATTATTTTACTGTTTTTACTGTATTTTTTATTTTAAAAAAATGCAGCTTTGGTGAGCATAAAGAACTTCTTTCAAAAACATGACCACAGTAGTGTTCTTATTTTGTCTCTCTTTTTTGTTTTCCAGGCTCCATCTTTTTACTGGGAGATAGAGATTGTTTCTTTTGGAGATTCGGAGGATGATAGTGGTCCTATAGTGTCGTTTGGTTTTTCCCCGGAGGCCGAGAAGAGAGACGGTGCCTGGACGAATCCTGTCGGCACCTGTCTATTCCACAAGTACTGACCCAGTCTTTTTATCCTTTCATTCAATAATCTTTCACTCGTACTGACTATCAACCTGTTCTTTCTGTTCCTCTCTGCTTCCCATCCTAACCCCTTTCTTTTTACATGTCGTCCTTGTTGTTGTTTCTCTCCCGCTCAGTAATGGGAGGGCAGTACACTATAATGGCTCCAGTTTGCTGCAGTGGAAGAGTGTGAGACTAGACGTGGCTCTACTTCCTGGTGAGACAGGACCTTGTTCCAAGCGGCCTTTATTCACTTGAGCATTCAGACATCAACCACAAGCACATTATGTTGTTCAAGCCGACTGCCTTTATGGGCAACAGTGTTGGGGAAGCTACTTTGGAAACTGCAGCTTCCCAAGCTACAACCTCAGTTAATTATTGAACTCAAAAATGAAAATTCTGTCATCATTTACTCACTCTCATTTCATACCAAATTCTTTCTTATATTTATTTAAGTATTCAAGCGCAGGGAAACTCCAAAACACATGAAACTCTAGCACAGCAGAGTCTGTAAAGTGTTACGATTGAGGCCGTTAAATTTCCTCATGTCTCAAAGCACACAACATTATAATGACCGTAAACAACTTACAGAGCTCTAGTTGTTCCACTTGACTGCTCGAGATTTGTTTCGGCATTGATAGTGATGACAGAAACGCATAAATCGGTGTCTGAGGACTTGAACAGCTCCGGGTCGCCATCTCGTAATTACGGTTATGACATGGCGTGTGAACGCAGCATTAGATCGTTGTTTTGGTTCAGGAGGAACTGTAAAAGGTGGCTGCTCTTTGTTTTTGGCTCTCGGTGGCTCACAGTCTACAACTCTGCACATCTTATGACGTGTGATGTCTGCGCAAGCGTGGTGCGCAGAGTTATGGAAATACATATGTTGACAGGACATTTATTGGTCCTGAGGCTTCCACACTGGATCGCTATCCACATTGATTGCTATTAGGATGTGAAGAGAGTTTCAAACAGTTTAACAAAAAGTGTTTATAAAACAATTTGTCTACCCTACCTTTTAGCATACTTATAAAAATAGTACTTATTACTGAAATAATGTACTTAAAGGAGAACTCCGGTCAATTTTAACATTGAGCTCATTTTTTTGTACATTTGGAGTGCTGTCAATACAGAGAACAACGACAAAAATCGGTGTTGCCTACACCGAGTTATTCTATTTTTAAAATTTGCACCCTATTGACTTCAATGGGGCAAGTAGTAAGCCTGCTTTTTAGCCTCTTAACATCCTTTAAGTGTCATTACAAGTGCACAGAAAATGTGAGTGATTCCTTCCGAGTGAACACGAGTGGATCTGACTGCAGTAGATGTTAGAGATATTAATAAAAATGAAGTTAATTCAGCCAGCGCTCATACCTTTGTTTACATCCTGTTTTCGGTGGAAGGCCATAGTAATCGATTGTCGAGTTCACGCGCATAGGTTTAGTACCTATGATCACGCGCGTGAACTCGACAATCGATTACGATTTTAAAAATAGAATAACTCGGTGTAGGCAACACCGATTTTTGTCGTTGTTCTCTGTATTGACAGCACTCCAAATGTACAAAAAAATGAGCTCAATGTTAAAATTGACCGGAGTTCTCCTTTAACTGTGAGTGCGAACTGAGTGTAATGTTTTCGGACACTTAATTGCAATTAAATAAAAATTTAGTATAGTTCAAAATTGAACTGTAGAGTGCTTTTTTGAAGTTAAGGAGGACTTTAGTAAGTACATCTTTATGTCCTTTCATAATTACTTCTGTTGTCTTTGAAATATCATAAAAAAATTTACTGCTGTAACTTAAAGGTGCATTGTGTAATATTTAGGAGGATCTGTTGACAGAAATGCAATATAATATATATATATATATATATACAGTGAGGAAAATAAGTATTTGAACACCCTGCTATTTTGCAAGTTCTCCCACTTAGAAATCATGGAGGGGTCTGAAATTGTCATCGTAGGTGCATGTCCACTGTGAGAGACATAATCTAAAAAAAAAAATCCAGAAATCACAATGTATGATTTTTGAACTATTTATTTGTATGATACAGCTGCAAATAAGTATTTGAACACCTGAGAAAATCAATGTTAATATTTGGTACAGTAGCCTTTGTTTGCAATTACAGAGGTCAAACGTTTCCTGTAGTTTTTCACCAGGTTTGCACACACTGCAGGAGGGATTTTGGCCCACTCCTCCACACAGATCTTCTCTAGATCAGTCAGGTTTCTGGGCTGTCGCTGAGAAACACAGAGTTTGAGCTCCCTCCAAAGATTCTCTATTGGGTTTAGGTCTGGAGACTGGCTAGGCCACGCCAGAACCTTGATATGCTTCTTACAGAGCCACTCCTTGGTTATCCTGGCTGTGTGCTTCGGGTCATTGTCATGTTGGAAGACCCAGCCTCGACCCATCTTCAATGCTCTAACTGAGGAAAGGAGGTTGTTCCCCAAAATCTCGCAATACATGGCCCCGGTCATCCTCTCCTTAATACAGTGCAGTCGCCCTGTCCCATGTGCAGAAAAACACCCCCAAAGCATGATGCTACCACCCCCATGCTTCACAGTAGGGATGGTGTTCTTGGGATGGTACTCATCATTCTTCTTCCTCCAAACACGTTTAGTGGAATTATGACCAACAAGTTCTATTTTGGTCTCATCTGACCACATGACTTTCTCCCATGACTCCTCTGGATCATCCAAATGGTCATTGGCAAACTTAAGACGGGCCTTGACATGTGCTGGTTTAAGCAGGGGAACCTTCCGTGCCATGCATGATTTCAAACCATGACGTCTTAGTGTATTACCAACAGTAACCTTGGAAACGGTGGTCCCAGCTCTTTTCAGGTCATTGACCAGCTCCTCCCGTGTAGTTCTGGGCTGATTTCTCATCTTTCTTAGGATCATTGAGACCCCACGAGGTGAGATCTTGCATGGAGCCCCAGTCCGAGGGAGATTGACAGTCATGTTTTGCTTCTTCCATTTTCTAATGATTGCTCCAACAGTGGACCTTTTTCCACCAGGCTGCTTGGCAATTTCCCCGTAGCCCTTTCCAGCCTTGTGGAGGTGTACAATTTTGTCTCTAGTGTCTTTGGACAGCTCTTTGGTCTTGGCCATGTTAGTAGTTGGATTCTTACTGATTGTATGGGGTGGACAGGTGTCTTTATGCAGCTAACGACCTCAAACAGGTGCATCTAATTTAGGATAATAAATGGAGTGGAGGTGGACATTTTAAAGGCAGACTAACAGGTCTTTGAGGGTCAGAATTCTAGCTGATAGACAGGTGTTCAAATACTTATTTGCAGCTGTATCATACAAATAAATAGTTCAAAAATCATACATTGTGATTTCTGGATTTTTTTTTTTTGATTATGTCTCTCACAGTGGACATGCACCTACGATGACAATTTCAGACCCCTCCATGATTTCCAAGTGGGAGAACTTGCAAAATAGCAGGGTGTTCAAATACTTATTTTCCTCACTGTATATATATATATATATATATATATATATATATATATATATATATATATATATATATATAACTATGTTTTCAGTGGTGTATAAAGACTTTACATAATGAACCGTTTTTATTACCTTAGAATGAGCCATTTCTATCTACATACACCGCGGGTCCCCTTACATTGAAATCGCCATTTTGCGCCACCATGTATCTACAGTTGCCCTAAATAGAAGCTAGCTTAAGTCAGCGAATAACAAAACTGACACAATGATGAAGTAACAATAATATTCGCAATACCATATCGTTTTACTGAATAATTAAGTAAATATGATTTCTTAGTTCATCTTTGTAAAGAAACCTCATTGCTTTACTGGCTATTCTGTGCAGTCTCAGACGACAACATCTTTTCCTGTCGGCCACCGTAACTTCTATTGGTTGCAATTCACAACCTCACCATTAGATGCCGCTAATATTTACACGCTGCACCTTTAAAATATACTTTAACTCCGTTTATACTCCGTTGAAACTTGTAGGAATTGTTTGTCATGTATTCATCTGGAATGATGAAGTTAGTACATTTTAAAATATATTAATTAAAATATGTTAATATATCAAATGACACGTTACATAAAATTACTGTGTAATCAAGTACTTTACATGTGCTTTAGTATGTTAGTTAACACATCATAATAAGTGCACTTCTTTAAAGCACAACAAAAGATTATTAAAACACAATGGTTTAAAAGGCAAAAATGTATTTGTCAATTTAATTATAATATATGATATTTCACAATCAGTTTTTTTTCCCACGAATGCGAGTCGGCCATGCTATTCCCTAACTCCTATAACTAATGCTTTCTGTTTGCTCCTATTGCGCTCCCTAATTACTCTTTATTTCACTTGTATTTTCCCATTGTCATTTTGTTTTCCTGAACTTGGGTGATTATTATTGAACGTAGTCGAACTTCAAACAAAAATTTGTGTTTAAAGATCTGAAATTGAGTGTTAATACTGTAGGAGCATGATGATTATTATTATTATTATTATTGACTGATTATTGACTCAACTTTCTCACCTGTAAAGTTGTGTGCATAATAAAATATCACATACTCTGAAAAAAAAAAAAGATTCTCACTCTGTATTTTTAGCTTGTTTTCCAATGCAAATATCAACAACAAAATAAATAAATCAAGATACATTTACTTGAGAAGCAAAATAACATTGTTTTCATGGTTTTATGCTTAAATTATGAAAAATACTGAGTAAGATAAAAACATTTTTACTGTAAAAACCAATAATATAGTGTTCTGTTAACAGACCAATGTTTGTTGGTAAAATTGGTTCTCTGCTGGTTCTCTGTTGTTCTGTAGTGTATGTAAAGTTAGTAGGGTTGCTATGTTTAGTTACTCCCCAACGCTGGTAGGCAACCATTTTAAAACATTATAAATGCCACTATTTGTCATCACTCACAAAGTTTAATGACATTTTTTTTGGTTTGATTGAAAATTTCTCAAGCTTCCCCAGTGATGATTTGTCTTGTATGTTTTGACACAGGTGATGTTGCTGGTATAGGTTGGGAGCGTTTGGAAGGCACTCCACCTCCACCCGGTCAGCCTCCTAAAGGGAGGGTTTACTTCACTTACTGTGGTCAACGTCTCGCCCCTTATCTGGAGGATGTGGCTGGAGGGATGTGGCCCGTAGTCCACATTCAGAAGAAGGTTTGCAAACAAATGATACATAAAAAGCATACCAATGATGCACATAAAGTTCAACATGATTCATAATGCTTTCAGTCCATTTATAGGTTTACTGGATACATTTGTGAGGGGAAACGAATCCCTGCAAGAGGTTTTGCAGAAAGCATACTAATAATATGCTAATGAAAAAGGAAATGGTGTTATTTTAGGATTATTTTAATACTATAGTCTTCATTACTATTTTGAATACACTTTTTAATTATTATTATTATTAGTTGAGATATATTTTAATTTTAGTTTAAAATTTAGTTATGTTTGTTTATATTTCTATTTAGCTTTATTTTATTTATATTTATTTCAGTTTTAGTCTTTATTTATTTATTTTTTTATGTATGGTTTAAGCATCCAAAAACGTATTTGAGGAGACTGTTGCTTATGTAATTGTTAGTTATAAATGTCTTTTTATTGCACACTGGTTTCCTTATTTGCTCTTTAGCCCTGTTTTATAAATACATATTTTTTTTTAATGATGATTCGTCATTGTGTAATTTCAGAATACAAAGATCCACGCAAACTTTGGCTGCCGGTTGTTTGCGTACGCAGAGGGACAGGCTCACCGAAACGCTGCCGACCTTTGCATGGACCTCTCAGAGGAGATCAGTGCCAACTTTGAGGCGCTGCCCTTTGCCATGGCCTCCGACAGCGACAATGATGCCGGCACTAGTGTGGCGTCTGATTCCGGTTCTCATGGTCCTCCGTGTCGCATTGCGGCGGTCGTCACAGCACAGCAACGTGAGTGTCGACTTAAACATTAACTAATATTAATACTTTCAGCTTGAAAAGTTGTGTGCATGTACTGTACATGAGGTTAGATTGCTTTTGAATGTTGTCTCTCCCTCTTCTAAATAATAAATTAATTAATTATAAAATTATAAATTATTATTATAAATTAAATAAATAAAACTTGCTATCTGACTGAATCAGTAATGAATATCAGGTTCATGTGGGTTAAACTTTGGTTCTTGTGGTCTGATTTTATTTACAGAATACAATAGTGATGCCTCTTGTCACTACAAGGTAGAACTGAGCTATGAGAATCTGGTCGTCTCAGGGCCAAATGCCCACCCGCCACTAATTGCTGATGATGAGAGTGATGATGAAGATGATGAAGACATTCCTAGGGTATGGAGAGCTCATTTCAAGCAATTTGAAAGTTACACCCCTAACATAGTGTAAGCAAACTGTCTTTTCAAAGAAATCTTGTATGTTTTTCTCTCGCCGTCTCTTTGTAAAGGAGGATCACTACGCCTTGCTAGTGAAAGCGTGGGAAACCAAGGTTTTTCCAACCATTCGGCGTCGTTTCAGGAATGAAGCGGAGAGGAAGTCTGGTCTGGATCAGATCAAAGGAGCACTTCAGCTCGGTGAATGTCTCTTTTATTTATTTACAATGGCTAAAAGAGTCCCTCTCAGCATGTTCATTTATTCAATCAGTGGTCAGTATGTCCAGCTGGGTAGACATTTCCTCGTGAAAAAGAAGTAACTTTAGCATACTTTTTAAAAATAGCACTTATTACAGAAATCATGTACTTTAAAAGAATATACTTAAGTGTGAAATAAATGTTATGTTTTTGGACACTTAATAGCATATTAATTGCAATTGAATGAAGATGTTTTATAGTTTAAAGAGTTAGTTTACCCAAAAATGTCATTTCAAACCTTTAAGACCTTCCTTCATCTTCAAAACACATATATTTTTGATGAAATCTGAGAGCTTTCTGACCCCCCCATAGACTGACTGCAACATTATTACCACTTTCAAGGCCCAGAAAGGTAGTAAAGACATCGGTCAAATAGTCTATGTACTCTAACGATGAGAATACTTTTTGTGTGCAAAAAAATAATAAAATAAAAATAACAACAGCGTCAGAGACTGACACAGAAGAGAATAAAGTTGAATAAGTTGTTGAATAAAGTCTTGTTTTTGTGTGCAAAAAACTTCTCGTCGCCTCATAAGGTTTAATCACTGTAGCAGCCAATGAGATTGCTTGCAGCCTTGAGCAAGCAATCTCATTGGCTGCAGGATCAACAGACACCAAATCAGCTTGTTCCATGCGGTGATGATGTGATTGCTTGAAGATTGCATGTAAAGGACCTATCAGCCTGCGCCCTCTTGATTACTGAACTAGATATTTGTTTATGCTTTTAAAATTTGAAGTACACTGCAATTGCATATTCAATACAATTATGTGCACTTCTTTTTTCACAAGTTTTTCTCCATGAGTATAGTATAAATAATGCTGGTATTCCTGGCAGGAATGGTGGACATTGCACGTCAGACTGTTGAGTTCCTATATGAAGAGAATGGAGGTATACCTCGTGACCTCTACCTTCCAACCATCGAGGACATCAAAGATGAAGCTAATAAGTTCACCATTGACAAAGTCCGCAAAGGTCTGTGTGAAAGCGCACGTTAACATGAATATTTGTCCTAGGATCTTTGCACTTAATTTTGTTTGGTCTATTGTGGAGATCACACATTGTTTCTATACATACATACATACATACTATACATACTGTACATGCATATATACTGTATTTTATAATTGCACAAGTCAGAATTGCATTGATGAGACTGCACCGATAAGTACTATTTTATTATTTTATTATAACAGGTTAAAAATGTAACCATTTTCCCCACAGGCTTAACAGTGGGCATCCGCTGCCCAGAGGGAAACAACACCTGTAGCAGCACAGGTGGAACAGCCTTACCAAAGTTTGCCATCCGGGGCATGCTGAAGACTTTTGGCTTGCATGGTGTCGTGCTCGATGTAGACTCTGTGGGTATCCACATTAGTCAAATTTCAGTTTCCAAATCACTCTGTTTAAAGGGATCAAAACATTTCATGTGAAAAAAAAAAAAAAAAAAAAAAAAGATATATATTTTGCATAAAGAAAATTAGCCTTATTTAAATAATTTTTGCATGTTTATGACAATTGACTCTGTGCACCTTGATGTATTCTACTTAATTTTTATATATTTTATTTATATTTATTACTTTGCCCATTTTAACTTTGATAACTTTGACGTAAGGAGAACCATCTGGATCCAAGAAAAAAGAAATCCCTAATGAAATCAGCATAATACTCTCATGATTGAGGGATAATAATGTGAAATGCTTCACATTTTAAACATATAAATGTAAATATTTGTCCCGCATTGCATTATTTTGTTCGTAAAATTAAAATAGCCCATTCTTATATACACACTAGCATTTGAACCTCTTCTAAATGCACTTGTTTCAAAATGCAACAAATCTGAAAGTTCGCTGAAATGTCTTCATTTGTGTGTATTCAGGCCAATGAACTGGTCCAGGTGGAGACATATCTCCGAAGTGAGGGTGTGTTAGTCCGGTACTGGTACCCCATTGAGATGCTAGAGAGGCCGCCAGCAGGGTCCCGCAGGGCTGCAGCAAATGGCCTGGTGTCTCTGGACAGCAGCAACATCCAAATTCATCGGTAATGCATTTTTTCAAGACCGTTTCCTATTGTAGGTTAAAAAAATGTCGGAATTTTACTGAAAGAGTTCACCTTTCAAGCATCATATTTGAAAGGCAACACTAAAGCCGAATGTTCAGTACTCTGTGCTTGTGTGTTTCAGGGAGCTGCTGCGTTGTGAAAGTGCTCTCGCGCGTCTGTACTGCCGCATGGCATTGCTCAACATCTTTGCTCCCAAGAGCCCTCACACATTCACACGTCTCTTCCACATTCCCGCTGTACGAGACATCACACTTGAGCACCTGCAGCTCTTGTCCAATCAGCTGCTGGCTCCACCTTTGCCAGGTGATGTCATACAAATATTTTGAGGAACACAGGTTTAGATTTGAACTTGCATAAGTAGTAACTACTTACAGTGTTGGGGGTAACGCATTACAAGTAACATGCATTATGTAATCAGATTTTTTCTTATATTAGCTCATGTAAACTAATGCAACCTTATTGTAAAGTGTTACCTAATATATACTAGAAAAAAAAAAAATTCATTAAACTCTTGTGTATTTGTTCTTTTCCCTTTCGCTTCTGTAGATGGCAGAATCAGTTCTAACTCTATTCTGCTGGCTCAGTCTGTTCTCCACGAGCTCCAGGGCAAGAGCTGTTCTCCGACTGAGCTCTTCTATCAGGGAAACGCACAGGCCATCCGTGAATGGCTGACGGTGGCCATCAGCAGAGCTCTGCACCAGGGCGAAGACAGCCTTCTCGAACTCACTAAACAGATCTGCTGTTTCCTTCAGGTACTAGTGCCTCACAACTTATTTGTGCCCATTATATCAGTATAGCAGTGTATTATTCTGAACACCATGGTTTGTATACGATAAAAGTCATAGGCAGAAAGTAGAAATAAATAAGAGAACAAAATTCTGCAACAAAAATAGAACTTTTACTTTTCTAAAGGGAAAATGACTATATTTTACTCTTAATATTTTCTTTTTTGTGATCAGAAAGACATCTATAATTTAGATATTTAGAACATTACAGAATGCATTTTGAATCAGGCAGCTAATTACATTATTCACTGCAAATTCACCATTATAATCTGTGATATTTAAATGTTAAATGTATAATTACACTGTAACAAGGACACCTTAAAATAAAGTGTTAACCTTTTAATTTGACATTATTACAAAGTGGACTTAGAAGTGTACTTAAGTGTGTTAAGAAACATTCCACTTTATTATACATTCCTGATCCACATGTACATACTATGTACTACTAATTATATCAATTGCAATAACTGGGTAATAACTAGGTACTAACCCTGAACCTCCCCCTCAACCTATCTATAATCCATGTAGAGTTACCTTATATTAGCCAGTACTTTCTTGGGTAAGTACACTGTAAATACACATACTGTAAAATAAAGTGCAACCAAACATGTTAAATTAGTATTGGTTGTTACAATTTTTGTTACATTCTTTAATGTTTGCTGAAAATTCAGAGTGCACCTGAACAGTTTACACTGGAAGAGTTTCCCATCACTGAGTCCAAGGTCAGCATGGATGTGAACTTCCCCGGTGCTGCCTTTGTGCTCGTCTCTTGCAAAGAGAGCCAAGCCAGCTGCCGCAAAGAGTGAGTTCATATTGATTCATAATATTAGCTAGTTATAATATTATTTCTGAATTACCTGCTTTTGCCTCTTACTTTCATTAGTCTAGTTGCACTAAGCAGGGAGCTTTGCATAGGAAAAGTCTAAAACGACTTATTTTCAAAAGAACAAGTAAAATCTCAGTTTTCTGTTAAATATTCTATATGCTCATGTTTGTATTTTTTTCTTAGTTCCTCTCTATACAAAGCCCCTTGGACTCGTGTAATGGTGTATGGACTTGGTCACAAGGTGCGACGAAACGGCCAGTTGAATCTGATGGAAGCAGTGTGCTACCCGCTAGACGCCTCCCCGTCTAACACAGGACTCACCCCTCCACCCACAGCCAACCAGTATCCCAGCATCATCATCCCCACTGACAAAGTGCATGTCAAACTAGGCATGTCAAAAACGTGTTACATTCTTACATACTGTACATTTTCGGATTTCAGCTACTCATAAGGTTGTACTCAGTACGTTCAATAAACATAAAAATGTCTTTGCTAATGTACAAAAGTAAGCAAAGAGGCCACTTAAATCAGCATCTGGGGTATTCCTTGTGAAAAAAAAATATATACTTAAGTCTATTAAGATGCACTTGTAGTGTATCTTAACTCTTAACCTTAGTACACATTTATAAAGTGCATTTGATATTAAAAGTTTAACTTTAAAGTAAATTTTAAATCATTGTTTTATTAACATTTTGTCATCCTTTAAAGAAGTGCACTTATTTTGATGTGTTGACTAACATACTAAAGCACATGTAAAGTACTTGATTATAATTTTAACTGTAGTGTCGTTCAATATTACATTTAACAAATATATTTTAAGTAGTAAATTGCAACTTCATCATTACAAATGTGTAATTACAAATATATTTGAATGCATATCATAAAAGTTTCAATAGAAATGGCATTAAAGTATATTTTTAGTTTACCATAAAATCTTAAAGTAAATTTAGCAGTATATTTTAACCATATTTCAAAGACAATAGAAGTAATTATGAAATTACATATAAAGAAGTACTTTTTACATACAAAATTCAGTCTATAGTTGAATATAAAATTTAACTATAATACATTTTCACTTTATTGCAGTTAACCTGCTAAGTGTCTAAAGCAATTACATTCAGTGCACACTTAAGTATATTCTTTTGAAGTATAATATTTCCATAATAAGTACTCTTGTTGAAAAGTATGCTAACTATTTCATTTTTCACAAGGGATGCTATATACCACATACCTGGAAAACACATTATAATCAATTATATATTCTGTATTTATATGATCTTTGCAATTGGTTTGCACCAGAGAGAAGTTTGACGTTTCACTGAAGAGTTATGACATTTTGATTAAAAAATTGCTTGCTTCAAAACTAAAACATACACAAATTAATTGTTAATTGTTCACAATAAAGGAGCAATAAAGGAATAGTTACACTACACTTTTCATTCCTTTGACTTATAATATGCATGCAAATGCAAGCTCATGCAAATTTCGCTGCATTCCAAAGTTCAGGTTTGGTGAACTCTGACTTAGCTGAATTAAAAGAATGCAAACTTTAAATCTGCAGGATTGCAGTGTTGCAGTAAAGTGGTGTAGATATACTGTATGTCCAAAATTTCAAAATATTTAATGTTTTTTAAAAAGTCATTCTTCACACTAGTTATTCTTCTACACTCCTCAGAGTGTGACGCAATATTTCAACCGCTGCGGTGTCCGTAGAAGTCTAATCTATCGATGTCTATTGTGACCGTGGGATGAGATCAATCAGAAACACTTTTAGAAAACAGAGGGTGAATTTTCGTTTTAATGCCGACTTTAATTTATATTTTGGTCCTGTCAGCAGGTGTATCTCCCCCTCCTGGTGCAGTGCTGGTATTGCACTCGTTGCCTCTTGAGTTTCCCTTGGCTATGGCCTTTGCTGAACAGCTGCTAACCTACACCGTAGGAGAAACGATTGACCGCTCTGAGGATGAGCTGGACACTGTGCCCACTTCTGTGCTTATGCAGGTTGTGGAGTTGCTGGGTGAGAAATGTTCATTTTGCTCTGAGGATCCCAGGAAACATATTATTACAGACAATTTGAATGTAAAATGTACTGCTGTGCCACTGCCAACCTGAAAGCTGGTTAGGAGAACTGTTTGAAGAGTTTTGAAAAAGATTAAGAAATGGGTCCTAGCTATACAGTTAAAAAAACTAAAACTGCTTGTGTGTCACACTTGCTTTATCTTTGTTTAGGTGGCCTTTTGTGGACCACTGATCTTGCTCCGTGCATCAAGGAGCTGATCTTCCACCTGCTTGCAGAGCTTCTCCGCAAGATCCATGCCTTTGAGCGGCGCAAGACCCCTTCAGGCCTGTCTAGCCACATTACACTGCTTCTCAACCCCTGCCTAACAGTTCTTATGGTTCTTCAAACGGAACTACGAAAGCTTTATGACCATGAGACCCAAAGTTGGGGTTTAGTTAGCGGCGGTTCCTGCACTTCCGCAACGGGTAGCGGTGGAGCAATCGCGCTCTCTGCCGAGCGGAGCCGCTTCTCGACGTACTTCCATGCTCTGATGGAGGTGTGCCTGGCAGTTGCTGAAGTGACTCTGCCACTCAGTACGGGTGCAGGGACGTCGATAGTAGGCGCCCCTTCGTCTACGAGCACCGCCAACTGTAGTGATTCCTCGTCCTCTTCGTCATCCTCCCCAGGCCAGACGCCACAAAGTCCGAGTTTGCTTTCGAAGCGCAAAAAAGTGAAGCTAAAGCGAGAACGGGCAGCAGTCACTGTTGCTTCAGCAACTGCCATCTCAGGGAAACATGGTTCCGGAAGTGGTGCAAGACCGTCAGAATGTGATAATGCTTTACTAAACATGGCCGGAGGGAAGCCAGAAGACATGTTGTGGTTTCACCGTGGGTTGACATTACTCTTGATTTTACGCCACCTTGCTAACAAAGACCCACAAGGTCTGGGCGTCACTGGAGATGCCGTTGCAGATGCTTGCCAAGCCTTGGTCGGCTCCACTGCTCACAGCCGATTGCTCGTGCTCTCAGGAATCCCAACTCACTTGGAGGAATCCGTGGTTCGCAATGCAATCCGAAGGGCTTGCAATGCGCACGGTGGTCTCTTCAAGGACGAGATCTTTATTCCAGTTCAGGAGGAAGACCCTAAAAAAGCCAAAGCTGAAACTCTAGCATGTATTTCCCAAGATGCAAAGAGAGATTGCACTGCAGGAAGCCCAAATAGCAACAGTTCAACGCCAGCAATGAGCGCCTCATCTTCAGCGAGCCAGGCGTCTTTACAGGGAGCCTCCAGGGCTGCTGGAGAGCTGCTGGTAAACCAAGAGTTGGTGACCTCTCAAACAGCACCTTCCCTGCCACAAGCACCCCTGGATCCCCACACGGTGTCCAGTCAGGAGAGTCTGGATGTGTCTCTTTGTAGCACAGGAAGTCAAGGTAGTCTCGGCAGCCTTGGGGAGCAGCTGGATAGTGGTGCAACGTCAGTCTCAGATGGGAGCTCCATGTACACTGGTGCCTCGCCAGACATCCATGCCAGCGTGACACGACCGATCAAAGGCTATGCTGTCATAGAGGTGGGTGGGACATTTGCTCTTATAAAACACCAGAAACAATAATATGAGTGTTGCTTGCAAGCATCATTATTACTATTGTTCATAGTTAGGGTTAAATTAGTTCATGTTTCAAATTCATTTATTTCATGGGCTGTTCCATTTGCACAGTGTACTGTGTGACTTTAGAGTTGTCAAAAAGTACCGACTTCGGTACCAAGTCGGTACTGAAATTTAAAAATCAACACAATGGCCAATCAGAGGTGTTTAAGAATCCATTCAACAGCCTTAAAATGCTAGAGGGAAATGCTGGTATCGTCACATTTTTTAAATTTCAGTACCGACTTGGTACCGAAGTCAGTACTTTTGACAACTCTAGTGCACTTACTATTCTGAGGCCACTTTTAAGACAGAGTTATGCTTCATTTCCTGTGTTATGCTAAATCTTGCTTGCAGCCTTTCTAAAAAGAAATTAGATATCCAATAATGTTACTGTTTTTGCTTTTGTTGTACAGGTAAGGGCACGGGCCCAGGTTGAGAAGATTCGGGCCAGTCTTTTCAACAGCAGTGATCTCATTGGCCTTTCCAATCTTGAAAGGGAGGAGGAGCTAATGGAGATGACCAATGAGGAGATCCTCACCGCCTCAAGTGTAAATCAGAGTTTATTTGACACTCAAGGGAGTTCTGCCCTTGAAGAGTACTTCCTTGATAAATCTATCAGAGGTTGGTCGCTTTCTTTATCTTAGAATTGTGTGTTATTTTAGTAACTTTCTTATTTTATCTTATTTTACTTTCATTCTGTGATTCTTTTTGCAAGGTTTTGCTTTAACTTTATCAAGTTTGTCAGATGTTTTATTAGTTTTTGTGCTTGTAGGAGACAAACTGGTTCCTGGGGCACGTGATGTGCTAACGGACATCTTTAAGAGCTGCGTATATGCAGAGCAGGTGCTGAGCCCCATACCAACAAAACCTGTGAAAGTATCCGACATTTATCTCAGCAAAGAGCAGATCAACTCTCAGACACCAGGCAACCTGCTCCATGTGTTTTTTACACACGTACGGCCTCCCAAGAAGGTGCTTGATGACCAGCTCACACAGGTGATGTCCTCAGACTAGTCATTAATTTAATAATATGAAATTATTAATTTATCATGAACATATTTTGTATTCTTTTTTATAATTATAAAGTCTGCTAAATGCATATGGTTAGTCTTTCCCCATGCGTTTTGCTAAATTTGAATGATAATTGATTATTATGAAATGAATTGTAATGTCATTACGATTACTGAAAATTGACTTACCTAGATGTAATCTACACATATAGTATCACATATATAGGTACTGTTAACTTTCTTAATTTTAAAAAGTCTGTTACATGCACTTGCAATCCACACCTTTGTGTTATACCATTACATCCGTTTTAGGAAACAGTTGAACAGACAAAATTCTTGACTGGGCCAAAGTAGAAATTATTAAAACCTTGGTAATTGTGTCTGCAGATTCTCCGTAAATATGGCACAGTGAAGCCCAACAAGAACAAGCACAGCAAGGCAGGCAAAGAGCAGCACCAGGGCAAAGTGGTCAGCACAAAAAGACCCATCACCAAACCCCCGACCAAAGAGAAGTCCATGCTTAACAGTGTTAGGTGAGTACTAACATTAGGCTCATCCAGTCAGTTTCCGCTAACTTGGTAAACCACTAAAAGCTAAACAGTTTTTATAGAGAAGTTATTTAAATTGTTTAAATTTTTAAATGTTTTGTCTAATGCAAGCATTCCTTACCATAAAATGCATAATAAAGTTATGATTAAACTTCTTAATGGTTCTCACAACATGGTAAATGTTGTTTCTCCAGAACTGTGCTAAGTGAGAAAAAAACAGTCCTCAAGCCAAAATCTCCAGAGAAGACCAAGCCTGATGAAAAAGACCCTGAAAAGTCTCCTGCCAAAAAGCTTGAAGGTTACTACTATAACTTTTTTGGTTTCTGAGTTTGTGTCTGTACAAATGAACATAAACCTAGTACATGGTTACCTTAGGAAAAAGAACTGAACTTAATTGTATTGATTGTGCACTTATAGTGTGCTTCAAATCTTAAAAGTATATTTTTAATAAACTGTACTTGCAGATAATATAATATGAATAAAAATTAAAGGCCACATGAAATTATCTCTCATGTATATTAACATTTCACCTTTCCTCTATCCCAGTAGTGCCAGAAGAGAAGTTTTTGACCCTGGAAGGTTTCCACAAGTTTACTCTAGACAGAGCCAAGCAGGATATTCGCAGTGTTTGGCGTGCAATCCTGGCATGCGGTTATGACCTGCACTTTGAAAGGTTTGTACCTTCTCTTTTATAGAAAATGGGCCAGATTCATGATCATTTTCTTAAGAAAGAAGTTAACTAATTTCTTAAGATAAGATAATACCATTACCATACTGAATTTCAGCTCTAGAGCTTCCTCAGCACTTGTATAGACTGTGATACGAACAGTAACAATGCTGTCTGTTTTACCAAATCAATGCGAGCCTGGCAACTCAGTCCTCATTCTTTAAAAGTGCATGCCAGCGACAACACAAACCAAACTCTTCTAGGCCTCAGCTACAACTACAGTGTTTGAGGGCGGATCGAAGTAGACATTGTTTGCGGGCAGCCAATGTAGACCATAGGCTGGCATTGTGCAAATTTGTTACAAACTTAAGTAGGTTCATGCAGGAAGTAAGACTGTAACTACTGACGACTATTTCAAGCAGTTCAGAATCGGTTCTTTCTTTTGGGAGACAAGGATATTTGTCTTGGACTTTGATATTAGAAACTTTGCAGACCTTTTACATTCACAAACTGCTGTACACTATATGAAATAATGTCCGAATTTATTTTTGGTGAATCCCGCCTCAAAACTGCTTCCATACTACTACGTACATGTTTCTGCAGGTCTCACTTGTTCTAGTTTCTGAATAAATGGATGGAATTTTGGGATAGTCTTTTAAAATGACTAGAATAATGAAAGTAAAAACACTTCTTGTTTTAGATGCACATGCATCGACTCCCGTCATGCTCAAAAAGCCAGTAGAAAATGGACCTTCGAGATGGACTTTGCGCTGGTCCAGTTTGTGAACCGTCTCTGCCGACATCTGGCCATCACGCCTGCCCGGCTACATCCACATGAAGTTTACGTCGACGCCAAGGATGCCATTGATCCCCAAGTCGCATGCTTGTTAGGCAAGTCCATCTCCATGGTGGATTGAGATGTTTTCATGCAATTGCAGATTATACAGTCACCAAGTTTTTAGCCCGGATATACATTGAATGTAATTCTGATCACACAGGTGTTCCAGTCGAGAGTTTGCGACTGCGGTTTGCTTTGCTGCAGTCACTCAACAGCACATTGGAGAGCTTCTTCCTGCCATTAGTGGAGTTAAGGCTGACGCAAACCTATCAAAACAGCATAGCAACCCTTCTGTGTGAGGCCAAAGGTCAGTCATCACATAAACATTCACACAGGCCTTTTTGTACGGGATTGTTTCTTTAGTACCTAAATAGAAAAGTGCCAAAAAGTACTGTGTTTTTGAACAGGCTGAGCAATACACTATATTGATTATTATTTTCTTGGCAGTATGAAATGAAGCACCATTGTAAATGTACATGTAATGATTTCCATGTGCTTTTTATTTGGCCTTTAAGTTTCCCTACTTCAAGACTACATCAGTAGAGAAGTGTCATGCCCGCTTATAACTCGTGTGTTTTCTTACACCTCAGTAGCAAAAGAGTTCCATTCATTTCTATAAATCTCAATAAATCGGTTCACCAATTTGTTTGCATCATTCAAAAATGTTCATGGAAGTCCTTGTGTGGCATTTTACATGCATTAGTACCATAGTATTCTTTGAAGTCCTTTGGAGAACCATGTTTATAAATGTCAAGTGTTAAGTACCATAGTATATTATCAAATTACGGCAACACGATATTGGAAAACGAACATTGCGATATATTGTAATATGAAAACATGTGAAAATTCACCAGATTACTTGAATAGCTCTATTTGGAATGGATTAATCATCCTAGAATGATTGGGGTGACTTTGAAGGGGAGTGAATCTGCGTAAAAAATAAACAAATTACAAGATGCATAGATAAATACAACAAAGATAGAAAGGAAATAAACAGTGCTTTGTTTTTAAGTCTAACAGTATTCAGGTACTGAAGTTAAATAATCAAATGTAAAATAACAGTGCATTAATCTTTGTTAAAGCTACAGATGTGAATTTTTTTTTTGTTTGATTAACATAATGACATAGACGTCAGTAGATTTATTAGGCTCCTGTCACTTTAAGACAATGCAATCTTAAGACAAGACAATCTTTCTTTCCTACTTAAGACACGAGTGACTGTGTTTGTTTATGAGGAGACTCGCCGAGATTTGCCTTTTGACATCATTTTGCATGTATGTGTCTTCAAGCACAAAAAGACGAGAAAGAGAACTGAATTCGGTGTTCGCATGCTGTCTGCACAGCTCTTTGTGCTCGCACAGAAAACAGCGCGCAATATCTGAATTGACTTAAGCAATGTCTTGTGCTTGAATGCTTTAATCTCTCACTCTTTGAACTTTGTACTCTATGATGGTTAAGCACATCTTCCGATGTGGCTATCATGGATGCGCACATCGCAATGTCAGTGCCAAAACGATATATCGTGCAGTCATAACATGGTATTACCATATGATACTATCGCTGTGCTATGTTACCAACACAGTACTGAAATTGACATATTTTATATGTTCCCTTGTGAAAAAGCACGGTTTTAGCTTGCTTTTAAAAAAGAGTACTTATTGCAGAAATAATATACTTGCGTGTGAAATTAATGTAATGTTTTCACTTAAAGTCAAACGTTGTCCCATAATTTACTCACCCTCAAGCCATCCTAGGTGTATGTGACTTTCTTCTTTCAACCAAACACAATCAGAGTTATATAAAAAAAAATATCCTGGCTCTTCCAAGCTTTATAACGGGAGTGAATAGTGATTTTGAAGCTCCAAAAAGACATCATCTGCATCCATCCATCATAAAAGTGATCCAAACGACTCGGGGGTCACTGCAATTGCACATTCAAAACGATTGAGCGCACTACTTTTTCCCAAGGCTTCTTTTTTTTCCCTCTTTATTTCATTTGTAGGCCTGATTTTTTACGACACCAAAGTGACTGTTATGAACCGGGTGCTGAATGCAACAGTACAGCGGACTGCGGACCACGCTGCCCCTGAGATCACACTCGATCCACTGGAGATAGTGGGAGGTAAATTGAATGAAGCATCACTCACACAGAAGATGGTTTGCGCTATCAGTTCTTCACACTTACACCTGTGTATTACAGGTGAGATGCGCGCAGCAGAGAACACATACTTCTGCCAGGCTGCACGCCAGCTGTCATGTGTCCCGTCGTCTCAGCTGTGTGTCCGGATAGCCAGTGGAGGAGACCCCACCTATGCTTTCAACATCCGCTTCACTGGGGAGGAGGTCCATGGCACCAGTCAGTGTTACCGACTGCTTTCATGCAAAACACTAAATCCGAATCACTGTCCCAACATAACAAATGTTCCTTGTGTGATGTACAGTTTTGCTGTTTTTTGTTTGTTTGTTTCTTACATGAGCATAACCTGTGTTGGAGAGTCTTATTTTAGTATTTATATACTATTATAGTATTTATTAATATCTTAAATTACCTTTATTTTCATAATATTATGTTTTCATTATATATATATATATATATATATATATATACATTATATATATATATATATAATAATTTTTTTTTTCATATTTTATATTTATATTTTAATTCAGTTGTAGTTTTAGTAATTTTTCTTATTTTATTTCAGTTAGTTCCAAAGGTACATGTTTAAATTTTTCGTTTAAGTTTTATCTAATATTATTTTATTTCAGCTTTATTTCAATTATTGTTTTAGTTTATAATCATAATTTTAGTACTTATTTCAAATCAATTAGTTGCAAAGGCAACTTTTCAATTTTTTTGTTTGTTTTTTATCTAATATTTCTATTTTATTTCATTTCAGTTTAGTTTTAGTTATTTGATTACTTCAACTCAAGCTTAACTCGTTTCAGTTTTTCATCTAATATTTATATTTTATTCTATTTCAGCTTTATTTCCATTTACGAAAACAAAAGTTTAGATGCTTCTTACATGTCATATTTGCTCAGGTGGATCATTCAGGCATTTCTTGTGGCAAGTCTGTAAGGAGCTGCAAAGTTCAGCGCTCTCACTGCTCCTCCCTTGCCCCAGTGCTGCAGCAAATCGCAATAAGGTTTGCTTGCATGTTTGATCTGTTCCTGACCTTCCTTTGTGCTACATCCTGTGGTACATGTGAACACAGCTTGACTTTTGTTGTGGGTGTGTTTCAGGGGAAGTACATTCTGACACCGTGCCCCATCACTTATGCTGAAGAGCAGCTACTGAATTTCTTTGGCCAACTGCTTGGTATTGCTATCCGGGCAGATGTTCCTCTGCCTTTGGATCTGCTCGGCTCCTTCTGGAAGGGTCTGGTCGGTGAGGCGCTGGACCCAGAATCTGACTTTCGAGAAGCGGACCTACTCACATACAGCCACATTAAGAAGTTTGAGAATGTAAATTATAATTCATATATTATACAATGAATAGCCTTTAATTTCTTTAAATGAAATGTGATTTCTTTATTTTTCGTCTCTGGTGCGAGTGTGATGTGACATGGACAATGACCACAATTATGTCATTGGTTTTACTATCCCAATATCATGGTTTCTGCATTTATCCATAGCAATACCCTTTAAAAAAATAAGTGAGCTTAATTGTATTGAATGTGCATTTTAGTGCACTTCAAATATTAAAAATATATGTTTAAAAAACTACTTGCAGATAATATATTAATTAAAGTACACTTCATTTTCAGCTAATTGCATTTAATATGCAATTAGACTAAAATTTGTTTTAATTTAAATACAATTAACATGCAAAAAAAAAAAAAAAAAAAACATTCTAAAGTTCAACTGTTTGCATTAAATATTAATGTAAACTATAGCCCTATTCAGAGAATAATTGTTTTCCTACTTGGATGTCTGTAAAAATAATTGCAAACTCATGCATTCAGATGGCGATTTATTAACCTTGGAGGTGCGAGTTTATTGATCCTACGAACCCGGGAATGCGTGGTCGCATGATTGTCTGCTGTAAATAAAATGTAATATGCTAATAACACGAATAAATTCATATTTTATTTAATAATAGCAAAATAGTATCCTATTTATTATGTGATTTATTTAAATCGCCTATTTAAATATAGGAAGATAGACATGCTATAGTTGAACTGGTTTTCTGTCTTGCATTTTATCTCAAACTGATGGATGTCATTTTTAACCATATGGAAATGAGCGGAAATTAGTTAATGCAGCCTCTTATTTACATGAGGTAAAGATAAAGCTGCTTAGTTTGTATTTTTTTATGTATATAACTCTATATAATACATTTTAAAATTGTATTGCTGTATTGGCCCATTTCAAATGTTTACTTGCTTTTTTCCCCTCTTTCTCCTTTCGCTGAGGTGGAGCGGTGATGAAATATTGTTCTTGTAAATACTTCGCTGCATTTCAGTAATAAAAGTCTATATATTTAGAATGCATGCAAAATACAGTAAAGCACAACAATTATTGTACTGTTTTTAATTTGAATTGATCTCCACTTGTAAACTCAGAGATGTGGATTTGGACGCCTATTAAATTACCACACGACCTAGGCGTTTGTCAAAAAACAGTAGAAAGTTCAGCCGGGGATTTTTACGCGGGTGGTGGGAGAAAAACACTGACATTCTGAATTCGGACGGCAATAAAAATCACAGACTAGCCCCTGTAAATGTTGAAAATACCTTATGTCCCTATGAGAAACAATTACCGCCTGGATAGGGCTTATAATACATTTTCATTTAATTGCACTTAAAATGCAGTTAATTGTCTGAAAACATTACATTTGTTTTTTAACTTACTTTATTCTTTCAAAGATGGTTTCTGTAATAAGTACTTCTTTTTGCCTTGTTCTCTCGTCCTCACAGTTGGCTGATGAGGCGGAGCTGGAAGTGCTATGTGCTGATGTGTCGTCGCAGAGCCACTTGGGTGAGAGTCCTGATTCACCGAGCCGCCCCTGCTGCACTTTCACCTACATCACTATGACTGGAGAGGAGGTAGAGCTGTGCCATGGTGGTCGTGACATCGCTGTCAGGTAGGAGCCATTGACCGACTTATATAATACTGTTCATGAAGCTTACATTTATATTGTATTGCACTAGGCCTGTCACGATAACAAATTATTTTGGACGATAAATTGTCCAAGAAATTATTGCAATAAACGATAATATTGTCGTTCTGAGACCATTTTCATCTAATATAATGATAATGGCATAATAATGCAGGTACACCTTTTCAAAGATCTATAAACTTTTATTTCTAAAGAATATTAAACATTGAAAACGGAAAACATTTTAAATATCCACAAAAAATTAACAAAACAACCAAAAACAATAAAAGCAATGGACTCTGTGTCTGTTAACAAAAAAAATCACTTGAATAAATACCAAAAACAATAAATGGATGTAAACAAAATTGCACTTCAAAACATATTAAACATTAGGCTCAGACATAAATAGTGATACATTCCATAACAGGCAAAACTGCCAGTTAGGACCTTTGTAAACAACTAAAAAAAGCCTCAAAAGGCCATATCACACCATTTTGCGCTGTCCTCCTGTTACTTTGTCGACTAAACGCCCGAGTGATTGTGTACTGTCGGGAAGACGGAGACGCACTTTATTGCGTGTATATGCTACGCACTGAAAATACTTGGTTAGGATTAGGGGTAAGGAGTGCGTGCGTATTACACGCCATAAAGTGCGTATCATATGCACGCAAAAACTATTTTTGGCGTATAAATGGCACGAGAAATAACATTTGTGGTATAGATACGCATTTTCATGAGATTGGGCTCGCTGACGCGTTTGGCTTTGAAACCAATTCCATCTTTTTCTTTTTTTTTCCCTCCAACTCACAACTAGCGTCTTCTCTCTCTCCCGGCAGTCACCGCAAGCAGTCCCGCCGGCGCTTTCCCATACAAAGACCATGTGACTGACAAACGCCGCGCGCCGCCTCCCCACACAAAGACCATGCAACTGACAAGAGAGTTCACTCCTCATATACGCGAAGGAACCAAGAGTGGTCATCCAGTCTCTTTGGTAGAGAGAGAGAGAGACGAGGAAAACAAACAAGCATGCAAATGGAATTATCGCGTCCGGAAAAATGATCTAGCTCATTTTTTTTTATCGTGCGATTAATTGATTTATTGACTATCGCGACAGGCTTATATTGCACCCAAAAACTGGATGTTTTATTGTAGGGATTGCCTAATCAAGAAACGTTAAATGCTTCTTGAATGCGATGGAAAGTTAACAGATTGAGCAAAATATGTCATTTATATACGATATGTGTGTTTGTTCAGCTGGGAGAATAAAGAGGTGTACGTGCGAGCGGTGCGTGAGTTGCGCCTGCGAGAGCTGCAGAATGTGGAGTGCATGTCGGCTGTGCGTGCTGGTCTGGGCTCCATCATACCCCTGCAGCTGCTGACCTTACTGAGCCCTGCAGAGGTGGAGCTGCGCACCTGCGGCCTGCCCGACATCAACCTGGAGTTCCTCAAGGTGAACCACTGAACTCTTGCTCAGATCTGTCTTTTATTTAACCCTCTTGCCTTTATCTTAGACTTGAGAAGTGTGCTTAATTGTAGTGAATGTGCACTTGTAGTATACATCAAATCTTACCTTTATTTTTAAAAAGCTGTTCTCACCGATAATATAATATTAACTAATTAAAAGGCCACTTAAAGAGATTACACTTTCTTGACTCTGTTACTTAACACACTTGAATAGACTTTTAAAAAGTGCATATTGTCAAATTAAAAGTTTAAAGTAAAAGTAGATTTAAACCATTATGTTTTAATAATCTTTTGGGATGCTCTAAAGAAGTACACTTAATTTGATGTGTTGACTAACACTCCAAAGCACATGTAAAGTGTAACATTAGTCCACTGTAGGCGAGTTGAGATGAACCCATGTGCAGTTTATTTGCAAAATCCAAAGTGAACAAAACAAGACGATGACTTGAACTAAAGAAGACTTTGAATATAACATAAACATGAATATAAATGTGAACTTGACTTGACTCATCGACAGCAGAATACACAAACAACAATACTTGACAAGGAAACATGAGGGCTTAAATACATGGACAATGGGAAACACAAGACAACCAATGGCAAGTTGGATCTAAAGAACATGAACCAATGAAAAGACAGAACTGATAACAAGAAAATAAACCATTTAGAACATGACACATACAGTATACTAAGGAACCAAAGACAAGATCTCATGAGGGGAACAGGGACACGCATGACATGAACAAATTTCATAAATAAAAGACATGAAAACATTTCCATGAAATCAAACCAAAAACAGACGTAAAGGACTTGATTAAAATTTTAACTGTAGTGTGTTATTCGAAATTACATTTATTATTATTTAATATTTTTTAAATTTACTAAATTCCAACTTCATTACAACTATGTAATTACAAATATATATTTAAATACTTGATACAAGTTTTAATAGAAATGGCATTTCTATTGAAAATGGAGAAGAGTATATTATAAAATGGATAGTTCCAGTCCTTGATTCTGATTGGTTGAGCCCCGTTCAAAGCCGTTTGTGATTTTGTTGCTGCATGTGTTGCTTGGCAACCTCTTGGAACTACATTGGCGGAGGAATAAATGTGTTAAAACGTTATATTTTTTGTTACTGGTGTTTATTTTATGAATAAAATAAATATTAAAATGAATATTTTTATGGAGTAACCGTTTTATTAAAGCAATAAGCCCCTTGAAGGCATGTTTTACAGTAAATTTAGAGCAGTAAAATAGTAGAACAGAATTAAGCTGTTCTAAATTCACTGTAAATCACGGCTTCGCGGGCCTTATTGCTTTATTTTAGTTTACCATAAATGATTGTCTTTATATTCGGCAGTATATTTGAACTATATTTCAAAGACACTCTAAAGTTCAGCTAATTGCATTTAATATAAATTTAAACTATAACACATTTGCATTTAAGTGTCCGAAAACATTACATTCAATTTACACTTAATTATATTCTTTTTAAGTATGTGATTTCCGTAATAAGTACTCTTTCGCTAGTATGCTAAAATGTATTTTTCTTTCAGAAGGAGTAGCTTATGTGTAGAGACATATTCATCTCACACCCTTAACATACCTTTTAAACTGTTTTCACATTGCAAACTAGTTCAACATTCGATCAAATGACAGTCACACTTAAAATAAAAAACGTAAAAAGCCTTTACAGCATTTTTACTATGATCAGTTTCCCTTTTTTGACAAATCACTGGTAATTATAATGAAATGAACCTAGTCTTGTGTCACCCTGAAGGGGTTTATTTTGCGACCAATTGACGGTACATTATCCCACAAATTACATGGTGGCTCACTAGATAAACATTAGACATGAAATATTGATTTGTGCATCAATCGATAGAGTGCAGAGACCAAACTAACCCAGCTATATAGAAAATCACTTGGGATGATCACTTACACTCATTAAACTACAAAATTCCAGTTTGTATACTACAAACAACTGTGTGTAATTTATACAAACAACTGTGATTATTTTACTCACCAAACCCATTCTCCTCATCACGTTCATCTAGGCTCACACTATGTACCAGGTAGGACTGATGGAGACTGACCAGCACATTGAGTTCTTCTGGTCCGCACTTGAGATGTTCACGCAGGAGGAGCTCAGCAAGTTCATCAAGTTTGCTTGCAACCAGGAGCGCATACCCTTCACCTGCCCCTGTAAAGATGGCGGCCCGGACACCGCTCACGTGCCCCCCTATCCCATGAAGATCGCCCCTCCAGATGGGGCCGTGGGTAAGTGTCCCAAAAAGAGATTAAAGTTTTCCATCGCTGTGACGGATGTCCATCATTTGGGTTGCAGAGAGGTCATGTGTGAGAAATCAACAAAGGCTTGGGGCACAAATGGTGTCATAATGAACAAAAGTTTCCTCCAAAATCCAAGATACGGGGGCAAGAAATGCCTCATACAACTTTAATCCCTGAGTTTAATTGTTCAAAGACATGTATGAGATCAGTGCAGATCAGGGTCAGAAATTGCTTGCCATCAAAATGCCCCCCAAATTCAAGATACGGGTGCAAAGAAATAAACGAGATTAAACAAAATTGTGAAAAACACAATTAAACGAAAACAATGACTGTTGGGATTAAATTGAAATGTGAAAATGAATGAAAAGATTGTAGCATTAGGGTGAATTCAGGTTGATTCGGACACTTTTTCCAAGTCATCTCAATGGCAAAAAGTGTCCCAATCACCCTGAATTCACAGATCTAAGATTTATTTTTACACATTGTTTTTTATAGTATCAAGCATTAAAACCAATCACACTTTTCTGTTGTGCATATGAATGCAATGGTCAGTCAGAGGCATTTACATTAGTCACCAGTAAAGCATGAATGTTGCACTCTCTCGAAATCATGAACAACAAAGTGCAATTCGATGCAAGTAAGAGGTTTATTTGCAGTTTATTCAGCTTCAGTGATGAGAATGGGAGTTTTTGCCAGAGTGCACTTCTTTAATGGGGAATGCTATTTGCTCTTTTTTTTTTTATATATATAATTTATTCACAGTTTAAATAATCATTTTGTTTTTCATACTGCTAAGATAACCAAGCTGAAATCTTGATTTGTAATACGTAAAAATGCTATTCTAATTCATAAATGGTTCTCAACTTGTTTAGTCTTTTGAAAAGGCACGTCATATTCTTGTAAGCTGCACAGACGTGTTTAAAAAAAATAATAATAATGCATTCTATTAATCAACATTAATAACGATTGTTGATTTTAAATGGGTATCGGGTGTAGCCAAGCTTCAGATATGTGGTTTCACTCCCAAAAAGCAAAAAAATAAATAAAAGCACTCTAGGAGTGTTCAATCTACTTGCAGTTTTTAAATGCCCCTCTTATGCTTTTTCAAATATTACCTTTCATGCAGTGTGTAATATAGCTGTCTGTGAATGTAAAAAGTCTGCAAAGTTTTAAAGATCAAAGTGCAGGACAAAGAAATGTATTGTCTCCTAAAAGAAAGAATTGATTCTGAACTGCCAAAATAAGTCATCAGCAATTCCAGTTTCACTTCCTGTTACATACCTAAAAATTTAACAAATTTGCATAATGCCCACCTATGGTCTTCACTGACTGCCCGCAAACAACGTCTACTTTGACCTGCTCTCAAGCACTGTTGTTGTAGCTGGGGCCTGGAAGAGTTTGGTTTGTGTTGTGGACATGTCATGTGCATGCTTCAAAAGGATGAGGACTCGTGCTGGAATTGATACAGAAAAACCGACGCCATTGTTCATCACTGTATCAAGCACTGAGGAAGCCTCTGGAGCTGAAATTCAGATTTGCTACAAGTCGTTTAGTTTCTAACACGCACTTTTAGTCTTAGACCAATCAGATCAAACTGGGCCGACAGTGCAGGCTGGTGGTAAGTAGTGCTGGGTATCGTTTTAATTTTAACGATTCCGAATCTGCTTCGATTCCAAAATTAGGTTTAAAAAAACTTAGATATCATTCACATTTATTCTAAGTCGAAGACTTAAACAAGGAACTTTTGTCTATGGTTTAAAAATGCCTTGGCAAAAACAACTAGCCCTAACTAATATCAATTTTAAAGCATTATTACAGACAAGAAAACACTAATTAAAAAAAGAAATAAACAAATTAGCAATTGCACTTGTAAATACAACTGAACAAAGATACGATTGAAATAAACGGTGTTATAAGATTTTCAGGTATTCAGGTACAGAAATAACACTGCACTTTATGAATAAAATATACATTACAAATATAGTTACAAAAGTTATTCAGTCAAGAACAGCGAGGGGAATTTTCTCTGTCTTTTGTAGTTTGATTAATGTTATTATAGAGACGGCAACAGGAATATTAGACTGCTGTCACTTTAAGATCTGCACGGATCCAATATACTGTTACACATGTGTTTTCGAGGACATTTTGACTTATTTTTCTGTGTATTTGTCAGTTGATACGACTGAATCTTTGAATTAACTGTTTTCAGACTCCGTTCAATGTAGGCTATATTATGAGAAACTTAAAGTGTTTTTGACCTTGGACGCTCGTAAACCTATTGTAGGAGACCTCAAAAACGAATTAGGAACCATTAAAATAGCATAATAGGGGCACTTAAAGTGTTAAAGAGGTTCACTTAAAACAAAATATTGTTTACTGTTTTAAGATAAAAAAATAAAAAAAGTTATGTAGATGGTTGACTATTTGTATAACTAAAAAGTGTATCAACCATTGCAAAAAGTATAATTTTTGAAAACGGCTTTGAAAGGACACACTGGCAATAAAGAAGCTGCTCTAAAACAACATCTTCCTTTAAAACGCTATTGGTCTCGACCATTTAAATAAAGAAATGAATATGAAATGCTTCAAACCCCGCACAAAACGTACTTTTGAGCAACTGTTTTTGAAGGATTTGCAGTGCCAGCGGTCCTCCCCCTGATTAATATCACAGTATTTCCCCATGTATGAAAAGTCATGTGATGAAGTTTTTAACCGTTTGCTTTTCAATCTGTCGTAGGCTCACCGGATTTGCGCTACATTCGTGTGGAGACCTGCATGTTCATGGTCAAGCTGCCCCAGTACTCTTCCCTTGACGTGATGCTGGAGAAGTTGCGCTATGCTATCCACTATCGCGAAGATCCTCTCAGCGGTTAAACTTCACCCGCTAGTCAACCCTGCTGTGATTTCTCAGAACCCCCGTCGGCCACGTCTGAGACTGTCACCACGCAACCTTAAGTGATTACATCAGTCCTCAGTTCTTTTTCAAGAAAGGAAAAACAAACAGTCATGAAGGAACTTGAACAGCCCAGACCAATTTGCCTTTACAAAGACTAGCGCTTTCGCGTGGAGGGCAGTGAGTTTGACAGCAGCTCGTGGTGGCAGAGAGTAAGCCACACTTTTATAAAATGATGTACATATGCTGTCCATCAACAAATTTAAAGGAAGTGGCACTGCAACTGCTTTTCTCCCTTTTTAAACATTTAATCTCTTTCTTCCTCTCATTTAACCAGTCTGTCATCTTAGCATTCCCTGTGTGCCTCAACCACTGCCTTCTCTCTGTTAGTGACAGTGATTGTTGACGCACATTCATTTAGAGAGATGCTGATTTCAGCCTTGCAAAGGACTTTAACATGCAGATCAAAGTTATACTTGCATCTTTCGATAACAACATTTTGGGTGCACCTCATGAAAATGGTCAAGAACATATCCAGGTCAAAATTAGAATTTGCATAAAGATGTTATATTATTTTTTGCATTTGTCCCACTCCACATCAACCCCTAATTCTCATTAACCTAATGCATATATATATATATATATATATATAATTCCCATTACCATAAGCAAATCAGTTTTTTGATGTTGTTTTAAATTAAAAGCATTGACCAGGCAATGCACCAGACACTTAATCCTCATGAATGTAATGGCAAAAAAAACAACAACAACAATGGTTTTAAATTATGCTTCATTTTCTTTATGCCAGAATATGTTCTTGACAGATTTTGTGAGATTAACTCTTAATTTAGAGGCTTGAAAGGGTTTATGCCCCCCGAAGATTCAAATATTTCATGGAAATATTGATGCTACAGGCTCTGTCCAGGGACTAAAAGTACGCATGTGGTCGAGCATATTTAAGAATCTGAACTATAAATGGCAAGATTGCTTTACGACACAAATATCTGCCTATATTATTAAAGGTGCATAATGCTGTTCAGGTCTGTATCTGAGGTAAGTCATGTTCAGAAACAAAGCTATATAGTAATATAAAGAGCAGTGAATTGTATCCATTTTCATTTTCAAGTGGTTTCCGATGCGGATTGCTGTAAACTGAATGCAAGATCCTACCTGCCATGCTCTTTGGTTTGGAGTGGTGCTAAGTTTATGGTCTTGTTTGCCAAAACGACATTCATTCCTTACATACTTTTAGGTTGCCAACTACATTACCCAATGGCACTGTTGCAGTCAGTTTTATTGCTTTTGAGGGATGATTTTGCACCCAATACTCTAGTGCATGGAAATGTCTATTGAAGATACCCAACATTTACAGTCGAGTTAGTTTGGCAGGGTTTTTTTTTTTTTTTTTTTTTGAAGGTCTATATTTTACCCCCTCCCCTCCCAAAGAGAAAATGTTTTTTTTTTTAAAAGCCGTTTTAATTTTTTTTAAATCTCTTTTCTGTGTCTTTAAAGATAATACTGTTTGGAAATTGAAATATAAATTGGATGTTCTTTATAGGATTTCCTATTCTTTCTTGGAAATCAGTTGTAACATTTCTAGTGAGCCATTTAATTGCGTTATGAGTTCTGTAATATATAGCCATCATTACAAACACACTTGATGCTACTATAGATGTACTTCATTGAAAATATCAGCATTTCAGCACTATAATAGGGTTTTGTGGGTGTGCGTATTTTTATTTTTATTATTATATTAATTTTGAAATGGTTAACTGCTGCTATCAAAGGTAGTCTCTTCATTTTTCTTGCTGTCTTTTTGGAGAGGAGTAGGTGAAGTCTATGAAAAGACATCCGCACAAAAAGCTGAATGCAGTGAAATATGTGTTGTACATTTACTTGATATTTATTACAATTATTTATGACTGCATTAACTTTATCCAGTCTTACCTCTGCGCGTATGGAACGTAACACTGATGAGTGAATGAATCTGCAGAGGTGTTGAAGTTCAGGAGTTTCTGTGTCACAAAAATAAAATATTGATGTATTACAGAACAGTGGTTTCCTCTGTCTTATGTCAAACTGTGCTGTGTTTCAGTTGATCACCTCTATGAAACACATTTATCTTGGTTGATATCAATGGTTTAAATAGAATGATTTTTTTCTACTTTTAGATGACCGTGTAATATGGCAGCTTATTTCCGCCACGGAATAAAAAATAAAAAGCTGATTGCGACTTTTTATCTCACAGTTTTGACTTTTTTTTAAGTCAGTTGTGGTATAAAAGTCACAATTACCTTCTTTCTTTTTTTCAGTGGCAGAAACCAGCTTCCCTGCAGTTATGATATTTAGTTATTGCATTCAATGTATTTGCTACATATCTGCGAAAATTATCAGTCTCTTAGAAGTTTTCATTCTCTATTTGTAAAGCAAAGGTTCTTAGTTATTGGCCTACGGCTATTATTAATATTAAATAGGTAACAATTTACAATAAGGTTCATTAGTTAACTACATTAGTTGGCATGAACTAATAATGAACTGCACTTATACAGCCTTTATTAATCTTTGTTCATGTTAATTTCAACATTTACTAATACTTTAATAAAAATCTTGTTAACATAACATGAACAAACAATGAACAGCTGTGTTTTTATTAACTAACAAGTGTATTACTCATGGTTAGTTAATATTAGTTAATACATTACAATAAGGTTCATTAGTCAACATTAGTTAAAGTGTTACCATTAAATACATATAAATTCTTATAATTCCGCACTATATGTTTAAACCATTATTATGTGCACATACTTGGAAAGCAACTGTGAAAATACAGATATCCAGAAACGATATTTAGACCTAGCCATATGGATAAACTGATTTCAAATAATACAGATCATTTGAAATCAGTATTTTCAGTATTTAAACATTATTTAACGCCGGGTTATTTTAGGTAACAGCACAAAAAGTATGTTAATAAATTAGGCTTATTTGAACGAACCTGGACTGGATGTCTCTTCGAGCGCTTCACACTCCGGTCCTGTGGGTGGCGTGAACGCTCCTCTCTACGAACCTTTGTGTCCTGATTATGTGTCTGGAGGAAGTTATTTTTTCATCCCTCACAGTGTGCTTCCGGCACGTAGTTTCTCGCCATGGCGATGACTTTGAATCGAGGGAATATCGCGGGGATGCTGCGGCTTCTCAGGACCGCTGGAGCGCCTTTATCAAGAGCCACGACCAAACGTCTGTATGCTTTTATACAAAAAAGATAAATTGTCTGCACAAATCTTTTTTGTTGTTATTAATGTCCATGCAATGTGCCATGTGAAGAGTTGTTTCTTCAGTTCCTTGTCAGTTTCAACTTTTTTTGGTGGGAGTAAAAACATTTAAACGTATTTTATTAAAAGCGAATGTTGACTTTTTCTGATATTGAGGTCAAGAGCTTATTGTAATTTTTCAGAATTATTATGGACAAATGTCAACAACAGTAATATTTCTGTACAACAGTATGATTTGCATCTGATAACACCATATATATATATATATATATATATATATAGGCTATATATATATATAGGCTATATATGTATGTGTAGCCTATATGTAAGTTACTGGTAAAAAGTTTGGAAACATTACTATTTTGAATTGTTTTTAAAACAGTCTTATGCTCATCAAGCCTTTATTTATTTGATCAAAAATAGAGGGGGAAAAAACAGTAATATTGGCAAATATTATCACAATTAAAAATAATGTTTTATTTTATTGTATACTTTTATACTTTAAAATATAATTTATTTCTGTGATGCAAAGCTGAATTTTTATCAGCCATTTCTCCAGTCTTCAGTGTCTCATGATCCTTCATTCTAATATGCTGATTTTATTTTTATTTATATCAATATTGGAAACATTGTGCTGCTTGATGTTTTTATAACTTGTGATACTTTTTTTCAGGATTCTTTGATGAATAAAAAGTTGTATTTAAAATAGAATAAGACTTTTGTAACAATATAGCCTACACTTCTGTTCAAAAGTTTTATTTTTAATAATTTTTATTAAATTGATTTAAATTGATGAAAAAGTGATAGTAAAAGTTTATATTGTTAGAAAATATTCGTATTTGAATAAATGCTGTTCTTTTAAACTTTTTATTCATCAATGATCCTGAAAAAAGCTTCAAAAAAAAAAAAAAACTGTTTCCAACACTGATAGTAATTGAGTATCAAATCAGCATATCAGAATGATTTCTGAAGGATAATGTGAGACTGGAGTAATGGCTGATGAAAATTCAGCTTTGCATCACAGAAATTAATTACATTTTAAAGTATATTCAAATAGAAAACCATTATTTTCAATTGTAATAATATTTCAAATAAATGATCAAATAAATGCAGGCTTGAGCTCATTTTAGGAGATTTAAAGCTTGGTACCATGCATGCAGTGTTATTATCAGATGTGATTCATACTGTTATATGTACAGTACACACACACACTCATATATTTACACTAAAAGGGGTATCAATATCACTAATATGGTATCATTGAAGAAAACAGGAGACATTTCTAGTTAAAAAAAACATGCATATGTAAAGATGTGTATATAGCATGTGAGGTTAAAGTGTGTATCTACATCCTGTGTCAATGTTTTCAAGCTGTATAACTGGCTAAATGGTCACTGTAACTTACAGGTGGTTTGGTTCCTGCACTGACCCGCTTTCAAAGCTCGGCAAGCATCATTTATCCTGCAAGGTAAACATCTTCCAGTGTGCATGTCAAAAATATATAAATTAAATGTATATATATATAAAACACAGGCCTGTTCAACTGGCAGGTCGAAATGTACCATCAGTACCCACTGTAGCCTATTTCTGCCAAATTGATTTCTTTGTAATGGTTATATATATATCACCCTAAATGATCCTGTTATCTGTTAATGGCAGCTTTTCATTGACAAAGTCTGGTTCGTTCTGCATTACACAAAGAATATTTTCATTTTGTTTGACTTGTTGATGAAGTTGAATAGCCCTGACTTGAGATATTTTCATAAGTAGCGTAATATTCTTATTCAGGTTGACATGTATCTTATTCGAGTGCAATTCATGTTATGTATCTTTTGTTCTCGCCCGTGTTTTGTGTTTTGAATGATGCTGTACAGTATGTGCACTACAGTGACATCAGGAGGCCTAACCTAGTGGATTGTGCTTTCAGTTATGTACCCCCGACATCACTATCCAGACCGCCGTGGCCTGAGCTACCAGTGTTTGATCCTGAAGAAGAGGCAAAAAAGCATCAAGGCAAGTGGGCTGGTCTGAGCTTAACCCCCCCCCAAAAAAAATTCAGCCTTGTGTCGTTCCAAATCCCTAAGACTTTCGTTCAATCTTCGGAACGCAAATTAAGTTTTTTTTTATGAAATCTGAGAGATTTCTGTCCGTCCGTCGACAGCTGCGCAACTGAAACTTTTACGCTTCAAAAAGTTCATTAAGATCGTAAATCTATCCAACCCATGTGAATTGAGCGGTTTATTCAAATTTTTCTAAAGAGGCTCGATCGCTTTATATGAGGAACAGATTGAATTTAGGCTTTTATTCTCATATAAACATTGACCAGACAGAAGCTCAACCGTATATGCTTGACACGCGAGAACAAACCTCATTGGTTCTTGCAGAATCTCAAACATGCTGTGTAACACGAGAATGAAACCTCATTGGTTCTTGCAGAAGCTCAAACATGCTGTGTAACACGAGAATGAAACCTCATTGGTTCTCGCACGTCAAGCAATCGTGCTTGAGCTTCTGTTTACCACAACTGATGTGTGAGTTGATGAATGTTTATATGTGAATAAAAGCCTAAATTCAATCTGTTCATCATAGAAAGTGATCGTGTCTCTTCAGAAAATTCTAACTAAACCACTAAATTCATATGTATACCATAATACATTTAACACCATGATAAAAAAAAAAATTCCAGGAATCATTAATGAATAGACTGTTCAAAAGAACAGCATTCATTTGAAATAGTAAAGATACTGATAAGTATAATGATTTACAAAAGATTTCTGTCACCTTTGATCGATTTACAGCATCCTTAATGAATACAACGATTCATTTCAGAGACCGTGATTAAGATTGAATGGGATAGTCTTTGTGATTTCCATTCATTTCCTCTTCCACCTTATTTTCACAGTGGTTGTAGAAAAGGTAAAGGGCCTGATTGAGAAGGGCGAGTATGGACGTTTGTTTGCTGTAGTTCATTTTGCTGGCCATCAGTGGAAGGTGACGAATGAAGACCTGATCCTCATCGAAAACCACATCGATGCAGCATGTGGCGACAGGATAAGAATGGAAAAGGTTCGACCTCGGCTTCACGGTTTCTCACACATTCATGCACTGCATTCAGATATTCTTACAGATTTACATGAATTTCTGTGCAGCTTATTGAACTAGAGATGCACAGATTATTATTAGTCTTCCGTTGGACATTCTTTGGATGAAAACCTATTCTAGTAGTCCCTGGAAACTAAATCAAGACTTCGTGACAGGGCATAATATGTCCTCTTTAAATCTATAGTAGCCTAGCTATAAAATCCAAACTAAAATCAAACTTTGACAATTCTTTTGCTAGCATTTCTCAGTTGAAACCCACACATTTTATGGAAGACAAAATGCCATTACACCTAGGCTAAATGTATTTATTTCCTTCATTTTGTTTTTGTTAACTTTCACTTACATGCAACACAGAATTCAATATTTCTATGATAATCGGATGTTTTCATAGTGCTAATGCTTCTTTTTTGCAGGTGTTATTAGTTGGAGGAAGTGATTTCACTCTTATTGGAAAGCCACTTCTTAGGTAAGATATAAAATAAAATGTATTTCTAGTTTGAAACAAACAAACACATTTTTTTTTTTTTTTTTTTTTCAGAATTCATGAATTTCTGTTGAGGAATCATTGAATTCTTGATAGAAATAACGTTTTATTTTAAGTACAGTGCTCTGCACCTATCTGGTTTTCAGAGTTTTACACATTTTTGACATTGTTATTTTGGATTGTGGGTGTATGCAGATATGGTAGAATGGACAGAGTTTGGTGCATTTTTCATGTTCTTGTGTTGGTGATGTTTTTGAGTGCTTTGATAAACCTGCCTAATATAGTCCTTATAATATTACTTCACACAGGGACACTGGGTATTTATAAACTACTGTAATAGAAACAATTGTACTCTGCTGTTTGGGATCTATAGCCTTTAAAAAAATTTTTTTATTAAATAATACTTTTATTCAGAAAGAACACAAAAAACTAATCAAAAGTGACAATAACAAAGAAGATTCTATATCAAATAATTTTTGTGTTTGGGGGGGAGTTGTGTACTTTTACAGAGCCACTTAAAGGGACATGGGAGGGGTGAAAACTATTTTTCAAAGCTTTCGCATTCTTAAGTCCAAGTTAAAAATAAAACTCTATGAACCACTCTGTTGTTAACGTACAGAGCTGTCTGAAACACTGTGCCAGCGGGACATTAAACAGGAAGTGTTTCTCCAAGCTCACAAGAACGCAAAAGCTTTGAAAAATATTTTTTCCTCCCATCCCATATTTTTTACACCACTATGTCCCGTTAGGAGCTCTTTGTGGTTTTGACACAAATATGAAGCCGCACAACTGTTTTCAACATTGATAATAATAAGAAATGTTTCTTGAGCAGTAAATCATATTATCTAAATTCAGCATATTTCTGAAGGATCATGTGACACTGAAGACTGGAGGAATGATGCTGAAAATTCAGCTTTGCAGCACAGGAATAAATTACATTTTAAAATAAATTACAATAAAAAAAACAGTTGTATTAAATTGTAATATTTTTTTTTTCTCAATATTTTGAGCACGAGAGACTTTTTTCAGAAACATTAACGAATCTTACCGACCCTAAACTTTTGAACGATAGTGAATTTCTTTTATTATTATCATTAGGCTATAATTTTTATTCATTCATAGGTTTTGTTTGAAAATCTGATGACACTTTTTCCCACCACTCTACATAACTGCCTAACACATTTTTGTTTTTACAAAGCGCTCTATTATTTTCTGTGGTAATTAACTGCACGATCCATCTTCTGTCAGTAGAGTTTATGTTGTATTAAACCTGGAACAGGGTTTCTGCGGGTCTTAAAAAGTCTTAATTCGCCCTTCTACAAATTAAGGCCTTAAAAAGGTCTTAAATTATTGCAGAAACTCCTAAATTCATTAAGTCATTGCATTTAATGCTGCATGCAGTGCAAAAAAATGAATATCTTCCTCAGTATTTTTGTCCTGTTTTCCAATACAACGATCTTAAATTAAGATGTAAAGTCAGTGGGGTATGAACTTGTTTTCCCTTTGAATTAAGTAGATTTTTCTGAGCCCCTTGGCAGGTATTTGTTCTTGGTCTAATCATAAACTCACTTAATTTTGATCAATTTCACAGAAAACAAGACTTCATTTCTTATATAATTTAGTATTTGCACTGGAAAACGACAACATTTCTGAAAAAACACTTTTTTTGCAGTGTTATCAGAACTTACAGTTGTTATTTGTTTTGTTCGTAAAATTAATTTAAAAAGTAATTGAGATCAGAAGTTGTATTTTGAAATTGAGTTTTGCTAATACGACTCATTGTGTTTCTGCATCGACTTGTACATTTTGACAAGGGTCAGTTCACCCGAAAATGAAAATGCTGTGATCATTTACTCACCCTCAAGTTGTTCCAAACCTGAATTAATTTCTTTCTACTGCTGAATAATTTTTTTTTTTTTTTAAGAACTTCGGTAACCAAAGAATTGATGGATCCCAATTGACTTCCATTTTTTTTCCCCATAATATGGAAGTCAATAGGGTCTTCAAAACATCTTATGTGTTCAGGAGAAGAAAGAAATTCATACAGGTTTGTCGAAGTGTCTGTTGCCCTCTGTCGTGAACTTGTCGGTGGGGTGTGAATTGGCCTTTAGATTTTCATTGCTTGGTCTTTAAAAGCTCTTAAATCTACCTCTATGAAACCCTGAGGAATATTGAAGTAATGTCCAGTTTGATCACATCTCTGACGTGTCTACACTTGTCACAGTCTCCGTCTGTTCTTTTGGCCCTCAGCTGTGATTTAGTTCAAGTTCACGCTACAGTCATTGAGAAGACTGAGTCTTGGCCGATGGTTCACATGAGATTCTGGAAGAGGCATCGATTCCAAAAAAAGAGAAGTATGCAGGAATTTAATTGCAAAATATCCACTCAAATAGATTTTTAGTGTATTATTGTTTGATATTTTCGCCAGTGCATTAATTTAACTTTTCTCTTCTTTTTTTTTTTTTACAGCCATTATTCAACCCCAGACCGTACTTAGGATCAACACCATTGATGTTTTACCAAGACTGTTTTAACCCGTTGCATTTGCTAGTAAAAACATGCCATTTCTGTGAATCAGGAATGATTGTTCAGGTTTCACGCTTAAGACCATGTAAATAAAGTTTTCAAATTTTGTCTTGAGCAGTGAGTTGCTGCCTATGGTTGTATCTATTGTATGTCACAATAAATGTTTCCGTGTCATAGCATTGGTCCTTGAGTCTGTTGACCGTGTGTATTCGATGATCACTAGTGATGGCAAAATTAAGCTTTCTGAAAGAGGAACAGATTTATTAAAATGTGATCGATGCCACATTGAATTTTACATTATTCACTGGGGACTTTTTGTCATTTATCGGTAAACCTAGGGGTGGAAATCAGTTTCACTATTGTCGTTATTTTTTATATATATATATTTTTTCAATTATATTTGGAGATTTTGTATTTTTATTTATTTTATTAAATTAAAACAATATTTTGTAAATTTTTTGACATCTTTCTACTGTGGAGTAGTAACTACTATTAGTAGTAGTTTTTTTATTTATTATTCAAATATCTTTGTTAACCCAACATAAAGATCAATTCACCATGTTTTTTGTTGCTGTTTAAAAAAAATAATATATATAAAAGCAGTGTTTGAGCCAGTCAGGCTTGCACAGAAATGTACACAGAATTAGGGGATAATATTAACAACAAATGTATATATTTATTTATAATTGTATTGTTTTCATTAAATATATTGAGAAGTAGTTCATGGTATATCTAAATAAAACCAGTGATATACAAGCGTGTCTTGTTGAACAAGTCTTTAATGAGCACATCATTCGTACATAATTTGTTCATATTAATGTAATAAGGTCTTGCTTTTACAAGAAATACCTCAGGAGTTTTTGTGTTGTTTTGTTTTTTTCAAATAAAGGGCATGTGTCGACCTCAAACAGAAGGCAAGCCAAAATATCTCTTCCAACGTCAATTACCTTCATAGTCACTCAAGCTTTAACAGGAACCCCATGGCACTGCAGTTTATTATTATTATGTTAACTATTTTCATTGAATTTATGAGTGGATGATCAAAAAAGAATACTGAAACTCCTAAAACATTTTCGAAAACTGTTAATGACTTCTGTTAATATGATCAAATTGCCATATACCGTTCATGGATATGCCTATTATTTGGTGACTAACTAGGTAACAAGTTGATGAGCCCTATTTTGCCATTTCAAATTATGAACCACTTTACAGGCAGATTTTAGGAAGGAATAATGCTGGTATACCTGTAAAATGCAGCAGACATCAAGACATCACAAACAGCTGAAATGGAAGATTTGTTATACTTTGAATGTATAGTCTGTATTTTGTGCTATGAAAAAATATTCTCTATTTAGCCTGAAGCCAACACAGAACCACAGCGCAGCAGCAAGAGCAGAGCAACGGATGAAACCCAGCTAACAAAAACATGTTCTAAGAACCTTTTGCTAACGTTCACATTAAGCTATGAAAACGTCATTTCTGAACATTCTGCGTTTTGAAAACATTTTTTCTTGGTTATGCTAACGTTAAGGGAACTTTCCATTTTGCAAACATGGGAACGTTACTTTTGAATGTTCTCTGAACAGTAGTAGTAACTTTTAAAAGAAATGTTAGACGAAGGCCCATGAATGATGTATAGCTAATGTTTTTATGTTGCCATTTTGAGAACATTATTAAAGACCAGATAACTTTGAACGAACATTCTATTAATGTTACTGAAAGGACGTTTGTTCATAACTTTGAGAGAACCTTGCCAGAACGTTCTGAGAACGTTCCCTGTTAGCTGGGAAACACTCATCCAGAGCATCCAAAATCCTCAACATCCATGAAAATAATTTCAGCCTTTTATACTGTACAATTTTTCGTCGTCTGACGAATTCCAACACAATATCAAGTCGTGTGCATCACCTTACAACCGTCAGTCTCTTCATCTTGTTTGGTCCTTTTTGTCAGATATATTAGTCTTTGTTTATATACACATATTATTATTTCTCATATATTCATTTAGCATAGCTGTTTTATACATTGCTGTGCAGCTCATTTTAATCAGAGATTATTCCAAGTAAATGTCTTCTGTTGGACACGAGACCTCCACAAACTCTTTATAGTACAAGTGGAATGCTTTCCTGTGAGTGAAGACAGAGAATATACTGTGACTATTAAACAAATCGAGTCGTAGAAGAAGGAACATGTAGGAAAGGAAAATAAAACTGACCTCACAGACTCTGCAAGGGGTTTAGTGGAGTTCTCAGACACAAAGACGTGACAGGCGAATCTCTCATCGGCGGGATGTTTTGTAATAAAGCCAAAATACCTGCAGAGATACCGTACCATATGATAATAGACTGACTGGTAAAAAAAACACACAGAGCAAATGCATTAACTACGGGTCAAAAGTTTGAGTTCGGTAAGATTTTAAATGAAACGTATGCTCACCAAGGCTGCATTTATTTGGTCAAAAATACAGTAAAAATAGTGAAATATTATTACAATTTAAAATGACTGTTTTCTATGTGAATATATTGTATAATGCAATTTATTCCTGTGATGCAAAGCTGATTTTTCAGCATCAATACTCCAGTCTTCAGTGTCACATGATCCTTCAGAAATCATTCTGATATGCGGATTTACTGCTCAAGAAACATTTCTGATTATTATCAATGTTAAAAACAGTTGCTTCATACATTTTTATGTGGAAACTGATACATTTTATTCAGGATACTTAGATGAAAAGAAAGTTCATAAGAACAGCATTTATTTGAGATATAAATCTTTTGTCACATTATAAATATTTTTACTATTGCTTTTAATCAATTGAATGTTTAATCAATTGAAGAAGAAAAACCTTACTGACCCCAAAACTTTTGAACAGTAGTGTATGCAATATATTAATAAGAAAACCATCATCATTGTCAGTGAGAATTCAAAGGATGTAGGTAAATGATTGACTTACTTCTTGTTCCTGGGATGGTAGCCACAGAATGAGACATTTTTCAAATGGAAAAAGTGACTATATTGGCTACTCTGTGGAAACAAATTTATAAAACGATTATATTGCATGTCCACAAACCTATAACCCTACACACATGCTGAAATGGCTTCAGTTCTATATGGGTCCCACACGCCTTTTCACCAATTAATTCCCATGTCTTTTCTAGCTACACGTAATTATATGGAATGGAATAAAATTCAAATCAGTTTGGTTCTGCTTTTCTAGCCGAGTCCATGGGTAGGCTACTGTTACTGTGCATTTCATTGACTAAACAGTCAACAACAGTATTACTCTTCATTACTCACTTTCTTGGAAAGTCTTGAACTTTAAAAAGCAGAATGTTATGATGTTTACAAAAACGCGCTTAAAGGCGATCATAAACCAAATGTTCTTGATTGTGGTTTTACCATGTCGAAATCATCCTGCACTGTGAGTTTCAGTCCCTTCACGTTTATCTCCAGGATGCAGGATGACGGTGGATTGTAATGTACAGTCAGTCTCCTGTTCATCGCAATCTGGAATCAATCATGAAGAAGCAAGGGGACATTTAAACAACTACGATGGACTAAAACCGTTGCGTTTTTCGTGTTCAGACGACGTTGTCAAAATTATATCCGTCCACACGGATCCGCGAAAACGCCAAAACCCGGTGTATTCTTCATCCCAGGCCAGTAGTTGGCAATGTCACTTTGCAAAGAAACAGTACACGCCTGCAGACTGAACACATAATACGCATGCGTATGACGTCATGGTTTTCACAAATTCGCGTTTTTAACGTTCACACGGAGATGATAATTGACAAAGGTATCGTTTTAAGAAACTTGCACTTTGAAGGCTCCTAAAATGCCGTTGTCGAGTAAAAGAAAGGCCAAAACCCATACAAATATTTTAGTTGAAAACAGTGTCACGTAAACCCCTAATAAAGAAGATTTAGCAATCTTTTGAAAACAGGTTTCAAAGTGCAAGTTTTTGAAAATTATACTGTTATCATTTTATAGTAAACTACAAAAATGCGAATCTGTGAAAATGGTGACGTCATGCGCATTGTGTTCAGTCTATAGGTAATGTTTCTTTACAATGTGACATCGTTTTGACAACGTTGTCATATGTAGGCTACGTTAAAAACGCAAAAGAAAACCTTTTCCATTCTAAGTACATCGTTGTCATGTAAACGTACCCTTAGAGGATGTTTTACCATATGCTCAACTCATCTAATTCCATCACTTCATTTGTTTTTCAGTGAATGAAATTTTATATAAATCTTATACAAACCTTTTGCATAGCTGCACAGAGAACATCACTGCCTTTATGGTTCTGTACTTGAACCGAGCCAAGGAATTTCATTGTATATTTTTCCATCCATTCAGTACTTTTTGCTAATGAGAACAAGACAGAGATTAAAGAGCATATAAACAGTTAGGATTAAGCAATTAAAACACTGTGGATTCAAACACTACCGGCCAAAAGTTTGTAATAATTAAGATTATTTTCTCATGTTTTTAAAAGGCTGCAATTATTTTAATAAAAATAAAATAAAAACAATAATATTGTGAAATATCATTAAAAAATAAATAAATAAAAAATAAGAATAAATAAAAAACTATTTTCTATTTGGGATATCTTTTAAAATGTAATTTATTCCTGCTGAGACACCCACTGAGACACAGCTTCATTCGCAAGCAAAACTTTTCAACTCGCAAGGAAAACTTTTCAACTTGCAAGCAAAAGATTAGACCCGCAAAAAAGACAAAATTTGTGCGTTTGTGATGAAAAGTGTTCGAAATGCACAAAGAAAAATAAAGGTTTTCAAAGATTTACATGCACTGCAAATAATTTTGTTATCAACTTCTTTATTTTTGAGCCAAAGACTTTTTTGCAGTCTTTTAATTTTTTTAATTACAAAATAATTTGTTTTACTCTCAAACGCAGTATGTTTGATTGTATAAAAAAGACACAAAGAAAACTCCATAAAAATTCAGCTTTGGATCACAGGAATATTTAAATATGTTAAAAGTAACAGTTCTTTTAAATTATAATAATATTTCACAATATTACTATTTTACCTTATTTTGCAAAATGCAGCCTTGGCGAGCAGATGAGACTTCATTCAAAAAAGTTCATATATATATATATATATATATATATATATATATAACCTTTTTAAAACTTTTGACTGATATTGTACTCTTAACTCCAGCCCTTTTATGAAGTGAAATCTTTTCATAGATGGGGAATGGAGGACATGCCATCTTAATCTCCAACTCTTACCATTTAAAGAAAGCTGTTGCTCCTTAAAGACCTCAGTGGCGTAATAGGCAGGAAAGATCCCCCGTTCTCCTGTTCTCATGTTGTATCCCTCATACCAGTAATCCTCATCCTGCACCTCCACCAGCAGAGGGTCGTTGACCTCCAGCTCCAGCTCATCGTCGTGACGAGGGACAAATCTGGGAAAAACACATCCATGAGGTGAGGAATCTTTGGTCAGTTCTCAGATGGTCAGATGTGTGTCTTGTTTGTGTCTCATTGACTTACTACTGATATAATTAACTAGATACTAATCTTGTTTGCATATTTAACTTTGTATGCTTAGGGTGTAGTGCAAATATTTATCATTTCTAGATATTTATTTTGTCCTATCAACCAATCTGCATGCCCCCACTAATAATCACTGATAAATTTGGGTAGCAAGGAAGCGTTATTGAATAATTTCCCCATTTACATGTTTAAAAGTAATGGTTTTATCTTTTGAAAATCAAATTTAAGCGTGACAAACAGATGTGGTTTAGACATGTAAGTGTAGCTTATGATCAGAATTTCCTTCAATATAAATGTGGAAATAAATAGATTTTTTTATTATTATTTTTTTTTTTATGAAAAAACAGACTGATGGGGCTGAAATAACGCACATCATAAAACATAACCAAATGCTCATATTTTGCTAAGCTTTATTCAATTCATATTTAGGAATTCGCATTCTTGAAAATTTTGTTCATTGCCATTGAAAATGATGAGTCACAAATGGAGCCATTTTCTGAGAATGACCCCGTATCCACTGGCCATGCATTCATTCAGGACTTTGATCTAAAAATACAAATGCTTTTAACAGTTACACGTGTGCAATTTTTGATAGTGGTGTCCGATCTGTTTCACCTGTAGACGGATCTGTGTGTCTGGTCCCTCTCCTCTCCATTAATCATGCAGGAAAACAAGCCAAAAGATTCTGTACCTAAAGACATAAGCAAAACGCCTATGATACAAACCCTTTCACAAAATCAGTACAGTACATTCTTATGGTCGTACTGGTCTATTGGTTTTCAGTTCATTTCTATATACTTTAAGTTGAGTTTCCGTGGGATGAATTTAGTCTCAAAATGATTAACCCATGCATGCACATTATTATTCATGAACTTGATAAATGTTGCAGATATGTTTTACTATCCACAACCAAATGCCTTTCAACTTGCGTGTGCAAAATTCTGAATTAAATGAATGTGTAGCAATTTTAATAATTATTAATACCTGAGCATTAATAATAGGAGTAATAATAGGACCAACATTGGAGTAATGAAGTCTACTCTTAATATGTTACAAACATTAACATCATCATTCAATCAGCAAAACATGCAGAAACTCTGTCAAATGTAGATAAGAAAATAGTTTTTTGTTATTTCTTTTATTTATCTAGATTTGATTGAAACAGAAAAATAAACACAACTGGTCAAAAGTTTGGAATAATTCAGATTTTTTGTTTTTGAAAGAAGTCTCTTATGCTCACCAAGGCTGCGTTTACTTGATCAAAATACAGTAAACAGTAATATTGTGAAATATTATTACCATTTAAAATAACTGTTTTCTATTTGCATTTATTTAAAAATGTATACATGATGCAAAGTTTAATTTTCTGCATCATTACTCTTTTTCATTACGTTTGGTCCTATTATTAATCCTATTATTAGTGCTCAGGTATTAATCTTATACTTTTTTTTTTTTTTGCTTAACATGTTTGTGGAAACCATGATTTTTTTTAGGAATATTTGATGTATTTAAAATACAAATCTTTTTTAATGTGATCATCTTTATTATTCAAAAATTTGGACCAATAGTGTACAAATGCTAAAAACAATATAAAAGCATAGCACTTACTGGAGGAGCGTGAGCAGCCATTCATGAAAACGTTAACAAATTTTCGAGAAAATGGCATGTCGGCCTCAGGGGTAGAGTCCTCTGACAGACACGTTGAAGCTTTGATCCCACTTCGTTTTCTTCCTTTGTCTTCATTCTCATCCTCCTCGTACTCTTTCTCAAGAGCCGACTCATATGGAGAGGAAACACAATTATCATAGATGGTGGCCGAATCACTGTCATCGCTGTAGCCACGATAACACTCTCTTAAACTGACTAGTTCCAGCTGATCGTGCTCATCCACGACCAGTGTGTATTTGACCGAATCGTACGAAAGTCCACTTGCGTCTGAGTTGCTCATGGAAGTTTTCAGCGTTCCCGACAAGCTCTCGCGATGGGCATGATCCTCGCCAGCACCGCAGTCTCTATAACACAGATCTTCTGCTCCAGTTACTTCTTCACCGCTACTGTCAGCGGCCAAAGCATTCACACAAGAAAAATAGGAAGGGGGTTGCAGATCCTGCTCATGGTATGGAGGGGGGGCTTCATTGTCGGAGCTGACTGCGGTGACCTGGGAAAGCGCTGGCGGTTTCTCACTCTGCAGAGCCTCGGTGCAACGCTGTATTGGTGTCAGATAGATCTCCTCTGTGGGCTCGAGCCGAACGTCCGTATGATAACGGATCTTTTCGCAGTGACCCAGTTCTCTGTGTACATCTCTGGCTTTACATGGGACAGATAGTACAGCAGAAGGAGCAGGAGCTTGAGTGTGTTTGGGCTTGTCAGTAGATGTGCCACAGTCTTTCCGACCGCTGCCTGGTTGGTGCTTCTCCTCATCGCTTAGACATGTGTGTTCACGAGATGGAGTCAGTTCACCTGGTTGCAGCAGGATCAAACACAAAAAAAGTGAATTGATAGATTACCAATAGAGTCAATGCTACGGAAGCTTGCTTCTGCCACGGTATATAACAAAGAAAAAAGGTAATTGTGACTTTTTATCTCACAATTCAGACAACAACACCAACAGAATTGCGAGATATAAACGCAGAATTCCGAATTTGTGAGATGTGAACTTACATATTTAGCTATAACTGGAAATTGCGAGATATAAACTTACAATTGTGAGAATTATGTCTGAATTGTTAAATAAAAAGTTATTACCTTTTTTCTAATCCGAGGCAGAAACAAGCTTCCATATAATGCATGCACACACACACACTTGTATGTGGTTTACGGGGACTCTCCATATAGGTGTAATGATTTTTATACTTTTTATTTTAAAAAAACTGTTTAGTATATGTTTTTAAGCCATTTGGTTTACGAGGACACTTCTTGTCATTATACACATTTGTGTCCTTATAAACCATATACACAAGAACACACACACACATAAATATATGGCAGTGCACTTTAATTAGTAAAAATATAATCAGAGATCAGTGATAAAAGTGTAGGCTACTAACATTCTGATGGATGGCTTGTTTTGTTATTGAAACAGAAAGATGGACCAACAAGTTAGGTACGCCTGTGAGACCCATTGTTTGGCGAGACTGCTCATGCAAACATGTTTTTGTAGATGACTAGACTAAATCAAATTCGCATGACCATAGTTGGCAGCAAAACATTGATGCCCTTTTGTCACTGAGACAACAGAGCTAGGGAAGTTTGGCATGAAATGAGCTAGCTCATAATCTGTCAAATTACTCACAAAATTGACTTATTACTGAAATCGGTTGCAAGTTGCTATGTAGCATATTTAAAATATATATTAACTATCAAATAGTGTAAATCAAAATAAATCAAATAACATACTATAGATAAAATTATACATGTGCTTTAGTATGTTAGTCAACACATCAAAATAAGGTCTTTCAAATCACAACACAGGATAATTAAAACATTATGATTTAAAATGTGGTTAAATTAAAACTTTCAATTCATATTACAAAGTGCACTTTTTAAAAGTGTGCATAAGTGTGTTCATTTAATTTAATTAATATTACATTATCTGAAATACAGTTTAAAATATATACTTTAAAGATTTGAAGTACACTACAAGTGCACTTCATTTTCTCATAAAATAACTTGGGCTGCGTCCGAAATTATTTTCAATAAGTAATTATTACATCACTTCACTGCCATTCACAAATCCTCTCCCTTGGCCTCATGGGATAGTAAAGTGTCCATCGTCTGCACACTTCAGAATCTCGCCGGAAGATGTAGATCATCCGGGTACTTTTTGCCTACTCATTAATGAGTACTGTGAATTCGGACATAGGCCTACTTCTTTTGTCACATACTGTTTTTCACCTACTTTATAGTAGGGAAGTATGTGATTTCTAGTGTAGCCTCGTTTTAAGTGGAGAACATTGTTGTCACTGTAATGATGTCACGCCAACTTCCCAACTAAGACTTAATAAGTGCTTACACCGTAAACAAAGATCTCTACACTCACCTGTTTTAAGCGGCGGCAAGGTCTGAGAGATTTTCTGTTGCCAGCTGTACTTCTTCGCAAATGAGTTGTTGTTTAAAGTGTCCTGTTGATGAGATGCAACAGATAAGCTATAGCATACTTTCATAGTGGCCTTTCAATATAGTGTATGTAAACTGTTCCTAGCATGCAAATGTTTTTGTATGCATGGAATAACCAGATGCACTGGGTACTGTACCCTGAACACTTACAGCTAAATAAAACACCTGAATGAAGTTAAATAATACAAGAGCGTTCTGTTAATGTGTTGCATTTAAAACCAAGTCTTTTTAATGGACTCCAAAAGACCTCCCTCTCTTTCTCAGATTCTTTCTCACTCTCAATACCTCTTAGACTTACAATAATGCCCACTCTTTTTGTCCATACGGACCCATATTAACATTCCCCACACAGACCATGATCTTTAAATCATTTCTCCACCATTGATAAAAGCAGAGGTGTAAAGTAACAGATTACATATACTCATTACAATACACTCTTAAAAATAAGTTTTTTTTTTGTTTTGTTTTTTGCAGCAAAGCCATAGAAGAACCATTTTGGTTCCTCAGAGAACCACTTTAAAAATCAAAAAAACCTTTCCACAGTAGTGTCATGATACTAAAACGTATGCCACTGTAGTTTTAAAATGGTTGAACCACAGCAGTAGTATGAGCTGAGGTTACTCTATTTAAATCGCTCATTTGATCACTTCTGGAACAGGTTTAATGGTTTGTTTCTAGAATAATTTTTTTGTGATGACGAATGCAATTAATTCCTTACAGCATTTACAATCAGTTCTTATCAATCATTTGAGTCCTTACAATGTGATTTTAACATTATCAATGAATTTATATGCTATAATATACTGTCCTCCAGTTAGAGTCGGATATTTCAAGATATCAATATATGGGGGCAAAATATGCTTCTTGTTTTTAAAAAATATATATATTTATAACATATAGCACATGTACATCTGCAAGATGTCTGTTAAAGATCCCTTCATCTGGAAAGCATCTGCTGTTTACTAACATCTGATAGACGTCTTTAAGATGTCAGTTTTACATACATTCTAAATCATAAACATCTGAAAGACATTTTCTAAATCTGACAGGAAACGTCCTATATGACGTATTGCAGATGAGCAAACACTCTAAAAAATACGTCTTTCAGATGTAAACACGCACATCAAATAGATGTCTCTGTGATGTACGTGTGCTATTTGACAATATGACAGAGTGTTGTTTTCCCGAATATCAACAGGATTGCAAATGTGATTTTACACAACAGTTCAAATAAGCAAAAAGTTATTATTAAATGACAGTTAAGACACAACATTGTCAATATTGTTGTTTTCGCTTATTTCACCAATGAAAAGTTCTAAACAAAGCAGAACTGTTTTTCGTTTCTGAATGCATCCGTGTTTTTGAGCAAATGGTGCGAATCAATGATTTAATGAGTAATTCGTTCCTAAATGAATCAGCCATTTTGAATGAAGCGTTTGAATGAACGATTCATGTGACTCAATCATTAAGACTTGCTGCCACCTACTGGCAGGTTTAGTTTCCCATTTAAAAGTAGGCCCTTTTTCAACATTTCATATTTCTATTTCCAGAATTTAAAACATTAATCTCATAACATTATTTATACAATAGTAATTGCAGTATAGATGCATTATTACCAGCTCTGAGCAGTCAACTGTCAGTGTAAATCCATCTACTGTAAATGTAGCCTACCTTCAGATGCAGTTTCTGTGCCACTTCTGCAGTGTTAAAATGGATTTGGTTTACACTGATTTCATTTGATTGGTAACAATCAGTTAATCATTCTCAGTATTAAAGTATTCAGAGGAAAATCTAGTCTAATAGTTTTATTTACACCTATGTATTTATGAAAATTTGGTCCATTTTGTAGAGTTGAATTATGACTTAACACAATATTGCACGTCATCGTGATAATACTTGGTATCGTGATACTTCAGCTGGTGTAGAATCGTAAGATATGTTTGTGGTATCGTGACAACCCTACTATAAAGAAAATTTTGTGGATTGAAAAGGTTCCATGGATGTTAAAGGCTCTTCATGGAACCATCAAAGCCAATTAAGAACTTTTTAAGAGGGTAATTAAGTAGCTTTTCTCAGGAGTTGTACTTTATTTAGGATTTATTTTAAACGCTGTACTTTTACTTTGCCGTTTTTGCTCTAACTGTGTTCACTACTTATTTTCCTAAAAAAAATAACCAACTGGTTCTGACAAAACAAAATAAGCAAATGTCAGAGGCAAACACTGTTTCCCTTTCAGCATTCCTGCTTGTGTTCTGGTGAGAGTGCTCACTCAGTGTTTATTCAAACAGATAATAACAAAGGAACGTCATCAACCCCTCTAAATAACAATGAAGTGGTAATACTTTGTTCAATGGGGGCCAAGCACTAACAAGCCCAAACACATGACTGTATTCTAGAAAGAGGACATTTATGGAAAACAAGCCCAAAGTTGTGTTGTGTTTTCATGTTTTATGGGGACTTTGCATAGACATGATTTTTATACTGTATAAACTGTATATTCTATCCCCTTACACTAACTCTACCCCTAAACCTACCCATCACAGAAAACATTCTGCACTTTTACATTTTTCAAAAAAACATCACTTAGTATGACACTTAGCTGTTTTCCTAATGGAGACCAAAACATTTCCCCACAAGAACAAGAATTTAGGATATTGCCAGTAATATTTTGTCCACATAATGTAGTGTTTACCAGGACACACACACACACAGTTCAAATTCAGTTCTGATCATTAGTGAACAAATCCTTGGTAAATTCTGCAAAATGTCATGATGATCAGACACAGAGGTGCAGTTTTAAATTAACTGAACTGATTAATTACTAAAAGCATAGTCATTTCAAGTTAATTTAGATTTAAATGTGAAAGAACGTGATGATGACAGAACTGATACGTTAAATTAGTCAATCCATTTACACACCTTTGACCAATTTGTGCTGACCTGTAGCAAGATTGATAGGCGAGCACTATTGCATTGAGAGTGTAATGAGTCAATCATATCGCAATGCACTCAGGCATCACCTCTTCTCACTTGACTTTTTGAAAGTGTATTATCACACCAGACACCACGCTCTATCAGCTCAATTTGTTGTATTAGAACACGATGAGCTCAAAAGAGATGCTACCTCCCTCTGAAACTTTAGAGGGCGTTTGGCGTTGCTATTGGATGCTATCACTGTCAATTCTTTTCTTTTCTTAAATTGTTTAGGAGGCACTGCTTCCCTTGGCTCATAAGAGAATATGCACCTGCAGTGTACCAACAGTCATATCTTTACATACTGTTTATTACCTGAGTCCTGGGCACCTGTGGGAATAAGTTGAGAGTGGTCGGTCTTTTTGGACGGTAGGTATCCATGGTGAAAGGAACAGCAGAATCCATAGATGCTTTGCTGTCGTATCGACAAGCCACTCTTTGGCTCCTATCGACAGCATCAGTAAGATGTAAAGGATGTGTCTCTGCCTGGATCTGACCCACTGCGCCTGCCTCCACCTTGTCCAAGCCACTATTGGGTGCTTGAATCACATGGTCCTGCAGGGATTGGAAAGATCGACTGTCAATCAGAGAAGAGAGTGAATGAAAAGGCAAGAGGGGAGATGAGGGCCACTGACCCAACCATTAGAGCAAGCAATGACATCAGACTTTGGCATTTTTGGTGCCGGCTAAGCCACGAGAACAAGAGACAGGGGGAGGGGTTTCGGACAAAGACTATTCATGTTGGTGTTTACTCACTGCATTACAATGAGACACATGCTTTCAGCTCCAGTTATATGCAAAAGTTTGCAAGATTTGTACAGATTTTGATTTAGAGATGATATTATAAAAGTAACTGCTGTGAAAAAAATCATGTGGAGTGAAAATATGAAAAGTGTACATTCAACAAAGACATAATAATATACAGCTTTTATCAGGGTCCCACTTTATATTAAGTGTATTTAACTACTATGTACTAACATTTAAATTAATAATTTGATTCAATGCACTTATTGGGCCCTATCTTGCACCAAGCGCAATTGACTTTGTACACCGACGCATGTATCATTCCTATTTTGCACTCGCGCAAAGCAGACTTTTTCCTCCACAGACGCACGTCGGTTAACTAAGAATACACTTGCGCTCCCCGGGGCGGTTCAGCGCAAAGAGGAGGCGTGTTCCGGCGCAAACGTTCCCTCATGCTATTTTACAGGTTTAGAAAACAATTGCACCACTGACCGAAAAAAAAACTGTTTAAAGTCAGTGGCGCGTTGCGCATGTTACTCATATGCTATTTTAAGGGCGCATGCTTGGCCTTAATCAATGTAGCGTGTGCACAACGCGCATACACTTTGATTCTCTCATCTACACACAGACGCAGCAGTTATTTTTGCAAATCATACATTATTACGATAGATAGATAGATAGATAGATAGATAGATAGATAGATAGATAGACATTTTATTATAAAAGCATACATCTAGCTTACACATTTACCCAAATTATCATACGCCTGTTAAACCGAAGTTAATTTGGGTGTGTTTCTCCATCCCCAACGTCCCTGACGAAAACGTAGGTCTCCTCGGCCTTGAACCGCTCCTGTCGTGCGCCTGGCAAATCCGCCGTTATAATAGGAATCCGCTTTAGAACAAGCGCGCCTGCTCTTAAAGGGAATGTGAGATGTCGCTCTGATTGGTTTATTTCACGTTACGCCCAAAGCACACCTATGAATAATGAAGCTACTTCAGACCAACCCCTTTTAGATTTGCGCCAGGCGCAAGAGTCATTTATTCCACCGGGAAAATAGCAACAGCGCCCAAGACCCGCCCACAAAGTTACTTGCGCTTTGCGCTTTGACACTTGCGTTTCAGATCGTTAAAATAGGGCCCATTGTGTTCATATGTTTTTACATCGCAATTATTTAAAAAACTAAACAGAAAAACCTGCATGTTGTCACATTTGTTCTTGTTTATTTTTTCCAGTTAATTTTTTCATGACTTTTATTTTAGAATTTGTCATACTTTCTGTTTTTGTCACCTGATTCCCTGTTCCCATTCAGTCAGTCATGTTCAACGTTATGTCAATACTGATATATTGAGGTCTTACTTGGGAGCCCAATCAACTTTAAGTGGTAACAAAATGAGCCAATGGATATTGACCAGTGAGATTTGAATACCGATTCACTCCTACCCGGACATAAGGGTATATAAGGCCAGGTCGCTCATTTTTGCTTCGTAGCCGAGCGGTTGCGTACAGTGATCGCGCTCTTCCAATATCCTATCTTGACAAAGAGCTTGTTTCCTGACTGAAAGAGCTGAATTTCCAATCTAAGAGAGCTTGTTCGAAAGGAGATCTCACTGCTGGTATGAGGGCGCATCCAGTGGTGTTTCGCCATCTTAAAAGAACCTTTGCACGGTTAAAGCGTAACTCTTGCCAAAATGCAACCTAGGGTCTTTTTGTGAATCTACCCAAGGCAAACTTTCGTTTAAAAGCATAAAGTGATGGCACTTTTAAGATTTACCGTATTTTCGTTTTCGGTCAAATTGCCTTTTGAATGGGAGTGCTAGGGGCACGATAGCATCAAAATAGTCGATCTCCGAATGCAACGTAACAGGGAGGAGAGTAAAGATGTGAAGCTCCTAAAGCTTAGTTCCATATAAATTCATGGATAATTTGTTGTTTGTTGTTAGTGAAAATCAATATTGACCTTGTATTTGAAAAAGGATCCTCATATAAGAAACAATACTAAAATTCAGTCAGTTCATTCGGAGATCGACTATTTTTGACTGACAAATGAAAAGCGAGCGTCTTTTTAAAGATATCTTTCCGTCTGTGTGTTTCTGGATGCGGTCGTTTCCTGGCTTCCTCTGACGGCCAACTATTGCTGTCTCACATGTCTGGGCCGAGAGCATGCTGGGAATGCATTTGTGGATGGTTCATGCTCTCATTTCCCCCTTCAGGGGTGATTGCTCATGCTGAATCAGATTCAGAGTTGACGGCCATGCTTGTCCGGTCCACCACGGGCATCGGACTCAAGTGAAACCCTCCACCTTGTCCGGAGCACTTGCAGTTGGTTGATGGGTTCCTGGGTGCAGAACACGGTTCACAGCCACGTTCCGCCCCAGTGCATTTCTTCCCGGAGATGCATGGAGGATTACAAGTCATGGAAGGCACCTTTTACTGCCCGAAACCACTCTGCAGCTTCCTCCTTTCTCACTACCCTTGGGGTTCCCAAGGGTTACATGGAGATTCCACAGGTGGAGTGTGCAATTGCGGTGCATTTATGTCCACAAAGTGCTGCCACCTGGCAGAATCACCCGGCCTCCTCAGTGCCGCTGGGCAGGCCGCCCTCCGCCTTGCATGCCATGGCCATCCTGCAGGTCCATCAGGCAAAAGCTCTCAAAGAGCTGCATGAGGATAGTTCTGAGCCGGGGTTGATGCAGGAACTGCGTACGGCGACTGACCTTGCATTCTGGGCAACGGAAGTCAAAGCCCGGGCCCTTGACCAGACGATGTCCACCTTGGTGGTGCAGGAGCACCATCTCTGGCTGTGCCTGGCATAGATGAAGGATGCCAACAAAGTTTGCTTTCTTGAGGCCCCCATCTCCCAGGCCAGCCTCTTTGATGAGACTGTCGAGGTCCTTGCCCAACAATTCTCAGCAGTCCAGATACAGAGTGAGGCAATAAAGCATATCCCAGCATTATACCACCGCCACCAGGCAACCATGGGCTGGCCCGCAGTCTGCTCATTGCCTAGGGCGTTCCCCTGTGGTGTCTACATCAGTTCAGGAGCGACCGGAGACATCAACCCACAAGCCCACATGCGCGCACCCGTTTGACTCGAGGAGGCGAAGAGGCACGGAAGCTAGGAAGAATCACAATTATGGCAGAGAAAGAGCAGTCAAAATTCCCAGTACCTGCATATACAGTCAGCGAAGGCAAACAAGGCAAAAAAAGGAAGACAGTATTCGAAAAGGCTATGACCAAAAAGTCTTTGGATAAAGCAAGAAGTCAGACGAGAGTCAATTTAGTCAGTTTAAACAAATTTGGGAGAAAGTTTTTTGAAAAAACCTGCATACCCTGCCTTTAAAGCAGCTTTGAGACAAGCATCCCAGAGATGGAGGGAGCTGCTCTTAACCAGGAGGTGGTGATTTCACCCCTCCTTCCCCTGGAGGAGGGCCGGATGGAGAATCTTCAGTTTCAGTTAAAAGAGTTTATTTCTGTTACCCACTTTTTCAATAAAAGGTCAGTTTCCTCAGTCTCTGGGCCATCTCTTGGGCCTTTTACTGACCGTTTCTTCGGTTTGCTTTCAGCGGTTGGGCATATCAGTACAAGGCCCTCGTCTTTGGGCTGTCCCTGTCTTCCCACTGTCCCTGTCTCCCCTCACTTTACCAAAGTCGTGGAGGCTGCCCTTACCCTACTGAGGGAGGGGGGTATTCGCATCTTGAACTATCTCGACGACAGACTCATTCTAGCTCACTCTCGAGATCTGTTATGCGAACACAGGCTGCTGGGGCATCAGGCATCCACAGCCGCGGTAACTCTGCTCGGTTTGATGCATATGAGACTGCTTTAGCACTGGCCTCAAGGCCGAGTCCCGAGATGGGCATGGTGCTGCGGCACATTCCGTGTGGTCATCACACTGAACATTCAGCCTCTGGTCACACCCTGCCTTTCTATGGACCAGAGTGCCCTTAGAACAAGTGTCCAGGAATGTTGTTGTTACAACAGATGCCTCCAGAACGGGTTGAGGCACTGTGTGCAACGGGCATGCAGCTTCGGGCTCCTGGACAAGACCTCAACTACAGTGGCAAACCAATTGCCTAGAGTTGCAGTGCAGTGGCAGACTGGCAGTGCTGCTCGCCCTGAGCCGGTTTCGACCATTGCTTCATGTCAAGCACGTGCTGATCTGCAAGAACAACACTGCGATGGTTGCGCACATCAACCACCAAGGCGTGGTATGCTCACGTTGCATGTCACAACTCGCCCACCATCTCCTCCTTTGGAGTCAGAAGCGACTCAAGTTGCTTTGCGGCATTCACATTCCAGACAAGCTCAATTGTGTGGCTGACACGCTGTCACGACAGCTAATGCTTCAGGGAGAATGGAAACTCCATCCCCAGGTTGTCCAGCTGATCTGGAGTTGATTCGGGCACACACAGGTAGACCCGTTTGCCTCCCAGAAGTTGTTCTTTTCCCTAGCACACAGCTGGCCCCGGTACCTATGCATGTATGCCTCTCCCCCAGTGAGTCTGCTGGCACAGATACTGTGCAAGTTCAGGGAGGATGAGGAGCAGGTCTTGATGGTTGCGCCTTAATGGCCCACCCGGACCTGGGGTCTCATTTATAAAACTGTGCGTAGGAACCTTACTAAAAGTGTACGTGCGCCCGAAAGCCAAAAATGGCGTACGCAAAAAATATTCAGACTTATAAAACCGTTCTTACGCCAGAACCTGCGCAGAATTCACTTTATAAATCCCAGTCAGCGGAAGATTATGCGCACATGCGTCTCCACCCCGAAATAACCATATATGGAGCTTACAACGCCTAGTTTTACTATGCAGATCCTCATCTGCATATCATTTGCATATGATTAAATTATCCACGTGATAACGTTTAACGGTACAAGACACATTACATTAATAAAAATCAAGTAGTTGCCTATATCTTGCCTTGTTTTTGAATACATAAATCAAATAGTGTAAAAAACATTTCAGAGAAAGTTTTTCGCAATCTTTCCCACTGGCCAAATTGTATTTTTAATTGATTTATATTTTTAATGGAAACAGATAGGCCTTGGGCATTATTTGCACGAAACTATTTTCTCAGACAATCTGGTATTATCATGAAAAGCAATTATCTCTGTGGTTAAAACATTAAAACACAGCACGCCACAGGAAAAGTGTTCAAAAACATCGCATCCACAACAAATATTTCAATTGATTGAATATAAAAAAATGGTGTAACTTCTCAGTAATGATTTCATGTTTAAGTGTACGCCTCTTTCAGGGCCTGTTTTGTGCGTACGCAACGGTTATAAATGAGGCCCCTGGTTTTCGGACCTTATGCTCCTCACAACAGCCCCTCCATGGCGAATTCCCCAGCCCTTTCCTTTGCTGTGTCTCATTTGCACACTGCGTGTTTACGTGGACTGCATGCAGAGCTTCAATAGCTCGGAGCAGCTCGTTGTCTACTTTGGAGGTCAGCAAAAGGGAGAGGCTGTCTCCAAACAGAGGTTGGGGTGTTGTTTCCTCCTGGGCATTGGCGCCTCTCTGACAGACATCTGCAGAGCTGCATCTTCGGTGACACCTAATACCTTTGCGAAGTTCTACAATCTCTGGGTGGAGCCAGTTTCTTCCTGTGTGTTGGGTACAAACAGGTAATGTGGGGAAGGCTAGCTGAGTGTCTCACTTGCAGCCCCATTCCCCTCTAAGGGGGGATACGATCACCTACTTTGCTCTTCAGTTAAGTTCCTCTCACGGCAAACCCTGAATCGAGTTCCTCGTGTGCATGCCCGGTCGGTCAGCCCTTGTGCTGAAATAGATGTCCCCAAGTCCCTAATCATGCCGATTTTGGTTATATGCTCTGAGTAGTACAAGAAATGTACTGTACTTGCCTGTACAAGAAAGTTATTTCCCTAAAATGTCTTAGAATTAATAAACAATTAACACTAGTGTTCACTAGACAAACAGGTTAGTTAAATGTGGTATTAATTCTGCTACATCAAGTTAATTCTTACAGCTGATCTAAATATTGATTATTAATTATAACTAGTTATAACATGTCTTATTTACAACATGACAATTGTCATCATATGAATGTAGCTCGAAATGGATTTGTAAAAATCACATTTCATTTTATTTTTTGCCATTCACACTTTCTAAATCTGATTTGGACTGACAGTCTGAATGTAGTAAGGGAGCAGACTGGCACACACTAGGAAACAGGATGGCAGGGAAACAGAACCAAACCAAAACACAATGAAGAAAACAAAATCCTGACATTATGCATGTATTTATGCACATTTCCATTTAATTCATGTTTTTTTTCAACTTTAAATGCTTTGTTATAGTTGACAGTTACTTTATTTTAGTTATATGGTTAACAATTCATCTAGTGATGTAAACATCGGTAAAGAGGATCATTTGTGGAATGTGGAATAAAAACATAAAAATGATAACATGTAGCAAGTCTAAAGACTTCAATATCAGGTGCGATCTAGATGCATGTTATGTGTTCTGGTTGTGTGGGGCTTTAAGGCGTGGGCTGTTCTTCTGAAGAACGAGCCTGCACAGTTATGTGTGGGCAGGGGCTGGGAAAAAGGAGTTCCAGAAGTTTGAGGTTTGCTGGACTGTGTGAGGCAAGAGCATCGGCCACACAGGTGCTCACATTAATTAACATTAAGAGCATTAAAACTGTTAAGTGAGTCTATAATTTTCTCCGATCGCTATACTGATGTCAGAAGTTAACTGTTTGAATCCAATTAGTATACGAGATTGCTCGTTATTGTCCCTGAAACACGATGCGGAAGCAGACTAAAGAAAAGATTAAGTCCGAGCCAGAAGCAAGCCGCATGTTTCGTGAGACTCTATGCGCTTCGCATGGGCTTCCGATCAATTCGCAACAGAGGAAGACTTTCTGGAATTGCACAAGGCTCGTGTGAGGGAGGCTACTAGGAGGATGGCTGCAGACGCCGGAGCCGAGTGCCGCTGAGTACCGCCGAGCTTTCACGAGGACAACAAACAAACATGGTGGCACCCACGGAACCGCGCTGGTTGTCAATGTAAACAGACATGGCGGCACCCGCACTGCAGCATCTACGGTGGCAGTAAAAAAATACCAAATTCTCAGATAAAGCTGATTGGGAAGCTTTTCAAAGCTCTTGAATTGGCTATGTGTCTCACAGATGATGCTCTGAGGATAGACACAATTATAAAGCACTTGTCGGGGCATTGAGATAGCATTTTGGGCAATTTGAGCAGCCAGGGCTCCTGCGTTCTGAACTGAGTAATAGACGCAGGCAGCCAGGAGTGCAACTGGGAGTCCTGGCAAATGATATTGAAAATTTGACTCTGCGAGCATATGCCCTCATGCCACCGACAGTTCAAGGGGAGCTTGCAAGAGACCAATTCATATAGGTCCTTACCCCTGTGGAGCTCTGTAGACAGACACAACTAGCCCACTCTCAAACCCTGCAGGATGCCTTGGAGATGACTTTGGAGAGGGAAATTGTTTGGGGAACTTGCATGCCGGACGAGAGACAGCGCGAATTGTATCGGTGAGGTCTACTGACGTCCCTGCACACGACCAAGGATTTGTTGGGGTTGTGGGCAGACTGGACATTTAGTTTGTCAGTGTCCTAAGCTAGCCAGTAACCAGGGAACTGGGACGGGTCCGAATGATCAGGGCCATGCGGACCCCCAACACTCATCCCCAATATGAGTCATCACCAGCAGGAGTCTCAAGAGATGGACAGAGGGAAAACGATCAAGGACTGTTAGGGGAGGGTGAATGTGGGCCAAAGGAGTCTGTGGTTGTGATGGGATGAACATGTGTTAGTGATATTTGTCATGTGCCAATTTTGGTGGAGGGGGTTCCATGTTTAGCATTGGTGGATACGGGATCAACTGTGACAGTTATTAGACCAGAGGTAGTTCCTGCCAATGCCAGTCTGGAAGCCACCACTGTCCGACTATGCACAGTGACGGGTGAACTGTCGCCAATGAAGGGTAAAGGCGTGGTTGGGCTGACTGTAGGGGGAAAGACATTACGTCATTCAGTGTGGGTAGCTTCAGTCCAGGACCTTTGTATTCTTGGGGCAGTGGAGGTTTTGTGTTGACTATAGGGGTCACCAGGAAGGACTCATACCCCATCCCTTGTGTGGATAAGTCACTGGACCTCGTAACCGGGTCATCATGGTTCACTTCACTGGACCTGCGCACTGGTTATTGGCAGGTACCACTTGCTCCCGATGCCAAACTGCTTTTTGTACAAGCAGGGGGCTATGGCAGTTCAGGGTGCTCTGCTTTGGCCTCTGCAATGCACCAGCCACTTTTGCCAGGTTAATGGACAGGGTGTTATTGGATATGGCAGATCATTTCAGACCTCGTTGGAGGCCCTCAGGCGTGTGCTGATTTGCATAAGCAAATCTGGCTTGAAGCTGCACCCAGAGAAATGTAATTTGTTTAGGAGGGAGTTGACATTTTTGGGGCACAAGCTGGGGGGCCAAGGGATTGACCCGATGGAAGAGGTGCAGGCGGTAAGCAACTGGCCCACTCCTACAACCTCACAGCACCTCAAAAGTTTTTTTGGGTTGGCCTCATATTACAAGAGGTTTGTGCATGGTTTTTCCAGCATCACAGACCCACTTTTCCGCCTGCTGAAGAAGGATAAGTCCTTCACTTGGACTGAGGAGTGTCAAAACTCTTGCTGCTTTGAAACAGGCTCTGGTCACAGCCCCTGTATTGGTCCCCCCTGACCTCGCACTGCCCTATATTCTGGACACGGACGCCATTAATGTGGGTATGGGGGCAATTATCTCTCAGGTGGGGGTTGGGGGAGACCGAGTTGTGGCCTACTACAGTAAAGTGGTCAACAAGGCCGAATGCCAATACTGTGTCACCAGACGGGAACTTGTTGCAGTGCTTTTTGCAGTCCGACACTTTAAGTATTACCTGTGTGGGCTACCTTTCACTGTACGCACTGATCATTCAGCTCTCCAATGGCTAATGTCAGTCCCTCGCTCCCCTGCAACAGCTGGCTGTAGTGGGGGTGAATGTAATGGGCCCTTTTCCATGTTCGGAGAAGTGTAACAGGTTTGTGCTGTCGGCTATGGATTATTTCACTAAATGGCTTACGCACTGCCTGACCTAGAGGCTGAGACAGTGGTGAACGCGTTGGTGGATGGCATGTTCAGCCATGTCAAATTTGGGGTTGCTGAATCCATACACAGTCATCAAGGTCGGAATTTTGAGTCGGGTGTCTTCTCGCTGATGTGTGAAAAATTAGGGATTCACAAAACAAGGACCACCCCTTTGCATCCCCAAAGTAATGGCCTCGTTAAGAGGTTTAACAGGACACTGGTGGAACAACTGGCCATTGTGTCTGCCAAGCATCAACAAGATTGGGATACGCACTTGCCATTTATCCTAATGGTGTGCTGATCTGCTGTGCAAGACTCAACCTCTTGCACATTGGGGAAATGGCTTTTGGGAGGCCACCTGATGCGCCTGCTGTGCCCCCGGCCCCTGAGTATGCTAGAAAGCTTCATGACTCATTGGAAGCTGCTGATAATTTTCAAGGAAGCAGTTGTTAAAAGCAGGGACCCGGCAGAAGCGAAATTATGACCTGAAAGCAAAAGGGCTGGTGTCGGTTTATAGCCCTCAGAGAAAGAAGGGCAGGTGCCCTAAACTGGATTCCAAATGGGTTGGGCCGTGCAGTGTTCTGGAGAGAATCTGAGAAGTTGTTTACCAAGTGCTGTTGCCTCCAAGGGGTAGGAAGGTGGCCGTGCACTGAGACAGACTGGCCGCAACAGCCCCAGCACCGGCCTCCTCTACAGTTGTGCCTACCCCGAAGGGTGGACCAGGACCCCAGTCGAGCACTTCCAGCCCTCTGGCAGACCCAGATGCAGCCACACCAATTCTTGAGCTGCAAACCTCACATTCATATAACCCAGTTTCAATTACATGAGAAGGGCAACTGCGGCCTCAGCAAGTCAGAAGGCCACCGAGACGGTTCAGGAACTTTGTTTGTTCCCTCGAGGTCGAGGAACTTTGTGAAGGGGGTTCACTGGACTGTGTGAGGCAAGAGCATCGGCCACACAGGTGCTCACATTAATAAAAGAGCATTAAAACTGTTAGGTGAGTCTATCATTTTCTCCGATCGCTGCAATATTTAAACACTGGCTTGCTTCCTCTGTGGTGCCTGACTCTGAAAAAAATATTTTAAAAAACTGGATGTGTCAGCAAGTACAACAACTGAACCTTGAAAAAAGTGTAATTTCTAACAGACATAAACCTGGCAGTGATCACTGCCACCTACAAGTCTAATGATGTAGTGCACATTACAAAAGAAAAAAAAACACAAAAGAACAAGAGACTGTACAAGTCAAAATCAGAACAAAAGTACACAAAGGCTAGATGCATTGTAATTCCCATGGTTGTTTGAAATTGTTCTGTAATATTTTACACGTTAGGCAAGACCTGTTCTCACCTTGATGTCAGAGTTGTGTCGCCTGGCCCTGAATTCAAATTCATCAGTCATTTCTGTGATTTCAGACAGGTCCTCATCTTCAAATTCATCCAACCCTATGTCATGGGTCAGCCTATAGAAAGAACCACCAATGTTATTGGTCAGGGGCACTAGTGGGCAGTTTGTTTAATTGTTTTTAAATGTACTGCACAATATACCCTTGTGAAAGAGAAGTGTGCTTAATTGTATTGAATAGCACTTGTAGTGTACTTCAAATCTTAAAAGTCTATTTAAAAAACTACTTGTATATAATATAATATTAATGAAATAAAAGGCCACTTAAGTGTACTTAAAGAGAGTGCACTTTCATGATTGTTACTTAACACACTTAAGTGCACTTTTTAAAAGTGCAAATTATGTCAAATTAAAAAGTTTTACTTCAAATTTGAAATCATTATTGATATCTTTTAAATGTACTAAATGGCAGCTTCATCATTACAAATGTGTAATTTCAAATATATTTAACTGCATGACATACAAGTTTCAAAAGAAATGACAAAGTACATTTTAGTTAAATGCTTTTCAGTACATTCAGGCACTTGTATGCACAAACTATGCAAAAGTGGCAGCCCTTCAGGTGCAATTAGTGTCCGAATTCACTCAGTCATTTTCATTCACTCCTTCAAGTGGACTATATTATTTGTAGTATAGGGAATAGTGAATGAGGGTATTGAATGAGGGATTTCGAACACAGCCTCTGTTTTCAACTCCTCCCTCAACTGCAAGCTGCAAATCCCGCTGAGCGAATCCAGCCGCAAGCCAAAGTCGAACACACCTTTTGATTAGCTGGTTCATGCGTTTAATTTGGGTTAGAACAAAACTCTGCAAGAAAGAGGCCCCTAAAGCACAGGACCTGAAGCATTTGTGCCACTCGCACCGGCCTAAAGATGACCTAATCGAATTATACCCAAAAACGCTGTAATAGCTGCCAAAGGTGCTTCAACTAAGTACTGCGTTAAGGGTGTAAATACTTATGCCAATGTGATTTTTTAAAAATAATTTAGCAAATTTATTACAAATCTGATTTTTGCTTTGTCATGATAGGATTTGGATTGTAGATTGAAGTGCAAAAATAAATAATTTTAAGCATTTTAGCATAAGGGTGAAGTGAAGCATAAAATGTGAAAAAAGGGGTGAATATTTTCAGGAACAGTGACGTGGCTCACGTCATAGGTCACATGACAATGTCACCATGGTAGATATATGCTTGCACTGAATTAATACTACAAACATTCATATTTTACTAACAGCTCTTCATCAAATGTATCAACAGGATTACAGAAGCAGCTTGTGTCTGTATGTGAGATTCATGCTGTGCACATGCACATTCTCATCCCCTTTCAAAATAAAAGTCTTTTGTCACGGCATCAGTCTGACACTGAAATAAATAAAACCTGCATTGCAAAGTCGACTTTTTAAAAATAAAAATAAAACAGCAGGTGAAGACAATAGTATGATGCCCTTACAGATTTATATAATTTTCAATTAAAAAATGGCAAAGGTCAAAAATCCCATTTCAATACTGTAAAACATATTGCATAAAAAATAATAGATGATCCCTGACATAATGAATGTTGCTATGCAACACAAATAACAATCTACTATGTGTGCTGCATCTGCTGCTCATCAAAACACATGTATACTAATAAAGCAGTATTTTTTCCTAGCACAACAAATGTTGCATATTATAGAGAAAAATAAGCTCATACCATTTCTCCCATTGCTCCTCCGTCCATTCTTCTTTGCCATCACCGTTTGAGTCCATTCTGAGAGCAGTGCAGCATGGGATTGTGTTTACACCTGGTCAAAGCTCTCTTCATATTTCAGTGCCTGCCATTCAAGCCGCTGTATTTGAAGTCAGTTTAGACTGAATTCAATGACAGCAGCACATGCAGCTCCAGTATTCTCCATTCACTGTTATGTCCAGTGTATAATGATGACGCCTTGATGAATGCTGCATTTTTCTCACTGTATCTCTCTGTCCTTGTTCATGTGTTTACCTGCATCCTCACTGTACGATCTACAACAGGAGACAAAAAATAAAATAAAGCAGAAATGGCAAAATAAAAGCTCTGCAGAGTCAGCGCTGATAGAGATGATGCATGACAGTGTCCTTCTGCTTATACATAATAATCATGCAGACGATCCAATAGCAAGAGTGTATTTCACAGCATCTCTCCTCCTCTTGTTTTCAAAGTCGCCCATCCCCCATCTCTCTCTCTCTCTCAGTGTTTGAGAGAATTGTATATGAGTGGGTGGGTGCAGCCAGTTCAATACCTCTCTCCAAGGCCAAACAGTAACATATGAAGAGAAACCAAAGAAAAAGTGTAAATATCTACAAATAATAAGAAAGTGAAACATATAGTGAAACACCATATAGTGAAACACTGACTACACTCTTAAAAACACTCTTTTCTTTTGCATTGATGTCACAGAAGAACCATTTTTGGAACGTTTAGAACCTTTCAGTGAACAGTTCTTAAAATAACCTTTTTTGTTCTTAGTGTGAAGAACATAATAATCTAAGGAACCTTTTTTCACAATAAAGAACCTTTTGTGGAATGGAAATATTCCATGGATGCAAAAATGACATATTTAAATGTTGTTTTTACTGTGAAAATAATTTATTCATGCTTTAAAACAGATGAATGTAACTCTACACCCTTGCTAGTATTGGAATCATGAATATGCAAATTAGCTGTAGTACTAGTAAACGCTGCACAATGGAAGTGGAAATTATACAAGGTTGTCTGCAAGTCGATGTATCAGAATGGTAATGCGTTTTATGTATCTCTCTCTATGTTGGACACATAATGGTAATTATTATGATTAGCCTTTTGCTTGACTACATTATCAAACAGCTAATAATATGTTGCTAATGTTACACAAACCATGTTCCCCATTCGCCATCTCTGAGTCAGACAGCTGCCTTCTAAAACTCAGCATCCTTAGAAACGTTTTGAACAACTTAGCACGTCAGTGAGAAAGCATATAGTTCATCATAACATCGTAATAATTCACCGGTTATATTGCTAAATGTACCCAATTTGTCATAACAACAGAAAAATATACCAGGATAACTTGGCTTCTCCAGACTCCCCTGCTTATAGCAGCAAATGATTATCGCAGTATTGAATGATATGAAGCCTGCCCAAACGTTGATGTGATTGGTTACAACATGTTTGTGACGTAGAGAACAGGTGCGATTTCAAACCGCGTTTTTGATACTGTCTTTAGCCCTATTCAGGCGGGACTAGTTTAACATAGAGAGGTGGGGTAAAGTAATAATTACCAGAGCTTCTCTGTGATTTTAGTCCCGTCTGAATGTGCCATCTCAGTAATCATTACGGACAATGTCAGTAAAGATTACAGCGACTTTTACCTTCAGTAAAAAGGTCCGGAAAAATTACCTCAGGTAATAGGCTACTAATCCCGTGCGAATAGACCTGCTGTAAATATGTATGTAAATATTTTGTCATTTCCTGTTTACAGTGCCGTCGCTGGTGGGGTGCAAGCAGGGTCCGAAATTAACTTTTTGGCTCACCTGCCACAGGGACTGGTAGATGAAAAAATCCACCAGCCAAGCATATTTTTTAGGCCAAAATAATAAACATCCTTTTTTTTTGTCACTCATTTCAGTACATTTAATTGAGATAATAAGGTAGGCCTATTATGTTGAATACAAATACAAACATAAAGAATTGTCCAGAGAAAAATTTGAAATTTATAATTAAAAAAAAAAAAATTATATATTGATCAAAATGAGCGAAATGTATGAAATATTACTATCATTGGGGTGAAATAAAAACATTTATGTCAGTTTTGTTACCTGACTCATGTGGAAGGGAAGGCAGAACGTACTCGGTTCTACTTACGTAACCTCGGTTCCCTCAGAGATAAGGGAACGAGTATTGCGTGAAAAGAACTGCCATGGTGTGTAAAGCAGAAGCAGCCTGGCCAGCGGCGGAGTAACGTATGCACGATCCGCGAGTGCTGAAGACGTTCTGCACGGCTTAGATGGGTGCACGCCCACCGCTTCTTCCAGTGGCGGGAGCTTCACATATCCTTTTTCCTCAGCGCCGTCAACAGATAGAGCGTTAACTGTACGTACACACCGCCACCGACTTGAGCTGCAAAGAAGCTCTGGCTGCCCTGTCAAGGACGCTTGTCAAAAAGTTGACGCTTTGGCCGCTTTGAATAGTGAGTGAGTGAGTGCGCGCGCGCGGTCAGTCACCCGCCAGTGTGGCGGATAGCCTTTTGAGATTTACTCGCCAAACGGGAAATCTACCCGCATTTGGCGCTTGGCGGGTGTTAATTTCGGACCCTGGGTGCAAGGCCCTGTGCAAACATGAAATGCGAGGCCCTGCTCTTTGATGTGTAGGCTATGCTCAATTGTGCGTGAATTACAGTCACACGGACGTAGCTGTTCTAATTCTTTTGCACGCATAATCTTGCGGCAATACGTTTTTAACAAGTAGAATAATACAGCATAATCATGCACATAGTCTCAGCTATGACTTTTTGCTATTTATTTCAGAGGGGAAAAAAATCAACTGTGCAACCAGCGTCTTTACATCAAGTCAGCTCGAGAATTTTCATCGAGAATCCGCCTATTAAACCCAACGTGTATCTTAATGGTCCAGTGGTAGAACTTTCGCCAAGCGTGTCAGAGGTTCTGGATTCGAATCGGCGCTCGTATGGTTTTATTTTTCTCGTATAGGCCTAACGTTATTTTTTTTTTTTATCAAAACCGATTATGTTAATCAGTGGTTGTATATCAAGCAGGGACACATTTGTGTGCATTATGTTAGAGTATCCACAACGGATTGAAGCGCGTGTCCAAATGAAGACAGTGCGGCGTGTGCGCAATTAAGCCACACGAGAAAACACTGTATCCGCGCCACTGATCGCAGCGGCAACGAGCACTTTGATCACTTGATTTAAAAAACACATTTTCTTCTCTTATTTAAAAAAAAAAAACGAACGAAATGAATGCTCTGCCAGTTAACTGGATATGTTTTATTTATTTGTAGAATTGTTACATAAGTGTCGCGAGATGTTTTAAAAAGTGGTAAAAAAAAAAAAAAAAACAGCAGGATTGCGAGGCCCCCTATTGGCGCGAGGCCCTGTGCGGTTGCACAGTTCGCACAGTCTGTGCGACGGCTCTGCCTGTTTAAAAGTAGTTTTCCGTGGTTTTTCAAGTACAGAGACGCTTGGAAAAGCATTCAGTTGCGTTCTAGACGCTGGGACAAGTCTGTAGCAAAACTTTCCACATACCATGCAGATCGAAAGGACTTGTTAGAGGCACGACATTTATTTTAGCGTTAGGTAAGTCAAGTGCCTTTTACCAACACAATCCAATCTGAAGTTAATTAATACATCGTTCGACCGGACATAACTGTTTTATAAATATAGGTGTTTGTGCATGTGATATCAGTAATAGGCTACACACGACGACAGGAGTGACGGCAATGCGCAAATCGAGTTAGGCTACTCCCACTTCTGCACCCACCCGTGCGAATTGTACATTAATATTACAGACGTCCTGTGGTACTTACATTACTCCAACTAACCCTTGTAAAGTTAATCCCGTCCGAATAGTTTTAAGGAGAAAATACTCTGAAATAGTGTTGACTTATAAATTTGCACGTGTGTCTTAAAGCATTAAAAAACCACACAGATGCCTATAAACACATTAAAAACTTCATTTTCACCACAGGGGGTTTCATCGTGGAACCATCGATGCCAGTTTAGAACCTTTATGACACAGGAGTTATTTTGCACACACATGCTGTGAATTTCAGAGCCAGATACTGAGTGAAACTGGTGTTAAACTTGTTTTTTCTGTTCAATACTTTGTGTTTAAAAAAAGACTGTTAAGAAAACACGAAAATATTAATAAGGTAAATTATTTAAAAATACAAGGCAATGCAGATTTAAGCTTAGGCCTATATTGCTGTAGTAGCCTAGCCAGTCCTAGTTTTAGTTTTATCCTGTAGTTTAGTTTATCCTATTTTATCCTACAGCAAGAACAGAAGGGATTTAAAAAAAAAAAAAAAGAGAGAGATAAACGATTACAAACGGACCCGGGCCAGATGAGCCAAGATTTTTATGAGTCCGTTGCAGGTCCGCGATAGCCTGACTACGTCAGACTTCTTACTTCCGCTCAATTTCATTTCGCTTCTGTACTCAGTCTGAGACAGCGTAATAGCTTTTCGTTTTCCTCCGGCCTGAAAACAGCCGGCCAATCAACGAACAGAGGGCGGGCTGAGAGCCGTGACGTAGACACTGATTGTACTGTAGATGCGTAGATTTACTTCACATAATCTGCAAAAGTCGTTCACAGCCATGTTCACTCCGGTATTTCGCTCGATGGTTTTGTTTTCGCATCATACTACATGTGTTTACAGTGGAAGTCAGATGCGGCTGAGCATGCGCATAACACACGCCATAATCAAACGTTATGTGATTGGCTTACGGGAACCAATGATTTTAAACTTCAGACAAGCGCCTCCCCGCGAGAAAGAAAACGCTTTTCAATTATACCATGCCAGACTCTGTCTACGAAGCAAAGCGAAGTAGCAGAGTTTGGTATTACCAGGCTAGGTCCGCGAACCCGCCGCGGAGATAAAGGGCCCTATTTTAACGATCTGAAACGCAAGTATCAAGAGCGAAACGCAAGTAACTTTGTGGGCGGATCTTGGGCGCTGTTGCTATTATACCGGCGGGATACACGCCCGACGCAAATCTAAAATGGGTTGGTCTAAAGTAGCTTCATTATTCATAGGTGTGGTTTGGGCGTAACGTGAAATAAACCAATCAGAGCGACATTTCACATTCCCTTTAAGAGCAGGCACGCTCGTTCTATAGCGGATTCCTATTATAACGGCGGATTTGCCAGGCGCGCGGCAGGAGCGGTTCACAGCCGAGGAGACCGACGTTCTCATCAGGGCCGTAAAACACAGAAGTGATGTTGGGGATGGAGAAACACACCCAAATTAAAGTCCGCGTGAACCGGAAGTTGCAAACGACTTTTCTCCAGTGTTGTGACGTATTTCCCAGTGAAACGGAATATTGAACAGAGGGCAGTAGGGGTGGGAATCTTTTACCATCTCACGATTCGATTCGATTCCGATTCTTGAGGCCACGATTCGATTCAAAATCGATTTTCGATTCAAAAAGATTTTCGATTCAAAACAATTCGATTTTATTCATAATGATTTCTAATCAGGTTTCTGATCATGATCTACTCTCATCTGCTTTGCAATACAGAATGACAAACGGAGACATTAAAGTGTCTTTTTCACATTTATTAAGTTCAATTCTTAGGGAAGTGCCTTTTATCAAAAACATTGAAAAAATATTTTTACTTGGTACTTTTAAAGCAAAGTATTTATGATGACCCATAACGAACTTACTTCCAATACTTCCTATATTAATTGTATTAATAAAACAAATGGAAGTGATTTGGCAAGTCAACTGTAAGGTTACATTTGCCAGCATATGTCCCAACATTGCTGAGAACCAACAGGAAAATAAATGTGTGCCTGTACTAGCAGCATACTTGTAGTAAATTAATACAAACTTCAGCATAATACTGAATCTCTAGCATTTAATAATAGACTTCTAACCAATATCCTCTTGTTATTTCCAATGAGCAATATAATCCTTCAGACAAAAAAAACAAAACATTTTGCTGTAGCAAATTCACAAACAGTTTTCGTTCAAAAATATAGAATTATGTACCAGAAGCTATCATAACGTATAATGCTTGTGGACTTATGCATATTCTGAATAATTAGTAACATACAAAGTCGCTCTTGACTTATATACAACTAAATAATAAAGAGTTATGACTTGAAATGTTTGCTGTATACCACAATCAAAAATAGCAAAGAAAGTGAATGAACATCTGCAGAGAGTAACTTACAGTCAAAATGTAACTTTTTGTGACTGGCATTGCACATATTGCATACAGATCAGATCGGTTTACACAGCATATTGATGTGAAAACTAAACAATACAGAAATTAGCTCTCATACAAAAAAATACTAAATAGATCACAATGAAATTGCCAATGTTCCATACGTTAGCTTTTAACGAAGACATTCTCTGATGCCGTTCGGATTTGGCGCTCAGCCATCATGCGTCTGTTATGTGCGCGTCTCTGTTATGTGCACGCCACAGACTGTCCGCGCACTGCACGTCCGCTTCAGAGTTCCGCCTTTTGTGTTCCTTCAATGTTACGTTATTAGATTTTTTTTTTTTAGAAAATCGATTTTTGACATTTGTGAATCGATTCAGAATCGTCCACGTCCCGAATCGCGATTCATCTAAGAATCGATTTTTTTCCCCACCCCTAGAGGGCAGGGTTTTATTCTAGCGCTCCTCCTCTCCATCTCTCGCTCATTACAGACTAACGATTTGAGGGGAGTGGTTAAGCGTATCCCAAACCAAGTCGTCAAACCTACGTTATCAGAGAAGGAACACCATTCCAGACCGGAAGTAACTTTTCAGACTTTGATTAAAGATTACGACGGCAAACAATTTTTTTCTGTGTTTTAACTTGCACGGATTAATTGTTCACCACAAGACTAGTAATATGCGCTAACAAAGTAAATAGGGTCAATTTTGATTTCAGTTGGACTTTAACTTCGGTTAAACAGGCGTATGATAATTTGGGTAAATGTGTAAGCTAGATGTAGGCCTATGCTTTTATAATAAACTATCTATCTATCTATCTATCTATCTATCTATCTATCTATCTATCTATCTATCTATCTATCTATCTATCTATCTATCTATCGTAATAATGTATGATTTGCAAAAATGAAAACTGCTGCTTCTGTGTAGATGAGAGAATCAAAGTGTATGCGCGTTGTGCACACGCTACCAAGCATGCGCCCTTAAAATAGCATATAATAACATGGGCAACGCGCCACTGACTTTAAACTAGGTTTTTTCGGTTAGTGGCGGAATTGTTTTCTAAACCTGCAAATAGCATGAGGGAACGTTGCGCTGAACCGCCCCCGGGAGCGCAAGTGTAGCCTATTTCTTAGTTAACCGACGTGCGTCTGTGGAGGGAAAAGTCCGCTGTGCGTCGGGTGCAAAATAGGAATGATGCGTCGGTGTACAAAGTCAATTGCGCTGGGTGCAAGACAGGGCCCAAAGTTTCAATCGTGGATGCAGCGCGGAGCCACGGCGGGTCCGCAATCCGCCTTCGTTGCGGATCCGTCACTGAGTGCAAGAGGACGCCGATACGGGTCCGTTCCGGAAGCCGCTCCGCCGAGGAGTCCTTTTACTGTGTGGGTAGGCCTACTGTTTTTAGTCAAGGCAGCCAAATATGAAGGTTCTTTCATCATTTACTCATCCTCATGTCGTTCTAAATCTGTATGACTTTTTCCTTTGTGATCTTCTTTAAAAAAAATAATTTGAATAATAACTATGGGTTTTATTGTTCATACAATGAAAGCCAAAAGGGTCCATCGTTTTTCTCTGACGTTCTTTGACACTAGTTCTACATGACTATGTAATCCTGCAGAAACTTGCAAACTTTTGGCTGGATTGTTGTATTTGACAATTTTTTTTAATTTTATTTTTATATTATTAAATATTTCAGTGTTCATTAAAATATTATCAAATATGTCATTGTTCATTACAAATCATTTATCCATGCACATGTTTTTTTTTATTGTTTATTTTTAATTCATGTGCCTCATAATATTTAATCAAAATAACTTCTCTTCTCTTTTCTTCTCTGATGACGTGTTTACTGGCACGGGGGGTGGGACAACCTGTCACTCAAATTAAATCAACCAATAGCAAGCCACAAACTTCCAACCATCCAATAAATTCCCCATGGACAAAATCAAATCCTGCCCTGTAGTTGTGTTCATCTTGATGCAGCACTGCGTATAGTGCGTAGACCGATCAGCGTCTGACTTGGCAGTGCATGCCGGTTTTTACTTTTGTCCGACTTGAGAGTGACTGTGACATAGCCTATCTATGCCATCAAAGTAGGCTACCGAGTGTCTTGGAGATATTGCCACAGTTCTTGTGGATTTAGTCTGTCTCAGTTTTTGTTTCTTCATCTAATCAGATAGACTTAATGATAGTGAGAACAGATAACCGTCCATACAGAGTGACCACATCCCTGTTAGTGTTTCCCACGGGACTTCTTTTTTGCTGTTCTGTCCCCGACGAGCAGTCTCTGAAAGGGCCGGCCAGCGACAGTTTTTATTTATTATGACCGCCGCTAGCATAGCTAGCGAAAGCGGTCATATAGGGATTGTCAAAGGTTTTTTTTTTTTTTTTTTTTTGTCATCTACTGAATTTTTCGTCAACGATACCAGGGACACCGAAACACCAGGGAACATGAAATTTGGTGGGCATGTAGCCCCACTAGACTTTTACGGAAAAATTTTGTTTGGTCCCCGGGGGCCACTCCCCCCCATTAACTTGACATCCTCTGGGGGTATGCTAAGTTTCGTAGAATTTCATCCATGGGGGGGTATAAAATAAATTAATTTATGTGCACATTTAGTGACTGTACACTCATCGGCCTGTAGATGGTGGTGTTGAGCGAAGGGTTGCTGGTTTAGGATGATACTGTCACACACACACATGCAGGAATACAAACAAACGCAAGCATGCACACACACTGACATCCACACGCACAGACACACACCCATACACACACATACAAATCCACATGCACAGACACACACACACACAAACACACACGCGCACACACATGTACGCACGCATACATACACGCACAGACACACACACACACACACACAGACACACACATACACACAGACAGACATGCACATACTACTACTTTTTTTAGGTATAAACACGCAATACAGTCAAATTGCTCCACGTCATTTATTTTTGTGGAAAGCCAGCTGTGCAGGCCTGAGCGGCGGTCATATTTTGTACCGCCATGCGGTACATCTAGTTTTTATTACTATTTTAATACTAATTAGAAATATTACCAAATAAAGCAAAAAAAAAAAAAAAAAAACCACACACAAAAACACCAACTCATCCCGGTCCGACCGTCCGCCGCATCAATCGTCCTCCTCCCAGCGAGTGCTTGAAGTGCGTCACTCAGAAATAGAACGCGTTCAGTTTTTTTTTTTAGTTTTTTTTAGTGCAAAAAAAAAAAATTATAAATAAATAAATAAATAAAACCCCCCGCGAAAGTATCATTGGGAATTTGTTGTGTCGCGTCGCCTCACGCCACATAGGCATCATTGCTTTCGTTTAAAGGTGCTATGTGTGAAAAGTTTCCTGATTGTGACTGGTAGCCAGAGGTGTCAAGTAACGAAGTACAAATACTTCGTTACCTTACTTAAGTAGAAATTTGGGGTATCTATACTTTACTGGAGTAATTATTTTTCAGACGACTTTTTACTTTTTTTTTTTTTTTAAATTGGCCAATTACACAAACGGTTTAGACCTGACTCCCGCCTCCTGAATACACATCGCTAAACTGATTGGCGTTGTGGTGTCTTTCTAACTTGTGAGAGGCTGTAGTCACATTTGGTTGTAGGCAGCACCAAAAGTCCTTTGAAGGAAATGTAGATGCGGTAAGCGAGGGAGAAATTGGAGCAAATCGCGTCTGGTAAGCGAGAGACAAATGGAGGCAAATCGCGTCAGGTGAGCGAGGGAGAAATCGGGGCAAATCGCGTGAAATATTGATTCACAGAGAGAGAGAGAGAGAGAGAGAGAGTTTTTTTCCTTACATTACTTTTATACTTTAAGTAGTTTTGCAATAATTAATAATATACTTTTACTTGCGTAAAAAGCTTGAGTTGATACTTCAACTTCTACAGAAGTCTTTTTAAACCCTATAGTATCTATACTTCTACCTAAGTAATGAATGTGAATACTTTTGACACCTCTGCTGATAGCCGAATTCACACTATGACACATTAAATTAGCATTATAGTATGCCATAGACAGCGTTCTGCAGTGTCTGATGACGGGTCACGGGAAGAAGAATATACGAGGAAAAAGGGGGATAGGCCTAGAGAAAGTGATGTAATTAATGAATAGTAGCCTAGGCTATATAATTGCATAGAATAGTAAGATAGCCTACAAGTGATCGCTAATTATGTCAGTTATTTTTACATTTAACTTAAAACAGCTCCCCAGAGGCCCCAGACAGTGTGATTTTGTAATAATCATGTCAGTTTTTTAAACACATGTGATAGGCCTATGATTTTTTTATTAATGTTTTTGCGCTGTTGTTAGCATTTTTAAAATGTATTTACCGAAATTAGTAATGATATGCTATTCATAGGTCTACGGGTTTATTTAAAATAGCAACATTTTATGTAAAATTCACCTAAAGAAGATCATTTCTCAGTTTCGTTCATGGTGAAAACGTGAAACGTTCCATAGTTTAGTGGAATATTGCTGCCATCTACTGGAAAACAAACACCTTTTGCTAGTGCGCACAGTTTGTGCACGAATGGCTAGATAATTACTCTTGCTATTTGTGTTTAGGCTGTAATGTGGCTTAGGTGCTATTTTGTAGTTTAACCATCATCAGACTTTTTTTTCTTTTTCTTTAAAAAATATATATATATATCATGAACACAATGACGGGTGGAATGGGCTGTGTTGCAAGGGGCACCAGGTCAAATCTTGCCTAGGGCAGTAAATTGGTCAGGGTGGGCCTGTAAAAAATGTCCCTATTTTACAGTAGCCTATAGCCTATGCAGTGCACACTGCAAAAAGGCCAGACGGCTGCAGAAACTACAATGAAGTAGGCTACATTAAGAACTTATAACTTGGTGCGTTTCTCAAACAACGACGTAGCTAACTCGCTGCTTAACTAGCCTATACCATCTATTTTTTTATTTTTACAGTTTATGTATACGATGCATCGTTAACTAGTCACGACTGTTTCCTGAAACAATAGCCTACTTAGCCTACGGTATGTTCAAGTAGGTGGTTAATGCTGTTGTCACGCAGGTTAATCAATCCGTTTGCGATCGAATTACGGACGTGGCATAAATATAATTTTTCGTTGTTATTTTGCTTTGTTTCTAGATTCAATCATAGGCTTGTTCTTACGTAGGCTTCTTACAGCACGTATGCGCATGCACAATCATTACCAGACTTTGCCTTGCGCGCAGGCAACTCTAAATCATTGAATGAATAAAAATGGGAATTGTAGTTTATGTGGATCAGCAGAAACTGTGTAGAGCATGGGCTGCTAATATGTTGTACTGCTTATAAAAATTAAAGGGTATTTCTGTTGAAAGAATTAAGAGAAATGGATGAAATCGTACACTTAAAACGCTGCTGCATATATAATCGATTATTTAACATATTAACAAGGTAGGCCTACTGAATAAAGTTTGAACTTTTTAATAGGATTTAAAGGTAGAATTATTATTATTATTATTATTATTATTATTTAATTATTCGTTTTTTCCCCCCCATTTCCCACACTCCAGCCCAGTAGTTGGCGGGAATACGTTTTATGGGGTTTGCCAAACCCGCCATAAAACGCGAAGAAGAAGAAGAAGAAGAAGCAGAAGCTTCATCCATGTGTCACACACGATCTAATTAAATGATTGTGAACTTCGCAGCATTCTGTTCTGTTGATATTATGCGTTCAAAATGGGCAGATGAAATGAAAAAATAACCAAAAGCATCGTACAAACAGGTAAGCAGATAAACGAAACACGGACATTTATTTAAATGACCTTTATTTCTCTGGCAAAAAATAAGCAATGTGAACTCCTTTGATTGTGAAAGCGATCATGACGATGATGATGATCACGGTCACTCCCTCTTTCTATGAGTGAATTGAATTTGCTCTTGTTTATTCTAGTAATTTATTACATCACGCTGCAACTGGAGAGAACAGAGAAGCTTTTGTTTGAAGTGTCCGTCACACACACTGCTGTTAGAACATCTTTCACGCACGATACGAGAGTACAACCGATCAGTTTGTTTGTAATCATCCGGATTTCAGCAATACGTTTCACCTTATATGATGTAACGACCAACTAACACTTATGTGTTACGAGATTCGTTGCGTCTTTATTTATTTATTTATTTATTTATTTATTTATTTTTATTGCAAAGAATTAAATTTTCTCTCATTAAAACAGAGGTGTTCGTCTTTTCCAGCTGTAGTGTTCTTGCTTAAAATGCTTCATTGTTTGAGCGACATCATGACCCATGCCTTTGAAATCAAATATTCAACAAAGAAAAGTTTAAGAAGCGTTTTGTTGTTGAGACTTCTGATAAATGGCAATAATTTCAAAATGGTAAAATATTGGCCAGGCCGATATTACTAGTCAGTATGTGCATATCCTTTGAATGACCTTATGTTTGACTATGCAAGCAGGGTATTTACTATGACTGAAGGTGCCTTGAAAGAAACAGTTGAAGCAAAAAGAGATAAAAGGACTTTCAATGAAGAAGTGGTGGATACAGGCAATCAAAAGCTCAGCATTTATTCACCAGTCTTTTCTGAAGAAGGGGTGGACAGGTTGTCGATGGAGAGTTGTTTGTTAAATTTATTTGGAGGTTTGCTGTAGACCGAGAGATTTGTTTATGCTGGAATAAAGAATCAGACAGGATATAAATGGGTCAGTGCCAAATAAGAGTCTCCATAATAAAGAAAAGGATGAATCTTTCAAATACACAAAAAGCTAAATTTACCAACACATTTGTACGTTAGTACATGTAAATGAAAATGATGAAATATCAGTCGTCCTTATGTGTATGGAAGGCACTTTGGTCCATTGTAATGGTTTTGAAAGTGCTTTATAAATAAGAGTTGAGTTGAATCACAATTAGGGCTGTCACTAAAGAGTATTTTGGTAATCGAGTAATCCGATGGATTATTTTGACGATAAATCAAGTAATTGGATTATTTTTGTGGTACATAGACCCAAGTAAACAATAACCATTAAAATTACTTAAAATATATAGGCCTGGGTATAATAACGAGGCAATAATAATTGCTTCAAATAAAATATGAAAAGCAAGTAATCATATGGCTTTATTGAACCACACTGTAAAAAATACATATACACAATATAAACATAATCACCTTAAGTACATTACACATTATAACAAATGCCTGCAGAGTGTGCCAACTGCATGGCGTTATTGATCGTTGTTGTTACACATACAGCATATGATACTTGTTTAATATTGGCCAGACTATAGGCCTATTTAATACAAAGTTTTAAATGTGGTTGTCAGATTGAGAAGATTAAGTAAAACACTGGGCAGAAAATGTATCCTCCGTTTGGGGGATTTGTTCTCTTGACATCCGGCAACCAAGCAGAAAAGATAGTGGAGGCTTGTTACCAATGCAAGATAATGGAAATGTCAAACGTGAAAACGTTTTCAGGACAAATCATCAGTGGGGAAAATATCACTGATTATTTTTAATTAATAGTTAAAATATTAAAATATGATTAATTGTACAGCCCCATCCTAGGCCTATGTTTATGTCATGAAAAACATTGCAGGTTTTTATGTTTCTAGGTTTTAACTAGATTTTTATTAATTCTTGTATTAAACATTGAGAGAGTGCAGATAGGTTATAGATGATACATTTTTCTTTCGATTTTTCGGCAACATTTGCTGTATCACACACGCTTCCCATGACCTCCTTTAACTCTGTCTCTGGTTTACTGACAACTTTTAACTCCAGTGAGACTACTGAAACTCTTACAGATGTTTTGAATGGAAGCAGACCAGTCACTAAAGGGTTAATTAGTTTGCATTCTTGGCATAATCTGCCATCTAAATTCCCATCATCACCTCCCTCCTGTTACCCACACTGAGTGAGTGTTATGGTTTGGATAAACTATTTGTGAATCATTACTTTGTCTCTTGTTAAGATAATTTGTGAGCTGCTGTGCTGCTGGGAATAAATGGCCTGGCTTTCACAGTGATTCTTTGTTGCCATGCATTACGAGGTTAAATGGAAAAGAAAACCCTCCAGGCTACGTTTTCCTGTTATGTATTCAAGCTCCTCCTTTTGAAAAAAAGTAGCCTACACTCAAGCAAAAAGAGAACTTATTACAAAAATAATATACTTATAAAATGTATAGCCTACTTAAGTGCAAACTGAATGTAATGTTTTCTGACACTGCATATTAATTGCAATTAATGAAAATATATTTAAATTAATAAATTAAAATAATATTATATTAAAATAATTAATAAATTAATATTAAATGCATTTAGCTGATCGAGCTAAACTTTAGATGGTCTTGCTGAACTTGAAGCTAAAATAATCTGTAATGTAATTATTGAATCTTCTGTCAAGTATTTAAATGTTTGTAAAGACATTTGTATTAATGAAGCTGTAATTTAGTACATTTAAAATATTTCAATATAGTTAATTGGATCTGTAATTAAATCCTCTTATATTTTAACCTTTTTTTAAATACAAGACAACTTTTTAAGATCAAATCCATTCTTCATTCAATTTTAAAAGTACCTGCTCGGTGCTTTTCAGAGTTGTAGAGTTGTCTTACTTTTTTTCTTTTTTCTTTTTCATTCAGACATGCTAGGTGTGCTCTTTTTGGGTTAGAGTTGTTGTGAGAGATGGTACTTTATTTTATTTTTTACTATTAAACTGATCTAGGAGTTAAAAGGGTGTATCTTAATCCATCATTTGTGTGACCTGTCTCATGAAGGGTTTGGTAGGAAATGAGTCATGTTCACGTGATTGAAGCAGATGGTGATCCGAAGTGTCGGGTGGCACTCTGTTGTTTCCAGTTTAGACCACAGCACCCAGTTACTGTAATAGTACTGAGTCACTCACTTCATTTGCACGTATATAAAAATGCTGTGTAACAGGTTTTGTCATTGTGAAATGTATAATCTGCTGTAAAATCTCAATTTGTCCAAAAATCAGTAGAATGTTGGGACTATATGATACAGTAAAAAGAAAAGTTTGATTTTACCTACCAAACGTTCTAATGTAAAGAGATTGAAGTAAACGAAAATATTCCTTTTTTCTTTACTCAAAAAGCCATTCTTAAAACCATCCTTACCTTTAGCATACTTTTTAAAGGGCTGGTATAATGTGTGTAGTTATCTTCTAGTCATTGATTAGCATATTCTGTCTTGATAATCTATAAATCGTCATGTTCCGGGGGCGGGTTTATGTAAATTGTAGGGTTGGTGATGTCACTAACCAGGGAGAAATGTCGTGTAGTCCCAACCTGCCATTTGTTGTAGTCCTTAAAAAACTATTTCTTTTAAAGCAAATATCTCCCTTTGCTTTGAACTTTGAGCATTGTAACTTTGCAGATGTTGTTTATGCTTAAACAGCAATATTACACACTATTACAATATTACACACCCCTCCTTGAACTGCCACCTTACCGTGGCGGAGGGGTTTGAGTAGCCGAACGACCCTAGGAGCTATGTTGTCTGGGGCTGTATGCCCCTGGTAGGGTCTCCCAAGGCAAACAGGTCATAGGTAACGGGTCAGACTAAGAGCGGTTCAAAAACCCTTTATGATGCCTATAAATTTGAGGACCGTGACGTCGCCTGGCATGGCGCAGCCGGGGCCCCACCCTGGAGCCAGGCCCGGGGTTGGGGCTCGTATGCGAGCGCCTGGTGGTCGGGCCTCCCCCCATGGGGTCCGGCCGGGCTCAGCCCGAAGGAGCGACGTGGGGCCGCCCTCCCGTGGACCCACCACCTGCAGGAGGGACGAGACGCGGTTTTGACGCTTTATTCGCGTTTGGTGTGAACGCAGCAAAATGAACAGGCTGCGATGTCAAGATTGCAATGCTGGAATGTGTGTGTGTCAGAGAGAGAGAGAGGCACGGGCGCGATCGAACAGTGGAAACATAAAAACATACTCCGTCATTTTGTTCATACAGGACATCATTAAAACTGCAAAAAGTGTTTAGCCTACTTATATTTGTGTAAAACACAACATTGTGCTTTTGTCAAACTGTAAACTCTTGTTAACCTACAACTGTAACCTACAACTGTCACCCAACCAAAATCACACACACACGGTTTAAAAGCAAAAATTATCTCATCTTTTGGACATTAATCATATTGCATTGGTTTTCATTTCTTGTCCTAAAACAGAGCACTAATCTGTTTATTTTGAAGTTACACATTCTACATTGATTAAAAAAGAAAATCAAATGTGTTTTTAATGTTAGTATTATTTTATACAGAAATAAATTATTTATAATTCAGATGAGAATAACATTAAAGTTAATTAAAATTTTAGGGAAAGTCTGTTAGTCTGTTATTGGACTTCTGTGCTAGTTACAGCTTGTCCATAACGAACACCATGTTCAAGCATAAGGGTGTCCAGCAGTGCACATGGCATCAGGACACCCTAGGCCGGAGGTCGATGATCGACTTTGTGGTCGTTTCATCTGACCTCCGGCCGTATGTCTTGGACACTCGGGTGAAGAGAGGGGCGGAGCTGTCAACTGATCACCACCTGGTGGTGAGTTGGATCCGATGGCGGGGGAGGAAGCTGGACAGACTCGGCAGACCCAAATGTACTGTGAGGGTCTGTTGGGAACGTTTGGCCGAATCCCGTCAGAGAGATCTTCAACTTCCACCTCCGGCAGAGCTTCGACCAGATCCCGAGGGAGTCTGGAGATATTGAGTCCGAGTGGACCATGTTCTCCACCTCCATTGTCAACTCGGCCACTCGGAGCTGTGGCCGTAAGGTCTCCGGTGCCTGTCGAGGTGTCAATCCCCGAACCCGGTGGTGGACACTGGAAGTAAGGGATGCCGTAAAGCTGAAGGAGTCCTATCGGGCCTGGCTGGCTTGTGGGACTCCTGAGGCAGCTGACGGGTACCGACAGGCTAAGTGGACTGCAGCCCGGGTGGTTGTGGAGGCAAAAAATCGGGCTTTGGAGGAGTTCGGTGAGGCCATGGAGAAGGACTACTGGTCGGCCTCGAAGAGATTCTGGCAAACTGTCCGGTGCTTCAGGAGGGGGAAGAAGTGCCCTACCAACGCTGTTTACAGTGGAGGTGGGCAGCTGTTGACCTCGACTGGGGATGTCATCGGACGGTGGAAGGAATACTTCGAGGATCTCCTCAATCCCGCCGTCACGTCTTCCATTGAGGAAGCAGAGGCTGAGGGCGCGGAGGTGGACTCATCCATCACCCGGGCTGAAGTTACAGAGGTAGTCAAGAAACTCTTCGGTGGCAAGGCACCGGGGGTGGATGAGATCCGCCCAGAGTACCTCAAGTCTCTGGGTGTTGTGGGGCTGTCTTGGCTGACACGCCTCTGCAGTATCGCGTGGCGGTTGGGGACAGTGCCTTTGGACTGGCAGACCGGGGTGGTGGTCCCTCTTTTTAAGAAGGGGGACCGGAGGTTGGGATCACACTTCTCAGCCTCCCCGGGAAAGTCTATGCCAGGGTACTGGAGAGGAGAATACGGCCGATAGTAGAACCTCGGATTCAGGAGGAACAGTGTTGTTTTCGTCCCGGTCGTGGAACACTGGACCAGCTCTATACCCTCTCCAGGGTGCTGGAGGGTTCATGGGAGTTTGCCCAACCAATCCACATGTGCTTTGTGGATTTGGAGAAGGCATTCGACTGTGTCCCCCGTGGCATCTTGTGGAGGGTGCTCTGGGAGTATGGGGTTCGGGGCCCTTTGCTAAGGGCTATCCGGTCCCTGTACTACCGGAGCAGGAGCTTGGTTCGCATTGCCGGCAGTAAGTCAGACTTGTTCCCGGTGCATGTTGGACTCCGGCAGGGCTGCCCTTTGTCGCCGGTTCTGTTCATAATTTTTATGGACAGAATTTCTAGGCGCAGCCAGGGGCCGGAGGGTGTCAGGTTCGGGGACCACACGATTTCATCTCTGTTCTTTGCGGATGATGTTGTCGTGCTGGCCCCATCAGACCAGGACCTTCAGCATGCACTGGGATGGTTTGCAGCCGAGTGTGAAGTGGCTGGGATGAGAATCAGCACCTCCAAATCCGAGGCCATGGTTCTCAGTCGTAAAAGGGTGCTTTGCCCGCTTCAGGTTGGTGGAGAGTTCCTGCCTCAAGTGGAGGAGTTCAAGTATCTTGGGGTCTTGTTCACGAGTGAGGGAAGGATGGAACTGGAGATTGACAGACGGATCGGTGCAGCTTCTGCAGTAATGCGGTCGCTGTACCGGTCTGTCGTGGTGAAGGAGCTGAGCCACAAGGCAAAGCTCTCGATTTACCGGTCAATCTACGTTCCTACTCTCACCTATGGTCATGAGCTGTGGGTCATGACCGAAAAGACAAGATCCCGGATACAGGAGGCCGAAATGAGCTTTCTCCGCAGGGTGGCTGGGCGATCCCTTAGAGATAGGGTGAGAACCTCGGTCACTCGGGAGGACCTCAGAGTAGAGCCGCTGCTCCTCCACATCGAGAGGGGCCAGCTGAGGTGGCTCGGGCATCTTTTCCGGATGCCTCCTGGACGCTTTCCCGGGAAGGTGTTCCGGGCATGTCCCACCGGGAGGAGACCCCGGGGAAGACCTAGGACACGCTGGAGGGACTATGTCTCCCGGCTGGCCTGGGAACGCCTTGGTGACCCCCCGGAAGAGCTGGAGGAAGTGTCTAGGGAGAGGGAAGTCTGGGCATCCCTGCTTAGACTGCTGCCCCCGCGACCCGGCCCCGGATAAGCGGAAGAAGATGGATGGATGGATGGATGGATGGACAATATTACACACAATTCTGAATCGAATCACAAATGTCAGAAATCAGTTTTCTAAATGTTAAATAACGTAATGTTGACGGAACGCAAAAGGACAGTCTGTGACGTGCAGCTGTGCACATAACAGAGACGCATGATTGTTGAGTGAGAAATCCGACCGGCACCCTCTGCATTAAAATCTAACGTAACTTTGGCTTCTATGAAGTTGAAGGGAAAAAGGACCTGGACAAGAGCCACACTTTATGCAAGTAGGGCTCCAGACAGCGACCAAATGGGCGACAAGAGGTCGCTCTGGTGCGACCACCACATTGTGCAATTGATAAGAGCTGCAACTTCTGTTACATACGATACGAGAAACGTGAAACGAAAGTTCTGAAACCACGCTATTCGGTTGAGCTTCTGCGCAGCCCGAGCTCAGTAGAGGTTTAGTCGTGGGCCGATCTCAATCACACGACACTGTTATTACACAGCGCTGGAAGATCCAGTGAGAAAGCTTTTGAATTCGGCACTGTTATAAACCACACGTCAGATCAAACAGCGCTGACGTGGAAACCATGACAACCTTAAAAGCTTCCACCCAACTTGGAAAAGGCGAATTACAGACTCTATCGCAACATTTATTGCCAAATCATTTCCATTTGTTTAATTAATAAAATAGATTGGAAGTAAATTCATTATGGATCATGTGGATCTAGAGATTCTCACCCCTATCCAGTATACTGATACACATCTGATTTCTTTCTCAACTGTTTACGTTCACTTTAGACATAACCGACTGTGTTTATGAGAATACTTGCCGAGACTGGTATTTTGAGATTTTGTATATGTGTCCGGTCAAGCGCAAGGGCGTCGAAAGAGGAATCAGTTTGCCGTTTGCTCGCTATTTGAATATATTTTAAAAATAAGAATATATTTTGAAGGATGTTGGTAACCAAACAGTTTTGGTCCCCATTGATTTCCATAGTTTTTTATATATTTTTTGCATGCTATGGAAGTCAATGGGGACCAAAACTGTTTGGTTAACGACATCCTTCAAAATATAATCTTTTGTGTTCATCAGAAGACCGAAACTCATACAGGTTTAGAAAAACTTGAGGGAGAGTAAATGATGACAGAATTATCTTGTCTTTTTTTCTTTCTTTTAAGTGGCCTTTTATTTCTTTAAAATTATTATCTACAAGTACAGTTATTAAAAAAAATATATACTTTTAACAGTGTGCATGCACATTCATTCAATACAATTATGTGTACTTCTTTTTCACAAGGGTTATTACCACACATTATCTCTTTTATATGCTTCTTTACGTCACCTCTAATCATAATCTCTTTGTCAATATTGTCATTTGTCATTCACATTGCCAATAGCTCCAGGCCACAGCAACATAAACCTCCTCTAACAACACAGTGGTTTAGTTTTATGCATGGGAGTGTAAACGTGACGTGAATGCTCCTCCTCCTCTCTCTTCCCCAACCTGACACGCCATGTCTGTTCATGTGGAGTCATGTTTAGTTTAAACTATTTTGTTTGCTTAAACCAGGGGCCGGCAACCCAAAATGTTGAAAGAGCCATATTGGACCCAAAAAAAAAAAAAAAAAAAAAAAAAAAATCTGTCTGGAGCCGCAAAAAATGAAAAGCCTTATAAGCCTTATAATGAAGGCAACACATGCTGTAAGTGTCTATATTAGCTTTATTAGCCCCCTAGTATCAAAATGATAAGTAGGCTACAAATACATAATGAGCATTCATTATTAAATGTTTATTTTTCCCTGCAGCGCATCCTGGAGAGAATGACGCACCACGTGACTACTCTGCTGTACAATCGTGCTTTAAGTTTAACTTCCATTATAATTATAATTTTAATGTATTATGTTTCGATTTATTTCTTCGTGTATTATGTTTACAACGTTGAAAAACTTTACCCCCCAGCATGAGTTTTTCAAGGCGACCGTTATTTAGAATGTGTCACTTTATGGTTTCCATGGTGACGCGTCATTGCGTGTCACGTGACACACCGCAGCCGCAACAGAGCTGAATGAATGATGATCTGCTTTTGTCATTTTTCCTTTTTTATTCAAAATATTCACAAATTTGTTAGATATGGCATGAAATATCTGATATTCCGATTGTCAAATATATGCAAGTGGAAGCGTTTTGTTGTTTAAACACCTTTATAACGATCGCGTTAGCTGTCGGATCTGTTGGATTTACAACACGTGAATTCATCCACTTCTCCCGAAATACATAAAAGTAAGTGGCTGGTGAACTGGGAGAAGAATAGAGTAAACTTTAAAGTTACTTACACAATGTGTATCTAATATGAATAAAACGTGTCTAATTATAATGGAAATGGTTATTATTGCCTCTTCCTTAACATCAGTATATATTTTACAAACTCTAAATGTATTTTTTTTTTTTTTAGTATTATATGTCTGAAACCTAAAATAAACATTATGTGGTTGAAGACACTGAAAAGTTGTGATATATGACAGCTCTGAGCCGAGCGCGCCTGTATCTGGCAGCTGCTCAGCGCCAGCCAACGCGCGAGAGCACATTTGAATTTAGCAGTTGATCACGTGATGCACTGACCGTTCTAATCACACCGGCCGATGTGATCGTACGTGCGAAAGGGTTAAGAATGTTTGTCATGTTTTTCCTCCTACAGAAATTATATTAAAACAAAAAATATTTTTTCCATTTTCATATTTTTGAAAAAGCTCCAGGGAGCCACTAGGGCGGCGCTTAAGAGCCGCGGGTTGCCGACCACTGGCTTAAACCATAGCTAATGCAGTCATGTAAACACTTCTTTCTTTTGGACTGAGTATTTTTTGGATGGACTGCTGTTGTTGCCTAAATCTTTTCAGATTCAGTATGCGGTGTAAATGAAGGTAAAGAATGCGCATGAATATTTTACTCATTCTTTTCTACGCCATTATTAAACACACTTGCGCAGTAGCTTTGATGGCCAGAATCAGGTTTTTTTTTTACCACCGTATGGATTGTTGTTTTAGTGTGACGGAAGGATGTTGGGACTATATATAGAACCAGGACTGCGTAAATATTCAGACCGCTGTGTATTGAATGTAATCGCTGTTGCAGCTGAGGAAACAACATGCCATTTGTAATGGAATGTAAAGCTTGAATTGCAGTTTCATGATTTTGTTTTGTTTTTTTGAACAGCTGCCAACTATACATTGGACAAAATGAACAAAAGAGAGGACACCCCTAAAGATCGGTAGGTTTCTTTTGGATTTTATTTTATTTTTATTTTTTTGCCTTCAACACGCCAGATTCTCTCAAACTAAATAACTTTTTTTAATCTGAGAACCTCTGTTTAATTGTACTGAAAGCAATCAAGTGAGTCAACAGAATGGACAGTTACAGACTCTAATCAAACTAATAGCTTTCCACAATTACCTGGGTTTATATTGTTATAAGTGGACAAATAAGTTATTTCTCTCTTTTTTTTTTTTTTTTTTTTTTTTTTTTTTTCTCTTGATATTCAGACTGGTAATTAATTCAGCTTGAGATAATTTGCATTAAAATATTTTTTTGTGAAGGTAGGGTTGCCATTCAAGTTTTTTACGAGTCCCAAGTTCACTTAAAAAAAAAGAAAGAAAAAAAAAGGCTTAAATAGTGTACAAATTTATTTTTTATTTGGTCTTAAATTTGGGAGCAGACAGGCAGGAGTCAATTAACAAGATGGATGAATAGATGATAGATGAACACTGCCAATTTAAGTTTTATTCAATTACAAATTACAAACAATAGGCCTACTTGGAGAAAGGTTTTATACTTTTGAAAATTTGCCTGTTGGTTTGTTTTGCATGTGATGGATCGTTATTTAAATAAAAATCACAAAAAAATAACTTGCTCCACACTTGGTTTTGGAGTTGCACTATTCATAATATCATGCTGTGAAGTAAAAAAAAAAAAATCTTAACATTTCTCAAATTCTTTTTAATTGGGGAAAATGAATGTATTGCAAATAGACATTTTACTGTCATGTTGTCTCTTCTGTCTAGCGGCTGCCTGGTCGCGGTCATATTCTTCATTCTTGGCCTGGGAACACTGTTGCCATGGAACTTCTTTATGACGGCATCTATGGTAATGGAATGTGGAAAACGGCATCGAACAGGAGTTTTTCACATCTTTAAGCCAAATCTGCTGGAACAACACAGTTGTTTGCATTTTAATGGACTCTTCATTAGTCTGAGAGAAATCCCTCCCTCAGATATTGAACTTTTTTCGATCTAAATTCCCCAACGAGTGTAATTAGTTTGCTAGTTGGCTAACAGCCAGGATTAAACCTATTAGCCTGATCACTGCTCCAGAGTTTTCTTCTATATTCTTGCAATCACTAACTGTGATATCATTACTGTGTTGTGGTCAATCTATAATATAAAAGAATAGAATAGAGTTCATTTTCAGATTTACCAGATTACTGTGTGCTCTGTTGGTTTCAGTGTTTACTTTTTATGTTATTTTAAATCTTTATTCTCTTTCAAAGGATTCATTCTCATTTTTGTGTAAATTTCATTGCAGAAATTATGCATGTTTATTATAATGATAAATAGTGTGTGTGTGTGTGTGTGTGTGTGTGTGTGTGTGTGTGTGTGTGTGTGTAATCTCTCGTTATCTTAGTTTGTGCCAAAAAATCCATATTGGTCGACCACTTAATCTGACAGGTCATAGTGTTAGATTTGTTTATTTCAGTGTTGAAAGTGATTGCTTAGTGTCTCTAAAATCTTTGATGTGGTTTTTTACAGTATTTCAACAACAGACTCAATACGTCTGAATGGAGCAACGGAACAATAACAACTAGGACGGAGTATTATTTCAATAACTGGATGACTCTGCTTTCCCAGCTGCCTTTGCTGCTGTTCACTTTGCTCAACTCTTTTCTCTATCAGCGGTAAGTTTATTTGTTGAATTTTGTTAGATTTTTTTTTATATTACATCCACTAACAACTAGTAAAATAGTTATTATAATAAACAAATGGCTTCTACATATTGTTTAAGAACACATTGTAATTAAAACGTATTACACAAATTCTTCTGCTAGAATATATAGTCGCTGTAATGTTGTAGTTAAAATACAACAAAGTGTGTAGTTTAATATGCCAAACATTTACTGAAACCAGTAATATATAGCAGATCATTTGTGTTTCAGGATCTCAGAGAGGATGAGGATAGCAGGCAGTTTAGTCTTCATCCTCATCTTCTTCCTCCTCACTGCTGTCCTGGTGAAGGTCCCAATGGAGGAGGACAAGTTCTTCTCCGTCACCATGGCAACTATCTGGTTTATCAATTGTTAGTGATTTTGAAACCTCATATCACCATCACTTAGGCTATATATATTTCTACTAATAAATGCTGATATACATAAAGATTTCTAATTCAAATAAATTGTTCTATTCATCAAAGAATCCAAAAAAAAAAAAATCCCATCATGATCTCCACAAAAATATAAAACAGCACAGCTGGTTTCAACGTTGATAATAATACATTTTTCTTGAGCAGCAAAGCAGCATATTAAAATATTTCTGAAGGATCATGTGACACTGAAGACTGAAGGAATGATGCTGAAAATTCAGCTTTTCATCAGAGGAATAAATTACGTTTTAAACTGTATTACAATAGAAAACAGTTATTTTAAATTAATATTTAAGTTTTAAATATTTTCATTTCAAATGAAATGTAATTTTACAGGTTTACTGTGTTTTTTTATATATATATAAAAAAAAAAAATTCAGCCTTGGTGAGCATAAGAGACTTCTTTCAAACTCTCGAACTGAACTTTGTAGCTGACAAACACCCTTTTACGGTACGTTTACATGACAATGATGTACTAAAAATGAAAAGTCTTTCCTTTGCTTTTTTGAATAGTTTTGCGTACGGACGACAACATTGTCAAAACGATCCCCATTCACACAGATCTGGAAAAAAACGACTAAAATCTTCATGCCAGGCCAGTAGTTGGCGATGTCACATTGTAAAGAAACACTACGTGCCACATGACGTCACCGTTTTCACAAATTCACATTTTTATATTTTACACAGTAATGATATAATTTTCAAAGTTTGAGTAGGCCCATACTTGTTTCTGTTTGCAATAGCCCTACTGTGCTGTAACATGGTGTGGTATAGCCGTGCTGGATAACGCTGGTAAAATGACGTTACGCTCGTTCACTGATCCGCTCCCCGCTACACTCTGCTCACATGCTCTGAAAATAATAGCTTTGTAGGACTATACATTATTTCGATAATTAGTCAAAAAATAAATCTGTTAAATCTAATTGTTGCGTAGAACTGAATAAAGAATAAGCTTGATATTTAATATTAATATATTTTCTGTCCAATTTTAGTGTTACTTTCACTAAAAGTGTGGTTATTTTACTTTACTGGCTTGTATTTTTTTTTTTATTCAGTATCATTAAAATGATTGAATTTCATTTAAAAGTCTATAATACAATAGACTTAATACAATTATACAACAAAAAACTAATTTAAAATAATAAATCTTTTTTTTTTTTGTAAGTGCATCCAGAATTTTTTCGGTTTCGGCCCAGAAAATCATTTCGTCGCATCCCTAGTTTTTTTTGTGTGCATCACCCACTCTTGCTATAAAGATCCGTATTTTTTTGTGTGTTCTTGATGATTGTTGTTCTGTCTGTCTCTCGGCAGCGTTTGGGGCCGTGTTACAGGGAAGTCTGTTCGGTTTGGTGGGTTTGTTGCCGCAGAAGTACAGCGCCATCTTTATGAGCGGACAAGGACTCGCAGGGACGTTTGCTGCTCTTGCAATGATCTTCGCCATAGCAAGTGAGATGCATTGTTGTTTTCGTATCGAGATCCCATTATAAATTTTTATAATATTTTGAATGTTTTAATTTTTATGTTTTTGTTAATTTAAAATCAGTTTAAATTAAAATTAATTTAAATTTAAATTAAAATAGTTGTGTGTGTGTGTGTTTATTTTAATACATCAAGTTAAACTAAAGGAAAATTAGAAATGTTGCTATTTAATTTTTTATTTTAATTTTAAACTATTTATTTTTCAAGTAATTGAAAGGTATTTTATGGTTTTACTTAATTATAATAACCCCAGTGAGACAATTGATTTCAACATTACAGTGCATTTTTTGGGACATTTTAAATAAAAAAGTCCCTCACAAGTACACCCAAAACTCTCAATAATAAATTAAAAGAAGAATAAAATATAATGGAAGAAAATAATTGGAAAAAATATAATAATAGTAGGAAAAAAAACAATATTCGCATAACACTTTATTTGACAGTGTTCCTGTCACACATCTTACATGTACTTTAGCAAATTATGCATAATTACAAGCAACTAACCCTAAACCTAACCCTAATTTTATAGTAAGTACATGTTGTTAATTCATATTACTCAGGACTTACTTGTATAAATACAACAAGGGCACATTAAAATAAAGTGTAATCTTAATAGTCTTGCAAATGAGGTTTTGTGAGATTAAGCTCACTAGTAGGGACAAATTTGTCATTGTCAGAGATGAGGAAAGAAATGAAACAATGTCAGGTCAGCATTGCATTTCTTTCCTTTTTAGATTAAGCTTGTTTAACTCCACAGAGATTCACTGTTGCCAAATGAACATCCATGCATTTGTATATAGATCTGTTCACTGGATGTGTGTGTGTAACAGGTGAAGCTGACGGTGAAACGGCAGCTTTGGGTTATTTCATCACTCCGTGTGTCGGGACCCTCATCACGCTCATCAGTTACATTCTGCTACCTAAACTAGTGAGTGTGTGTGTGTTTAGGTCCTATCAGATCTGTGCTGTTCTTTAGTCAGCTTATTCTGAGACTGATCTCTGGAGTGTGTGTGTGTGCAGGCATTTGGTAGATTTTACCTGGACAGCAAAAGCAAGAACTACGAGCTGGAGCCGTCGAGCCAGCTGCTGCCTACAGGTGAAACTTGGTGTATAAAGTTTTTGTGGAACATGCACATATTGGATTGCCATTTCACCATTATTAATAGAGAAAAAGCAATATGCAGTATCTTTAAAATAATATTCATCCCAAGTGTTATTTCCCTTGGGAAAAAGAAATACACTTTAGCATGCTTAAAAGTATGTATTATACCTGTATTTTAAATTGATATTAAATCCAATGAGCTGAACTTCAGAGCACTTCAAAATAAGTGCTGAAGTGGGAACTACTGACCCACTTCAGTAGGACTTAAGGACATCTTTATATGTAATTTCATAATTCTATTGTCTTTGAAATAGTGTTCTGCTGAATGTACTGACAAGTATTAAACTAAAATGTCATATGTTCATTTTCGTAGTTATACTAAATGACAAATATCTAAAATCACATGTGCTTTAGGATGTTATTCAACACATCAAAATAAGTGTACTACTTTAAAGCACAGCAAAAAATATTAAAACAATGATTTACAGTGCACTTTAAAATAAAACTTTTAATTTGACATTACACAGTGCGCTTAAGGTGCCTTTTATTTCATTAATATTACATTATTAATGACATTCACTAAAAATGCACATTCAATACAATTAAGTGCACTTCTTTTTCTTTTTTTTTATTGAAATGAATTCTGTTCCTCCAGAAACTGTGGAAGGCTGTGAGATGACGATCGATCCGTCTAATGGCTCTGTGGTCAACGGGAATCCTAACAAAGCTGCCAACTGTGTGAGTGAAGAGGAGGGTTGCAAACAGGCCTTCGTCCCGCTACAGGCAGAAAACACATCCACCCAGAAGAGCTCTGTCCTGCAGGTCTTCAAAAAGGTGACGTTTTATTTCACCAATCAAAGTATCAGAATGTCTTGCAGCTTGTGGTCTGTTTTGAATCTTTAACAGTGGCTTATTGTCATCATCATCTCTCTTTGTCTCTAGATTTGGGTTATGGCTTTCTGTGTGACGTTTGTGTTCACAGTAACACTGTCAGTTTTTCCAGCTGTTACCGTGGATGTGAAAACTGTCTATGGAGGAAACTGGGGTATGGAATACATTCACTCGCTTGCTCACACACACACACACACACACACACACACACACACACACACACACACACACACACACACACGTTGTGTTTTCATGTTTTATGGAGACTTTCCATAGACATAATGATTTTTAGACTGTACAAACTTTATAATCTATCCCCTTTCACTAACACTACCCATAAACCTACCCATCACAGACAACTTCCTGCACTTTTACATTTAAGAAAAACGTAATTTAGTCTGATTTACAAGCTGTTTTCCTCATGGGGACCAAAAATGTCCTCCATAATGTTTATTTTTGATGATTTCTTGCTCAGGGTTCCCACGGGTCCTTGAAATACTTGAAAGGTTGTGAATCTGAAAATCTTTTTTCAAGACCGTGGAACGTTTTTGAAAATAAACAGGATACAGCTAGGTCCTTGAAAGTGCTTGAATTTATTTTCTGGAAAAGAAATCCATATCCCCTCTGGTCCGCTAATGTGTTATTTCGCCAACAGTTCGTGGCATATGCATTCTAGCTTGCTTTATTTAGGTTAGTTACGCTCATTTACGCTTTACGTTAAGTGTTTTCCTGCGTGAGGTACTTTTGTGTTGTACGTTGTCATGGCGTTCACCCACGCACGAAACTACTACGATGGGGCCTCAACGTGAAACATTGCAAAAATAGGCTGAAACGTGATGCCTGGAAAATGAAAATTTCAAGATATTTGGTTCACCAAATTAGATTACAAAGAATGGCTTGCCAGCAGGGTTTCCACCCGTCCCGTATAATACGGAATCGTCCCGTATTTAAAGGTAAAATGATGCTAGTTTTAGGTGAGAGGCTTGGATGGAGGTGTCACACTCTCCAACCTTGCTGATAGTTGCAAGATTTTATCCTGAGATTACTGGACCTTGTTTGTGGAGTGATATTTCAAATGTTTCAAAAAGATTAATGGTCTGGCGTCGACTAATGAAAATCGCCCAGCTCGAGGGGCGGCACCAAGCATGCATTTGAAAATCTCACTGCACGCAATTGGATAACACTACGACCAATCACAACAATAAACCCCATACGCTTAGCTACCAGCGGAGCTAACTGGTAGATTAGACTCTTACTGTATCCGGTCGGCAAAACAGCAAAAACGTCCTTCTTGCAAAGGAACAATTCGAGGGGCGTCTTTTGTTCCTGTTTTAGATAAAAAGCCAAGTCTAACTCATTGTAGCGGCCAAAGCCGTTTCAAACAACTGGTGTTCATCCATAGCCATCTTGCAATGTTTACTAATGACTTCGACGTCACAGCGCTGTCGTCATCTGTTTAGCTCGCCTCTGGCCCGCCTATATCAGATAACCCGATGTGATTGGTGCAGCTAAGATCGAGGAGCATATTCAATGAGCATCAGTATTCGACACCAGAGTAACTCGCTGAGCAAATTCAACTTGTGCTCTTGCGAGAACTCTGGATTACCAGGGTAGCATTCGCCTTGTGACAGTGTCTAAACGTTAGGATATAAATTTTCAATTGTCCGATGCAGTCGTCATGTGTTTGAGTTTAACACCGTGAACGTAAAGCTAACTTTTCAAAATCAAATAGATTAAACACTTTAAAATAATAACCGTATAGACCTACAGTTGCAGTTAAGAGAGCCAGTTTTAGTTTCTCAAATGCAATTTGTCATTCATTGCACAATTTCAATTTTTTCCAACTTTTTGTTGTTGCTCATAAGCTATTTAAAAGAAGATTTGGAGATCGCCACACAATCTTGGATCCATGGACAAAAAGAAAAAAACATTTCCATCTCGTACCCCTGGTGATGACAGCATGTGGTTTCAAAAGTTTAGAATTAGATTCATTGGTTTTATTGAATCTAGAAAATTATCTTTAAACGAAATGGAGTGACCAATATTGTTGCTTTTCTAGCCACAATTTCTCTTTAGACCTATAAGCCTATATTTCCTTTTTCAGAGAATTCTGCATAGTCAGTCTATTTATGATTTTACCACTAGTTGGTTAATGTCATAATTCTCACTGCCAAATCCAGCTCCAGTTTTAACTGATTGGTGAGCTAAGCTCCCACTTCTGCTATTGAACTTCCTGCTGTAGGGCTGGTACAGAGGTTTAACAGAGGATATGAAGAATTGCTGTGAAACCAGTGAATAATCAAAAAATAATCAAGTAAATAACTAAATTTGAAGCGGCCTCTGTAGTGATCATTGAAAATGCAGCACCTGGCCCACAAGGGAGGAGGTGGAAGTCTTTCTGTGTGGATTGTCATTCAGTCGAACTTGTTGGGCTGATACGTTGGATCGTCAGTCTGTGATGGCACTCAAAGGCCTGGTGCTGTGGTATATGGGCTCCGTTGTTTCTCTCCTCAGTCTGGCTTTTGATCCATCCTGCCACAAAATTGCATAATGCGTGGCAAAATTGTCCTTAGGAAAAGTCTCAAGTGAAATGTTCACCTTTTCCTGCACTGAATTAGTCTCTTTCCATGCTGACCCCTCAGAAGTGTCAACTTCCTCTTTCAGGAGGGGGGGCTGAAGGCCCATCAGCAACTTGCTCTTCTTTTTTCTGCAGTCATCCCTTCAGTCTTTCGATTCGCCCCCATTTGTCAAGGCAGCAGTCTGAAATTCGAATACTCAGAACCGCACAACTCAAATTAAACCTACTGCTCAATTCCAAAAGTCTCTTCTGGTTAAAACCGCACCATCAGTTCCTCATTTTATTAAAAAAGCTTAGTCCTTTTTTGCAGGGGAAAAGCAAGCATTCTTCTTTGCAAAACGCAGGAAAAAAGCAAGAAAACTACTCTAATTAGAATATAGTGTATAATGTAAACGTAAAATTCTTTGTCTTTACTTTTTTATAAGAAACCAAAATAAAATGACTGTAAGATGTCTGTTATGTGCCTGTTCAAATCACAATTTCTATTTAACTCGGTCCCCCAATCTCGTTATCATACAATGCATAAAAATGATCTTAGTCAACATAAACCAAAATCTTAGAATCTCTGCAATGGATCAGTTTCTGCACACTGTCTCCCAGGGATAACGGGATACAAATTCTAGACACCTTCAGATAGAAAGTATAATATTTAAACACGTGCAGTTAATATTGTACAATTTATTCATCACTTTAAGAGCACCGATTGCTCGGTTTTATTTCTCATCTGAGCTAAAACAAATCAAAGTCGAACTAAAATTGCCTAATTATCACAGGTGCATTTTTTTTTTTAAACCACGCCGAGCTCACGTCCTCTTCAGATCTGAAAAAAGGTATCAATGTCTGTCCAGTAACTAATGATGAACGTAAGGTGAACTGCACAGTTTCATTTGCTCACGCGGTGCGGTGGACTGTTTTAAAGCAGTATACCGTCCGTGACAGACAAATCCGTGCTTTTAAAGGTATAACGTTAGGCTTAACTTTAAATGTGGATAATCTCTCAGTATAATATTCCATACATTGTCAGATCTTGGTAGACATGTAACTATTATATTTGTAGATGTTATTAGACTGATTAATTCATAGATTATAATTAATGTTATTTATTAATTTATCGTTTATAAATAATAATCATATGCATAATAAATGATGATCCAATCTGTCATACACAATTTATGGCATTTAAAATTATTTAAATGTTATAAAAATGATTTAAATGGGACAAGTAATCATTTAAAGGAGCTGTATGTAAGAAATGTATTTCAATTAATCATAAATGGCCCTGATATGTCACTAGACATTAAGAAATCATGTTCATTTCAAATACTTATATCACTGACAACAGTAGTCCGGCCAGGATATTGTCATTTAAAAAGTGAAATTGCAGCCCTCAACTGATGTTGATGTTGTCATGTTGTGTTTTGGCCTGATGCTCCACCCTCCACCTATCTACCAATCACAAAGTCAGTACTGTTTCGGCATCCGGGTTGCCAGCTCAGCTCTAGTTACCACAGCTGCAGCTCATAGACTTTAAAAAATATGGACAAAGCGTCTGTGACGTCACCCATAGACTTTCTGAAGAACGGTTTTGAAGCCGTTTATGGGGGGTATGGGCGGCGCCATCTTGGAAAATCTTGGGAAATCCTAACCCCGCCCACCTTCTGGACAATCCTTATATGGGTAAAGGACGCGAGTCCGGTTATTCCAAGTACAGAACAGCGCGCGTCACTCAGCTCGCTCTGCTACTCCGGTTATCTTTGTATGTATATTTTAGGCAACGAAATATGTTATAAAACACCATACTAACTCTTTTCGTTTTCATTTAAAGAAATCTTAAACATTATAGCCACACAAATGTGGTTCAGGCAACGCGTATTGATTATATTCACTGCATAAAACGTTTGCCTAACAAAACGAAATATAAAACACAAACCTGCCTCTTTTCGTTTAAATATAATATAAAAATATTAAACATTTTAATATGGTCCAGGCAATATGTGCATTTGTACTAAACAACAGATGTTGCAGTAAACAACATTATACAGATCATCTTCTTTGTATTCAAATTTAAAATGACAAAACTCAACCCAGTCTCTTTTTGTTAAATTTGTGTTTTATCAATATTAGCCATTATAAAAGTATAAGTAAATGGTACCAAGAAGCTATACAAATAAAGCAAACAATTCAGTCAAACATACAAAGTCAGCGCTCTCTAACCATACAACGGTAAAGTTAAATAGCTTATAAAGTTATGAAACTTCCCCTCAGCCAAAACGATTGGCCAGGGAACAAATTATAGATTCACGAGACCAAAAATCGCCCGTTAGATATACACAAGACTAATTATATCTCATGTTTAACCACTGCAGAGACGCCAGAGTCAGCGGCAAATGTCAGAACGACTAGCCGAGGAAAGGCTGTTCCAGGCGGGGTACATGAGCGCCGAGCGCCCGGTGATCGTCTGGATCTCACAACCTGGATATCATTTTTATAAATCTTTATAAATAAACCACAGATTTGAGCTTTAAACAACTACATTCTCGCCTGAAAAACTCTTAACTCTCAACGTTCGTGCTGGATCCAGCAGCCTATCTGGCAACCTCGAGTCAGGGGGGAGGGGGAGGGGATACACCGCTCTACAGTAATTTGAAAGTGATTGCAGTACCAGTTTTGGCCACAATCTTACATACAGCTCCTTTAAAGGTCCCGTTCTATGCCCCTTTTCACAAGATGTAAAATAAGTCTCTGATGTCCCCAGAGTGTGTATGTGAAGTTTGAGCTCAAAATACCCAACAGATAATTTTTTACAGCATGTTTAAATTGACATTTTTTGGGGCTCAGAAAAACGAGCTGTTTCAGTGTGTGCCCTTTAAATGCAAATGAGCTGCTGCTGGACGACCCAGGGGGCGGAGCTTCATGAGCTCGCGCTCAGTCTGTCAGGACAAATTCATCTCACGGAATGATGATAATATCAGAAACTCTCAGTAACGGCGTTCATTTCGAGTCGGACAATAATGCCTACAGAGTCAGAGTGCTGTATAGAGATGAAACAGGTATGGTTTAGTAGTTTAATTACGGTTATTATAACGTATTTGTCATCTGCTTGTATGCATCCATTATTTATTAACAGCCTACAAGTCTGCTGTTTCGGACCAGGTCTGAATGATGATCAAACATGTACTGATGAGTTTAATAAAGTTTATTGTACATCACACAAAAGATGAAGCGTCAGTTTTACTTCAGAAAATCACCGTAAGAGCTGAGTAAACACAGTAGCCTAAGTTATAAGAAGTGCGCAAGTAGCCAGTAGAGTTGAGGGAGCATTCCTGTGGGCGGAGGTTAGTCCAAAAACGGTTCTGGTGACATCATGAATGCAGGAAGTAGAGGGGTGTAGTCCAAACGAGTCGTTCGTTGTAGGCTTTGAAAGGCAACTTCTGTTAAATAAAATATCTCGCTTGGCATTGAACTTTGAGCGTTATAATTTTACAGATATTATTTATACTCTAACAACAACATTACACACTAACTAAACTTTGAAACATGGAATCGCATAGAACGGGACCTTTAAGTAGTAGATAAATAAAAAATGGAAAAAATGATCCCATCCCTGCAGAATTGTCAAAAACATGATTACTGGTTCAGAATGTCTGCTTAAGGCACACCAACATATACTGAAGAGTTATGTAGAAATAAATAAATGAATCAAATGTAAAATAATAATGTGTTCTGTTGCAAGTTCACATACTTGATCTCATGGTTTATTGTTGAGCTGTCAAGTTGTCATGTTGAAATAATCAGTTCCAAGACCTTGACACATTTTTATTTAATATTTTATTTGATTATTATCATTTTTTTTTTATAGGATGTGCTGAATATTCTTCAGTTTTATGCACAACAACGTAAAAATAGAAATACGACACATTGCTTTTTTGCATAATTGTTTGACACATGAAAACTATAACAGTGTATCTTACAAGGTAACACAATGTAACCTTGCTCTCACTTGAAATGTTTCCCCACAATAAGTCCTTGAATTTGAGGGGTTTGAACTTGGAAAGTCCTTGAAAGGTCCTTTAAGTTGATCAAGGTGTGGGAACCCTGCTTGCTAGTAGTTATGGAGAAATCATGTTATGGAAGCCAAATGGTCCAAACTCTTAAATTTGACCGGTGCATTGCTTGTAATGCACAACATTGGTTGGCTTGTGTACACAATTGCATAACAGGTTCATACAGGTGCATGTTGTATTTAGAGCGTTGCCTGACCAAACACTGATAGTCACATGCTGCGATTTTTACAGTACATCTTGCCCCACAAAATCATTATGCTAATGATTAACACAGCAAGTGCACGTTCAATTTCAAAACCTTACTGATAGTGTCAAATGTGATGTGATCTGGCAAAGGTCAAATATAGAGGTTGATCGAACTCTATTAAGTGTCATTATTAAATTCATGACCGTTTTCTACTTAATTCTGCTTAACCGTTTTAAAATCTCATTGTCAATGCCGCCATCTGGTGGATCTGTAAAGAGCAGCGCTCAAAGTACTTGCAAACAGCAGCGTTTTCAGTACAGGGAAAAACCTTCCACATTCTGCCATTCAACATTTAAAAGTACTTCTTCAATCAGTGTTTTTAAGTCTAGACTACACAGGTTTTTGCAGGCCTAAAACTTAAATGTGCTTTGAGCTAGGTTTCTCCCAAGTTTTTTTTTTTTTTTTTTTTTTTTTTTTTTTTTTTTGGCTTGCTTAGTTGAGGACTCTTAAATAGTTCACCCAAAAAATTATCCCATAATTTACTCACCCTCAAGCCATGCTAGGTGTATATGATTGACTTCTTTCAGCCAAACACAATCAAGAGTTATATTGAATAATAATCTGGCTCTTCCCAGTTTTGTAATGTCATAGTGTCCGAGTTTTTGAAGCTCCAAAAAGCACATCCATTCTTTTTTTATTTTTGGGTGAACTATTTCTTTAATATTTGAGCTGGTCTTTAGATTAATTGAACTCATTCCATTATTGATAAACTTAATTGTTGCTGAACTGAATCAATATGAGGAAAGAATGTCATTAAGGCCTCGTGTCCACAACACAAGGATGTTGTTACTTTGACAAAATGATCTTGTGGCCATGACATATTATGTTTTTACGAGTTGATGTCGTGGCCACAACAAAACTAAGTGAACTGAACGTGTCTTCTCCCGGTTGACGTAGATTTCAACTGAATGACTGTTTACTATTGTCGTTTTAGAGCTGCTTTTCAGCAGAATTGAATTCTGTTTGCATCATTGACTCAGACATTGACAAATCTGTACTGCATAAAGCGCTATATAGTCAAGTAAAGGTGACTTAAATAAAATGTACTTCCACACTTGCACAATGTCTGATTATTACAGATTCATACATATAAGGTTGTTTTTTATCTCTCTACTTCTTTTTCTCAGAACGATACTTCATTCCTGTTTTTTGTTTCCTCACCTTTAACGTGATGGACTTTTTGGGAAGAACTTCCACGTTAAAATTGAAATGGGTGAGTGAATTATTTTATCATTCTTTCCTTAATCCATCCCTTCGTCCCTCCATGAGCACATTTGGGTGATTCACACCAAGAGAACTGCAGATAAAAATTACAAACAAGCTGTTCACAAGCAGTTGGATGTGAGTATGTGTTGTTTTCCGTTAAATGTTTGTATAACTGTCCTGAGTGAAAGTCAATGGCACTTTGATACAAATATGTTATACAGTGGGTACGGAAAGTATTCAGACCCCCTTAAAATTTTCACTCTTTGTTATATTGCAGCCATTTGCTAAAATCATTTGTTCATTTTTTTTTCCTCATTATTATTATTATTATTATACACACAGCACCCCACATTGACAGAAAAACACAGAATTGTTGACATTTTTGCACATTTATTAAAAAAGAAAAACTGAAATATCACATGGTCCTAAGTATTCAGACCCTTTGCTGTGACACTCATATATTTAACTCAGGTGCTGTCTATTTCTTCTGATCATCCTTGAGATGGTTCTACACCTTCATTTGAGTCCAGCTATGTTTGATTATACTGATTGGACTTGATTAGGAAAGCCACACACCTGTCTATATAAGACCTTACAGCTCACAGTGCATGTCAGAGCAAATGAGAATCATGAGGTCAAAGGAACTGCCTGAAGAGCTCAGAGACAGAATTGTGGCAAGGCACAGATCTGGCCAAGGTTACAAAAAAATTTCTGCTGCACTTAAGGTTCCTAAGAGCACAGTGGCCTCCATAATCCTTAAATGGAAGACGTTTGGGACGACCAGAACCCTTCCTAGAGCTGGCCGTCCGGCCAAAATGAGCTATCGGGGGAAAAGAACCTTGGTGAGAGAGGTGAAGAAGAACCCAAAGATCACTGTGGCTGAGCTCCAGAGATGCAGTCGGGAGATGGGAGAAAGTTGTAGTAAATCAACCATCACTGCAGCCATCCACCAGTCGGGGCTTTATGGCAGATTTTGCCGACGGAAGCCTCTCCTCAGTGCAAGACACATGAAAGCACACCTGAAGGACTCAAAGATGGTGATAAATAAGATTCTCTGGTCTGATGAGACCAAGATAGAACTTTTTGGCCTTAATTCTAAGCGGTATGTGTGGAGAAAACCAGGCACTGCTCATCACCTGTCCACTACAGTCTCAACAGTGAAGCATGGTGGTGGCAGCATCATGCTGTGGGGGTGTTTTTCAGCTGCAGGGACAGGACGACTGGTTGCAATCAAGGGAAAGATGAATGCGGCCAAGTACAGGGATATCCTGGACGAAAACCTTCTCCAGAGTGCTCTGGACCTCAGACTGGGCCGAAGGTTCACCTTCCAACAAGACAATGACCCTAAGCACACAGCTAAAATAACGAAGGAGTGGCTTCACAACAACTCCGTGACTGTTCTTGAATGGCCCAGCCAGAGCCCTGACTTAAACCCAATTGAGCATCTCTGGAGAGACCTGAAAATGGCTGTCCACCAACGTTTACCATCCAACCTGACAGAACTGGAGAGGATCTGCAAGGAGGAATGGCAGAGGATACCCAAATCCAGGTGTGAAAAACTTGTTGCATCTTTCCCAAAAAGACTCATGGATGTATTAGATCAAAAGGGTGCTTCTACTAAATACTGAGCAAAGGGTCTGAATACTTAGGACCATGTGATATTTCACCATGTGCAAAAGTGTCAACAATTCTGTGTGTTTTCTGTCAATATGGGGTGCTGTGTGTACGATAATGAGGAAAAAAATTAACAAATGATTTTAGCAAATGGCAGTCCCTCCAGAAAAACGCGATTATGCGATCGCATGATTCCATGCATAATCAGCCAAAGTCCGCATATTTATGCGGGGGGCGCATTTTTTTAAATACGCCGCACTTTCGCCGCATAAATTGCAGATTTCCGCGTGCAAAATATGCGGGCGTGCATGATTTCATAATCCCCGCATTTTCGTTGCAAAAAGTCACATATATCTTAGCAGAAAGTTGACAAATGTTGGGTTTACTTCACACAAGCGCAGCCATTTCCCCTGTTGCCATGGGAACGTTATGAAGTGACGTAATTACGTGACATCATTGAAAAGCTGCAAACCCCGCGATAGGCCTATTTCACAAAAATCCGGTCGTATCCAGTGTTGCCAACTTAGCGCCTTTGTCGCTATTTTTAGCGACTTTTGAGACCCCTTTAGCGACAATTTTTCAAAAAAGCGACTAGCGACAAATCTAGCTACTTTTTGGACAAACCTCAGTAACTTCCAAATGTTGCCAGCACATGTCCCGCGAGCGCGAGGTTTGCGTTCTCCCTGCCGTCACACACCTCTCTCTGCGTCTACCCTGTTCAGTGAATGGCTGAGAGAGGAGCAGCAGCACGGAACAGACGTGAATGAGCAGTGTTGTTTCCACGGACTTATCACTTATCTTTTGTTTTATATTTAAAGAATTTAATTTGACCATTTTATTGTATTACTTGTGCTTATCACTTGTAATACTCACTATCACAGTGCTTTAGTTCACCCAGTTCCCGAACTCTCTCAATTCAGATAATTTTACACATAAAAAAATAGTCATTCAACAGCTACTCGTTCTATTGTCTGACAAAAAATATATAGTAAATGAGAACAGCTTTATTGGACATTCGGCTATATTATATTATAGTATAGTATGTAATATTAAAATACAGTATGTGAGCATGATTTTAACGAGAAAAAACATTAGGCAGGCAGAACGCAAGTATGCCGCGATGACGTCATGAATATGCTAATTGACGTATGGCGTCAACTAGCGACATTTAGCGACTTTTAGGGGAGGCGTTAGCTACTTTCCTTTGAAAATAGTTGGCAACACTGGTCGTATCTTACACCGCAGGCCGTGCTTTGCAGGTTTTCATGGAACAACTGGGGAGAAGTTAAATCACGTCAGACACAGAAGGCAAAAAGACGTGTCTGTGGTGTGAAGGAGTAAGCAGATGTTGAAAATGGAGTGTTGATGCTGGTTCGGGAGTGATGCCCTGACAAAACATGTTTATATTGCACTTGATTGTTATCTGATTTGCACGTCATGCACTTTTATTTATTATTATCAAATGTTGGCAAATTAAAATTGTTTGTAGAAGTTGTTTTCTGTAACTTTCTTAAAAATGAGTGAACACGGAGCAGTTCGTCCGTGAGCGGGACTGGAAAACCCGGAGTGGATCATGAGCGGAGTGATAAAAGAACGCTTAGAGTGGAGAGAGGAACATGCTTTTGCTCCACTCCAGGCTTTGATCGCATCCCCCTAAGCAGGGGTGAATAGCCTACACCTCTTCTTTCCCATTCAAACTAAAATGAAGACATTTATTACACTATTAATGTAATTGGTGTTGGGCAATCACTTTTTTTTCTCTTTTTCATCAAACTGCAGTATTTGCAAGTTCCCGCAATTTTTGCAAGTTCCCGCAATTTTTGCAAGTTCCCGCAATTTTTGCAAGTTCCCGCAATTTTTGCAAGTTCCCGCAATTTTTGCAAGTTCCCGCAATTTTTGCAAGTTCCCGCAATTTTTGCAAGTTCCCGCAATTTCATCGCATAAAATTGCATAAATATCCCGCATATTCCATCGCATTTTTTAAGAAATCTTGCCGCATAATCAAGGATTTTTGCCCGCAACAATCACAAAAAAACTCCGCGTTTTTCTGGAGGGACTGAAATGGCTGCAATATAACAAAGAGTGACAATTTTAAGGGGGTCTGAATACTTTCCGTACCCACTATACGTCTATAAATACTTTGATGTACTTGTCCTCCACTAGGATTGGCACCACTGGCAAACATGAGCAAAACAGGCTCTGAAAAAAAAAATCTTTGCTTTGTATTCACTTACATTTAAAAAAAACTAATAATGGAATAAATAAATAAAACCTCTAACCTCTAAATATAGTGATATAATGGGGGAAAATAATAATTGTTGAAAAATATTTTTATGAAACCAACTATCATACAAAAGTTTATTTTTTTGCGATTATTTTTATTTAGCTAGGATGCATTCAATTGATTAAGTAACAGAAAATGTATGATTTTTGCATCAGAGCACTGAGCATCAGAACAGTCAACATTAGTTAAAGGGATAGTTCGCCCAAAAATGATATTTAAGCCATGATTTACTCACCCTCAAGCCGTTCGAGATGCATATGTCAATCTTTTTTCAGACGAACACATTTTCAGTTATTTTAGAAAATGTCTTAGATCTTTCAGTGGTTATAATGTGAAGCAATGGGGTCCAGCTGCTCCAAGTTGCAAAATGAGCATGCATCCTTCACAAAAATAATCCATCCGGCTCCAGGGGGATAAACGAAGGCCTTCCGAGGGTAATCCGTGCGGTTTTGTCTTAAAAATATACATATTTAAAACTTTATAAACGAAAATAACTGGCTTCCGGTCGTGGTCGACGCGCGTTCACGGAGATGGAAGCGTCGTGACGTATAACGAGCGTGACAGCGCAGCCAGAGAGCAGAGCAAAACAAAACTCTGCGTTCGTTCTACGTCACGACGCTTCCTACGCTACGTCATACGTCATATGCCAGCATCCATCTCCGTGAACGCGCGCCGACCACGACCGGAAGCCAGTTATTTTCATTTATAAAGTTTTAAATATGTATATTTTTACGACAAAACCGCACGGATTACCCTCGGAAGGCCTTCGTTTATCCCCCTGGAGCCGGATGGATTATTTTTGTGAAGGATGCATGCTCATTTTGCAACTTGGAGCAGCTGGACCCCATTGCTTCACATTATAACCACTGAAAGATCTAAGACATTTTCTAAAATAACTGAAAATGTGTTCGTCTGAAAAAAGATTGACATATGCATCTCGAACGGCTTGAGGGTGAGTAAATCATGGCTTAAATATCATTTTTGGGCGAACTATCCCTTTAATGATAATAACAATGAGCAATGCATTGGTTACCGTATTTATTAATCTTTTAATGTTGGTTAATAAAAGGACAGCTTTTCGTTGTTAGTTCATGTTAGCTCAGGTCCAATAAATAGTATGAACAGATACAACTTTCATTTTAATTATGAGCTACAAAGTAAAGTTTGTGTGTCTAGCATTATTTTCCACTTTTATAGCATGTTTTTTTTACATTGCTAGCATGAATTAGCATGTTCAGAGCATTTTGAACGTTACTTGTATGAATTAGCATGTTTTAGCAAGTTGATAGCATGTTTTAACACATTGCTAGTGTTTAGCATGTTGTTAGCATAGTCTAGCATGTTGCTAGCATGATTTAACACATTGCTAGCATTTTTTAGCACGCTGTTAGCATGTTAACAGGTTGCTAGCATTTTTTAGCACGTTGTTAGCATGTGTCAGCATGTTGCTAGCATGTCCAAGCTAGCTGCTAGATAGATACTTAATGGATGAAGCTTAAAATTAGAGTTATTGTATGTAAGTTTTGACCCGCTCAATGAAAGTCTGAGAGTTTTTTTTTTTTTTTTTTTTGATCGTCCGCTTAAAGTTGAACAGTTTGAAAAGATCTAGAATTTGAGTCAGAACAGTCTGACCCGAGTTTGTGGTGGTAGCTTTTAAGCTCCACAAAGCGATACTGTTTAAATTTAGTCTCAGAAGAAGCAGCTTAAATAGTAGGTCAGTATGTTGGCTTTGTCAAGCCAAAATAATTAGTAAATATTGAAATGACCAATACTTTTAATTTATTAAAGGTTAGGTTGTTAGGTTATCTACATTAGTTCACATGAATGATGTGAAATAGAACGTTCAGTAAGACTTTACAGTAAGGTTTCATTCATCAAATAATCCTGAAAAAAGAAATCACTGTTTCCACAAAAATCAATATAATATTTTACAATCACTTTTTTACTTTCACAATCACTTGAATGTTGTTATTATTATTATTATTATTATTATTATATTAGGGGTGTAACGATTCGTTTTAACAACGATTCGATTCGATTCGCGATTCATGGTTGTCGATACGATTCAAGGACGATATTGGTTCATTTAGAACGATCCGATCCGAAACGATTCAGTGACTTGAAATCGATTCAGTAACTTTTTAGCCAAAAATTCTTGTAAGGGAATCAGGTATCAATTAATTATAGATATAAACAAGTAAACAACAATTAATATAAAATGCATTCACATTTTATTTTAATAAGTAGGACTGAACGATTATGACAAAAATGATAGGCTAATTGTTGATTATTCCCTTGAAATTGTAATTGTGATTATTAATTACGATTATCACAACATAGAATGATGTTTTGAATAGTTTGGCCATGGGACCCACATTTCCGCATGGTCATCAAGCCGCGACCCACCTTTTTAGGAATTATATAAGCCTATTATAATACATTTGTTTACACAAAAATTGTTGACACACAAGTTCTGTCCCCCTTTACTTAACAATTTTTTTTTAAGAATATGACAAATACTGATAGACAGTAGGCACTGTGAGGTTAAGCTAATAAATAGCAGTCCCAAACTAGTTTTTGTTAATACAATCTTGGTATGAGCCACCACAGTCATATAAAAATATACAAAACCAGTAAGTGGCATTTTGTTATGGAAACAAACAACAATTAGGCTACCATGGTGATACACAATACTTAGAAGAACTGGTAAAGAAACATGGAAACTGCTCCTGATAAATAGCAACACACATGACGTACCAATAACGTAATTTATTGGTATTTTACTTTTATTTCTTAACTTACTAATTTAGGACGTTGCATGCTCGTATTTCTTTTGCGCTTTAGTGAAGTGATACTGCGCGCTCCGGCGCATTTGCGCGTGCAATAGAAGAGTGCGCGCTACTGCAGTACAGCGGCTGAGAGGACAGGAAAATCCGTTTTTCTGAGGTGAGAGACTTTGCGCTGCTTGTTGTCTTTGCGCTGCTGCTGGCGCGTCACGCATGGCGACGACGACACAGATAGGCAGACTGAATCGAGTAACGTTTAACGCCTTTATCATTAAAAGTGCAAAGAAAAAACATCCATATAAAGTCTAACGTGCTTAAATCCAATGCGCTATTTCCTAGTATCGATACAATCGATTCATTACCTTTTAAAACGATATTAGATCGATATATGTCGTCCGGAAGGCCAACTTGCCGAGCACAGATCGATCCAGTTGGATCGTAGGAATATAAATCGATACATCGATGTAGTTGATGAATCGTTACACCCCTATATTATATATATTTTTTTTTTGTGGTGACGTTTAAATGAGACCAAAAGGATAAACTTGCATTTAAGACATTTTCCCACAGCCCGTTAGAAAATCTGTTTTATATTGTGGTGAAATGTTCTGCTTGGTGGAGCATTATTTCATAATTTCATTGCAAAAACATGAAAGTGTCTTCTCTGTTGTGTCTCCCGCAGCCCTCTAAAGAGAGCCGTTTGTTCCCAGCGCTGGTCGTGTCTCGTCTGATCTTCGTGCCGCTGCTCATGATGTGTAACGTGCAGGAGAGACACAATCTGCCTGTGCTTTTCTCAAACGACTTCATGTTTGCCCCAATAATGCTGCTTTTCTCCGGGTCCAGCGGATACTTTGTGTGTCTGTCCATGACATACGCGCCACAGTGAGTACATGCATTTCAACTCCACATATGTACAAATGGGATCAGTAAAATACAGTAGGCTAATATTGTGAAATATCATTACAATTTAAAATAACTGTTTTCCATTTGAATATATTTTAAATTGTAACTTATTCATTTGATTCAAAGCTGAATTTTAAGCGTCACGTGGTCCTTCAGAAATCACTAGCTATGTTTATATGGACACTCGAAATGATTTTATGAATCTGAACATAGTGTTTACATGAATGGTAAGTAATGTGATTTGGGTAAATATGTCACAAGCTTTAAATTGGTTTGGCCTGTGATGCTTATCTAGGGATTGAGAAATGAAGCCTCTTAAATCTCCAAATCTTTTCCCGAAACAATCAGAGAAAAGCTTCAAAGTATCATTGGTGTTGAAAACATCTTGTGGCAGGTCAAATTTATCAGCTCCGTTGTTTTATCCATGAAGCACAAATAAAAGCCTGACAGCGCTAAATGTTCAGTTTCCTGTGTGGCAAATTAAATGCAACAATTATAATCATACTCTCGGTCAGAGTTGTTTAATGCAAGTAAATGGTGCTCTAATTGTTATATGGTTTCTATACTGTTTGTTGCAGAATATATGATAATATACTATATATAGACTTTTATATAAAAAAAAGTTTGTAAATGGACTTGAACTTCCATAAACCCTTTTAGAGAAGTGGTCTGTGTTCAAACATTCTGACACGCAAAGTGAAGCAATCACATGACTGAAAAAAAGAAAAAAAAAAGAAGTGAGGCTCTATTTTTCATTGATCAAGTTTCTCTGAAAACAATACGCGCTCCGGCACGGAGCTTCATGGCGATTTGTGCTGCGCACTCGATACAATGGTTTGAAGCTTCAGTGTCGTATGTCACGTCACTAGTAAAACCACCCCTTCCAGCATCTGCAGAGGAGAGTCCGAAGCAAGCACTGGTGGGACAACATTGTCCTGCAGGACATCACAGGCGACGAGTGGAAGGAGAATTTTAGATTATTGACAAGACCGTCATTTATGACACTATATTCAACAACAAACACTGGTTGTTCCGTGCATCACATGTCAATATGCCATTTCTACATCATTGCACTTCATGCGCAGAGCTTTCCAGTTTCAGTTTTCAATCCGATCAAGTGTTTACATGTCCGTTCGAATGGATTAGAAAAAGTTTAAACCACTACTTACAATCCAAATGAAATTTAAATCGGATTCTGATGTGGTTACATGTGACTTTTTTTTTTTTTATTCCGACTGTGCTATTACTAGGGTCCATGTAAACGCAGCTATTCATAGATCTCACGTGCTGACGTTTTTTCCTTCTTTCTCTCTGAGGCTTGTGGAGCCTAAAGATGCGGAGACGGCCGGTGCGTTAATGACGTTTTTTCTGGCTCTGGGTTTGTCTTTGGGAGCAGCTTTTTCGTTCCCTCTGCGCCTCCTGGTCTGACGGACAACCACACTCTCAGTCCCAAGCCGATCCGATCTCAGGGCCTCTGGATTATAGTCTTCACACGTATAGTGGACAAACTCAAAATGGAAGCAAAACTGAATTTTTTTTTTTTTTTTGGGCAGCTTAAAAAAAATATACTTGCAGATTTGGCATGTTGTACTAAAGGGAACAATCTGGACAGTCAGTTTTAAGGGACAGCCCAAAATATTATTTTTCTATTATGCCTCCATTAAGAAAATCAGCATGCTAACAGTAGTATTTAATCTGTGCCAGTAATTGCTAGGGCTGGTTGATATATTAAATATTCATGGTATTTTAACAATTATTTTGTTGGTTTCTGCGAATCAGTTCAGAATGTCAAGGTCGGATTCAGCGGATTCAAATAAATATTATTTTTTTTAATTTTGCAATTAACTGCTGTAGAAAACATCTCTTATTTAAAGCTAGACTTGAACTGTATTTTACTCTTTTAGGCATTAAACAATTTTAGAGCTAATACATTAAGAACATATATTGAATATCAGAACACCTGGACCAACAAACAAAGAATAATGATCAGGAGCTTGTCCTAACTGACACAACTACACTGACCACTAAATATTGTTGATGTTTAGCTATTGCCCAGCCCTGGTTTTATTGTTACTAATGTTAAGGGAATATAGGACGTTCTTCTCTCAGAACCATCTGTTGAATCTGCGGTTGTTAGTGGAAACTGTTATCTCGCCCAGTGGATTATACAACAAAGATTTTTTTTTTTTATTAATTTATATTTATGTGGTTTAAGGGAAGTACATTCAGGGATTACTAGTCTTGAAGGGATATATACACACACACACACACACACACACACAGTAGAATTATGGCTCGTTTCCACTGAGCGGTGCGGTACGGCACGGTATGCAATTATTTCCGTTTCTGCTGTCAAAAGTTGTGAATTGTACCAAAATGCACTTTTTCTAGGTCACTAATGAAATTCGCAACAACAAAAAAGGTTGCAGCTGTTCCAGCACACAAGCTCTTTGTCAAAGTCATAACATGGATATACATTTAACTGCATATAGTGCAGTCAAACCATTTTTAAAGCAGTGTTATTTTTTTATTTGTATTTTTTTGCTCCAACTTCCCAAATCAGTCTGATAATGAGAAAAATATTAAAATAGTGTACGGTTTCTGCATTTTTCTATTTCACCAGTAGTCTCAAACGTATGGACTCCACTGTGCATTCGTGTTTGTACTCTAATCACGTAACGTCAACCCTGTAATCTGGTCAAACATGCATATACCTTTAGGTATTTAATGAAAACATTTTCAAAACTTTTTTTTTTTTTTTTTTTTTTTTGGTCCTGCAGGCGAAACATGAGTATAAAACTGACAACATTTTAGATAATTCTGTTTGCTTTTCTCTGGTTAGACCAGAAGCTTTCAATCTGGCATTTAGAGACTCACAGAACTTTTCAGAGAAAAAATGTAAAACTAAAAGACTAATATTTATCCAATTTGACGGTCTGCTTTGTAAAGACTTTTTCTATTGACAACTAACTAATAGTGGGTAGAAAAAGTAAATATTCTCAAGATATTATTTTCACAAGCCAATTATTTTATTTGTTTTTACAAAATTATTGGTAACTCTTTAAAATAAGGTCTCGTTTGTTAATGCATTAACATGAAACTAACAATACCAATATATTTTTTTTTCAGCATTCATTAACCTTTGTTAATGTTACTTAATAAAAATGTGTATGTTAACTGATTAAATTCTGTTCATACAAATGTATTCGTATTGAACTAATACAAATAAATGCAGAAGTGCTGTTCATTGTTCAAGTTCAATAACTTACCATTATTTGGGATTCCTTGGCATCAAACATGTTTAAAAACCTAGTTCGACCACATCCTAAGTTTTATACTTCTAGTAAAATGTAAGGTAATATCCATGTACACTTTTCTACGAGTGAAACTGGCCAGTAAACTCTTATATTAATTAAGTTCATGCTCTAATAACCTGGACCCTTTTATGTGAACTCAGCAACACTGCCTTAGACAGACGTAACAAGATCTTGACATGTAGTTAATTCACTCTCATGCATACAGAATGTGAAGCTATGTGACAGAAAACACTATGTGTAACTTTCTGTATGTAATGCTGGAATGTTCTAAGTGCCATGTGAATGTGAGAGGTGTGTGTGTTTTTATAGAAGCAGTGAATCTGTAAAGATTGAAATGTTACAAACATGTTTAAATTTGTTGAAAATGCTGGTCATTATTTTGGTGTAGTTAGTTGACCAGTAGTACTTTTTGTTAAATAACCTTGTTACATGATTTCACATTTTAATTCCTCCAAGAACACATGATTCGTTAACAGTGTTCAAAGCAACTTGCAGTTCAAGGAATAATCAAACAATCGTAATGTCATTACCTTAATCTCGACAACCACAATCAAACGTTTGAACAGCCAGCAAATGAATGTAAGCTGTCTTTGACTAGAGTGTTCTGGGATTGTGTTTGACCTTTGTGGAATTTTCTCAAGAACAGATGTACTTGATGAATGAAGTTCATACTTAGCAAACTTTGGTTTTTTACATGCTTCCATTTTTGTGCTTCGTTTTAAAAAGGTGTGTAGTGAAATGTTTTTATCTGATAAATGGAGACAAAAAAATACTCATTTGTGTGCTGAAGGTCACTTTTATTCATGTATTTTTAGTGAAAGCCATTATACTGTTCAGAACAAAATGACAACATACCAAAATATATCACAGTAGTTTGTTCTACAGTAAAAATCTCAGGTGAAGGCAAAACTCCAGAAATGTCACTGAACGCACTGATGTTTTCCCCCTGAAATAAATCTTCATTAATATCATCACATACTGCTTCTACCTGCTGTCTGTTTTGTCTATGTAAGTTTGTTTTCTCTCTCTCTCGCTCTTTTTTTTTTTTAAGAAACAAAGATGGTTACTCAACTGTTTGAATTTATGATCAGGATCAATTTAGTCAAAGTGATGAAACTCCTGTAAGTGTGTTCGTGTGTAAGAAAGACTGTCATTGCTTACATTTTTTACATAATTATGTACTTTTTTTTTTTTATATGCTCACACTGAAAGACTTTATTCTTGGACAGAATTAGTAAACCGCTTCGCTACTGATAGTCTATAGGTGTCATCATTCTGTTCAGTATAAACGTGCCTCCTTTCCATGTAAATTAGGCTCATTATTGATTAATTGCACATATACACAATTGTTAGAGGCTTATTTTCCTGGCACAACTGATGTTGAAAGTAAGCAGACCCTTCTGTTGTGTGTCCTATTGTATTTTCAACTGCTTGAAACACTGGTTAAACTACTAATGTATTCTTGAAATGTGAATATTGCTGATTTAGGGAATGAGATGAATGTGCATGCAAAGTTTCGGAGTTTTGGAAATGCTGTACAAACTTGCTGTTTTAACTTTTTATGATGGGTCAGACTGATCTTCATTGGTTTCCATGCAATTTGCCAAAAATCAACACCTCAAAAAAACGATAAAGAGTCAGAAAACCTTTATTTTAGCTTGCCAAACTAACATGTGAAATACATGAGAACTTTTCAAATTTAAGACACAAAGTTTACTCAAAATTAACGACTCGTCTTCTGAATCATCCGATGAAAAGTTAAAAACATGTTGAAATTGTTTTGTTACACGTTGAAATTGAGTGAGAAACCCACGTTATCCTCACAAGGGTTTGAGAACCAGGGCTCGTTTACACGACACCATTTTCAATTAAAAACGGAAAACTTTTTATGTGTTTTGGCTGTTCAATTACATGACAATACCGGTTTGGGCGCCTGATAACAAACATTTGAAAACCAAGTTCAAAGTGCAAGTTTTTGAAAACAATGACCATGCGTTTAGTCTAAAGAGTGTTTCTTTACAAAGTAACTACATCGCCAACAACTGGCCTGACATGCATAATACAGCAGTTTTAGTCATTTTTGTGGATCTGTGTGAACGGGGATCACTTTGACAACATTGTCGTCTGTACATGGAACAATTCGAAAAGGAAAGACTTTTCTATTTTTAGTACATTGTTGTCGTGTAAACGTACCCCCAGACATGACATAAGGCAGATAAATACTACACTAAAGGCCCTTGCACACCGAGTCCGAAATGATCGCATGCGTTTTTTCGCATTCGTGATTCGGTGGCTCTGAATTGTCAAAACACCATTCAAAATGCTTTGCTACGGATGCGAAAAACGCAGAAAATTGAACCTGATTAGAATTTTTTTTTTTTTATGGACGAAAGTTTCGGAGGCAGTGTGCAACATAACATTTGACATTACGTGAGGTCGTATTTATTTTTTAACGTGCGCAAATTTTGGATGCGAATTTCGGACCCAGTGTGCCTTTAGTAGTACAAATAATGTAAGACACCTCAGTGTGCCATTGCCACTACAAGTAGTCATTAAATGTTTTTTTTTTTTTTTTGGTCTGTGCAGCTAATTTTGAATGAAAATCTAATCGTAATCTTTGACAAGCTACAATAGAGTTGTTGCTTTTTACATGCATCTTTAATGTTTTTCATAGTGTACATTTTTGGCAAATTGCATGGAAACCATTGGGGGTCCATTTGTACCCAGTTTTCTAACACAACAGGAAAGAGAGATAAGTGTGCATTTTCTAGCAATCACAGCAGCAGGAACTGTCAAACGAAGAAGTATATTATAACCAGGCATATAATATCTGGCCATGCAGTTGTAAGCACTTTCTGCATTTTAAAGCACAAATGCAACGTAAAGTCCAAGCATAGTATGGCAGATTGTGGGAGTCTGCTGGTTTCTCCACAAACTAGCAGTAAACAATGCTATGAGCGGGCACAATTCATACTCAAGTGTGTATTCCAGTGTTCAAAACAACTAAAGGACCTAATACAAACTTATTAGACGAGCTTTGTGTATGTGTGTTTATGACAGCACAGTGAGTGTGACAGTTCCTTTGGTTTTCTTCAGAATACCGACGGCCTCTTCGTGAGTGACGCCCTCCAAACTCTGACCGTTAACAGCGACGATTTGATCTCCGCGCTTCAGGCGCCCGTCCTCTGACGCGGCTCCCTGAGACACACACATTAGATAATGCTTCTACAATGCATCTGTATTGTGGCATCTGTTCTTTATCTACTAAAGTTACCTTGCTGAAGACGGTTTTGACGTAGATGGGAAGGTCACCATGTGGGCTGCCAAATCCACCCACAATGCTGAAGCCCAGTCCATCAGGCCCTCGCTCCAAACTAATGCTCTTGCACTGCGGAGGACTGGACCAAACAGAGATGAGAGCAAAGTTACATGGATAATAGATTTGAAACTAAAGTTTATGATCATAATTTGAAGAGATCTGGGGCTCTTAAGAACTAGTTTGACCAGCTAGCAGTTAGTTAAGAGGTAATCGGTCATACTTTTCCAATTCAAGTTAGATCAACCTACGTTTTTATGTAACCGACTTAAAAGTTAGGATATATTTTATTTTTATTTCAATTAGCAAAAATATTTTTAGTTAATGATAACACTTTTATTAATCGGTTATTAAGCAAATAGTTTTGTCAAAGTGCGTAGGTCACATTCATGCTCGTAAACAATGCTGTGAATAGTTGATTTTAAATTCCATGTAGTCAGATTTGGCTGTAGTAGCATTAGATAGAGTCTGGTGTTGAAATGAACACAGAAGTTTAGGTGTCTTTCATTTATTTGGGCTAGATTTCTTCTGGAGAAGTGAAACACTCAAAACTACAGGAACCTGTATCTAACATAACTATATCTATTTTGGTTGAAAATCTGAAACATTTACAAAAATAATACATTTTCACAGCACTTTTTCCATCTCTCATAAACCTCCAGTCACATTTTCACAGAAATGTGAAGTACATATCATGATTTTGTCATCATCAATGGTCAGATTAGCATTCTTACAACTTAATATGAACCATTTATTTACTCTTTTAGTGGCATTTGGCACATGGTATTACATTTTACATCCTGGAGGAGATTTTGTGCATGTATCCTTGTAAACCCTACATTATGTGAACAAAATGTCCCCACAAAGATACCAATATCCAAAACCCATGTCAGAGGGAAACGGATTAATAAACATACTAAATGATGCTTATTTGAAAATGTAAAAATGCAGAAAGTTTTCTGTAATGGGAAAATACAGCTTTTAAAGTTTAAAAATCATTATGTCTATGGAGAGTCCCCACAAAGATACCGAAACCTAACACGTGTGTGTGTGTGTGTGTGTACGAACCCCAGGTCATCGTGGAAAATGCTGCTGGCTGTGAGTCCTGCTGTCTGCTCTGGTGAGGGTCCAGTTACTGTTGTATCACCAGCAACTACCTACAAATACACACTTATGTGAGAAAATGCAATTCCCAATGTACACATACTTACCAGACTACTTTTATTCTTTTTAATGTTTCAATGTTGTCCTCCTTTGGGTAAATATCATGAAACAAAGTGGAGACCAAGGCTAGTGGACATGTTTTACTCCTTTGAACATTTCCAAAGGTTGGTTTATTTCCATGATTATTGCCCAGGAAAGCAAGCCATCACATTGGAAATCTGTCATTTAATGGCATCCTTTGTGAAAAAGAAGTGGGCTTAATTGTATAGAATGTGCACTTCAAATCAAATGTACTTTAAATCTTAAAAATAATATTATTATTATTTATTTATTTTTACTGTAGTTGCAGAGTACAGTCCTGCATTTACAGAATATAAGTATATAATATGAATGAAATAAAAGGCCACTTAAGTGTAGTCAAAGTAAGTACTTTCATGACTTTCTTAACACACTTAAGTGCAAACTAAATTGAATGTTTTCTGACCCTTAATTGTACCTAAGTATATTCTTTTAAAGTATAATATTTGTTTAATAATTACTTCATACTTCAATAAAGTATGCTTAAGTGTACTTCTTTTTCACAAGGGATATTATGGGTCGAGCACTACTGGTGTGTGATGTGTCGTTGTGTACCTGTAGTTGTATGATGCCTGTCGTGTTCTTCAGCAGTGAAACGGCTTTATTGTGAGTCATTCCCTCTGTTAAGTTTCCACAGATAGACACAATCCTGTCTCCAATCTAACACACAAAGTTAATAAACATGAGAGACTGGGGATCACAAATACACACACCTGCTTCAGTGCATCAGACCTTTTATTGGTGGACAAAAATAAAACAAAATGTTTCTAATAATCTTCTAACATCTTCAACTCACACGTACCAAGAGTTTCTGTGTCTGTGCTGCGAGGCCGCTGGGGTTCATCATGGCGATGAATATGGGCACGTCCCCCAGAGGACTGCCCACTCCTCCAGCTATACTGATACCCAGAGAATCTGACGGGCCCTGGGACACACACACACCATCACACAGAGAAAGCAAACTAAACCCTCAAAAGTTCAAAAGCACACACCATAAAGCAGGGTTATTTAAAGTCACCATGAAATCAAAATGGATAATTCTTGATGTTATGGAATACAGCAGTATTTATTATAAATGATCTATGCACATCATTATTATTTTTTTTAATTCATGTGCCCTCATAATCTTTAAAGTGCTCCATGTATGCTGTTTTAATGGCTCTAGCCTCCTAATTTAGTTTTGGAGGTCTCCTACAACAGGTTAACATGCATCCGAAGTCAAAAATCACTTTACTTTTCTCATAATATACATTGCAGCATCACCTCTTTTCTCAGTGTCTTATGCGTTCTATCAAGGATCTGGTCTCTCTAAACCCCTCCATTCCGAGACCATACTCTGCTCTGATTGGTCAGATGGCCCAGTCTGTTGTGAATGTGATTGACTGCTTACCGCACGGAAACGAAATGCTCATTACCATATCTGAATTTCAGCTCAGGAGGCTTCTTTAGAACTTGATACACAGTGATACGAACAGTAATTATGGCGGCCATTTTCAACCTCATCCTTTAAAAGTGCGTGCAAAATGGATTTTTCATGTCTTCTTGACATGTTGACAACACAAACCACACTCTTCCAGTCTCAGCTACAACTACAGTGTTGGAGGGTGGGTCAAAGTAGATGTTGTTCGCGGGCAGCCAGTGAAGACCACAGGTGAACATTATGCAAATGTATTACAACCCTACGTAGGCTCGTGCAAGAAGACTGGAATTACTGACAAATGGTTTCTGCAGTTCAGAAACAATCCTTCTTTCAGGAGACAATAAATGTATTTGTTGTGCACTCTGATCTTTAAAACTTTGCAGACATTTTACATTCACAGACAGCTATATTACACACTGCATGAAAGGTAATGTTAAAAAAGCATAGAAGGGACACTTTAATAAACATAAATTACCCTCCTTCTTGCAGTGACATCTCTTCTCTGATGACATGTTTACTAGCACAAGGGCGGGACAACCTGTCACCAATAGCAAACCACAACCTTCCAACCATCTAATTAATTCCCCACGGACAAAATCAAGCCCTGCCCTACATTTGTTCTTGTTCCAGAAGCCTTTTCACTCGGATATACGTCACAATAGGGAAGAAAGAACTATTGCAACTTTAAAACTGAGGGGCCGTTTACACGGTTTACAGCTAATAACGGAAAACTTGTTTTTGGCCATTCATTTACGTTACAATGCCGGTTTGGGGGCCTGAAAATGCAAGTTTTTGAAAATAGGTTTCAAAGTGCAAGGTTTTTGAAAACGATACCATTATCGGTTTCGTGTAAATAAAAAAAAAATTTTTTTTTTTTTAAAGGTGGTGTCATGTGTTCTCAGTCTCATAGGGTTTCTTTACAAAGTGATATCGCCACCTACTGGCCTGGAATCATAATACAGCATTTTTAGTTATTTTTGCAGCTCCGTGTGAAGCAAAGGAAAAACTCTTTGATTTTTAGTACATCGTTGTCATGTAAATGTACCCTAAAACCATTAATTGAAATAAAATGAAACATTAAAGAACATAATTATTTTATTTCAGCTAGTTACCAATACAACATTTCTCATTATCATTTACGTTGAAGAACTAAAATAAAATTATAATAACTATAATTGTATGTCAATGATACTAAAATAACACTGTCCTAATGGCCTATTGCTACAAAATGTTATATTTATCTTAAACTTTAATGTTTGGCAGAGGCTAAGTGCAAAATATGCAGTATGCAGTAATAACATATTCACTGTTTATTTATTAAAATCATAAATGGATGCTGTCTTTTTGGAATATCACTTTCTGGCGCATGACCCAAAAGATCTTAATTTATTGGTCAGCGAGTTTTTTGTAAAATGTCAAATGAAAAACAACAGAAAGAAAAATTTACAGATTTCATCCCTGGTCAACACCGGTCAATAGAAACATAGAGAGCCAATATTTGCCAATAGTCCACCAAGATTTCAAACTGTGTGAATAGGCCTGAATCACTGTAACTGACCTTTGTGAATTCAACCGTCCTGACGTCTTTGTCCAGCACTGCAAAGCAAGAAAGGAACGGTTGGAAATCAAGAATGAAGCTGAATATTTGTAATTTAGCAGATGAACTTTTCTTACATTCATGTGTTTTCTCTGCATCACCCTGTACAGCTGCAGGAGTGACTTTACCGCTGCCTGTCTCGCTTATCTGCACAGAAAACAGAGACTTTTTAAAAATTTTATTAGGCAAAGTGTGCACAACATGACTAGCTCGTCACCTTTTGTGTTTGTCACGCCATGTCGTAATTACCGTAATGGTTCTGAACTGTAATATGCTTGTAGAACTTGTAATAACAACATGTAAACTCGTGAGCTGCGACTTGTACCACGTGGCCGCTGTACCACCTGACCACTGCAGACTTAAGGTGTGTTCGACCTGAAGCAGCGCTGTGCAGATCGATCGGGGTATGACATCAAAGTACCGCGAGAACGATTCGAAAGTGTTGTACGGAGCTTTATTTACGGTAATTACGACATGGCTTGAACGCAGCACAATCTGCACACACCCGTCAGGTGCACACCAGTGTTGTTATTAAGTAAAACTTAAAAATTTAACTGAATTGAGCTGAAGTTACACTATTTGTCTTCTGTAGAGCTGCTTTACTGCTGAAATTATATTAGTTTCATAACTAATTTCATAATAATAAATAAATCATGGCTTCATAGTTGTAAGTTGGATATCAGGGTGTGCACCAGCACAACAAAAACACAAGTGTGAGTGTTTAATAATTGTGCGAAGGGCTAAGATCTTCAGTTTAGCAGAATGTGGATTTGTGTCTGACCTGACTGCTCCGAGACAGACGGCGCTCCGAGTGGAAAGGCCCCGCCTTAAAACGACCCACATCCAATCTGATTGGACCAGCACAATTCTGAGGGAAATCAAACCAGTTTATTTGATTAATATTTGTGTGTGGTAAAATGTATATGGGTTTTCACATTCACACCAGAACAATCACAACTGCCTCTTTAAACGACATGAGGAAGTGACATCACTGGGGGAGGCAAATTCAATTTAACTTATGTTTGTAAAATAGACACATAAAACATGTTAGTAGTTTTTTTAGTTAATGAGTGTTAGATTTCACTATTTCAGATGCTATTAAATGTTTTGGAGACATTGTTAAACATTTTCAGCGGTCACCGTGATTTTGCCAAGTAAGACATGCTCCTGGATCAACCTATTTTGTTGATCCTGGAATAACATTCCTGTCTCAAAGTTTAGTCCTTACCCTATCCCTACCCTTAAACCTAACCCTACCCATAACTTTTCCTTAAAATCAGTGGGAAATGATAGGTGAATAACACTGATGTTGAAGCACCTCACCCTGGTGACATAAACTGTAAACTTGTCCCTCACATCTGATTGGTTGATTGGAAAGTTGTTCCAGGATCAACAAAGATGTTGATCCAGGAACACGTGGTACTTGGTGAGATCACGTTCACCCTATCTTGTCATTATTGATTCACAGCTTATAAGAGAATTATATTTAATATATGGCAACTTAGTTAAATGTAAATGGTGACTGCATTTTATTGACTTATCAATGCTTTGCTAAATATTCTCCTTATCACACATTACTTCCTCTGCTTTTCACCGCAGTTATTAACTAAAACTAAAACCATAAAAAGCATTTCAATACTTCAATCAAAATTAACTGAAATAACATTTAAAAAAGCTTAAACTTATTAGTTGCCAAGGCAACATTTCTAATTTTCATTTAAAGCACTGAAATAAGTACAATTAAAACTTATAAATAGAAATTAATAAAAACTATATAGACATTTAAAAAATAAAAAATGACAAAAACACAAAACATTACGAAACTTTAACTAAAATTAAAGTGAAAACAAAATATAAAAATAAAAACTAATTGGAAATATCATGTTCATAATGTTTATGTTTACACAAAAAAACTATAAAAATGTATAAAAAACTATAAAACAAAGATTAAACCTTTAACAGCCCATTAGATCACCCAGTGGTATGCCAGATATGACTGAAAGTTTTATATCTTTCAATAAATTTGCCAAAATGGAAAAGGCACAGGCACCCATTTAACAGAATGACCTTGACATTCACCTTGAGCAGCGAGGCCACATACTCTTGTGTGGCTGATCGAACGTCCTCCCCATTAACCGCAAGGATCTGATCTCCCTGCATGAGACGTCCGTCAGTCTCCACGACTCCACCCTTCACGATGTCTGACACGAAGACTCCTGTGTCGTTCCTGAGACAGAGACAGTCGCTCGCTGTTAGCACATGGGGAATACAGAGCTGAATATTCATTTATGGACCCTTGTAAAAAAAGAAGTGCGCTTAATTGTAGTGAATGTACTTGTAGTGTACTTCAAATCTTAAAAGCATATTTTTACTTGCAGATAATATAATAATAATTAATAAATACATAAAAGGCCACTTAAAGGTCCCATGACATGAAAATTTCACTTTATGAGGTTTTTTTAACAATAATATGAGTTCCCCTAGCCTGCCCATGGTCCTCCAGTGGCTAGAAATTTTGATAGGTGTAAACCAAGCCCTGGGTATCCTGCTTCGCCTTTGAGAAAATGAAAGCTCAGACGGGTGAAACTGCAATCTCCCCCTTATGACGCCCTTTCTCTGCTTTGCCCGCAAAGAGAATTTGGCCCGCCCATGAGAAATGAGCTACGCGAGCACGATATTGGTTTTTCCTCGAGAGACATCATGGCTTGCAAATGAGCGAAGTGTTTGGATGTACAAATGAAAACAAAAGTATTTTTTTAGTTCCTTCATCCGAGCCTCTGAAGAACCAGTGGGTTATGTGAATTTCTGATGTGCAAAAGTTCAGACAGATAATCTTTTTCTCAAAATCATTCAATACTGCTTATGTATCAGTAAATCAAGCCAGTGACAAAACGATCAACTTCACGTCGTTTCTCTTAGTAGGGTGAAAATAATCTTATTTAAACTGTGATTAAAATATATACAGAAAGCGATCAAAGAACAATCCCTTTCCAATCGCCCAAGCTGTCAATCACAGTTTATTTGGACATTTGCCAAAACTCGTTATGAAATCAATGACGCTGTTACACTGCACAACGAAGCTCTTACTGTATTTACATCATGTTTGCATTGGTAACAGCATTAGTGTGAGTGCAGAAACTGCGTTGCAATGATAAGATCTTCATTCACGCGATCAACAGGCTGTCATCTGCTCAATGCTCATCACTGCAACCTTTTATGTGATGGGAATAGATCTAAATACTTTAAAAACTTCTCACGATCCATTAATCTCGATAGCTGTAATAGTAAAAGTTTTCAAGAGAGTTCCACATGTAATGCTAGCTATTCATATGTAATGATGTCAGCCAATCACAGCAGTGGGCTTTACACTGAAGTCTCTCAGTAGACACGCCCCTTCAAACAGAGCGTTCAAATCAGAGGCTAAAATCAGGCTAAGAAAATGCCTTTTATTTCTAATTTATGACAATTTTTGAAGTAAAAATCATACTTACATTATAAGTGCACCCCAAGAAACATCATGAAACAATAAAACAATGCAGTTCATGACCCCTTTAAATCACGCTTTACTGGTTTATACCTTCAACTAGTGTTCTAGTACCTTCTCCCGATGATGCTGAGTCCAAGACCACGGCCTGGTTTCTTCTGAAGCTCAATGGTCAGTGCGTCCCACAGTTCTTCTTCCTTATACTGACCCTCATCTCTGAAGACTGACAGACGAACGTGTTGCGGAGTCTGGCGCAAAACATTGATCGCCTCATCGTGCGTCGCCACACGCAGGTCTATACCATTCACCTGTTGAAAGAGAGTGGGTTACAAGAGAGAGGAAGAGAATGGCTGAAATGAAGTTGACATGAAATCAACCCTAGTCTAGTCAGAAGAGTGTCTGATGGTCATGATTTTACCTCCAGAATCTGATCTCCTGCCCACAGTCGGCCATCTTTAGAGGCGGCTCCCTCCTCGTACACCTCATGAATTATTATAGTTCCCTGAACACAGAAAAATTCTGGCTTTATTTATGTTCTTATAAATTAGTTCATAAACCCTTGTGAAAAGAAGTGTTTGATTGTATTGAATGTGCACTTGTAGTGTACTTCAAACCTTTAAAGTATATATATTTCTGTCAGGACCACTACCGTCAAATACGATTGACAATTAGCATACAGTTTGGATTGGCGGTATGGTTCCGTTCTGGGCAAGAACTCCCTGCGCATCCATGCAGCCTAGCATGAATAAGAGCAGGGGGAGCAACAATAACCCCCCTTGGGGTAAACAGAACAGAACCAACATGAATGTTTGCAAATATATTTAATTCAAGATTTTAAAGTACAACATAATTCAAGAATTTATTCTGATTCAAGGGGAATCAGAATGCCAAATCCTGACTGACGAGAGGAGGAGCTGGGGATGGAGGAGGGTAATTAGCTCCCGAGAAACGCGATAGCTGCTGATAATACTGAAGGAGCTTATATATGTATACAGTGATAGGCGTCGTATTCCTATAGGTAGATGTGGATCAGCTAAGATTCAGCTGATGCGAGCTTGACTAACGTGACCTGCCAGAGCTTGATATTTAAAAACTACAAAAACAGATAATATATGAATGAAATAAAAGGTCACTTAAATGTCCTTAAAAGAGAGAACACTTACACGACTATGGCCGTTTACACCTACTATTAACTTACCAACTTTGATTTGGAGACCATTTGAATTTAAAGAATCATGGTGAAAGCTGATTTGTATTAGTTCTGAATAAAATTTAAAGGGGTCATGAATTGAGAAATAAAAATGTTCGTGATCTTTTGAAATGTAAGAGGTCATTGTATTATAAAACATCTTGTATGTTTTAAAAACTAGTTAGTCCAAAAAGAGATTTTATTGAAACCAATGTCAGAAAACGACTTGTTTCGGATTCTGTCACATTATCATGTAATAGTGCGACGAGAGACCACCTCTACAAAACAAAATCAATGCCTACTTCTACATCATCGCATGTTTGGCCCCGCCCTCTGACGCATTAGTGAGTTGAGGACTTCATATTGTTTCTCTTAGTAGCATTAAAATAATCTGTTATTTAAATTGTGATAAAATTATACTGTATACAGAAAGCGATCACATAACTTTCCCTTTATAATCGCTGGAGCTGTCAATCACACAGCATGAGTTTAGCAGTTCTTGAGTCTTGTTATAATCAATAACGCTGTCTACTCTGCACAATGAATCTCTTATTTACAAGGTGTTTGCACTGTTATGATGAAAGCATTTGTGAGAGTGCAGAAATCAGAGTGACGAGATCACTGCATTCATGCCTGTTATCAGCCAAAGCTGTTACAATTGTTGTAACATTTCATGCAATGGGAAAAGATCTAAATATAATGCTATAATCAACACTTTTCACGATTAGTTAATCTCAGCAGCTATAATAGTAAAAACATAGTAAAAGTTTAAAAGAGAGTTCCACATGTAATACTTGTAAATAAAAGATGTTAGCCAATAAAAAAGTCCCAGAGCAGACAAAAATACTAAAATCAGGGTAGAAAATGGCCTTTTATTTCTAAACTATGACTTTTTTTTTTAATATAAAATTCATACATCATAAGTGCTTCTCAAGAAACATAAAATAATAACAAAAATGCAGTTCATGACCGCTTTAAATTTGTACTGTACAAGTTTGTATACATTTTGGTAATCTCCAGTGTAATAGTGCACAAGTTTATGTCAGTCTGCTGGGAAACAAAGTCTCACAAAAACATACTTTAAACGTTAGTGAGGTTATTCACCAGTAAAGTGTCACAGCCGCCCACGATGCTGAGCCCCAGTCCTGTTCTCCCCTTGGAGATCTCTATAGTGGTCTCACAGCCGGGGATGATGGGACACGTAGCTGGATCAGACGCCAAGGTCCCCGGTGTGGAACATCTGCTCGAATCTGCAACACACAATCATCATGATGACAAAGATCAGGTTCAGATTTATTCATGAACAAGTTTTCCTTTAATAACTCCCAGGCCCCTCCCTCTTACTCCTGATTGGCTCTGTCTCTGAAGATGTCACAGAAACATGCACCATCTCATCATCTACTGCAAGCAGCCTGTGTCCCACAGCAATCATGCCGTCCTGAAACACACACACACAGGTTTGACACACTCTCGGTAGGCAGCTCACTAGGTTTTGAGAGACAGCCAAACAGTACAGAAACTAGCAAAGATGCACATAAAAAGTCAAGTCAAAATATTTGTATTGAATACAATACACATTGTTTCAAAGCAGCTTCAAAGAAAATTGTTCATGTTTATATCTTCATGTGATACATATATACACACACACTGCCATTTCATTGCCAACATGAAATCAAAATTGACCCAATTTAGTTTCCTAATACACTTTACTATTTTTATTGTTTGTTCACAATTAATCAGGTGCATGTTACTTGCAAAAAGTATCTTTTTGTAATCATTAAAATGTCATAAAATGCTCCACCTCTGACACGACTTTCATTTTCAGCGAACATCACAAAGTCCTTTCAAAGTCAATATTTCATTCTTGTCCCACCAACCTGTCAAACAGGCACCACTTTTCCCAACATTTCAAACCCTATATTGTTCTCTGGTTGAATATCAGAAATATGGCGCATTACAAAAGTAAAATGGGTTGTGGACATCATTTCTGTTGTCTTTAATTTTGCACCTAGACAATAGTAATTCATACCCTTCCAGATGCTCCATTCTCATCTACGCTGTGAATGATGCATCCGTTCCTGCTGTCATCCTCCTTCAGAACGATACCCACCCCTCCATCCTCCTTCATCCATGAGATCGATAAAGAGACAAAGAAAGAACACACTTAACATCTCCAGAACAGAGAGAGAAACTGCACAAACAAAGAGTCAAAAGAGAACTGAAGAACTGTCTTACCACAGGAAGAGTTATGTGTTGGATCATGTCTAGTGTTGAGCCGGGTGTCTCCGGCTGAGGCGGAAATAAGAAATAACACATTAAACATGATGATGACTGAACAAATGAATGGATAAACGTGACTGGATAAACATGCAGTGTGAATGAATGAATGACCAAACGAACAAACACACAAACCAAATGTTGAGGGCATGGCTGTTTAGATTCAGATGTTAGTCCCTACTGGAATATTGTGTAACTACAACATCATGCGGCCAAGAGGCTTCAGTGAAAATCTTTCTCCAGTGAAGGCCATTTGAAAAATTATTTATGTATTCTGATCAAATACATGTTATTTTTTTGCGAGAAACAAAAATAGCTCATATTTCATAATAGTATAGTATTAGTATATGTTTTTAGAGGGCTCTTAATAGCAGGAAATTGATTTAATGAGATGAGCAGGAATGCTAACGGATAGCTCTATCTTAGGAATGAATGAATGAATAAATAAAAAAGAAACAAAGTGCTTAAACTAATAAACGACAATTCATTTGACATCCTTTTGTAATGTTAAATATATGCCTGTTTGCCTCCCTTGTGAAAACGAAGTACACTTAAGCATACTTTTAAAAAGAGTATTATTACGGAAATAATATAGTGAGAACTGAATGTAATGTTTTCTGACAGTTAACTGCATATTAATTGCAATTAAATGAAAATGAATTATAGTTTGAATTTTAAATGCAATTAACTGAAATTTTGAGAGCTTTTGACCCACTTAAAAATGAAGTTAAGTACATCTTTATATTGTCTTTGAAATATGGTTAAAGTGTACTGCTTAATGTACTGACAAGCATTTATGGTAAAATAAAATAATTTCAATTGAAACTTGTATGTCATGTATTTAAATATATTTGTAATTAATCCTTTGTAATGATGAAGTTGCAATTTAGTACATTTAAAATATATTAACGTTCCCTGTAATATCAAATAACACAGTACAGTTTAAATTAAAATCAAGTACTTTAAATGTGCTTTAGTATGCTATTCAACACATACAAATCAGTGCACTTGAAAAAATGAAAACATTTAAAATTCACTTAAATTTTTTTTTTCTTTTACATTTTAAACATTTAAGATTTGAAGTACACTACAAGCGCACATTCAATACAATTCATACAATTAATGTTCTTCTTTTTCACTAAATTGTTTTTTAAATGCTTTTGTGGAACCACACCTTCACTATAGTTTGGGGATAACTACAATATAATAGTATATTGTATTATACCTTCTTTTTTTAGTCTTTTAGAATCAGGGTTTGTGTTAGTATGTAGTAATAATAATCATATGTCATATGGTATAAGCACATGAACAATAGCTAGACACAGGTGAGTGTGAGTTTACCTCTGTGTGTGTGTCTGGTGAGTCTGTCTCCTTCATTGGTCCGACAGCCATCTGACTCAAAGCATCTCCATTTCTGAAACACACCACATGGTGTCAGCAGGAAACAGGCTTCAAAATCCCTTCATATCTACACAATAAAACCCTTGACATACCGGATGAAGATGATCTTGACTTTTGAGGGAGCACTTTTAATAATGGCAGAGGCGTTTTGATGACTGCGGCCGTACAGAACCTGACCATTTATCTGCAAAGGCGACAAGATGAATCAGCACTTGTAGTTTTACTTAAAACACTGGAATTGCAGATAATATAATATTAATAAAAATAAAAGAACATTTAATTGTACTTAAAGAGAAAACACTTCAGAAACTATGTCTCTTAACACACTTAAGTACACTTTTAAAAAGTACACTGTAATAATGTAAAATTAAAAGTTTAAAAGTACATTTTAAATCATTATGTTTTATAATCTTTTCTTGTGCTTTAAAGAAGTACACATATTTTGATGTGTTGACTAACATACTAAAGCACATGTAAAGTACTTGATTATAATTTTAACTGTAGTGTCATTCAATATTACATTTAAAATAAATATATCATTACAAATGTGTAATTACAAATATGTTTAAGTAGATGACCAACAAGATTAAACAGAATTTACGGTAACACTTTATTGTAAGGTGTCGTAGTTACAAGTTACGACATGTACTTACTATAGTAATAACAGTAAAATATGACCATAACCAAACCCTAACCCTATAGTAAGTACATGTAGTTAATTAATATTACTAAAGTAAGTAAAATGTAAGTAAATGAGTAAGTAAAATGTAACTACGTCACCTTAAAATAAAGAGTAGCAGAAATTACATTCAATCATCAAGTCTTACTTAAGTTGGTCAAAAAAGCACTCTAAAGTTTAGCTAATTGTATGTAATATAAAATTGGACTATAATACATATTATAATGCAATCAAGTGTCCGATACGATAACATTCAGTTCACACATAAGCATATTATTTTAAAGTACATTCTTTATTTAATAAGTGCACTTTTTTAAAAGTATGCTGAAGTGCAATTCTTTTTACAATGGGTCAAACTGATGCGTTACACACACTCACCTCCAACAGTTCATCGCCCACCACGATGTGTCCGTCTCGCCCGGCGGCCCCATTGGGGTCAATGCCCACCACAAACACACTCATGCGTGAACGGTCCCGGTTCCCTGCCAGGCTCAAACCCAAACCTGTGCGGCCCTTCTCCAACTCTATCATGTGGAGCTGACCCGGTAAACGACCGTACCGCTCCGTTACCTTCTCTTCTCACACACACACATAAACAAACATAAATTAATATGTTAGAGTAACTGAATCAAAGAGCATTTCTGAAGTGGTGCTGAGGCCTGCAGTTAAATGCTTTTACTTGTAAATTATACCTGTAATCTCTAGTGTCACTACATTATTGCTGCAGATCTTTTCTGTCTTATTGCCACCCCATAAAAGGTTTACAGTTCAATAAAGTGAACCCCTTGTGAAAAAGTAGTAACAGTTTTTAAAAAATGGCAACACAATTTCTAAAACTATGACTCCATTTCTCGAAACTCTACACACAAACCATGCACACAAGATGCAAAACATCACACATCTCTTGCAAAAGCACAAAAATGCTAAAACTCTTCTAAAAATTGTGTTTTTGTATAGTAACTCTACACACAAGCATAAAATGGTTAGCCATAAACATGTCAAACTACAGACGGATGTGTAAAATGTAAAACATTACTATATTGTGTCTTTTGCTTGTTCAGTGCGCAGTGGAGTGTACATGAGTTTGTCATAGCACTCACACATACATGTATGTGCACAAATGCTGTATGTATGCACAATTGTTGCACAATTGATACATTTTACAGCTATTGAACTGAACTGAACTAAAGCAGATAGCGTGCTTGCAGTTTTGCACACTTTGTCTGAAGATTTGGTATTTGAGTGAATGGTTTCTCAAGTACCACTTTAAGCGTGAAAGCAATTTAAAAAAATAACTGTAATAGCATTGAACGTGCACTTGTAGTGTATTCACATATTCACAAAAGTACATTAGAAAAACTGCACAGATGAAATGAATGTTAATGTATTCTAAATGTACTAAATTGCAACTTCATTATTGCCAATGTGAAATTACAAATATATGTAAACACATGACACAAGTTTCAATAGAAGTAACATTAAAATATATTTTAGCTTAACATACATGCTTGTCAGTACATTCAGCAGGACACATTAACCAAGTTTCAAATACAATAGAATTATGAAATTGCATAGAAGAATGTACTTAAGTTCTTCTTAAGTTAGTCAAAAAGTACTCTAAAGATTTTGATTTAATTGCCATGAACATACAATTAGGTGTCCAAAAATATTACATTCAGTTCCCACTGAGGCAATTTATTTTAAAGTATATTATTTTCGTAGTAAGTACTTGTTTTAAAAGTATGCTAAAGTGTACTTCTTTTTCACAAGGGTCTCCTTCTAAATCTAATCCTGGATGAGTGCAGTGTGACCCTCTGGTGGCGCTGTGTGTTATATTGTATGTGAGACTCACTCCAGCTGTATCCGTACTCATCCTCCTCTTCGTCATCAGGACCGTTGTTATGAAGAACGAGTCTGTCGGGAATCTCAGTCAGAGTGTCCGAATCTGTTTCCCCAACATGTGGAACAACCGGCAGTGACAGGACGGGTGTCGTCAGGATGATTTTCCCCTCCTCTCGATTCAGCTGCCGCACAGATTTAATAGTGGTTTTTACTCAGAAATAAAACACATTAAAAACTAATATACTTTATATCCAATTAGCACGTCATCCGTCAACACGAACACGGCATCCTTCATTAAACCCATGAAATATGAAGCTTAATGTAATCATATCACATTCAACACATTAAACTGTTCTTCATTTCTCAGCATGAAGAACCAACAAACCAAGACATGCTGCTGTTCTTTAAAAGCTTTGTTAATCATTTGATAGGTCTGGTAAATTAATGTTTAATGAATGAAAAGTAAACAATAAATAAAAAATATGGGTTACTTATCACACTATAAACAATATTACATTGTTACATACAGTACGTCTCAAATGTTGTTCCAAATTTGTATGACTTTATTCTGTCAAACAAACAAAAAGGAGATGTTGAGCAGAATGTTCATGCTACTCCTTAAAATTCAGTCTGTTCCTCATACAAAACTCTTCTTATGATGTGTCACAAATGTAAAGGGTTTGTAGTAACACACATGACGAAGATTAATAAACAGGAACGTCTCGGTTACGTATGTAACCCTCGTTTCGAGTAGGGAATGGAGACGTTACGTCAGTGACGACGAATGGGGTTTTGCTTAGAAAGCAGCTCACCTTCGAGTATACAAAACGAGCCAATAGCAAGAAAATGCCATGGGTCTGCGGAATTTGCATAGCGTAAGTCCGCCCCACCTCGTGGGTATATAAGGAAGTACGCTGGTAACATGCAGATATGTTTCTTCGCTGAGGAGCCGAGACTGACTTACAGAGTACACATATGTGGAGGTTCCAAAGATCGGGACGAGGGTGCCATAGGGTGCCCCGTCTCTGAGAAAGGAGGTCCTTCCTCAGAGGAATTGGCCAGGGAGGTGGTGTCGCGAGGAGTACTAGTTCGGAGAACCAGGTCCGGTTGTGCCAATAAGGGGCAACCAAAATGACCTGCTCCTCGTCCTCCCTGATCTTGCACAGGGTCTGTGCAAGAAGGCTCACTTGGGGAAACGCATACTTGCGGAGGCCACAGAGCCAACTGTGCGCCAGTGCATCCGTGCCGAGCAAGCCCTCAGTCAGGGAATAAAACAGGTCGCAATGGGACAAGTCGTGGGAGGCAAACAGGTCTACCTGTGCGTCCCCGAACTGATCCCAAATCAGCTGAACCGTCTGGGGATGGAGTCTCCATTCTCCAGGGAGAGGCTGAACCCGTGAGAGCTCGTCGGCTGCACAGTTCAGGTCTCCTGGAATGTAAATGGCTCGAAGCGACCTCAGATGCTTCTGACTCCATATTAGGAGGTGGCGGGCGAGTTGCGACATACGGCGAGAGTATTGTACTGTCGTGGTATTGTCTGATCGGACTAGTACGTGCTGGTTCTTGAGCAACGTACGGAAGCGGTGCAGAGCCAGACGTACTGCCAGCAACTTCCCATAGAGGAACACGGGCTGCCTCGACGACCTTAGTCGCGAGAAGACAGGGCTAGCCCGAATGGGAGAACCGCCTACTGGTATGCCTGCCCCTCGAAAGCAAACCGTAGGAACGGTCTGTGTCGAGGAAGAATGGAGACATGGAAGTAGGCTTCCTTCAATGTCGATCGCTGCAAACCAATCCTGTGGCCGCACACATAGAAAATGCGTTTGGCCGTGGCACCTTGAACAGCAGCCTGTGAAGGGAGCGGTTCAGGACGCAGAGGTCCAGGATTGGCCATAACCCACCGGATTTCTTCGGGACAGTGAAGTAGGGGCTGTAAAGCCCGGACCTCATTTCGGCTGGAGGGACAGTCTCGATCGAACCCTTCGCCAGTAGGGTGACAACCTCCGCTCTCATGATAGGGGCATTGCCACCGACCAAAGTAAAGCGGCCTCCCCTGTCTTGCGGGGAGGAGACCATGCGAACTGAATCTCAAAGCTGAGCCTGATGGTTCGGGCGACCCAGCGGAACAGGCCAGGCTCCCAAGAACTGTGCCAGCAGGGTCATGCGAACCACAGACGTACCCTCGGTGGTGCAGCGAAGCGGAATGACCGGCCCAGACGTGGGTGGCATAGCAGCCCGGTGTGGGGGCACGGTCATTAGCCGCGTCCTGCCAGAGGAGGCCAGGGAAGGACCAGCGTTCCACGGGGGCGTGCTCTGGCAGGGGTCTGGCGACAGAGGGGGATGAGAGTGGCGAGGCTCGTGAGCTCAGCCTTTTGGGGCTCGGAGGAAGGGGCATCAGTTCTTGAAACAAGAGATTCTCCCCTGGCCCTCCACCAGGGGAATGAGTGGCCCTGCTACCAGCTCCTGAGAAGATCTGAGCCCTAACTCCAAGCTGCCCAACGGGCGGTGCCGCCCTCCTGCAACCCTCTCCTGCTCGGGGCCAGAGAAGGCTCGAGGGGAGGGGCTGCAGGTAGGCAGCCTCGGCGGGAAGCAGACTAAGGAGACCGGATGGATGGATGACCGTTGGTTCAGAAGGCCTCAGTCTGCTTCTGGGGGGGTCGAAGACTGTAGGGTACAGTCCTCAACCATACCGCCGAGGAGCCAAGCCTGGGACATGGGGGAGCTGAGAAAATTAATTCTCAGACCCCCTCACATCAACCTGGCTGAACCCATTCCTGGACCACACTTGTGGACATCACCTGGCCCAGGGATCACGCAGGTACCGATGTCGCCCGTAGAGCGAGGTCAGTAGTGTGCGTGGCTGATCGACCAGCCCGGACATGGGAGGCATAGCGTCCCTGCATGGGTGCGTGGTCGAGTTTTCGCATTCTGTCAGTGTTGGCCAGGGAAGGACCAGCGTTCCACAGCGGCCTGGTCTGACAGAACTCCCAGGTCAGCACTGCCACTGCCTCACAGAACTCCATGCATGTGCCACGATAGTGACAGAGAACATACAGCCGATGATCGGCACGCGATCGAGTGCAGCGAAGGCGGAGGACGCCTGCGGGCTGCGATAAGTCACGGGGACTCTCGCGAGCCGGAGGCATCCTGATGCACGTCCGGGAGAAAGGCACTGGGGGCGAGTGCTGTAGAGCAACACGTGCACAGGAACCAATCATCAAGCCTACAGCGCTCGGTGGGAGGGCGGCGCCACTCCAACCGATGCTTTCAGCTGCCCGGGAAAGCATGGCCATCAGCTCTGAATCTGACTCGACTAACGCTAACACTCCTGAGGGAGGCAACGCAGTTGAATCCTCATTTCCAGTGGAATCAAGCCCGCCTTGTGATGCTGTGAGTGACATGACACCATCTGCTGGAGCCCCGAATAAAAACACTGGGTCCCCAAGAGGAACCAGGCACAGACGGAAGCCCCACGGTTTGCAATGTGGAGGGGGGCGTGGCCCAAGGAAAGCTCGTCGGTATTATGCCACACCATAACCCTCAGATCACCCTGGCCACCAGCCAAAGTATCCCCTCTCGAGGAAGAGATAGATTGGGGTGTGGCAGAGGGGACTCTAACACGGATCATTGAGTTTCGATCTATAAACGATCTACCATCGATCTGATGGTCATGTTCCCGCAATGAAAACATGACTCATCCACGAGCGCTGCCAAGCGTGATTAAGCCCAACACACGAAACAGCGCTCGTGACCGTTAGGCAGATGAATCATGCGCCCACATCCAGTAAATACACGGGCGAGCCGTCTTGAAAAAGACGTGCCGCGTGCAGCTCTTTTAGAGAGAGAAAAATGTTCAGCAGAGTGCTGAAGCGCCCAGGGAGAAACACACACACTGTTGGGCAGATCACTGCACAGATCAGCAGCAGGCAATGCGATCTCGCTGGAACGCGCTGTCACACCAACACACTGAAGAGCCGCTCGTCTCGTAGAGTGAAGATGATTCAGAATGGCTTGTAGGAGTGAAGAGAACTCTTGGCGAAAACATATCTGCATGTTGCCAGCATACTTCCTTATATACCCACGAGGTGGGGTGGACTTACACTATGCAAATTCCGCAGACCCATGGCATTTTCTTGCCATTGGCTCGTTTTGTATACTCGAAGGTGAGAGGCTTTCTAAGCGAAACCCCATTCGTCGTCACAGGCGTAACTCATAGTGACCACGAAATGGAACTGACTTTACTAATAGATTCAAGAATGACAACAACTCCTTAAACGTATAAACGTAACGAGAATGAGCAAAACAGGGATATACATATATATATATATATATATATACATAGCGTAAATGAGGAACTAATCAAACACCTGAACTTGATTAACCCATGAATAGCCATAGAAGCAAACGAGAACTAATACAGACATGACAGAAACTAAACTAAACATAACTGTGACATGATGCTTTTTAGTCTTTTTTTGAGTTGGACAACTCTTGTGATTTCACTGTATGGAAAAAGAACAGCATCTGCTAAACATCTCCTTTTCTATGCCACAGAATAATGAAAATCATGAAGATTTATAGGTAAATGGTAAGTAAATGACAAATCTTTTTTGTGTCAAAAAACCCTATTCATTTTAAATTAATTTTAATTCAGCCTTTTTTAATTGTGCTAATATCTGCATATTCATATATTTAGTAGTCATCATACAAATAAGGACAATTTTTATTTTATATGTATACATATTTATTTACTTGCATATATAATTATAAACACAAATTAAGATAAAAAACAAAGAACAAAAAGAGGGTTTTAGGGTCATATATATGCAAATGTTATGAAATAAAGTTCCATAACTGCATATGGATGGGAAAGGAAACACATACACACCCACACCCACACAAAACACAAACCTTAAACGGTGTAGGAGTGAAAGGATTAGTCGAACATAGACGAAGGAAAGGTCTACTTTGAGTGTCAACGGCCTACAGAAAACAGAGAATAACCAGCACCAGTGAGACAGAGACAGAGAGAGGGAGACAAGGAAAGAGGGAGGTCAAGTACTCATACAGACTATACAGCAGTGCACAATACAAAACATTATCTACACTACAACTGCTGTTCTTAAGTCGGCATGTGAACAGGGCATGTCACAAGCTGGCCTGAAACTCAGCTGGTCATCTTTACTGTTGATCTTTGAGAGCCTACAGTCTTTCTGCCTCTAATGAAATAGAATACTAGCCAAAGTCTCTTTTAAGGAAAGTCTGTTCACTCGGCGGCCATATTTGCAAAGCCTCCTTGCAACTATTTTGGGCATCTGAGACCAAAACCTCTCTACTTGAATGAGGGAATCCTGAAATCTCAACAACTGCTTGCCAAACTCACAATTAAATAACATATTTCAAATCAACAACAAAATCTAACATAAACTGTCCCATAAATGTTGTTTCTTTTACTCAAACAGAATAAAAAAAAAAGCTTATTTTTGAGGCTAGACAAGAAAATGTGAATGTGCAGTCCTAAGCGCACATCTTAGAACACTATTTCTATAGCAACTGGAGTTTCTAATGGCATTTCTCAATCAGCGATTGGTTCTTTTATTTAGAAGGTGGGACTAATTCCGCCATATTGCGCGTTGCACTTTCATTCATAAGTAACATGAGTGCACCGTCTTTCTATATATTAAGTCTTTTTACTAGCTTAGTACGTACTTTGTGTAATATTGAATATTGTGTAGTATACACTATACTGCCTGCTAGTTTTGAACATTGGTATCCAACATCATCGTCACAAGATTTGATCACATTGCATGTATGTGGTATTAATTTTGAAATGATTTTTCTTTTTAATGTTAATTACATTTTATGTAAAAATTTACACTTTTATAGTACAATCAAATAAATGAGTCAAGAAAATATGATACAAATCATGCCTGTAATTTTTTCACATTCATCTGTTGCATTGGAAATGGAATGTCAAACTAAGCATGTTGCATTGTGGGATATAGTGGTCCACACAATGTACTTTACTTACTGTATATGGCACATTTGGGAAAATAGGTCAGAGTGTTGTTGTTGTTAACTAAATCTAAGGCAAACAAAATATTTCAATTTTTAAAATTGAAATAATGCTGAGATAAATAAAAAATGGCTAAAAATTCTAATGAAAACAAAAAAGAAATCTGAATTTCATAACTTTAATTCAAAATATTAATTAATACCGTAGTAGTATATAAATAACACTGGTATGTCATCCTATTATATGCATACAGAAATTCACATACTATATACAGACATAGTAGACGAAGTTGTTAGTATGCTATTCTGAACACTGCCTCAAGTCTCAGATGGCACAGCTAGGGAGCCTTCAAAGACGCCTAAAGCTTTCTGCAAGCAAAAAGCTTATGAGTTGGTTAAATATGCATTGCCCATCACATTGGCTGGCTTCTGCACAACGTCTGGCTGCCCAGGGTTTCATCAGTTCACAAGTCTTGCTTACGATGTAGTGGGCTGCAAGATTGTCTAAGTGTCTAAGCTCCATCTTATTTTACCAATGAATTCTGATGGTTTTTCCAGTTGTTTGTTATTAGCTACTAGATAAAATCATTGTAGCTTGGTGGGGTAGCATTTCCATTTTTGGATCTCTAGATGTCAGGAAACAATCCTTAGAATTTAGCGATTTAAACAATTATTTATATTAGTGTGCAAATGTATGTTTTGTTAAAGGGGACATATCATGAAATCTGACTTTTTCCGTGTTTAAGGCGAGACGGCAGGCAAAAACAGATTTTTCATGCAGTGGTCAGTTTTGAGATTTTGGGCTAGTTTACTCCTTCAATATGTGTTCTTTCAAGCTGCTATCAAGAAAACGTTGAAAATATACATTAAGATGTTTATTTTATTACATTTTGTTTACTTGCGGTAGTAAGTTTCTCCCGAATTTACCAAGAAGTTAGCATTCCAACGCGACATGCCGAGTTCCATTTGTTTACTGAAGTCTGTCATGACCGGTATCGTTGTAAAGCTCTGAGTCTCCTGCACAACGCTGTGTAACCCAAATATGGGCATTTCCTTTCTATCAGTAACCAATCGTGAATGTCCAAAAGGGGATTTAAAGCTAATGACGAAATCTCATTTAGAGCTATTTAAAACTTTAAATGCCGTTTTCTCAAAATGAGTTTTTTGTCATTGTCCAGTACAAACATCTCAGCCTATGTAGCACCTGTGTACACCAAACTTTCCAGTTATACACTTAGCAGTATTCTGAAGATATTTTCAGAGGGATTTGTTAATAAATCATTCCTGGCCTGATTTATGTGAAAATCGATTTTTTTAAGGCTATGGACAGTATATTTTGATTTCCTAGGTAATTGTTAATAAAATTCATTTTAATTGCAAGTAATGATAGTGTGCGGGAGTTCCTTATCTGCTGAAACGACCTACCTATTTGGTCTTGTTATCCTACGCACCTATCACCTGCAGGTGTGTGATGGAGTTTGTTCACTAATTTCCTAGGTAATGAAAGCATATATCCTGAAATCCCTCTGAAATTTCTTTTTCATCTTGTGTGTAAACAAAATGAAAAAATAATTTTCCACCTGGCTTTATCATATGTTCAGATCTATCTACCGAAAATATATGCAAAATCGGGCATATTTAATTAGATAATGCCTAATTTGCATAATTAAACATACAAATTTCAAAAACTTGTAATTCATTTTTTTTTATATACTTGTGTAAGTAATCAGCTGAGGAAGTTTCATGGTGATATCTATTATTTTAAAATTTCACCCTATTCACCTGTAGTGTCTCGCCTTAAGTGCTTTAAACGGGTCCCTGGTGCATCTACCATCCCAGAAAACGTGAAAAGAGACAACCTAACAAATAAGCCGATCAGATTTCACTCCCCTTCTGACATAGGAAGGGGATCTTATTATAATATTACCATCCCTTAATCTGCACGTTTCCACCCACTGCGCCACCATTTGATTTCATTGAGTTGACTACTAGTACATTATTACTACTCATATGTGTAACCAGTTCTAACGCGATGGCAAAAGTTCGAGCAAAGCATGCAAACTGTTCTGTCGTTGGCTGCACAGACGAGCACAGAACACTATTTGACCAAAACATGTCACAGCTGGGAACTGTGTCAACTTGTGTAAAAGTCGATGAGATGAATCAATGTAACTCCACAACAACTATATAAATGTATCCACTAACCATTCAGAAACGTCCAGGTGCGTCTAAAAGTTGCAACCTCTTCCTGAGTCTCTCCGTAAGACTGCACTCCGCTACTGGTTATTTCTGAGATTTTGGATGAGTGAGATTATTTGCGTGTTTTGTTATTGTATCCGAAGCTCGTGTAAAGGATCGGCCGTCTTCTGAATGGGGCGGGGAACAGCAGCTCATTTGCATTTAAAGGGACACACAAAAATTGTGTGTTTTTGCTCACACCCAAAAAGGGGCAACTTTGACAAGCTATAATAAATGATCTGGGGGGTATTTTGAGCTGAAATTTCACAGACACATTCTGGGGACACCATAGATTTATATTACATTTTGTGAAAAGGGGCATAATATGTCACCTTTAACAAAAAGACCACTCCCTTATTGTACCATAGGAAACTGTGTTTAGCCAGTAACATGCATCACAAAGGTGGTTATCTTCAAAAGACCTGCTCTGAAATGCATAACTAGAAAAATCATATTATAGACATTTCCATGATTTTTTAAGCCTGTAAATCAATTGTAAAACTCTCTGGTATGTCCAGGTTTTGTGTGATTAAGGAACCTTGCCTCAAGCACAACTTCATAATCCATTTTCTTGCACAGTTATGTCTGTGAAATAATCAGAACTTAAACTGACAGGCTATTAGTGAACACTGTGCTACTAAGGAGATTCTGAAAATTCTGTCTATTTCTCACTCTTCATGGCGATCCAAGTCATTCATATGTATATATATACACAGTGTTCATTTTACTGGTTTCAGAAGTTCTTGATTATCAATCAGTGTTGTTATTGTAAACTAAAACTATTAAAAATATTTGTTAATTGAAATGGAACTGAAATAAAATAAAAATACATTTGATTGCCTTGGTAAGAAAAAAAATGTTGCCTTGGTAAGTTTAAGCACTAAAATTCTAAAATAACTAATACAAATTAAGTAAAACTAAATAGAAATATAAAAACCTAATAAAAATGACAATTTAAATGAAAACCGAAAATTCAATAATCAACACTATAGTACAGTAAATAATACTAAGCCAACATGGTTAAAATAACATCAGTGAATCGGTTCTGTTCCTCGTATAAATCTATCTTGAAATCAAAAGACTAGGTCTTTTTATAGTGCTTTTTAAATGTTTTTATTTTATTTTATATATATATATATATTAACAGCCATGGTCTCTATGAACGGTTGTGATAATGAAAGACAGTACCAAATTATTTTGTTACACTGAAGAGAATTATACAGGTTTAGGAACGACCTAAGAGTTAGAAAACAAAGACAAACACAATTTTTGGCGAACTATTTAAAATCCAGAGAAGTAATAGAGTCATGTCTGTGATTAAGTCACACAGTACCACAGTTTAATAAAACACGGATTTCACTCTGGTTTGTACTCACCTTCTCACTGCTGGTCTTCAAGTTGAAGGCTGAAACTTCTTCCACTGCATCCAGCGCAGATGTCTGGAGTTATTAAAAATTAAAGAACAGCCCTCATCAAACACAGCTAAAGAAGTCCCACAAAAACCTCTCTTCATGACCTCAACAATGTCATTAAACTCTAACATCATTTACAAAGCTCTCTATTGGTCTAGAAGATCCAAACTAAAGTCCTCCACAGTAATGAATGTCTGTCCTTACGGCCGTGAGCCAGCTGTGGATTCCCCCTCGTGTTTTGTACTTGTTGTTCAGTACCATTGAAACAAAGCTAGTTTTAAGAGCCATCTGCAGAGAGACATCTGCTGGGCGGGAATGAGGCATGGATCATTAACCCACATCTGGACACAGAGAGTTGATAAAGGTCTGATGAAGAGCAGGACAGGCCACAGGGAGCCAAACTTTAAAGGTGCCTTGATACAAGGCAGTGGCCAGTTAGAAATATACCAGAGCTTGGACATGTTATTGAGATGAGTTCAACATTATTACAACACATTCAATTCTGGATGGGGTGATAAAATGATTCATGGTGTAGTTTTTGGATCTTTTGTAGGTTGATATTTCAGCAAAAACAGTCATGATGTGTGATATCTTGATTAAAAACAGAGTTGTTTTGCGTCAGATCATGGAACCTCTTCTGAAAAAGAAGCACACTTTAAAAAAAAGAGTACTTAAGTGCAAAATGAATCTATGAATGGAATGTTTTCGGACACTTAACTGCATGTTAATTGCAATTAAATATGTATTATAGTTGAACATAAGAGTGCTTTTTTGAGTGTATTTAAGTAGGACTTTTTATATGTAAATTCATAATTACTTATTGTCGATGAAATATGGTTGAAGCGTATTGCCAAATGTACTGAAATATGTTTTAATGCCATGTATTTCCATTTGAACTTTCTATTGAAACTATTTGAATTTGCACTGATAAAGCTGCAAAAAGATGATTAAACCAATGACTTATAAAGTAAAACTTTTAATTTGACATTACAAAGTGCACTTTTTAAAAGTGTACTTAAGTGTGTAAAGAAAAATACATGAAAGTGTACTCTCTTTAAGTACACTTAAGTGGCCTTTTATTCATTATTATTATTATATTATGTGTAGTTAATTATGAAAAAAATATAGATTTGGAGTACACTAAAAAAGCAAATTCAATACAGTTAAGTGCACTTCTTTTTCACAAGGGATGTTTTCATTCTATTTTATTATGCTTATAACCATGGCAAACCACGGAAGAGTTTTCTAAAATGTGCCATTTGATAACCATAAAACACATCAGACACACATACAGGACGTCTCAGTCTAACCTGTAGCGGTTTGTATGTAAAGCAGGATTCAGGATAGGGATGCAGAGTTTGCTCTGAGCGGTTCAGCTGTAGGAGGGCTACGGGAGGCTTCTAGAAGCACAACACAGATGTTAGTAAGCTAGTATATCAGCCTAAACACATTTAATCCTGGGAGACAGATCATTAAAAAATCCAATATGTAAACTAAATGTGGCGTTATTGAAAAAGGAGCACATGGCTTGGGACATTAACAGCGAACTTTGGATAGACATAACAGGAGCATTACTTATTTAATCACATTTGATTGTGTTCCCTTGTAAATGTGTTTTAAGTTGATTTAGTGGCAAATTTTAAGGCTAAGCGGATGCCAATGGAAAGAAGGAATGCTGGAAGCAGAGATAAGACTGTCAGCTGAGGGCCGAACAGAAATTACCTGACACTTTGGCATTGGGAAGCATTTTAAAGTTGCCCCATATTTCTCTATGACAGGAGGTGAATCGAAACTATACAGAGAGTCAGACTGAGAGACAGACAGATGTTGTGAGGATCAAGAGCAGACAGACTTATAAATGAGGAGGAGGGTGAGAGACAGATGCAAAGTAGTCGAGTACATCTTTCTGAGCACTAAATGGTGATGAAAGCGGTTTGTTAATATTTGTGCTGGTTGATATATAAGAGATTCACAATGTACTCACAATGATTCTGCTGACAATATCAAATTAAGCAACACTGCACATTGCAATGATTTTAATATGCTTCTTATTTGGTCATTAGGTTTCTCAAAGAGCATGTCGTTAGATTAGTTTCATGATTCTTGTGAAGTCTTTCTGATTTTAACTTCAAGTAACCAAACTGGTGTCCAAGCTGGTAAGCTTGATTCATTTCTATTAATCTAAACTGTTTCAATTAACTGACTTAAAACATGAAATAATTTTGTTGTACTAAAATGTTTGTATTAATATATGTAGATACATATCACGGTTTATTACTACCCTTGTGAAAAAGAAAAGTGCACTTGTATTGAATCATTGCTTTAAAGAAGTACACTTATTTTGATGTGTTGACTAACATACTAAAGCACATGTGAAGTACTTGATTATAATTTTAACTGTAGTGTGTTATTCAATATTACATTTAAAGTTGTAAACATATTAAATATGTATTTAAAAGTTCTAAAGTATTCTAAAGTTATCTAAAGTAAAACATATTCTAAAGTTTAGCTAATTGCAGTTAATATAAATGTAAACTATAATACATTTTCATTTAATTGCAGTATATTCTTTCTAAGTATATTTTTTCATAAGTATGCTAAAGTGTACTTTTTCACAAAGGTACATTTTGTTATATTGGTGCGTTTAAATGAAAATGTGTGGATGATTTTGTGTGTTTGATGAGTGGAAGATTTTTTTTCTAACTATATTTTTACTGCATTTTGAATATTCTTGGCATGCAGACATTCATTAATACATATCAGGCTGAACATTTTTGAGGTTATCAACAGAATGTAAACAGTCATTATTTGAATTTAATTTGTAAAATGTATATGAGCATCTAACTTTCTAAATAAATGCTTGTGTTATGGCATATCAGTTTTAGAAATTTCACTATTATTGATATCAACTGGACTTTAGTATTGTCACAGCACACATCGAGATTTAAGCTATACTGCCCAGCCATAGTTAGTATGCAACTCATATAAATGTTATAAACACGCACACGTGTTAAGCAGCATAAATAAAAGGATCTTGTCATTTCCCATGATCAGTAGATGCTTGTATAATGTGATACTGACTTTGTCTTTGTGAATGATGCTCTGGACTAGGAACACCACTGGGTTTGCAGCGTTACGGATGGCCTCCACTGCCTGCTCATGACTGGCGTCACGCAGATCTACTCCTCCCACCTGTCACACACACACACACACACACACACACACACACAAACACAGAGAGTCAATAATGGTCTATATGAGCAGGTGTGGAGCTCTGTCCAAAACCCACCAAAAGTTTGCCTAAGCAGGCTGGGCTGCATGACAGTATATACAATGCCACAGTAAAAATGCATGAATCGATTTAGCTAAATAATTTATACCACATTACATTTTAAAAAGTACCAAGCAGAAAACGTACTCGGTTACTGACGTAACCTCGGTTCTCTCTAGAAGAGGGAACGAGTACTGCGTAAGATATCTTACGCTAGGGGAAAATCCTTTTTCCGCGAGATATTGAAGCCAAAAATTATCCTTAATTTTGTAATAATGCAAAACGCGTTGCGGCAGCATGCAGACATAGGCGAGACAGCTCGCGCGCCTATTGGCTGCTCTGCGGCAACTGCAGCAGCCTATCGAGCGAGGCCTGGCGTGACGTCAGACCCAATCAGGGCACTTCGCGCCCGCTGCGTCACGTCCCGCCGAAATGGGCGTGGTCTAGGCCTATAAATACCACTCGCAGGCAGCTATTATCTGGTTTTTCATCATCGAAGCAACCAGAGCGTGTGCATGCACGGCAAGATACGCAGTACTCGTTCCCTCTTCTAGAGAGAACCGAGGTTACGTTAGTAACCGAGTACGTTCTCTTACGAGAGGTCTCTCGTACTGCGTAAGATATCTTACGCTAGGGGACCCAATGCAAAACGCCGTGCATGCTGAGATCTGACACCAAAGACCCAAGGGCGAAAGCCCGGGGTACATATAGTGCACAATCACTCAGGGAACTCACAGGGAGTCCAGGAAGAGGGAGGGGCGAAGCCGCACTCTTCCACATAATATGGTAGCGTCGCTGAGACGCGAATTTCATCATACAGACAGGGCGGGGTACGGCCTGAACTGATGGGGGAATGTGGGTCTTACACAGTTTGCCCAGGCACATCTCGTGCTGCTACTTTTTTACTGTCGAACATTGAGCTGTGCTCAGTAGACGCAGCATTCTGAGCTGACGCATCAGGTCAGATAATACTGGTAAACTTAGACCGACAGCAGCCTGGCCTGCAGGGCGGGAACCTCTAGGTTATAAAACCTTATAAATGTAGACGGGGAGGCCCAGCCTGCCGCCATACAAATATCTTGCAAGGCAATCCCACTTGACCAGGCCCACGAAGAGGCCATGCCTCTCGTGGAGTGCGCTCTGACACCCAACGGGCACTGCATGCCCTTGGAGGCGTATGCCAGCGCTATAGCATCAACTATCCATCTGGATAGGCTCTGTTTTGACGCGGCTAGTCCCTTAGAACGTCCGCTAAACGAAACAAAGAGCTGCTCCGTCTGTCTGAAACCAGACGAGCGAGACACATAAGCTCGTAATGCCCTGACTGGGCAGAGGAGGCTCGCGTCTCTTTCCTCATCAGGGACCGGTAGGGCTGAAAGGGAAATAACCTGCGCCCTAAACGGTGTGTTGAGGGATTTCGGAACATAACCGTGCTTAGGTTTGAGTATAACTTTTGAGTCATTAGGCCCAAACTCCATGCACGCCGCGCTCACAGAGAGCGCGTGCAGATCCCCTATGCGCTTCACCGAAGCGAGAGCCAGCAAAAACACCGTCTTGAAAGACAGGTGTTTCAAATCGATTGACTGTAAAGGCTCAAATGGCGCACCTTTCATGGCTTCCAGAACCGTAGAAAGGTCCCATACGGGGACTGAGGGAGGTCTGGGAGGATTCAGTCTCTTAGCCCCTCTAAGGAAGCGGATGACTAAATCGTTCCTTCCTATTGACTGACCAAGCGTTGTTTCTGAGAACGCTGCTATAGCCGCCACATAAACTTTGAGCGTGGAGGGGGCCCTGCCCCCATCCAACAGCTCTTGTAGGAAGGAAAGCACCTCCGCCACACCACAGTCTGTGGGTGACACACCACGGGCTGTGCACCAGCCCGAAAACACTGACCATTTCGAGGAATAGAGTCGTCTCGTAGACGGAGCTCTAGCCTGCGTGATCGTGTTTAATACTCCTTCAGGGAGTCCAACATGTACCCGTTGATGGCCCAGACATGAAGGGACCCCAGTTCCGGGTGAGGATGCCAGATCGAACCGTGGGCCTGTGAGAGGAGGTCTCTCCTCACTGGTACTGGCCACGGGGCAGTACTTGCTAACTGCATCACGACTGGGAACCAAGGTTGGTTTTTCCAGAACGGTGCCACCAGCAGTACTGAGCATCCTTCTTCCCTGATCCGTTCTATCACCTGAGGCAGGAGAGAGACGGGGGGAAAAGCATAGAGCGGGCGGCGGGGCCACACATGGGCCAGCGCGCTCCTGCTCTTTGAGAAAAATTCCTGACAGTGAGCGTTTTCTTGAGACGCAAACAGGTCTACTTCCGCTCTGCCGAATTTCTTCCACAGCAGTTGGACTGTCTGTGGGTGTAGAGACCACTCGCCTGCCGGAACATTGTTCCTGGACAGTCTGTCCGGTCCTATGTTCAGGAGCCCTGGCACGTGCGCTGCTCTGAGCGAGCGCAGGTTGCACTGAGCCCATACCAGGAGGCGTTCTGCCAGCCTGTACAGGTTCTTGGACCTGAGGCCGCCCTGGCGATTTATGTAGGACACCACAGACATGTTGTCCGAACGGACCAAGACGTGGCGTCCTTTTATCTGGGGACAAAAACGCGTCAGCGCGTTGTCTACTGCCAGCATTTCGAGGCAGTTTATGTGCAGGAGCTTCTCCCGTTCCGACCACTGGCCGAAGAACGGTCTGCCCTCGAGCAGCACTCCCCATCCCGAGGTGGACGCGTCCGTGGACACCACTTTCACCCTCGAGGAAGTCCCCAGGCTTACACCTAATTGGTACCAGTCGCTCGCTCTCCAAGGTTTCAGAGCTGTGACGCACTTCTGATTGACCCTGAGGCGAAGCGAACCGGATGCCCACGCTCTGCGTGGGACTCGCGCTTTCAGCCAAAACTGCAGCGGGCGCATGCGGAGCAGGCCCAGCTGGAGCACTGACGATGCTGAGGCCATGAGACCTAGCATCTTCTGAAATTTCTTGAGCGGGACAGACGCGCCGCAGCGAAACGCGTTCGCTGTGCGCTGAATGTCTACCGCGCGCTGTGGTGATAGTCGCGCTATCATGGACAGCGAGTCCAATTCTGTGCCCAGGGAAGATATCTTCTGACTGGGTAACAGAGAGCTCTTCGCCCAATTGACACTGAGACCCAAATCCTCGAGGTGATCGAGTAAAATGGTCGTGTGTTCTATGAGCACTGCGCGAGATTGCGCTAGAATCAGCCAATCGTCCAAATAGTTCAGCACTCGTATGCCTCTCATTCTGAGGGGTGCGAGCGCCGCGTCCATGCACTTCGTAAATGTACGGGGTGCCAGGGACAAACCGAATGGCAGGACTGTGTACTGATATGCCTGGCCCTCGAAGGCGAATCTCAAATATCGCCTGTGACGTGACGCTATCTGTATTTGAAAATACGCGTCTTTCAGATCTATTGACACAAACCAATCTCCTTGGCGAATCTGCACAAGGATTTGTCTGGTCGTGAGCATCCTGAACTGTCGCTTCACAAGCACTTTGTTCAGTTGCCTTAGATCTAGTATGGGTCTGAGACCCCCGTCTTTTTTCGGTACCAGGAAGTATCTGCTGTATAGCCCTCCTTCGCTCTGAACTTGAGAGAGAGGCTCTATGGCCCCTTTGCTCAGTAGTTTCGTCACTTCGGCTCAAAGTAAATGTGCTACTTCTGTTTTTACCGTGGTCTCGACGCGCGCCACATAGCGGCGAGGGCGTCGGCGAAACTGCAGCGAATAGCCTCTTTTTATAATGTTCAGCACCCACTTCGAAACCCCGGGCAGCTTTGCCCATGCATCTGCATGGATAGCTAGGGGTTGAATACGAAGCGCGCTCCGCTCGCTCAGCGATGGAGAGGCTTCGGCGTGCTGCAACACAAGCATCGCGCTCGTGACATTTGAGGCATGGGGCGCACTGATAACAGCGGGCAGATTGCCCGCGCTCGACTCCTCTGCGGTGGTCAGCCGCGAGGGGGAGGGCTGGGCGGTTCCCGTGGGAACTGTCATGTCTATGTGTGGATGTGGGCGCGGGACAGCGGGCACATCTATCACACCGAAAACATCGTTCGCTTGCGTGAAGCGAGTGCACGTTGGTTTCGTTTTTACAGAAACCATGAGACATGCACAACGCGGTGTTAGTGGGCACTGGGTAGTGGGCACTTTCACCATGTTTGAAGCGCAACCGATCTGAGTCGGTTTTATGTGCGCGAGCCCTGTGTGACAGGCTGTGCTTGTGTGTAGGGATGGGCACTGGGCAGTGGGCATTCTTACTACACATGAAACACCATCGGCCGTGGCCGGGACACCAGAAAATACACTCTTTTGGGGATTTATCTGGGTAGCCGTGAAAACGGCATTTGTGTGCAGGCAAGCGGGTGACAGAACCGACTTGTTGGCTGCAGAAAACACTGGAACAGTCACATTTGCTGGAACTGGACGAGCGAATAGCTTTGGTGTGAGTCTGGCCGCAGCGGGACTTAAACACCGTCGTTTTCCTAGGACGACTTCGGGGCCTCGGGCTTCACCGTAATCCTAGGTCGCGGGCCACGTACAGCGGGGCGGCGACCGGATGAGCGGGAGCGCGGTCTCGCGCTTCGGGCCTGGCGGCGCTGTGAAGTGGAGGCAGTGGACGGTGGCTGTGGCTGTGAGCTCTGAGCAGACGGTTTCGCACGGCCTGCTGCAGAGCTGGAGCGCTTCGGGAGGAAGTGCTTCATAGCCTGTGACGCTTTCTGTACCTCTGCAAATCTCTCCGCGAAATCCTTGACGGAGGATCCAAAGAGGCCTGTGGCGGAAAGCGGGGCGTCGAGGAACGCGGTGCGCTCAGACTCGGCCATTTCCGAGAGCGTCAGCCAAAGATGTCTCTCAGTAACGGTGAGAGAGGCCATATTCCGTCCAATGGCTTGCGCTGCAGACTTAGTAGCACGGAGAGCGAGGTCCGTGGCACTCCTTAAGTCCGGCACGCAGATCGCGTCAGGCCCTTCCTCATCCAGCTTACGGAGGAGATCGGCCTGGAAGATCTGAAGCGTTGCCATGGTGTGCAGCGCTGACGCAGCTTGCCCGGCGGCGGAGAAAGCGCGGCGGAGCAGGCTTGACGTCGTGCGGCAAGCTTTAGAGGATAGGGCCACCTTAGCACGCCGTCCAGCAGAGGGCGGGCATAAGTGGGCCGCTATCGCCTCTTCGACCGGCGGCAGCGAAAGGTATCCTTTGTTCTTGGCATCGTCAACAGCGGAGAATGCCAAAGAAACAGCAGGACGCACTCTAGCCGAATAGGGGGCGTTCCAGGACTTGGCGACTTCTTCGTGTAACTCAGGAAGAAAAGGCGCCGGTCTGGACGCAGGCGAAGCGCGCTCCCCAGGCAGGAAAAATCCATCCAGCCGGTTGTGAGCGGGCTGCTCAGGCGAAGACCACTCGAGGCCGAGGCTCGCCGCGGCCTGTGCGAGTACTCGCGTGAGCTCCGTCTCGATGGACGCTCTCTTGCCTGAAGACATGCGGGCAGGGGGCGCGGGGTCCTCAGAGCCCGCCCAATCCTCACTGCCTGACGCCAGGATAGAGCAGGAATCATCCTCTCCCAGCAGGGCTTCCTCATCCACGATGTCAACGGAAGCGGCGGCGGCCGCTGTCCGTCAGGAAGCGAGGGTGACGAAGCCGGGGAAGCAAGCGGGCGAACCGGCGAGCTTTGGCGGCTGAGGGAGGGTTCCGGGGCCCGCTGGGCACGGCGCTTTTTACGGCGCGACGCCGCGGCGGGCTGGGGAGCAGTCTCGGTGAAGAAGGCTAGGCGAGTCCTCAGAGTCGCCATTGCCATCAGCGAGCGCGAGAGCTGCATGTTCCTCACCCAGGCAGGAAACGCAAATCACGTGGCGGTCCCCGTCGCTGAGTGTGGCTCTGCACGAGCCGCAGGAAGGCATCTTTAAAAAGACGCTAGCTCTTTTAGAATGTGTGTCGCGGCGGCGACACACACACACAAAAGTACAGAGTAATAGAAAGGATATAAGCGCCGGAAAGCGCAGCAGGAAGGCAGGAAGGCGGCGTGGCCAGCGACTTCAGTGACTCGTCCCGCTGAAGGTGCTCTCTCTCAGACGGCGCGGCTTCTTCTCCGGCTCCAGCGATGCGTGTGCTTCGCTTGAAGGATGAAAAATCAGATAATAGCTGCCTGCGAGCGGTATTTATAGGCCTAGACCACGCCCATTTCGGCGGGACGTGACGCAGCGGGAGCGAAGTGCCCTGATTGGGTCTGACGTCACGCCAGGCCTCGCTCGATAGGCTGCTGCAGTTGCCGCAGAGCAGCCAATAGGCGCGCGAGCTGTCTCGCCTATGTCTGCATGCTGCCGCAACGCGTTTTGCATTATTACAAAATTAAGGATAATTTTTGGCTTCAATATCTCGCGGAAAAAGGATTTTCCCCTAGCGTAAGATATCTTACGCAGTACGAGAGACCTCTCGTAAGAGAACTGTGCAATGGCCACTTCCAGTGAATACAGTTTCTCTGATGATAAAGGAAACGTCTTGGTTATTATTGTAAACTCCATTCCCTGATGGAGGGAACGAGAAGTTGTGGCGATGTACTGACACGAGAGGTCACACTTGGGAGCCCCAAACACCTCTGATACTTTGAGAGTTGAATTTGCATGCGCCACTCCCCCACACATAAGGGTATAAAAAGAGATGCCATGCATCTACTCATTCAGGTTTGTGCTGAGGAGCCGAGAACGTGTCCTAGCCATTCAGCGGGCAGTTCAGTGTTGTGGCAGGAGAGATCTGTCTCGTTCACTCCATCAGGGAGCGGAGGTTACAATAGTAACCAAGACGTTTCCTATCTGTCAGTCACTTCGATGTTGTGTCGATGTACTGACACTAGGGGTCCCTATGGAAAATGCCACAAAAAGCTGAACCGTGATACGAGGTTTTAGCGGTGCAGATGTCAGCGAGCTACTGTGTGCCGGGTAACAAGTACACTCAAAACTTTGTAACCTTCCCAACACCCCATCTAAGCCGTGTAGTCCTTTGTACCACAAGGGGACAGAAAGCACAGTACTTATAAAGGGTCGCTTCAACTGTTTATTTTATTTTTTTACCTTAAAGCTGTGCAGGCCAAAAGATATTGTTGGGGAAGCATTTATTTCTCTCTGCAGAAAAAAGAACTCTACAGAAGCCACATACTGCCCAAAGGAAGTTTAACATGTGGAGAATAGATCACATGCACTTGCCAACTGGGAAGTACCTCACAAGTCTGTGCAGTAGATCCTACCTGAAAAGGAAGGAGGTCTACAACACAGTGGCTGGCAAGACAAAAGGGGGGGGGACAAAGGTTCACCATCAGGGAAGCCATACTATGGAAAATACATCATATGGGATTACCACCAGGAAATCATGGGCTGTACATGGGCTGACCTGAAAGGGCATACATCACGAGTACTGGGCTTGGTGTCGAATTCTTCCACCGAATTCGACTGCCGCAGGGTGCCCAAGGGTAAAACACGTCAAGGGTTCGCCGGCCCAGGGAACTTACGTGGACAAAAATGAGCTTGTTATCACCTCAGGGAGGGGAAAAACACTGTGTGCAAATGGAACACTTGGCGTGTTGCCCGTTGATTACCTGTTCGTACCTAACACACAGGATAAAACTGTCTCAACACGGAGATTGTAAAATCTCGCAAAGGTATTGGGTGTCGAGGCACCGTTAACTAGAGCCCAGGAGGATGCACTTGTCATGGAGTGTTCTCGCACTCCTAAAGGGCACAGCACGTCTTGGGCAATGGCATCCACAATCCAGTGGGCCATACTCTGTTTGAAAACAGCCTTCCCCTTCTGCTGTCCCTCGAAACAGACAAAGAGCTGCTTAAAGGGTCTGAAGTGAGGCAGCGCTTACAAGTTCACTATTAGGTGCCTAAAAGGGGTGGTGGGAACTTTGGGCACGTAGCCCGGCCGGGATTTCAGGATCATGTCAGAGTATGCCAGACTGATCTCTGGGCACATTTCGCTGACAGGGAACACCTGCAGGTCCCAAACCCTCCAGGGGCATAAAGGGAGCTCTCTGTAGGCCCAGCAAGACTACACAGTGGTCCCAAGAGAGACTGTGGCAATCACACATCAACTCAAGGTGGAGGGGGACAGCCGTCCCTCCAACCTCTCCTGCAGGAAGGAAAACACTGACCAGACTACACATCTCTGTGGGTCTTCACCTTAGGAAGAACACCAACTAGGGAACAGACTCCACTTCAAAGCATCCACCTGCCTTGCAGAGTGGGCTCTAGCCTGAGTGATAGTGTCCATCACCGCTGGTGATTGTCAACGTAAGTATTCTGTGTCCCATCAAAGAGCGAGATGTGGAGCTTCCAGAGGTCTGGGCACAGGTGCCAAAGAAGGTCCTTCCAAAGGGGAATTCGCCAGGGAGGGGCTGTCGCAAGTAGCAGAAGCTCCAAGAACAAAGTCTGGGTGGGCCAATACGGCGCAACCAGCAGGACCTGTTCTCCACCATCCCTGAATTTGCACAACGTCTGTGCATTCAGGCTCACTGGGGGAAATGCATATTTGCACAGGACCTGGGGCCAGTTGTGTGGTAGCGCGTCAGTGCCAAGGGGGGCCTCGGTCAGGGAATATCACAGCGGGCAGTGTGAGGATTCTTGAAAAAGCAAACTTGTCTACTTGTGCTTTGGAGAATCGACTCCAGATCAGCTAGACCACCTGGGGATGGAGTCTCCACTCTACTCACACTACTGTCACTTGTTGCCGTCTTCAGAGTGAGTTAGTTGAAAGTATGCGTCCTTCAGGTCTATTGCCGCAAACCAATCCTGTTGGCAAATGCTTGTCAAAATGAGCTTCTGCATTAACATCTTAAACAGGAGCTTGTCCAGGGCCCGATTCAAAAATCGCAGGTCTAAAATTGGTCGTAACCCAACACCTTTCTTCAGTATAATGAAGTAAGGGCTGTTAAATCCCTTCATCTCAGCTGGAGGGACAGGCTCTATTCCATCTTTTGCATCTATTGCATCATTCCACATGCAGGAAAGGGGCATCTTCGCCTGCTACCAAGGTAAAGAGGATGCCGCTGAACCTGGGGGGGCAGGGTGGGCAAACTGAATCGCTTAGCTGAGTCTGACTGTCCTGGTGAGCCAGTCTGACTTTCCTGCGGGCAGCTCTGTGCAGATCTCTTAAAGCCTTGGCCTGATGCACTTGCAGGATGGTCATGGTGAGCAGAGTGGAGTTGGCCTGTCCAGCAGCACTGTAAGCCTTCGCTGTCAGAGACAAAGTGAACTTACAGGCCCTGGATGGGAGCCTAGGACGATTCTGCCAGGTGGTGGCATTTTGCAGGCATAAATGGACGGCAGTCGCACACTTCACCTGGGGAACCTCCGTGTACCCCCTGGCCGCCCCACTGTCGAGGGTAATAAGGGTGGATGAGCTCATGAAGCTGGACCTGACAGTGAAAGGTGCCTTCAATGACTTTGTGAGCTCCTCGTGCACCTCATGGAAGAAAGGCACTGGGGTGGGACACGACTGGAGTCACGCTCCGAACCCAGATACCAATCATCCCGCTGCGAAAACTCAGACCACTCCAGCCCAATGTTTGTAGCAGCTCTGGCAAACATGGCAATCAACTCTGCATCGCACTCAGACTGAGCTACTGCACCAGAGGGTGGGAGTCCAGCCAAGTCCTCCGTATTGGAAGGTGTAAGCCCATCCTCCAATGCTGCAAAGAACAGTGTGAGAAATTAGGCTCGCCATAAGACGAGCCGCCTAACTTATCTGTGAACTCCCCTGGGAGGTCCGTGGGGTTTGACCTGGTGGAAACGCTCAAATTGTTGCCCTCATATTGCCCTCAACACTTGCCGTCGCAGCCTTGTACATTGCAGGAGGACCAGGATAGGGGAGTGGCTGAAGTTACTCCTTCTCTGACTAGAAAAGAGTCGCAACTGCAACATTGCCATGGTCATGTTCTCACAATGAGGACATGAACCATCCACGAACGCTTTCTCAGCATGGGTATGACCCGAACACGAGGCAGAGATTGTTGCCAGCCGAGGACAACAGATATTGACCCCATCCAAAAACAACCAGGCGGAAAGGCATCTTTGAAAAGAGACTCTCTGTCTGTGCTTGTTCTTTTAGAGGAAACTGCACTTACAATGAAGCACCCAGGGGAGCTCTCAGCACTTATCTGTGTGTAGAGATGAGAGAGACCACTGAATGTGTCGTCAACACCAGCTTCAACAGCTTCCTTCTTGGCAGAGGTGAATGGAATGAGCTCATGTGATAAACACAACCACTCTGCTCCAAAGAACAAATCTGAATGAGGGGAATGCACGCCATCTCCTTTTATACCCATGTGTCCGGGGGAGTGGCGCATGCAAATTCCACTCAGCAATTCTCATTGGCCTTTTCTCGAAGTATCAGGTTTTTTTTTAAGTATTTTTTTTTTTTTGTAAAAATGCAGAGCGTTTTCTGAAGATTAGGGTTAAATTACAGTATTTATAACTAGCAGTATATAAAAACATTATTATTAACAATTTCCCCATTTAGAAAAATAAACGTGTTTATGTGTACCTCTACAATCCTGTCTCCTGTCTTTAGTGTGCCGTTGCGTCCTGCTGGACTGTCCTCCAAGATGTGTTTAATAAAGATTCCCCGCATCACTTCCCCGTTGCTAAGGCGACTGCCCATGCCCCGACCACCAACAATACTGATGCCCAGAGATTTCCCGGCTTCCCTGTGCAACTCCACTCTGAACAAACACACACATAACATTCAATTAACAAGTAGTAATGGCAATTTTCCAAACATTCTAAACAATACATTTACATGACTTTCCACAGTTGCCCTCACTGATTAGTTGTACAATTAATTTGATAAATTAAAATTCAAGGTCTGTAGATGATACAAGCCTAGTTGAAAAAGAACATGAGTTTCACATATATATTGTAAAATAATAATTTATAGTTTATGCACTATAACACATTCATTCAATGCAGTCAAGGGCATTTTCACATTTCTTACTGTTATAAAGCCACCTTCTGTGTGTTTTCTTTGCACATTTTCCAATTTTTGTTAAAAAACTAAATTTAGTGGCATGTGGGATCTGACTCTTTGATTGCAGGCCAAGGACTTTGACCACAGAACCAGTGATTAAGTGTAAAGTTTATGTTTAATAACTTCAGTCTGGCATTTTAAAATCCAATATTTGATCCAATACTCAGCCAATATTTTGTGAGTCGGACAAAGTTTTGCCAATATGAAGTCCCACAACTGATGAACATTTTCACGGTCAACTTTGTTGCTGTGTTACAGTTATATAAATTTGGCATATGAAAAATCTTTTGATAAATTTCGCCAGCTGGGTCATAAGAAAATCAGGGCAAAATTTGAGATTGAAATGATATATGGCAATGAAAATCTTTTTTTTTTTTTTTACATTTAGGTCAAGTTAAATGTAGTTAAATATTTGGTTAAATATATTATATACCGTATATATCAAGATGCTCATTAGACAGAAAAAAAAAAGTGTTCAATGTATATATATATATATATATTAGGGCTGGGAATCGATAATTTTTTTTTTTACTAATTAATTGCACAATTTGCTGTAATTAATTGCAATTAATTGCATTTCCCCAAAGCATGTAATCATCAATATTTAAACTTAGAATAACCTAATTAAATTAAACAACACAGGAAAAAAAAAGGAACAGAAAATAGCCCTGTTTTAAAATAATATTCAACATCAATATATCAATATATTATTCTTTTTCGATAATCAATCAACATAATAATTTTTTTTTTTTTTTTTCTAATTATCAAAATAAAACATGGTCCTACAAAGCTATTATTACCAGAGTATGTGATCAGAGCAGGTCATTTTACCATTGTTGCCCAGCATGACTATACCAGCACAGTAGGGCTATTGCAAACGGAAGTCTACTACAGAGACATTTCACATTATTTGAGCGGACTTTGCTTTTCCAGTGCGTGATCGGTACATGATTCGAGTGTTTGGGCCGTTAACGACAGAGCAGAACGCGCAGCGCAAACACGGAGCAGAACATTGAGCAAAGAGCGCAGCAGAAATTCTAAAATAGTGGTATAATATGATGAAGATTTTGCGACTTTGTCAAATTCAAGACAATGTACAGTCAAAGGTACAAAAGTTATATGAAAAGTCCAATTTTTAACCGGTGGCAGTAAAGGTTTTGAGAGTGAGATCCTAAAATTGCTCAGATTGATTTTCAGACCCTCCGTAATGAACGCATCAAACTTTGCTCTAAACGGTTTTAAGGAAGAATAATAAGAATACTAACAATGTCAGTGTAACTTTTATATTTGTACTTACCTCCTTGGTAGATTCCAGTTGTTGGATGCTGCTGTCTGTCGTTCACTCTCCTGTCCCTCTCCATCTTCTCTCTCTGGAAGATCTGAGACTGTCTGACTAAACACACAAACTCAAATTTTTGGTCCATTTTACAGCATTTTACCATGAGTCAATGAAGCTGACAGGAGACAGTGTGTGAGTGAGGTATACGTACTGCTGAGTGTTTTTGCCATCAGCGAGATCATCACTCTGGAGCTGCTGGCTTGCCCTGTATTCCTCTAAATATTCTGCAGGTACATACGTGATTCTGCACACACAATCACATGACTCATAAGCTTGTGATAATATTTCACTCATCAGACCTGTCATCAATACTACTGGAAAAAAACTTTAAAGAAATGCCCTGAGCTCAATCAACAGCATTATGCAACATTATGCAATAAATGCTTTCAAATGAGCCTAAATTGCATTTATTGCCTTTTGGTTTATCAGAATTATGGGTAATGTGTGATGTTTTCTGCCTATCTCTGCCCAAGGTGAAATCATAATGAAATCTAGCAATGTGATTGTCAACAACAGCCACTGGTTTATCGGTTAGTAAATGAATGTGTAACAGCAAAACAATTTTCCAATTTTTCTTTTGCATCATCCAAGAATTTAAATCAAATAAAATCAGACTCAACAGCAAGACTGATAATTTAGCTTTAGATAATTATATATATTTCCTTCATTAGTTCACTGTAAAACTGTGATTTGTTTGAAATAGAAATTTTGTGACATTATAAATGTCTTTAATCTCACTTTTGATCAGTTTAATGCATCCTTGCTGAATAAAAGCATTCATTTCTTTTTTTGTGATTGTCAACAACAGCCAGTGTTTTATTTGTTAAAACCAAATAAAATCAGAATCAACAGCAAGCCTATAATTTTGTGGTGTGTGTGTGTGTGTGTGTGTTTTCTGATCAGGAGTAAAAAAAGAAATAGTTTATTTGCTTCATCAGTCCATTATAAGTGAAGATGACAGATCTAATGTAGGTAAATCAAACCTTGTTTTGAACAATTCATGCATGCAGGCAGAGAGATCAAGACATTAGGAACCATGGCACATCGATGTGAATCAAATATTCATTATCTCCACGTTCATTGAAATGCTTCATTAATGAATGAGAATCGATGGCTGGAAACCAAATCATTACCATGAGAGAGAGAGAGATGTTAGTCAAAGATGAACAACACAATACACATGATGTTAGGAAGAAATGACGGCCTGGAATGTTAACGATGGAAAAAGAGCCTCTTGAGAACAAGTATGCATGTTACCAAGGAAACTACGACCTACTCCAACACTGCTTGTTACAGATGTAGCATTCTTGAGTTTGACTAAAATGTGAGTGTTTAACTCTTTCCCCATCAGAATTTTTTTAAAGTTGCCAGCCACAAGAAGTGTTTGATAATTTTCACAAAAATTTCATGGCCCCCAGAATATTTTGTTGTATGAATATCTGAACATGCAATATACTAAAAGAAGGAAAGATTTTTTTAGTTTCATGCATTCGTTTTTATCAACACTTGAATGTGGGTAAGTTTCTTTAAAAACAACAAAATTTTGAAAAAATATATATTTTGAGAAAATCGTGTAAAAAAAAAAGATAAAAAAAAAAAGATTACAAAGTGCATAAGCAATGCTTTAATCGTTTGTTTCTGCTCCTTTTTTGTCTCTGTTTTGATCTGGAGATTCTTTACTTTTTCAGAAGATGCGTGATAGCGCCCCCTTACCGTATGACGGTGAAAACACAGAAAGCCGGGGAAAGAGTTAACATTAGTAGGGTCAAATCCATTATACAGTACAATTATGTCTGTATCAAAATTTGTCTTCATGCGCTTGTTAAAATTTCAGTAAAAAATGAATTGTTCTCCAAGCCCAGCTTAATGTGAAGATAGCCATGAACTTTCTTTAAAGGTTGACTTCCTCGAAAAGTGTAACCACTGTGATGGCAATCACTATTTTTGAACTTCTGTTTAGTGATGCTAGTGGTGCAGACCTTACACACTTCAGCTTTAAGTTAACGTGGTGAACTGTAAATCATTTTGCTACTTTGGTGTGAATAAATGTTGCCATATTGCCATGTTCACAGGTGCTGAACTAACTGGCAATATATTAAGAAATATTTTCAGGTGTTTCTTCACCATTTCATTTCTCTAGTTAAAATGTTTTGAAGAAAACAAGATTTTGAAAATATGTTTTAATTGTGTTCAGTGTCATTGCTGCTTAAGATACGTACCATATTATTATCAATGTTGAAAATAGTTGTTTCATATTTTCGTGGAAACCTTGTTACATTATTTCAGGATTCCTTGATGAGTAGAAAGCTAAAAAACCAGCATTTATTTGTAATAGAACATAAATGTAACATTATAAATGCCTTTACTGTCACTTTTTTACGTGTATGCATCATTTTAATGCATTCTTTCTGAATAAATTCTTTTTCTAAGTAAAATAAGTATAACATTTCAATGATACACAAAAATGATTATTATTTTATTGATCCTTACTGAATTGTAAGCAGGAAGACTTTGAATGTGTGTATTCGATGATAGTATTAGCCTATTATTTTAACATTTTTATTTCCATCATGTCCATTAAAGTAGATGAAGTGGGTCATCTTCTCTTCGGTGTCATTTTATAATGGCAAATACACACATATTAAAAAAAGTGAAACCAGAAGTGAAACAAATCAAAGTGAAACAATTTACAGTAATCATAGTTATCTCGTATAATTTGATCAAATAATAGTGAAAGGCCTTTTTACAAAAATATAAAGTAAAAAAAGAAAAACTATACACTAAATATAATATCATTTTAAATATAATATAATGTAACATTTAAAAAAAACTAAAATAAAGGTACTGCATAATAGAAATGACCCAGTAATGATCATTTGCACTCAGCAGAAGAAAGTCATACAGGTTTGGAAAGACATGAGGGTAAGTAAATTATGACAGAACTATCCCTTTACTGCTGTTGTCAGTCGTTAAAATTGAGTGCGATTACAACAGAATGGAAGGAGGAACAATCAGACTTTTTAGATAAACCTCTGTAGCGGCAGCCCGAAATGCAGAACGGAACGAATGCAAGCAGGGAGTGAGGACAGACAGTGTAAATCAAGCCCAGATGAAGGGAGTACTCACACAGAGATGGGACTGTGCTCTTCCCCCGCAGCACCTGTGGATCTGGAAACGTGAAGAGCAGTTTACGGATGGCAGCCGACACAGATGCGGCTGCCATCAGGATGCAAAATAAAGCAACTTACTAGTTACTACAACTCTGCTGCGAAACAAGTTCTGCGATGGGTTCCCTCGTAAAAAAGAAGTGCACTTAAGTGTATTTTAGTGAGCATTTTTAGTGTACTTCATATCTAAAAAGTATGTTTTAAAAAAACTGCTATTGCAGATCAAATTAATTAAATAAAAGGCCACTTAAGTGTACTTAAAGAGTGTACACTCTCATGACTATGTTTCTTAACACACATAAGTACACTTTTAAAAAGTGCACTGTAATAATGTCACATTAAAAAAACATTATTTTAAAGTATTTCAAATCATTGTTTTAATAATCCTTTGTCGTGCATTAAAGTGATGTGTTGACTAACATGCTAAAGTACTTGCTTAGAATTTTAATTGTATTGTGTCGATATCACATTTAAAGTTAATATATTCTAAATGTAATAAATTGAAGTTCAATTCTATTATAATAATAAACATATATTAAACATGATATACAAGTTTTAATAGAAATTAAATTAAGATGTATTTTAGTTTACCATAAATGCTTGTCAGTACATACAGTAGTACACTTTACCAATATTACACATTTTCAAAAAATAACAGAATTATGAAATTACTTAAGCACTTACATAAAAAGGACTTTTAATATAAATGTATTTATAATTCATTTTCATATAATTGCAATTAACGTTCAATTAAGTGTTTGAAAACATAAAATTCAGTTTGCACTATTATTCTTTCAAAGTATGCTAAAGTGTACTTCTTTTTCACAAGGGTTCTGGATCACCATTGGGCACTGATAAGCCTGTGCAGGTTTGTGAGTAATGTTTTATGAATGTTTGTTTAACCTTTTATTGTATTTGTAAATTCTGGAGTTCTGGTGAAGTTAATGGCTCTATTAAATTGGCAGTACTCATAAAAAGCAATCAACCATAACCCATGACCATACATTTTCCATGCAATTCAAAATTGAAGTACCATCAGAATGTAACACAGCTGACATGCCGTCTCAAAACGTGTTACCAGACACAGAAAGAACAGCAAGATGCGCAGTAACATCCAATTATGCCTGTCTGCATGTGTGGCAAGTTCTCCTGTGACGCTGAAGTTTATTCTGTCGTCCCTCTGTCATTCTTAATCGTGTGTGTGACTGACTAGACCTGATAGACTTAAGGCCCGTTCACACCAAGAACAATAACTATAAAGATAATTATATTAGCGTCCACACCAGCGGACGATATCGTTCTGTTTATTATAAGCGTGCTGCTTTAAATGCACGAGCAGGATGGATTCTGATTGGCCGTTCATCAGCTGCATAAAATCGTTCTAAAAGTGATTCCAACGATATTGTTTCTCTGTGTCGTTATCGTTATAGCACTGGTGTGAACTCTGCTATTCTTTAATATTGTGATTTTTTTTTTAAACTATATCTTTATCGTTATCTTTATAGTTATCGTTCTTGGTGTGAACAGGCCTTTACACTACTGTTCAAACATTTCTTATTAATGTTGAAAAGAGTTTTTGTCAAGATTCCTTGATGAATAAAAAAAGTTTAAAACATTTGTAACGTTATAAATGTCTTTACTGTCACTTTTGATCAATTTTTTCAATCAGTAATCGAGTACAATTTTACGCATCTCAAACTTTTAGTGTATGTTCAGTGATATGGAAATAAACAATATACTGCCTTTTAAAGCAAAGCAAATATTGATAAATGTGATTTATTAAATGATTAATCAGTATATGTTATAATTCATGAGATTCTTTTAATTAAAGAATTAATAGCACCAGATTTTTTTTTTTTTTCAAAAAGACAAGTGAAATCCTGTGTTTCGATGATGTAAAACAATAAAACACAAACCCTTTCTGAAGGGAATGTAATTAGCCATGTGTCAAGAAACAAAAATAGAGAGAGGTTGATTTCTACCTGAGAAGTTGAACAGAAGCTAAACTTGAATGCCTGAATCAGGGTTTGTGTGAACATCTCACCCCATGTCTGGTCCAATCAGAGAGTGTCTGCGCAGCATGGCTCGCGCCTGCGCGTTGGTCAGATTTCCTGTCAGTTCTCCGTTGATGGCCAGAATAAGATCTCCGACCCCGAGTCGTCCATCCCGGCTGATGGAGCCACCATGAATGATGCTGCGGATCAGCATTCCTGCTCCATCCTTCAGCGCACACACGGTCATTCCTGAAACACACGTGAGTATAAAATTTGCTCTCTTTTAATCCATAAAATGGATGCATGCCCTATTTGAATTTTAGTTTTATAGTAGTAGTAAGTATAGTATTATTGTCACGTGGGTGGTTGTATAAACACACATGAAGATAAAGATATATGCAAAAAGGCAATATTTAATAAATCCACAGGTAAATCCACAAGAACAGAGTAACACACAACAAATCCATTAACTGATGACATCAGACACTGAACTGAAACAGAACCAAACATACAAGTGATAATGATGATGATAATGAGTGAACAGCTGAACATAATTAGTGTTTGTGACAAGAAATGAGTGACGAAGGCAGACAATGATGAAACACAAAGAAAAATAATAATAGAAATAGAAATAATTTTAGAAAAATAAAATTAATAATAATAATAAAAGTATCACTTTGCAATGCAAAGGCAGACATTATGAACCCCTTACACATAGATGCTCTGCTCCAAAACCCATTGAGCTGCCTACAGATGCCGCATTGTAGTTAAGTGTATTTAAAATGAACCATTTTGCCTGATATTTGTGTGCTTAAATTTTCTGCTTATGAGGGTATTGCATGGCTATCTTGGTCTCATCTGAGCAACACTTAGTAGTGGGTGTTAAGTCAGCATGGTAAAAAATCCTCTGCCAGGAATGTAAATGTACTTTAATTTAAAATCTTCCTAGATCAAGAAATAGAGAGCATTAACACCTGTGACATTAAAAAACAAGTCCAGTTCCAAATTAATGCGAGAGATTAAAATTTAATAACCTTATAGTGTATTTTGGCAAAGCAGACTGCTTCGGATTGCTGCTCTGGGATAAAGCTGTCCCTAACTGCTAGTGTACGATCCAACAGCCAAAATCACTGTAGATCAGTGGCTGGAGAAAACTTTCTATTTTCAGCTTGTATTTGAATTTTGCGGGTAAATTGTAGGCATCTCAAAAAAATCCACGCTCTCTTGAATGTCGCATGATGTCCGAAAAAAATTCTCCATGCACATTTTGCATTCGGTTCAAGTTTGTTGAATATTGACGCACCAAATCACTGTGTTGACCAATTAGAAAGGAACTTGGTTTGGAAGTGACCTCTGTGTGAGTGGTGCTTTGTTCATTGCTACACTATTTACAGTGTACAGTGGAGCTTCTTGTTTTTTTTGCAAGTTATGTTTTTGGTCTTTTTGTGCCTTTATTTGATAGGACAGTAGAGATTTTGACAGGAAAGCGTGGGGTGGAGAGAGAGGGGAAGGGGATCGGCAAAGGACCTCGAGCTGGGAATCGAACTCGGGTCGCCGGAAGCACAGTTGCGCTATATGTGGTCGCGTTAACCATGGGGCTATTGGCGCCAACCAGTGGAGCTTCTTTACTAATAAGCTAACAGCTAATAACTGTAACTGGGTTGTTTGCCATTTCAAAAGAGGGTGCTTCTGAAACTGGGGACATATTCATTTACATTAATTTACACACAACATAACAGCCCTTGTGAAAAAGAAGTGCGCTTAATTTTACTTTTACACTATTGAGTGTGAACTTTAAAATTTGAAAGTAAATTTGAAATCTGTAATAAGTACTCTTTAAAAAAAAATGCTGGCGTACTTCTATTTCACAAGGGAGTACACATTCCCATTCTCATACCTAGACTGGAGCTGCCCTTGACCACAGTGATGGTCCTCTCAAAAGTGCTCCCCGCAGTGACGTTTAGCTGCTGGGTCTCATCTGCGGTGTTAGCTGGAATGAAATCCTCTTCCTGTGAGGAAAAAAAGGTTCGAATCCTCATCAAAAACAACATCAAAGACTGAAGTCAAGGACACAGCGTGATGAAAGACGTTAGTAGGATGAGGTCGGATTGTAAGGGTCTTGTGGGGAAGCAAGAAGGATGGGAACAGAATGGCAATACTAGATTAGCAATAATGAGTGGTGCTTGACTTGACTTTCAAAACTCTCCACCACAATGTCGGAGTAGGTCTGGTCACTTTTCCAGTATTTACTATTACTAAGGTATTTTGAGTGGGTTCAAAGATTTGATGGCAGTAGTAGGGCAGAACGATTTGGGGGAAATCTAATTGTGATTCTTCTGATAAAATGTGAATTAAAATTTTTAAGTTTCAGGGTAGTTTGTAGGCCAAGCATAATGTAATTATGTATCAGTATGGATAAAATAATAATAATTACAAAAAAAAAGAAAAGAAATATTGCTATTGTAATATTTCACTCAAAAATAAAATTGAGTATTTAATAATAATAATAATTGTATATTATTATACTTTATATATTTTAAATAACTTTATATTATATTTTTAATATTATAAAAATATTACTATTATTATTATTACTAAAAATGTAATAAGAAATACTGTTATTGTAACTCATTTATTTAACTCATTTATCACATCAATTTGAATAGGATAATCCTGTACCATATTGATATAAAAATACAAAGAGAAAGAAAATATATTCCATTTTTTGCTATTTTATTATTGACCTAACTTATTAACTTAAAATCTCAGGGGGTACTTCAAGAAAATATATTAAGTCAAAGAGGTTCAGCTGACAAAAAAACTTGTGAAATCCCTGCATTGCATGTAAATATGAAATGACGTGAATTTGTACATTTGAATGTGTTTGAAAGACAAAAGGCTTCTAAAGACAGTATTACATGGTTAAATGAGTCATTGAGTCATAATACAAATAATAATTAATGTGTTTGTAAGGAGCTGATTAGATATGCAATGTTTCAATGTTGAGAAAACACTTTTTAAAAGTGAAATGATTTCTGTAAATCCAGTGATCAAATGCGGTGGCTCTCAGTTTTCAGTGATAGGCTCATGACTAGTGGCTGGTCTGTGTGTGCAATTCCACAAACCTGGATGACCCTCTGAACGTATATACAGTGGGTACGGAAAGTATTCAGACCCCCTTAAATTTTTCACTCTTTGTTATATTGCAGCCATTTGCTAAAATCATTTAAGTTCATTTTTTTTCCTCATTATTGTACACACAGTACCCCATATTGACAGAAAAACACAGAATTGTTGACATTTTTGCACATTTATTAAGAAAAACTGAAATATCACATGGTCCTAAGTATTCAGACGCTTTGCTCAGTATTTAGTAGAAGCACCCTTTTGATCTAATACAGCCATGAGTCTTTTTGGGAAAGATGCAACAAGTTTTTCACACCTGGATTTGGGTATCCTCTGCCATTCCTCCTTGCAGATCCTCTCCAGTTCTGTCAGGTTGGATGGTAAACGTTGGTGGACAGCCATTTTCAGGTCTCTCCAGAGATACTCAATTGGGTTTAAGTCAGGGCTCTGGCTGGGCCATTCAAGAACAGTCACGGAGTTGTTGTGAAGCCACTGCTTCGTTATTTTAGCTGTGTGCTTAGGGTCATTGTCTTGTTGGAAGGTGAACCTTCGGCCCAGTCTGAGGTCCAGAGCACTCTGGAGAAGGTTTTCGTCCAGGATATCCCTGTACTTGGCCGCATTCATCTTTCCCTCGATTGCAACCAGTCGTCCTGTCCCTGCAGCTGAAAAACACCCCCACAGCATGATGCTGCCACCACCATGCTTCACTGTTGAGACTGTAGTGGACAGGTGATGAGCAGTGCCTGGTTTTCTCCACACATACCGCTTAGAATTAAGGCCAAAAAGTTCTATCTTGGTCTCATCAGACCAGAGAATCTTATTTATCACCATCTTGGAGTCCTTCAGGTGTGCTTTCATGTGTCTTGCACTGAGGAGAGGCTTCCGTCGGGCACTCTGCCATAAAGCCCAGACTGGTGGATGGCTGCAGTGATGGTTGACTTACTACAACTTTCTCCCATCTCCCGACTGCATCTCTGGAGCTCAGCCACAGTGATCTTTGGGTTCTTCTTTACCTCTCTCACCAAGGTTCTTTTCCCCCGATAGCTCATTTTGGCCGGACGGCCAGCTCTAGGAAGGGTTCTGGTCGTCCCAAACGTCTTCCATTTAAGGATTATGGAGGCCACTGTGCTCTTAGGAACCTTAAGTGCAGCAGAATTTTTTTTGTAACCTTGGCCAGATCTGTGCCTTGCCACAATTCTGTCTCTGAGCTCTTCAGGCAGTTCCTTTGACCTCATGATTCTCATTTGCTCTGACATGCACTGTGAGCTGTAAGGTCTTATATAGACAGGTGTGTGGCTTTCCTAATCAAGTCCAATCAGTATAATCAAACACAGCTGGACTCAAATGAAGGTGTAGAACCATCTAAAGGATGATCAGAAGAAATGGACAGCACCTGAGTTAAATATATGAGTGTCACAGCAAAGGGTCTGAATACTTAGGACCATGTGATATTTCAGTTTTTCTTTTTGAATAAATGTGCAAAAATGTCAACAATTCTGTGTTTTTCTGTCAATGTGGGGTGCTGTGTGTACAATAATGAGGAAAAAAATGAACTTAAATGATTTTAGCAAACGGCTGCAATATAACAAAGAGTGAAAAATGTAAGGGGGTCTGAATACTTTCCGTACCCACTGTAAGCAGTAGACTTTTATAGAAAGGAAAATTTAAAAGACAAAAAAGTAGTAGAATCAATGAATTATGAATAATTTACTGCCACTGTAACAATAACATGTAATAGAATAGAAAAGTAACTGTAGTCTGATTACTAAAGTATTTTAAAATGTAATATAATCTAATTTTATATTTTTGGAATATGATTACTTAATCCAGATTACATGTAATCAATTACTACCCAGCACTGTGTATAGATAATATTCTGTTCAAGAAAAACCCTGGTAAGACAAACATCTGCAGTTTTCCTTACACAAATTATTAGTTGATTTATATCCATAATTAGAGTCAAATCAGAGGCAGATAATCTCCTGATAAACAGTGGTGTTAATGACCTGCTGAAGTGCAATAATGCCAGAGAGCAATCATTGGTGAGAGCCAGGGGAGAGTATTTCTGAATGTAGCCATGATTCATACTGCTGTAATTGAGTTTGCTCGTGCAGAATGATTCAAGAGGGACTGAATCACTCAGCTATGAATCTGAGCAGAGACATCCCAAAGCAGGAGCCATAAAAACGCAGATAAAGCACAACTGATGGGACTCGAAATAATAAAGTCGCAAATTACAGAACAGAGAGCTGTTGGGCCTGTGGCATGCTGGTCTGGAGAGAGTTTTCCTAAACAGTGGGAGTGAATGGAGCTGTTAAGCAAATGACATGCGAGGATGTATCTGGGTAATTTACCATCAGAAATTTATCTGGGAAAAATATAAATTGGCAAAATGTTTCCTTCCACATCACAATGTGAAAGCACATACTGTATATCTCCAAGCATACTTGAATGGCTTTTAAATGCCACAGGGTCAAAAGTGACACGAAATATGGGTACACATTTTTATATTCTATTTATATGCTATTAGCAGGGCTGGTGAATTTAGAAAAAATTGTGGAACTTCTATATGTCGCTTAGGCCGTGTGTCCACCAAAGCGTTTTTTCACGCGGCTGGCGTATTTTTTCAATTTGTATTTATTGTTTTCAATGGGAGCGCCGCATTTTTAAAACACCATGAGCGTAACGAGGCGCTGAGCGTTTTGTATAGGTCGCCAAGAGTTGAAGAATGTTCAACATTGGGCAAAACGCAGCGCTCATCACTGTCAGTTTTTACCCAGCCGTCCAATCAAAGTGGAGGAGGGGCGGGACAATATACCACACCGACCAACCGCCACATTCTGCCTGTACAACGTCAACAGATGACAACAAGCAGCATAATAATAGAACAAAATACTTTAAAACAAGAGCCAGAGAAAAAATGTTACATTGTATCGACATTTTAATATAGAATCAACACCGAAACAAAATATGCGTGAAATGAGATACTAGTAACACTTTCGCGGATATTCCGTATCATAACAAGCAAAGTGTTTCAACTGAAAAAAATGCTGCGCTGCCAAAACGCTCTCAAGCGCCCATAGCTAGGTGTTTTCAGCAGAGCGCCCAGCGTTTTCAGCTGACTAAAAACGCTTTAGTGGACACACGGCCTTAAGGTGAAAACACTCATTTTAGCATTTACTAATTGTCATTGTTTTATTTGTTTATTATATTTCTTGTCACTGTATTAGTTGCATTTTATGTCGAGAAACACTCCTTCTCAAGACTTCTAAAACTGCCACATCTGTGATAATTCCTACTCTTGTGAAAATGAAGTGTTCTTAATTGTATTGAATGTGCACGATTAAATGTGCACATAAATGTTTGTTTTTTTAAACAGTACATGCAGATAATATAATATTATTGAAATAAATTGCCACTTAAGTGGACTTAAAGAGAGTACACTTTCATGACCATGTTTCTTAACACATTTAAGTGCACATTTAAAAAGGGCACTGTCACATGAACATTTTTTTGTGCTGTATTTGGTTTTGTTTTCTCTCTGTCTGCTTAGTACCACTGTTTTCTTATTTGTCTCCTAGGTTCTCATTACCCTCTTGTTTGTTACTATGGTAACTCATTAGTTCCCTCATTTGCTTCACCTGTGTTTATCCAATTATTTCTGCTTGCTCTTAGGGGCTGTTTACACAACACCATTTTTAACTAAAAATGTAAAACTTTCTATGCATTTTGGGTGCCTGAAAACGCAAACTTTTGAAACCGGGTTTCAAAGTGGACGTTTTTGAAAACGGTCTCCGAGTGTAAACAACAAAAGCGCGAATCTCTGAATATGATGACGTCATGCACATACATATTACATGTTCAGTCTATAGTGTTTCATCACCATCTAATGGCCAAGCATTAGAATACAGCGTTTTAGTTGTTTTTTGCGGATCCGTGTGAATGGGGATCATTTTGACAATGGTGTCGTCTGTTTGCGGAAAACTCAAAGGAAAACCTTCTCCGTTTTAAGCATTTCGTTTGTCGTGTAAACGTACCCTAAGGATTTATATGCCTGTGTTTCTGTTCTGTTTAGTCAGTTCTCGTTAACATTTGCGCTTAGTATGGGTTTTGGTTTATCTTCTATAATCAGGTAACAAGATGTCTATTGTCAAGACAATAGACAGAAGAGCACATGGCACAAGGAAACATACATGACAAACCATGTGCTTTCACCAAAACATGACAAAAACACAAGCAAATAGCCAGTGAACACAATCACAAGCCATGTGCTCAAATAAAACAAGACACGAGAGACAGAACATGGAGCGCGAGTGTCCGAACCCTGACGCGGAACCGAAAACCAAACTAGACATAAGAGCTGGAATCTGAAAACCACGCTACGGCCATGAAACAAATCACACAGACAAGACAAAGACAAGATAATACAGGACAGGACCCTCAGGGTTTTAACTGCAGTGTGTTTTTGATATTACATTTAAAGTTAATATATTTACATGACATACAAGTTGGGTTACACTTTATTTTAAGGTGTCCGTGTTACAGTGTAATTGTAACAGAGTAATAAAAATTAACTACATGTACTTACAATAGGGTTAGGGTTAGTTGCATGTAAGTATGCACAATTTAAAGTCATTAAATAGTAATTATAGTAACTACATGCAACTAAAATAAAGTGTTACCACAAGTTTCAACAGAAATGTCCTTTTAAAAAATGTGCTAATATGTACTTTTTTCACAAAAGCAGTTTTGAAACAGCTGCATTATACAAATTATAGATAAAACAATACCAAAGGTGTCTTAGCTGGGTATGTTTACAAAATACTTTAAAGTTTGTATTTGATTATTCAGTGTAAAGCCAAAATCTAATCTGACTGTACATGAAATGTGCATGTTTGAATCTGATTGGTTACTGAATCTATATACCTTAGGTGTGGAGGCCTGTCTGGTCATCTGATAGGTCAGATCAGTGCTGCAGAAACTGCCATGTTCAGCGATCATTGACTGCAGCAGCTCGTCCTCCTCCTCAAGAAAATTACGCTCAAACGCCTTATCGTCAGACAGGTCTAAATCACTGGAGTCGATCTGGAAGGATTGTTATGTAGATCAAAATGATAATAGCATCAGAGAATGATAGTTCAAACAGTTTGGGATGACACCCATGGACTTGGCAATATTCTTTCTGTATTTGAATGAGTTTTCAATGCTGCCATGTGCATCTCTTGCTAGAAGTTAATAATAAATGTTACTCATCTAAAAAGAGGTGTCTGCGTCCTTTAAACATTGACATATCGCTCCCACAAGAACGTTGCACTAATAACATGCTTTGAAAAAAATGGTTTTGTTGTGTTTTATAAGCACTGACCACTGCAGGCTCAGCGCGAAACACAACTTCCTCCTCATCATCATCACAGCCCTCCGTCAGGACTAGAGCCGAAAAGATAAAGGAGGAAGAGCCATCCTCATCCTCAGTCTGTAAAGACAGGGAAGTGTCACCTTTCTAGACATGTGACCATCCACTCAATGATCATGTTTATACCACACTAAGGTTGGGCGTTACGACCAGAATCTGGTATATCATGGTAATAATTCCGATATGTATACATACACAAACACTACCATTTGGGGTAAGAAATTATTACTTTTAATCAGCAAGGATGCATTAAATGAATCAAAACTGACATTTATAATGTTACAAAAGATTTTGCTTTCAAATAAATGCTGTTTTTTTTTTGTTTTTTTTTATTTATCAAAGAAACTATGAAACTATGAACCAGCACTACAGCAAATCAGCATATTAGAATGATTTCTGAAGGATCATGTGACACTGAAGACTACAGTAATGATGCTGAAAATTCAGCTTTTCATCACAGGAATAAATAGCATTTTACAATATGTTACAATAGAAAACAGTTACTGTATTTTTGATCAAATAAATGCAGCCTTGGTCAGCATAAAGGATTTCTTTCAAAAAAAGCTTGACATACATGTTGAAATTTACAAACATCAACAAAAATTTCTACTTTGTATTTTCATATTATTCTTTGTATTTATGATACTTTTTGCAAAAATGTAAATAGTGATGCCATGCAGATTTATCAACTGTGTTATAGCAGATTATTTTGCATGGCACATAACACCCAGACCAAGATCAGAATAAAAGACTGAATTTGATTTGATTTGGTTAGAAATCACTGTCATTTTGCATGTTAGTAGTGCAAGGTTGGTAAGCGAGCTGAATTGTTTGATTAGACATTTTAACATCATTGATATTTATGATCACGTCACAGATTTGATTGTACACTGTTTTTCCAAAGGCAAGTGGAAGAAATGCTTTCTCTGTTTCATTGCAGTTCTTGGAAGTGAGTCATTTGAACCATATTAAGAGGTGATGTTACCCAATCGCACTTGTGAGAGCAGAACAAAAGGGTTTCGACGCACTCATGCAGTCTAAAGGCCTCTCAAGAGATTAAATCAACAGAAAAAAAAGACTCGATCAGATGACCCATAGTGCACTTGACAACCCACCATACACGCTCCAAACTTATGCCCCGAACCTCAAGGCCTTGGGAGAGGAAAAAAAGGAAAGATGCCAAAATGTGCACACAATCCCAGAATAATGGAGCCGAGATAACAGCCTTGGAAAGTTGAAGAGTTTAAGATAAACTACAGCCCCTGAGAGCTCTTCACAAAGATACAGACACACTCCTCTAAGAAGATTTCATTTCCTGAGGCCTTAAAGGACAGCAGACCTGTTTCATGAAATATTCAAAGATCCTGCAAAGGAATCCTGTTACTGCAACCACAGGTTTCAATAACACAGAAATGTACAGAGGAAAAAGCTGCTTTAGAAAGTAGAGTCTGGTATTTCTTACGGGCAGTGGTTTGGCCACCCCGATGCGGACATCACCCATGTTTGCTCCCTTCAGAGCCTGCACCGCCTCCTCCAAAGTGGCACTCTCCAGGTTGATATTGTTGACGTACATGAGACGGTCTCCCGGCAACAAGCGACCGTCTCGCTCGGCTACACCGTCGGGAACTAACGACCTAATCACAATCACCGTCTTAAGCGAGTCCATTGGGTCCTGCACACATATGAACACACACGCATACACAGAGAGTATAACATTAACATTATAATTATATTAGACCTGCACAATGATGCATTTAATTAGAATGGGAATTGATGTTTCAGTTTTTGTTGTAAAAATATTGGAAGCACATGATTTGCTTGATATTCACCTTAGTTAATAGTTCTTTAAAGAAATAATTAATTACTGACCCTCGTGTCATTCCTTTCTCATATTCAGTTATACTAGACGAAGATAAAGTGCATAGGTCTGTTGGCATACTTTAATGCTTTTGAAATAAATCATTTTTAATGCTTTTATTTACTTTTAATCATTTTTATACTTTTTCATTTTTGGAGCTTGATGGTATACTTCCCTATTCAATTTCATTGTATTTCAGTTCATGTCGGACATTCTGCTAAACAAAGAAAATTTTAGTCGGAATAACAACAGGGTGAGTAAGGACAATATTTATTTTTGAGTTAACTATTTTTCTGCTAAATAGAAGTGTCAAGGAAAAATAAATAATGTAGTCAGAATTTAATATTCATATTTTTTATTATACATTTAAATATATTCATATTTAAAATAAACAACCCTCGTGAAAAAGAAGTACATTTTAGCATACTTTTAAATACAGCACTTAAGTTATTACGGAAATATTATACTTTAAAATAATATATTTAAGAGCGAACTGAATTTAATGTTAATTGCAATAAAATAAAATAAAATAACATAATTTGAATTTGTATTAAATGTAATTAGCAGAAAAGCAGTGTGTTTTTGACCCACTAAGTGGGACTTAATCTTTAAACATAATTTCATAATTACTTCTATTGTTTTTAATAATTTAATTAATAAATTCACCACAGTAGCACGCATGCGATACAGTTTTCTGTAAAATATAATGATATGTTTAGATTTATTAGATTTATTCTTAAATACTGTTTTGTATTTTATTGTACTTTCTCCTTTACTTTTACTCAAAGATGGTAACAGCCCTGGTTGTGTACTGCCGAATGTACTTATCCAACTTGCATTTATGGTAAAATAAAATATACTTTAATATCATTTCTATTGAAACTTGCATGGCATGTATTTAAATATATTTGTAGTTACACATTTGTAATGATGAAGTTGCAATTTAGTAAAATATATGAACCTTAAATGTAATCGCTTAACACACTGCAGTTGAAATTATAATCAAGTGCTTTACATGCGCTTTAGAATGATAGTCAACACATCAAATGTTTATGTTTCATTTGTAAAATGTAAAATGAAGTAAAATGTTTTTAAATAATTTGACATTATTACTAAGCACACATTTCAAAAGTGTAGGCCTATTTAAGTGTTGAGAAACAGTCATGAAAGTGTGTTCTCTTTAAATGCAATTAAGTGGCCTTTTATTTAATTAATATTATATTATCTGCAAGTGCATTTTTAAAATATACTTAATATCTGATTCACAAACAGATGCCTTTCATGAGCCAGTTCTTTCAATGGATCAGTAAAAAAGACTCCCAATTCAATATCAAACCCATGAGTTCCTACTTTAGGTTTGACTTGTGAAATTGGAGTTGAGATCCTTCCTTTCTCATGTGATGATCTATATTTTGGAAGGTCCTCCAACTTTCTCACCTGGTAATCCAGAATGCTGAAGCCCAGCCCACTCTCCCCTTTCTCTAGTTCAATGTCCTGAATCTCCGTCTCCCACATAGCTAAAGGCGTTCCGGTGGGCTCTTCAGTCACATGATCTTTCAGGCTGTCCTCTGATTTGCCAGAGACCAGGAAATCCTCAAAATCATCCTGCACCTACACAAAGTGAGCACAACCTTTGTTTCTCATTAAGTCCCTAATAACTGTTTAGAAGCATAAAACATTATAGTAATCTACCTCATGTAACTGGGTAGATGCAAAAGCCCACACCTTTTATTGATAGCTAAACTGTGTCATGCATTTGAGCATGAAAGTCTATCCACTGAGAGCGACCTGAGATGTCCAGAGATTATAACGGGTAATCTGATATAATCCCAACAAAGGAAAGTCTGACTGAACTACTTCGGCTTGTGGAAGACAATAACTTTAGCAATATAAAAGAACAATTATAAAACAGATTTGGGTTAACAGAAGATCAATTCGATTCACAATTCAGTGAATTTTAATTGAATAATTTTGTTTGTGATTTGATTAACAACAATTTGAATAATCAGTATTACATTTATATATATATATATATTTAGGACAAACTACTAAAAGTCTTTAAGTACCTAAATACTTAATATGGTCCATGTATGACAATATGAAAACAGGTAATTAAAAACATTATTAATAACTGCACTTATGGCTGTTTAATGTAATTCTATTTTAATTTTGTTTTCTTGGTGGAAAGAAAAGACCACAAACACACTGTTTTGCAATAATGTTGAAGTGATTGTGCATTATCCTTTACGCATGTAATCTTACATATTAAATCTACACAGGATTTGACATTTAATGAGAGATTTAATGTACCTGAACTATTGAATCTGTGGCCACATCCTCTGGCTGTGGTTGGTCAGTTTGGCTGTCAGTCATTATAGGGGCGGGTCTACAGCAGATCATGGTCACAGATACAGGAAGTTCTTTCAGTATGTCAACAACCTCTTTGTGATTCTCTCCTCTGAGAGGAATGCCATTCACCTGAACAAACACACACACAATGTATGAATATTCAGAGAATAATGAAGAGATACTTACATTATTATTGGTGTCAATCTGTGTATTTATGCTTTAAAAAAGCATGTTATGTTTCTTGAGCAGCAAATCAGCATATTAGAATGATTTCTGAAGGATCATGTGACACTGAAGACTAGAGTAATGATGCTGAAAATTCAGCTTTGCATCACAGGAATAAATTACAGTTTAAAATAAATAAATACATTACAATAACAAATATTATTTAAAATTGTAATATTTCATAATATGACTATTTTATTGTACTTTTGATCAAGTAAATGCAGAATTGGTCAGCAGAAAAGACTTCTATTAGAAAACATTAAAAACTCCAAACTTTTGAACGGTTCTGACTAAGGTCTATATTGTGGTTAAGCCCTTATTCCAAAAAAGACATTACATGCCTCGTAGCTATTGGATTATTCCTGTATACAGGATAATACAGTTAATACAGGCATAAGCCTACTGTCTTGTTCGGATTTCTAGAAATGAAAATCTCGGCTTAATTTAATTAAAGACATATGACACATACGCAATCAAAATTGGGCCAAATTCCAATAATAATTTGAATTTTTTACGCATATTGGTGGTCAGTTGTTTCTTATGGTGGTGACCCTGTTGTGTGCTGGTTTTACCTCAAGCAGTTCGTCTCCACTACAGATCTTTCCAGATCGTCCGACAGGTCCTTCAGGAAGTATTGAGCTAAGGAAGTGATGGCCAGCACACGCATCCAGACTGATCCCTAAACCGCTGTTCTCACTAAACTTCTCCACTTGAGCCACCTGCACATACACAGAATGACTGAACTGTTCAAAAAACATTACAAACCTTAAAAAAGCCCTCATTTACTCCAGCATGAGCCACAGGTGTAGTCTACTTTAAAAAAAAAACAAAAAAAAACACACTTCACTCTAAATATACAAACAGATTTTGATGTTAGTGGTAACAAATATCAGATTAAGTGTGTTCGAGAACATTACATTCAGTTTGAACATTACATTCAGTTTGCAAATATATTATTCCATAATAAGTACTCTTTTTTTTTAAGTATACTAAAAGTGTACTTTTTCACAATGGTAAATAAAGGGGCAATAAGAGGCACTCTGAAGTTATATGATCTTGAAATCTTAAATTAAATGTTTTCAAACTATTCTTCATCGATATAAAAAAAATAAAATCCAGGCATAAAGATCTGACCATGGTCTGAATCAAAACTGGACTGGTTTTAGTATAGTGTGTGATTGTGTGGATTTTTTGTATGTGTGATGGTAATGACATTATTCACTTTTCTGCAAAAACTTTACAACAAGTTAGCTAACGCAACAAGTTAGCTGGCAGAAAATTAACTTTGAATAATTAATAAATAATTAGATTTCACAAGTGCCTACTGGTTAAGGACATCTAATATAAATATAAATATAAAAATGAATCACAGTTCTGATCATTGAACTGCACATGCCATGTGCTCCTGTCACTTCTCATTTACATAATAATAAATAACCTATTCTGTGACAGCAGTATTGGGAAAAGCAATTATCTGTTATAAATAAATGACAAACTATACACATAAATACCAAATTAATTAAAATACCTACCAACTGTTAACAGTATTAGTTAATAACATAGGTCAACATTATTAACTATGAAAAGGAAATTAAAGAGACACAATAAAAATGTATAAAGGCATTATTTTTATTTATTTTAAATCATACTCAGTGACAAAAAGTCCTAATAAAAAAAACAGGCATAAACGAGTTACTCACAATGACTTCACTGCAGACGCTGAGCTCATTCTGCCACTTCTGCAAAAGTTTGTGTTCCTCCTCCGAGCTCAGCTTAACAGGACCTGAGAGAGACATGACAACATTATCTGCCAGTCTCTGCATGTCAATTCACTGATATCAGTCGCAAAATGGCAAAAGTCTCTCACCGTCACGTCTTTCTGGAGTTCTGACGGGTTGAACCGTGACAGACTGAGGTTTGGCGTTTTCCTCTGGTGTGAGAAACAGTCTCTCATCTATACACACACACAAAGACAAAAACACAGTGGCATCAGTGATGTGTGACCCTGTAGGTTTGAACTCCCTTTATATAATAACAGGCTTCTTAGGATTGTGATGAAAGGATGAGTGAGGATTTTTTCTCTAAATATGGTGCAGCGGTTGCGGGGCTTGCACACACAAAGAGGATCAACCAAACTTTCTTTCTCTTTCTTATTGGGTTAAAGTTAGATCTCAGTTCTGGCTTTACATTTCTGTTGTAATATCTTCAAGTATTCTCTCCATATTTATGTATTTACCAGGAAAGGGTTTGCCACATTTTATGACCCCTGGATTTGCACTAACATCCAGAACACAACAGAGCACACTGTAAGGAACATTGTACGTGTTCACAGCTACACTATACTTTGCATTTCCAGTGTAATGAATGAATTGGAAGAAATTATAGCTGAGATTTTTAAGATCTCTCTTCTGAATCTTCATTTGAGCAGATTGCCACACACGTTTCTGAGGAATCTTAGCCCATTCCTCATAAGCAATGGCCTCCAGTTCAGTAATATTCTTGGGATTGTGTGCTGCAACCGCCTTCTTCAAATCCCACCAGAGATTTTCTATGGGGTTCAAATCAGGTGACCAAATCAGGTGACCATGTGAATCTTCCAAGACTTCTTCTGCAACCAAGCCTTGGTGGAATTTGAGGTATGCTTGGGATCATTGTCCTGTTGGAAGGTCCAATGACGCTTCAAGCTTCAGCTTCCTAACTGGTGGCATGACGTTTTCTAATAGGATTTCCTGATCCTTCAATGAATCCATCTTGCCTTCCACACACTGCAGGTTACCATCGGATGTGTTCATTGCAAACAGTTGAAAGTCTGTAAAGTTTGCCAGTAAACCTGATTTGCAATTTGCAATGGGGGTTGAATAATTTCGATTACAACTGTAGCTTTTATAAACATGCCTTCGAAAATAAATAAATAAATAAATACTGGTGTGCATTTTGAGACAAAAAAATGGCACTGACATATTATAACATAACACAGAACATAACAGATGCAGACTTTCTTGCTCTTGCGTCTCATGAGGTGGAGGAAAGGCTACTGGCTGACCAGAACTTTTGGAATATAGTTTGGTCTGGGGTGCAGTATAGCTCTGAAATCACCTGGAGCAAAGTCTAAGCAGGAAGAGGCTACTGACAGGGCCTGAAAGTCTCCTACTCTCATAAGCGAAGTCGATGTTGGTAAGAGAGCCACCTTAATGGTCAGCATTTTCTCAGAGACTGACTCCAATGGCTGAAATGGCGCTTCTGCTAATGCTCCCAGGAAGGAACTCGCGACCCGCAGCTACCGTGTGGCACTGTGCAAGGACCAAGACACCAGAGGATGTCCTCCAACAGAAGCTCCATCTAAAGGTATGTGGCTAGCTGAAATGGCTGCCACATAGACCTTTAGAGTAGCTGGGGTCAAACTCATTGAAGACATTCTTGAAAAAAATACAGCACTGAACCAACACGGCAGTCGACTGGGTTGAAGTGGCACTGCTCGCACCATGATCCATTTTAAGGCATACAGCTTCCTGGTGAAAGGAGCTCTAGAACTCAGAACAGTCTCAACAACCTTGGTTGAGAGACCAGAATATATGAGCTTTGTAACGACTGAGACAAGTCAGACACAAGTATTTGTTATAGTTTAACAAATGGAATTTAAAACTCACTCTGGGATCTGTGGCCCCATCCCCCAAACAGGGCAAGAAGGTCTTAGTTACCATGACCACGATCAGATAAGTTGTTTTTATGACTGTTAGCAATGTGAGCAGGGCCCCTGCCACAAGACCTACAGACATTAGAACAGACTTTCCTGCATTCATTTATCGGTGAACTGATTAACATGAAATCACCTGCATCCCAGAACATTTTGTGAATGATTTACTGTCTTGTGTTGTGTCTTTTAATACTATTATCTTTTGATACTATTATCTCTTTGATACCATGTATTTTATTATAGAACCAACAGTCAATGTAACTTCGCCTATACCATGTTTGGTCTCTATAAATTGGTACTTTGAAGATCGAAATGATTGAGTACATGATATGCCGATAGCTGCGCAACATATTAGTATTACAAGAATCTTTCTTAGTTTCGTTATCAGAAACCAATCCAGCTGCCACTGCAAATGAGCACGCTTAGAACAAAGATTCATAAATCAACCGCAGAGGAATCTTCCCGCTTGGAAATTCCACCCTTCTCATTGGTCAAGCAAACCCGGAGAGGTGGGGCCTTTCTCAGGCTTTATTAGAGACAAATCTACAGTGACCCTCTCTCTTCTCTTCTGGCCTCTATTGCTGCTTCTTCAAGTTGATACTGTTGATACAGAGGAGCTTGAGGAGTGAGGGCGAACCAGAGGGGACAGCAGGTCGTCTCCTCTGAGGCGAACAAGTTCACTTCCACTTGGCCGTACTTCAGCCACATGGACTACTTGTGAATGGAGTCGCCATTCACCAGGCCTCAGCCCCGGCCTTAACAGGATGTCTGCCCCCAAGTTTACATTCCTTGTAATGTAAACTGCTTTCAACAACTTTGTGGCAAGCAGGACGGGGCAGAGAGCCGTGAGAGAACGGCGCAAGGCCGGTGCCGTGATTGATAATGAGCGATACCTGAGCACCGCACTGGCCTTGTATCTCTCACAGAGGAGCTATGGAAGCATAAAAGGAGGAGCGACGACAGTGAAGGACGAGAGAGAACCAGGCCTGGACATTTATGTTATGTTTATGTGTGTGCTGCAGTCATCCGTGAGGGGCTGCCACTTTTACTTTTTTTGTATTCTTTTTTTTTTTTATGATTATTAAAGTATGTGAAACGTCTGCCAGTTCCTGCCTCCTTTCCATAACAACTAACCACATTACATTATTGCTGAAACCCGGGTGGAGCCCTCACCACTGAGGGGAATCCGCGGTGCCATCGAGCATGGCTGAGCAGTGTCTGCCACCATGGATGCTCGAGGCGGTGGGCTGGAGTGAGTTGCCGGGGGGACAGATCAAATGGATGCTTTTTGCCTGAGGCCAGAGCCTGCTACCGTCTGTTTGGTCGCATGGAGGGCAAAATCTTTGGCTCTCCTTAGTCCTTTAACTGCCTCAGGGGCTAATCCCTCACCAAAGTCCAAATATTTGCCTAGTAGGCCTGACCTGCTGCTTCGTAAGCCTTACCCAAAAGGGCAGATGTTACCCTACAAGGCTTGGTGGGTGAGGTTGGTTTTCTCCACATCAATGCAATAAAGGGGAGAGATAGCCGGTAAGCGTCTCTTCTAACCTCAGCATCGCCCATACCCGTGCTCGTGCATACCATCCACCATAGAGTATGTTGAGGTGGCCTAAGCATGTACACGAGCCGAGTACGGTTTCCACCAAGACCTCGACACCTTGGTGGAAAGAACAGGAGATGGAGGTGGGAAGGTAGCTCTCGGCCAGATGTTAATTATCGATTTTCTTAGAAGGAGAGACTTTCTTTTTATCGGGCCACTCCAGACTCAAATTGGCCACAGCACGAGTAACACCCTCAAGCAGATCCTCGAACGCGACACTTGAATGAGAGGACTGCTCAGCCAAAGCATCCATCATCTATCTGGAGCTTCAAGAGCTTGTGATCCGCTGTCAGGACGCACTGAAAATGTCAGAAACTCTCAGTAGTGGTGTTCAGTTCAAACCGGAGTCGGACAATAATGCCTACAGAGCCAGAGAATATATGCTGCGTGGAGACAGAATAGGTATAGTTTAGTTTAATTACGGTTAACTTATGTTGTCATCTTCCTTTTATCCACTACAAGTCTGCTGTAGCGGACCCGGTCCGAATGATGGCAAAAACTTTACCACACGTCACACAAAACATGAAGCGATCGTTGTCACTTCAGAAAATCACCGCAAGAGCTGAATAAACAGTACAAGAAGTGCGCATTAAAGTCTTATCCATAAACTCTCTCTCTCCCTTGCATTATCATCAACATACACAGTGAATTACACAGAAACACTTGTTACAACTAACAGTAAACAAATACTTACAGACCTTATGTTTTTTCGGGGGTGCTTAATAAACTGGTAAACTTTATATCTGTAATACAACTCCTATGAATGTAATAAAGTGCGTGCTCTCCCTTTCATTACTGCCATGACTAGTAGCCTATTGCTCCAGAGACTGTAAGCTGGATCACAAACTGATCCATCCTCGAGTAACAACTTCAACCACGATGTCCTCAGTGACTCAGATCCTGGGAGTCTATGGAGACTCTTATGTTCGTTGGTACATCCAACAACAGTACGTAATGTTTTTTGGCACAGACATTGTATATCCCCAGCTGCTACAGCGAGTAAACAGAAATGGCGGAGCGCTGCGGCTCACTCAGGGCGGGATCTACACTAATAGGGCAGACTGTCACCGATCATGGGCAGGGCTTCCCTACTCTTACGTAGTAGGGGGTAATCTGAAACCACGAGTTTGGAGAGATTGTTAATTATTTATGGAGATTCTAAAAAAAAACTGTTTACACACACTGTAGACACACATCGGTGTTCAAACACCTTATAAAAATGAATTTTGCATAATAGGTCCCCTTTAAAGCACACACCTCATACAGACTATATATTAATTTAATTAAATTGCACCCTTTTGCACGAAGCCATATTGTGGTGTAGATTTTATTTCACTTTAATTGTGCAACCTTAATATTAGCTACTTAAAAAAGGCCAATGTCCTGCTCCAAGGAAAGAAAACTGCATTTGTGGAGTGTTTAAACAGATGTGAACGACCCATGTAAGCAGCTTAATTCAAACACTCAGTTTTTGGGCATGTGGTACCGTGCTTGGTATTTGTTCGCTCCATTGATGAATTTCTTGATGCGCTGGGAGTAGTCTCCACAGTGACAGGTATGATTGATGGGCATGCGTCCTCTGGTTTAAAGCCGCGTCGGACGAGTTTCAGGTTTACTGTCTGACCAGTGTGTCTCAGAATCTCCACAGCCTGCTGGTTGGTGTAATCCTGGATATTCACACCATCTACCTGCACACACACACACACACACACAAGATTAGACTTTAATACATTTCAATCTCATGTTGAGATAATTTACGACCCTTGACAGTTCAAGTCACACAGATCAATATATATGGGAGGGATTTTCATTAACAAACTGATGGGAATTAATTCATTTTCAATAAATCAGAAAAGTTTAACTTTATGCAAATGATTAATGACTTGAATAAAATATCTCAAACCGCTATTTCGAACACCCCAATGCATATACACCCAAGCACACATTCACACACACACACACACACACAATAACACACAAAAGCACTTTCACCTGTAAGGATTAAAACCTTTTGACGTTGATAAGCGCTCCAACACAAAACATGTGTATACAAGAGTTTTATATGACACATTCGGTTGGAAATAAATAACTCACAGCTATGATCTGATCTCCAACATGAATTCGCCCATCTTGCTCCACCGCGCTGTCCCTCGAAATGCTCTTCACAAATATCCCAGAGGGCTCTGCAACAGGAAATTACAGCCAGCAAAGGTTAAACGCTGCCTAAAATGAAGCACGCTAGAATGAGAATACGCTTTGGAGCTGAAATTTGCCCAGAGTAAGAAAGAGAAACAGTAAATATCAAGCCTGTCACTGTTAGGGACAGAAACGTTACAATACTTGAAATCAGGAGTCAGGAGTGATATTTTCTGCACATGCAGGCTTTACATAATAAAATCTCTTTTTAATAGAGTGGGAAACACAAAATATCACATGTAACTTACACTGAAAGTTAAACCTGAATGAAACCCATTATGAAAAAGAAGGGTGCATAATTGTTTTGAATGTGCACTGGTAGCAGTGGCGAGAGGTGACTTCTTTAAATGGGTATGCTGAGTGCCTTTGAAATGAGACGCATGCAGTGTTTTTGAACGAATCTCTTGAATGAATGATTCAATGACAAAACCTTCACTTGTCACTAGGGGTGTAATGGTTCACAAAATTCACGGTTCGGTTCGATACGATACACTGGTGTCACGGTTCGGTACGTTTTCGATACAGAAATTTAATATTGTAGGCTATTTTATTTCAGATTAACCTTTGAGGGCAGCAATTTTATTCTTAATGTCGAAATAAAACCGACGTTACTCGAAAGCACAATGTTTCTTCCTGGTTTCCACGTCAGCGCTGTTTGATCCGTTAACGGAGAAATGTGAATGCTTCTCATGTTATTACTTCAGTGGCGAATTCAAATGCGTTCTGTAGGCTACTGGATCTCTTAGCGCTGTGTAGTAACAGAGTCGCTTGATCAAGATCGTCTCTCGCTGCATTAGTCCAAACTGATGACGCACAAAATAAGGAGTAGCTAAGTTCCGCTTTCATTACGTTTGTCATTTGATGTTGGGCAATGTTGTGGTCGCGCCAGCGTCTCTTACATTATGAGCGCGCTTGCCACGCACCTACATTTGAAATAACGTAATTTTGGTCGGCAGGAAAAATGGTCCAACGAACCGTTCAATACGAATACGTGTATCGTTACACCCCTACTTGTCACCACCTACAGGTGTAACAATGCAATCGAAACAATCTTTATTTGAAGTCAAGTTACTTTCGAAAGGTGTTTTACTGTTTTTTTATTCACTGCTGCCGTATTATTTAGATCTGAACTATAAACTTGTATAATTTTCTGTGATAATTTGAATGTTTGTAATACAGAAATAACGACACTGTGTGGATGAAAAGACTGCTTGTGAAGTTGTTTCATACCTATACATGACAACTGCTCTCTCTTGGTCAGCAGCAGCGCCAAAGCAGATCTGAATGTTTGCTGTGATCGTACTTGTCAAAGAAAGTTTTAATAGACAGCCGAATCGCTGATATTTAGGAATACGATTGTGTCAGTGTTTGAATCAAGATTGCAATCTTTTATTGATTAATTGTGCAGCTCTAACTTATAGTATAATATAACAAATAGTAAAATACTAATTAAAATAAATATGTGACCCTGGATCACATATGGTCACATGTCACATGGGTATATTTGTTACCCTGGAAATCCAGAGTTCTCGCGAGAGCACAAGTTGAATTTGCTTAGCGAGTTACTCTAGCGTCGAGTAATGATGCCCATTAAATATGCCCTTGTATCCGAGCTGCACCATTCACATCGGGTTATCTGATATAGGCGGGCCAGAGGCGAGCTAAACAGATGACAACATCGCTGTGACGTCTAAGTCATTAGTAAACATTGCAAGATGGCTATGGATGAACACCAGTTGTTTGAAACGGCTTTGGCCGCTACAATGAGTTAGACTTGGATTTTTCTCTAAAAGAGGAACAGAAGACAGCGCTCGAATCGTTCCTTTGCAAGAAGGGCGTTTTTGCTGTTTTGCCGACCGGATACGGTAAGAGTCTAATCTACCAGTTAGCTCCGCTAGTAGCTAAGCGATAACTTGTTGTGATTGGTCGCAATGTTATCCAATTACGTGCAGTGAGATTTTCAAATGCATGCTTGGTGCCGCCCCTTGAGCTGGCCGATTTTCATTAGTCGATGCCAGACCATTAATCTTTCAGATTTAGGTCTGGATTTCCAGGCTATATATTTGTGGTAATAGCCAACAATACATTGTATGGGTCAAAATTATTGATTCTTCTTTTAAGCCAAAAATCATTAGGATATTAAGTAAAGATCATGTTCCATGAAGATATTTAGTAAATTAAAGTAAAGTATAATACATAAAGTAAAAGTATTCTTAAAAAATAAGATGAGATTTAAAGGGGACATATCATTAAAATCTGCTATAAACGGTCCCCGGTGCATCTACCAACCCAGAAAACGTGAAAAGTGACAACCTGGTAACTTTGTTTTGGTAAGCCTTTCTCTGCAAGCATGTCAAAAAATAAGCTGATCAGATTTCACTCCCGTTCTGACGTAGGAAGGGGATCTTATTATTATATTACCATCCCTTAATCTGCACGTTTCCATAACGATGCAAAACAACAAAGCATAGGCACCGAAGCTGTTATGGATCCGCTTACCCGAAACCCACTGTAACTGGCACAGATTTAAAGAAAATTACAGTCGTTTGGCAAATAAATAAATGACAGACAGTTACATTACCAACATTTTATTATGTAAGCTTTATGTTACACCTTAAATTACAAGGAATTTATAGTAATTTATATTTTTAATCCATTAGCGAGTCCACAAACTCATTCTCTCAAATGGCCTGGGTATGCAGAGCATTCGAAGCTTATATGGGCAACTGACTTGTAGTGTCCTTCAAATCTTATAAAAGCAATATAAGAGCTTTTAATATACTATATAATATTTATTTTTACTAATATAAAAGCAAAAACTATAATACTTTTTCATATACCATTCACTTTCTTTGTTTTACAGTTATAACGTATTAGTAATAACGTATTAGATAGGACTGTTAAACAGAGAAAATAATCTAATGAAGATAAAGAATGGGCACGCTGTGTTTTTTTTTAGTGCTGTCAAAATAAAAGTCCCACTTCCAACACATCAGCCAAAAAGAAAAAAATTCCCAGAATGCCTTGGCGATATATCAGTCGACCACTAATAGAAATTATATTAAAGTACGCCCAAGAACAATACATTCAGTTTACAGTAGAGTTGTCAAGAAGTACCGACTTCGGTACCAAGTCGGTACTGAAATAAAAAAATGTGACGATACCAGCATTTCCCTCTAGCATTTTGAAGGCTGTTGAACGGATTCTTAAACACCTCTGATTGGCCATTGTGTTGACACGCTCAATATATACGTCTCTGGTTGGCCATTGTGTGGACGCGCTCAACATACAGTACATGTATATGTCTGTGATTGGATACAATGATCAACAATAACATCTTTGACGCTCTTCACCGAGCACTTACATAGATATACACAGGAGACCACTGCGTTGCTTACACAGGTACAACTCCCGTGTGTATCTGTGTAAGCGCTCGATGAAGAGCGTCAAAGATGTCATTGTTGATCATTGTAGCCAATCACAGACATATAAGTTGAGCGCGTCAACACAATGGCCAATCAGAGACATATTGTATATGTTGAGCACGTAAACACAATGGCCAATCAGAGGTGTTTAAGAATCCGTTCAACAGCGCTCAAAATGCAAGAGGGAAATGCTGGTATCGTCACATTTTTTACATTTCAGTACAGACCTGGTACAGAAGTCGGTACTTTTGACAACTCTAGTTTACACTTAAGTATGTTCTTTTAAAGTTTATTAATTCGGTATTAAAGGGATAGTTCACTTTGAAAATAAATTTTGGTATGTTTTAGCTTACCTCAAGGGCATCCAAGATGTAGGTGTCTTTTTTTCCGCAGTAGTTTCAATTTTGATATTTTTAGGTCAAACCGTTCTTGTCTGTCAGTCATATAATGCAGGTCTACGGTCACTGTCTCAAAGAGCATGCACAAAGTCCAAATTAAAACAATTCCCCATCGTCCAAATTAAACAATTCCCCATCGTAAGTACACATTGATGGCCTAAGACATGAAACGAGCGGTTTGTGTGAGAAAACGAACAGTATTTATATCGTTGTTAGCTCTTGAACACAGCCGCGTCCAAATGATCTGAGGGCGCGGGCGGGTATAGATATATATACACTAGACGTCGCCTTAGCTACTGCAGTTCATTGGAACGAAACCGTAGCCAAGCGACATCTAGTGTATATATCTATACCCGCTCGCTGGCGGGTATTGATATATACATAGATGTCGCCTTCGCTACTGCAGTTCATTGGAACGAATCCGTAGCCAAGGTGACATCTAGTGTGTATATCTATACCCGCCCGCGCCCTCAGATCATTTGGACGCGGCTGTGTTCAAGAGCTAACAACGATATAAATACTGTTTGTTTTCTCACACAAACCGCTCGTTTCGTGTCTTAGGCCATCAATGTGTACTTACGATGGGGAATTGTTTTAATTTGGACTTTGTGCATGCTCTTTGAGACAGTGACCGTAGACCTGCATTATATGACTGACAGACAAGAACGGTTTGACCTAAAAATAACAAAATTGAAACTACTGCGGAAAAAAAGACACCTACATCTTGGATGCCCTTGAGGTAAGCTAAAACATACCAAAATTTTATTTCAAAGTGAACTATCCCTTTAAGTATTCATTTGCTAAATAAACTGTAAGCTAAAACAGTGATTCCCATACTGAGGAGTGCCTTGTAAAAATATAAATAAATGATGCATGATTCTGCACTAAGCATGGACAAGTATGTGTTAGGACTGCCAGTGCCAGGTAAAAGTAAAGCAGAAGATGAATCTACCTCAAACGTTACAACTACCAAAACAATGTGTCCACACCAGACACAAGCAGCGCGATGCGACAAAAGCTAATATAACCCATTATAATCAGTGATGCTGTCTACACTTGATGCGGCGTGACATGACAAATCCCCAACAGTAAACTGATGCCCCTTTCTGTTTCTGATGCACTCCAGTGCTGACAAAAAGGACAAATGGATTTGCAACGTTCGCTTTGTCGCATCCAGCGTAGATAGCCTCAAGACAAGAAAATATGCTGAGGCATATCTCGCCCACGGATTCACCAGTACAATGGTGGATAATGAAGAGAGGTCACGGTGTGTTGCGCGCCTCAAAATATTAGCTTCTGACAGTATGAAGCTGAACTAACGCCACTTCGAGAATTCACATCACGAACACAAAGAGAAGCTTGTTGATGTTGAGAAGTAGTACTGTACTTGTAGTACTGTATTAATTTAAATGTTTCAAGTAAATCCTATAGGATTTTGCAAGCAAGGTCATGTTTGAGAGTCATTAAGTGCGTGCATGAAAATATTTTTCTCTACAAAAGGGGGGGCCTGGCAGAAAAAAGTTTGGGAACCAATGAGCTAAAGAGTACTTATTTTACACAAGGGACTGTCACATCTATATACAGCAAATCATAACACTAAATGAATATTTAACAAGCCACATTCAAGGTATCATTCACGTCCATAGCCCAAACACTTACAAGCTGAAGTTTAAGACTTAGGATCTGGGCAAGAGCAATAGTTACAGTGCCTACTAAATACAATATTCATCAGTTTGTTCAGTATGCACTTCAGTTCTGTTTGGTAATATAATTTGGTGTATGATTTAAAGGTCACCTGAGGTTTTGTCCCCAACATATCCAGCAATGGTGATGCCCAATCCCTGAGCATTCTTCGTTAAGCTAACGTCAAAAGCGCCCTGTTCCTCTTCCTCAAAACCCTGAAAGCAAAAAACATTGCAGTGAGACCAGAATGAAAAAGAAACCTCTTAATTTAAATTCGATACATTTTATTACCAATTATAATTTTGAACTATTTTGCATTATTAGATAAAGGAAAAAATAAGAAACACATGCAATATTTCGTAAATTCATCCAAGACCAAAGTATCTGAGTTGTACTATCCACACTGATATTCTCTTATGTTCTCACTGTACAGAATGTCAGTTGTTCTATTTGTTTCAATTTCTTCTAATGACATAAGTGAGCACTTCTGAGTAAGTCTCGTGAGTCATGAAAGAGCAACCACTGAGCAATAACATATACCTCTAGGTGAGTCAGTTACCACACTTAAACAAACAGCTCAGTGTTTTACATGTTGATCAGACTGATCTGTATATGAACGGCGCTGTACCTGTTGCTCAGTGACAGTTGGCAAGGAGACAGGAGCGGGCGGAGCATCATCTGCCGTCCCACGACTGATGAGGAGTCGAACTCGGTTGCCACATTGTTTCAAAACTTGAGCAACCTGCTCACTGCTTAGACCAAACAAATCTGTATCACCGATTCGCAAAACGTGATCCCCACTTCGTAAGCGACCATCCTAGAAGCAATGAGAAAGACAGTGAACTTGTTTATTTTTCATAAACAGATTTTATGACAACCTTCACTCTTTTCGTTCTTGGGTTAAATTAACAAGAATCCTCACAGGGTTATTAGACAATTATTTAATTTATGTCATAATGTTGACTTAAGTTTTGTTTTTTACATGTCTTTCCTTAATGTTCCTTAATTGCTTGAAAAGAAAGCAAAAAGTTTAAGGTTGAGGAGAGGAGAGGATATAAGGTCAGAGAAAGAGACATAATTATTAAGAGGAACAGACAGACAAAAACACCCCAGGTTGAAATAATGCATAAAGTCAACATGAACTGAGAAAGTCACCCAGGAGCAGAGAAAAACAAAACAAAACATGGATCTGATTGTTTACCTGTTCAGCGATGCCTCCAGGTAGGATGGTTTTGACGATAACACCTGTGGTTTTACCGCCAACAATCCCAAAGCCCAAACCAGTTCCATCGTTCACCAGCTCAATTGTCTCCACGTGAGTCCAATGGGTCTAAAAACACAAAAAGAGATAAATGAACACGCAAGATTGTCAAAGACAAATAATGTTGCCCATCTTGATGATAAACAAATGACGCATGTGGCAAATTCATAATTTTTGTATTCATACCAGTTTCATTTGTTTCCAAAAAATATGAGATAAGAACGTAACAGCGATTCTATCATTGACACATGATGACCACAAGAGTGCCACAAAAAATGTGGATGTTACTGCCTCACGTAACGGGGATTAAAATACAATACCAACAAAATATATGTGATGCAGCAACCCCTATAACAGAACGCCCCCGTTCCCCCTCTTTGGAAAACTTCTAATGAATAATGCTAGTTGTTCAAGTGAACATTAACTGCTAGTCATTTGACATCGTTACTGTTGTATTTGTAACTCAAGTTCTAATTCCTGATTCCTGATTGACTAAATCAGTGGATCACCAATATCGATAGTGTCCTGGAAGCAACTCACCCACATCAAGGCAGATGACCACATTGCTGCTGCAAAGACGTCTGTGACAGAGACTCCTTTAGGAGTGGCTTGTGACACAGTTACACTCCTGATGGAATGACACACCAGTGGACATGATTGTGGACTATCAAGTATCACATAGGCACCAGAGATCACCTCTGTCACTCAATGTGACAGCCGTTGTTTTGCAAGTAGTGATCCCCGTGCTCCACACTAGTTGATGGTGCTATTTAATGTATTCTGAATTGCAACATTTACACCATAGAGTAGACCCTGCCCCAATAGTCAATTAGCAAAGTGTATTGTCAATTTCGTATAAAATTTTTCAGAATGAGCGGAATCGATAGTAAAACATATTTGTGCTACCGCCCAGGAAACAGGTGACATTAAGTTAACTAAGACATTAAAGTTTTTGTCTACTAAAATGTTTTTTGGAAAGACGTGCTTTTATCCAAAGACAGATCCTTTTATCTAAAGCGACTTACAAAAGAGGAATACAAGAGATTCATCTTAAGAAGGCATAAACACTGTGCTGGGTGAGCCACCACAAATCTCAAGATTTAGAAAATGTTTATATACCAACTATTTCTGTTTTTTAACTATTATCAACTTTGAGTGCTTTGTCCAGTTCACAGATGTTGATAACTTGAAGCTCAAACACACTACATAATCTGCAATCCCAAAAGGAAAGCAGTAGGGGGTCGTATCCTTTTAAAAAAGGGGCTGTCACATCTCTATTATGTATGTCTCCCTTCCCACTATGCGCAGCAGGAATATTCACATGCTTAGCTGTCGCTTGGCAGTTGGAACTTGGCAGACATGAAATAGAACTTTAATATCACTTTCAACAATTTTTTTTGTCATTCAAGTGGTGTAACCTTCCAAAAAAAGTAGTATATTTCCCTTGAATAGAGTAATACGCTGCTATCAATTTCCTATTATAAATTATGATACAGCTTAGTTTATTGGTCCACAGGGTCGGATTGCTTTCTCACCACAAGCAAACCACTCCAGAGTTCATTTTCAATCTGGCCGAAACCACCTTGTTCAGGCAATCTTGTACCGATTTTTTAGGCACGGATTCGAGCTTCATATGTGTTCATATTCCTAAATGAACCAAGTTACAGGGAAAAATGCATCAGGTTCTGAAACTAACACTCCTAAGAAACCAGGAGTGAGGTTTATTTATGTATGTGTGTGTGTTAGTCTCACCGCACTGGAGTGTGCTGAAAGTGTGCTAGCAGCACTGGGGGTCCTGGACACGACTGGGCTGGAAAGCTGTGGTACGGGCCCACGGGCAACAGTGAGGTTCACACAGTCTGATGCTCGCTGAAGAAGCACGATGGCCTGCTGATGACTGACGCTCTGATCCAATGGCTGACAATTAATTGCCAATATCTGATCTCCCTCCTTCAGTTTTCCATCGCTAGGGTAAAGTAGAGAACATACGCTTAACAACCAAATCTCACCATCACTACAGAGCACAGAATGTGAAAGTTTCAAGCTTAAATAAGGACATAACACTAACACTAGTGTAAAAGTAAAGAAATTCGATCACTTTGTAACATCAAACCTCACTGGTTTTTGTGCGTCATGTGACATCAAGTCTTGAATAAACCCCCGAAGCTGTATGGATTCATTTTACACTACTTATCTCCTTTTTGGAAACTTTTGTAACACATTGACTGTTACTGTATAACTGTATTCTTTAAAAATCTTTTGTGCTCCTCAAAAAGAAAATGAGTTTAGAACAACATAAGGGGTGAGTCCATGATGACAGGATTTTGGGGGGTACTATACCTTTAAATCCAACATTCCTGTAAGTCAACTAATCCCTTGTGAAAAAGAAGCATGCTTAATTGTACTGAATGTGTACTTGTACGGAGCAAGGGTATTTCATGGACATATTTCATATACTTTAGTGTTCCAAACATGAACCAGCAGTGTATGCGCACATATTTCATCATGTCTTATTCAAATGAAATACATATGTGCAAATAAAGACACTGATACAGATGTATTCTGATAGAAGATAATGATGCAGGCAAAAAAAGTAACTATGCCTTTATTCCATCTGTGTTAAACTGATGTGCTTCAATTGTTCAGAGATGGTTGTGCTCGTAAACATAAAATATTATTATAGGCCATCTTCCTAATTTTTCATGTAGACCAATAGCTCTGCAAAGTTATAATGCTGATTTGTTGATCTTTCTAATAATAATTTATTAGATTACTTGTTATTACTTGTTCATGATAGTTGTTAGTCGTCTCTAATGATAATATTATTATGAGTTTGTTGTCATGGGGTTATATATATTTTTTAAAACATCAAGTTGCCCCCCCAATTCTGTTGTTGTTTGTATTTTTCTCCGCTCATATTTTAACATTTATTTGTCTGTATAATGACTGTGTTGCAGGCCTGTGTTTTATTGGTTGTTGTGTCCCCTCTTCCCACCCTCTACACTCTCACTTTTCCACAGCTTTACACACCCATTTTTTTTGTCTTTTTTCAAATCTCAGGTGTAAATGACCAGTGCTAAAACAGGGGGGTTTCATGACACTTTAAAAGTATATCTTTTTTGCAGATAATAAAATAATAATGAAAAAAGTGCACTTTGTAATAATGTCCAATTAATTTTTTTTACTTTAAAGTAAATTTTTATTGTTTTAATATAAAGTTCTGTCATGAAACTCAAGATGTCGCAGGCTGATAGGTCCTTAATTCAATTTGTTAGCGATCACATTGTTATCTACATAGCGCAGCTGATTGGTTGCTGGGGCATCAAAAGCCAATGAGCTTGCTGCTCAACCTTCAAATACTTGGCATTGTTTGCTGTTAGCAGTCTGCAGCGCACTTTCAGAAACCCTCCACATTCCCCAGCTCCACCTGTATAGATCTTCTACGGGGGTTATTTCATGTATGTTACATGTGCAGCAGCAGCAGCATGTCTTACTTGCTCACAGCAGCATTTCTGTAATGTATTGGCAGTAGCAAGTCTCTGTACTTGCTCTACAGCAGCAACAATCTTTTCTGACAAGACCAAATTTACATTTACATGTATTCATTTAGCAGACGCTTTTATCCAAAGCGACTTACAAATGAGAACAATAGAAGCAGTTAAACTAACAGTAGGACGACAATATGCAAGTGCTATGACCCTTCTCAGTTTAATCTAATGCAGTGCATGTAATTTATAAAAAAATAAATAATTTTGTTTTACATTTTTTATAAAAAAATTGATGCAATGCAAATGCATTAACATTGCCATATCCATTACCATGCCAATCTTTCAGAGTGTTGTCAAGACAAAAATAGTCTTTTGCTGTGCTTTAAAGAAGAATGATTTAGCTGGCCACGGTAGTCTGTGTTATATAGTGGTACGGTGTTACACAGTGTTCGGCCATTCACTGATTAAATCACTTCCCACCCAAGGCATCGCCCCCACAGTCATTTTGCTTTTTTACAGAAATAAAAACCACGTCGTTATGTAGACAATGAATGCTACAATGAACAATAATTCTTCAGCATTTAAAAATCTTATTTAATGTAAATGTCAACATTTACTAATACATTGTTCAAATCAAAAATTGTATTTGTTAACAATGCACTAGTTAATGCACTGTGAACTAACATGAACAAATAATAAGCAGTTGTATTTTTATTAACTAATGTTAACAAAGATTAATAAACACTGTAACAAATATACTGCACATTTTTTTAGACAATGTTAGTTAATATAGTAACTAATGTTAACAAATGAGACCTTATTGTAAAGTATTACTGCAATTTCAATTCCCCGCATATTGATAGTGGCTCCCTGACACCCGCAAATTATATACAGTACAATATAACAGTACACTTATTTTGATGTGTTGACTAACATTCTAAAGCACAAGTAAAATTAACATGCAGAAATGTCTCTGAAAACATTACATTCAGTTCATTCTCAAGTATGTTCTTTTATAGTATATTATTTCCATAATAGCTACTCTTTTTAAAAGTGTTCTTAATGACAATAAATGACAATGTGAATGGTGACCTAATCACTGACCTAAGAATAATTATCTAACACTGTTTTTGTAGTATAATGTGTTTTCTATCTGACACATATTGAGCAGGCAGAAATTTCTTCTCACAAAGACACACCAAATTGCTAAAAAGCACTAACATGTCAGCAAACTAGCTTTTGCAGTGACTTTTGGCTGGAAAATGCTGACATGATATGAACTGGTGACACATTTGTGATTAGGAGGGAAGAAATGAAAATTGCAGCAGATCTTCAAAATAGGAGTAATCTTTATTTTTAAAATGTGAACGAACAAGAACTGTTGCGTGCACAAATCACTGATGATCTGACAGGATGTGTGAGTGTGTGTACATATTCTGACCTGTATGCCACACTTCCAGCCTGAATCTCCTGAATGAAGATGCCGAGTTCTCCGCGGTTCTCACTACACAATCCAACAACACTGAAGCCCAAACCGCCTGATACCGGCTTCTGTAGGTCGATGTTAGTCACGTACCGACCCTACACACACAACATCACACCCATATAATCACACTGTTTGTATGTTCTCAGAAAGTAAATGACTAATTGTGTGGTCTCTTATTGCTTTATTTACTGAGGACACAACTTCAAAATAAATAGATTATAAATAGATTTGGCTCGCATATCCTATATCTCTTATATCAATGCGAAATGAGAGTTTGAAATGCTCTATAGAAATAAAAACCAATATATGTGTTACCTGAGCCATGGAACGGATGATGTGTTTGTACTCTTCAGATGAAGGCTGTCCATTGAGTTGCGCTGAGAAACCTTCATGGTTGCTCTTGAGATCAGAGTTAATATATGGAGTCTACAAGAGAAAGATTAACAGAAAAACAGTGGAAGTGTAAATTACTCCTCATTTGTGTGTTCCAAGTATTTAGCTTTACTTCTTTCACCGAGCATCTAAAAATATAAATAGCTCTGAAAGAGCATGGAAAACTCATTTGTTTTGATAATTTCTGGTGATAATTTGTCCTCCCAGCCATCTGTGCACACATGTTTTTCATTACATTCAGGAGCTGCTTAATTAACTTTTTATTTCCCTCCCCGACTCGAGCGCACATTCCTGATGAAGTACAAACCATTTCATATCAATTACCCAGACAAAATGTGCCCCAAAAAAGCATCTCTCTGTGAGAAAAATAGCATGCACCTCACATCACAATGTGTGAAGTCATTTCCTTAAAACATTTGTTGTTTGTTTGAAATTAATTGCTTAATAAACCATTGTCTTTCCATCTTGGTTTCACAGATCTGCACTCTAGTGATTTACAACTCTGTCCTTGCTGTTATATCTGTGTCTGTGTGTCTTTTCCACATCGCAAGTTACCGATTTATAAAAGAAATTGTTCTGAAATTGTTTTTGTCATACAATGAAAGTCAATGCCTTGTGAAAAAGAAGTATATTTTAGCATACTTCTAATAATTGTACATATTATGGAAATAAAATAGACAAAGATTATAATAAAAGAATATGCTTAAGTGTGAACTGAATGTAATTGCTTGTTAATTGCAATTAAATTAAAACGTATTTTAGTTTAAGTTGTACATCGAATGCAATTAACTGAATTTTAGAGATTGACAGTTAGCCTACAGTTTGGATTGGTGGTATGGTTCTGTTCTGGGCAAGAACTCCCTTTCCATCCATGCAGCCTAGCATGGATAAGAGAAAGAAGAGCTGCGATGACTCCCTTAGGGTAAACAGAACAGAACCAACATAAATGTATTACAGATATCATTCATTTTCAATAATTTAATGTACAACATAATTCAAGAAGAATGAGTCTGATTCGAAGAGGAATATCAGAAGGCCAAGTCCTGAGTGTACGAGAGGAGAAGCTAGGGGTTGCTCCTGAGCAACGTGATAAAGCTGCTGATAATACTGAATGGGCTTTAATATAGGATGCTGTGCTAGGCGTCGTATTCCTATACAGACGTGGATCAGCTGAGGATCATCTGATCCGAGCTTGACTGACATGACCTGCCAGAACTAACGCGGAGCTTGATATCTTTATATGTATTATCCATAATTACTTGAAATATGGTTAAAGTGTTCTGCTGAATGTACTGACAAGCATTTATGGTCAAATAAAATATAATTTAATACAAATTTTATTGAACATATATTAACTTTAAATGAAATATAGAATAGAACACACTACATTTTAAATTATAATAAAGTGCTTTACATGTGCTTTAGTGTGAGCACATCAAAATAAGTGTACTGTCTTAAAGCAAGCTAGATTATTAAAACATGATTTAAAATGTACTTTAATGTAAAACTTTAAAAAAAAAAGCAAAAAAGAAGATATTTTGAAGAATATGGGTAACCAAACAGTTGATGGGCCCCATTGGCTTCCATAGTATGGAGAAAAAAAATACTATGGAAGTCAGTGGGGTCCATCAACTGTTTGGTTACCGACATTGTTCAAAAAAATATATATATTTGAGGGCAAGTAAATGATGACAGAATTGTCATTTTTGGGTTAACTGTCCCTTTAAGTACACTTCAGTGGCTTTTTTTATTTTTATTATGTTATCTGCAAGTGCAGTTTAAAAAAATATATATATGTTTTTAAGATTTGAATTACACTACAAGTGTACATTGAATACAATAAAATAAACTTATTTTTCACAAGGAAATAGGGTTTAATGTTTTTTTGGATTCCAATGTTATCTTCTGTTATTTTGCGCAAAAGAAAGAAAGTCATAGAAAAAACGATGACAGAAATTTAATTAGGTAAACAGTTCCTTTAACAAACTATGTCGAAAGTCACGGTGACACTTTTGGCAGGTTTTATACAGCTCTTCTATGCATAAATGGGCCCACTTCAGCATGCTGCAGTAAACATTAATGTACATAAACGTCTCCCAGAGGCCCTTCAGATTAAGCGCTGTAGAGTCTCGGCTCGGTTGCTGATCGTGCACAAGCTTTGAACGCACACCAAACTATGTCAGCTCTGAGAGAGCGTGTATTTGTTAGTCTTCCTGTGTAAGAGGATTAGGTCTCTAGTTTGGCTCGTCCACATTTCAGAAATTACTTCTGCTCCACTTCACACATGAACTCATGTCTCTCTCTTGGTCGTTCCTGCTTTGTGGTAACCATAGCAACACAGACAAAGCCATACTCACCAGTTGGCATAAACACGGCTGCAGTTTAGTGTGGAGAGACACCAACAGACCAAAATTAATTAGTCTCAGGTTATTAAAGGTGTTTGCTTTATTGTGTTTACTTTTGCCTAAGTAACAAATTTCCCTCCCAAACACCATAGCAAAGCAACTGCATAGCAACACCCTGGCTACCACTTTTCTTTTGAAAATGTAAAAATCTTCTTCTTTGTGTGTGTATCCCTTGTTAAATATTAGGTACACTTTAGCATACTTTAAAAAAAAGTATTTATTGCATAAAGAATACACTTTAAACCAATATACTTGAGTGCATATTGAATGTAATGGTTTCAGAGACATAACACTGCATGTTATTTACAATTTAACGAAAATGTATTATAGTTTAAATCTATATTAAATCCAATTACCTGAACTTATGAATGTTTTTTTTTTTTTACCCACTTTAAATTGGATTTAAGTACATCTTTAAATGCAATTTCATAATTCTGTTGTCTTTGAAATGTGGTATGGCCGAATGTACTGACAATCATTTAAATTATTAACTTAAAATGTAATATCAAATAAACTTATAATCAATTATATTACATGTACTTAAGTATGTTAGTCAGCACAACAAAAAGTTATTAAAACAATCATTTAAAATGTCCCTATTGAAAAATAAACGTACCAAAATGTATTTGAAATGCATTTATTTTTATGCTAAGTATACTACAAATTCATTTATTTACGTACTTAAAATACAGTGATCATACTATCCTTACTAAGAGTGATATTAATATACATTTTAGGCTTAAGTAGACTTTTTAAAGTCTACTTAAGTGTGTTAAGAAACTGTACTCTCTTTAAGTGCACTTAAGTGCCCTTTTTTCACTAATATTGTATTAATGCATGTACAGTTAAAAAAAAATATATATACTTTTAAGATTTGAAGTACACTACAAGGTCACGTTTAATACAAATAAGCACACTTCTTTTCCACAAGGGTAACCAGCTCTATTCTAAGAGTCTTACTTTTAGACTGACATTAGATTTTGTTATGGTTTTCTTTTTCCACACAGGCTGTTAACAATGTTACGCACTGCGGTTCAGAAGTATGTGACTGAACTGAGCGAGAGGGAATGCCGGTGGGGATTTGATAATCTCCATTCCTCTGTTCCAGCCTCCCCAGCATAACTCGCATACTTTAGACAGAACGGCTGCCAGTGCAAAACTCTCCATGTCCACACAGAGCTCGAAAAACCTTAACATATGCCCAACTAATAAAGCATTTTCCCCCTGACTAATTAAGCTGTGAATATTTTCCAGTGTTTGCATTGTTTGTGATTTGAATAATCATGTAATCTCAATCATCTCAGATCAGGGCAGCAAAGATTCAAAGCAGACAATGTCAAAACACATCATTGCATAATCAACTTAGACACAAATCCTAAGATTAACTGTGACAGCATGTCTGAAACGACCTCAGACATAAGGCAGTATACTGCTTTTTGCATACTTCACTATATACGGTTTACAAAAACATTTGTTTTAAGATATTTGTATTTTATATATTTTGCTTTAGCACAACATTAGGAAATATCAGTTTTATATTTCCAAATATGTATTTTAAGGTTTGGGTTGGGTTTTAAAAAATCCAAATCCAAAATCCATCACTCTGTTTGAAATGTTTTGGTGTTTGTCTAAATGAAAGGAGTTTTTTCCAGTGTTGTGCGTTTTTTCTTACATGCTCCTTCAGGTGTTGCACTGATTTTTGCAGGGCGAGGATCTGGTGAAATAGAGGACTCTGCAGGACCGCTTTCAGAAGATTCAGCTTCTCCTCAGCAGGAACATCTGCTCCCTTTTCTTTCAATCGAGACTGTAACCTCTCCACCGCCTGCAGACAACGCTGGGTATCTGCCACACACACACATAAGCTCTTCAAGGTTTGACAGCCTTTCATTTTTGTTTATTCACTAAAGTTTGAATATTGTGTCAGAAATGGCGACAGATTAGTCAGTCTCCGGCAATGATGAGCTGTGGTAGAAATGTTTTATTAAATTCACTTTCTTTATCTCACAGGTACATTATCCACTTAAATATTCAGGGAATATTTAAATAATTGAGAGGAGAGTATCTTCGAATACATTCATCTCCAGAGCGCCATGGAGTGTTTTCTGTGGAGGATTTGATTACTGTGAGGAGGTGCTTTATCTTCTAATCATACAGACTGATGCCTCATGGGTACAAATGCTATGGTACACATTCCTCTCACAGAACAAGAGCAACAGAGAAGACAATAATTCACTGAAGATATTCACAGTGGAAAATTGTAAAAAACACTTGGACATTGCTGCCTTAAAGGGGTCATGAATTGAGAAGTCAAATTTCCCTTGATCTTTTGACATATAAGAGGTATGTCACGTTTATGATGAAGATGAGGAGGGTAGAGTCAAAGCGAATGTATTGGCATCTAAAAACTTTATCAAATCAAACAAAAGAATAAAATCCAAAACAAGAAATAAACTAAACGAAATACTGTGAAGCAACACAAATAACACAAGACAAGGAACTGAAAGAATTAAAGGCCTTATATATAAGACATAGAACTCAATACAAAACAGGTGTGCACTAATCAATTAATTACCGTGACAACTAAATGAGATCAGGAAAAAACAGGAAATTGAATGATAACAAACTAAAAGTCCTTGAAAATGAAACCAAAACAGCAACATAACGTAACAAGGTTATGTAGTATAAAAATTTCCTGTAAGTTTTAGAACTCAAAACTTCCTCATTAGTACAAAAACAGCTTTTATTGAAACCAAGCTAAATGACTTTGTCTCAGTATGACATCACAGTGTGACGGAAGACCGCCTCTGCAGAAGAAGATTAATGCCTACTTCTACATTATTGCCTCTTTAGCCCTGCCCACCATTTCAGGAATTTCATGTAGTAAATAGGAGAGACGCAAACACAGAATTACTTGAGTAACAAAACAAGATGCCTCTGAGGATTACATTTTGCAGACATTTTGCAGTGCCAAGTTGTTCCTTGTGATCCTAACATTAGGAAAGTGTGGATTATTTTCTACTGATGTTTGTGCACATCACCACATCTTTCCATGATTCCATGTTGTGACTGGTCTACCGCTTACAGCGTGTGGCGGAAGCTAAACTCCTATTACCATAACTGAACTTCAGATCCATCTGGAGGCTTCATAGCTCAGGGATTGTACACAATGAAAGACAGTTAAGATGACGTTGATTTTACCACATCAATCCGAGCACGAGTCCGATGATGAAACATTGGAAGAACTAGTTGTTCAACATGAACCTTCATCGCAAGGACGACATGAGCAGGACGTTTCTCAATGATACGCTACTAACTTTGAGGTACATTATTAGATGTTGCAACTGTAATTCCTCACCATCAGCAATAACAAGACTATGTTCATCAACAAACCGATGTGTATATTTCTAATTTATTACACAGCTCTGTGGATACTTGATTCTGATTGGTCAATAGCGCCATCCAGCGGTAAGTTATTCCCATATAACAACCGCTCAAAGCAGATAACGCAGGCTCATCCGGGTTACAGAAGTCAGCAGCACTATACGCCTGCTAGGAACGTTTTTTCTTCGTGGAAGTTTTGCATTTGGTGAGCTAATAGAATATTAAAACTCAGTCAAATCAATATTTTGTATACAGTTTTTTAATTATGCTATTCCGTATTGTGGACTCGCTCTCTCGTTTCATACAAACGCAACTGCGGCCATTTTGTGACTATATCGTTTTATACACTGTTGGATTTTAAGATACAAACAGGTAAGATTTTAAAACAGTTTAATCTGAAATCAATCTCTCTTATCTCCATAATTAATTATGAGGCGAAATGCTGTGTAGTAAGTGGTATGACTGTAAACCGTATCTCTTGAATGTCCGTCTATTTTGAACTTGCCGCGCTGCAATCGGAAGCTTTGCGTTTAAAGAGTTAATAAAATATTTCAACTCTGATCAATATTTCGTGTCTAATTATTTACTTATGTGGCAAGTAGCCGCGTAATAAGCGGGATAATGAACATCCAGTCGGTTGTTCTCTCAAAATAAACCCCCGACAGGGTGATGAGGACCCCGACGCGAAGCGGAGGTACATTATCCCTTACTTATTGCAGTGAACGTGCGGGAATTGTATTAATAACATATGTTAGCCCCGCACTAACATGAATGAGTGATGTAACATAAATGTTTGTAAAACAAATCTTGCTCCATCCTTTATCTTTACTCAAAGTACTAAGAACTACAGACAATCTGCATTAATACACAGTTTTAAGTGATAGTGGCCCACAGCTGTATTTCAGAAAGACAGAAATAACGTGAGTTAGCCGGTTAGCTGGAAACTTACACAATATAAAACACAAAACTACATATTGAGAAACAGGAAGTATAATGAGCTTACATATCGCTAGCACTGTGAGTATCACAGTATGATAATGGTGTGATGTCACTCTGTGATCATCGCACAATCTCTAGAAAGTTGTTGATTAGGAATAGTTTACTGACCACAGAAAGAAGGTTTTGCAATGGACATAGCAGTCCCCTGACCCAAACCCCATTAAAAAACCTGTGGGATGAGCTGAAGAAAAGAGTCCAAAAGCATGGACTCTTAATCTGAAAGAGAGATTCTGTATAAAGGATAAAGGAACGGTCTCAGATCGCTTGATGTTTATCAACCTTATTACGCATTATAGGAGAAGATCCAGAGTATCTTGGCAAAGGGAGGTTGCACTAAGTATTAAATGAAGGGGTGCTAATAATTGTGGAATACATATATTTCAGGGGAATAACATTTTTTTGTTTTGTTTTTACCATTTGACTTTAATTAAAGGTTTGATTTTTGTAATATTTGAATGAAAGACTAAGAGGAGAAACTGCAAAACAAATTTTAACTTTTGCTCAAATTTACCAAGCGTGCCAATATTTGTGGACCCCATTGTAAAAGTACTAAAACTTTAGTACAAGACTGGTTACAGACAATTTTTAGCTTCCTTGAGCAATTCCACTTTGCTTTTGTGATTAATGAAGCGAACTATAATATTCACCTTCTTATTTTCCCTTTTAGGAAAAGTATGACAAGCAGCAATGTCATTGCTTTTAATCGGCATGATGAGATTGTTGAAAAACTGCATTTTCTTTTCCTTCAGTTTGTATAACTTTGGTTCGTTTATTAATCTTTCGAGTTTTAATTTAAAAAGTTTGAGCAGCGTCTCGCTGACATGCTGCGTCATCTGAGTGTCACGTATATAAACTGTAACGCAGTTAATCTGGTTAATTTCTTCTTCTTTTTTTGGCTAGCAGAAGTTCTGGATGGCTGGTAACTTAAACATTTTGTAGCCAAATTGGCCAGTGGGTGAAAAAGTTCATTTCGAACCCTGCCAATCATATCAATGGTTGTTTACTTCCAAGTTTTGAATGCGGCATGGATATCAAAACAGAGTGTTTTAAATAGAGGGTCAAGAACAGGATAAAAAAATTGCCTATTACTTCTAAATTAGGATGCTAACATTATAAGTGGACCTCAAAGAACATTATCCATTTATTTTTATTTTTAAATGCAGTTCATGACCCCTTTAAAAAGTGGACAGGTAAAGCTTATTAATTAGACCAGTGGTTCTCTACTGGTTTGGCCATAGGAACCACATTGTTTTATCGTCATTAAGTGACCCATATTTTTTTAAATTTGAACCAGGCAAATTTTTGTTTAAAAAATGGTTGACACAGACAAGTACCATCCCACTTTACTTAACTAGTTTTTAAAAATACAATAAAGTTAGTAAGTAAATACCCAATACTAACATGAACTGTTAATAAAACGTAAGGACACTGATCCTGATGAATAGAATGAACTTTATACAGTGGGGAGAACAAGTATTTGATACACTGCCGATTATGCAGGTTTTCCTACTTACAAAGCATGTAGAGGTCTGTAATTTTTATCATAGGTACACTTCAACTGTGAGAGACGGAATCTAAAACAAAAATCCAGAAAATCACATTTTTAAACAATTAATTTGCATTTTATTGCATGACATAAGTATTTGATCACCTACCAACCAGTAAGAATTCCGGCTCTCACAGACCTGTTAGTTTTTCTTTAAGAAGCCCTCCTGTTCTCCACTCATTACCTATATTAACTGCACCTGTTTGAACTTGTTACCTGTATAAAAGACACCTGTCCACACACTCAATCAAACAGACTCCAACCTTTCCACAATGGCCAAGACCAGAGAGCTGTGTAAGGACATCAGGGATAAAATTGTAGACCTGCACAAGGCTTGGATGGGCTACAGGACAATAGGCAAGCAGCTTGGTGAGAAGGCAACAACTGTTGCCGCAATTACTAGAAAATGGAAGAAGTTTAAGATGACGGTCAGTCTCCCTCGGTCTGGGGCACCATGCAAGATCTCACCTTGTGGGGCGTCAATGATCATGAGGAAGGTGAGGGATCAGCCCAGAACTACACGGCAGGACCTGGTCAATGACCTGAAGAGAGCTGGGACCACAGTCTCAAAGAAAACCATTAGTAACACACTACGCCGTCATGGATTAAAATCCTGCAGCGCACGCAAGGTCCCCCTGCTCAAGCCAGCGCATGTCCAGGCCCGTCTGAAGTTTGCCAATGACCATCTGGATGATCCAGAGGAGGAATGGGAGAAGGTCATGTGGTCTGATGAGAAAAAAATAGAGCTTTTTGGTCTAAACTCCACTCGCCGTGTTTGGAGGAAGAAGAAGGATGAGTACAACCCCAAGAACACCATCCCAACCGTGAAGCATAGAGGTGGAAACATCATTCTTTGGGGATGCTTTTCTGCAAAGGGGACAGGACGACTGCACCGTATTGAGGGGAGGATGGATGGGGCCATGTATCGCGAGATCTTGGCCAACAACCTCCTTCCCTCAGTAAGAGCATTGAAGTTGGGTCGTGGCTGGGTCTTCCAGCATGACAACGACCCGAAACACACAGCCAGGGCAACTAAGGAGTGGCTCCACCTGAACCCAATAGAAAATCTTTGGAGGGAGCTGAAAGTCCGTATTGCCCAGCGACAGCCCCGAAACCTGAAGGATCTGGAGAAGGTCTGTATGGAGGACTGGGCCAAAATCCCTGCTGCAGTGTGTGCAAACCTGGTCAAGAACTACAGGAAACGTATGATCTTTGTAACTGCAAACAAAGGTTTCTGTACCAAATATTAAGTTCTGCTTTTCTGATGTATCAAATACTTATGTCATGCAATACAATGCAAATTAATTACTTAAAAATCATACAATGTGATTTTCTGGATTTTTGTTTTAGATTCCGTCACTCACAGTTGAAGTGTACCTATGATAAAAATGACAGACTTCTACATGCTTTGTAAGTGGGAAAACCTGCAAAATCGGCAGTGTATCAAATACTTGTTCTCCCCACTGTACCTACATGCAAAACTTTCCCAGCTAACACACACAACGCACCAGTTATGTAATGTATTGGTACTCTTTGGTAATTTCGAACAAAGTTGCAAGCTCGTAATTTATTTTGCGCTCTGTTCATAGTGAAGTGATATACGGTGCGCCCCTCTGCATTTGTGCATGCAGGTGAGTGCACAGTAATGTCTGACAGGACAGGAAAGTTCGTTTTTCTGAGGTCAAAAGCTCAGAAAAGTCAAAGTACAATTAGAAATGTCCAAATACAAGTGTCAAACTAAAATATTATTTTAATATTATTTTTGTTGAAACTTGTATGTCGCGTATTTAAATACATTTGTAACATTGAAGATTCAATTCTAGATTTAAAATATATTAACTTACAATGTAATATTGCATAACAAACTACAGTTAAAATTATGATCAAGTACTTTACATGTGCGTTAGTATGTTAGTCAACGGTCACTGGGATTTTGCCAAGTAAGTCATGTTCCTGGATCAACAATATATGTGGAACAACATTCCTGTCTGAAAATTTAGTCCTAACTAGAGATGGGAATTGATAAGAATTTAACGATTCCGATTCCATTATCGATATTGCTTATCGATTCGATTCCTTATCGATTCTCATTGGGTGAGGGAATAAGTACAAATTTGTTTGTTTGTATTAACTCACTTTAATATCTGATCAGAAGACACAGCACAGAGTATACACAAATGATGTGTAGCAACCTCAGAACAAACCTAAAAGTAGGTGAGCTACTTCTTAAAGTAAAGTCCAGGGACCTATAGTCTAGGGCAGTGTTTCTCAACCAGTATGCCATGGCACGCTAGTGTGTGCCTTGAAAGATTATCAAGAAGAGTGCTTTAGGATTAGGAAATTGTTAATTTTCACATTCATTATTCAAAAAAATAAATAAAACTGTCATTTATGTGCCATAAAAACTAAAAACACAGACTGAAAACAGTCAAGGAAGAGCTTGTGCCTTTTGGAATATTAACAGTGCTCATTTGGATTCAACCTGAAACTAAATTCAACTGACATAAAAAATACAAAGAAGTCTTCTGTAAAGACCACAACTATCAACTTAGGCAGATTAACAATTTTTGTGCAGAAAAATTATCATTTTATTCTTCCCTGCCTCTGTAAACGGAGTAGCTAGAGCTGCACGAGATATACTTGCTGCAGCCTCTGAGCCAGTGTGAGAGCCAGCCAGACTCTGGCCGTCATCATCATCATCTAAATTTGATGGACAATGGAGATTATCCTCCGTATAGTAAAAGTTTACACAATGAAATGGCGCTCACATTATCTATTAGACAAGTTACCTTCGGCATTAATAACAGATGGCGTCACGTTAGCTCCGCTGCTGCTTGACTCACTTGTGTCGCTAAATAGTAGTGTATCAAACACGCGACAGTCCTGCAAATGAATTGCATGCTGTGTGGCCAAATGTTTCTGCATATTGGAGGTAGTTCTCCCCTTTGACGAAATGGAACTTTTACAAGTGTTGCAAGTGACCGTATTGTCGTCATTTCGTGTGAAATATAACCAAACATTAGAGCGCTTCTGCCTCGATGCCATGTTTGCTGCGTTCTGAACCAAAACAACGCAGTGCGTGTGTGACGTCATGGCACATTTGCAACGAGCGGACCCTCCCCATAACTTATCCCTAAAATCAGAGGGAATTTATAGATGAATAACTGATGTAGAAGCACCTAGCCCTGGTTGTAAGCCTAAACTTGACATAAACTGTAAACTTGTCCCTCAAATCTGATTAGTTGATTGGAATGTTGTTACAGGATTAACAAAGATGTTCCTCTGGTTATCCTTGGAGAACGTCTCAGGTTACGTATTTAACCCTGGTTCCCTGAAGAGGGAATGAGGCACTTCGCCGAGACGCTGTGGGAGTATGGCAGGGCGAAGCAGCGTCTCGTTCCCTCTTCAAGGAACCAGGGTTACATACGTAACCTGAGACGTTACTTTTCAAGGGAACTTGAGCTGTGTCGAGACGCTGTGGGAACACTATACCCATGACATCATAATAACCAATTCCTGTTTGTATGAAATCATTGCCAACACTAAGATACAAGCACCCTAGACCCTGTAGTGGAGCCTAGATCCAAGTTATAAAATCTCACAAATGTGTGCGGTGAGAACCAGCCTGCCGCATCACAAATGTCATGAAGGGAGACACCAGACAATAAAGCTTTTGAGGCAGCCATTCTTCCTGGTAGAATGGGCCCGGACAGCCATAGGTGAAGGCTGACCCGCCGCTTCATAAGCAAGTGAGATACCCTCAACCACCCACTTGCTCATTCTCTGCTTAGATGCAGGGTACCCTTTTCTAGGTGACCTGAAACAGAAAAAGAGTTGATCTGACTTTTGCCACAGAGCAGCTCTGTGGACATAGGCATTCAAAGCCCAAACAGGGCATAGAAGATTACGTTTTTCCTGATCTGATGATAAGAAAGGTGGCGGACAGAAGGCCCGCAGCATATTAGGACCCGCAACATTAGTAGGGACCTTAGGGACATAACCCAGCCTAGGGTGAAGGAAAGCATTCACCATACCAGGTGCAAATTCCAGGCACAAAGGAGCAACCGACAAGGCTTTCAAGTCTCCAATTCTCATGATAGAGGAAATAGCAAGGAGAAATAAAGTTTTTTTTTGTGTGAGGAACTTTTCTGAAACCTCCTTAATTGGCTCGAAGGGAGCCAGAGTCAGGCCTTCAAGTACAACGACCAAATCCCAACCCGGTGCTCTAGTGCGCAGTGCAGGCCTCAGCCTCAGAGTGCCACGAAGAAAATGAGTAATGAGAGGATCTCTCCCCAATGATGCCCCACCCAAAGGATTGTGGTAAGCAGATATAGATGCCACATACACCTTTAAGGTGGAAGGGGATAATCCAGCAGAGAAGCATTCTTGCAAATAATCAAGCACTTAACCAACAGGTCAGTTGACAGGATCCAATTGAAGTTCTCTACACCAGAAAGAGAATAGTCTCCACTTCAGTGCATACAGTTCTTGGGGAAGGAGCTCTGGACTGGAGTATGGTCTCCACGAACTCGGTCGAGAGACCCGATTCTATGAGCTACTCCCTGGTTTTGATGCCCGGAATATATACTGCCCTATGTAATCTGATGAGCCAGCTTGCATAGGTGACGTGACCTCAGACCTCCCTGATGGTTGATGTAAGAGACCGATGTTGTCCATGCGGACAAGCACATGATGGCCCCTCAGGTCTGGGAGCAAGTGTTTGAGAGCTCAAAACCCCGCCATCACTTCTAGCCGATTTACGTGCCAAGAAAGTAGATGGTCTTGCCACAGACCTTTCGCAGAGCGACCACTCATGATTAGGGATGGGTATCGTTAAGGTTTTAACGGTATTACTACTCTTACGATACTCCTTATCGATCCGGTACTTTAACGGTATTTTTGTTATATAAAAAAAAAAGGGAAAAAATAATAATTTAGAACATAATTAATATTGCTTTATATTTTGAAATGTAAAATAAATATCTATAGCAAAAGAAAAGCAATGCTTTAACAAAACAAATAAAACATGTATGTTATGCAGAAGGGTGCAGGCTTAGGACATAGGAAGACATAGGACACCAAAAACAAAGTACAAACACATGGTCAAACAAAAAAAAGTATACAATAAAACAAATATACAAATTATATACCCAGTGCTTTAATTTCAGTAATGTCTACTGACACTACTGTTCAGGAGTAATATGGGCCAAAAAGACATCTAATAAAGTCAGATGTAAAATAACACTGCATAGTTTATCATAGATAGATTAACGCTTATAAAAGCCAAAATTATTCATTCAATAGCTGCGACTGATTTTCTCTTTGCCTTTTGTTGTTTTGATTCACATTAATGGAGCAATCGTCAGCAGGTTTATTAGACTTGTACTTGTACTTTCAAGCACGTGTACTTTCTTAATTTCTCCAGTACCGACAGCAGAACCGATAACGTCCGAGCTTATCGATCCAGCGGTCTTTCATAATTCAGCACCGGGGCCCGTTTAATACCGGGTTTCAGTACCCATCCCTACTCATGATTGCCCCACAACCTGTGAGGGAAGCATTCGTTGTTAGTGTTACGCGACGATAAGGAGCCCCCAGCACTGGGCCTTGGGTGAGGAACCAAGGCTTCTTCCACATGACTAAGGCAAGAAAGCATCGCTTTCACAGTGAGTGACTGGTCTAGTTTTACCCCATTTACGGCTGAGAGAATCAATGCTATACGAGCAGCGGACAGTTGTGCCTGCATCGTCGTCAAATCCCAAACCATGCCTAGAAAAGTGGCCCTCTGAGATGGAAGGAGCACACTCTTCTTGGCGTTGAGCCTCAACCCCAACCTTTTTATGTGAGACAGAACGACATCTCGATGCCGAACTGCCATCTGCTCGGATTGAGCTAAAATCAACTAGTCATCGATGTAATTCAACACGCGGATGTCCTGGTGTCTCAGTGGAGCCAGAGCTGAATCCACGCATTTCATGAAAGTGCAGGGTGATAAACCTTGGCCGTGTCACAGAGTCAGCCACACCGTCACAGCCCCAATCATCACCCAATCAACAGGACCCACCCACTCGTTCACAATCACCAGAGTACTGACTCGCTGCACCTGCACTCCCTCAGTAACACAGCCTACATATTCCCAGTTCACCGTCCACTCTTCGTCTCGTCAAGCTTCCAGTCTTCTGTCCGTCTTCGATCATTCATCCTTTTCCAGATCTCCTGTCTTCTTGTTCACTCATCACCTGCACAGAGAATACACATCAATCTTCACCAGCTAAGTCACCATCATCAGTCAAGTCACCATCCTATCACCATCGTCTAGTTCCCACTGTTTCTCACCACTCTGCTCAAACACTGTTATCACTATAACACCTGTCTGTTTCCTTCTGTGTTGTGACAGAAGACCAGACCACAATGCAGAGTCCTGCCAAAACCAGCGAAGAACATCCACCAGATCCGTATGCCGAACTCATGCAAGCAGTTCGGCAAACTCTCCCCTCCGCACCACCCACTCCTTCACCACCTGCCTCTGCCAGTCCCATGGCCAGACCAGCGATATACAACGGTGAGGCGGAGGATTGCAGCAGGTTTCTACTACAATGTTCATTGTACTTTGAGATGCAGCCACAGCTTTTCTCCATCGAACGGGCACGTATCGCCTTTATGATCTCACTGTTGCCTGGACGAGCGATGCATTGGGCGCAATCCTTCTGGCATGCCAAAACTTCTTGTTCCAGTGCAAGCGCTCAACGACTCAGAGTCTGCAGGGAACTTCATCTCTCATCAACTTCTCCAAAGACTCAACCTCCAGAGGAAACGCTGCTCCCAGGAACTAGCTCTCCACACCATTTCCGGCAAACCGCTGGGTCGTGGTCGCATTCGTCACTGCTCCCCCACAGTAACGCTCCACGTTGGCTGCCTGCATGAGGAGAAGATCACGTTCATGGTGCTGGAGAGATCAACCGCTGATAGGGGTGTAAATATTAATCGATTCGTATCGATGCATCGATTATACAGCCGACGATTCGATGCATCGATGCGTCCGCAAGAGTATCGATTAATGTGTTTATTTTGCCGCCTGTCTATTTTCAGCATCTGCTCCGACATATGCGTACAATCTACTAAGCTGCGGGTGGCGCTAACCTCATTATTGTCTTCTACTTCACACGTGTTACTTACGTTTCACAGTCTATCTATGTTCACACACACATTGTTGAGTCTGACTTTCAAGAGCGATGGAACCGTCAGAGCGAGCTGGCAATGACAGTGAAATGTTACACACTCCAGTCGGCGTCGTCATGGGTGTGGATGTATTTTGGCTTCAGGAAAACAGACGGAGCTGTGGTAAGAGTTGCCGTTTGTCTGATTGCGCCCGTTTCGCACATACTCCGTTTGTAGTGCGTATTTTTTTCCGTACCCATGTTAACAGGTCAGAGTTTTCACACTGCACGCGGTTGCGGTCCGTTTATCCGTTCCAGTTGCGGTGCATAGGCTATACAGCAGTGCAGAGATCGTTTCCGCACCGAGTCTATTTGTGCTGTGCTGCACGCGCTGAATTAAAGTGACAGCGCATGTTTCGTGGTCAAAATGAACACAGATTGACATGAAAATGTAGTAATTTCACCATAAATGCGTTTAATTAAATAAATTGTAGTAATCTCACCATAAATGTATTTAATTTAACTGTACTATTTTTCACAGTCATCTTTTTTACTTTAAGACCGGGGTAAAGCAAGGAAAACTACAATTTACCTGAACAAGGTGACATAATGAACAACACTTGTCTCATTCATGGAGGTGGAAAAACAATTTCTTTGCGACATGCAATTGTATTCTGCATTCTCAATAAAAGGCAAATTATTTATTATTTTTGTTGATTTATATGAAACTTAGATATCATGTAAAAATCTAGTATTGAATCGTATCGAATCGAATCGAATCGTATCGCGGGGAATTCTGAAGTATCGAAAATAATCGAATCGTTGGCTTAAGAAATCGGTATCGTATCGAATCGTCATGTAGGCTCCGATTTACACCCCTAACCGCTGACATCATCCTGGGACGCCCATGGATGAACCAACATTAGCCCACCATAAACTGGAACTGCCTTTCTTCTATGCCCAAACCATCTACCCGTCTGACCTGTCAACACGCCTTGAAGTCTTCATCCAATATTTAGGTGAACTCCATCTCAGTTGAAAGCCCAGAAACCGAGAGCAAAACTGAAATTCCTCCAGAGTACTGGGCGTTCCAGGATTTGTTCAGCAAGCGGTTGGCAACTCGACCATCAACGTCCCCTGCTGCTTCCAGCTTCTTCTTTGTGGCCAAGAAGGACGGAGGCTTGTGGCCGTGCATCGACTACCGTGCACTTAACTCTCAGACCATCAAATTCAGCTATCCTCTTCTTCTGGTCCCTGCCGCCCTGGAACAGCTACGTGGGGCTTGCATCTTCACCAAGCTGGACCTGCGGAGCGCCTACAAGCCTACGTGAGGGGGACGAATGGAAGACGGTGTTCATCACTCTGACAGGCCACTACGAGTACCAGGTGATGCCGTATGGCCTGTCCAACTCCCCCTCCGTATTCCAGGGGTATATGAAAGAGGTGTTCCGGGAGTACTTCCGCCGCTTCGTCATCGTATACATCGACGACGTCCTGATCTACTCCCGGAACCTGGCCAAACATCGCCAACACGTGATGCAGGTCCTCCAATCTTAAGTTGGAGAAGTGCGAGTTCCCATCCGTACAGTTCCTTGGATATATTATCGACCAACGAGGTATCCAAATGGACTAGAAGAAGGTGGACACCATTCACAACTGGCCGCAACCTGTCACTATAAAGGAACTCCAATGCTTTCTAGGCTTCTCCAACTTCTACCGAAGATTCATCCAGAATTACAGTCTCCGCAGCACATCTCTCACCTCCCTCCTCAGAAACCGACCCAAGTCTCTGTCTTCAAGAATGCCTTCATCACCGCTCCAATCCTGGTACACCCCAATCCAGAACTCCCATTCGTGGTCGAAGTTGACACCTCTACCACCAGGGTTGGACACCCAGGCAGCCAGCGAACACTCTCACTCCTGCAAGATCACTGGTGGCCCAACATGGTCCAGGAAATCTCCCAGTATGTCAAGGGGTGCTCAGTCTGTGCCATCACCAGCACACCGAGGAAGCTACCCGAGGGAAAGTTAGTACCTCTGCCAATACCCCGACGCCCCTGGTCTCATCTGGGTATAGACTTCATGACGATCTTCCTCCATCCAACCATCACACGTGTAATCGTCGTCGTAGACCGATTCTCCAAAGCCTGCAAACTCATCCCCATCAAGCCACAGAACTCCTCTTCCAGCAAGTTTTTCGTTCATTATGGCTTTCCAGAAGACATAGTATCAGACAGAGGTCCTCAGTTTATTTCCCAGGTGTGGCAGGCCTTCTTCAAACTCCTCGGTGTCTCAGTAAGTCTATCCTCAGGGTACCACCCACAGACAAACGGCCAGACTGAGCGCAAGATCCAGGAGATCGGGAGATACCTGTGGTCAAACTGCCACCAGAACCAGGACAACAGGAGCCGCAAAAGTGCACATTTTAAAAAGGACATGCATTAGCTGAATAAATGTTAGCCAATACAAACATATTTATAGAAAACAGTTGACAATGAATAGACAGGAGTCCAATAATAGCAAAACGAATCACTTATTCTAAAAAATATATATAAGTATAGACGAATGCGACATATGAGGGCTGTGTTAACAGTAAAACGTCCGTCATTTAACGAATTTTCAAAACAAGGATAGATAATACAAAATGCTCTCTGACATTTTGATAGAAAAAAACACAAGCAAGAACAAATGAAATCAAAAAGGTACAAAGTAACAATTTTTTAAAAGCATATTTACCTTTTTTTTATGAACTGTCAGAGAGGTATGCAGTGTGTTTGTATGTAAATGCAGTATGAGGGGACTGAGTTGTTGTGTGTGACTGGTTTGTGCAGCCATGCCTGGCTAACGCCCGGAAAAGCCCCAGAATCCTGCTATTGGGACTCAGGCATTGCGCTCTTGCTGAGGGCATTAGAGAGACGTTATCGCCTCCAGGTTTGAGTGAACCAGTCGAGGTAATTTCCATTCTCACGGAGTGTGACCAAACCAGTGTTGTGTGGAGTATGTGGAGCTCTGTACCTCAGAGTACCTCAGTGAAACATTCTTTATTTATTTCTTTCAACTTTCTTTTTCTTTCCGCTAGGGCTAAACAAAACAGTTTATATCGATGTACAATAGTTTGATATTACGAGCACATCTGAAAAATAATGGAGGACACAGAGTGAACTGCTGCGGGGAAAGTGCATAATCCAATTTGTCCTAAAAATGAGACATGCTTTATATTAAGGGTTTCAAAATAACTCTGAATATATAGTTAACAATTAGGCCTATAGTTTAATGTGACTTGACCGTATCGCCCAGCCCTCCTTTCTGCTACATACACTGCCATGTTTGTTGGACACATCAGTGGCATGGAGAGTTACTCAAGCAAAAATTATAGAAAAGATACAAGATGCAAAAATAAAATCTGCTCAAATATCTTGATAAATATTTTTAAAACACATATAGACTACTGTTCAAAAGTTTGGGGTTGGTAAGATTTAACAATCGTCATAAAGAATGTCTCTTGTGCTCACGAAGGCTGCATTTATTTGATTAAAAATACAGTAAAAACAGTACATATTATTACTATTAATTTGTTTATATATATATATATATATATATATATATACACTGTATATATATTTTAAAAATTTAATTTATTCTGGTGATGTCAAAGCTGATTTTTAAAAATCATTATAATATGCTGATTTGCTTGTGTTGAAAACAGTTATGCTGCCTCATATTTTTGTAGAAACCATTAAGTTTTAGATTTCTTTGATAAACAGAAAGCTCAAAAGAACAGCATTTATTTGACAGAAATATTTTGTAACATTATTAATACCTTTACAGTAATTTATTAATCAATATAAAAGTGTTCATTTCTTTAAAAAAATATATAAAATCTTACTGACCTCAAATGCATTTTGATTAGAACAAAAAAAAAAAAAATCATATATTTAAATCTTATAAAAGTCTACTTATGGCACATTTCCACTGCATGGTACGGTACAGTACGGCTTGGTACGGCTCACTTTGGCGCTTTTCCACTGCATGGTACGGTGCGGCAGGGCTCGGTTCACTTTGTTGCGCTTTTCCACTGCATGGTACGGGTCGTTTCGGCTTGCTTTAAATGGTACCACCTCTGTTGAGGTTCCAAACGTACCGTACCGATACTAAAATGTGACGTGAAAACACTAGACATCACTGATTGGTCAGAGAGAATCATCACAACCAGCGTCAAATCTAACCAAACGCACTAGATTTAAATAGCAACAGCCACCGGAGTATTATTTGTCCGCACAATTTTTATTAAACGACTTTTTTAAACAAAAATAAATGGCTGAATCGTGGTGACTGGTCAGTAGACGAGGTGCAGACATTACTTTCATTGGTAGCTGAGGAGCGGATCCAGCGAGAGCTGTATATTGCGACCAGGAATGAAAAAGTTTTTCAGCAACTTTAATGAGCAGTCTATAATCCCACCCAATTTGAAGCGGTACTAAACTGCAGTGGAAAAACAAACCGAGCCAAAGCGGGCCAAGTCGAGCCGCGTTGAGCTGAATCGTACCACGCATTGGAAAAACAAAGTGAGCCGAGCAGAGCCGCGCCGAGCCATACCATGCAGTGAAAAAGCGCCATTACATAACCCCAGTTCTCTGATAACAGAAGTGAGGTATCTCACTATGGGAAACGCCTCGGGCGTGACCAATCCTAGAAGCACCAATTACACCACATTTGTCAGTAGACAGACTAATCACAACAGTGATGTGGGTGTCACGTGAGGTTGCAGGAAGGCAGACGGAGACGAGGATATATTTCCAACACGAAGGTTTAATGGGAGTAATATACAGGACAGCAGAACAGGCAGCAACACACATTAAATACAATGGAGATCGGACAAAGCCTGACTGAACAGACGGAACACGCAAACACAGATGACACTGATTAACGGAACACAAGTGATACAGATGACGATGATTAACTAAACACAGGTGATACAGCTGAACTGATAATGACAGTGAAGATGACACGTGACATGTGAATACCAGCAGACAAGTCCAAATGAAAACAAACTAACCCAAACACCACTGTGATAGCGGGAGTCCCGCCTCCCTAAAATATATCGCTGCTAGCGGTCCCCACTTTATTCTCAGCATATCTCTTCTCCATGCAACTGCAAGGAGGGAAGTGTGGTGAGATACTTCACTTCTGTGTTCAGAGAACCGGGGTTACGCAAGTAACCTAAACTTTTCTTTCAACCATTCGTTTGGTATCTCACTATTGGATATAGACAACTCTTGTATTGCAGAAATACTGTCCGAAAGCAGGCATGTCAACCAACTCAATGATTTATGTAACTAACATGAAGCTCGTAACTATTCTCCGAATCTATCTATTCTCTTTTTTTTAAACAGATTGCTGACTCACTCACTTTAGGCACAAACACTGCATTAGTTTTGAAAGTTACTCTTGAGTAATCCATATCAAACTGCATTCAGGAGTTATGAACCGACAAAACGTGAAGTTTACTATCCCGTTTCGTGATTGAAAGCCAATAATAAAGCAGCCTTTAGTAAAAGAAGCCTCATAACTCTTCATACGAGTGGGAGTTGACCTATGATATCCCTGTCAATCCCCACATGGCATGCAGAAAATGTGGCAAGATAAACTTTAAAAGTGTAAAAGGCTCTTCCCTTATCTAAAAGTTTCTGCAGAAAACACACAACAGAACAGAGAAAATTCTGTGTCTATGTGTGCATTGTCACTCTAACACATTTAATTTCCGATCATATGCAAAGCACGTTGAAGCCGCTCTCGCATTCTGAATAGTCTCAATCACCCTTGAAGGCAAACCCCTAACATTCAAGTTTAACCTCCCTTGGGCCAGGCTCAAAGAGTTGCTTCGTCCAGGGCCAGGTGAAAAGAAATTCCCGGTGCGCTTGTGAGAGGAGGTCCCTGTGCAGAGGCCAAGGCTGGTCACGCAGGAGAATATCTTTGTCAGCCACAATTTTTCGGGCCAGTTTGGGCGATCAGTATGACTAAGTGACCGCATTCTCTTTAAGTGCTGTACGATCAAACTCAGTGGAGGAAACGCATAAAGCAGTGAGTGAGTTTGGCCATGGGTGCGCTAGAGTATCCACACCCATAGCGTACCTACTCTAGCCAGTGAGAAAGATTAGAGGGCAGTGAATGTTTTCATGCGAGGTGAAGAGATATATGGCAGCTCCCACAACTGGCTCACTACCTGAGGGAGGAAAGTCCCTTCTCCGTACAGAGGATTCCCTCTGGACAGGAGATTCGCCCCCATATTCATTATTCCCGGGACAATTGTTGCCCATAATGAATGAAAATGCTTCATGCCCCACACAATTAGTTTTTGTGCCAGACTGTGAAGATGAGGAGAATGTGTGCCCCCTGAGATTTAAGTATGCCACCACCGTTGTGCTATCTGGTCTGTTCAAAATGTGGTGGTTCCTTAGGAACTGCACAAAATGTTTCAATGCCAGAAACAGTGTTAACTGTTCTTGGAAGTTTATGTGTGTGATCTGTAGCGAGATGGGCCAATTTTATTGCTATCTTGCCCTCACACACTGCACCCCAATCTGTGAGCAACATATCCATCGTCACAACCTTTCTCAGAGACTGTCCCTAGTGGAGACTGCCCCTAGTGGAGTCCCTGATTCGATAAACGCACAATCTTTTAAAAACAAATCTGGTTTACCACCGGTTGAGGTGGTATTTTGGACACAAATGCTGTGCAGCTGTCTAGTGCTGAAACTCTCTCACTCACAACAGTCCCAGTGGAATAACCGTGGCAGTAGAGGCCAGGCACAGAGGAGCAGATCTTCCAAATAAGCTGACACTCTGAGACCCACTATTCTCAGCAGTGTCAGAGCTGCTTAGACACATTTGCTGAACAATCTTGGGGCTAATGAGAGCCCAAAAGGAAACATTAAATATTCATAGGCTGTGCCTTGATAGGCAAACTTGAGAAATTTTCTGTGTGCTTGGTAGATGCTTATGTGAAAATATGCATCCTTCAGATGGAAGTCAGTCTTTGGGACAAATATAGTGAGATAACAGCCTTAAAGTCAAGTTTTGGACATCCCCAACTCCTCCATATTATGAACGCCCAGCCCAGAGAAACCTTTAACAGGCAACCTATGTGAGAATGACTTGTCCCAGAAATGTTGCATCTCTGCAACGCATGCTGGGACGGCTGGAATCAGTTGCTTGACTGGGGAAGTGCGTCATGACAGCCTCTTCCCATCATATAACTCCCTTTACGTGTCCTGGCCTTCTTGCTTCTTCCTGGCCAGTTAATGGAGAGTTAAGCAGCTGCTTTCCTATGCATTTCAATGAGGTCCAATTCTCCTGGCATGGGGGAGGGGGACTAATCTATGGAACTGCCGGGTCAAGAAAAAAGATTAGGAGGGGAGATAGCATTCTCTTAGTCTTCTTCCAAATCCTCTTCCAAGCTATCACCTCATCATCTTCCTCCTCCTCCTCCTCTTTGTCCCCCGCCAAGGAGTCTGATGCAAAGAGGGGGATGAAGTTCAGGAGAGATCTCATCCATCAGCTCTCACCAGTGCTGAGGAGCAACCTCATCTATATCCACGGGAGGTGCTGAAAAACTTGGGTCCCCTTTAGTCGTGACTGTGACTCGTACTCTGCGTTCTAAAACCCTTAACTGGAAATGAATGCAGTGCGGGCAGCACTCGGGATTAGCAAGCGCATCCTGTGTGTGTCCAACTCCCAAACACTCTATGCACAGAGGGTGAGAGTCTTTAGAAGAAATATGGATGTGCTCGCAGTCGTCATAACAGAGGTGGGAACCCCAGGGGATTAACGAGATCACCACAACATGCCATCACGATATAGGGTCTTATTAGCAGTTATTCTCGTAATATGGCGGGATCAGCCAATCCATCACACCACTTAACATGAGGGTGTAACTGAGAAAAAGGAGCTGTAACTGCTTGAAGAAAGTAAGAACTTGATTTGCTGGTCCCCACCACAAGGAATAGAAAAACAGCAGAAAGAAGCAGCCACGTTTGGCAACATACCCAAGATAATGGCTGGTCCTTGAATAGTTTAGAGGCCACCCCTTGCGAGGTTCTGCTAAGGATAGCTTCCAAATAGGATCTTCACGGGAAAGAGAACGGAAATTAATTGGTGTAATTGGTTCTTCCAGGATTGGTCACGCCCCAGGCATTTCCCATAGTGTGATACTGAACAAATGTTTGGTTTAAAAGGTTTATCTTACCAAAACAAGCAAACTTGTTCAGGTCAAATTTCACTGCAAAATATTTTTATTTTTATTTACTAATAATAATTATTTCCCAAATTTAATTTTGAAATATGACTCGGATATTCTTGACAGGCTCCTTGAGATTCAGCTCATTTTCTCAATCTTACTGCACTTCGCACAACAAGAATGGTTAAGATTTTGCCGGGGCTTCAGCCCAGAATGTTTTGAGTGTAGCCCCGAATGTATTTTGATAGGTTGACTGACAAATATGAAACCGGACAATAGCCTATGTAAACCCCCAAAATCATAAGTTGCCTTATTTCATTGTGCTTTGGCTTTTCTGCTGTCTCTGATTGGTGATTGTTGAAATCTGTCTCGCACAGAGACGCACCACGTGAGTGATTTCAGCCTATCCTAGAATATCTCCAGGATTTGAGTGCAACAGCCAACAATCTCATAGCAATAAAATTGTTTAATAAATAACGCAGTCAGCACAGCCATGAGATGTTGTCAGGCTATATATGTTGTCAGAACCGGCGAGAACTCACAGGTTTTAAGGGGAGACGAGGGGCCCCGTCCAAAAAGCAGCGGCCGCCGGACACAGGTGCACCTGTGTCGCGCCAGACCGCTCTATTGGAGGGACAGCCTCGCAACCCTTCACTGCTCCTCCGTCAAGGGTAGTGAGGGGGGAAAAGCTTATTTGGTGAGTTTCTGGCAGAGAAAGGTGCCGTCTACGACCTGGTAAGCTCTCCATGCACTTAGGGAAGGAAAGGCACTGGGGCAGCGAGCTGAGAACCAGCGCGGCCCGTCCCAAGATACCAATCATCCAATCGAGACTGTTCGGGACACGGTGGAGGATTCCACTCGAGCCCGACAGTTTCGACTGCCCGATTCAGCATAGCTGATGTTTCTGGATCTGGCTCGGGCAACGTTACTCTTCCAGAGAGAGATAACGCAGCCGAGTCATCATTTCCAGAGGTCATCTCACCTTCCGATGCTGCAATCAGCATCCTTGTTGCTCTTTCAGGAAATGGGACCCATCACCAGTGCCGGAGCACACAGGGGAATGACCGCGGCAACACTGAACAGTGAACTGAAACAGTTCAGATTCAGAGTCTACGTGATGCATGACCCTGTGCAAGCACAAAACAATACAGGAGTAGAGGAGAATCTACGAATATTGTTTGTTTGGATTTAAACACTTCGAAATGGACCATATTCATAAAAAGAATGTTGGTGTATGCACAATTTGCAACCCGGACATGGTATGTAACCTCTTATGGATAATTTCTCATAATATCTAGAGATTATGAAGATATTTGATGTTGAGTTTTTTTGCTGTCTGAAACATAAAATAGATGGTGCTTTTCTTCAAATATCTTGCAGTTTTGCAATATTGTGTGGCACAATCTGGTTTCTTGAATTTCTTGAATTTTGTGTCAAGCTAAGTGAACAATATGAGTCTCAAATTAAGTGTGTAATGTATATGTTTTCTATGAAGATAGAATTCACAGAAGTTTATTCTGTAAACTTTTTTTTATTACTAAAATGTATAATAGCCTATATATAAATAAATAATACTAAAATAAATAACACTGGACTAATTAAGCTATTCTAAACTGTTTTTATAAGATTCATATAATTTGCATGTAGTTAAACTATACCCTTTTGAAAAAGTAGCTATCTAACAGAAAGTATGGATATATGATAGTATCCAATCATATATGCACAAGGCTAATTAGTCTTGGCATATTTAGATTTTGTCTATTCGCCAATGCAAATTTACTGCAAACGCTGCATTGCAAATTTATTATTTTTGTATTTAATTATTAAAGTTATATTAATTAATTGTGTTAATTATATGAATAATATACTTCTGCATTTGTATAAATAAGGCTGTTCTATTTATTTATTTTTGCCCAAGCATATAAGGTTATGAGGATTTGTGTAAAGTTTATATAACCTAATGTTGAGTTTTATTATTTTTGTGAGTTGTACTCTATTCACAGATTGGATTCTTTTATTTATTACAGTTTTTCACTTAAGAAAAGTGAAAAGTTAATACAAATTGAATTTGACAGTTCTTATTTACAGCATTGAATAAATGCCATTAAAAGAAAATAAGGTATCACTGTTTACTGCGGATTTTAAAGCTTACTGAACTTTAAATGTTTTAGATATCTACAGTTTTACATATAAACACAACATAAGATTGGCCCCTCTGTATTAATTGTGGCCCCTCTTGTGCCCCCCAGTTGAAAAAATCCTAGAATCGCCCGTGTCAGCCGTGAGCTCGCGGCACGCACTCTTCAATATCACGCGCAAATGTGCCCTGTATCACGCAAAAGAAACTACGAGCATGTAACGTTGTGTTCTGTCGTCAATTAAGTATTGAAATAACCAAAAGGGAGATTAAAGCTGCGTCAAAACTCTATGTCGGGGCTTTTGTATTCCTTTGTAGGCTACATAAATGTTACACATTTTGGCGTAGCCCTACTAATTTTTCATTATTAATATTCTAACATTTTATCAATATTGCAAAGTCATCAAAACTGCCTTGTGTCATAAAAAAAAAAAATCAACATTTATCCTCATTCTCATGTTTAAGAAACTGTTTTCTGCTTGACAAATAATTTATGCTACTGCCCACTGACATGCTTTTAAAGCTATTGTTATCCAATTTTTGGGGGTTCTTCAAACACCTTAAAATGCACATATGTAGGTCCTGATAAATCCAAATTTTCTCGCCCCCGAACCCACCTATCTACCTCACATTTGAATGCGCGTGTATGTGGGGTAATGTGGGCTGGTGTGGCTACAGTGTCAGGGCTGAATTTTTTAACCAGTCTGCCCCCTGCATATAAGCCTACAATATAGGCTACATTATTCTCTGTATCGAATCATGTTATCTTATTACCCACCCCCAGCCCCTAATGTTTTTCAAACCTAGAAAGCCCCTCGTTAATATTTCCGTTCATGTATCTTTTAGTGTAATAATATTAAACTTTTCTACCACAAATAAAAATTAATCTGCAATAATAGGGATTTTAAATGCAATATGCAGTTTGAGTTTCAGAAACCCAGAGAGACTGTTGCTGTTGCTGAGACTGATGTGTCACGCCGTCTCATTCTACAGAGGAGCACAAATGCCCTCCTGTTCACAACCAATTACCCACAATCCTGCACAGTACAATAAGACATCAGAGGCCATATTTCCACAGAAATGTTATGACCAAAAATAAATGAACTTACCCATTGTTTCGATCATCCTGTGACTTCGTTCCTCTCTCTAATGTCTTCCCTCATTACCTGGGTTTCAAGTTATGCCTGAAATCAACAAAAATTCACATTTAGCTTCAAGTGCACTTGACTTACAACACAAATTTTTTGTCTGCCTCTATTAATTTATTGCATCTACTACATCATGGTTGATACATTAATTTCTAAGGCATCTAAATGATCAACATTATCAAATATCAACTTTGCTGAAAAACCTGTTGCACACTATCTACTATGCCTGCTGTTGCCTGATTGACAGTTCATACATTTTTAGTAAGTAAAAGGCCTTTTAGTATAATTGTAAAACGTCTTTTTGCAGTGAAATATTTAGGCCTACTGATTTTTATAAAGTAAACGTAAGAATTACTTGTATATTGTTAGTAATATTACAAGATGAACATTTAAAGGACTAAAAAACGTAGGTTTATTGATTATCCATACACCATTTTTTTTTGGTGTGAAAAAATAAAGTATCAAATATGATCCATCAGGTTTTTGAGAAACTTGTATTTGTTCATCTCCCAATCATCATTGTATTGCATTGCATTATTTTTGTAAACTACAGAGCTTAGATCATAAAACTAAGCATTTAAATGTCATCTTACTAAGACATATTATTAGCAGTGACAACTGATATTTATATAATTTTTTTGTAAGTAGTCTGTTAAATCTCACTGATTTAGCCTATACAAGTTATCAGAATTTCATCTTACTTTTTGTTCATATAGAATAAATATCAGCATCTGCACCAAATGTACATATTTTTGCTCATTTTGGGCCTCTGATTAAAATTAAGTGGGTTTTTTTCCCTCCTCGAGTGTGAACTTTATATTCTCACTATATCATACTATATGAGCCATAAAAGCCTGACGTATCAAATATGATACAAAACATAACACATATGCACACTTTATTTTGATTTTCCTTTGTATGTTTAATAAACTATTCCATAAAAAAAAAAAAAAAAAAAAAAACCACTATTATTGTTTCATATGTCAGGCTTTACAGGAATAAAATAATTTAATTCTCAAAAAGAAAACCCTAATGCAAACAGAATTAGTTCTCCCTTTTGTCGTAAATGAACAGTGCACCAGTTCATATTCATATACCTGCATATTACAGCACTAGTCTTAAATCTCAGACAGGTCAGGTGACTCGCGGGCAGACAAGCTTTCATCTGACCGCCTCGTGGTTCCCATGACAATGGGACACAGAGGCTGGGTCTGGTTTCCTAAGAGACGCTTGTAAGCGACATGACTAGAGTGAATAGCTGCATTGTGGGTTTAAGCACACACTAATGTGAGTTTTTATCATACAATGGGAGGTAGACAAGATTTACCAATGCTGAGGTAAAACAGCCCAACATACGTTATTTGCCATCGGCTAAGTGGTTGGCCAGAGATAAAAAAAAATACTTGCCCTATCAGCAGTCTGGACAGTGTCTGTAGCGTTTTGTGTTGACAAGGCGCTGCTATCTTGATGCTTGGCTGTTTCTGATATGGTAGCAGCAATCACAGTAAAGATTTTTTCATTGTTACAAAAGATTTTTATTTCAAATAAATGCAGTTCTTTAGAACTTTCTATTCATCAAAAATATGAAGCATCACAAATGTTTTTGACATTGAGAATAATAACTGTTTCTTGAGCAGCAAATCAGCATAGAATGATTTCTGAAGGATCATGTGACACTGAATATTGAAGTAATGATCATAGGAATAAATTACATTGTGCAATGTATTCAAACAGAAAACAGTTATTTTAAATTGTAATAAAATGTCACTGTTTTTACTGTATTTCTGATCAAATAAATGCAGCCTTGGTGAGCATAAGAGACTTCTTTCAAAAACATAAAAATAATCTTACCGACCAAAACCTTTTGAACAGCAGTGTAAATAAATAAAAAACAAGCCAGCCTCTGTTAAATACAAGTTAATTTGCAACAAAGGTAAACATCGTCTACTATATGTTTCACCCTTTGTATTACTGATTCAATAGATATTTAAAAAAACAAAACCCTGTGAAAACCACTGCATAAGCATAGTATTAACACTGCAAACCTTATCCGCCCTCTATACATTAGCCTCGCTGCTGTCTTCATATGGACTAATGCTCTTACGTGAGGATTAACCTCTTATGTGGCGCTTCCCAACAGTTTTAATTAACGGTGACGACAACATCTACAACAAGAAGCTGAAGGAGATAAAGTCTTTTCCTTCCTACACATAGTCCCATGACAGTTTAGAGTAAGACAACATGCAGCCAGGACCAATACAAACAGCCATTTCAAACCGATGCATGTGCAATTTCTGAAAAATTTCAAAAACAGATCAAAGCTAAAATAGTAAAAAGTAGTAGGCCTATTTACCCTGCAATTACAGGGTGATAAAGCAATGAATGAGATATCACTATTTGAAGTTACACATATGTAGTTGGCATGTTTTCTGCATAAGACAGTGTTCTCACAGCAGATGTTCGAAACATTTTGGTTAATTTTATGTTTTTTTGGCCCTGGACTTTTGGAAACACTTTGACAGTATACTTGTTACATGTTACATGTAGTATAATTGTGTTTTTTTGTTTGTTTTTTTGCACAATTCGAATAAGATGCAGCTTCATTGTTTATAACACTAACCAAAACTGCTCACAAGTGATTTTCTTCATGGTTTATATTTCATCTCATGTTTGTCACTGAAACAGTTGTCTCCATGGTAACCAAGTACACTAAATTTAGGGGCAAATTGTTGCTGGTCCTGGAAATGATGTCACAATTCAAGGGACAGGTGTAGTTTGTGTAAAAATAGATCTAAAATAGTTGAATCATTTAAATGCTTTGTTCATTTAGCTCATTGTTTAGTCTTTTTCAAAATGTAATATTTTATTATGAATTTCCATGTTTTAAGAATAGCCTACTAATTTGGATCTGGGACAAGGTCATTTCAAAAGTAGCTTTTGAAAGTAATAATAGCTTTATTGTGCACCTCATATAGCAAAAATCCAGCTTCGGTACATAAAAGTGCCTGCTTTGAGACATTGCAGTATGTCCCGTTACTCGCAGATCGCGCTGATCTCTTTGTGTCCTCAGGCCTGTCGGGAATAAAATCCGCTTTTCGTACAGTGCACCGATGAAGCAACAGGCTGCTGGCGTGACGAACTACGAGAAAAGTTTACAAAACAGAGCAAACGAAGTGCGGAAACGGAATTAAGACAACGATATAGCCTACAGGCGGCTTTAATATAAGATGATGCGCGCGACATTGTTTCATTCTAACAAAAGCGTTAGTCACAATGTAGCCTATCCACAACATGATTAAATCAAACACAGCAGCGGTATTCACAACCATTCACGGAGAATAATGAGTTTTGAAGAGCATAACTTACAAGAGCAGCGGTATCTCGCTACGGGACGGAGTCTGTCCGGTTGTGTTGTGTTAAAGATGGGCGCTGTGTTTGAAACTGGAGCCGCCCCGCGCGCGCACACACACACACACACACACACACACACTCCTGCGCCGCTCTGTGGCTGCCAAGACCACTGAACCCCTGTAACCCTCACAAACATCTGAAGAAAATTGTACTAGAATCGTTAGGAATGGAAGTTTTGGGGGTGGGGGGGTTACCTCTCAATTGCAAATTTATATCGCCAGGGCAGGACTTAGGGTGGTGGGGGCCCCTGGGCTTGAGTCACTTTCGGGCCCTACCTTCTATACATTACTTTAAATAGAACAAAATGATACATACACAAGCTTTGTATTAGAGCTACACAATTCTGGATAAACTGAGAATAAAAATAGAGATCACGATTCTGAACAAACAACTAAACAAAATAACATAATTTATGTTAATTACTGAAGTCTATTAAAAATGTTTAATTAATCTGAATTATAAAAAAAAAAAAAAAAAAAAAAAACTTGGGTTTGAATGAATGATTCAATTCCTCAATCAAATGCACTTGTTTCAATAGATGAATCAGCATTTTTGAACGAATCTCCTGAATGAACGATTCAATGACAAATGTTTTTTAAAAGTCATTTGTCGTCATCTGGTGGCATAACAATATAATCGATCCAAACGTTATTTGAAGTGCAAAGCTATTCAAAAGGTGACTGGTACCATAGACAGTGTTACATGTTAAAAAACGTAATAATTTATTTATATGACCACCGATTGAAGCTTGAAAAAGTTATTTTCCAATAAATAAATAATGATTAAAAAAGTTCAAAGTGATCATAAGTTTATTGCAATGCAGAAATGTCTTGGTCAGAATGAGAATAAAACACTTATTTACCTGGAAAACATATGTTTTGATCGTGGCATTTCTTTGAGATTTAGAATCCAGAATTCCTATAGGCTAATTATTGTTTCTTTTATGAATTTAATAAAGAACTCTGTCTCGTATTCTGTCCAAACGATCCATGTAGGCTACTTTTGTGTCCATTCGTTTTTCCTTTTTTAACCCGTAATTGAAAAACGAAAAATGAACGGTTGTTGTCTTTTTAAAACGCAAAGTTGAACACCAACATTTTAATTTGAACTGGCTACACCAACTGCTGCGCAAAAAAGTAAATATCGACGAATTTTCAGATTTTTGTTTATGACTTTTTGCCCCTTTATAAAACATTTAAAATATCCACAAATTAATATGGAAAACATGTCGATTTTACTGGTTTTCAAAGGCCAAATTAGAACCTGGAATTTATGTTTTTCCCGCAGTGCTGAATGAGAAGAGCCATAATATTATTAATAAACTATTGCTTTGGCTAAAATCACATCTCCATCTCCGCTAAGCAGATGCGCTTTTAGAGAGAAATGCACATTTCATACGGATTAATCAGAAGGTATTAGCTTTCGATTCGAATTTGTTCGTTTTAAAGTGGACATTTCAAGCTTTAGCCTACATAGGCTATATTTTGTTTCAGTTGTCGTGCTCCAGTTTACGGAGATCATGAAAGTGCGTCTGATTGTTTTCTTTTATTTTACAAAACGTTTTCTTGTTATTGTGAGTTTACACAAATAAAAGTAGTTGGGAATAATGTATTATTATTTTCTGTATGACCAGAAATGATAGAGTATTTTAAGTTGTTTCCACTGTTGATAGGAAAATGCAAGTGTTCGCGGCCGCGCCTCCGTGCCATGCAGTGCGCGCTCCACACATTTAGCTTTGTTCCTTTCTTGCATAAAAGCGTCTTCTAAATATAGCCTATTAAATGTTATAATTTAATAATATAAAATTCTTATTATTTGCGTAGCTATACATGGACCTCAAACACACCGCGTCTTCTAACTGTGGTGACTGTAAATGCGCAAAAACTGTTTCCATTGCAGTTTTGCGAAATATTCCTTTTTCGAATTGCCTGAAAAACCACCTCATGTGAGCGTAAAACCTCAAGATGACTGACATTTAATTTAGCTAATTAAATTACATTTTTTTCATTGCAGGGCAGCCGGGCCAGGTAACAATGCTAGACCAATCAACAAACTTTAAATGAAAAATTAAATGACTGACATATTATTGAAAAAATCAAACGTAAACGGGCGGGGCCCCCTATTGGGCGGGGCCCATGGGCTTGAGCCCAGTCAAGCCCAATGGTAAGTCCGGCCTTGTATATCGCACATTTCAGACTTTGGAACTCGCAATTCCGAGTTTATTGCTCGGACTTCTGAGGGGGGACGTCACAATTGAGAGATGTAAATGTGCAACTGAGAGAAATAAAGTGCGAATTGCGAAATATGAACTAGAAATGGCGATGGGGAAAAGTCATAATTGAGATAAAAAGTAGCAATTACTTTTTATTCCGTGCCGGTGGAAACAGGATTCCATGTGGAGAACTAGCCTACTAAAAGTTGTTTTAGGAATATTTTTATTACATTAGCAAATATATTCAAAATTGTGAAACCTGTGCTAGATGTCACATGGAAATGTTCTCATGCCAACAGCAGAACACTAACAGGAAAAGACCAACCTACAATGCTTTCACATTCCACTGGGCAAAAACTGCAGACATGCCTGTCGCTCTCTCCTTCTCCTCTTCAGTTGCTCAGGTCAACAAAAGTTCACTTTACGTTTATGTCATATAGGCCCTAATGTTCGGTGTGGGTTCGTGTTCATGTTTGGTATTGAAATTGTCCTAGTGTGATTGGTAAAATGGTCTCATTTTTGGCTAAATTCCAGTGAATGCTTTATTTATTAGCTACATTTCTTTGTTTTGATTGTGGAAGATGGAAAAAAGTCCCAGACCCAGACTTCCAGTCTCAAATTTCTATTACACTACAGTGATTGTTTATGTAAACAGCAGCTTAAAGGCCCCCAAATCAAAAAAAAATTTGTTTAGCTTTTAGTATAAATATAGTAATATCTTTTTCTTAATAGGCTGCTGCCACCACCTTTAATTATTTAAGCCAGTATGGTCTGACACCTGAAGACAACACACCACCACAACTTCAATCAAAATATGTAGCTTTATTAACAGAGGGCACTACAAGGACAGGCTAAACACAACCTGGAAAGCCGTAGAACTACACAGAGCACTACGTGAATTCACTCACTCATTTCATTGGTGACAAACACCCCCAAAATCAATTAACGTACAGAAAGTGGCACTTAACTCATTTAAAGGGGTCATATAATGGTACATGCACTTTTACAAGTTGATTGTACTGAAATGTGTGTTGGCAGTGCCTGTACACAACCATCATAAAATGATAAAAATCCATCCAGTGTTTTTTTTTAAATCTTCTTATATGTTTTCCCCTGTCTCAAATCAAGCCGTTCGACCGTGTGACGTCACACGGTCGGACGCCCCTCCCACAATTGTTGATTGACAGCAGCGTTTCAACACAGACCTGCCCTCGCTCGTGAGCTAGCTGTCATCATAGTCAGCATTGTTGATACACTGGAGCAGAATGGCGTCTAAGCGATTGTGGTGTTCTGTTCTTGGGTGTAATAAGGAACACAGCAGTCATTTTGATGTTCCTAAATCCAAACCGCTGAAGACGCAGTGGCTGAGTTTTGTTTTCGAAGGGAATATTCCCCACGATCTACAGCAATGCTTTCATGTTTGCGCGAATCATTTCACACACCAGACTGCTTTACAAACGAGGGTCAGTATAAAGCTGGTTTTGCTAAGAAGCTGCTCCTGAAAAAAGGATCGGTACCAACTATTTGTGTTCCTGCTGCACCTCCAGAAGAAGTGAGTGTAACGTTTTATTAACCTTTATATTAATCTTTATATTAATCTTTGCAAATCGCTAGCACACTTCACGATGAATGCGGCTAAGGGTTACACTCAGGGTACATTACGGCATGTTTTCTATGTACGATGTTCTCAATATAATTCATAATCCCACGTTTATAATGAACAACGCGTTATGGTTATTGTGTTATTACAAACTGTGTAACTTACGCAGGTGTTAAAGTTAACGTGGTAATACTACACTAAGCTTACTTTTGTAGATGGTTTATAACGGTGTCTGTTACTGATTAAGAAGTAATGTAAAAAAAAACAGTTATAACTGCATGAAGATGAATGGTAATACAAAATTCTTAGGTGTCCTTCAACTACTGTTAACGTTACGCATCACTGACAACCCTACATTTACCGGAATTTTTTTTTTCATGACCATTAGCTGTATCAATCTGTCAGTGAACTAACGTATACATCAGTAAACACATAGCGTTCGTATCTCACTACTCTACCCTGCCAGTACACACAAAGATAGATCAAAGTGACATTACGTTAACCAACCATTCAGAAACGTCCTGTTCGAGCCTTAATTGTCGAACTTCTTCGGGGCCGTCATCTTGTTCCGGGTCCGATACGGTTGCACAGTGTCCTCAGAGACTCCCGCTGCCATTCTTCAAAATATACCCTCAACTGTTGTCAAGGCAACACTCCACGTGTGTTGTCAAAACGCCCCACAGAACAGAGGGGCGGGGTGAGCAAAGCTCATTATCATTTAAAGACACATGCACTTAAACGGCGTGCTGAAAACAGAGCTGTTTTTGACCAGGTAAAATGAGTGTTTTCTTACAATACCAATGAGAATTTTTAATTAAAGTATATTACAAACTTTTAATTTAGACCCTAAAGAATCATATTAGCTTGTACAAAAATGGCATTATATGACCCCTTTAAAACCTCAACCTCATGCACGTGCAAAATGGTACCTATGGCTGTTCCCTAAACCCTCCCGATTTCAGTTCCATCCACCCTTACTATCACGCTCTATTTTTAAGAAGCACAACTTTATTTAAAGGGATAGTTCACTTTGAAATTAATTTTTTATATGTTTTAGCTTACCTCAAGGGCATCCAAGATGTAGGTGTCTTTGTTTCCGCAGTAGTTTCAATTTTGATATTTTTAGGTCAAACCGTTCTTGTCTGTCAGTCATATAATGCATGTCGATGGTCACTGGCTCAAAACACAAGCACAGAGTCCAAATTAAAACAATTCCCCATCGTCCAAATTAAACAATTCCCCATCATAAGTACACATTGATGGCCTAAGACACGAAACGAGCGGTTTGTGTGAGAAAACGAACAGTATTTATATCGTTGTTATCTCTTGAAAACAGCACACGTCCAAATGATCTGACGGCGCGGGCGGGTATAGATATATACATAGATGTCGCCTTGGCTACTGCAGTTCATTGGAACGAAACCATAGCCAAGCGACATCTAGTGTATATATCTATACCCACCCGCTGGCGGGTATAGATGTATACACTAGATGTCGCCTTCGCTACTGCAGTTCATTGGAACGAAACCGTAGCCAAGGCGACATCTATGTATATATCTATACTGCCCTACTAAGACAAAAGACCTTAACTCACCAGAGTGTGAAACTGAGAAAAATGACTTTAAAGTTATCTTAATGTCCTGGCAATTGAGTTATAGGTATAATATTGTAATTTTCACATGTTGTAGTGTATACCTTTATTAACCCATCTACAAAAAAATGTTGAACTCAAATTTGACCTTTGACCCTTTTTCGGAAGTTACTGTATTCTGCCTTAGCATTGCCCACAAAATGACAATTGGTCATACCAAGGCAAAAGACCTTAACTTCTATTTTATAGCCAATGTTATGCTTAAAATGTAAGCAATATTAAAATTGGACTCACTATGATAAAAAATGGCTTTACATGTATCAACAAGAAGTTAAAGTAGTGAGAATAGTTGGAAAAGTATGAATGGTTTTAATTAACATGAATTTCATAAAACAAAGTTGATTAACATCACTAAAGTATAAAAGATGTGGAACATTCAAAGGTTTAAAAAAAAAAAAAAACTGACTCTAAAACTGAAGAGTGTGTGTGTGTGTGTGTGTGTGTGTGAGAGAGAGAGAGAGAGAGAGAGAGAGGTGCGGGCGCGATCGAACAGTGGGATCGCGTCCGCGCCTCTCTCTCTCTCTCTTTCTCACGCATGCACGCACGCACGCACGCGCGCACACACACACACACACACACACACACTTCAGTTTTAGAGCCGGTAGCAAGTTTTAAAAACTCGTGGTGGATGTAATGGATTTGCCTTCTCGTCGGTTGTTTGACATGGATTTTAACCAAGGTTCAACAAAAGGTAGGCTCTAAATTATTCCTGTTGCTGGTGTTTAATGGGTGTCATTGCGGCTCCAACCAACCAACTCGCGTAGTTTTCAGTCAGTGGACTGTCATTGGCAGGCGAGAGCTAGCTAGAAGCATATTTTATTTCAGTTGTACATGTAGCTTTGTATTACGGGCTGTGAATTAAGATATCATACAAGCCTGCTCTATTCAGCGCTTGTTACTGGATAAATTGTTGATTATGGCTCGAAAAGTGTTTGTGTCTAGTTTGTGAAGTAGTATCGCTAGCTTAAGGCTACCGCTAGCTCTTATTGGATGTTAAAGATTCAAAGCCATCTCCACCATCATTTTCCCCCGCGAGTATGCCATTCTTCAAACCTAACAAAAGTAATCACTGTGAAAAATTGACGTGTGTGTCTGAGGTGATTTAATTGCTACATCATAACCCTGTAACTCCAGCGCGGCAATACTTTGATGGTCGGTTAGAAGGCAGAGTGCCGTAACTTCACGGCAGCGCACCCGTAACTTCATTCGAGTGTTCAGGAGCAGCGAGAAACGAAGGCATAAAGCCGTAACTGACGTTACGGGCTTCTACCGTAGTTTCCCCTTGGCTTTTTGAAGTTACGGCAAAAACATAATCTTATTCCACCCAAAAAACAATCGAATTGAAACTTGATGTTTGTCTACATGATAAAACTTATGTTTATTGTCCTAAAAATTACAATAACTCATTTTCGCCAAAAATTGAAGTTACGACCTTTTGCCTTAGTGCGGCAGTATACCCGCCCGCGCCGTCAGATCATTTGGACGTGTGCTGTTTTCAAGAGATAACAACGATATAAATACTGTTCGTTTTCTCACACAAACCGCTCGTTTCGTGTCTTAGGCCATCAATGTGTACTTATGATGGGGAATTGTTTCATTTGGACGTGGGGAATTGTTTTAATTTGGACTCTGTGCTTGTGTTTTGAGACAGTGACCATAGACCTGCATTATATGACTGACAGACAAGAACGGTTTGACCTAAAAATATCAAAATTGAAACTACTGCGGAAACAAAGACACCTACATCTTGGATGCCCTTGAGGTAAGCTAAAACATATCAAAAATTAATTTCAAAGTGAACTATCCCTTTAATGCATCAGTTTAAAATAAAAACATAGAAACAGTCTTAAAGGGCCCCTTAAATGCTATTTTAAAGTTTCCTAATGTTGTTTTGGAGTCTCCTACAACAGGTTTACATGCATCAAAGGTAAAAAAAACTGTTTCATTTACTCATAATATACATTTGCACATCACCAGATTTTCAATGATTCTCAAACGACTCGTCAAATGAATCAATCTCTCTAAATCCCTCCTTTCCAAGAGATACTCTGCTCGGATTGGCCAGACAGCTCAGTCTGTTGTGATTGGTTTACCGTGTACAGCGCGTCAAAAACAAAAACTCCCATTGCCATAACAACGTCAGCTCTGCGTGTCCTGGGGCCCGTTCTTTGTACGTTGCTTAAAACATCCGAGATCAAATGAGACATCCAAGTAGGGCTGGGTACCGAGTTCGATACTTTTTAGGTACCGACCGAATTGCCTCGATACTATCGAGTATCGAAAAATGACTTGTTTTTCGGTACCAGATTTCGATACCTAAGGGGTTAACTCGTCAACGTCAGTGCTCAAACAAATACATATGAAATGCACAACGACACGCCTAAATTCGCTCACGCACATACACGCAAACTCTACACACACGAGACGCGCGGAAGTCTCCGCACATACTCTTATGAGACGCGCGCGCGCACACAAACTGTCCACGCACATTCTCATGAGACGCGAGCCTATGGACGCGAGCACACACACACAAACTCGCGCACATACTCAATGACACGCAAGCACACACACTCACAATACCCTAAAGATGTGGAAAAGTCGATCAAAAGTGTGGCTACATTTCTCCAGGCTCGATGCCAACAGCGCGCGATGCAGTATTTGTGGTAAAATAATGGCTGCAAAGACGGTACCGCGACAGATATGATGAAGCCCTTGACAGTGCACGGAGTAAACATAAGAGCAGAAAGTTGCTGCGTCTTCGACTGGTAAATGAAGAGATACCTTGTTGATCACTCTGACTGTGTTTATATTGCAATAATGACCTACTGAATGTACACTGTCGTTCAAAAACGTGTTGGTCAGAATTTTTTTTCAGTAAGCATGCATTAAAGTGATCAAAAATGACCTTCCAAAAACTGTTTTCATATTTCAGCTTTGACAACACATGAATAAATTACATTTTGAAATATATTCAAATAAGATTTTAAATTGTAATACTATTCCACAATATTACAAGTTTTACTGTATTTTTGATGAAATAAATTCAGCTTTGGTGAGCATGAGCTCTTTATAAAAAAAATATTTTGTACCTTATGTATATGTATAAGGAATATTTTGTTCCTTTGTGCTTTTTTTGTTCCTTTGTGCACTGACTAAGGAGCATGAGTCAAACTGAAAAAATAAAACCAAAGTTTTTCTGAGGTAATGTATTATGTAATCTTGTTAAAATGGATTTCATAAAATTGGTATCGAAAAAAGTATCGTTCAGGAACCGGTATCGAAATCAAGGTATTGGTATCGGTATTGGTATCGAAATTTTTTGAACGATACCCAGCCCTACATCCAAGATGATATCATCGTGCTAATCATGATCTGGCTAACTCGGTTCTTCGAACACACTTGCCGGATATGATTAGTATAGCTGGATTGAGTCATCTGAGATAATTGCGCGTTCATGCGCTGGTTAAAAGGGGATATGTATCGATAGTAGAAACATTGATCAGCAACGCTGCTATTGGCTGCTCAGCGTGGGCGTGGCCAAAGAGTGCGCACAGTTTTTCTCCTCAGCAGAGCAAGAACTAATAGTCAAAGTTTATTCGGAATTTTAATGTTTAATTAAAACGCCAGGGAACACCTCAAAGTCTGCAAAAGCCAGGAGAGAGGGCTGGCAAAAAGTAGCAGACAATTTAAATCCGTTAGAAGTGGCCATGTCAGATGTTTTTATCACTTATTAGCCAAAATGTTTGTATTTTAATAATTGCATAATTACTTTGTTCATTGTAATGTCAGAGTCACCACACTAGAACATGGGAGCAAATAAAAGTGAAGTACAAAAATATTCTACATAATGGTAATTTTTAGTTATATAGTCTCTTTTTTAAAAGGCACTGTTAAATAAATGGTTGTCTGATTATAAAAGCAACCAAGAAAAAGGCTGAGAAAAGAAAAGGAAAGATCTTAGTAGCCTACACTGTAAAATATTTTTTGCTGCATTAAATTAAGGCCGTATAGTCATTTCAACTGTTAAATCTTGAGTGATGAATTGCTTTGACTTGTGAAAGTGAAAACTGATAAACTTATGTTAATGTAAAAATATGAACACTTGTATCTGTTCCCAAGAAAGTGGTGGCTGAAATATGTGCAGTAAGTGGACATTTTCTAACTTTCCAAAATAAATAAAGTATAAGACTTTGTAATGTCCATTTGTTTCCATTGCACTGGACAGTGAATAAACCCTCTCAGATAACTGTCATATGGAGGAACTAGCCTACCTGCAAGTGCATAAATAACTTTACTTAATATATACTTGTATGCTTTATGGCTGCAATATAAGTTGCAGGATTCCACATCTACAGAAAGGCCTACAGAAGAGTCTGCACAGACAGAGGAGACATAGGCCTACAGGTGGGCAGTGTATAGCCAACTTTTCCTTTTTATTTGTTGCCTGAGGCATGTGTCTAATATCTCTTGTTGCAGGCACTTGACCACTGGCTTTTCTTTACAAAGCACAATTGAAATAAAACTCAAGGAACTAAGCATATTTGTCTTTTATTAAACATTTAATGAAAAGTGTGTTTTTTTGGCAATGTTGTGTAATATGGCACATGCAACAAGGTGTGCAACCCTCAGACTTTTCAGACACTGAAATCTTCCCTTTAGTTAGCCAAAGTTCATTTCATTGTGTGCCCTTGTGGAGCTGCATTGTAACTGGTTTGGGTCAGGGAATGGGGTCATAAAACACCTGTCTGCAGGCAGGAACATGTCATAATCACCTATGAGAAAATGCAGTTCTGTTAGGATCAGCATAAGTGTATGTAATACAGTGAGCTTGATATTTAATTGTGGAACTTTTCTTACCACTTTCAAATAATGTGCATAAATGTGAATCTCTGAAAATGCTTAAGTCATGCACAGATCCTGGCCATTTTGCTTTCACATTTGTGATATGGAAGATTTTAGTCAACTGCCTTTTTTTTTTTTTTTTTTTTATATAATATTACTAATCTGGAATATTAAGAATCACAATAGTAACTGGGCTGCACATTTACATTGTGAACCCCCTTTCTGTTCACATAATCCCCTTCATTGAGGCCTTGATGGCAGGCTATAGCCTATAGTCTACCAATCACGTTAGTGAAGCCTGAGTGACATACAGGGCTACTGTAATCGGCATGGTCATGATTGCATGATCTTCATAAAAAATTATGATAGCAAAAAAAAAAAATGCTTTACAACATTGGGTCTTAAGTGGCTTGGAAATGCCACAAAAAAAACCCTAAAACTGTTTTTTAAACCTAAAAGCGCCAGGTAAACTCCGAATGACACGACAGACAGCACTTTCCATCAAGTTCTCCGCATCTCCAATAGTGTAAAGGAAAGAGCCACTCGCAAATAATCTTAGGGCAATGCAAACAGTTTGTGCTGTAGTTAAAGGCCGACTCCGACAAGTCGAAAATAAATGTGCGTTTCCAACAAATTAATAATGTAAACGACAATCTCACGAGTCACGAGAAAAAATATATATCTCAGAAAGTGCACTATCGCGCTGCGCTGGACTTCCCGTATCAGCTCCGCTTATAAATCCGCAGTCTAATCCTGTTAACATGAAATAAGCCTGCTCCCGAGCAGGTTTAAGCTTACGGACCTGTTGCTATGACAGCAAGTCCAGGATGAGCATCGAAAGAACCGAACAATCCAAGATCATGCCAAATCCTCAACAATCAAATCCAGCTAACTGAGTTAGCGACGTACGAAGAACGGGCCCCTGGTCCTAAGGCTTCCTACACTGTAAACTAAACACAGTAACGAACAATGACGTCAATTTTACCATATCAATGCGAGCGCGGGTCCGATGATGAAACATTCATTGGAAGAACTAGTTATTCAACCCGAACATCCATCGCAAGGACAACTTGAGCAGGACGATTCTCAGTGATACACTAACGTTACTCATTTTGAGGTAATGTTACATGAGATGTTGCAGCTGTAATTCCTCAGCATCAGCATTAACAAGTGCATGTCCATCAACCTTTTATTTTACTTGTACTAATTTATTTACCGAGTATTTTTCTAATATATTGCGGTGAACACGTGGAAACTGTATCAATAACAGTCCATGTAAGTTATGCAATACATTAGCCGAGCTCTAGCGTGAATGACTGATGTAACATTTAAACACTGGTAAAACAAATCTTGCTCCATGCTTAATCTTTACTCAAACTAGAGAGAACGACATACAATCTGCATTAATAGACACAGTTTTAGGTAATTGTGGCCCACAACTGATTAGCAGAAGTATTTCAGTTAGACAGTAATAATGCGAGTCAGCCAGTAAGCAGGAGACCTACACAATATAAAACTCGCAATGAAGTATTTTGAACACCATCTTTCAAGAGCAAGCGGTTTGCAAATCCTGCATTGAACTCCGAGATTTGAGAAGAAGTCGTCAGTAAAACAAAGGGAACGCAGCAAAAGTTTAGGATTATACTGCTGTGATATTGTGGTAAAGATTAACTTTAACCACTGCTTCTTTACATGCTCGTCATTGGGCAGTGAAAAAAAAAAACTGGCTTTACCTTCACATTATAGAGCACAGCGCCGTCTTCTCGACATAATGCTATCCAGTGTCCACAGGAATCAGCTGCTGGTTTGAGGTTCAAGTTTTCCCTGGTGCCTGCGCGCGCAATAAGTGGGCGGACAATATGCTAATGTTTCGTCTTGACGTCACAACGAAACGGCTTATGACTCGTTTGAAAAACAATTAATTTCATTGACTCAGAGTCGACTCTTACTTTTGAAAGACAATAACTTTATATACGGTGCACTTTCAGATTTAAAACTTTGCAGGATGTTTTCATTCACTTAGAGCTATGTTACACACTACATGCAAGGTCATTTTCAAAAATACATAATAGGGGCCCTTTAAAAACCACTTAACTTGCCCATGGCGACGTTGCCCCTCCCAATAGTGGGAGTAGTCCACATGCACTTAGTACGCTCTTGTACGCTCTTGCAATTCAATAGCATCAGCATAGTAGTGACGACACGACCCTATATACTCTCTCCCCACACCCGCTATCTATCTATCTTCATCGCCGGCGGCCCTAACCAACCGTGAACGACACCCCCCTCCCAAAAAGGTGAGTTCTCGCCGTCCTGTTTCCTCTTACAATGTAACCGGAACCAAGCCCCCGTCTGTCGGCATTTGCGCTCCATTTAAACCTTTTTTCCACCCCCATCTCTCATTACACAGCTCCTGCCCTGGTGTTTCTCATTTCAGTCTCATTAATTAGTTGCCAAGACAATATTCCAAAACGCAACACACATTACAATATGTTAGGCTTAAGGTTTTAAATAAGCTGGTGTGTTCCAAACCAAGCGCCTAATTATGCTTTTAAACTAAAGTTTGCCTCGGGTAGATTAACAAAAAGACCCTAGGTTGCATTTTGGCGGCAGTTATCCTTTAAGTATACGAATGCCCTGGAGTCGCAGAGAAGCCATAGCAGCATCCATGCTCTTAGTGAATGTTTGGGTTGATAAGGCTAGGCTGAAGGAAAGTACTCGATATTGGTACACTTCGCTCCTGAAAGTGAAGGGACTTTATGTGTTGTGGCAGAATCTCAACATGAAAATAGGCATCCTTTAGATCTGTTGTGACAAATCAATCCTCAGATTGAATTTGAGACATGATAGCATTGAGTGTTAACGTCTTGAACCTATAAGTCTTCGGAGTATGATTTTCTGATTTTCTCTTGTGATAAGAGGGATCGTCAGCATCTTGAACTTGAATCTCCTCAGAGACTGTTTCAGCTGACAAAGATCTATAATGGCGTGTAACCCTCCATCCTTTTTTGGAACTAAAAAAGTTGTGAACTGTAGAACCCGGTGTTTCTCTCTGGGGAGGATTGAGATCTATGGCCTTCAGAAGAGACTGAACTTCTTGCTCCATAACCTGTTAGGGGCCCACCACTGTTTCCAAGATACCCTTGAAATTCGGTGGGCAAGATCCAAACTGGAGTCTATACCCTTTGTGGACAGTGCGCACCACCCACTGAGATATATTCGGTAGTGCTTCCCAGGCGTGCAGAAAATTGACTAGAGGAACCAGCCTCTCAAGGCTATCACTCAATGTATTTAGAAGAGCAGATTTGGTGTCCTGAAGCGAATTCACGGCAGGGTTTAACCGAATCATTGTTTCTACAGGCCTCTCTATGGAGAGCGAACCCCCCACAACCACTGTATTGATGGGCGGATTTCGAGGTTTGGGTTTGTTAGAAATTGTTGTGCCCCGAAGCGCCATAGGCGACAGGGTTGACTAATCGATTTCCTGAGGGCTCCGTAGAGAAGCAGGTGTAGTTTGCTAAAACTACATAAATAATAAAACATTTATTTATAAATTAAATTTCTGAAAGGTTGCAGTCTGTTTCTTTGCCTCCTGGAATCTCTTGATGACCGTGGCCACAGCGGAGCATCAAGGAGGAAGGCTCTGTCCTCCCATAAGTGTCTTGCCATCACTGACAGGGCTTCCATTTCAATAAAAGAACTCGAAGTTCAGCTACTTACATTTAAAGGGTATTTCAATGCTTTTGCGTTCTCTCAGAAAAGTTTTGCATAGCGTTCACCTGATAAACTTTGCGTTTGCTCACAAAGGACTGGTTCATTTCTTATGATTGTGCCAATGTAGTTTACAAACAGTGATAAAAAAATAAAAAACACTTTAAATTAAATATAATATTTTTATTTGATAATTACAGCTGTTTGGGGATTATTTTATGGCACCAAAATCATTTTTTCCTTTACTGTAGGCTACCGAAAGGCTTAAATGTATCCTAATGTCTACTTTTATCTTTAACAGTAAAATTAATCAAGAATAAAAAAATAAAAAAATGTCTGTATATTACATGATACAAATATATTTTTTGACCAGTTTTTTTTTTATTTTTTTTTAGTAAAAACTAAGATTGGATTTTGTGATTTAATCTGATTTCAGAATCCTTTTTTTCTTTTCAACAACCCATTTTAAAGATTTGATACAATCCAATAGCCGAAATACGATCAGATTGCTTCTGAATAACTGGCCCCTGGTTATTATTTTGATTCTTGGATTAAAGATTTATTTGGAGTATCTCCTTTGTCTTGCCCTTCATTACAGTCACTGACCATGACAGTAAGACAGTCTATGGAGTTTATGCAACTAGCGACAGGTTTAAAATGGATTTTGAATCCAAGATTTACATATGATTTTTTTAATTTTTTACTGTTGACCCCACTGTATATTCCTAGAATGAGCATGTTAGCCTGTGACCTGCACCAAAAATCCAAGAAAACCAGCAAGACCCAGAAAATAACTTGAAAATCATTTCAGAATTGCTGCTCGGTAACTGTATGAATGACCACGCTGCACCGCAAGCTCTCAGACTTTAAACAAGCTCTCAGACTTCATCCTGATCAGCAATGATTCCTTGGCTATGTTTGGAATTAGCACGCCTTTACTCGTAGTAAACACCTTTACTCTATTTTACATGATTAGTTTTGTTCGGTTTGATTTCTACAAACTGTACAAACATCACATCACAGCATTGGAGAGCAGGCCAGAGGCAAAAACAACTTTATACATGTAAGATTACATCCATAAAGTGTTGGAAAAATTGTTCTACTACTGAGTTATTTCAGATGTGCATTGTGTGTTTGCATTTACTATGAGTGTTGTGTTTCTGTTTATGGAATATAAAATCTGCATACTGTGTGAGTATCTCTGTGAGTGCACAAGCTCTGTTTCAGAAATCTACCTCTTTTCCATATTTATATGCACATATACAGTGGGGAGAACAAGTATTTGATACACTGCCGATTTTGCAGGTTTTCCCACTTACAAAGCATGTAGAAGTCTGTAATTTTTTATCATAGGTACTCTTCAACTGCGAGTGAACAAAAATGCAGAAAATCACATTGTATGATTTTTAAGTAATTAATTTGCATTTTATTGCATGACATAAGTATTTGATACATCAGAAAAGCAGAACTTAATATTTGGTACAGAAACTTTTGTTTGCAATTACAGAGATCATACGTTTCCTGTAGTTCTTGACCAGGTTTGCACACACTGCAGCAGGGATTTTGGCCCAATCCTCCATACAGATCTTCTCCAAATCCTTCAGGTTTTGGGGCTGTCGCTGGGCAATACAGACTTTCAGCTCCCTCCATAGACTTTCTATTGGGTTCAGGTCTGGAGACTGGCTAGGCCACTCCAGGACCTTGAGATGCTTCTTACAGAGCCACTCCTTAGTTGCCCTGGCTGTGTGTTTCGGGTCATTGTCATGCTGGAAGACCCAGCCACGACCCATCTTCAATGCTCTTACTGAGGGAAGGAGGTTGTTGGCCAAGATCTCGCAATACATGGCCCCATCCATCCTCCCCTCAATATGGTGCAGTCCTCCTGTCCCCTTTGCAGAAAAGCATCCCCAAAGAATGATGTTTCGACCTCCATGCTTCACGGTTGGGATAGTGTTCTTGGGGTTGTACTCATCCTTCTTCTTCCTCCAAACACGGCGAGTGGAGTTTAGACCAAAAAGCTCTATTTTTGTCTCATCAGACCACATGACCTTCTCCCATTCCTCCTCTGGATCATCCAGATGGTCATTGGCAAACTTCAGACGGGCCTGGACATGCGCTGGCTTGAGCAGGGGGACCTTGCGTGCGCTGCAGGGTTTTAATCCATGACGGCGTAGTGTGTTACTAATGGTTTTCTTTGAGACTGTGGTCCCAGCTCTCTTCAGGTCATTGACCAGGTCCTGCCGTGTAGTTCTGGGCTGATCCCTCACCTTCCTCATGATCATTGACGCCCCAAAATGATCATTGAAAACCTGCAAAATCGGCAGTGTATCAAATACTTGTTCTCCCCACTGTATTCTTCTACGAGTGTAATTCTTTTTTGTGTGTTAATAAGAACTGAATGCATCATAGTGAATGCAACTATGAAAAATTATGAGATCAGATGTGATTAAATTATTTCTGCCACACATATCTTCAAAAATCAAGCTATACTGTATGTGCCCAGAAAAATCTTGGAATGTTTTGAACGTTTATACCGTAAGACTGGAGTCAAACTGTCTAGACTGAGAAATGGCTACTCACTGAGAAAACAAAGGACTTTTCTGGAAATTAACATTTTTGAACTCTCTCTTGCTAATTTAGCATCCACACCTGAGACACAATCACACTGAGCCAATCACCTCAGTATTGTCTTGATTTACATTTCTTTCCATTCACTCCCTCTTCCCCCATCTCTTCTCTCCACATGCTGAAACCATCTGAAATTCACCCAAAAATCTATATGGTTTAATGATAACAATTATTATACAACACTATACATGTTTTGTAGCATTTGAAATTTCTTAATACAACTGGTACAAAGGTCTCATTACCACAGAAGTCAACCAAAAGGTAATAAAGTATTTAAGAGTTTAGAGATATCTTGCTTACAGAGGAGGGTGGATCCTCTGCCACGGTCTCATGCAAATTACTTTTTGTCCTCAAAAGGTGTAAACTACCCAGCTCTGGAGACTTGATTAATGCAAATTCTTATTGCAAGTTCATGTCTCACTATCTTGGTCTGTGTATTTAAGCAAATGTTGCAACGGGTTCAGGGCGCAATTTGTAGTAAGATCCGTACATAATGTCCTCCGACACTCGGCATTAGGACTACAGAATGTTGCTCGACCAACCTAAATAGCCTTACCTCTGTTTATTGTAATATTACTCTAGCTAAGTGTACGTGGGAAACCATGGCATGACCAAACCAAAGATACTATCAGAGAATTAATATTGGTCGGCTTATACCTGTAATAGTAGCCATGACTTCTGACTAGAGATAGTGTTACTTTAATTCAAGTGTATACAGATCTATGGGGACTAAATAAAGTACCTTTAGATAGACCAAAAATGAAAACGGCCATAAGGCATCTAAGGTACCTCTGTCCAGTGACCAAGACTGGCGAATTTGTGATTGTGGGATCCGCGAGTGAAAAGAGTTCAATAGAATAATCAAGTGTCTAGATAAACTATTATACAAATAGTCAATAACCAATCGTCATTCCAACCTAAATTTGAGGTCACGATAAAATGGAGTCAGATAAAAGTTTAATTGGAATTCAATTACTTTGCCACACTGAAAAGACAGAACGCGCAGTACTCCTTCGCCCACTATATTGGAAACCATCATTGGGACAATTGGGCAGGCCTTACAATACATTTTGTATCACAGAAACACATTGTCACATTTATCACAAGTAAAGACATGCCATTGACTTCTTTTGTTTGTTTATACAGTTATAAATAACCCTAACCAACACCCTAACCCCCCCAAAAAACGTTCTGCATTTGTAAAATCATTTGTGCAAATGTGGATGTCCCCAAAATGAGGTTTTGTTGGATTTATCTCATGGGACACCTCGAGAAGACTGTGAGAGATGGAAATGTCCTCTGCACTCATTGTTTAACAGGATTAGCGTCTCCTCTCTGTACCAGTTGTGACATTTTGATCAAATCAAATTAAGTAACAATGCTGCTGATGGAACTCAAAGTTAAATGTATCACAGGGTGATGAAAGTCTCCTTTAGGGCTTCTTTTAGGACCTCTGTGGTGCCTCTGAAAGCCACACACACAGACTGTAAATGAAACAAGCTACGTGTCTCTGACACCCAGACTCATGGGAAATACATGACTTTGGCTACAACTTACATTGCTCCAATACGTTTCAATGCATTTTTCAGGTGACTCATCCACAAGACCACAAGATGCAGGTTGATATAGAAGCCGATTTCCACTTTTTAAGAAAAAAAAAAAATCATGCTTTTGTAAATCATAATTATGACATAAGGCTGTAAAAGCGAACTAGTGAGTACATAAGTTTACTCTTTCGGTGTTATGACGTTTAAAGGGTAACTCTCGCCAAAATGCAACCTAGGGTCTTTTTGTTAATCTACCCGATGCAAACTTTCGTTTAAAAGCATAATTGGAATGGAAACGCCACTTTTAAGTCTGACCGTATTTTCATTTTCGGTCAAATTGCCTTTTGAATGGGAGTGCTTGGGGCACTTCTATGATAGCATCAAAAATAGCTATTTTTAAAACACTAAGAAGGCTCGACACAACATGAAACTTTGCTCGAAGTATCACCAGGGGCTCTACATGAACTCGAGCATTGAGAATATTGTTTGTGTACACTGAGTTTACTAAAAATAAAGATTTTGAACAACTTACTGTAGCTGTGTCCGCCGGCATTTTGTCAGTCAAAAATGGTCGATCTCCGAATGCGAATGAATTGACTCTGACTCTTGTTTTTTATAGGTCAATATTGATTTTCACTAACGACAAAACAACAAATTATCTGTGAATTTATTAGCTTTAGAATCTTTACTCTCCTCCCTGTTACGTTGCATTCGGAGATCGACTTCAAAAGGCAATTTGACCGAAAACGAAATTACGGTCAAACTTAAAAGTGGCGTTTCCATTCTAATTATGTTTTTAAGCAAAAGTTGCCTCAGGTAGATTAACAAAAAGACCATAGGTTGCATTTTGGTGAGAGTTACCCTTTAATGTTCCCAACAACCTCTGCAAAGTCCCATTTAGACACATGTTAGCAACTTTTAACTTGACTTTTTCAAGACAAACTTAAAAAAAAAAAAATCACAAGGGGGTTTTACTGATGTATTTTATGTTGCAGAATAAAACATGAAAATAGCTTGAGCTTGTGTGAACCACAGACCTCATGCATTTAACCAAAACAAAAAAACAATTAACTTCAAGACGATGGAATCTGTGCTAAATTGCTAACTAATTTCCAGCTTTTAGCCTACAAAAATACATAATTCCTGCAGCACTCTATTTGCCAGGGAATAAACAGCTTCTAGACAAGCATCTACACTGGAAGGAATAGGTCAGCTCTGTATCCAGAAACTGTTGGTGGTACCGAACACTAAAACAGAAACTGTATTAAGACTGGCTCATTTGCCTTCCATTTCAGGTCATCTGAGGATAAAAGCGACTGGAGATTGTTTTAGTGGCCATTTCCACTGGCTTGGCTTGGAGAGTGATGTGACTACTTTCTGCCAAAAATGTGATACGTGGCAGCAAACATCCCTCATTAAGCCCCTGCCAATGACTTATATGAATCCCTGATGCTAACTGTACATTCTTGGCCTTGCAAGCAATGTAATTAGGATTTTATTTGACTCCAACACCCAAGCAGCGCTGGTTGTCATATAATCAGGATGTTTTAGATTAAACGGAAAAGCTTTGTCTTTAACTGGAGCTGTATTGGGATAGCGGGAGTTGGACCACACAATGGAAAATTCTGAGGTGTTATTACTGCATGATGGCCATTCATTTACTTACCCTCATTTCATTAAAAATCCGTAACACTTTCGTTCATCTTCGGGACACAAATGAAGATATTTTAATGATATCTGAGAGGTTTCTGTCATTCCATTTACGGTCCACTCAACTACCACTTTGACGCTTAAAAGTTTCATAAAGAGATCATAAAACTAATCCATATGAATTGAGCAGTTAGTTAAAATTTTACGAAGAGACATAATCACTTTATATGATGAACGGATTTATTAATTTAGGCTTTTATTCACATATAAACATTGATCAGCAAACATAAACTGAAGCTCAACCGTACCCACTTGACGTGCGAGAACAAACCTTGTTGGTACTTGTAGAAGCTCAAACATGCTACGTAACACATGAGAATGAACCTCATTGGTTCTCACAAGTCAAGCGAACATGCTTGTGCTTCCGTATACCACAACTGATGTGTGCACTGATGAATGTTTATATGTGAATAAAAGCAAAAAAAAAAATATCTGATTTAAATCTAAATTAAATCTGTTCATCATATAAAGGGATCGTGTCTCTTTAGAAAATTCGGACTAAACCGCTCGATTCATAAGGATTAGTTTTACGATCTCTTCATGACCTTTTTGAAGCGTCAAAGTGGTAGTTGTGTAGCTGTCTATGGTGGGACAGAAATCGCTCAGATTCAGAAAGCTTCATTTCTGAAGTTGAACTAAAGTCTTACGGTTTTTGTTAGGACATGAGGGTGAAATGACAGAATTGTTATTTTGTCACGTGTCAGTGTATGTTTGGACTTTCAGTTTGTGTTTTGATTGGTTCCTGTTTTCCTTTGTTCTTTTCCCGCCACCCCGTTGTTTCTATGGTTACTGTCATTATCAGTTTAGTTGTATCACCTGTTTAGTCAATCATCGTTTTCTGTATCACCTGTGTTCTGTTAATCAGTGTCATCTGTGTTTGTATTTAAGTTCCGTCTGTTCAGTCTGTCATGGTCTGATCTGTGTTACATTTAGAGTGTGTTGCTACCTGTTCTGCTGTCTTGTGTTTAATTACATTAAACCTTCGTTTTGGAAAATATATCCCCGTCTCCGTCTGCCTTCCTGCAGCCACCCGTGACAGAAGATCGGACCAGCTCATATGGACGAAGGGCTATATTTGTTGCAATTGCTCAAGAGAGAACAGAATTTTTCTCCTTTGTGGTGAACTTTGTTCGTCGAGCAGTCACTAGCCCAGTTGACGATGAAACCCTAAAGCTGCTCTTCTGGATCAGGGCAAATTTCCACCAGGCCACTGACCTCCTAAACACAGATGGACTGAACTGGAGGGAAGCCATCAGCAGGTGTTTGGTGAGTGTCGCGGCCCAATCCAGAGAACAACCACCATCACCAGCACCTGCCGAGACCACCCTTCCAGAGTCTTGTCCTGCCGAGACCACCCTTCCAGAGTCTTGTCCCGCTGAGACCACCCTTCCAAAGTCTCGTCCCACTGAGACCACCCTTCCAGAGTCTCGTCCCTTCGAGGCCGCCCTTCCAGAGTCTCGTCGAGACCACCCTTCTAGAGCTTCTTCACGTCATGCCTATCAAGCCCGAATGTCATCATGTCATGCCTGTCGAGCCCTCGGCAAAGATGGCCACCGCCTCACCGCCTGAGCCCTCGAAAAAGATAACAGCCGCCTCACCGCCTGAGTCCTCAGCCACGATGGCCACCGACGCCACACCGCCTGAGCCTTCAGCCACAATGGCCGCCGACATGTCAGAGTCTGTTCCCGAGCCCGAGTCTGTTCCCGAGCCCCCACCCAGCCTCCCTCTCCCACCTCCTCCCATCATCCATTCCTCAACCACGCTGTCGCCACCTCCTGCTAACTCACCCACATTCCACCTTCAGTGAGGTGAGCTCTACGGGTGTCTACCAGTGTTCAGCTCCAGCATGGTCGGTGGATCCCCGGTCTCTACCTCCAACCTCCGCGACCAGGACTCCACCTCGGTCCGTCGATCCATCAGCTCAACCTTGGCTCCTACCTCCCTCATCTCCACCGTGGGCCGGAAGAGGAAGGCCAAAGAGACAAGCAGTGCCACTCTAGTTGCCCATGTCTTTACCCATGGTATGACTATGAGGGAGGCTGGGCAACAAGTAAAGCCAAACTTGAGTCGCTTCATTGTTGCCTTGATCATAAGAACCTTTCGGGGAGAAAAACAGGTATAGTAGATGTACTTTAGACTGCTCTCTACTGTAACTTTTGAGTGCAGTTCATGGTGCTGTTACAACACATACATGTACTGTAGCTGTTGCCCTATACTACTGTAAGAAATCCATCAAATTGCCTCACATACAGGTAGTTTTCTGAATGCTTCCATTTTGTAAAAAGGATGTTAGTTACAGTAATCAGTACTTCTATTTTTCTAGGACACAGAGACGATGAAATGGAAGAAGCCTGCCAAATATTTCAGTTGATGTGTGCCAGTGGGGAATATGCATGCAACATGCAACTTACCAGTTTTGGATAACTTACCTTCCATCAATCAATGCAATACTTTCCAGAGTGCTTTTACTCAGTAACCGATATGATTTAAAATGTAGCGAAGTACAATACTTCAAACAAAACATACTTAAGCTACTTAATTACAGTAACGCAAATAAATGTAATTCGTTACTTTCCACCTCTGGTCACGTTTTAGTCCAAAGATGAAGATTCAAAAAAGAAGTCTTTATTTAAACAAAGTCAACTCAGATAATCCACAGATGTGATACTGCGTGCAAGCACAAACACACGAACAATACTGAACCATGAATGTGAACTAAAGAGTAGGTTTTTTTTTTTTACATTTCTGCTTTTGTGGTCTGATAAAGAACGAATGGCATATTACATTAGACCAACATCAGGCTGAGTAAATGATGACTTAACTTTTTAATTTTAGGTTGAACTGTCCCTTTAAGTGTTTTATATGAAAGTGTATCCTCTTAAAGCACACTTAAAGGGATAGTTCACCCAAAATGAAAATTGTGTCATCAACAACGATTTGAGACACAAGTGTTCATTGAATCGATTGTAAAATTGATTTTCCATGTCTAAAGACATTTCCATTTTCAACGTCAAATATAGGCCAATCCACGGACAACTAACAGGCATTAGGACGAACGTAAAGAGGGCGCATGAGACGATATTTCTGAGTCAGCAATGTTTCTGATGTTTTACTGGCGTGAAGTTTTGTGCACAATGACAAACAGGAGTGCAACATTATTGAAAAACTATACGCAGAGTGGACTGCCATAACATCAATGAAAAACATTACTGCAGGCTTCAACATGGCTGTGTTTACGATTAGAAATGTCAAACAAATTTCGCCTACGTAGGCAATTGTAGCCATGAAAAGAGGTTGAAAATAAAACTTAAAATTCACTGAAGGACTTGCCTACATTGAACGTGAAGTTCGTGTATGATAAACACGCAGGGCCGTGATTCTCCAAATCAGACAGTGGACTAGAAACATCTGTCGCAGTCTACAACAGGGCAGCATTTATGATATAGCCTATTCAAAAATCTCCAAAATTATTTTATGTAATGATTCAAACCATTATAGACAACTGTTAAAAAATTAAACTTTAAATGGACTTACTTGAGAACAGGCCATGTGTATTTTTTTAATTGAACGTAACACTTAGGCTGTGATATGGGAACTCACAATCGCACAGTTTGCATACCACTTTGTCCTTCTTCATAGTTTGATCTACAGTCCAAACCCTGAAGTGCTTCCATATTGAACTCCTCAAGTTATTAGGGGTTATCACTCGTCTCTCATGACGCACAGGTTGATCTCCGTTGTCCTCCATTTTTTTGGCAAAACACCAGCAGCAGCCGATTGAAACTATAGGCGTGTAAAATGGGCACAATTTCGCAACACCTACTGCACTTTCGGAATTCTTTATTTTCTTTTTCTTTTGGTTTTGTTACATCTATCTTTTTCATTTGTTTAATTCGGTTAAAATTAATAGTGTACATATTTGGTTAAAATCGATTCCCTATTTTCGTTTTCAAAACTTGTCGATTTTCGAACGTAAAGTGACAGCCCTAATCCTCATGTTGTTCCAAACCAGTAAGAGTTTCTCTCTTCTGTTGAACACACACAAAAAATTCATTTTAAAGAATGTTGGTAACCAGACATTTGATGGTAATCATTGACTTCCATAGTATTTTTTTCCTACTATGGATGTCATTGGCTACCGTCAACTTTTTGATTAACAACATTCTTTAAAATATCTTATTTTGTGTTCAACAGAAGAGAGAAACTCATCAGAGGTGTCAAAAGTATTCACATTCATTACTCAGGTAGAAGTATAGATACTAGGGTTTAAAAAGACTTCTGTAGAAGTTGAAGTATCAACTCAAGCTATAAGTAAAAGTATAAAAGTACTTGTTTCAAAACTACTTAAAGTATAAAAGTAAAAGTAATGTAAGGAAAAAAAATGCAATTAATGCTCTCTCTCTCTCTCTGTGTGAATCAATATTTGACGCGATTTACCCCGATTTCTCCCTCACTTACTGCATCTAGGTTTCCTTCGGAGGAGTTTTGGCGCTTCGCACAACCAAATTGTGACTACAGCCTCTCACAAGTTAGAAAGACACCACAACGCCAATCAGTTTAGCGATGTGTATTCAGGAGGCGGGACTCAGATCTAAACGGTTTGTGTAATTGGCCAATTTTTTTTTAACGACGACAAGCCGGAATGAAAACAAGCCGAAATTAAATAGGAGTAACGAGGCTATTTTTAAAATGTAAGGAGTAGAAAGTACAGATAATTGCGTGAAAATGTAAGGAGTAGAAGTAAAAAGTCGTCTGAAAAATAATTACTCCAGTAAAGTATAGATACCCCAAATTTCTACTTAAGTAAGGTAACAAAGTATTTGTACTTCGTTACTTGACACCTCTGAAACTCATACATATTTTAAGTGGCCAATTACAGGTTTTTTTTTTTATATATATACTTGTAAAGTACACTACAAGTGCATTCTGTTTGCATTGTCAGTAACCGTGTCTGTCAGAGTGAAATTGTCTGTGTATTGGTGACAAATCCTTCTCCTCTAACCCCATATGATGACACAGACTCTCACACCTTCATATTGTCTCCCAGTGTGGGTCACTTTCATAATTTGTTCTGGGTGAATGGAGTCAGACTCTCCTGCAGCTTGTCCCAAAACTGAAATCCTGTTTGAAATCAGCCATTCTAAAACAATTCTGCTGTTTACCCATAGTCATCATAAGAAGAGGGAATCAAAGCTTAACAAGAATGCTAAATGAAGCAGAGCTTAATCACACGAGTCAACTCTTCAATATGCCTCAAGTCACCCATAGTGAAAACAAAAACCAATCCCGGTTAAACAGCAGAGAATAGGCTGTTACATATCTTCTTAAAAATATCAGTATAATATTGTAATTAATGTAAGAAAATAATGCACAATAATATATGCAAATAGGGTTTTAAAGAATTACTTCACATTAAACTTGATGAAGTGTCATTGTTCTTTGTAACATGTAACATTAGTTTGGTATACAGTATGTTAAAAAATAAATAAAGCTTACCTTATTAATGTCACAGAGTCACCAGGCTCCACCGTCACTTCCTCACGATCACAATCCCCAGAGTTCTGAGCACCTGAACCTGTAACCAATCAACACACTAATCAAGCACCACATTTAAGCACACACCTCACTCACAGTCTTTGACTGGATGTTTTTCAAAAGGAAGGCTGCATCCTACCAGTCAGCAACCATATCACCCTGTAGCCCAAGACTGGTTGCCCACTGAAGCTAAGCCTGGCCAGTACCTGGATGGGAGACCTCCTGGGAAAACTAGGTTGCTGCTACCCTGGTGCTCACCCTGTGGTCTGTGTGGGTCCTAATGCCCCAGTAAATTGATGGAGACACTAAAGAGCACCGTCCTTCGGATTAGACGTTAAACCGAGGTCCTGACTCTCTGTGGTCATTACAAATTCCAGGATGTCCATTGGAAAAGAGTAGGGGTTTAACCCTGGCATCCTGGCCAAATTTGCCCTTTGGCCTCTGAGTGGATTCAGGATTAAAGAAAGGCGATTGGCCTTCCAACGGGTGAAAAAGTCGGCATTAAATTGTTGTGTTCCCCTTTGTAGTAATTCGTCACGCTATAGCTCGGAGATAAGTTTTCACTTGTTTCCTGTAGATACTGCGGTACGGGCTCAGTGACTAATCAAGAGCTGTAGGGACAGCTTTAGCCCTACGAAAACCACTCGTGTGTGTAGCAGGCATTTTCACGGCATGGGCAACTCGACAATGAATAACTCTGGACTCATGTATTAATGACATTTCACTTTTTGCTTCTTAATAGTTTCTAATGAATGTATTTCTAATTCTAATAGTTTCTTGTAAAGTTTCTAATGAATGTTCTATAGTTTTGTTAAACATTTACTTACCAGAATTGATTCATTAAACAGCCTTTTGTTGACATAGCTTTTACATTATTAAAAAGGTAATTATTTAAATATAAAAACTGTATACATGTATATGAACTCTTTAAATCCACTCCTCCACAACTGGAGATGAGATGGGCAGTTACACGTTACAACTAAGGAAAGTTTAGAGTTCTGCATTGTTTTACACACCTGGCTCAAAGCATGATAGCATTAAGAGGAGACCACACATAGAAGCACATTTAAGGTAATATTTATTATACATAGCAGCAGTGATTCTCAATAAATAATATTATGAATAATGATGTAATCAGTATAGTGGTTGTTCAAAGAAAAAAATGTAGTGCATATCAATCAAAGGCAACTCTAAATGCAAAAAAAGTGGTAGAGAACCATGTTCAAACCACCATGTAAAAATAATCTCCCTTCTCCCTGATGGTTTTAGCCACCTCGCAGTCTCTGTAGATGCGTTGTATGAGAATATCCTCCTCTGCAAAAACAACAAAATCACACCACTCCATCCCTGTAAGTAAGAGCTGGCCTTGCACCTGCCAGTAGTAGCTGTGAGTCTGCTTTAATTTCAGTGTGCCACTCTGCATTTTCAAGTAGCTACAGTCCACATAGCTCTTGGCGTTGGGACATTTAATTTCCAGCAGTCCGAAGGGTGGGCTCTCAGTTGGGTCAAACACCAGACCATCAGAAGATGACCTCTATTTTCCTTGCCATGTCTACTGTAGTGACAAGTGACTGTAGATGGAGGTGTTGTTGGTGACTGCAGACAAACTGACAGCTGGTAGGCTCCAGCCTATAGCTATCTACAGGTAGAGGTGGTGGTGGAGGGGCATCTGGGAGGCGTACTACAACCCGGCTCACAGGTAATGGATGCTGGTAGGATATGGGACTACCTTCCTGGACTTTCCCAAAAGCAGAGTCAACCAGTGGGACGTCTGCATTTATCGCCATGGTGGTGATGAGTGGAGCAATGTTTGGCAAGTACACCTCGTCAACTTTGAGGACATCTGGATCTGGCAGCTCCCCTCGCACTGCCTTGTAACATGTACTCCTTTGAATAATTTAATGTCACAATTAGGACTTTAAGAACAATTTTACACTCAAACAACAATCACAAAGTTATACTGTAGTAATCGTGAACTGCTTCGGCTTAGTGGAAATGAACACCATGTCACTCACTCTGCCTGGTTTCACACCCTATTAATTACACAAAAGAATTATCAAATTAATTTGAATGGTTGTTGATGCAACATACTAGATCAGCTCTTCACACATGAAAAAGTACTATAGTAAAGTACTTGAATTAATTTGTTGTGGTAATATAACAACTATAGTATTATAAACAAATGACTTTACCCAATACTGTACTAAGTTATCTACAACTATAGGGTATATTATACTACAATACACTACAGTTTACTGTAGTAAAAACTAAAGTATACTACAGTATTTATTAGTTTATCCATTCACTATAGTTAACACTACAGTATGCTGTTCATTAAAGTGTTGTAAAAACTAAAATATATACAGACAGTATAAAACAATTTACAATAGTAAATACTAGGGTATTTTTTCATGTGGTTGTGAACACATACTTACCATGGTTCTTGGCTTGTGCCAGCGCTGCTCTGTTTCAGTGCAGCTAAGGACGGGGGATACAGCAGCCAGGTTCAGTGTGGAGTAGTGCGCGGTCTGGAACAGCAGTGCAACATTGTGGTTGCAGAGTGCTGTTCCAGCTACACAGGAACACTCTGCCACTGAAATGTCCACTGGTGAGCAGTCCTCAAAGACAGTCTACACATTAAAACAAAATGTCTGTCATTTCACATTTAAACCGCAGCCGTCAAAACCAGTTTCTGTGGTTTCCATGAAAGCTAGGTGTAGGTTTAGGTCATTAATTTGTCATTTTCAACACAGGGTTGCAAAACGAAAAGAAAGATATAACTTAGCCCTTTCACGTCAGCTAGCTAGGCTTTTTGAATCCTAAATCACAGGTTACCTTCACTAGCCACATCAAAACCACAGAACATTAACCTGATTGAGGCTTTGAACTGATGAACACTTCTCATTTCTACTCCCTACTCTGAGGTTGTGAGGCTCCTCGGTCTTTCTCATCGACCTGTAACAGGCAGCCCTGACGCTCACTCTTCCTGATGAGTCTTGGTTTGAAACTGTGGGGAATTGGACATCATTCATGTTATGCATACACTTAATCGTACATCATCAAACACTACACTGGATCAAACAGCCTGTCAAGTTGTCAAAGTTAGACAGTAACGTTAACTAGAGCCAACGTTAGCTAGCTTGCCAGTCAGCTAGCTGTTGTACAACTTACCTTCATAGTTGTCGATGTAACTAGATATATACATCTTGAACCCTTTTTCCATTTTGCTCCTCGGGGGTGAGCTTGCCGCTTGTACTAGCGGGTACATCGCTGATGGTAATCTTCGGTAGGTCTTGGAGGCATCTTGAGTTAAACAGCGCCATCTCTTATATCTCTGGACCGGAAGTGTACAAGTATACACTCAATAAAGTGGAAACACGCCAACCCGTGCAACTAGTCCATAGATGTCAACAAAAGCACACTGTGCTCATATTTTTCTCCTAGAGAAACTATTTCTCACATCCATCTCCTCTAAAGTTTCATAAGAGACCTCCACATCACACTGTGCTCATATTTTTCTCCTTACCTAGAGACTCTGGTGGCCTCCTATTTGTCTCCTCTAAAGTTTCAGAAGAGATCTCAACAACATCACACACTATGCTCATATTTTTCTCTGACATGGAGGGAAATTCAGGTATCAAAATTATCTCAGAGTTTCCCAGTTATAATTCTGAGTTTTCTACTCGAAAGTTACACATGAATGCCCCCTGAAGTTATATACGATAATTCTGATAAGCATGTGTCACGGGTCAGGGTGTCACTGGTTCTTCTCTGTTGTCATGGTCCTGTCATTTTCTACAGCTTGTGATTTGAGCAATCAGTGCTGCCTGGTAGTTTTGTGTGCACAGTCACAAGCTGATCTCCTCCACCTGTTGCTCGTTTCTCTTACCCTTTATATTTCCAGCTGTCACTATCACTATCCTTGTCGCCTCACGTTCCGTGCCCTCTTTCCTGTGTGTTACTTCAGTTACTTACCTGCTTGTTATTTGTGCTCAGGAACCTAAGACGAGGACTCTGTAGCAGCACTGTCTCGATTACTGGACTCGGGGCCTGTCTTTCTGTGGTCGTCCTGTGCTAATTTCCTCTCGGTGGTCTCCTCTGTCTGTGTGTCCTCTGGCATGTGTGTGGAGCACATGGGAACCACCGTACAGAGAATAATTTTTTTTTTTTTGTTACATGAACTTTCTTTTGTTCCCAAAGATTACTAATAAACTTTTATCACATTTGTCACCGCAATTGAGTCCTCCATTGATGTGGAGGCAGCATCTATGGGACTAGTCACCAAAAAAAAAAATATATATATATACTGTAATTAAACATTAAAGTTAAACATTAAAAACATTTTCAACGTTCTTTAGTGTGTGATGTTGCTGTTTGAGCATCAAAAAGTTCAGCAAAGTTACAAAGTCACTCCAAAGGGAGTTATTCTTTATATCAGTAAGCACTGTTTCTGAACTCCCTAAAATGCCTTCATTGTAGTCTTGAGTTTTCTTTCAGGAACATACACGTCACAGTATTCCTCATTTAAATAATTCCTGCCCAAGACAAATGCAAAAAAAAAGTGGTGAGGCCTGGTTGTGTTGTGTTAGTAGTGTGTTAAAACTTGCGGTTATGGTAAGGGTCATGACAATTCCCAAACACACTCTGAGAGGTTAACCAATCACAACACACTGGACCATCCAACCAATCAGAGCACATTGCGCTTTTGGAAGGAGGGGCTCCACAGAGACAGGAACTAAACAGAGTGTTACAGACAGACTGGGAAGAAGGGTGCTGCAATATTGTCAAGAAAAGAGAACAAAATCAAGAAAGGGAATAATATGGCCTCTTTAAAGGGTAACTAAACCCCTGGTCAGAGCCTGACTCCACCCACTGGCAATATTTGAAAAATGCTAGAAAAGTGGGCAGACCCCAACGGAGATAGAGGGGACGAACCGTGAGCAGAAGGGCGTGCACCTGAGAGTCCTGCTGTCAGACTCTCTAAAATGGAGAGTTTGCTCACAGGGTCGCAAGACGACGTAAATATGCATCTGATGAGTTTTATCGAGTTGATGTCAATAGCGCGCGCTCTGTATAGGCATATTCATATTTTGCAGCTCTGTGAAAAAAATCCAGCAAAATGCGCCGACGCGTTTGTCGACCCCAGAGGATTAACTTTAGCCTAACCATAAATTGTGATTAAAATATATATGATCACTCACATCAAGACGCCGCTGCGGTGGTGGAGTCCATGCAGGATCGAGGAGCAGCGTTTGGCACTGCGTCGCTGTTCAGCGCGAGCTGTGTGGAGAAGCCAATGTCCACCTCTATTGTATCGTTGGAAAAGCAATTCCGCGTAAAATGCAGGTTTTACACTCACGGTCTTCCAGGTCAAGTGCATGCAAACACTGGCGCCTAATTTCCAAGTCTGCTGGAAAGCTATGCAGTTGCACCCAGCAACACTATACCTACCACTGTACTAAATACAGATAAATCTACGCTAGCTCATCCAAGGGCGTGGTGAGCTCGTACCAAGGGAGGGCGTGGTGAGCTGGAACCAGCCTACGTCACGCAGTACCGTTTACGTCACGCAGTACCGCAACATCCAATAGGAAAATTCAACTGTAGTAGCCACCGTTCAACCTGAAGAGGGCAGCACTCAGACGTTTTTACACCATATATTGTAGAATTAAAACACTTTATACCCAAATGTCAAAAAAGTTACTCGAATCAATGAACAACACTAATAAAGCCCCATTCTTACAGATCATTAACAAAAAAAAGTTGGTTTAGGGTTTAGTTACCCTTTAAGGTTAGTTCTCTGAAAATAATGAATACAGCCAAAACAATACACAAATTTCTACAATCCAAGATTCACCCTTTCAAAACCATTCATACCAACTAATCTTAAATCCATGCATACACAACACAATTTACTACATTTTTTACAACACTGTCATGACTTCACTATGCATAAAGGGATCACCTCTGAAAACCCAGAGCAATGAAAATGAGGCATCTAAAGAAAGAGCAAGGTGAAATGGAGGAAATAAAAAAAAGAGTGTGGTAGGTGAGAAGAAAGGATGTATGAGGAGAAGAAGAAAGGAACAAGGAGGTCATTACCAAGGGAAAGCTATGTATCAACATTCCCATTCATCACAATAGCATCTTTTCTCATGACTGTTTGATCCAATAACCTGAGCTGTAAAAGCCATGTGATTAATCACTCTGGAACTGCAGGAAAATTACAGCAAGAACACACACATGCAGTCCCCAAACCTTTACTAGCAATTATCCTCATATATGACATGAGCAGCAGCAGCCAGTGAAACAAATAAAGTTTACATTTACATTCATGCATTTTGCTTCTAAAAAATCTTCTATCCACAGCAAATTAGACTGCATTCATATTTTGCATTCCATGGGAGCCTAAAGTCCATTGGACAATTAAGAGCCTCTAAAAAGAATCAGGCACTCACAGAACATACAATAAGAAAATATTAGTGAGACACAATGGCCCTAACATGTATTTGGATTATTTTTAAATTCATTTATTTGTAACTGGTCTCATGTTTTCTGGATGCATGAAGTCGCAGTGAGCAACGAGTCACAGTGCCTTTTTCCCCTTCTCAGGGGAAGTTCGAAGTGGAACTCAACACTGCGTCCTGGATTGACGCTATGGGGAGCAAATACCCACTCCGCCAAGCTAAAAGAATGCCTGCCTCATTAGTTGTACCTATGCACAACCATAATGGGCATAGCATAAATTGACTCTAAGGTCTTACTTACCTGAGGTCAGATTCGTCAATCATACAGGGCGCGTCCTAAGACTCATCGAGGCTGTCAAGTGGTAATCTTCCCTCTGGCATTACCCAAGCTTCTATGCTCTGTAAGAAGGAAAGTCCCGCACTTCACAACCTTCCTCCCTTCCTTGTGGGCCAGGTATAAGCAATATGTGGCCCAAGATCAGGGCTCTAAGGTGTAGCTATATCTTTCTCTTTTGTTTGACACAGCCCATAGTGAATACTGGCCCAGGGAGATAATTTTAGACTGTTACCTTGGCCCACCACTACCTCTAGGGCAGGGGTCGGCAATCCAAAATGTTGAAAGAGCCATATTGGACCAAAAAAAACAAAAAAACAAATCTGTCTGGAGCCGCAAAAAATTAAAAGCCTTATAATGAAGGCAACACATGCTGTAAGTGTCTATATTAGCTTTATTAGCCCCCTAGTATCAAAATGATAAGTAGGCTACAATGAGCATTCATGATTAAATGTTCGTTGACAGAAATGTTGAAATTAAATATTTATTATACACATTTTTACAACGTTGAAAAACTTTAACCCTTTCACACATAAGTTTAAAATATTCTGGCTGACCCCGAGTTTTTCAAGGTGACCGTTATTTAGAATGTGTCACTTTATGGTTTCCATGGTGACGCGTCATTGCGTGTCACGTGACACACCGCAGCAACAACAGAGCTGAATGAATGATGATCTGCTTTTATGTCATTTTTCCTTTTTTATTCAAAATATTCACAAATTTGTTAGATATGGCATGAAATATCTGATATTCCGATTGTCAAATATATGCAAGTGGAAGTGTTTTGTTGTTTAAACACCTTTATAACGATCGAGTTAGTTGAGCTGTATGCGCGATGGGCGCCGCCATCTTAGTTTGTGCCGCAGACGCAGTTCAGAGAATCGGATCTGTTGGATTTACAACACGTGAATTCATCCACTTCTCCCGAAATACATAAAAGTAAGTGGCTGGTGAACTGGGAGGAGAATAGAGTAAACTTTAAAGTTACTTACACAATGTGTATCTGATGTGAATAAAACATGTCTAATTATAATGGAAAGGATTATTATTGCCTCTTCCTTTAACATCAGTGTGTATTTTACAAACTCTAAATGTATTGTTTTTTTAGTACTTATATGTCTGAAACCTAAAATAAACATTATGTGGTTGAAAACACTGAAAAGTTGTGATATATGACAGCTCTGAGCGCGCCTGTCTCTGGCTCAGCGCCAGCCAATGCGCGAGAGCATATTTGAATTTAGCAGTTGATGATCACGTCATGCACTGACCGTTCTAATCACACCGGTGCGATCGTACGTGCGAAAGGGTTTTAAGAATGTTTGTCATGTTTTTCCTCCTACAGAAATTATATTAAAACAAAAAATATTTTTTTCATTTTCATATTTTTGAAAAAGTTCCAGGGAGCCACTAGGGCGGCGCTTAAGAGCCGCATGCGGCTCTAGAGCCGCGGGTTGCCGACCCCCGCTCTAGGGGGAGAAAAATAGGGGAACTGCGTGAACATATACCCAATATCCTTTTCCTAAAAACTCAAATCTCCAGGGAGCCGCAGGGGAGATTCAGCTCTACTATACCCGAACAATCAGGGGAAAGTGCTCACGCCCTGCCTGGATCTAAAGACTCCCAGCACTCCCAAAGGTGCCCAATAAACAAAGGGATGCTATAAGGCAAATTACCCCTGCTTGTTAGGTTCTACATGCATTGGTAAAGGCTGTAACGGGGACCAGAGGACCCTACTTTAAAACCCCTTACAGTGCGGGAGGGTTCTACTCTAAATTCAACCCTGAAAAACAGCCAAAGGAAGCCTACTAAGAGCTAGCTGTAGCCTTTGATACTGCTGCCCTTTTAAAATGAAGTAGTTACTTCATAAATAGCTATCCTACTTAAAGATATTGAGGCAGCTCAACATTCTCAACACACTCTTCTAGGACCTGTTATAGCCCATACTTGATTAAATTAGCACTAGCCATAGTCAGTGACAGAAAACAAGGAGGGACGCCCCCAGGCGAACATCCTCAACTCGTTAGAATGGTTTACTACCAGGGTCAACTAGACAGGTCTATTTAAAACCCAACTGTGGTTAATCCAATAATAATCCAAGTTCACAGCTGCCTCTACCTTGAGGAAGTACCTTAAGGGGAGAAGGACCCTTCTTTATAATCCAACTATTGTTGGAGTGGGCGTTTGCTTTTTTAGCTCACCTAGCTCAACCCTAAGTTAAATGTGTCCCACCCAAGGAGAGCAATCCCAGCTTACAGGACCAATTCTAAAAGGTATTCTAGTCAAGTCAAGTCAAGTCAAGTCAAGTCAAGTCATCTTCATTTATATAGCGCTTTTAACAATGTAGATGGTTTCAAAGCAGCTTTACAGAGATAAACGTATAATTTAAGGTAACAGAGATTGTTTTGGCTTTATAGCGGTTCTTTAATAAAGTTATTTTCCAGCTAAAATTAGTTTTGATTGATTCGCTTCCGTCGCAACGATAATTTGTTATTAAATTAGGGGCCTCTAAGAATCATTCTCTCTACACAGACTTTAAACGCGAACCTGTGATAAACGCTGATGGCGTTCACATGCGCAAATTGCGCATTAAGAATTGGTTCCATAGTTATATGAGTTTGAATATATGTGCGCAGGTTTGTAATTCCCTACAAACCAAGGCTTAACAAAGTACTGGTCTTTCCTTATGAAATTTTGATACAGAATTTTATTTTATTTTGTCACTTCGGGGTAGGTACGTGAACGAATTTTCCCGACAACGCTTTATCTGTAGAGTGGTAAAGGGATCCTCCATAGGGAGAGACTAGTTGGCACTTCAGCACTGCGTTGTCATCGGGTCCAGGCGAAGGTCCTTCGTCAGATCTGGATATGGCCTGGATCAGGCAGGCTGCGGGAAAACTATTGTGAAAACTATTGTGCCCCACACACAACCCAGGTGGAAAGAGGAGTGATGTTACTTCTCCACAGCGATTCAATCCAGTTTACCAAATTGTTTCTTATCAATTACTTCCTTCACATCTAGTCTTTTTCTCCTAGTGTCCTGCCTCCTCTGTGTTCTAGGAGGAGCCCGATTGGCTACGGATCCAGCTGGTATGCCCGCAACATGTCATCGCACAGCCGCATACTCCCTGACATCTAAACGCTAGACGGCAGGCTCGGAGCCTTCAATAAGTGGTTGATTCACTCTGTGAAAGATAGCCCGCAAGCGTATCTTCAAAAGGAGGCATCCCCAAATATCCTCACGCGCGCAAATAACACATAATTTGAATATTGGAAAGGATAGATGTGAGCTGAACATACTGAACAGTGCAAGTTATGCAAGTTGATATTCTCCAAGCACATTTTCCCACTTCCAAGACACATCAATCTTAATAACTACTATTAATTGTGTATTTAATCATTTATAAGTGATATATAATTGTTAAGGAAGGTTGGAAATGAAAAGCACCTTATATTCAGGTGTGCATAATTATTAGGCAGGTTTTCTTTTAAAGGTAAAATGGGCAAAAAAAGAGATTTAACTCACACTGAAAAGTCAAAAATTATTAAATGCTCATGAGAAGGATGCAATACTAATGCAATACTAGAAATTGCAAAATTAAGACATGACCAATGGACAAAAAGTTAATTGGTTCAGCAGGATCATACAAAAACAGGCCAAGAAGAAAAGACACGTTAAAGGGGTAAAGTTTGTAATATACTTTAAATAAAAATTCTCATTAGTATTGTAAGAAACCATTTATTTTACCTGGTCAAAAACAGCTCTGTTTTCAGCACGCCATTTAAGTGCATGTGTCTTTAAATGATAATGAGCTTTGCTCACCCTGCCCCTCTGTTCTGTGGGGCGTTTTGACACGACACACGTGAAGTGTTGCCTTGACAGTTCGACAATTAAGGCTCGAACAGGACGTTTCTGAATGGTTGGTTAATGTAATGTCACTTTGATCTATCTTTGTGTGTACTGGGTAGAGTAGTGAGATACGAACACTATGTGTTTACTGATGTATACGTTAGTTCATTGACAGATTGATTTTACAGCTAATGGTCATGAAAAACTTTTTTTCAGTAAATGTAGGCTTGTCAGTGATGCGTAACATTATCTATGCAGTGTTAGGTACAACTGTCAGGGCTGAAGCACTGACATGAGGTCACGGCAGGAATGTTTCTTAGCAAAACCAGCTTTATACTGACCCTCATTTATAAAGCAGTCTGGTGAGAAATGATTCGCGCAAACATGAAAGCATTGACGTTGATCGTGGTGAATATTCCTTTCGAAAACAAAACTCAGCCACTGCGTCTTCAGCGGTTCGGATTTAGGAACATCAAAATGACTGCTGTGTTCGTTATTACACCCAAGAACAGAACACCACAATCGCTTAGACGCCATTATGCTCCAGCGTATCAACAATGGCGGACTATGATGAATGATGACAGCTCGCTCAGGGCGGGTCTTTGTTGAAATGCTGCTGTCAATTAACAATCGTGGGAGTGACGTCACATGGTCGGACGGCTCGATTTGAGACGGGGGAAAACATATAAGGAGATTAAAAAAAAAAACACTGGATGGATTTTTAGCATTATATGATGGTTGTGTACAGGCACTGCCAACACACACTTCAGTACAATCAACTTGTAAAAGTGCATGTACCATTATATGACCCCTTTAACTGCAAAAAAAGAAGAAGTGTAATCTGCTTAACACAAAAGCAGATGTTTTGAAGAATGTCGGTAACCAAACAGTTGATGGGCCCCATTTACTTCCATTGTAGTTTTTTTTTTCTTTTTTTCATACTATGGAAGTCACTGTTTGGTTATCAACATTCTTCAAAATATCTTCTTTTTTGTTAAGCTGAAGAAAAATATTCATACAGGTTTGGAACAACTTGAGGGTGAGTAAATGATGCCAGAATGTTTATTTTTGGGTGAACTATCCTGTCAAAATCAATTAAAGTCCCGCTGTGGTGAAAATCAAGCTTTTAATGTTGTTTAAATGTCTATGAGGTGTTTTTAATATGCTTTAAGACAAACCATGTGACAATTCATAAGTCAACACCATTGCTGAGTATATTCTCCTTAAAGGTACACTGTAGGAATTTCTCCCATCTAGCGTTGAAATTGTATTTTGCATTCAAACGAATAGTGCTCTCTAGCGCCTCGCTTTTTTCAAATGCGTGTTGAATCTACGGTAGCCATTATGTACCAAGAAGCTATGACAACATGTCTTCCAATAGCACTTCATCGAGTTTAACTATACATGTTCTACTGTTATGCTGCCTATATAATGAATTACACAACCAAGCAATGAAAAAAGCTTGTAATTTAGACCGTAACATTGGCTTACCTGTTGAGAAGAAAGCAGGCAACTTCAGCGTCCCCTTCAAAGTCTTTCTCCTATTATTTCATTAGCTCTTTCCACCTGGGAAAAGCTATCCCAATATTTACCCTCGTTTTTTTTAATTGCCGGATACGTTTCCTTTTAAGTTACATTTTTTTAGCAATTTTTTGCTTTTTTGGCGACGAGGATTCCTTCTCCTGTGGCTTGGCATAAGTATGATCCTGCATTATGAAGTACCGTGCAGTGCAGCCTTTCAAATTTGCCGGGGCAGTGACAAGCGCCTCTTACTGATCTCCTTCTCCGTTTCAGCTGGTTTCAGTCACGTGACGCTGGCTCTGAACGAAAATGCGTTGTGGTAACTCGTTGAGGTAGACTAGTTCTTTTTGTCCCTCTCTGCTATTATAGTTTTTAAAAATGGCGGAACAACATGGTAGCCTCCTTGGACTTACCCATCCAGTGTAAATAAAGATAAGAAATTCTTCGCTTACGGGTATAAGTCAGATCATTGGCAGAGGTAATTTTACACCAATGAGGACATATTTATGAATAAAGACATTGACTCAAAAACACGGTTTGAAATCGCTGGTGTTTCTGATTTCACAAACCTTTTAACCAATCACGTCAACGTGTGATCATCAACGAGTGGATCTCTGAGCTGGTGTGAGTGAGTGGAGGCGGGGCTAATCTCCATATTCATAGAACCTCTATAGTACTAAATGAGGCAAGGCTGTAGAGTTACATTCAGCTATTTTGAGGCATGAATAATTTTTTTCAAGCAAAAAACTTTTAAATATATAATTTTGGTGATCAAAGATGAGTTTTAAGGGAAAAAAATTATTGACTACAGGGGGACTAAGCTTATAATTTCAGCTAGTTGTCAAAACAAAATTTCTCCATTTCATTTATCTTAAATTGATGTAGCCTACTAAAACAACAACAACTGAAATTTAATTCAAAATTAACAAAAACTAAACAGTTAAAAAAAAACTCATAAAAATGACACACAACAAAATTACTAAACCTTTAAACTTAAAATTAAAACTGAAAATACAAAATTAAAACTTATTAAAAATGTTAAAATTAAAAACAATACATATATGATACTATGAAAAGGTGTTCCATCAGAAAAAAAAAACACATTCATCACATTAACTATCAACAACCACAAAGTGTCCAAGGCTTCAATTCGAAGAATATACAGTAATATATTTCTTCATGTTTTTAAACCTAATTAACTTAATTTTGTGAAAAGTTTTGATTGAAAAGTGCGCTTATGCTACATTTCTTTAAAATAAATGCCACTCGTTTTTATATTGTGATATATATATATTGCAGAGAAATGTGCTGTATATCTATATTTTATATATAGTGGCTTACATGTCCAAATAATGTTTAGGGCTACTTTATGCTTGCAATAATAATAATAAAAAAATCTCAGCATGTCCATTGATGTAGAAAAATGCCTTTTAGGCCCCGATGGTGTAATTGCTAATGGTGCTGTACAAACCAGCCAAACTGTGTCCATTACAGTCAAAGGCATTGGACTAATGTTGTGTTAGTTAGGTAATGGTGCACCTGTTTGATAATTTCTCAGTAGAAGTAAATGGAAAATTATAGTTATAACAGATGGGTCACCAGGAATTTCTACAAAATGTAATAAATTCTTTATGGTTGTAAAAACGAAATCATCTAATGTTTTTTTACTTTCTTCGTCAAAAATGTTTTAGCAGGTTGCATTAGAGAAAAACATTATCTAAAGAACAAAATGTTTTAGAAAGCTGGTCAGCAAATTCAGCAGCCCATGGCCTCAGTGGCCTGGCCTTGGCAAACATAACTATGAAAACACACAGGTAACCAAAAGCTGAAACCATGGTTATCATGGAACAGATTGTACCACAAAGTGTTGTAAAGAAAAAAGAAAATCAATTGGATCCACAATATATATATATATATTTTTTTTTTTACCAGAGATGCAAATAAAGTATCTATCCCATAAATTAGTGTTTCTTGCATCAGCATTACCATTACTTGTACTTAGGGATCTGAATAACTCATAACTCATCAGTGGTGCAGCCAGAAATTTAGTGGCTCAAGAGAGCAACTTTCTTTTACAGTTTACATCCCCAGTTTCATCATAAGATCTTTTGTCAGTTTGATCAAAGTCATTGTTTGAATCATCCCTGCATGCACTAAAAATCTCCTCGAGGCCCTCGATCAAATGAAGACTGCTCATGATGAAGAGGTTTAGGGATTGTAGCTCCTTTGTAGAAAAATCACTTGTCTTTAGCCCTATTCGCACAGGATAAGTGAAGCCTGTGATTTTACTCGAATTTACTGACTTATCTCTCGGATATGATGTCAATAGACTATTGCTTGGAAATGAAGCTAGCGCAAGTTCTGCCAGGAAGACTCAATCGGTCACATCACTAATTACCTCTTCATCTATCCAATCATATCATTTACTGTAGCATAAAAGGGTAGCACTTACACATGTCTGAGTTTGCAGATGCTGCCGCTCCAGCACCACCATCCTCGCCGCCTCCACTAAGATGGGACCTTCCTCAAAAACCCCCTACTCCACAAGTCGGGTCCTCCCTCCATCGTCCCCATCACCATCCGACAGGCTACCCCCTCCATCCTGAAGACGTCAGAATGTTCTTTTCCTCCATCCACCCCACCACCACCAGATGGCCCCTTTCCTTACTTCGCCGGGGGTGAGCTGCGCCCCCGCCTCCGTCTTCAGGCGGGACTCGCAGATTCCGTACCCTCTGAATGCGAGTTACGCCAAAGAACCTGATTGCTTGCTGAGCTTATAAATAAATGTTATTGTTACAATATCAATTCTCCCGAGTCTTTCTGGTAGAAATGTCTTGTCGTTATAGGTCTAGCTGTATGATATATCATAAACAGAAGAATGTTCCTTACCGCATGCTGCTAGTCATTCATCTCCATCTAATCAGTCTTTTTGTTTTTGCTCTTCTGATGGTTTTCAGCTTTCTCTTTCTGCAAATTGTATAGTTGTATGGTGTAGCCTATAGCGATATGACCCAGCACCCAAAATATTATCAACACACTCCAACGCAGCCTCCATTCTTCGCGAAAGATGGATAAAAAAGCCCACTGGAAACAAAAACCGTAAAAAAAAAAAAAAAACGTCCCCGCCAAATCACAGAAATGCCGATTCGCACGGGACTAATATTATCACAGGACCTCGGTGTTCGGCGAAATATGGTAGGTCATTTGCGGGGGAATTTTTACTTTACAAATTATAGACATTGGCACGGGATTAAAGTCCCTGCAAAGGCAATTCTAAAAAAAAAATCTAAACACATTATAAATGTTAGAAATGTATTGCTAAAACACATTACAAAGACTGTGAACTGTGAAGTAATGAATTTCGGAGTTAGACCATGAAACAGTTTTTCACCATTGCTGTGGTCAGGATTTTTTGGGCGGGGCTAAAACGGTGGCTCGATGACGCACTGGAGCCGCTGAGCTCCTGGCCCCGCCCCTACTGTCGATGACGCACTGGAGCCGCTGAGGCTGCAGCCTCAAGGGGGTAATCCAGCACCCGGAAAGCGTGCCTTCCCTGGGGGCCGCCATTGGTTAGCAAGCCATCACCTGTTTTTAGCATCCCATTGACTCCCATTCATTCACTTTGCCAGCGAATAACTTTACATCTGAGGTGTTTAAAGACTCTATTTGTCCATTGTTTATTTCTAAAGAAACACGACAATATATAAAAGGCTCTATTACCTTGTATCTTACAATATGGCCCCGTAGAAGCTGTTTTTGTAAAAATAGGCTAACGATTGCGTCATAATCACGCGACTCTCTGTCGCACAGTAGAGAAATTACAGTATAGACAGGAGGAAAAGCTCGCAGGCAATCGGGGGGACGTGGAGGCAAAATGACAAAATAATAAATCAGAATACTTAGCAAAAGTTGCTCCTGCCCCCAGCTCATCCCCAGCTCATGGACAGCTCCTACTCACGCTCTCCGTCTCTGCAAGATTCGGAAGGGAATGATTCAGATTTCCCTTTGCACAGCTACTAGAAGACTTACAACTGTCAGACAGGTTGCTCACGTCACATCTACGTCGTCAAGCTCAGTTTGAGGCTGTGCAGTACGCTCAGCCATCAGGAAGTGAGTGCTTCTAATTGGCTTCACTTTTCTCTGTTGAAGTCTATGGGGTCGCTGTGTCCATTTCTTTTACTGTCTATGTGCAGCCTACAGTTTGCTAGCTAGCTATGCCTTAATCACAGAAATGCGTATTACCTGGATGCGATCACTTACAAAACAGATCGGTGTCCTTATTTAAATTTCCGAAAAACGATCATATCAAGAAGAGGTGGATTCATTTTGTGAAGAGCCACCTTGATGGAGAGCTGAGGATCACCACCAACACCCGCCTCTGTAGTGATCATTTTATGCAGGATAGTTTTATAAACTTTCGTCGGAGACAACTGGGATTCACTGATAATCCAGTGGCCGTGGTTTCAGCACATCCAGCAGACACGCCCCCAGCGTTTGAGAGCATTTTTTTACGATTTTGATAGCTTATTTTAAATTTGCCTGGGGGGCTAATAACATATTTTTCTGTGGTCTGACTTTAAGATCACAGACAACCACCGCAATTATTACAAATGACTAGAGGTCACCAGGTAATACTAATCCAGTGTGAATAGGGCTTTTGTTTGCATAAAAAAAAAAACGGAGCCTCAAGTTTAGTCTGACTGGAGCTATCCACAAACTCAGCTAACATTTATTCAATATTTTACTCTTACTGAAAGCTCCATTGTAAATTGCAGACCATTGTCAAGCGGTAGTTTATCTGATCTCACTTGCTTTGGGATTTCCAGAAAGCTGTAATGCCTGTGAGACCTCACTATAAAACTGTAGAAGTTGTTAAAATGATCAAAACGCTCTACATCTATTTATTTATTTTTTTAAATCAAAAACCTACATAACAGCAGGTCATTCTCTAGATGCTGTTCAAAGCACCAGACTGAGCTGATGCAAAATGCAATGAGCATATGCTTCCTGAAAAGTTTCTATCAGGAATCAGGATTGCATAAACTCCTCCCTCTGTGGCCACACAACTGATGCACTGTCAAAACTGAATCCACAGCACATCTCAGGGTCAAGCCTGAGTGCTTGCAAGACATCCAAAGTCTTTTGTGAGAACCCTGCTGCCTGAACCCCACTGCAACTTCCAGCAGCTCATTCTGAATTTCAGGGCTAATGCACTTCCATTTTTAGGTAAGGCATTAAAACGAGCCTCTTTCAAGGCGGTTGTCAAAGCCTTGACATTTCAAAAGGGGTGTTTAGAACTTTGAAAATGGAATTTTGAAAGGGGAATTTAGAATTTAATTGGGGGCCAGTTTGGCTTTATTTGTTTCATATGGTACATGTACAAAGGTTGTTGAAGTCTGTTTGTTAGTGTTCCCTTTAGTTAGGCCCTTGGCCATTGATTTTGGCTGAATTAATTCTCTTTCAGCAATTGCTGAAAGTGCATGCTATCACTATTTTCAACAATATGTCATGCTCCTGACTGCACTGATGTACCTTTTACTAAATGTGCACTTTTTGTAAATCAGTGTCTCACAGCTGGATTTTGACACATGCAAGCTCCCAAATAAGTATGAAAGTCTTTAAAAGCAGTAACTTTCAGTTTTGAACTTTCATCATCAAGTTGTTATTAACTGTCCCATTGAAAGAGCTCTTCTCATAATCCCTGATATTGAACAAACTTATGATTATGCTTTTATTAGGTAGTTTCTTGGTTTTCATATCTCTAAATGTTTTTGTTATGCAATGTACACAAGCTCTTCTTGATGTTCTCATTCGAGTATTTGACAAGAAAACAGACGTGTGCATTTAGTATACTTTACTGTGATATCAGACAGTTATTACACAGACAGCCGTCATCACTCGTGGGCTTAATGCTAGTGCTCTGTTGTTTACACACCGTAATACGGCAGGCGTACCCCCGTGCGTCATAACGTAAAACATCACTGTCGTAAACCTCATACTGCATATCCTAAACACTACATCACTCCTTTTTTTTTTTTTTACAATTAGATCCACTACTTTGGACATATGTGACTTACTTACTTGTCATCTGTAACAACAACATTACTTGTCATACGTAGCTCGGCAGTACAAATGTAAACATATAATTCAAACCTGTGCTAGAACAAACACATTCAGGTAACTTATCAAGTGTGCTTAGAATGAACAGTATCAAAGTGCAACAGTACTTCATAATCACTGAAGTACATTCTAATGCATTGTGCAAATGGTTTTGAAAAGAGAAAGAACAGTCCTTTGGGAACCTTTAGGTTAGTCTTTTAGACAGAACGGTCATTCAGAAACCTTTAGACTAATCTATTGCTGTATTGGGTGTAAACATTCTTCACTCAAGCTCATAGTCTTTGAGGTATGATGGACGCTGGCGGTTAACTCGAAAAGGATACCTTGGTTTCACAGCAACAATGTCCTCATTATCAACAATTCTCTCATCCTCCTCATCCAGAGCTGTGGGCGCATCTTTTGTCTTGGAGATAATTTTTTTGAAGAAAGACGAATTCCGTGTTATGGAATGTCCATCTCGGGTTGCTGTGACCATGGAGCCATTGACCTCTGCCACAGCGTATGGCTTGATGTTGTATGGGGTAGTAAGTTTGTTGTGCTTGGGTTGTTGGTAGAGTACCTTGTCACCAGGGGTGAATGTGATTGGCTTAGCACGACAGCGCGCGTCTGAGTTGGATTTCATCTTTGCTTTTGCATTAGTGTCCCGCTCCCTGATGATGTGATCATTGTTGCATTCGCAGGTTGTGGTGATCAACGGGATCTTGGTGTGAATTTTGCGCTTAAACAACAATTCAGCAGGTGACGCTTCTGTGGTGCTGTGTGGTGTGGCGCGATACTCACGGAGAAACGTGTTGAGTCTCTGTTTCCACGGGGTGTTCTGCGTCTCTGCCACACGGATTGCTTTTCCAAGCGTGCGCATGAAACGTTCTGCTGTTGCATTTGCTTGAGGCCAGAGAGGTGTTATTTTCCGATGGTGGAAACCTAGATGGCCTGCAAACTTGGAAAACTGGTCACTGTTAAAAGGGGGCCCGTTGTCTGTTTTTAGAACTCTGGGAATTCCAAACATCGAGAACACTTTGTCGATGATTGGGATGACTGTGTTGGCTGAGACAGATCTTATAATTTCAACAACTGGGTAGCGAGAATATTCGTCTATGACAACTAGTAGATATTCTCCAGTTGGAAGTGGCCCGTAGAAATCTGCACTGATGTTAAACCAGGGGGCTTCTGGCAACTCAGACATTCTCAGTGGCTCGGACTGTGTTATAGGTGTGTTGGCTTGACATGCTAAACAGCTCTTGACCGTCAGTTCTGCTTTCTGGTCTATGTTAGGAAACCAGACCTTTGACCTGAGCAGTGTCTTAGTCTTTACAATGCCCTGGTGTCCTTCATGGGCTAGCTGTAACACTCTGTGCTCAAGGGATGCAGGGATGACAATTCTCGTACCTCGCAGGATGATGTCGTCGGTGTGGGACACCGTGAGCTCCCCACTAATCTGTCTGTACTTTTTCAGTGTTTCAGCATGTTGTGTGTCGCCTGTAATTTTGTGCCATGTGTTGTCTCTGATGTGGGCACTAACCTTTTGCAGGATTGGGTCTTTTAGTGTTTCATCTTTTATCTCCTGGAGAGTCATGGCTTTTGGTGTGGCATGCTCAGCTACAAAGTTGACATACTCCTCTGCCACTTTCACCGCTCTTGTGCTTTCGCTCATCTGCATCGGGATGGGGTGACGGGAGATGTAATCGGCAGGGTTGTCTGCACCTTTCCTGTATTCTACCCTGAAGTTGTAGGGCTGTAGTCTCAGTCCCCATCTCTCGATCCTTGCAGGTGGTTTTGAACGAGGGTTGTTCCATATGACCTCTAGAGCTTTGTGGTCAGTGACAAGGATGAATGGGTTGCCATACAGGTATAAGTGAAAGTGTTCACAGCTCCACACAATGGCCAGTGCCTCCTTTTCCGTTTGTGAGTAACGTCTTTCTACGTCGCTGAGAGCACGGCTGGCGTATGCAATGGTATGCCTCTCTCCCTTTCCATCCTTTTGGTAGAGAACAGCGCCTAGACCGACTGGGCTAGCATCTACCACGAGCTCTGTGTCTTTGGCTGGATCAAAGTATGACATTACCACGTTGCTGGTCAGGCTGTCTTTGATCGTCTGTAGTGCTCTGGCATGCTCAGGGGTCCAGTGCCATGTTGTGTCTTTTCTGGTCAGCTCACGTAGTGGTGCAGAGATGGAAGCAAAGTCTTTGATAAAACGAGCACTGTAGTTCGCCATTCCTAGCAGACTCCTGACTTCAGTCTGGTCTTGTGGATCACTCGCCTGCTGAATGGCAGCAATTTTTTTCGGGTCGGCTGAGATTCCACCAGCTGAAAAAATAAATCCAAAGAATTCAAGTTTACTTTTGTTAAACTCACATTTCTTTTTGTTGAGTGTGAGCCCTCTGTCTTTCAGTCTCTGGAACACAGCTCTGAGGCTGTCGTCATGGTCTTTCTGTGTTTTACCATACACGATGTCATCACTCAGATTCTTTACTCCTTTGATGCCCTGCAGCGTCTGGCAGATCGCATTCTGGAACACCTCTGCTGCTGAAGATATCCCGAAATTCAGGCGCTTGTATCGTCTCAAACCAAGGTGTGTGGTAAAGGTTGTGATGTACCTGCTGTCGGGGTGGAGTTCTAGCTGATGGTAACCAGCAGTCAGGTCAAGCTTGGAGAAGACTGTAGCTCCATTCAACTCGTGAATTACATCATCCATGGTGGGAGTGATGTGGCGTTCACGCTGTATGGCGGTGTTGGCCTGTCTCATGTCGACACAGACTCTAACCTTGTCCGGATCCTTTGGCTTGGGTGGTGTCACGATGGGGGAGACCCATGGCGTAGGGCCTGTGACTGTCTCGATGACGTCGTCATCCTCAAGCCGTTTCAGCTCCTCTTCGACCTTCTGTCGGATGTGAAAAGGCACCCGCCTGTGTGGCTGACAGGTTGGGTGAATGTCAGTGTTGATGTGAAGCTTTACCTGAAAGTCTTTCAGCATGCCAATGCCCTCGAACAGCTCTGGGTGTTTCTGTACCAACTCGTCAGCTACTGTTTGACCGGTTGTAGCAGACACAGTGTTGATGATCTTGATGAGGCCTAGCTCTTTAGCGGTGTTGTAGCCTAGCAGAGAGCAGCTATCACCCTTCATTACATAGAACTCGGCTGTGGTTTTCTTATTATCTGTCTCTGTGCTACATGTGAATGCACCGGTTATGGGCAGTGGTTCAGTGTTGCCATATGGGAATATCTTTATATCAGCTGGGCTGAGCTGTGGGCATGGTCTCAGGGTACGGAGGACTGATTCACTAATAATGTTCACTGCAGCTCCGGAATCAATCATTGCTGCAATTTTTACACCATTAAGCCAAATGTGTGTGCGTGGTTGAGTGATATTCTTGTTGCTACTGGCAGCAAATACATAAGCTTCATCACTACTAGACGAGTCATGTGTGGTACTCTGTGTTGTGCTGGTGATGTTGTACACTTTCTTGTGCGTTTTGTGTTGCTTACTGTTGTCTCTGTGTTTTATTTCAAAGTCTTTTCCAGGTGTTCTTTGTTTTGTCCTGCACTGCTTGGCGAAGTGATTTAGTTTCCCGCATGCTTTACAGTCTTTTCCTTTTGCTGGGCAGTTTCCGTCATGTGGATAATTTCCACCGCAATTCCTGCACTGGACGTTGGGCTTTGCTCTCCCGGCGCGTCGGCTGGTAGCTGTTCGCCCATTCTGATGCACTGCATTCACTGATGCAGCTACACTCTGCTCCATGCCGGCTGCTTGTTGCTCGGACAGTTCTAAAGTTCTCCCGTATTCGAGAAGGTCATCCAGGCTATTTTCGGGCTCTCTAAGCGCTCTTCTACGTAGCCTGGTTGAACTGCAGCTTTGGATCAGCTGTGCTTTTATTTCATGGCTTACGTCGGCAAACTCACAATTCTTTGCTAGCATGCGTAGTCTGGTACAGTATGTGTCTAAGTTCTCGCCCGGCTGCTGTACTGCCTTTCGGAATATATATACTTGGTACTGGACATTCTTTTTAGGCGTAAAATACGTGCTTAGCTTCTGCTTAACATCAGCAAACTTATCTTCCTCTGCTGCTAACGTGTCATAGATGTCATGCACGCGCTCTCCCGCCAAGTGCAGTAATAATGCCTTCTGCCTTGCATCTCCGGTGATGTTCACTGCTGTAATATAGTTCTCAAACCTTTGCATCCATTTTGTCCAGCGTGGTCCTACTGAGCTCGGATCCGTTTCGGTATCGAAGGCTTGCAGAGCGACGGTGTTTCCCAGTGACATCTTTTTTTTTTTTTTTTTTTATCCTCGTCGCCAATGTGATGTTCTCATTCGAGTATTTGACAAGAAAACAGACGTGTGCATTTAGTATACTTTACTGTGATATCAGACAGTTATTACACAGACAGCCGTCATCACTCGTGGGCTTAATGCTAGTGCTCTGTTGTTTACACACCGTAATACGGCAGGCGTACCCCCGTGCGTCATAACGTAAAACATCACTGTCGTAAACCTCATACTGCATATCCTAAACACTACAACTGATTTGTGTACATATCTTTTGAAACAGGAGACCATTGATGCTTTGAAACGCTTTAACGGTTTACCACTGACATTGATTAATAATGTAATCATAACTAAAACAATTAAAAGTTTTAGCTCTTTCAACAGAGGAAGCAAGATAAATTACAAAGTTATAATCATATATTTTAACATTATATTGTTTTTAACATTGTCCTTTACTTCATCAATGTGTTGAATATAGAAATATGCAAGCAAAAACATTGCTTGTCTCCAAAACACTGCTTGCATACAGAGAGCTGGACTACTCACATTCAACCCTGCCAGACCATGCTGGTAAACCAGCTTCACCAGCTCCGTTTTGCTTGAGAACAGCATAAATATGCTGTTTCACTAGCTAGACCAGTACTATACCAGCATAAACCAGCCTGGACCAGCACTACACTAACCAGCATAAACCAGCCTGGACCAGCATGGAATCCATGCTGGTTTATGCTGGATTTTTCAGCAGAGTTTCTTTATTACAACTTTACCATACAAGTTGTACAAAAGAAACAAAACGTAACGTTGTGTAAAAAATAATACAGAAACCACAATTTTCAAAGACTGAACTTAAAGTGTTTTTTGGAGGAGGTAAAAAAAAAATCATAAACAAAAGCTGGCCATGGATACGTATAAAGCACTGAGGAGGTGAAGGGACTTTGCTAGTGTCACAAAACAGAAGGCTCCAGCCTGTTAAAGAGAGGCAACTAAGACAGCTGGTGGTGCAAATGCTGTTCCTCCTCTGACTGCAGATGAAGAGAAAGCTTTGGCCATTCTCTTGTCTCAAGGCAAAGTATTAAACTAAACTAAAGCATGACAAAAGGCTATATTACAATTAAAAACCTGTTAAGAATCCAATTACAATATGTGAAACAATCCAGTTAAACTGTGCTTTATTACTGCCACATAAAAATGATGAATCACTCACGTATAGCTAGTTCATTTCGATTCCTGATTATTAGACAGCAAAGTGTTTCCATTCATCACTCAGTTGCATCCGTAGCAGGTTTACTAATGACTTACCTATAAAAAACACTATCTGTGTGTTTCAAAGTGCTCAGCAATGGCAGCTTTACACAGACACCTACAGTTTGAGCACAGAAGAAGAGAAGTCAGGTTGTGTACATCAATGACTGCTTCACTGAAAGCTAATAATCATTTAAATCATAATAATGTAAAATATAAAATTTTGTCTGCATTTTAGTTTTTAGAATGATCAAATATTATTGTTTTTTGAACATGTGAATGTGTTTTTTAATTATTAAAAATTAAATATTTTTGAAAATAATATTTTGAAATATTCAAAATATCCAATAAATGGTTATTGAAAATATTCAATGTCAAAGGAGTCGGCTAACAAAAAGTTTGGGAATCCCTGCTCTATTCAATTGTATTCAATTCATTGAGATAAAATCCAAATAGACAAAGATCCTACAAATGCTACAGAACACGAAACCACAACTGCAGAGGACCACATGCGAGAACCTCAACAACACAAATCTTAGTTTTACAATCCTTTCAGTTCATGCTTTCCCTGGGAATTGAACTCATGACTATGGCGTTGCTTTTGCCATGCTCTATAGGCCTACTGCTTGGGTTACAGGGAAGCTACAGAACTGAGCTGAGTTGTGCTGCATTATTATTCTGTGAGGTTTTTATATGGAGGTGTTTGGTAATGCTCTGGAGCTCAGCAAGTCTTCAGTCAGCAAGGCTGGGACAGCAGTATCACCTTTCCTGTTATGGCTTATGAATCTTAAGCTTTCCCCAAAATGCCTCCAAGAAATCCACTTGGCCGAACAACACTTCATTACACTGCCAACATTCCTAGGGTGATTGGCAACATCAATGGCACCCTGATTCCGGTAGCGAGTCCTGGGGTGAATTAGCCTTTGTCATTTGAAGGAAGGACAATCCAGCCAGGACTCTGTAAATTGTTTGCTTTGAGTCTAGTACGGTCTGATTTGAGTCAAATAATGACACTATTTCCTTCTGTAGAGCTGCTTTGTAGCTTAACTGAATATGTTTCAAAATGTATGTACACTGCAACATCGAAAGTGGTATTGAAGCTGAGCTGAATAATGTAATAATGACAACTGTATTCTGTCGAGCTGCTTCCCAGCTAACAAAAGAACTAAGACTGTTTTGCTAAGATTCCCATTAAGCTATGATTATTTCTAAATGTTCTCTGAATGTTAAAACGTCCAGTTAAAAAATACAGAGAGGAAAATAAGTATTTGAACACCCTGCTATTTTGCAAGTTCTCCCAGTTAGAAATCATGGAGGGGTCTGAAATCGTCATCGTAGGTGCATGTCCACTGTGAGAGACATAATCTAAAAAAAAAAAAATCCAGAAATAACAATGTATGATTTTTTAACTATTTATTTGTATGATACAGCTGCAAATAAGTATTTGAACACCTGAGAAAATCAATGTTAATATTTGGTACAGTAGCCTTTGTTTGCAATTACAGAGGTCAAACGTTTCCTGTAGTTTTTCACCAGGTTTGCACACACTGCAGGAGGGATTTTGGCCCACTCCTCCACACAGATCTTCTCTAGATCAGTCAGGTTTCTGGGCTGTCGCTGAGAAACACGGAGTTTGAGCTCCCTCCAAAGATTCTCTTTTGGGTTTAGGTCTGGAGACTGGCTAGGCCACGCCAGAACCTTGATATGCTTCTTAAAGAGCCACTCCTTGGTTATCCTGGCTGTGTGCTTCGGGTCATTGTCATGTTGGAAGACCCAGCCTCGACCCATCTTCAATGCTCTAACTGAGGGAAGGAGGTTGTTCCCCAAAATCTCGCAATACATGGCCCCGGTCATCCTCTCCTTAATACAGTGCAGTCGCCCTGTCCCATGTGCAGAAAAACACCCCCAAAGCATGATGCTACCACCCCCATGCTTCACAGTAGGGATGGTGTTCTTGGGATGGTACTCATCATTCTTCTTCCTCCAAACACGTTTAGTGGAATTATGACCAAAAAGTTCTATTTTGGTCTCATCTGACCACATGACTTTCTCCCATGACTCCTCTGGATCATCCAAATGGTCATTGGCAAACTTAAGACGGGCCTTGACATGTGCTGGTTTAAGCAGGGGAACCTTCCGTGCCATGCATGATTTCAAACCATGACGTCTTAGTGTATTACCAACAGTAACCTTGGAAACGGTGGTCCCAGCTCTTTTCAGGTCATTGACCAGCTCCTCCCGTGTAGTTCTGGGCTGATTTCTCACCTTTCTTAGGATCATTGAGACCCCACGAGGTGAGATCTTGCATGGAGCCCCAGTCCGAGGGAGATTGACAGTCATGTTTAGCTTCTTCCATTTTCTAATGATTGCTCCAACAGTGGACCTTTTTTCACCAAGCTGCTTGGCAATTTCCCCGTAGCCCTTTCCAGCCTTGTGGAGGTGTACAATTTTGTCTCTAGTGTCTTTGGACAGCTCTTTGGTCTTGGCCATGTTAGTAGTTGGATTCTTACTGATTGTATGGGGTGGACAGGTGTCTTTATGCAGCTAACGACCTCAAACAGGTGCATCTAATTTAGGATAATAAATGGAGTGGAGGTGGACATTTTAAAGGCAGACTAACAGGTCTTTGAGGGTCAGAATTCTAGCTGATAGACAGGTGTTCAAATACTTATTTGCAGCTGTATCATACAAATAAATAGTTAAAAAATCATATATTGTGATTTCTGGATTTTTTTTTTTAGATTATGTCTCTCACAGTGGACATGCACCTACGATGACAATTTCAGACCCCTCCATGATTTCCAAGTGGGAGAACTTGCAAAATAGCAGGGTGTTCAAATACTTATTTTCCTCAATGTATAGATATATTAAAATGTTTTTCTTGGTTATATGAACATATAACCTGAAGGAGGGAGCAGAGACATTACGTCGGAGTGACTGACGTAATGGGATCTCACCTTAGAGCCCAATCACCTTTGAGAGTAAACTAAACGAGCCAATGCACAGTGGCGTGCAAGATTTACATATGGTGCTCCGCCCCGCAGTGCGGGTATAAATGGATGCACTGCACTTTAAGGTATTCGCAGAGGAGCCGAGCCGGTGACCCGGCCACTCAGCGGTGATACAGCAATTGTGGCGACAGGACGTAACGTTACATATGTAACCTAGACTTTCCCTTTCAGTCAGTCACGTTCGACAATACGTCGGAATGACTGACGTGATGGGATCCCTATGCCAAAATGCCACTATTGCTGCCCCTTCCAGCGTAAGCCACCTACTTCCCCCACATCTCCTGGGATGGAAGATAGGACAGGACTTATGCAGACAAGGTACATTACTGTTGTTCCACTTGACCCGTACAGTATGACTATTTGGATAACACTGGAACAGCGTGCCTTTTCCAAGCGGAAAGGGACGCTACGGAGGCTACATCCTGCCCGCAGGGTGGTAACCTGGAGAATACACATATGGATTGGCCATTAGGGCAGTGCTACATATGGAAGGTCTCTGAGGTAGCTCCGGCCTAATTAGGGGGGAGTCAGCACAGGTAGAGACGGCAACGCAGCCAAGTCTTCATCCCCGGAGGACTCTAGCTCACCATCCGATGCAGCAATCAACATCCAATCTTTCGGTGGAGCCTGGAATGAAACACTTGGTCCCTCATGAGAAGGACCAGCAATCTCACCCGGAAGCTCCACAGTTTGCGGTGTGCCAGAGGAGTGGGGGGCCCACGGAGATTGGCTCAGCAGGTAAGCCCCACTCTAACCCTCAGGTCACCCTGGCTATTCACCGAAGTAGCCCTCTTCTGATTGCCAGAAGAGGAACTAGATCGGGGTATAGGTGAGGGGACTCCACCTCGTTTGAGGTAGTCGAGTCTTGACCGCAACACTGAGATGGCCATCCTCCCGCTTTAAAAGATGCAGTGTCACACCTGTGCTTGCTCTTTTAGGGAAATAGCTCTTTCACAGTGCTAAAGCTCACAGGGGAAATGGCCACGGCACAGCTTGTATAAATATTTATACATGTATATTAATATATTATTAAATATTTATAAATTTTTTCATATTTATACCACTGCTGCGGGGCGGAGCGTGAGTTGCAAAATCTTGCACTCCAATTGTGTATTGGATCATTTAGTTTACACTTGAAGGTGATTTGGCTCTCAGGCGAGATCTCATTACTTTAATCATTCCGACGTAACGTCAAACGTCATCATTTCGCAAACATTAGGGGAATCTTACATTTGAATGTTCTCAGAACATTCCGAAACAAGTAGAAAATGTAAAAAAAACTTTAGATGAACTTCCAGCTAAAATATTTCAGGAGAAAATTTTTCATGAACGATGTTTAGATATTGTTTTTTTTGAGAACAAGATACCTTTGAACACACATTCTATTAATGTTACTGGAAGAACCTTTGTTGTTCATAACTTTGAGAGATGAACGTTAGCAAAAGATCTGACAATGTTCCTTGTTAGCTGGGTTTACAGCTGAAAGTGAAAATTGAACACTGATTTTCCTGTTTATTTCTGTGGCGCTGCTTTGAAACAATAAGTATCGTATAAAGTGCTATGTAAATAAATGTGACTTGACTTGAGATTGTCACATGGCTAATGGTGAGTTTGGTTCATGTTCTGTGGTTTTCTGCATTTCTTTGCTAATGATTTTGAAAATGTTTTGATAATTAACAACATATTTGTTTTTCCCCCTATCATTTCCCCTGAGCCATTTGTAACACTGGCAGCTTCTGTAAGCTACTGTAAGAGAAAGTCTTTTGGCATTCTGCTGACATTAACATTATTACTAAATGACGTAGATAAACTGAACATTGCCTGCACTGTCTATACAGATCCATCAGATCTCATCTCTTCCAAAAGGACAAATTAAAGACTGAATACCAAAGAGTATTTGACTTCTGACTTCTTAGTTGCACATAAATTGGAGCAGAAGTCTCCAGCAAGTTTGCTCCAATGGGCCGAATGCCTAAAGGCCATGATTACTCTTCAGTACACTTGCCAAGGTAATGCTCTGAATCAAAGACAAAATAAGTTGACCTTGCATGTCTGCTAAGGTAATGAACTGACTCCTTTAAACATTTCTAAAATATTTTAGAATAGAAGCTAAAATCAGAAATACTTACAATGTAATCAAATTGCTTTTGAGCAATAAATAGTGCCGTCAAAAAATTCATATGGTTTAGTACGGTCAATGGTAGAGTTTTGTATCAATACGTCAAATGTGTTGCAGTGATAAAGGATGCTTCTCTCTCTCACTCTTTCTCGCTCTCTTTATCTCACAAGGGTGGTCTTTTATTATTATTATCTATTATTAGTAATAATGATTAACAATGAGTCAAATTTGGTGAAAATCCAAGGAACAGTCTAGGAGGAGTTTGAAAAAAATATGGTTTTCCAAAAAGTTACAACGGCAGATGGACTTTTAAACCATACTTTAAAGGGCTCATGAAACATTTAAAGGGCTCATGACATGAAGAATGACTCAAGTTTAGCAAATAAACAATATATAACAAATACTTTTTGAGCAAAAAACTACTCTTGACATTACAAGTGAACAGCAAGGAAATTTATGTCATGACCCCTTCAATAGAAAACCATGTGTCTGATTATTACATTCAGTATCAATGGTCATTAGAGAGGGCAAGCATATATGCAAAGAATCTATGGTACAACTCAAATCCTAAAAGCACTGTGAGCTAAGTTGACCGTAGGCAATGGTCTTCAAGATCAACTTGGGCTAACAGAGCTTTTGGGAAACACTACTAATGCTGCCTTCCCAGAATTATCGTAAATACAAGTTTCCTACTTGGACAATTGGACATGAACACCCTCTCAAGTCATATTTATTACTGGGAAACTTAGTTGGGCATGCCATAAACTTTAAACATGCAGAGTGGAGAACGATTGCTGCTGTGACTGCTATTCTTTATTCGTTTTTTCCACAACACCTATCACCTTGTCTTGTCATTAAAGTAATGCATATTTTCAAATTTTATATATATATTTTTTAGATATATTACAAAACTATACAGTAGAATGTATAGTTGACAGATATTAATATTTAAGTCAGGATCCATAGGCAACCTTGTCTTGTATACATTTTGCCTTTGTTGTGAATGTTCATTCCAACAACAAAGCACTTAAATGTGACAAACTCGCAATTGCGACTTCAGAAGTGGGAAGTAGTAATTTTCCGATAACATGTGATGGCAGTATGTATCATATTCAGGCCATGTGTGCTAGAGAACTTAACACTCTGGTTCTGCTCGCATGGGGTTCAAAAACAACCTTTTTTTCAATTAAATGAATGTTCTATAATTTAGTTTGATCTTTTTTTTTATTTAATATTTTTAGGGGATTTTATGGTGCTAAATTATATATAAGGAATAGTTAATAGTGAATGCTTGAAATCTTGAATGCTTTGGAGCACAGAAGTTTTATTATTTTTTAAATACACTTGGCAGACTGAAGAAAAAAAAATTAAGAAAGTGGAACAAAAGGTTATAGAAGTTTAAGTTTATTATTTTGAAAAATGCATAAAAATACTATTACGAATTTGATATGAAATTTATATTTTCCTAAAAATGTTACTCGAAAACTGAGAAAATCAAAGCAAGCTAAATAAATCTAAACAAGTTGCGTTCCAAATTTGATGTTGATACCTCAAAAAATTTGCTTTCAGTAAGATTATGTTTGACCGCAGTACCAAACATTTTCACTAGATGAAACTCACTTTCCAAAGCGGCCCATTTCCAATTCCATTTCTAATTGGGACCATTTAACCTGTTCAAATCATGTCCACACTCTAAAAAATGCTGGGTTGTCTTAACACAATTTTGGGTCAATTATGGACAAACCCAAACGTTGGGTTAAAAAATGTAACCCAACGGCTGGGTTTGTCCATATTTGACCCAATGTTGGGTTGAAACAACCCAGCATATTTGTGTGTGTGTGTGTGTGTGTGTGTGTGTGTGTGTGTGTTGTGTTCACATAGCAAATGCCAAAACCTTTACCAAGATTCATATCATTCCAATGAAGTAAAAAAAATTGAAAAAACAAAATATTAAATTTTTAATACAAATATTTAAAACTGAACAGCACCAGAGGGTTAAACATTGATGGTACTGTTGGCAGTTTTGATCAATTCAAGTGCATGTCATCATAGGCAGATTGAACAATTAGTATCACTAATGCATGCTAGAAAAATAAACTAATTTTGCATATCCAGTTACTGGGTCATAATGTCTCATGCACACTTTTTTACCGTTCCAGATCTTTAAAAAATTCCCTGCAGTTTTTAGCCTTTGAAACACTCCCAGTGTGTGATCCCTTTTCTCACTCGCATCACTTAAGTTGATTCATTCACTTAATTTATGTATTCAGGATCTTTATTTTCACTCACCTCACATGCTGGTTCACCATCTGCATTCATATCGGGTCCTGCATCTCGGCTCAGTTTCTGACACTTTGGCCTTTCTATATTTTCCATATTTTCGACTGTTATTTCTTTTGTGTATTCACCTTGCAGTCAGTAATCTGAATAGTGCTTATCCTTGTTTATGTGGAGAATCGTTTATGTCCTTAACCTTCGCATTCAAAACACAGAGAGGCATAAATCATGAATGAGCTTTCACATGGTTAACAACAATACAATGGGGCTTTTGCATTTTTCCCATCCCAAAACATTAAATAACAACAAAAACCCATTACAGCACTGTGACGTGGTCATGGAGAAAGAGAAATGAGGTGAGAATCTAATTGCAGCTTTCATTTCAAAATTAGAATAAAATGCAGGAGGACTAGAAGAACAATAGCCTAATCCAAAGGGAAAAACCAAAACAGCTTAAAGGTGCAAAGACAACATCTGACAAAGACTGAACTGACACACGGGGCTAGAAACGAGGCTCTAAATTAGACACAGGTGAACAAAATGAGTAACCAAGGGAATAGATAAGAATGTACTTAGAAACCAAGGTAACCCAATGTAAACAGGAAATAAACCAAAAGGAAATTGGGCAAGCAAACTATATATATATATATATATATTGAGTATAAGAATATCAAAATAAGAGTCTTTAGAGAGCAACAGAACGTGACAATATATTTGAGACAAAAAGTTATTAAATCAATAGTTGTTCAACCAGTTTCAAAGAAGGGAAAAATATTTTATTCCTAAATATTCCAATGTCAGCTATAGAAAGATTAGAAAAATAGTGCTAGCTCAAGCAGGCCAGCAAAATAAATAAATATTGTGAAGCCCTTTAAAGCATATTAACTGAATAAATCTACAAAAGATTTGTATTTGAACAATATTCATTATATTTCCTCATAATATAATGGGCAACCATTTCAAACCATCAAAACATGCATACTTTGATAATCCACGATGCTTACAATTTACAACTATAAAAGCACATCTTTGATTCACATTTGTGAATGTGGACACATGGCATGCTAAGCTCTTACAACCGTGCGAGGCGAAGCATGTCTGTCTGCATAAACAACTGTGTACACCAATTACTCAGCATACAACACACTCAATTCAAACATTCCCAGCATGCACCAGAGAAAGATGACTCTCTGTCATGTCAGTTTAGTGCTGAGAGCTGAGACACAACACTGATAGCTTTGGGAAACTGAAGTTTGAAGTGTGAAACCTTATCTGATGCTATTATTTTGGACATCACGTCAAACTGTGGCCTCACAAAAGACAGGCATGGCTAACAGAGAGAGAAAGTCCTCTTTTTACCTTTTATATGCAGATTTATGTTCATGGTAGCCTCATCAACTTGCACCCATTATAAACTTAATAGTATCAAGTGATAATAAGTTATTTTGAAGATCTTTCAGAATTGAAGAACACAGGCATTTTTAAAATGTAATGTTTAATGTTAATTAAATATAATTAATATGATTTTATTTATGTCTTCAAAGTGACCATAAACTGATTGAAAAAAAAAAAAAATTTTTCTTTGGTTTTAATGAGAAACAGCCACAGTGGATGTGAAATGAATGAACACACACACACACTAACACCCTCCACACACATGCCTTGATGCCATGATGACCACAATCATATATTCATCAAAACAACCAGCAAGAACATATAAAAACATCCACAAACACACAAAGATATATACTCAAATTCAACCATCAAAAAGAATCAAACGAGCTTTTTTTAAATTTCATCTTACCTTTTTTCTATTTTTTTTTTTCGAATTGCTCATTCGTTCTAGTTCGTAAGTATGGTTAAAATATGAGGATGTTTATGTTTGATTCAGGGTACGTTTACACGACAACGATGTAGTAAAAACGGAAAGTTTTTTTTTCTTTGTACAGATCACAACGATTTCCGTTCACAACTTCACATCAGCGAAATCGACTAAAAACACTGTATTATGCATGCCAGACAAGTAGTTGGCGATGTCACTTTGTAAAGAAAGACTATGTGTTGTGTGCCGTATAGACCAAACATGTCTATACATCTATGCATGTGCATGGCGTCACCGTTTTCACAGATTCGCATTTTTTGTCGTTTTTTTTTTTTTTTTTTTTTTACACCGAGAGGATAGCGGGATCGTTTTCAAAAACTTGCACTTTGAAACCAGTTTTGAGATGAAAAAATTAGATTGCAAAACTGCTTTTTTTTAAAGGCATCATTATAGGTATACAAATATTTAGGTAATAGGTAAAAAATATTTTGCTCAGTGGAAAAAAGATTCCGACCTGAAGGTGTTAAATTGTTCACACAGCTCAAGTGTTTTCAGTTGCTTTGATACAAAATGCATTCACATTCAGCAAATGCATGAAGCATTTTCTCACTCACCCATTATTTTGCTTTCTTGCACGTTTCGAGACGCTTTAAAAAAAGGTGGAATATCCAGCGGGTCTTCAAAACAGATGAAGTCTGTCGCCATTTTATCACGTTGGTTGTTGTATGTATGGCGGCAGTGCAGAAACGAAATGTCAGGTAAGTGGAAAGGTTAATGCTGTATCGCGTTTATAAACCCTACACTCAAGCCAAGGATAGAACAAAAAGCAAACGTGTTACGTGAGATAAAAAGGCATTTTGAAAATTTTTATTTTTCGCTGAAATAGGCCTATAATTATCATTCTTGGTGTGAACTGGCATAGGAGATGAGCTAGCATAGCCTACATATGAAAAGCCAAACATATGGAGCTGGTTATGTGATGCAAACGTCAAAACGAATTGAGTAAAAAGAAAGGAATGCTGCAACAGTATGATTTCTGGAGACCTCACAATTATGTTGAGACATTTGATGTTAAATGGTTAAAATCTAACTTCCTCACACTTGATCTTCAATTTTATTTATTTTGAAATAACATTAAATGATAATTAGCAAACATATCTGAGCAAGCATAAAGCTGGCTTGATACTGAATCTCACTTTCAAAATAGTAAACCTCCTGTAAACCTAAATTACTGCAAAACGTGGACAAGGCCAAGCAGAATACCGGCTTCTTCAAAAAGAAAGAAAGAAAGAAAGAAAGAATGGAAATAGCCAATGAATGCTCTCATTTCTTGCTTTATCGAAAACACCATCTTTTGTTTATGACCATAATAAATGGATGTGTTCTCATTCTGTGAAAGAAAAAACCAGGTTGTAAAAAACAGGTTGCACATTTACCCTCTGTGTCTGAACAAAACATTGAATGTACGTACCCTGCAGGTAATCTCAGATCTCAGCTGGCTCTTTTATGAATGCGAGCCGTAATAATGAGGATTAAAGATTGAGGCATGTTTGCTGGTGTAAAAGCTCATTTGAGAGTCAGCGGGCCAGTAAGATGATGCACTCTCTAAAATACTGTAAGGATTCGGGGCCCCCTGAAAAAATATTGATGTGGGCCCCCACCACCCTCCACCAATATCATATACGGTACAACAGATGAGCATGGAGGCCCACATATAACAGAAGATGGAGATGTTGCTGTAAAACCTTTATTTTAAAAATTAAATGTTTATAAAAATTACAACTAATAAAAACTGACAAAAAAGCAAGAAATTGTCAAAAAAAAATATTTTATTTTTTATTTTTTTTATCAGTCTGTCATAATTCATAAATCAAAAAGTAAACATTTAGAAATGGACAAGAATGCAGTCAAATTTAAAAAATAAAATCATTTATTGTCTTTTTTTTTTTAAATAAAGATAATATGGAACTGGTAATATATTAATAAATAAAGCTAAATAGCTAACAGATTTATTCATCCAAGTGCAGTGTGTTGTATTCGTGTTTTCTTGATGTAATAAATACATCATCAGCCGGCAGGTCAGGTGCATAATGCAATGCGTCGTGACTCGTGTCAATTGTTTAACTCTATTTACAAAAGTGTAAAAAGACAGGGATTGTGGTGCGCACCGTCGATAATGAAAAGTGACAGTACCCGGCAGGCTGTAGACGGTAGTTTTCTTATTCCCAGCGAAATAACATTAACAATGCAACCTTGTCTTTAAGAACGTCTTGATCGACTGGGATACAACAACTCTCCTGGCCTCCCTCTCCTTCTTTTCATGGCGTTTCTGGCACCCTGATTTCATTTTTTAGTCTGTCAGTCTCCTGCTCTTCCACCAAGTTCATCGTTAACTTCAGGCACTGCCGCCTCAACTCTGATTGGTTCTGTTCACGAGCTGGAGTGGGACTTACAATTTTAGCTGATGTTTGTCACTGACTGAATGATTAATAAATACATTAGATCGGACTAAACCATTTTTAGGGAGATAAGAGAAGTAGATATTTGGAAAAAATATTGAACCAAATTGCATGTTTTTGTGGTTTTCATTTAAATCTCAGGCATACAACTAATATAAATATTAGAATTATTCTTACAACAGGGGGCTATATAGTAGGCCTACTGCTGGATTTTGTGCTATAATTGTCACCACCTTTCACCCCAATAGCGACGGGCCTGCTGTAAGCTAATAACACGTTCTGTTGTGTGAAAAGCTTTTCAGTGCAACTGAGAGAGAAGTATTGTATTTCATTTGTATACTGCTAGGGGGAGCTCTAGACTTTTCATTGGAGTCTATCCACCTTGCTTCTCGGCACAGGGTTGCCAGATTGTCGTAGTGAATGTAATCGTCATTTGACTCTTGGGAGAGTGTTGCGAGTGTTGAAAAGAAAATGGACATAATGATGGTTATATTTTTAAGACAAACAAGGGTTTAATTCGTTCATTTAGCTAAAAAAGCTCATAATGCTGATCAAAAAAGTATTTTCTTGAGTAGGCTAAATGGTCTTCAAGTCTACCATTATCATATTTCCAATTAAAGTCTCTAGATGCTAAAGGATGAAACTGCAAAGGAATCCAACAGAACCAACAGAACTCCTGTGTGAAACACATTAATAACTCATTTTAGTTTGTATAGAACTTTTCTTATTCTAAGATTCTTGTTTGATCCCACAAGGACCAATTCCAAACACAGAATTCAGACACATTATTGAACCGCCAGACACTAAACTAAAATTTACTTCGTTTCATACCTAATATATCTGGTTATTTGCGCACTTTGAATTAACTATTGAAAAGAGAGCAAGTTTGTCCGCTGTATGTATCATTTCGCGGAAATATCTGGCAACCCTCTTTCAACCCGCATTTCTCTTGGTGTGTGCGCTTGAGATCGGACTGTCACCGCGCTCAGATCGGCATATTATTTCTGAGCTGCACCTGGACTTCACCAGCACACTGCTTTAACATACAGCTGGAGAACTTTGGATGTATTTACCGCTGCCCGACATTTGATTTCTTTTGGAGAAGGGCGATATGGGGACACGGTGTGCCGAGGTGGCACTCAGACTGATGATGGGGATCCAAACAAGGAGCCTTTTTATTCCTTTTCAGAAGCTCCTGTAAAACAATTGGATATCAGGACATTGATGATCCTGAGAGCGTCAGTTTGGAGTAAACCTTACAGGATAGAAAGAAATCAAGGGTCTCTGCGTTGGAGAAACAGAGTATCACCATTTATTTCTGCGCGCAAGGACGATTTTCATCGCATAAAAGAGACTGATTGTGTCCGGAGACGCGTGTGCGGACTGTGCGCCCGGTGCGCAAAAAGACCCTCCATCACCAAGAAGCTTCGCGGAGACGCGGGTAAGTTATTCAGCCTGATATCAGTGTGCCCAGGAAATCTATCCTTTATCACCTATTGAATTTCACGAAGATACTGCTATCCTGTTGTTTTATATAAAATTGTGTTGTTTGGATGGTCGTTTTCGGGTGAATGTTTGCACGCGTACCGTGCGCCCGCTGGTTATTAAGATGATTCACCTCTGTGTGTGTTTTCAAGTCCCTGATCCTTTCCCAATTCCTATTAGGCTATCATTCTTATAAAATAAAAAAAATAGGCTACTCATATAGGCGAGTACTATCTATAATACTATCTTTGAGTAGCTCATGGGTTGTAGGCTACTCAAAATGTTGGTTACCCAACATATCAGTTTGTGTTTTTAATTCCCTATTAAACATCATGTCAGATTGAGGAGACCTTTGGAGTGTTTTAAGTACTTTTACCGCAATGCTTCATTATATGTGCATGTGGCCCCGTTGCTCTCACCTTTTATACCCTCCTGCGCTTACGTTGCATCCGTGATGAATTACTGTGTTTATAAATTCAGCACGTAATAAAGATTTAAAAGAACTTCTTTCATAACTTATTGGATTAAGATAATTGTAATACAAACGCTTTCTCTGAAGCGCTCAGCTGCGCAAAGGCGAACCATGCAAATTGACGCAGTCTGGAGAAAATGTCGTTTAAAACTGATTATGTTCCTCTCGGGTTCATTGCGCTATATTAGTTTCATTAGATTTTCTGTTGTTGGAGGGAAACTGCATAAATGCCCATACTTCAAGCATAATGGAGCTGGCCTTTTCCAGGAGCCTCTGAAGGGACATTAGGAGCTCTCTGTTAGTCTCACCTGAATGCTTGCTTTCCTTGGAGAGCTACTGCTTGACATTCTACTGGAAGACGAGGGAGATTGAATGGGTCGAATGTGTTCTGCATTGATGCCTGAAGCATTCATGTAGTAACTTTGCTCGCAGCGGAACGTTCTTGCTCTTCACAGAGAACCGGAGTGAACAAACCTTCAAACTGTGTCCGATTTGGAAACCGTGGAAGCAGTATGGGTTATCAGGTACTGGCTCATCGCTTTGCCACAGTAACAGAGTTGCCAGGCAGGGAAGATGACATGCTCTCGGTTTGAATTCTAAAGTAATAAAAAGTAATCATATTTATCTTTATATTTATTATTATTATTATATTATAAAGGCACGTTCACATAAAGGACGATAGGGCATAACTTATGAGAAATATAAAGTTTTAAGAATAATGATAACGATATAGGAACAATATCGGTGAAATCACTTTCAGAATGATTTTTCCAGCTGATGAAGAAAAAAACATGACAGCCAATCAGAATCCACCCTACTAACGCTCGAGCATTTAAAGTGGCAGACAATAAAAAAAAAAGCGTTATCATATGTTGGTGGAGGCAAATATAGTTAGTTAAAGACCGATCACTATTATCTTTCTAATTGTACGAGAATAGGAAAGTCTACACCGCAGCTTTAATGATAACGGCACAGAGTAAAGGCCCGTTCACAACAAGAATACGATAGCGATAAAGATATAGTCCTAAAATCGTTCTCAGTATTAAAGAATATCAGAGTTCACACCAGTGCTACAACGATAATGGCACAGAGAAACAAATCACTTTCAGAATGATTTTATCCAGCTGATGAATGATAAAAACACTGACAGCCAATCAGAATCCATCCTGCTGTAACAAGCTCAAGCATTTAAAGCAGCAGACAAACAAGCACTTAGTTATCTTTTTAGTTCTCATGTAGCTAAACATGTTTGTGTGCACTAACAGAGCTGTCTCTCTGTCTGGCATCCTGAATGTTACGGAGACATGTAATGCTTTGGGTCTCACGGCTTGTCAACCTGAGCTTTGCTTACAGCGTAACCTGTCCTCATGGATTTTTCGCTTTGTCGTTTCTTAGTGCGTGCATGTGTGTGAGTGTGTCTGTGTTGAGCAGCCTTTGACCTCATCTCTACAGCGAATAGATGTCTGCTCTAGTATCTGCTGTTTACGGCCTTCACACTGACCACATTAGTCATTTTAATACAAGCCAGCAGTACTTTACTAAACTGAAAACACGTTTTCTCATTAAGTCAGAGAATTGGAACACGGGTGGTCAACATACTGACTGGATTCACCCGATACGGGCCGAGGGCTTTTGGAAACGCACTCCTGAGTGGCTTCCTGTGTGCATGCTCTTCACATGGTCTAAATAAGATTAGTTCAGCCACCCCGTTCATGTCTCCCTCACCTCGCTGATGAACCCCCGCGCGAAACCTTCCACTTCATTTTTCTTGCATTCCTGGCAGCTCCTCAGAGGGTTGATTGATTACAGAGGATCCTTTGACCCCAACTGGTCTCAAATTAAATCAACGAAACACATTAATCAATAACTATTGGGTCACAGGGTTGAATTGCAATGTGTGATCTGCCATTAGTGTGACCTATGGCTGAGCGATATATCAAATATTCATGATGCATTCACGATGATGATTTTGCTGGCGATGTAGAATTAAATGACATTATGAATAGCACAATTCATGTATCACGTTTGATGCCGTTTATTAAAACGATAAACATTAGTAGCAAAATTGCATTAGATTTGATATGCTATCAATGAAATGGACTATCACTACGACGATTAATCGAATATTAATCTACATTTTAAAAAAAATCATAATAAAAAAGTGAAAAATAACAGCATGATTAGCATTGCAAATGCGCTAAAATACTTAAATACTATAAAAAAAGAGTATTAGGCTTTTTTAAATAAAGACTTAAAGGTAACACTTTACAATAAGGTCCCACTTAACTTTAATTAATATTGAGCAATGCATTTGTTACAGTATTTGTTCATCTTTGTTAATGTTATAAAAATACAGCCGCTAATTGTTAGTTCATGTTAGCTCAGGACCATTAAATAATATGAAATTATATGTTTTTAATAATGTATTAGTAAATGTTGAAATAATCATTTACTAGGATTAATAAATGCTTTAGAAGTATGCTTTTCAAGTTAACCAATGTAGTTAAAGGGATAGTTCACCCAAAAATGAAAATCTGTCATAATTTACTCACCCTCAAGTTCCTAACCTGTATGCATATTTTTCTTCTGCTGAACACAAAATAAGACATTTTGAAGGGCCCCATTGACTTCCATAGTATCTTTTCCATACTATGGTAGTCAATGGGGTCCATGAACTGTTTGGTTACTCATATTCTTCAAAATATCTTATTTTGTGTTCAGCAGAAGGAAGAAATTCATACAGGTTTGAAGCAACTTATGGGTGAGTTAATGATGACAGATTTTTTGAGTGAACCATCCCTTTTATCTAATGTTAACTAATGAAATCTTATTGTAAAGTGTTACTGAACACATATGAAAATGATTGCAACAGTGCATCCAAATGAGCCTAACATGCACCACAAGTGTGAGAGAGATTGCATAAATACTGTGTGTGTTTGCACTTACTGTAAGATATGATTGCATATATATATATATATATATATATATATATATATATATATATATATATATATATATATATATATATATATATATATATATATATTGATACAAAGATCTTAAGTATTAATACTATAAGGGTTAAACTTTACAGAGGCCTGTGCAGATTAACAATTTTGCCATCCTTACATTTACGGAAATTATGCTAAATACGCTGGGTTTGGTTACAATAGTGATACAAAGCGGAAAAAAGTGGTATTGTAAATACATCTTGAGAGTCTACTCTGAATTATGAATGTTTATAACTAAACGTTTTGATTCTGGTCATTGTAATGTGATTGTAACTAAAGAATTTGAAGTACCATAGTGAATGTGATGTAGAAACATTATGAACTGTTCACATCCTCAATGTTATCAGCTGTAATCACTTTCAAATGAGGCTTTTCTCTTTTCAGTTGACTGTGAGATGCGTTTGACCTGATTCTGATTCACAGTCTCCACAGTTTTTAATCGCAATGCTGCTTAATTTAACAAATTAATGAGAGGAAAACGGCAGATGAAAAATGCTTTGCAATGTCAGACTTCATTTCAACCCATGTAAGAATAATAACCAATCAATTTTTACCACTTCATGAGCACATTTTACAAACACTGAATTAAAAACCTGGAATATTCTTGTCAAAATGGTAGTTCCAAAAAATCAAGATATATTAAATTTTATAAAAAGGCAATGCCATCCAGCTCTAGTTTGGATGTGTCATCCTTTGACAAAAAACAGACAGATTGAGAGATCCCAGACATGACGCATGCAGTCTTCATTTTTGTGTCGTTGTGGTTATGTGTACATTTGTGCTGGTGCAGGTGCGGGTTGAGATGTTGAAAGCGGTTTATTATAGTGATCCAATAGCTCTGTTAGATTGTCACCTTAGATGCAATGGGAGTTGAGGGTTTCCTTTGTAAGAGCTATCTGCTATTTACTCCTCTGAAGAGCAGGTGAGATATTGCTTTTCTCATTTTGTCTTCCTGTCAGCTGAACTGGTGCCCTGAAAATGCTTGCTGCATCTCACTTTTTCTCTCTCTATGTGTTGTGATTTTTCTGCCAGATTTCTCTGAGCATCTGAAATGAATTTGTGCATCTCCATCAGGCCCCTTAGGGGCTTCGTCTTCTCATTGGCCACCGTGTGCTTTGTGCCCTAATGAAGGCAATTTATAACCGGGTGGTTAATTCACAGCCTGGGTGACACAGAGGCCTGCTATTCGTTAAAGTAATGTTGACTGTTTCCATTTGAAGCAATTTTATTTGCCGCTGCTTCTATTTCAGGCTGCCTTTTTTTTTTTTTGGGATAGTTTCAGCTGGAAATACGTGCCTCTATCTAGATTTTTGAAAAGCTTTAACAACATATGTTGCTTCAGTGAAAAATATTTGGAGAGTTTTTGCTAGACCAAAACATGTTCAGAAAACATAACCAGTTTAAGTTACAGTGAAGTGATTGAATTGAGTTGGTTGGACAGACATAACTATTTTTACATAGATTCTTCCTCCGTTGTGTTGTCACAACACAAGGACGGTACATAGATTAAAAACAAACCTTTAATGTTAATGAAAACTAAGTTGGTTGTTTGGAACCACTGTCCGTAATTAAATTGAGTTAGTTTAAAGTAGCATTTTTTTAAGTGTATGCATGCAATTTACTGCAGTTTTGCAGCTGAAATGAACACCATTGTACTTATGATGTGAAACGCTCGAGCATGAGTGCCGTGAAACACGAGTCATGATAAAACATCTCAAAACTCATAGAAGCAAGCTAAAATGGTACCCACAGGGACGTTTTTCACTGTTTAAAAAATCTACATTTGCAATGGAGAAAAAATTATATTGCTTATAGCACCTTGTGGACGAGTGAAAAGTGCACGGAGCAACATATTTCAGGATTTGCAGAAATCTAGGCAGAGTCACCTATTTCCAGTCAGTCTTGGTTGGATGGATTGCTTAGCCTAGAAATCTAGACGCACCCTAGCGGCAGCAAAATTTATATAATTTATCTAACATCTTGATGTAGGTCTGGCTTGCCAGGCTATGGATTGCCTCTATTCCTGCCAATCTTAATCAAGGCTTGCATCAGCCCACGATTCACTAAATCTATTTGATGGATTTGATTTTCACAACTATTGCAGAGTTTGACATTATTGACTATAGAAAAAAAAAAGTCCGACTATTTCTGCAACACTTTGACCAGTTAAAGTGAAACTTAGTAGGTGTCATTGTTTCCATTGTACTTTGTGCCTAACAGGGGCTCTTTATAACTGTTGAACTGTTGTCTGCAGGAAGTACATTATTTTATTTTCCCTTCATGAAGACTTGCTCTTGATATACCAAACCAACAGGCTGAAGGGTGGGAATCCCACTCATTATTCCTCACGACAGATACAGTTAAATGAGAAAGTCTTTATCTCTTTTAAATAATGGCTCTGCATAGCGGTGATGTGAACTGCAGAGCAATTCGCTTCACAGGGCCGCTTTTTTGTGTGTTTCTTGCGGCCAGGAATTATTTGTGAGGGTGTTTGGGAAGGTTTAGGATTGATAAGATGTAGTTTGCATTCAGATCAAGGTCACTGCGCTAGCTGAGACTCCCTTTTCCACTGACTGGTAAAGCAACTTATCTCTGAGATTTATATATGGCCTATGTTTCTCTAGGCTATGGGTTTCTAAGAGAACTTAGTGTGTGAAGTTTTGGCTGTCTTATACTGTTTCTTTCATTTTGGCCAAGACTAACTTGAAGAGTTGAGAATGTCAAGTTATTGCCTTTATAAGAGAATATTATTGTTAAACAAATGTAGCCTTGCAATTTTAACTGACCAAAGTCCATATTTCTTAAGTATGACAGCCAATAGGAAGCAAATGCTGAAATGCTGACAAAAGATAATGGATGACAGAAATGATTTTGTCCAGATAGATTATTTTAAAAAACAAATACATTGTATGTGCAACTCATACATACACTGACAAGATGTGCTCTCTCTCTATTGTAATTCTATTATAATATTTTTTTTTCCCCTAAGGATAAAAACACAAGGCCAAGGATAAAAAAATCTTAATAAAAAATTTCTTTAAGATCTGGTGAGCCTTTGTGCTAATTTAATACTTTATGGTCACACCTCATGACATTTATCTTGAAAATTGTATGAAAGTTTTTCTAAAACACTCTTATTTGACGCTCTGTATTTGGTTTGTTGTTAAGATATTTGCTATTCCATTGCATTGTTTCACTTCATACCATTGGAACCACAATTTGTTGGATTTACGAATGACAAGTGTGAAATTTTGCTTAACCCAGGGTTAAAAAGCTTGAAGTTACAGGAATTATGTAGTGTGGTAAAGACTGCAGCTAGTAGGTGTATGTGCTTGATTAACTTTGTGTATTTCATGTGTCCAGTGTGAGGTATTTGGACATTGTCAGTTGCTCAGTGTTTAGCATAGCCATTTGTTAGCAGGGACAGCCGCTAAATGTCTCCACATACATTCTGTTTAATTAACTAAATCAATCTCTTGCCCAAGCCAGAAATACAATTACTTTACTGGGCGTTGCCAAAACACCTGCCCTCTGTGTGTGTGTGTGTGTGTATCATTATCCCTTCCAACTCTCCATTTGTCTATTGAAATTGCACTTGTTCCCAAAATTGTGTTGCAGTAAATGAGAACAGGTCATCAAACAGTGTGTGTTCATGGTTTTGGTGGTGTGAACATTGAACTCCTGCGTCCCTGAGTGTAACGTCAACCAGAATATCGTCATTGTCGGACAGAAACCTTGTATCTCCAAGAATGTTACATTTCAGGAAAATACTTTTCATTGTCAAAGTTGATATTGTGGCTTTATATATCGGTCATACATTTACATTTAATCATTTAGCTTAGCAGACTCTTTTATCCAAAGTGACTTACAAATGAGGAGAACTATAGATGCAATCAAACCAACAATAGGGGAACAATATGGAAGGGCTGTGACTAGTCCCAGTTAGTCTAGCGCAGTGCATGTAGCAAGGTGTTTTTTTGTATAGATATTTAATAGTAAGTGTTAGTATTAATGGGTAAAGTGTTGACGAAAAAGATGCGTATTCAGCCATTTCTTGATAATGGCTAAACACTCAGCAGCTCAGGTTGAGTTAGGAAGGTCATGAGGTTTATGAGGTTTTACCGACAGTGGAGTTATGATGTTTAGTTACAAGCTCTTTTTAATACTTTTCATTGGTTAAATATTTGCAAAACCCACAGACAGTTGTAATATGTAACCAATAGCAATGATTTATAAAAAAAAAAAAAAAAAAACACATGTATATTGTCACTGTTTCCCCCAACAGCGACAATATACAATATACTGGTTCAGCTCCACATCTGAGTTTTTTTTTTTTGGAGCATGAATTGAACCGATTTTTTTGTTTATAAAAATAAATGTTTTCTTTTAGTTTAAAGGTTAATCTGTACTCATTATAATGTATTTTATATAAAACAATAGAAGTCTACACTACCATTTATTTGATCAAAAATACAGAAAACCAGAAAAATTGCGAAAAAATATAAGAATTTAAAATGTCTGTTTTCTATTGTAATACAAGTTAAAATATAATTTATCCCTGTGATGTCAAAGCTGAATTTTCAGCATCATTACTCCAGTCTTCAGTGTCACATGATCCTTCAGAAATCATTCTAATATGCTGATCTGATGCTCAAGAAACATTTCTTACTGTTATCAATATAGAAAACAGTTTTGCTGCTTATATTTGGTGTTTTTACTGTAATTTGTATAATAATGCAGCCTTGGTGAGCATAAGAGACTACTTCCAAAAACATTAACAAATATGAATTATTCCAAACTTTTAAATGGTAGTGTGTGTCCTCACTTAAGTTAAGTAAATATGTGTGTTTGGTACAGCTGTTCTAGCTCTTCACTGAGGATGAGTCGTTATGTCCATTCACGCTTAAACTAGTGCTGACAGAAACCACCTGGCTGTTCCAGAACAACAATTCATCTCTGTCTCTGTCTCTCTCTCTCTCTCCTTGTTTCTCTATCCGCAGTGTCATATTTGAGCCCTGTGGGGTTTGTGCGTCGGAATTGTCTGTTAGGTGACATTGGTAAGTCCGTAGGGGCCAGTGTATGTGTGAGAGGGTAAAGCCACTGCAGTGCTGCTCCATTAGATCTGTGTCCTGCTTCATTCACAGCCAGAGAAGAGAGAAACGCAGATGTTGGGAAACAGAGATGTAGCAGAAGAATATGTATCTTTTCTGACATGTCTTATTGGCTAGATTGAGAAGCTGACAACAACATTTTAATGTCTTGAAAGACAGATTTGTAGAAAATAACAAGGACTTAATTTGATGAAAATTGTGTGTGTGTGTGTGCGTATTAGTGGCTGACCTATATTCTATGGTGTGCAGTTATTTTCCCATAAACTCTGGGTGCGTCTCAATCAGCTCCCTAGTTCAGTAGTCAGGGCACTGAGCGGACTGTCTCAATCACAACATCCTCCCAGGGCACTGAAACATTCGCTCCCTAAAAAGTCCTACAATGCTACATGAAAACCAGGGAGCATCGATGCTCACTATGTTCCCTTACTGGAACTTCTAAAGATCGAAACATAAATCACGCAAGCCAACTCACCACACATAATGACACACGGTAGATGTTTTGAAAAAACAAACATTATTTAATTATATTTCAGCATAAAAATACGTCGATAGACAGGTAGTGAACATAATCTAGCTAACATTTATCATTTATTTACGGCTGAATTGTTGCAGGTATATGTAACAATCAAAGTATTTATCATAATGTACTTTAAATAACTTTTTAAAAATAATGTCAGAAAGATATCAGTTCAGGTATTGTTTAGAAATACCAGAAGTGATGTTGTATAATTAGGACTATGCTGCCAGAAATACTATCATCAGTGTGTAGTGAGCCAGGTTCATTACTAGTGCCCGAATTTGTGTACACTATATAGTGATTCACGAGCCAGGGAGCTAGGGAGTGGATTGACTGCACCATCTGCTTTGTGTCGTGGCCGCATTACCACCTCGGGGTGCATTATTTTTCTAATAATTCAATGCCCCGTCATCAATTATTCCTTACATATAAAACCATTTTAGCCCACTTGTGTTCCAAGTACAGCCTCTATAATTGTTTTCGTTCGGCCCATTTGTCCCTACAATGAAACTAATGTAAGTGGGTAAAGTTTATGCATTAAAATGATGCCTTCTGAGCACAATGAATTCAGTTAATGCCTTTTTTTTATGGGGTTCATTGGATAGATGAGCTTATTAGAAACAACGGGGGTCAATAGAGTAGTTCCCTGTAAGCCCACTTGACAAAAACATTATATATCGACTATAATTATAAACAGAGCATGCTTTTTGTGTGCAAGAAGCTTCTCAATGTATTTTGTAACATGTAATGTAGTTATCAACAGTTTATATTGAAAATAACTTAGTTTTGTTCTTTCCTAGTTTCTAATACCAGTAAACACATATGAATGGTTATTTTGAAGAGGTGACATGGTGTGAAGCTTGTGCACTTACACATAACTTTAGACTAACTAAATTATAGCACATGTATTGCATATAGCATCAATGATAGCATGTAGATTATTTGCAAATCTGTAAACTTTTGTGTGCATTCACTTTTGGGACGAAATCGAAAAGCAATGTTTTAAGCAATGTGTTTTAAGAAAGCAACTGGGTCAGGTTTTATGTAATATTGACACATTTGCTTTTCAGAAAGGTTGGAGGAACCACTTACATTTCCTTTAAAATAAAAATGGTATTTTATGATTTGAATGGATCCATTCTGCTCTAAACTCTTGCGTAAATTAGGGTCGAGTTAAGATCTGTGTGTCATCATGGAGTCGAGGGTGAGTGTTTTCAGGGTTGCATTATTCTGCAGTCACACTGTCACATGAGATCAGGAAGAAGATTTCAGATGCCTTTTATTCGGGATTTAAGTGAAGCGTTTGAGACATCAACTGTTTCTCTCAGCACGCTACGCTGAACTCTGAATAAAACCCAGAGAAAGAAAGAGTGACAGTTTGAGCCTTTAAGAGCTTCAGACAAAACGAGAGAACTTAAAGAAAAGAGGAAAGCTGCAAAAACTTGTTTGAGTCACACCCTTGTCATTCGTTTCTTTCTGTTTTCATCAGAATGCAGGGATAGGCTGTGTAATCAGGGGTGTGTCCAGATGTGGTGTGGGGGGCTTCTAGACACACCCCTGATATGTGATTGGACGCCTGAAGTGCTAAAAATCCCAACAATCTTCAAAGTCAAAGGTGGGAACATCTATTCAGAGGAGGGAACTTCAATAAAACAAGATATAATGTCTATGCCTTATATAATGTCTAATGTCACAGATGAGGCTTAAGCATGTTGTCTCAACTGAAAGCAACTTGCACTGACTTATCTTAAAATATGTCAGTGCCGTTGTTTTGTCTCAAGATTTTTTCTAAGGCACGTTTATAAAAGCTACTTAAAGTCCGCGTGAACCGGAAGTTGCAAACGACTTTTCTCCAGTGCTGTGACGTATTTCCCAGTGAAAAGGAATATTGAACAGAGGGCAGGGTTTTACTCTAGCGCTCCTCCTCTCCATCTCTCGCTCATAGCAGACTAACGGTTTGAGGGGAGTGGTTAAGCGTTTCCCAAACCAAGCCGTCAAACATACGTCATCAGAGATGGTCCTCCAAGGCAGAGGGGAGGGGCATTTTCAGATTTTGATTAAAGATTACAAAGCCAAAACATTTTTTTGTGTGGATTGACTTGCATGGATGAATTGTTCACCACAAAACTAACAATTTAGGCAAACAAAGTAAATATGGTCAATTTTGAATTCATGTGGACTTTAAATGTCCTAATTTAATTAAGGCCTAATCCTTGCTTAAAGTCCCCATGAAATCAAATTTTGGATTTTAGTATGAATATGTTAGCTTTACTGTTATCTATAAGCTGTGCTCCAAAACAATGAAAAAAATTGCATTTAGAATATATATAAGCATTCAAAACGTAGTCTCTGATGACATCACGCTGCACTTCAGCTTCTCATCAGATTTTCTGTCCAATCAAAAGCTCTCTAGAATCTGAAGCGCCCCGCCCCCTACATTATAAACAGATGCTGAAGCTGCGGGTGAAATCAGTGCACTTGTTCACACATTTACTATTTTCTACAAGGTGAATGCCACATAATGCACTATATAACGGATAAGGAACGATTCAGACAGTGTCAATATGCTTTCCATTGGGGCGAATTAAGCGAATCACAGCAGCGCGCACAAAGTCTGCTCCGCTCCAGAGACAAGATAACACAGAGCGGATCATACGCTCAAGTCCAGAAAGACCAGAAAACGTTTCGAAACCCATTTGAATTCTGCACAGAGTGCTATATTTTAAAGCGATATGGAGGAGATTAGGAGGAGAAACGGTTCGAGATCAGGAGGAAACTGCAGCTTTACCGAGTTCAATGGCTCTGGCCGAGCTGTGATATAAACAAATCGCTATTGGCTATTTCAAAAAAGGGGAGGAGCTGTTCGCTTTTCTTCGAGATATGTCCCGCTCTGTCTTCCTGTTTCAGTGGAAATTACGTCAACTCATTAAAATAATGCTGTGCGTTTCAAGGCACTTTGGTGGGCCTTTATTCTAAGCCCTGTCTGTGAAACCAGAACCTAAGGTTTAATGGATTTTTCTTGCGCGCTGCTGTGATTCGCTTAATTCCCCCAATGGAAAGCATATTGACACTGTCTGAATCATTCCCTATCCCCTATATAGTGCATTATGTGCCATTCACCTTGTAGAAAATAGTAAATGTGTGAACAAGTGCACTGATTTCACCCGCAGCTTCAGCATCTGTTTATAATGTAGGGGGCAGGACGCTTCAGATTCTAGAGAGCTTTTGATTGGACAGAAAATCTGATGAGAAGCTGAAGTGCAGCGTGATGTCATCAGAGACTACGTTTTGAATGCTTATATATTCTAAATGTGAATTTTTTCATTGTTTTGGAGCACACTAGCTTATAGATAACAGTAAAGCTAACATATTCATACTAAAATCCCCAAAACGTAATTTTTTTTTATGATAATAATTAATGGTATAAAAAAATGTTTACAAATTTTTTAGATGATAATATGGTATTATCATTAATGGATGCAGGGTTGTGCTTCCTGTCATTTGGCCTCTATAACCCTTCTTTGTTCCTGATGGTAAGACGTCTCTCCTCTGTCTATAATGAAGAGGATTATCAAATCAAAAATCAAGCAGGGCCTCTGCCCGCTGGGATCCTTCAGCTGGGCCATATGGAGGATTTACTGATAATCCTTAGTGTTAAAGGACTTCCGAAAGAGATGCAGAAAAGACTTTTTGTCATGGGAGTATTTCTGCTTTTGTGTGTGAAATCATGACAAGACTAGCATGTCACTGGTGATTGATTCTAATCTTTGGTCTTCATATAACGTAGGGTATACCGTATACCTGAACCAAACATGCACTTGCACATCCTTAATGACAGATGCGTTATAAATTGTTCTGCAAGGTTTTTTCCCTCTCTTCATCGCCTCTGGCTCACTGGGCTCTTTAAAACAATAAGGTTTCACACCTATATATATATATATATATATATTTAAAACAATAAGTTTTCACACCTATACTGGTGTGACTTTCTTGACACTCTTGTCTTGTTGATACATGTAATTAATGCTGCATTCAAGTGCACATGAGAAACTCCTACCTTTGAATATTCCAAAAATGGGTCTCATTTAGGGATGAATGACATATCTGCCACCATATCAGTATCGGCCGATAAATGTTCATTTTTGTCATTTAAATGTTCATGTTCACAGCTGAGACACTTCAGATGCGCACTGTTCGCCATGATGGTTTTGATTTGCTTGAAATATGATTGGAATCACTTAAAGGAAAATACGGTCAAATCTGTCATATAGGCTAGGCTTGTGTGCTTGGGACATTGCTTTTAATGGTGAGACTTTTGTTTTTGTAATCAGGCTCTCAAAAATTATATACAAATTTGGATTTAGATTTATCGGCCAATATATCGGTTATCGGCTTTCTTATATAAATAATTATCGGTTATCGGTATTGGCCAAAATGTCCATATCGGTGCATCACTAGTCTCATTCACTAATTTGTGCATGAAATCACAAATCATGATTCACCAATAGCTTTCATATTAAAATGTATTCCAAATTTATGAAAAAATGTAGGGACTACTGAAACCACTTGCAATCAAAAGTTGCAAACTCTGTGCGTCCTTATAAATGTGTTGAGATGATATTTTATATTTAATCTTAAATATATTTCATCGTATACAGTGAAAGTAAGAAAAAGATTGTAATCTCGAGTTTCATTCAAAACAGCATATGTGTTTGTATAAATAATGACAAAATTGATATTTTTCGGTGAACTGTTCCATCTGCGAGATGCTGTAGTCTGTTTGCTGTGTGACTGCTGATCTTCTTCTGTCGAGTATCTAGCACGTTGACCTCCAAGAAATTATTGTGTTTAGTAAATCAAAGTGCATCTATCAGTGAGTCAGTGCATTCATCGACAGATGCATCTTGCGGCAGTGCTAAATCGTCTAAGACTAAGTTCTCCATCCTTATCCTCAGAAACTCTTGTTTACTGTCTCTGCAATTTTAGCCTGGACAGATGCAGCTATTGTCAGCTATTTCGTTTTTCTTTGCATTCTGCATTGCTGTTTTTCTGGCGTTTGGAGAGGTTCGCGCTGGTAACGAGATGGCACATGTAGGTCACAGGTCTCTGAGAACTTAATTTATGGTGCATTTGGAATGCTTGTTCCGCCCTGAATACGTTATATAGGAGCACAACCTCAGTGGAATACTGATGCACGTGTGTTTACACGCATACACACACACACCAACCCACACACACGCGCATGTCCTCTTTACTGTAATTGCTGGTCAGATCCTGTAAAGCAATGGCTTTAATATTAAAGTGTTATGTTCTAAGGGGATGTGACCTTAAAATGTCACTTTAAGTATGTAAAGAACATACAAATTAATGCCACACTGTTTAAAATACCACACAATTATAATTTGTTGCGTATAAAATTCATGCAAAAATAAGCCTTAAAAATAAGCACAAGCAAAGTTTAATTTTTAATTTTTTTAGCTTTTCCCCGGCACGTTTTCAGATGTTATTTGCCTTAGAGTAAACACAGTACACTGGACGTTTTGAGTTTTTATTGGTAGGTGTAGTTCTAAATGATCAACATAATATATCATATTTCAGCTGTGGGAGCAGTTCACTCAATATATATTGATATTGCCTTCAATTCAGTCTCATAGTTAGTCAGCAGCAGGTCATATATTGGGCCTTTGCTCAATCCAATTAGTCTGAATGTACTTCTTTTACTTGTAATAAAATCTGTAAGTCATCTTATTTTAGTCAATTAACAGCCCAAAAAAATATGATTCAGATTTTTATAAGTGCAACAAACCACACTACTTTTAGGCATACTTGTCTTTCTGAACCAGAAAGCTAAACCGCACTCCCTGGAAATGACGCATTGCTACATCTTTTGCAGAGAGCATGACGAGTGGCTATTTTAATTGTTATTGTTAATTGCATTTTTTTTTTTTACAGTCATTAATCTCAGCCTCAAATTGTCGAGTTGTTGAACTGTAATAACACATTTATACAAAGGTGTGAGGTTTTAACAACAAGCACTTTTTTTTTTTGTTCGAGGATGATTTTTATTCAAGTAAACACACACACAGACACAAACACATGTTGTGTTTTCATGTTTTATTGGGACTTACTGTATATTCTATCCCCTTACACTAACCATACCCCTAAACCTACCCATCACAGAAAACTTTCTGCACTTTTACATTTTCCAAAAAACATCACGTAGTATGATTTATAAGCTGTTTTCCTCATGGGGACCAAAAAATGTCCCCACAAGGACAAGGATTTGGGATATTTTGTCCACATAATGTAGGGTTTACTAGGACACACACACACACACACACTAGACAAATTAAACTATTGACTAGTGAGATGGAAAAACATTTTTTTAAGAAAGTTAGTCAACAGTGTCAACAAAAGTGACCATAATTACTGTTCCTTACTAATGTGCGTAAGTTTGGGGTCGGTCAAATTTAAGTTATTGAAAGAAGTCTCATGTTCACCAAAGCTGCATTTATTTGATCAAAAATACAGTAACTATTGTGAAATATTATAATCATTTAAAAGAACTGTTTTGTATTGTAATATGTTGTCAAATATAACTTATTCCTTTGATGTCAAAGCTGAATTTTCAGCATCATTACTCCAGTCTTCAGTGTCACATGATGCATGTTTTTCTCAGGATTATTTGATGAATAGAAAGTTCAAAAGAACAGCATTTATTTGAAACAGAAATCTTTTGTAACATGTCTTTGGTGTCAATTTGATAAAGCTACAAGAGACGGAAAAAGTGAATATCGTTCTAAAATGAACGGATATAAATGAACACCCCGGGTTTTTCCCAAAGACTTCAGTGTGGAAACTCTTCTTGATAAGAGCAGCCCGGCAGGAAAGAGAAACGGCGTCATTTCCTTTTATCTCTCAGACTCATTGAGTCCTTTTAAGATCTTATTAACATTTACTCATTTTAACAAAGCACGGTTCCATAAAGCATCACCTGACTCCACACTCACTGCTTCAAGTTCTGGAGGGCCCTTATATGAGCTGAGCACTTAATGAAGCCGGATTTATTCCCGCTCGGTTTTTAATTTGCAGAACGCTCTCCTCATGCAGTAAAGAGTTGTATCGGTCTCCACCTCTTTTGTTGAGGGATTTATTCTGAGCCCTCGGTTGCCTGGCTGCGTTTCTCCCAGGTCTCCTCCCCCTGCGGGTTTGTGGCTTTCGGCTCAATTGATTTCCATCCGATCGATAGCTTGAAGCTGGAATTAAGGAAGGAAGCACGAGTCACGTCCTGCCGATCCGACCGCGGTCTCTGAGGAGGGCTGGGGTATCAGAATAAAAACCCTCAGAGCGAAACGAAGGTGCATTTGAATGCGATCCATCACCGGATTGATGCAGCCAATGATCTCCGCTACGCCAGTGCTGCCAGCCAATAATCTCCTGCACAAAATCCCTCCTGTCACCCTCCGGCCAATAACGCTTCCTGTTTGATCCCGCTCCCGTCATCTGGCCAATGAGGCTAAGATTGATGCGCGGCCCAGCGGAGCAGAGCGCTTTAAACGATGACATGCGTCTCTCTCACCTTGAATCTAATTGACTGTCTCAAAGCCCGAGTTGGGAAATGCTGACGGGGAGGATCGCGCCTGTCAGAGAGCAAAGGGTGGATGTTGTTAGTGACGCAGGGCCTCCTTGAGCACTCCGCAGATGAAGCCAGCCGTCGCATTACAAGCAGAGGTCACGCAGATGAAAAACACAATGACAGTCAAGGCTGGGTTGAGTTAGGGGTGACCTTATGATGATATATATTTTTATTTTATTTATATATTTTGAAATAGTTTTCTGTTTTCATTTTATTTTTAGTTAAATTTTAAGTAATTTTGTTGTATATATATATATGTATATGTATATATGTATATATATATATATACAGTATATATATATATATATATATATATATATATATATATATATATGTATATATGTATATATGTATGTATGTATATATATATGTATATATGTATGTATATATGTATGTATATATGTATGTATATATATATATATACATACATATATATATATATATATATACATATATATACATACATATATATACATATATATATATATATATATATAGGCCTACACACGTATGTATGTATGTATATATGTATATATATATATATATTAGTGCTGGGCAACAATTAATCGCATCCAAAATAAAAGTTTGTGTTTACATAATATATGTGTGTGTACTCTGTGTTTAATTATTTTGTATATATAAATACACATGCATGCATATATTTAAGAACTGTTATTCATATATATATAAAATATGTATAAATATATATATATATAAAAAAAAAAATATACAAGCATATGTGTGTATTTATATAGGCTATACAAAATAATTATACACACATATATTATGTAAACACAAACTTTTATTTTGGATGCGATTAATCACTTCTCAGCACTAATATATACATACAAATACACATACACAAACACACACACACACACACACACACACACACACACACACACACACACACATACACAGTACATATTTACAAACTTAAATGTTAATGTTAATCACAATTAATCGATTTGACAGCACTAAAATTAATAAATTAAAAATGTATTAGGCCGAGCCTTAAATTGTATATATTTTTTTTATACTTAATTTTTTGTTTTGTTTTAGGTTAGGAATATCAACCGTGGCCTGAACATCCATTCCTCTTTGCGTAACAGTCGGATGAACTCTGATAACAGGTCCGTAGTGTCCAAAGCTCCATTTGTCTTCGGGAGTTTAGTTGTCAAAGATTTAACGGTTGTAAATTCGCCGCGTTCCCCTACGTGTTAGATGAGAGGCACGAAATAAACCCATCACTCACCGGGGCCCAGCGAAATCACGCAGGAGAGAAGCTGTCATAGCTAGCCTGAGTGCTCGGTCGCCCCAAACATCACTCGAGCTGTCAGGTTACCGTGGCGAAGCTGGCTGCATGTGTGTCGGGGTACCGCGGCGACGGGGTCAGAGCGTGGCAGTCTCCGAGCTCCCCGGCGAGGTGCCGTCCTCACGGGGTGCCTGCGGTAACAGAAAGTAATCAGTCATGATGTCAATGCCGAGCCCCCAACTCAAGTCAGGCTAATAATGAGCAGGCAGATCTGAACAGCCCCGCCGAATAAAGGACCGCTGTGGGCAGCTCTGCCAAGCGTGGCCCGTTACCGACAGAGAGCTAAACATTGAGACGCTGCAGCAAGCGCAGCATTTTCACCATTCGAGGACAAAGAAAGGGCTTTATTTGCTTCATTTCTCGGCAACCGCATTCAACTGTTGTATGTTCTATTTTGAGCTGTTTCACAAAACACTTTTAATCCTGTAAAGCCCGACACATGAAATAATGTTTTGTTTTTTTATGGAAAAGTTTTATAGCCTACATTTTGTGCCGTATAATTTTTGATAGCAGCTACATCATGCTTTTAAGGCACTTATTTCATGTAGTGAGAATTTGGAGATCATAGTCTCAAATACTTTATTTTATTCAGAGGCCAAAACTGAGCAAAAATATGCAATTTGGTGCAGATGCTGATACCCAGCAAACACAGTTACATTGTAGCAAAGTCTGTGGCACATTGCATTTCTGCTATGGCAACGTCGCTGTCTACATGCTCGCAACATTGTAACAACGTAGAATTGTAAGACGCGACAGGACTGTAGCAACGTTGTTGCGCGACATTCAGCAACTGAGAGACGACGTTATGACAATTTGTTTTTATGCTAGATACGTCTATCCTCCATTTAGCATTTTATGTTTTGACTGAGGTTCATTTTTAATTAGTCAGATGTTAGATAATTATATACTTTTTAAATATTGTTTATCCTTATTACTTAATGGGGCTATCTGTAAATTAGCCTAATTATAATCAACACTGTACACTTTGAATAGTCAAAACCCAGTAAACACAGAACGTTGGCACAACGTACTCAACCTTCTAACAACGTTTTAACAGCATGGCCAAAAGGTTGCTATAACTACGTTGTGTGGTGAAGGTTGTTACAGCGTTGTCAAGGGTGGCCATTTAACACCAAAAAGGAGGACACTTTGCAGCATTTAGTGAGGCAAGTAATTGCATAGAACTCTGGTGTACTCGCAACTACAATACAATTTTGTCCATCATATCGATGGTATCATGATACAGTGATTCTGAAATAGTCTATTCATTGCCAGACAATTTTATGTAGGCCTATGTGTAACAGAAGGCAAAAAAGTGTTTGTTCACAGTATTTGTATTTATTCAAGACATTTTGATGTCTGTTTCAAAAACTGACCACTGAGATGAACCTGTCTTGAAAAGTGCACAGTGCCATAGAACATTTCTGGACTTCTGGAAATAACAGAAATACATAAATAAACAAATAATGAATGCGAAAAATAAATACATACACATTTCAGTTCTTAATGAAGAAGTTCACCCTCCGCAGCAGCTCAGGCGACAACAGCACCTCTAACGTTAGGGTCATCATGGCCTAATTCGTGCTCTTTTGTCCATTCCGGATTAAATGAGGTCTGACGTTTCGGCATGTTAACGTTATGATATGAGGTAGCCAGCACGTGAGCATGTTGTTAATTTCCTTATCTTGTATGCAAAATTCTTCATCCACAAGCAAAAATGGCTTAAGTCTCCTTTGAGCTTCCTTCCCCTTGCTGACCTTAATTCTTTTATTTCATCCCTTAGACTTATAAATAACAAAAAAAGTGCACAATTTTTGATGCATTATGATGATTTATTCAAAGATATGACTTAACCTTGTTGTTATGCTTTTCTTTTCTTTTCTTTTTTTGTGTGTATAATAACATAATGTGCTGTATGCAAATCCAGGATATTTATTTATTTTTATTGTTTTATTATTATTATTATTATTTTTTTTTTTTCTGTATCATTGTTTGTTCATTGTAAGAGATGCAACCTTGCTTCACTTCCCTTGTAATTACGTTCTGCAAAAAAAAAAAAACAACAACAAAAAAAAAACGTAGCCAGCACGTGGACTCCACGACGTGGAGGCTTGTTTACGTTTTTAACCAATGATATATCAGATATTTATTTGACACCGCTTTTAGCCAATCATTTGTTTGACCAGAGATTTTACGGCATTAGACGCTATGCTGCTGCGTCCCAATAAAGATTCTAGAGCGGGTTTATTTTAGCCCGATTCAGCTCAACTCCAAAAAGTAGGACAAATGAGTGTCCGGCTTGAGACTGCGGACAGGAGGCTTAAAATCCGGACTGTCCGGCCAAAATCCGGACGTATGGCCACCATTATGGTTGTCACAATGTTGACATTAAACCACCTTCAGGGCCATTGCTTAAGGTGGTGTCTTGACAACCACTGGACGACATATATACTCGTCACTGCCCTGAAGCGCGAAAATCAGCCTTTCAAATTTCAACCGCCCGTTGGGCTCACTGTGTTGTCTCATTCTTCATGGAGCAAGGATACGTGAGTATTGCGTTTATTTTGTGACAACGCGGTAACAACTTTCACTACACAACGTAGTTATAGCAACCTTTTGACCATGTTGTTAAAACGTTGTTAGAAGGTCAGGTACGTTGTGCCAACGTGCTGTTTGCTGGGTGTTCATCTTGAAATATTACTCCCAATATAAAGGTTATTCTTTAGTTTACTTTTTAAAAATCAGTAAAGATTTCACAGTAAAAAAAGACACGTGAACCACGACCTGAAGGTGGATGTTTATAGTATTACCAAAGTTATTTTACTTGCTTAAGTATAAACTACCAATCAGAACAGAAGGCAACTAGGCTACATTGTGTGCAACAGGGTTTTCAGCAAATATGTTGATAATTTAGAGGCCTTAGAAATTTGTGTATTAAATATGTTCTGTATATTTTTGCATTTTAACCTACTGAGATCAGATCTTAGATCAAGAGAGCCTAATTAAACAGATAACTGCAGACATTGCACAGTTTTCACTTATTTATTAAGCCAAATGACACAATAGTGAATATCTTAGTTGGTAAAGTATGTGAACCATTGACTTCAGTTTGTGGTGTGACCCTCGGGCAGCAGTAACTACAACCAAATGTGGATTAGGCCTGCTCACCAGCTTGGAGGAATTCTGACCCGGTCCTCATTACGTCACTCTTTAACTTTGTGATTCTGATGGGCTTCCTTGCATGAACTGCTGTCTTCAATGTTGATTTATTATAGGACCCACTTTCTGAGAGCTTGAGTTCTTTGAGAGTTTTAGATCTGCAGTGGCTTTGTTATCTTGTCATGCACTCCATTCTTCTTCTGTGTTTGCCTAACACTGGACTCATGAACACTAATATTAGTCAAGCAAGTAAGATGCTAAATATTTTGCTTGGGTTCTTTGTGTGGACGATAAACCATTCTAAATCTGACAAATTATTTTTGTCGTGGTTACGCTCACATGACACTGCTCACTGTGTTGCTTCGTCTCGAAAGTTCACCATTTTGCATGCGTTTTTAAGCCCTGCCAGTTTAAACATTCACGTAACGTTTATATCGGTCAAGTGCAATAAGATGAGAGCGAGAACTAAAAGCACTCTATATTTTATTTGTATCTTTGTCTCTTGTATTAATTTGCCCTATTGCTTGTAATTAATTTCTTTGTTATTTTATTACTGATGGTTTTACTTGTCTTCAGTAATCTTAAAAACTTATGTTAGTTAGGCTAGTATTAGTTTTTGCTGTGGTATTGAAATAATTGAGAAGAATCATAACATTTTTCAAAAACCTTATTTCCAGCAAAACAACTCTATTGTGATATATATCGTTATCGTGAAATAAAATTACTTATCACGATATCAAATTTTGTCACATTGCCCATTCTTAGTTAGGCTATTTGTGACCTATTGAAATTATATTTGTCTTGTTCTTGGAGTGTTTTTTGTTGGATGGCGACTCTAAGGTAGATTAACAGTGGTGTTGAATTTCAGTTGTTTTAATTGTTTATGGTAATCTGCTTCAGATTGCTGGACCCAAAAGTCTTTTTAAACCTTTTCAGGCCATTAAGATGATTGTAATAGTGCAAAAGTTTTATGCACAGTGCAAATTGAAACGGGTGCAGTAGGGCAAGTCTGGCTAAACTCACAATTTTTATCTCATTAACTGAAGAACCTGACTCCAATTGCCTCTTTAAAAGAGCCGATCCTCTGAAGTTATTTATCATTTAGGTGTCTAGATGGTTCTAACGAGCTGTTCTGCTATAACCTTTATATAACTCACTCTCGACCTACTCCTTCATAGCAGCATATTGCAACACAAGGGCTGCCATCGAGACATTACCCTCTAAGACGGCAGAGCGGCTTGCTGGGGTTGCTAGTATCATATTACAAACATTTATCATGTCACAGACACAGAAACAGGTGGGCCGAGACTCAAGCTGTGGTCACAAGTTCATGTGGGAGTCTGTTCTCCTCCGCTATGTTTTCAGATGCTGCTTTCACCTTCAATCACTCACTAATCGCCAACACGTCTCCATCTGCATCACAGTGGAGTTCAGCTCAAGTCAGCATAAACACCCACATATGTTATCTTCACACATGGCTTAATTGCCGCCCCTGTGCTGTGACATGGCCCCGTTTGGAGATATACACTGCTGTCTTTTACAATATATGAGTTGGAAAAAGTTTGAGATCATTCTGGAAGTCTAACGATTGTCTTGTGTCTTTGGATCAGTCAGCCAATTATAGATGTCATTTACTTTAAGGAAAATGCGGGGAAAACAAATGCTTCCGCCACAGACATACTAAACTGAAATTATATTGCAGTGCGTTGTAGCGTATTGAATTGTGCCATGTATTGTGCAGTAGTTGGTAATACCCAGGTCAATGACATGGTGCTGAATATTTTTCTCTGGATATAATAATTCGTTCAAAAATACTTTTATACAAAATATTTAAAATGTAATTTGTATGTACAATGATTTCAATATGTAGTATCATCTATGATGGGCATGCTTTTAATTTCTAAATTATTTTGTTTTGATATTTTTATTTTCACCCGCTAAATGGCTAAATCTACCCGATTTACTATAATATATAACTTCTCTCGAGACTCCCCATGCTAGTTCACTGTTAATGATATGCTTAAGCCCGTCGGCACATTGACGTGATTGGTTACAAGGTATAGTTTGTGATGTCAGAAACACCAGCGATTTCAAACTGCATTTTTGAGACTGTCTTTGGTTTACTGCAGTTTTAAGGAGAAAATACTCAGCAATGTTGACTTATGAATTTGCACATGGTTTGTCTTATAGGCTATATAAAAAACACCACATAGATTACCAGAATTTTTATTTTTTTCACGTTTTTAAGAAAAAGCCTATTAAAAAAAGCTAATTAAATTCCGTGCCCAAGTAGCATGTGCTTTTATTATTGTTTCTTTAAAAAATATATTTTAACAAAACTGCTTCACTGCTTATTAATATTTGAAAAAAGTCTGCCAAATCAGAGTCCTTTGGTGCAACCAACTTGCAGAAACATGCAAAACGGCAGGAACAGCAACAAAATGTCATTTGGTACAACTCTCCAGAAATTTTATATTTTTGAAATAACAATAGAAAATCAAATTGTAAAAAAAAAAAAAAAAAAAGATCTATCTATCTATCTATCTATCTATCTATCTATCTATCTATCTATCTATCTATCTATCTATCTATCTATCTATCTATCTATCTATCTATCTATCTATCTATCTATCTATCTATCTATCAATCTCACGCATTCCGTATTTTACTAGGTGGCTAATTCGTACGAAATTCATATGACCTCGTGTACAAATTCGTACGATTTTTGATAAATCGTACATATTTTAGAGTCATTACATTTCAACTTTTCTTGAATATAGTATAAGTGTTTTTTTTTTTTTTTTTTTTTTTTACAAAACCATTTGAAACCAACATGTATGCAAGATTACAAAACTTGACACATTTTGATCTTTCTTTCACCATCAACTCACCCAGGCCTAATCAGCCTTCTTGAATTGCAGTAATTTCTGCACCACTAACACTGAATGGAATTGAAAAATGATTGTTTCCAAACAGGCTTCCCAAATACCCCTTCTGATTCATTGGACAGACAAAAATATAGACACGCCTCCAACTCACCCGATTGGTTGAGCCTGTGTTGCTGTGTTAGGCTGGTCATGTTGTATGTTTATACAAAGATAGCACTGTTTAAATAAGCCACAATGTCTTTTCAGAGGCAATCGACCTACAAATGGAATACTAATAGCTGTCTCTGCATAATACGTTTTTAAACTTTAAGAAAGTGCACACTTCACCTTTAAATATTACAGTCTGTCTGAATGGTGACTGTGTGTGTGTGTGTGTGTGTGTGTGTGTGATGAAGACATGTAAAGAGCAGCTTGTGTGAATGATAGTGGGAATTGTAGGAATAGTCGAGAGGCAGATTAGAAATGTCACAGGTTGATCTGGCACCAGACAGATGCAGCGCAGTAGGACACGCGCAGTCACATCACTGCCTCCTCTTGACTAAATGCCACGCACTTCTCCGCCTGTCTTTTAAACATTCTCACCCTCCCGTCATACACCGTTATTCTGTCGCCACGCCCCCAGGAACTGTGCTTTTTATTTTCTCTGAAGAATTGAGTAGGCCTATCAAAAATATAAGAGGGAGTTTAAGTACATCCTTGCATGTCCCGTTATTCCCTGCAGGTAGACTTATGCCATCTGGTTTCTTAAGCTTTTTCCAGGTATTATAGACCTCCTTGGATGTTCAGATCTGCATGAATCTGCCACTGATACACAGACATCTGCTGAACGAGAGGCACACGACAAATAATATCCATCCATTCTTCAAACCACTTGTCCTATGTTGGGTCGTGGGATGTGAGTGCGACAAATAATATTTAGTGCTTATCTTGATATACCAACTATAAAAGGGCATAAATCGATCAATAGTTTTAAAATGATTAAGATTAAGACCATCATGTATCCTGACACTGAAGGACGAAACCAAACCTTGTGAAATATTAGCATACTTTTAAAAAAGAGTACTTGTTATGGAAGTAGTAGACTTAAGTGCAAACTGAATGTTTTCTGACTAAGCATTAATTGCAATTAAATTAAAATGTATTATATTTTAAATTTATATTAAATGCAGTAGCTGTACTTTTTTGCATTTTTATATGTAACTTCATAATTATTTCTATTGTCTTTGAAATATGGTTGTTGCATCCCGATCTCACGGCAATTCGTATGTTTTTTAAGAGGTGGCTAATTCGTACGAATTCATACGACCGCACTCATTCGAATTCGTACGATTTTTGCTAAATTGTACATATTTTACGAGTTGCCTAATTCGTATGAATTCTACCTACCCCTGACATCGCCCCTAAACCTACCCATCACTGGGGTTTAGACAAATTAGCCACCATGGTAAACTAAGCATTTATGGTAAACTAAAATATACTTTAAACTTGTATGCCATGTATTTAAATATATTTGTAATTAAATTAATGGTGTAATGATGAAGCTGCAATTTAGGTCTATTTTATTCACTTTCAGTGTAATATTGAAGAACACAATACAGTTAAATTATAATAATTTACTTTACATGTATTTTAATATGTTAGTCATCATATCAAAATAAGTGTACTTCTTTAAAATAAAAACCATACAGACCTTATTGCGCCATCAGCCCATTTCATGACGCGACAAGACATTTTTTAATACTGTACGCGAAAGTCTGTAAATTGAGTGCCTTCCCCACCCTATTCTGTACACGGGAACAGGAAAGTGTGCTGACAGCTTTACGCTATGACTACCATCGGCCCACCCTTTATTAAGAGTCTGATAGAATGTGAATGTGAATGCCCTCGTTGGGGTCCCCACTGAGAATCGGGTTCATTCAGCCCGTCTGTCGTTTGGCAGTTATGAAATGTTACCTTTCCTTTCATCTGTGCCTCCGTAATACGTATTTAATTAGCGATTAGCCCCAGTAATGACTCTAGATTGTGCTGAGTGATTTCCGTGTGTTTGTCGGGGTTTATAAAAGGAAAGGTTTTGAGCCGCCCCCCTCCGAGATCGCAGGAAAGCTTCGGCCACGCTAAAATGCTTCCCTGCGCAAATGTGCTTTTTGTTTCCGTGTGCTGATGGAACAATGCTGCCTGTGCACTACTGGCAGGAGACTGTGTGTGTGAGTGCTGTTGTGATGAAAGGTCATTCAAGAGTTTCATTCTCGTGAGCATCTGAGTGTGTGTCTTGTGTTTGGAGGCGCGCAGCTGGCTGTTTCAAGCTCTGATTGCTTTTGAGGACGATTAATTGGTGCTGCTGTTTGGATTCAGGTAGCATGCACAACTTACATGCACACTTTTTTTAGAGTATAAAGGCCAACGTAGAAAGCTGATGATTAGAAATAAGATGTGACGGAGTGCCGGTTTTCAGTAATATGATATAATGAACATGCACGATATTGCTATCATTGGCACTTTCATGCGATTATTTGTTATTACAAATTTGGATTTTTGGAATGCATTTTTAGGGGCCGATACACACAAAATGCATTTTTGCTGTTTAAACACGTCAATGGAACGAAAGTAAAAAAAACACAAGGTCTAGACTAGAGACAAGTTTTTTAAAAAGTTGAACTTGAAAACTTGAGTCGCTAGTCCAACTGTCAAACACATCCGTCTAGCGTGTTTACATACAGAAAAACAATGGAAAAGCAGGGCAGTGGAATGTAAAAAGTGATGCTTCTTTTCCATCAACCATTTACATTTTTGGAGTTTAAGAGACCGGCTGAATGAAATGCACATTCACTCTCTGACAGTAGGTGGCGCTTTTAGGGAAAGGCAGAAATAAAGGTGCGTTCACGCCATGTCGTAATTACCGTAACGATTCTGAACCCTAAAAAGCCTTCATGTGCTTGTAGAACTTAACTTGTAATTTTCTGAAAGCTACGTGTTTTTGACTTGAAGCGCCTCTGTGCAGACCAATCTGTGTATGACAGATTGGGCAATTCGAAAGCATTCAGAGCATTATTTATGGTAATTACGACATGATGTGAATGCAGCATAATGCGGTTACCCTCGAAACATAACAGGCTGTGCAACTTTCTGTTTCTGACACCTGCTGGTCCAACCCAATCTCACGGCATTTCGTATATATTTTACTAGGTGGCTAATTCGTATGAAATTCATATGACCTCGTGTACAAATTCATAAGATTTTTGATAAATCGTACATATTTTACGAGTTGCCCAGTTCGTATGAATTTGTACAAATGACTTTGTATGTATTTGTATGAATCCCTGACCCCGCCCCTAAACCTACCCATCACTGGGGTTTAGACAAATCGTACGAATTTGTATGAATAAGCCACCTCGTACAAATTCGTACGAATTGGTCGTGAGATAGCGTTGGCTGGTCACGTCAAGTCAAATAGTATTTACATCCCTTTACACGTTTTTTTGTATTTGTATTATGTATGGTGTTTATTTGGGGTGTAACGGTACACAGAAGTCACAGTTCAGTACATAGCTCGGTTTTGGGGTTTAATTGCTTAAAAAAACAATACAATGGCTGCTTTCAATTTGATTGGTTAGGTTAACGTGTTGTGCGTAGCCTACTCTGTCATTTTCTTTGCGTGTGAGAGTTCATTAACATGCGGTGACAATGGCAGATGCCCAAAGTTCAATATTAGGCTTTTTCAAGAAATCACGGAAAGATGAGCAAGAAGAAGAAAAAAAGCCTACCTCACCTTTCCAGACAGCAAGTGAAGCAGCATCTGAGGCTTCCCATTTCCAGTGCTAATGTTATTAAAGACCACATAACTTTGAATGAATGTTCTATTAATGTTACCGGAAGAACGTTTGTTCATAACTTTGAGAGAACCTTGCTAGAACATTAGACAAAGTTTTGAGAATGGTCTCTGTTAACACTGGGTAAAAGCTTTGAACTCTTTACATTTTCAAATATAGAAATATTCTATTTCAAGATGTTGATGGTGAAGATCAATATGTTCAATAAAAGTCTATCTCGGTAAGTGCTCACTCCCTCCTGGCCTGCGACGGACATGCGCCGCTGTATAAGATCTTTGCAGCATGGCAAAGAGGCCGTCGATTCGGCATTCGGTAATGGTCAATAACCCATCCAGCCGTTTAATCAGAGAGAGAGTCTGGGCGCAGGAAGGTCAGCAGACAGACGCCTGGCTTTTGTTTAGTCGCATCTCTGAGCCGCCTGACACACTGACTGAAGTTTTGGATGGAAAAAAGCACTTTTAATTGCGTCTAAACTAAAGAACCAAACTGAGCAGGAGTGCTTTCAAAGCATTGATCTCAATTGCCCTGCATGTTTGTATCAATCTGCCATGCGGCAATGAAGCATGCTGTCGGAAATCTGAAAGCCCAAATGGTATCCTACTGGAAAGCGAGCACTCGTTTCTTTAATGCTATTATCAAGCTGTAATGGCAGAATACGCTTTTAGTGCAACAAGCCTTATTCAAAGAGAAACAAAACGTCAAAGACAAAAACGAATGGTCGAAATCAGTAATCCTTTATTAGTCAAGCAGCCCATTTTGCAAAATGACTGCTCCTTTTCAAAGACTCCTTTATATGAGGAAGAATGTCCAGGCTGTTTATTTTTTTATGAGTGTTTGCTAAGATTAGCATCTTTATTAGTATTTGAACCAACTTCTAGTTCTTCCAGAGTCCTGTTTGTGCTACAGACTTGAATGATACCTGGAATCTTGCCGCTTGAGGAAAGGTGTGCTTTTTCTTTTTTGAGCGATTGATTTTGAGACTGAGAATTTATCATTTCACAGTTTTCATTTCAGTGCACAAAGATGTTCATTTGTAATGCCTTCAATATCATTCACCGCATACAGCACTTCATTTGTGCAGTTTACAGATTTCCAGTATCATGACATAGTAATTGCATATATATATGTATTATACATCCAAATGTATAAAACCATTCAGACTTTGGCGTCAGTAAGTTTAAAAAATAAATAAAAAAAATGCTCTTTTTGAACTATTTTTCATCAAATAATCCCAACCCCATCTCACAGCAATTCGTACAAATTTTACGAAGTGGCTAATTCGTTCGAATTCATATGACCTCACTCGTGCGAATTTGTAAAATTTTTGCTAATTTCGAATTCACCACCTTTTACTTACTCGTACGGATTGGTCGTTAGATAGCGTTGAAAAATCCTGAAAAATAAAATGTATCACAGTTTCCACAAAAATATGAAGCAGCACAACTGTTTTCAACATTGAGAATAAGAAGAAATGTTCCTTGAGCATCAAATCAGCATCTTTGAATGATTTCTGAAGTATCGTGTAACACTGAAGACTGGAGTCTGAGGGTAAGTAAGGGGAAGATTTAAATATCCCTAGTTTTCCTGCCACATTCTTCAGGTGATACGTCGGTGCACCTGGGTGTTCCCGTGGTTACTTGTTCGTGATTGACGGGAGTCGCCAAGCCCCGAGGCAGAAAAGTATCTGTTTCCATAGCGATGAGTGATGTCAAGGAAACACGTCCGCCTTCGCACTGTCTCCTGTGACGATGAGGAGGAGGATGAAGACCCCCCCGCCCGTGCCCGCTGGTTCCCCTGGCACACGTGTCGGATCCCGGTGCCATTTCCTGACAACCATCTGCCTCGAAACCCCTTTAGATCACAATAGACCAGCTCATACAACATTCAAACAACAAAACAAGAGTCTCTGAAAGCAAAAGCGTTATTTAAACGCCCTCTCGTACAATGTAGCCCTGCGTCCGAGATAAATAACCTTTCATACATTCGCTCACAATCACCGTTTTTCTCTTTCCCCACACATCTGCACAGCGGAAAAATGTAATGCGGCATCCTTCAGTCTGACAGCAAAAGAGTTCTGACCCTTTTAGCGACTAGAGGAGTGACTGGCCGAGAATGAGTTAGAGTGATGGGCGGATGGAAGTGAGAAGAGGAGTCTGTGTTTGCTCCTAATTTCACAGGCTGTACGCTGTAAGAGCCAGGAGGCTGATTCGGCCTCGGAAAACAGCAGGATGATTGTTATTCAGCTGCTGTTTCGTCCAAAAGCACAAACAGAGAAAGCACACAGCACTCAGTGGACGGCGAGAGACAGCGATTCTTATCGAACACAATGCCGGATGGCAGGTTGTAGATAAAGTTTTATTGTTTTTGACATTTTCCTCTTTCTCTTGTTTATCCTGACAGTGGACGTCTATTGAAATCTTCAACACAGGCTCAGCCTGCTGCATTCCAAAGGGTGCAGGTTTAACTGAGATGCATCGATGAAGGATCTAAGGGTCTAATTTAAGCGTTCTGTAGTAGCCTGTGCCGTGTCTGTGTGTGTGTGTGGCTCCAAGAGAGCAACCGTACATTGGGATTTTCTTAATTTTTTTCCTTATCATTTCTCTCTTTTGTATGTTTTGTGTGCCTGAGGAAGGTTGATTGACGAAACGTTACAGGCACAATATGTAAGATTTTTGGATTAAAATATCCAAAAACCATTAGAACACTGTTATATATTTTGTTGACTTGTGTACTTACATTATCCCAGATGTTTCCATTGTTTAATGGAAATGTTTCCAATGTTTAAATCCAGAGAAATTAGCAATTTTAACCAGGACACGGACCGTGTCATTGCGTCGACTATCAGTGACGCCATACCTGCTTTACCGTCGATTTCCGGTTTTATTTTGCAGAAACCATGGAAACACCAAAGACGCTTTAATATATTATATGTTTTATTAGACAAAGAAACAACTGTTTGGATATAGACCGAAAACGAATCATTGTTATATATCTGTTAGTCTTATTGTTTGAATCGCTTGTTTTCTTGATTTTCCGCGAGTACCATGTTTTTACCATGCCTCAGAGAAAAAAAACGATTTTGTCAAGTGGCTTACATAACATAATCAGACACATCTTTATTTTCAGTAACAGCAATGCTAAATTAGTAATGCTAATTTAAAATGAATGTCTATTTAGCAGCAGAAGCCATCCAGCATTTATTAATATGATATTCTAATATCGATCTAGCTTACTATCGCCTATCAGTGATAGGCATACCTGCGTTACCCTCAATTTTATTTAGCAGAAACCAAGTATGGTTATTCTGCCTCATAAGATCATTATGTGATCTCTGTCTGCGAAACAGACAGACAATACAGAAAAATAGAACTTTAAAAATGATAGAAAAAGAATTATTTCACCCAATATTTGTGTTTGCTGTTGTTAAAGTACATAACAACAACAAACACATGAGAAACACAAAGTAAACCCAAAATGTACAATAAAAAGCCATGACTGCTTATTTTGGTAACTGATTTCAGATAGAACCTGATCTCACAGTAAAATATAACTATTTTATGAGGTGGAGATTTTGTACAATGTGAAAATGTACAATAGATACGAATTGCCATGTGTTTGTGTTGGATTATGCATTATGGGTGTTGAGGCAAAAGGTAACACCACAGACCTTTTGCCTCATTTATTATAGTCGTGTAGAACTGTTTTATAAAGAATTCGCCTTTCTATTGCATAGACAGCCATGTTTTATTAAAAGCCAAATTAAATCTTGCCAGTGATGAATTACCCTACTCTAATGTCCTGTGGAAATGTCTGTTTAGTTTGTGGTCATAACAAATACAAGTTTGCTCGTCCGTCACGGCTGATCAACCTTTTGGAGAACAGGACCTGATTGAGTCACATTCTTATGCGATCAGACCCCTGACTTTGGTGAGCCTGTTCTTCATCCGTCCAAGCATGACTCCCGAAACCAAGTCCAGATCTCGGTGCTTGATATTCAGCGCTGCTCTGACGGGAGATGAAGTGTTGATAAAACACAGCTTGACCCAGATCTTAGTTGAAAGGGCTCGTCATGTCCAATAACGGTGCCTCCCATTAAAATGAGGCCGTACAGAAAAGTTCAACCTTTGAAATCAATAATCACATTGCTTTTTAAAATCTTTGCTCTATTGCTGGAGATCAAAGTTCTCGCAGATCTGATAGAATGTCTTTCAGTCACAAATGAGTGGCTCCATATTTTCCCCATATTTCTTGGTATTATTTTTCAAGTGTTTTTGGCAGTCGGCAAAAAGCGTGGGTAGTGCAATAATTTAATTAGTATTTATTCCTCTTTCTTTCCATTTTTTTCAAACATTTCTTTTATGCTGATAATTGAATCGCTTTGTCTCCGGCTGATGTATTCCAACAGAAAGTTTGTTAGATCTGCGGCTCATCTGATCTGCGTCAATCTACATTCAGCCGTCTTCCATTACTCTCAGGTTGTTTCATCCCTACTCGTCTGTCATCCTTTTTCTCTCTTCACCGCTTTGAGCCTTTCGCTTGGATGGGTGGGATGGCTGTCCAATTTTACGGCTGGCTACTCTTCTACTGTTTGCGTGTTGCGTCCGGCGCTTTCTAAAAGCTTCTTCAGATGGGCTTTTGGCGCCTGAGTGGAAATGAGACACGAGCGAGAGATCTTTGTTTTTAAGCTTGTTTGTGTGAATCGCCCAGCACTTGATAAGTCTTGCTCGCTTAGGGTGAGATCAAATTATATTTATGACATTTCAACGGAAATATAATGTCACTTAACACTCTATATATTTCTGTTGTTTTAATCCACTTTAAATGTGGCCCATGAATGTGCACTCAATAACTTTCTTCTCATTAAAAAAGTTTCCCACATATAATAAATAGTACTGTTATACATTTTTTTTATATATATATAATTTGCACATAAGATCATATCAGCAGCCAAATAAAACCTGTTTTATCTTTATTACCCTACTTTTTAAAAACATTGTATCTCTGTAATCCTTGTTAATTGATTGACTAGGGTCACCAAACAGAAATGCACAAATAATGATTGGTTTCTAAAATACTAAAAAAGACAATGATGAATCCTACTTTAAACTCACAGTATTAGTTGAGCCAATATTGATGTGTTCAGTAGCAAAATTCCCCTTTTAGTGTTGATACAGTAAGTTCAGTTCTTATCTGTGAATCAGTTCAAACTGTACAATTTATTGAATTGTTTCAAAACTCTGAATCTGCGGACACTCCCAAAATGTGAACTTTTAACATGTTAAACATGTTTTCATGAAACAAAAACTTATTGGTAAATATTTCTTTAATGTTATATTAATGCATTATATAATCATAATGTGTTCATTTAGCGAAAAATATGACTTGATCATATTGCACACGTACATCTGCAAGATATCTGTTAAGGATCACTTCATCTGCATCTGCTGTTTACTAACATCTGATAGATGTTTTTAAGATGTCAGTTTTACATACATTCAAATCATAAAAATCTTAAAGACATTTTCTAAACGTCTATTTGACATCTGACAGGAAACGTCCTATAGACGTATTGCAGATGAGCAAACACTCTAAAAAATAAGCTATTCTAAAAAAATTGTCTTTCAGATGTAAACATGCACATCAAATAGACGTCTCCGTGATGTACGTGTGCTATCACTTGGCTGTTTTTTTAAATGATGGTTAGGTGAATACATAGATGAACATATACAAATATCCTACTGTTCAAAAGTTTAGAGTAAGATCGTTTTTTTAAAGGAATTAAACATTTTATTCAGCAAGAATACATTAAATTGAACAAAAGTGACCGTAAAGACAACAGCACAACTATTTTCAACATTGATAATAATAAGAAGAGCAGCAAATCAGCATATTAGAATGAATTCTGAAGGATCATGTGACACTGATGCTGAAAATGTAGCTTTACATCATGGGAACAACTCACATTTTACAATCTATTGCGATACATGTTTCAAAAACATTAAAACATCTTACCGACTCCAAACTAGTACTCGTGCATATTAAATATTGTAAAAAGGCTAAAAAAAAAGAAGAGAATTTCAGCTAATTTGTTTGCGTTAGTGTTTGCCTGCGGTCATCGGCATAATGGAGATCTTAAATTACCTATTAGCATCCAAACGAGCTCAAACTCCAACTCTCTCACACACTGACCTTCTAATTCTTTCAGTGTTTCTGGGCTTGATAACTATGTGTAAGTCACGTTCCCCTGCAGCGCTGAATGCATGCATTGTTACGTCCCCCGTCCACCCCCCTTTGACCCCCTCGGCCCTCTTGAGGGGTCCACACACACCTGTCAAACTCCGTCTGCCCGAACATCAGTCCATACATTCACCAGAACCCCCTGGAGTTTATTGGAAACACACACACAAACACGGGAACGGCAGAGACTGAGGGTCGAATTCCACATCAGGAGCAGATTGAAGGGAACGTCAGTGGAAACACGATCAGCCAATTCACTTCTGCTCTTGAGGTTTTTTTTCTCGTGACATTCCCTTTCTCCACATTTGTATTATTCAGTCTCTCCTGCCCATCAAAGCCATTTCGATGAACGTTTTTAAGTGACTCTCTGCCGGTGATGTTCTTTCATCATAACGAGTTTGAAAGAGCCGGAGGGAAGGGAAAAATCAGACGTGGTTTGGCTTCAAGGTTTTTTTGTAGGGTCTTGGTCCTTCAGTGCTGCCACAGTCTTATTTCAATTCTCTGCCTATTGTCCTTGACTGCAGATGTGTGTGTTTGTGGGCTGTTTGGAGCATGACGGGTACAAAAAGAGGAGTCTGATTGTACATGCCTATGCCGTTTTGTCCTCATTGGATCTGGCGACATCGGCCCATACAATTTTCCCCTCTGTTGGCTTTTATGTGGAACTGCAGTGTGTATGTGTGCGTAATCATTGAACGCTTCACAGGAAAGTGTCATTACCATAATCATATTTCAACACACCTACAATTCGCAGAGGGAATGATTGGTGCATTACGAGTTTGGTTTGACATACTGAAGGATTCGGTGACTGATGCGTGAACGTTCTGTAGACAAAGAAAATAGCTTTGGAAAAGCGTGCACACCATTTACTACACACATTAGTTTTCATTAAAAAATAAGATAAATTTGTGCACACCTAATTAGCGACTCCAGTTGACTGAATGTTTCCATATCATTTTATAATTCACCACATTTAGACTAAATCTAATCTCATCATGTGGAGTTGAACACTCAAATCAGATGCAATCCTTCAGGAGTTATAAATAATATTAATCCTATAAAGCCTATTGTATCATTTGAAATGCTAAATTCTAAGGCCTCTAAATGACCAATATGATCAAAACTTTGTTGAAAAATCCACTACATGCCTCCTAGCGACTGACTGACAGTTTTATTGTTCAGCAAGTAAAAGGCCTTTTAGAATAATTGTAAAAACTTCCAGCTTTCTTTTAGATGTGAAATCTTTACTGATTTTTATAAAGTAAACATAAGAAGATATTTTATATTGTTAGTAGTATTTCAACATGAACACTTACTGAAGCAACTTGGGTTTACCTGATTATCCATATATCCTTTTTTTTGTTGTTGAAAAATCACGTTAAAATGAGTATCAAATCTGACTAAGCATTTAAATGTCATCTTACTCTGACATTATTGGCAGTTATAGAGTGAAAATTGATATGTATATGCATTTTATGTAAGTAGTCTATTATAATGTCATCTCTTTGATTTACATTGCAAGCTATTAGAATTGCATCTTAGTTTTTGGCCGCTTAAATATGCACCTAAAATTTAGTTTTTTTTTTTTTTTTTTTTTTTTTTTTCAAGTATGAGCACCATATTCTCACAATATCATACACACCCGATTTATGAAATATGATGCTCAACAAAAACACATATGCAAACTTTTTATAAATGTATATATTTGTTAGATGTTTTGTCTAAAGGTTTAATACACCTTCATCCTATATAACTCAATGAATAAGTAATACAATAACGCATACAATGGAAATGTTGGTAAAGGATGTGCTGATTCTGGAGTTTTTCCTCAATATTGTATGGCTTATAATGACACTAAGGATTTTTTGGCTCATGATAATTTTGCTTGGAATTGTGTTCTAAATCGACAATGAAAAACACAATGAATAAATAGACAATGCAATGTTCATGGAGGACTGAATGTGCCAGTGAATCGATCTAGGTGCCGAAGCAAAGAGAACGTTACAGCTGTGTCTCTCCGTGTGTGTGTGTTGTGTGTGTGTCCTGGTCCCTACAGATTCTGCTTTGTGGCTTATTATCTTAATCAGTGTATTCAAGCATAAACGTAACATCTCTATCATCCTATCTTCACACATTCTTTGACTAATCGGCATGCAGGACTGGATCTGTCTGTCTTCCTTGCCGTCATAACCGTGTTTGCAAGGCAACACTTCATTGAAATTCCTCATACTTTTTTTCCCCACAGAAATTTCTGTAATTAAATCACCTTGAACTGCTTAACATATTGACTCCATTTATCCCTTCAAGCTTTTTATTGATCATTTTAGTGCTCTATCTTTTATTTCTAAACCTTATACTGAAGAAATGTAGAATTTTATTATTCATAAAAAAACTGACTTTGTTGTTAAATGTTCATCCATCAGAAAGTTACTGTAATAGCTGCATGCTGAATTGCAACGGAAAATATTGGTAATATATGATCTGAGAGCTGAATATACTGTGACTGAAAATCTTTAAATATTTCGTAACATTTTGAAATGTTAGGAAATTAAAGCAATAAAATAAAATAATAAAAAAAACACTTTAAAATTAAGAATGGGTAAACATTTTACCCTGCAGTATATTAATGATTGTGAATAAAACAACTTTTGACATGACAAGAAAACTAAAAAAAAAAAAATATATATAGTTTATAAATATCAATATGGTATTTGTATGGTAGCCATATTGATATTTATAAAGTGGAATATTTTCTAAACTTTGTTTTTAATAACAGTTAATGATGTCATAGTATATAGATACTGTAAAAATCATTGTGTACATGATACAAATTTAACATGCAGTTATTACAGTGACATTATTCCCATTGATTACATTCTGATGTCTATATATAGCCACCTTTAACCTTTAAAGACAGTGTCGTGTTATGATTCTTGTGCACAGCAGCCAGAAACATACAAACAAACAAACAAACAGATTGTTTTTAACCCATGGTTTGAGGATCTGAGTACACAAACTACCAATGGTTCATATTTAAAACAGGTCGCTGTAATTTATCACCTATAAATGTGCTTTTGTTAGTCGACCTGGCAAACCTGTCATATAGACATAACACTGACCGGTAATATTTTCTGTCACGCTCCTCTGAAAACAAGGAACATTCAGCCCAAATAACCTGAGCCTGCTGTTTTTATTTAGGCCCAAAACCCATGGGAACCTTTTAAATTGCCCCGTCCAACTGGAAAGAGGCACTGAAGCGCTCTGGGTCGGTGCGTTTGGGGCTCATGGGTAGATGCTATAAGACATAGTCAGAACTCCAAAAATCTGGTGGGTCTTCATTGATGAAGGGCATTACAGATTTAGTGTGTGCTATGCTGGGAATAAATTCACTAGCTTTTTTAATGCTGCATGTGTCAAATGTTTATGTCACTGTTCCGTAGAAGAAAAACAACGCCACATTCCGTTTTGATTTATTCCCGTGTTCTAATTCTTTTAAATAAAACGTTTTTATTAAGTTCTTTTATTTGCTTTTGCTCTCACTGTATTTTATTTAGTCACAGTAAATTCACCTCTTAGAACACATTTTAGTTTATTTAGAAGTTTTACAATCTAGGGCTGTGAAAAGATTAATCGCGATTAATCGCATCCAAAATAAAAGTTTGTGTTTACATAATAAATGTGTGTGTACTGTGTATAATTATTTTGTATATATAAATACACACACTTGCATGTATATATTTAAGAAAAATGTGTTATTTATATGTACAAATATTTATATTTATATATAATATAAATTATATGTTAATATATACAGTATATACATGCAAATATTTCTTAAATAAATACATGCATGTGTGTGTATTTATATATACAAAATAATTATACACAGTACACACACATTTATTATGTAAACACAAACTTTTATTTTGGATGCGATTAATCGGGATTAATCTTTTCACAGCCCTACAATCCTAATAAATAGGCCTATATATTTTTACAATATTTAATGATCTAATTATAGACTCTTAATCAATTGACTATTTCAATCCAAACAGCGACTTTTTTGGGGCTCTAAAATAATCACTGCAATAATGATCCAATAAGCATTTGCCTATTTAAATCCAAACAGTGACTTTTTTTTTGGCCGGGCAGTGTGTGTATATGTATGTGTGTAATAAATATACAGTGAGGAAAATAAGTATTTGAACACCCTGCTATTTTGCAAGTTCTCCCACTTGGAAATCATGGAGGGGTCTGAAATTGTCATCGTAGGTGCATGTCCACTGTGAGAGACATAATCAAAAAAAAAAAAAATCCAGAAATCACAATATATGATTTTTTAACTATTTATTTTTATGATACAGCTGCAAATAAGTATTTGAACACCTGTCTATCAGCTAGAATTCTGACCCTCAAAGACCTGTTAGTCTGCCTTTAAAATGTCCACCTCCACTCCATTTATTATCCTAAATTAGATGCACCTGTTTGAGGTCGTTAGCTGCATAAAGACACCTGTCCACCCCATACAATCAGTAAGAATTAGGGGTGCAACGATTCATCAACTACATCGATGTATCGATTTATATTCCTACGATCCAACTACATCGATCTGTGCTCGGCAAGTTGGTCTTCCGGACGACATATATCGATCTAACATCGTTTTAAAAGGTAATGAATCGATTGTATCGATACTAGGAAATAACGCATTGGATTTAAGCACGTTAGACTTTATATGGATGTTTTTCTTAGCACTTTTAATGATAAAGGCGTTAAACGTTACTCGATTCAGTCTGCCTATCTGTGATGTCGTTGCCATGCATGATGCGCCAGCAGCAGCTCAAAGACAACAAGCAGCGCTGTCCACTGAGGTCCACTGTTGGAGCAATCATTAGAAAATGGAAGAAGCTAAACATGACTGCCAATCTCCCTCGGACTGGGGCTCCATGCAAGATCTCACCTCGTGGGGTCTCAATGATCCTAAGAAAGGTGAGAATTCAGCCCAGAACTACACGGGAGGAGCTGGTCAATGACCTGAAAAGAGCTGGGACCACCGTTTCCAAGGTTACTGTTGGTAATACACTAAGACGTCATGGTTTGAAATCATGCATGGCACGGAAGGTTCCCCTGCTTAAACCAGCACATGTCAAGGCCCGTCTTAAGTTTGCCAATGACCATTTGGATGATCCAGAGGAGTCATGGGAGAAAGTCATGTGGTCAGATGAGACCAAAATAGAACTTTTTGGTCATAATTCCACTAAATGTGTTTGGAGGAAGAAGAATGATGAGTACCATCCCAAGAACACCATCCCTACTGTGAAGCATGGGGGTGGTAGCATCATGCTTTGGGGGTGTTTTTCTGCACATGGGACAGGGCGACTGCACTGTATTAAGGAGAGGATGACCGGGGCCATGTATTGCGAGATTTTGGGGAACAACCTCCTTCCCTCAGTTAGAGCATTGAAGATGGGTCGAGGCTGGGTCTTCCAACATGACAATGACCCGAAGCACACAGCCAGGATAACCAAGGAGTGGCTCTGTAAGAAGCATATCAAGGTTCTGGCGTGGCCTAGCCAGTCTCCAGACCTAAACCCAAAAGAGAATCTTTGGAGGGAGCTCAAACTCCGTGTTTCTCAGCGACAGCCCAGAAACCTGACTGATCTAGAGAAGATCTGTGTGGAGGAGTGGGCCAAAATCCCTCCTGCAGTGTGTGCAAACCTGGTGAAAAACTACAGGAAACGTTTGACCTCTGTAATTGCAAACAAAGGCCACTGTACCAAATATTAACATTGATTTTCTCAGGTGTTCAAATACTTATTTGCAGCTGTATCATACAAATAAATAGTTAAAAAATCATACATTGTGATTTCTGGATTTTCTTTTTTAGATGTCTCTCACAGTGGACATGCACCTACGATGACAATTTCAGACCCCTCCATGATTTCTAAGTGGGAGAACTTGCAAAATAGCAGGGTGTTCAAATACTTATTTTCCTCACTGTATATATATATATATATATATATATATATATATATATATATATATATATATATATATATTCTGATTTATAAAAAAAACATCATAATAGTTACATTTCTTTGTTCATATGTTCACAATTAAATGAACACAATGTGAATTTATTTAAAAATCGTTTCGCTACTTTTAGTTGATGTTGTCACTTTTGTCATTTCCCCTGGTGCTGTATTTGCGTCTAAACTGGCAATTTTACTGAGAAATTTTCCAGGTGTTTCTTCATATTTTTTTCCCCTTCTCTAATTGAAATGTAAACACACAGCAAGCCAGACAAACAAGTTGATGTGGGAAACACACAGGCCTATTATAATAAACTGCTAACCCCAAAGAGACACTTTTGAATGAATAACAACATCTGTAGGTAAACAGAAGATTAGTTTAAAATCTATCCTTGATCCACTCTTTAAAATAAACATTTATCGCGGATGTCGGCTTGATTCTCCTCTGTGATTTTGTTCGGCCTCAGCCTTCATTTGCACTGCTTTAAAAGTTATTCTACAGTATATTCATACACACAAGAACTTTTATATTGTGACCAAATCAGACTAGAATAACACACACACAAAAAAGATTGTAACTTTTGAAGGAGAAATAATGTTAAAAATATATGTGATTTAATCTATTATAAACAAAATGATATATCTAAGCATTCTGAGCTGTTGTATACTAATATATACATGATTGACTGCATCCCATATGGCTTTAATAAGAAATGTAATTCAGTTAAAATAGCTAACTTTAGTTTTGGTTTATCTCCATCCTATCTGGTATCCTGTCGATCATTTACATAATAGGAAGAAAATGAGGTTACAATTAATAATGAGCCCTCAACTTGAACAGAGCATACATCTGTACGTCTAATATATCTTTTTATAGAAATACTTTCAAGCATATTCACCTCAAGTTACAGAGTTCAAAAGCAAGCCATTTAATGGTGAATCTTTTGCATAAGCGGGATATTTTTCAGATTTTTCCACTAATAGACACATGTGCGTTGAGTTGTATCGGACAGCAGCAGGCATCTGTGTGTATCTCGGATGTGACTGACTGCCGGCGAGTTATTCATCACCCGCTGTGAGTCGAGGTCAGTGGCTGGTGAGCTCTTGGCAGCCACTAAAGATTGTTAAACTTGGTGTTAAATGCTACGTATGTGTGATATGGGCGCTAACACATCGATTTGGAGCTCTAAGCCGTGAGCGCGGCAGAGACGTCTCTCATACATCACCCTTTGAGTCACCCAGACGCCAATCTCCATACATTAGAAGCGCAGTAATGCGTGTGTGTGCGTCAAATGGACGAGATGAGTGGCTGCATCCCGATTACTGTACTTCTACTGGGCACTAGAATGGCCTACTTCACTGTTGATGGGAAAATACATGATTTTCCATACTGGAAAACAGATTTAATGTTTGCGATGCTTGTAATATCTTGGCTAGTGGTTCATGGCGAATGGGTCGAGCCACATTCCACTTTGATTTAGTCTCTAATAAGTTTCAAATGCTCCATTTTCCAATTAGTGGAAAATCGATTTTGCTTCTATTAAAGCAGCACTAGGTAACTTTTCAACCTTCATAATATATTTCCAAGACTCTTGTGATGGTACATCGACTTACAATAGGTTGAATGACACTTCTGCCATAGCCTGACGGGGTCTGTATCGTTTTTAATCGTACTTTTAAACTTCGGGGTTCGGGTAGTAACCCCGCGCACACAAAAGAACTACAAAATTCGACTGCTTTACGGCATAGGCTACCTCACTCCCCCCAACACGTCCTCACATGCTGTTGGACTTGTAAGTATATTGCTTATATTGTATATCACTCGGACAAGCTTTCACTCGTTGGTGTGAGCTAAAAAGCACCTGGCGTTCTTGTTGATGGATTAGTAACTTAGACATCTTCGGAGGCTAGCTGTGCTTGTTCGATGTCCGACGATTTGTAACGCGTTGTGTTTATTCCCCAATCGAACTCGTGTAACTGTCTGTCACACGTTGTACCGTCCACAGCATTACTTGATAGACAAAAATAGGACAATAATGAGCATCAAATAGAAACAACCAGCTTACGGGGTGTTCGAGGCACACATACAATACAGACTGCCGACAGTTAAACAGGGCGCGCGCAGCTCTTAAAGGGGCCACACCTTATTTCCACTCGTTACAGCTTCCATCCGACTGAACAGGGACCGGTATACAGGGGGGAGGGGATCAGGCCGTGAGTGAAGAGACTGCTCTGCGTGAGTGGTATTTACGACAGTAACGTTAAATACAAGTAGTCTACAGCGACTCTAGGGGTCGTTGTTTGACCAAAACGGAAATCTTACCTAGTGGGGCTTTAAGTAACTGAAAATGGACACGTTTGTGTTCAGCTATTATGGTTTATTGGAAAGTGAAACCTTTATTTATTTATTTTGTTATAAAGCATAGTGCAAATCATAACAGGGTTAGTTGTAATTAATTATAGTTTTATTCTTATGCCAAAACATTATAGAATTGGAATCGGGATCGTGGAATCGTTCAAGTCATGAACCACATTGTCTGACCTTAAATTTGTGTCTTGATACCACATACCCCATTGTCACATATTGTTTGCATGTTAGCATTAGCATCTAGCTGAATTCATTACTGTAAAATTAAATTTAAGCTCAAAAACGCATGGGTGCTTCAAAAACACAAGAAAGAATGGGCTACACAATATGCACTTGTAATGTACTTCATATCTTCAAAAACTTGCAGATACTTGCAGATAATAGAATACTAATGAAATAAAATCCCACTTAAGCGTACTTGAAGAGAGTTCACTTTCATGACTATGTTTCTTAACAGTTAAGTACACTTTTAAAAGGTGTACAATAGCTTGTATTAATGTCATATTAAACGTTTTGGTTACACATTTTAAGGTGCCCTTGTTACAGTGTAATTATACATTTAAGAACTAAGTAATATTATTTAACTGCATGTACTTACTATAGGGTTAGGATTAAGATTAGGGTTAGTTGCATGTATTTCACATAATTTATAGTTGTAACTACATGTAGTATGTGCAACAAGGGCACTGTAAAATAAGTACATTTGAAATCTTTATGATTTAATAATGTTTTGTTCTTTAAATAAGTACACTTTTTTAAAGTGTTGACTAACATACTAAAGCAGATGTAATTACATTAAAATCTCTTTTAGTTTACCATACATGCTTGTCAGAAATTGTAATTGTACAAAATTGTACAAAAGTTTCCTTAAAAATTACCTTAAAAATTGTGTGATATGTAAAATCAGGAATACAATGCCAGTCACGCATCAGCTGATGGTGCGGCTGATTTATGATGTCTACCATTACATTTCAGACACATTACAGCAGTCTTTTTAAATCCTCCATTCACTCATTCTCTCTGCTGCAAGCTACTTCAAGCTGTCACCTCTATTTGAGTCTTCATATTACATGGCCGCAAGGGGATTTAAAGCTGTATTTTGAAATGAGAATACTATTTCTGGTTCCAATTCTCTATTAAATATAATGCATATTGTACAGTATTATGTATATATATACATATATATATATATATATATATATATATATATATATATATATATATATATATATATATATATATATATATATATATATATATATATATTAGGGCTGGGCGATATGGCCAAAATTTCATATCCCGATATAGCTCATTTGATATCTCGATAACGATATACATAACGATATAGCAATTTTTCTGTTAATTCATTTCATGAATAGTCTACCGTAAATCCTCTAATAGCCTATTGGCCTGTATTCCATTACCGGCCGGGTCCGGTCTCGCTGTTGGCGGAGGTAAATAATTATTAGAACCAACGTTTTTCTGGGCAGGCCACAACATTATGCTTGTGATAGTAACATGCAAATACCACAGGGGGGCAATGTTTGCTAACGAATCCAAGCCATAGCTACGGTAGCCTGGTCATGTCAATCACTTCGCTCTTGACTCGCACGTGACGTGAGACTTCAGTCACCGGTAGGCTAACGTTGTTTACCATGGCAGCCGCGGAGCCAAAGAGGATTTTTGGCGAAAATCTATTTTTTAACCCCCTGGGTTCGACAATCGCGCCGGCGCGATAGGTTTTTTTTCTTATAAGTGCAAAAGAGATTCAAAATATTCTGTTGACTTTGATCTTAATTACGGAGAGCGCGCGCTATTCAAACGCAAATAATCTGAGGCGATCCACGCAAAACTGTGAACACCCACAATCAGTTGGATATGTTCACTTTCAGGTTCACCTCGTTTTCATTTCGAGGAGCAACGGATCCGGTTGAGGAATAGGTCAGTTCTATATTTGCTTTGTTCTAATCGCAATAGTGTCTGTACACGCAAAAAGACTGTTTAAATATGAATCGCGTTGCTCTCTCTCTGTGTGTGTGTGTGTGTGTGTGTGTGTGAATGAATGAATGAATGCACAGATGCGCGCTGTTGTGGAGCTACTAACGGGTTAGGTTGGCTGGTCATCTAGTTGAGAATTAACTTAACTTACCCTGGTCTGAACCGCGTCTACTACCGTCTTCCTCCATGTTTGTTTATGTATTTGCAGCGTGCATGGGCATGCCGTGAGGTTAATTCTGCCGTAAAACGCCTTATCGTGGCGTAAACGATAGAGCCTTATATAAAACGATAGACATTTTCTATCGTCCAGACGATATATTTCGTCATATCGCCCAGCCCTAATATATATATATATATATATATATTAGTGCTGTCAGTTAAACGCGTTATTAACGGCATTAACGCAAACCCATTTTAACGGCGTAAATTTTTTTATCGCGAGATTAACGTTGTTTTTGGCCTAGCAAACTTTGTCGTTTTTTTTTAACATGCTGTTGCAACAACTAGTAACATTAGAAAAACTACAACACCACACCGAATCTAGCTAGACCGGAAACAAAACAACAGGCACGCCCGTACACGCTCGGCGCCGAAACTCCCGCTTCATTGCTGCTCACGCGACGCTCCTGCTTGACGCTCACCGTGACGCGCTGCTCCTGCTCCCGATGTGAATGAACTCATTGATTAACATGTACGCCGAAAAAAATACGCGCTGCTCACGCGGCGCTGTCGCTTGAAACAGGGGTTAATTGTTCGCACTGTATTGTCTGTATTTATTCTGTGATTTACGTTAGCAAAAAATGAAAGAAAGAAATTGAAAGAAAGAAATGCTTAATATTTGCCTTGGCCTTTGGAATTAAAATAGCCCCACATCATCACATAGCCTTCACCATACCTAGAGATTGGCATGGTTTTATTTCAGTTAGCCTAATAGCTGGTTTGATTTGCATTGAGAGATGATCTTATGGAAAGTACTCCATGCCAATCTCTAGGTATGGTGAATGCTATGTGATGATGTGGGGCTATTTTAATTCCAAAGGCCAAGGGAACTTTATCAGGATGCATAGTATCCTGGATCCATGAAGTAACTGGCCTTTAAAAATAAAAATCTGCCTGCCTCTATGGGAATTTAACATAGGGGTGTCCAGACTTATGCACCCTGTATTTTAAGGAAGAACATTTATTTATTTACGATTACGATTATTCATTCACAAAGAAAATTGGTGTCCTTAAAGGTTGGCATTTAAGGCATTAAGTTCAATTTCCAAAAGATGATTGTTTATTTCTCTTTTTAGTCAACTTTAGCATGGGTGTCTAAACTTATGCATAGCACTGTAGCCTACCTTTCTTCCACATTCCAGAAATGTAAATTACTCTAACTTTTTATTTTTAAGATTGACACTGAAAAATCTTATCTCAGTAGAATTGGGAAGCTTTTGTTGTCTATCTTCAAGTAAAATAAAAATGTATAATATAATGTTCACAGTCCAAAAAAAAAAAAAAAGTATTATTCAAAATGTGAAAATATGGACTTATATGGTTCTTCATCTCAAGGCTTTATTTAGAATAGATACAAATGTGCAATTAATTGCGAGTTAACTATGACATTAATGCGATTAATCGCGATTAAATATTTTAATTGTTTGACAGCACTAATATATATATATATATATATATATATATATATACACTTTTGTTTTTACCCCCATTTTTCATGAGCTGAACTCAAAGATCTAAGACTTTTTCTACGTGCACAAAAAGGCCTATATCTATGAAATATTGTTCACAAATCTGTCTAAATCTGTGTTAGTGAGCAATTCTCCTTTGCCGAGATAATCCATCCGGGGTCTCGACCTGACTGAAGTTCATCGTCATAACCGACTTGAAGTGGGCAAACGCTCACATTCGATGGCGTCTGGCACTTTGGAGAGGTGTTCTCTTCACAGATGAATCCCGGTTTTCACTGTACAGGGCAGATGGCAGACAGCGTGTATGGTGTCGTGTGGGTGAGCGGTTTGCTGATGTCAACATTGTGGATCGAGATTCCCATGGTGGTGGTGGGGTTATGGTATGGGCAGGCGTATGTTATGGACAACGAACACAGGTGCATTTTATTGATGGTATTTTGAATGCACAGAGATACCGTGATGAGATCCTGAGGCCCATTGTTGTGCCATTCATCCACGACCATCACTTCATGTTGCAGCATGATAATACACGGCCCCATGTTTGCAGGGATCTGTACACAATTCCTGGAAGCTGAAAACATCCCAGTTCTTGCATGGCCAGCATTCTCACCGTACATTGAACACCCATTGAGCATGTTTGGGATGCTCTGGTTCGTGTATACGACAGCGTGTTCCAGGTCCTGCCAATATCCAGCAACTTCGCACAGCCATTGAAGAGGAGTGGACCAACATTCCACAGGCCACAATCAACAACCTGATCAACTCTATGCGAAGGAGATGTGTTGCACTGCGTGAGGCAAATGGTGAAGACCTTTGGTCACACCAGATACTGACTGGTTTTCGGACCCCCCCCCAATACAGTAAAACTGCACATTTTAGAGTGGCCTTTTATAGTGGCCAGCCTAAGGCACACCTGTGCAATAATCATGCTGTCTAATCATGCTGCCACACCTGTGAGGTGGATGGATTATTTCGGCAAAGGAGGAGTGCTCACTAACACAGATTTAGACAGATTTGTGAACAATATTTGAGAGAAATAGGCCTTTTGTGTACATAGAAAAAGTCTTAGATCTTTGAGTTCAGCTCATGAAAAATGGGGGCAAAAACAAAAGTGTTGCGTTTATAATTTTGTTCAGTCTATAGCCTATATCTTTATGAACTTTTAGAAGTGTCAGAGTTTCAGTTGTGTAGCTGTCAATGGAGGGACAGAAAGCTCTCAGATTTCATCTAAAAGATGTTCATTTGTGTTTCACAGATGAACGAAAGTCTTTCGGGGTTGGAACGACATGAGGGTGAGTAATTAATGACAGAATTTTCATTTTGGGGTAAACTATCCCTTTAAGTGTGTTAAGAAACTATTATGAATGTTACTCTCTTTAAGTACACTTAATATGATTTTATTATATTAACATTATATGCAAGTACAGTTTAATCCTTTTCTCTCTCTATGCATCTATATAACTGTTCAGTTAATTAAAAACAGCTGGAAGGGGTGTTTGGTTGATCAAAGTTGCACAGCAAAATGATTTTCTCCATTCTACTCATGTTTGGACAGTTTAGCAACTTGTGTATCTCTGATAGCTGATCAAAAGGGCTTTCTTGGATTCTTTTAATCTGCCCATAGTGCTCTACTTGTTAAATTACTCAATTATCCAAATTGTAATCCTGAGTTTTGCATTGGATTCTTTTAGTAATTTGCAGTTTGTCTCTCTGAGTAGAGATCTATACGCCTTACAGATTCAATTGAGTTTCTTAGCATCAATCTTATAGCAGTATCAAGCATGCTTCTTTGCCTCCGGAAAAAAAAAGAGATATTTCACATGAGGGATGCAAGAAAGGAAGTTTTGGGTCATGAATTTATTATGAAAAGTAGGGTTGGGTATTGGTTGGGTTTTATCCGATACCAGTACCTACTCGGTATTTTTTAAACTGTTCCGGTGCTTAAACGGTTCTTGAACCGGTACTTGAGAAAACGAAACCGCACACACTTTATCAAAAAACAATACCTGTGTGTGTGTGTGTGTGTGTCCAAACTGGACACAATATTAACTTAAATCTTTAAAGATTTTCTGATTTCTGATTAAATGAAAAATTGTGCCGTTTAATAGGCTACTGATGTAGCCTAAAACACTTAAGTTAAGATCAAAATTTTGTCTTCTTATATTATGACTTTTACTTTAAAACAGAGAAATATCTGACACTGAGCAGAAATATTTAACACACACAGTAGGCTATAGCCTCATATATATTGATATACTTCATACTTGATATGCAAGATTTGCAGTTGGCATTAAAATACTAGACTTACCATGTCCACCACCACACTGGCAGCTGAACTTGAACTTTCGTCAAGCGTGTCAGGGGGTTTGGGTTCTTCTAATCCACATTCGTACAGTTTTTTTTTTTTTTTTTTTTTTTAACCGATTATGCTCATCAGTGGTTGTATATCAAGCAGGGACACGTTTGTGTGCATTATATTTTGTGATTTCACCGGAACGAGTAGAGAGTCTCCGCAACGTATTGAAGCGCGCGTCCGAGTGAATACAGTGCGCGCGAGCCACAAGAGAAAACACTGTATCCGCGCCACTGATCGCAGCAGCAATGAGCACTTTGATCACTTGATTTAAAAAACACATTTCAGCGCGCCTACATTGTCTCTTATTTAACAAACGAACGAAATGAATGCTGTGCTGGTTAACTGGAGATGTTTTATTATTGGAAGATTCGTGCCGCGATATGTTTTATAGGGGTCGGTAAAAAAAGTCAGACACCGAAATCAGGCACCGAAAGTTTCGTTCTTATTCGGTGTCGTTACTACCGTTTACGTCGGAATCGCTTCCCTATTGGAACCGGGTTTCGGTACCCAACCCTAATGAAAAGAGATTTACTTTTCTTGTCAGTGCACCTCAATTCCACTTCCTAAATAATTAGCTTGTTCATATCAAGGTTTAAAAAAAAAAAAAACCTGGTCCAGTTTGATTCAAGCTACAAATCTTGTTTGGGTCCATGCTGTTTACTTTTGTCATATCTTTTCTAAGTTGAGACGTCTATCTACCTTCACAGACTCTTCTCTCTCAGTTGAATTTGGAGGATTTTTAGTGATCAGTGGTTTTCTTTGCTAAAAGAACTGCATTCAATTGAAACTTGTATGTCATGTCATTTAAACATAATTGTAATTACACATTTGCAATGATAAAGTTACAATTTAGTACATTTAAAATATCTTAAGTTTAACAGTAGTGTTATTTGATATTACATTTAAAGTTACTTTACGTGTGCCATAGTATAGTCACCACATCAAAAGTAAAGCACAACAAAATATTATTAAAACATAATAGTTTAAAATGCACTTTAAATTAAATCTTTTAATTTGATATTATTACATAATGCACTTAAAAGTGTATTTAAGTGTTAACATGAAAGCGTACTCTTTAAGTGCACTTAAGTGGCCTTTTATTTCACTAATATTACATTATCTGCAAGTAGGCCTACAGTCTTTTAAATACATTTTTAAGATTTGAAGTGTACATTACAAGTGCAAATTAAATACAGTAAGTGCACTTCTTTTTCACAAGGGCAGGACTGTGTATTGACTTAAAAATAAGTCTGAAAAAAATAGTCTTTAGGGAAAACATCACCATGCTGCCAACATTACGCTGTTCTGAATGAAATATAGTTGTTTTAGTCAACACCATCAGATTTTCTGTCAGATAAATGAAAATGGAGCTGAAGTTAAGTTTAAAAACCACCCTGTAGTCGTCATTAATTCATCTGTCTACAGTGGTTGCAGTGAGCTGGTGTCAATGGAGATCGACCTGTGAGTCATGTGGTCAGTCTCTTTCTGCCCGCTGCTTCTGCAGTGTTGCTAATGTGAAGATGTGAGCCAGTCTCTTGGCACATAAAGTTCAATTTTTGTGACACTGTAGCTAGATAGTAATTAACCTCTCCTATTTCTGCCATCTTGGCTCTATTGTGTGCTAATATGTCTTCAACTCAATCTGACCTGTTCCTCTATTATATATCTGCTGCTTGGCAGCCTTTTGAGTTTGGCTCAATTCTGCAGTCTTTCAAGTGCTTTCAGTCGTCTCATTGGCTAAAATTGATTAAGTTAAATGAAAACAAGAAGGAACCACAAAAAACACACTCTCCAGACGGCTAATAAGGAGTTGTTACCGTAAAAGTCAAAAGTTTGGAGCTTTGCGTTCCCTTTTGGACTGGTAGTGATCTTTAATCAATTTGGCTGGAAGCTAAACTGGATGGACTTGATTTTCTCAAATGGAGATTTGGCTTAGCTGTACGGTAAATGGACTCACATCTGCATTATTGAACCGTTGCCTATTTTCGGTCTGGTGCCCAGGTTGGTGCCGGGGTCCTGACCTGTTTTCAGAATATGGCCTATTTCAGAATATGGACAGAATCACGGAATAACTTGGAATGTTGCAGAATTTTGGACTAGTTTGGTCTAGCTCACATACTCATGCACGTGTGGCGATTGTGGTTTTTCATTGTCCTCCGTCTCACTATACTGTATGAGGACATGAACGCATGAACTTCATCTCCAGCGTTTCTCTGAGAGTCAATTCACCAACATTTCACCATTTCATTTGAGAAAAATATTGTCAGATACACACTGGAACTCAAAGGTCTTCACGATAACCCACCCAAATAAAAGTTCGGTCTGACTTGAAGAAATTATGACAGAAATATATAGTAGAATGTTTTTCTCAAAGTAATAAAAAACAATAGTACTTTAAAACATTATTTAAGACATATTGCACACTTTAAACAGTAAACATCTGTTGTTCCAAACCTTGTTTGCCAAAAAAATGTAAAGGAATTGTTCAAATTTCATTTGATTACATTTTACTAAATTATTTTAATTGTTAATATTGTCGATGTATTCATTTGATTACCATCATTTTTGATAATACATTTATAATTAATCATAAAATATAGAATCCAGAAAAATTGTAACCGATGATGCAGAAAAAAATAAATAAAAAAAATAAATAAAAAAAACTTTTTATTGGGCACAATTATTGTTAAAGTTTTAATACATTTTGGTACATTTTCATGATTTCAAATGATTAAACATGCTTTTTGATTATTAAAATTAAATGTAACCATTAGAAAGGAATCTGGATTAAAACGGAAAACACTGAATGTGGGAAAAAATAAAACAGAGTGGAGAAAAATAAAAATGGATTTCATAGGGCCCTACATTTTTTTTGGGGGGAAAACTAATAATATATATTTTTTGGTTAAATGAAACTTTTTATTATGATTATGCATGTTTATGGATTAATACAATTTCCAGAAATGTTTTAATGAAAAAAAAAAAAAAAAAAAAAAAAAAAAGATTTCATAGGGCCCTAAAATTTTTAGATGTTGTAGGCCTAATATTGTTGTAATATTGTTGTTCAGTTGTATACGTTTCATGATTTTAAATGATTAGACATGCTTTTTAATACTAAAATTTAACTTAACCATTAAAACGGAATCCAGAAAAATCTAAACGGAAAACAGAATTCGGGGGGAAATAAAACTGAATTCTGTAAAAAAAAAAAAAAAAAAAAAAAAACGCACATCCCATCCCATGGTGGGCAGAATGAGCTTTGCAGAACCAACGATCTCAGAGCATGTCGACTTACACCCTAAACATGGTCCTTCTGTCTCGATTAGTAAACAACCTGAATGTGTGCACAGACAAACACATATGGCGCAAACACTACATTAGCCTAATTGATGAATGTGTGCTCAATGAGGAGTGTTTGTGTGTGTGTGTGTGTGTGTGTTGATTTCTTTTACAAATGAGCGGTTTGGAGTGCATGCTGGGTAATGTGATAGCGTTTTATTGATGAATTCCAAACGAATTGGATCAACTAAGCGCTCCTACAGATCCTCATCCTGATGTTTCATCACAGTGCATGATATGAGATGGCACAAAAGAACAATTTATATGAAAGAAGTAATTTGTGTTCAATTGTTTGCTACTATGAGAACTTGAGTTTTTCATAAGAGGAGATGGAATACCATTTGTCATATTATGTGTTTTTCCATCCGTTCTTGAGAGAAAGAATATTACTGTAATGTTACATCAGCTGAGATCTGCCTTATAAATCGTAACTAGGATAACTGCCTCCAGCTCGCTCGCTCCACTTTTCCACCGACCAGGTATGGTGCTCATTCTGGAGTCATTCTGTGCATTAGAACAGTTTTTGGCTGGTAAAATCATCTCTAAATCATCTAGACACCCTGTGGTCTCTAATGTCCAGTAACTTTCGTGCACAAGCACTAACTGATTTCCTCAAGTACAGTTTTCTCAAAACGCTAAACTATCGTATTCATTTTTCTGGTCAGTGTGGAATAAAAATGGTTGTATTTGTGAGGATCATGTTTGAATAAAATACTATGCATTTAGTTTCTTGTTATTTATTTATTTATTTATTTATTACTTTCTGAGAGGTTTGTGGTTCATGTTTAAAACGGTTGATATTACATTGAGATAATCACTAGCAAATGAATTTCACAGTTATGGTCACACGGCCAGTTGTGCGAATGGACAGTGTAGATAAAGATTAACCTCTGTGAGTTTCTGTCATAGATACTGTACATTCACTGTTTTTAATTATTTTTGCTTCAGAAGAATTCATTATAAAGAAATGGTCCACTCGGTAAAGGTAAAGGTCTCATTAATCTAACTGCAATTAAAGTCAACCTTATCATGTATAGAGAAGCATTCAGTCTGATAGAGAGTGAAAGATCGAGCACTGCAACAAACAACAACAACCCATGTACTTTATCTGTACCATGACTTTAAAAATCGAATAGACTTCTTTTGAATATCTCTTTGTACGTCTAACAACTACCTTGGTTGTTCTAACCAAGACTCACCTTAGACTGGAAGAGACTGTCTCCCTGACATGTAAAGTCAAGAAATACAGTACGTTTTGTTTTTAGAAGCAGGATTATCTGAAATTGTAGACTTATTTTTCCCCCCTGATAAATGAAAATAGAATATTATGCCAAAATACTTTAGCATTTATTTTCAAGAATTTAATTTTTAATGAGGATATATCAGGACTGTTGTATCACCTTGACATGTTTTACTTTATGCACCCACAAAATATTCTAAATAATTGTAATGAAGAGTCATTCAATAAAGAATTATTCATAGTCACTGTGTGTACGAGCTGCATTTTTAATGTGTTTGAATAAATTAATTGGGAAAAAGTGTCCCTACTACATGATTCCAGTTAAGTCATGTCAACTCTCGGGAAAGTATATAAAACATTTGTAAATGGAATGTACATAGGTTTGGTCTTGGCGGACTAGATCTGATACGCTGCTGCTGCTGCTGCTGCTGCTGAACAAGTGTGACTTGCTTCTGCTAAATGCTCAGAACATGAAATTGTATACATATTGTGAATGAATGTAAACATGCTGCTGCTGCTAGAGCGAGGGATGCAGATCTAGGCAGGTGGTGCTGGGGAGGTGGAGGACTAGCAAAAGAAGTTGCATAGCGCTAGAGTTAATGTTTTTGTTTAGATGCGATGTGGTTATAGGGAAGTAGTAATGGATACGTGAAATTGATTGGCTACATCAGAGTTACAGCGAGTAGAGTTTCATGACTGAACTTTTCATATATCTGAGATTTGACGGCACTACCGCTTGACAAATCCATAATTAGTTCCTCCTCACTGTAGCAGCCTTGTAAACATGACCGTTTCCAGATAAACTGTGTACGCCTGACTTCAGCCAATCAGATTAGAGCTTGCCAGATCATGAGGCTGAGATTAGTAAAAAAAAAGAAAGTGAGACAGGTGTAGAATGTGACATCACAGCTTTTGAAAAACACAAAGGAAACAGCAGAGCTAAAGTAATCTAAAGTTTAATCTTCCTCATGAATATGCATGCATATAATTAAGGTAACGCTGTCACCTTCAATGCAGTATGCAAATGAGTCCGTTATTGATTTGATTTTTACTTGTTCCTGTCAGCTATATGCGTTTATGTGACAGGTGTTGATGACCGTATGCAAATGTTGGGAATTTGCCTGTGAGATTACAGTCTCCACTCCTCATGAAACGCTTCTCACTTCGTTTTGCTTCATAAACGTGACAAGATGTATTTGCACGTTATCTACAGGCTGTGCAAGCGTTTACATCCTACTTCAGCGTTCAAATGATTTCTTTGAGCAGCCGTGCAAAAAATAACACACCTTCTCTCTCTCTCTCTCTCTCTCTCTCTCTCTCTCTCTCTCTCTCTCTCTCTCTCTCTCTCTCTCTCTCTCTCTCTCTCTCTCTCTCTCTCTCTCTCTCTCTCTCTCTCTCTCTCTCTCTCTCTCTCTCTCTCTCTCTCTCTCTCTCTCTCTCTCTCTCTCTCTCTCTCTCTCTCTCTCTCTCTCTCTCTCTCTCTCTCTCTCTCTCTCTCTCTTTCTCTCTAGTACTCCAAAAGGAGACAAAATATATTCTAGCAGAGATATACATGTAAATATTATAGTCTTTCTCTTCTTGGAAACATAAATATTGATATCATTTCCTGTGTATCCTGAGGCGTATATTGATTTTTGTCTCTGTAGAATGATACTGACCCTTCATCAGAGTAGCAGTAGGAGCAGATCATGGGTTGTGTTAAGATACAAGTGTATTAACTACTGAACACTGCATAATATGCACAGTATGCCTACTATTTAACACAAATAAAATATTGCAATAAGACAAAGTTAGTGCTACATTCTCTTGAGAACAAGAAGTGCACTTAATTGTATTGAATGTGCACTCTTAACCATAAATTAAAAGGCCACTTAAGTGTACTTAAAGCGACTAAACTTTCATGACAATGTTTCTTAACACACTGCTGATGTGATTTGAGCTTTGCACTTCCTATAAGACATCACATGATCTTCAAACAGGAAGTGTTTGAGCAATAAATCAATGATATAATCACACACACAATCTCTCAGATTATGTACACATCCTCAGGCCACAAACAACAAAAGCTTGAAGAATAGAAGATAATCTAATGATCCACCTCACATATATATATATATATATATATAACCACCTTTTATGGCTGAACTAGTTAATATAGTCATTGTTAATACTGTTAAATCATAATGCAAGATCTGATCGCCAAACTTTCTCTCATTTTATGTTATCTTTATTAAAAAAATCTCTGCAATCTGATTGGAAGATCTGTGTTCACCTGACACACATTAGTTTATCTGATCATGTTTTATATGCCAAAATTACATTGAAATTTCTTAGATAATAACATGCTTTAAATGTCCTCCATGAAAAGGATTTCATTAGTCTGGTTAGTGGTCTCTCAAATCCCATCTAAAGCTGATATTTTCTGCTGTACACACTAGTAGTAAACTTTGACAGGGTGTAATGGACCCCAAACTGAATTTTTTTTATTTTTATATTTGATATGTCACATTGCTTAAAAGGAAATGCTGTGATTAAACAGGGTTAAAGAACTTGAAGCAAAATAAGACATTTGTTTCTAAATTAATATTATTTTTACACACACACAATACATTATTGGGTCTCAGGGAGTTAACGTCACTTAGTATGAATTATGAGTTGTTTTCCTCATGGGGACCAAAACATGTCCCCACAATGGCAAAAATTTCTGGTATTGCCATTTTTGTGGGAACATTTTGTCCTTATGTCCCCATAATGTCCTTATATGTCCCCTTATGTGATATTGTTATCTTTGTTGTTGGAAAATCTTGTCCCCACACACACACACACACACACACACACACACACACACACACACACACACACACGCACACACACGCACACACACACTAAAACACACACACACACACACACTAAAACACACACACACACACACACACACACACACACACACACACACACACACACACACACACACACACACACAAAACACACACAAACACACACACACACACACACACACACACACACACAAAACACACACACACACACACACACACACACACACACACACACACACACACACACACACACATAACACACACATAACACACACAAAACACACATAACACACATAACACACACACACACACACACACACACACACACACACACACACACACACACACACACACACTAAAACACACACACTAAAACACACACACACACACACACACACACACACACACACACACACACACACACACACACACACTAAAACACACTAAAACACACACACACACACACACACACACACACACACACACTAAAACACACTAAAACACACTGATTTTGCTGATTTTGATTCTGAGTTGAAAATGATTTTTAAATAAAATACATGCAAACACTTATCAATAAATATTGATTTGCCAGAAATCATACCTGTTTCTTATTTGTTTCATATATGCATGACTGACAAATATGCATCACATTAAGTTTATTATGGTGTTAAAACTGTGTAATCCAAATGGATGGAAATTTGATATGCTATCATATACATAAATCCCTCAAGCCATACTAATTTTTTAACCCTGATAACAGCGTTGCATTGAGCTATTCTTTGAAATTCTGTGTTTAATGTATTCACACATGAAACAGGGGATTGTGGCACTTCATCAAACAAAGGAAACATTTCATGGCCTCTCGTTCAAGCATGTGCATTCATGATTTCTGTCCTTCAGTTCCCTTTTGACAAAACCATGACTGTATGTGTGATAAATGATGATGTGTGTTCATGTGTTTCATGTAGTCACATGACTTCAGTCAGACTGTGAAGGTGAACGATCCGTTTCTCTGAAACAACCCTGTTGAACTTTCATGAATATTCATGATTATGAATAATGTTGATGAAGGATACCGTCTCTTTATGTGATAATGATATTATGGGTAGTTACTCAAACTCATGGTCAGTGGCGACGCCACAAGAAAAGAACACCCTGGTTTGTTTTTTAATTTCCCGATGAATGATTATTAACAGAAAGAAACTTGCCTTTTTGTGATGTTGCTTCAGCTTTTCTGCTGTAAGAACGGAATAGCTTAAAGTAGAATTATGTAACAAGTTTCCCATAATCTTTAAAATACTGTGTCATGTTGTTTTAATAATGTGCAACAGATAACATATCTGTTACCATCTCAAAAATGTGTTTTATGGTTTCCTGACCCTTGAATATCACATAATCACACACCCTGACCACGACCCCCCACACACACACACACTCATTCGCTTGTGTCACTCCTACATTTGTTTCTCACAGTGGTTGAATGAAGGCTATTGTAGTATCAGAATTGCAGGCCTGTGTGTGTGTGTGAAGAATCATGTATGAAACTAAATGCTCAAAGTACGCCATAGACAGTGACAACTATATATGTGAAACAAATGGTTATTTTTGTTGAACCACAACAAGACAACATTCTGTTATGTCAGGGACTAGATTAGCAAGAGCAGCAATTAATGAAATTGTATAGAAGCCCATTTCAGAGGGGAAAAAAGTAATTGCTAGAAAGGAATAAAGTCACTTTTTATTTTGATGTAAAAGCAGGCTTTCATAAATTTGTTTAACCAAAATATATGAAAGGTAGTAACCTTTGTGTAAAAAGTACACTTTAGCATACTTTTAAAAAGAGTGCTTATTGTGGAAATAATATACTTATGGGAACTGTAGAACTTTTTTACTAAATAAAAATGTTTTATGGTTTAAATTTGTATTAAATGACATTTAGAGTGCTTTTGACCCACTTAAGTAGGACTTAAGTGCATTTTTATATGAAATTCCATAATTCCTTCTGGTGTCTTTGAAATATGGTTAAAGTTACTGCTGAATGTACTGACAAGAATTTATGGTAAACTAAAATATACTTTGTAATTTCTACTGATACATGTATGTCATGTATTTAAATATATTTGTAATCACACATTTGTAATTATGTATTTGCAATATACTAGCTTTAAAAATATTAGCTTTAAATTTAATATTGAATAACATGCGTACTTAACATGTCGTTTACATTTAGTATGTTAGTCAACACATCAAAAGATTATTAAATCATAATTATTTAAAATGTACTTAAACCGTTTAACTTGACTTTAATAAAGTGTGAAGAAACACAGGAATTAAATTGTAGTCTCTTTATATGCACTCAGGTGGCCTTCATTTTATTATTATTAACTGCATATACAGTTACTTAAAAAATATATTTTTTAAGATTTGAAGTTCACATTCAATTCAATTAAGTGCACTTCTTTTTCAGGCACTTGAGTCTGTGCTATATAGTCGCTCTATTGCACATCAACGACCTTTAGATGTGACTACGTTCACAATACTCCACGTCCACACAGGAACTCATTGCTTAAATCGTGTGTTAGTCTTTTCTGAACTCTGTTAATGTTTCTCTGCTGCTAGTTTAATGGTTAAAGGTCTGAATGGCAGATCAAAGGTTCAAGGTTCAACTCAGAGTAAGTGTAATCCAGATGTAAAAGATCATAACCTGACCCTGAGGCCTTATTCTTGTCCTTGTCTCACCCTGAATTGTTTCTCAAACACATAGCCAGACAAACTCTGATAAGGGTTTGCTCTTGTTTGAGGTGTGTGAGATTGGACTGAGGTCAGAAGATTTACACCATGTTAGTCATGTCGGGGCATTTGGTCTTGCAGGTGGAGAGTGTTGCAATAGTTTAAACACACACACACACACACACACACACACACACACACACACACACACACACACACACACACACACACACACACACACACACACACACACACACACACACACACACACACACACACACACACACACACACACACACACACACACACAGATGTAGTCACTGGGAGATTTGTTTAGTGTACTCAAAGGGTGTTGTTCAGCACACACACAGATAATCTTGAACATGTTTGTAAAATCGAAGTGCTTTCGATAGGATTAGATGTGAGGCCTGTGTGTTACCTTGAGAAAAACAGACTTACAACCCACAATCCGCAGACTTCCTGCTTTATAATAACAGTGTGATAACATTTTGATACTGTCTTCAAGGTCTGAAGGCAGAGATTGTTGCTCTCTCCCAAAATAACTGTCTGTGGCTGAATCAGGGCTCTAGACATAAAAAAAAAATAAGTCACATAAAATTAAACTTTGAGGAGCCAAATAAAACATTTTAGTTGACAAATTTCAGTATTGTAGAACAACCATTCTGTTCAGAAGTACCTTCATTTATTGAGAGCATAATTCCTTAGGTTAGCTTTTAACTACAAACAAATGTTCCCTTACAATTGATTCAACCCTACAGTTATGCATTCTATGTTAAACAATAACTAATAATGTTTTTCAATGTTTTTAGAATGCCATTATTCATTCACACAACTCTGTTGTGAATATGTATATCTACTTGCACATTCTCATGTGACAAATCAGATGATATGTGATGATGAAGTATACAGTATATCATCATAGTTTGTTTTGAAACAGATGTGACCGAAGAATGACTTGAGGTTCCTGACTCATTAAATGAGTCTGAATTAAAACTCTTAAGAAAGTTGGAGGCTGTTTGTAAAACTTTTTGACTGACTTGTGTATACTGAACAAATTGAAAGTTTTTTATATATATAACTTACATATGGACGTACACAAATCTGTCCCGACTGACGCCCATGACTTGTTTTGACATTTAAAATTGTCTAATTTATTTTTTTTGTCACAAATGTGACACTTTTTTATCCTTAAAATGCTAGTATTAATCCCTTAGAAAAATGTATTTAAATAAGCTTAAATTTTCAGTGCTGTATATTTTCCAAGTATACTTTATTTAGTAAGTATACTTAAATGTAGCCTACTAGTAGTATTCTATTATACTAATAATACTAATTGGGACTAAATTGACCCACTTTTTACTTTTCAAAAATATACTTGTCAGTGTACTATTTCAATACTTATTGAGCCTAAATTGGGCCATTATTTAGTTTACAAAAGTATTGTAAATGTACTATTCCAATACTTGGGACTAAATTGGCCCACTGTTTAGTTTACAAAAGTATGTCATGTAAGTAGAGTTGTCAAAAAGTACCAACTTCGGTACCAAGTCGGTACGGTAATTAAAAAAATATGACACTTTTGCCTCGTTTCCACTGAGCGGAGCGGTACGGTACGGGACAGTGCGGTACGGTTCGGGTCTGTTAACCATGATCTGGCTAGCGTTTCCACTGCCAACAGTACCCTTACTTGATAGGCGTGGTGTTTCGATCGACGTCATTTTCGCGCGAAGAAGAACATAGTAAACTACAATGGATGACATGCAGCAGATCTTGACATGTTTGTCACAAGAAGACAAGCGCCGACATTAGGCTTTTCTCAATATCAAGTACGCAAAGTTTGTACTTGCCATGTGCGACTCCTACATGCAAATGGTACAGCGCGTTCTTAAAAGCATCACTCAGCCCGCTCTGCTACTCCGGTTATCGCTGTTAACTTATTCTGTATATACATTTTAAGCAACAATAAAACGAAATATGTTATAAAACACCACTCTGCCTCTTTTCGTTTTCATTTAAATAAATTAAACATTATAGGGACACAAATGTGGTTCATGCGCAACGCATATTGATTATTCACTGCACGTTATACGTTATTCTATTCATAACAAAACGAAATATAAAACACAACCCTAACGTTGCCTCTTTTCGTTTAAATAAAAAAAATATTACACATATTCCAGGCAATATATGCGTTTGTACAAATGTTGCAATAAACATCAGTGATAATCTTGTAATAAAAAATGACAAGAAACCATATTTCTTTTTGTAAAATTTCAGTTTTATCAATAATAGCCTATATAAAAGTTTAAGTAAAAGGTACAAGAAGCTATACAATAAGAAATAAAGCAAACAATTCAGTCAAATATCCAAATGCAGCGCTCTAGTCTAACATTACAAGTAAAGTTAAATACAAATAGCCTATAACGTTAATATGAAACTAAACTTAGCCCTCAGCCAAAACGATTGACAGGGAACTCATTATATATTCACGAGAGCAAAGATCGCCCGTTAGGTCTACACAAGACGAATTATATCTCATGTTTAACCACTACCGTCGGAGTCGGCGACGAACGTCAGAAGACTAGCCGAGGAAAGGCTCATCCAGCCGGGAAACATGAGCGCCGAGCCCCGCTTGAACGCATGGATCTCACAACCGGGGGAAAAAAAATCATCTTTATAAATAAACCACAGATTTGAGCTTTAAACAACTACATTCTCGCCTGAAAAACTCTTAAAATTACATTTCGTGATACAGTAACAGTAGTATTATATCAAACTGTATATTAAAAATGGCGCTTCTTATGTTGTCATTCCCCTTGTAGCACGCGCAAGTGACGATTCTCTGTCAACCAATCAACGTCCTGCAGTGAGTCTAGCTCCACCTTTTAGTACCGTTCCACTGTGCTAGGTACCCCAATGGAAGGGTACCTAAAAAGTGGTACAGTACGGTTCGGCATTTTGGTACCATTCACAACTTTTGATAGTGGAAACGCAAATAAATGCGTACCGTTCCGTACCGTACCGTACCGTACTGCTCAGTGGAAACGAGGCATTTGAGCACTGTTGAGCGGAATCGTAAACACCTCTGATTGCCCATTGTACTCACGCGCTCATCGAATATGTCTGTGATTGGCTACAATGATCAGCGCTTCAAATACATGTTGTAAATATACATCAATGTATATTTACAAATATACATCTCCTGTCTGTATCTTACACAGAAACAGACAGGAGCATTTGAAAGTAGGACCAGTTCACTGATAGTCGGTACTTTTTGATGACTGTACTTGTAAGTGTACTATTTCAATAATCATTGGTACTAAATTGGGCCACGTTTTAGTTTACAAAAGTATACTTTTATGTGTACTATTTCAATTATTTGTACTAAATTGGGCCATTATTTATTTATTTATTTATTTATTTATTTATTTATATATATATATATATATATATATATATATATACACTTCAATAGTAAGTACTATTTCAATACAAATTGGCACTAAACTGGCCCACTTGCTACTAGTTTTGTTACTTGGTACTAGTTACTACTTGTTACTACGGATGAGATGTTAAACCGAGGTCCTGACTCTCTGTGGTCATTAAAAATCCCAGCATGTTCTTCGAAAGAGTAGGAGTTTAACCCCGGCATTCTGGCCTGATTTGCCCATTGGCCTCTGTCCATCATGGCCTCCTAATCATGGTTTCATCACTCTGTCTCCTCTCCACCAATAAGCTGGTGCGTTCTGGGGCGATATGGCTGCCATCGCATCGTCCAGGTGGATGCTGCACATTGGCGTGGTTGAGGAGATTCCCCCCTTCTATGTAAAGCGCTTTGAGTGCCAAGAAAAAGCGTAATAAATGTAATGAATTATTATTATTATTATTATTATTAGTTTACAAATGTATACTTTTAAGTGTAACAGTAGTAAACTTTAAGTACTAGTTTACACTATTTTGCAACATTAAGTTTTTTTAATTTTGTATTGCAACTACACTGTACACTATACTACAAATGGTCTTATAGGTATACTGTTATATACTTCTAGCCCACTTTTTAGTTTATTAAAGTGAACTTTGAAGTACACTCTTTGAAGTACACTACCTTTTATAGTCCAAGTGTACCTGTAAGTTTTCTTTAAGCGATTTTAGAGTGCAAGAAATGTCATCTAAATGTATGAAGTTAAGAATAGGTTTCTACTTAAGGTTTCTACTTTTGAATGTCCTTTAAACTTCATAGTAAAATGGGATAAAACACTAATAATAATTTCTCAGTTAAGTAACCAAGGACCGGATTCACAAAAATCTTCTTAAGAAAGAAGCCAAGAATTTTTTTAAAATAAATTCTAAGAAGCTCATAAGAATGTTCCTAAATGCAATTCTTGAAAAATTCTTCCTTAAGAACATCCTTTTTTTTCCCTTTTTTTTAAAAACAGTTATTTGATTGAAAGGTGGGTATTGCTGAAGACTCGCTGAAGGAAGCTCACTAGGTTTTGGTACAGAGATTGTATGTCAGTTGCAGAGATGTCTGTCAGTAGCTGGCTTAACTTTATCCTTATTTAACTGTTTGCTGTAATGAGACACGCCTGTGTAACACACACCAGATGAGCTTAATCTGTGCGTTTGTGAGAGTAAGATCAGTTTCAGCCCTTTGTTACGGGGCACCACAGGCCAGATCGGGTTCCACTGAGTTCAACCCATCATTTCATTTAAGAGAGAGCGAGAAGAAAGCATTGAAAGATGGATGGAGTGAGCGACTGTATACCTGTGATGTTAATTGTTTTCCAATGGTTAATTAATGTCAACAATCTCCTGGAAGATTCAGATGTTTTACACCTGCAGCTTTCACACATGGCTCTCATTTACACCTGCTTGAGAGAGAGAGAGAGAGAGAGAGAGAGAGAGAGAGAGAGAGAGAGAGAGAGAGAGAGAGAGAGAGAGAGAGAGAGATGGGCAACAGAACGTGGCCTTGTCTTGTTCATTGTTTTGTTGATGTTAGTGGTGTGAGTGATTGAGAGAGTTTAATTGAGCTGCAGCATCTGCTCACACTAGAGACCACGAGTCTCTCTCGTTCTCGTCTCATGAAAGTGGAGCTCGTCTCTCAGATCTCATAGCACCTCAATGGAGTCTCCACGGAGTTTCCATAGCGATGGGTTTTGTTTCAATTCAATTAGCCTAGATCTTTTAAACAAGGATCAGATCACCTTAACGAGATTAACGCCCACTCTTTCCCCTCACACACACATAGGAAAGACAAATCAAACTTAGAAATTGCTTGTAAATTTCACAAATAATTACAATAAACAGCAAGTAACACATTGCATTAAATGTGAAATGTTCAAGTAGAAAGACTGAAATAGTGTACATGTATATGTATATGTATATGTGTATGTATATATATATATATATATATATATATATATATATTTATTTATTATATATGTATATATATATATATATATATATATATATATATTTTTTTATATATTTATATTTATTATTATTATTATTATTATTTTAGTTATTTTGTGTAAATTGTAAAATAAACGTATTTTATTTATCCTGGTATCATACAAACATGACTGAGATCTCATGAGCCTTAAAGGAGAAATAACGTACATAAGACACAATCAGACCAGGCTGTTGGTTGGCCCTTGTCTCCTCAAGCGCTCTTAATACTAAAGAGATTATATTTGCATGGCAAATCAACCTGAGAAGACTGACTGTCTTTGGCAGGTGGTGTGTGTGTGTGTGTGTGTGTGTGTGTGTGTGTGTGTGTGTGTGTGTGTGTGTGTTTGGGCAGTTAGACTCAGATCATGTGAGATAATAAACCTCAAATGATCTTATTCATTTGAACGGCATGGAAAAATTACTTCCCTGCCCAATTTCTCCTTACAGCGTTGGGTTTAATTACCAACATTTTAATTCTGGGATGTTGAGATTTTGGCATGTTGCCATGTGGTTGCTAGGGTCTCTTGTAAAAAAAAGAAGTCGTCTGCTTAATTCTTTTACATTTGCATGTCAAATCTTAAAAAACTAATAATAAAAAAAACTGTACTTTCAGAATATATATCATTAATAACATAAAAGGCCACTTAAGTGTAATTAAGTACTTTGTACTGTTTTAATAATTCTTGGGCAACCTTTTAAAAAGTACTTATTTTGATGTGTTTACTAACATTCTAAAGCACATGTAAAGTACTTGATTTATAATTTTAACTATAGTGTGTTAATCAATATTGTATTTTCAGTTAATCTATTTTACTAAATTGCATTATTACAAATGTGTAATACATGACATACACCTTTCAATAGAAGTGACATTAAAGTATGTTGTAGTTTAGCATAAATACTTGCCAGTACATTCTGCAGTACTCTTTAACCATATTTCAAATAAAATAGAAGTAATTATGAAATTACTTAAGTGCATCTTTATTTCAACTTGGAAATGTTACTTAAAGGTCCCTGATCTTTTGATTTCGCCTCTACAGAAGAAAACCAATGCCTACTTCTACATCATCACATCTTTGGCCCCGCCCTCTGGCCCATTAGTGAGATGAGGAGAGACTAAAATTAACATTACCTTCCAAAGGATCCTATTATGCTAGGAAAGTGGTTATTTATTTTCAACAATTTGTATATCTCAGTAGAGCGTTATTTGTTCGGTACATTTCACTGTGTATTCTGTGTAAATCAGTCGCAATTTCGGTGCAGGCTTTGCAAAAAGACTTTTACTGTAAGATGGCTATTTTAATTTTAATGCCTAATCTCTGATCAGTGATTTCTGATATGTAATGATTCATGTACAGTCAGACGTTCTTTGTTTCAAAATAGTTTATTACTGCATGCATCTGTAAGTCAAGCCATTGACTTTGCTTCTCTTTGTAGCATGAAAATAATCTGTAATTTAAACTGTGATTAAATTATATATAGAAAGCGATCAAAGAGCGCTCCCTTTACAATTGGTGGAGCTGTCAATCACACAGCACGAGTTTATCAGTGACTGAGTTATAATCAATAACACTGTACACTGCACAATGGATCTCTTATTTACATGGTGTTTTCATTGTTAGGTATGATGAAAGCATTCATGAGAGTGCAGAAATATAGTTGCAATGACGAGATCACTGCATTCATGCCTGTCATTGGCTAACGGGAGTAGATCTAAATATAATGCTATGAGCAACACTTTTCACGACTAGTTAATCTTGACAGCTGCAATTGTGAAAACTTGTAAAGTTTAAGAGAGAGTTTCATAATAATGTAATAATTATTTCATATGCAAAGATGTGCGTTAATCACAGCAATGGGTGTCTTACAGTCTAAGTCTTACAGCAGACACACCCCTTCCAACAGCAGTCAAATCAGAGGGCTAAAATCTCTAAATGATGACAACTTTTTATGTTAAAATCATAACGTTATAAGTACACCTCAGGGAAACATTATAAAATAATATCAAATGCAGTTCACGACCCCTTTAAGTCTTACTTGAGTGGGTCAAAAAACATTCAAAAGTTTAGCTAATTGCATTTGATATAAATCTGAACTATTTTAATTTAATTGTAAATAACATGCAATTAAGTGTCCATCAACATTACAATCAGTTTGCACGTAAGTATATTCTGTTGAATGTTAAAATGTACTATTTGTTTTTGTAAAACAAGGCTCGAAATTGCGACCATTTTGGTCGCATATGCTCCTGAAATTTAATCTGTGCGACCTAAAAATATATTTGGGAGCATTTGTGCAAATCGTGCAAATAATGTTTGTGGTGCGACCTGTTTTCATTTCTCTAAAAAACGTTTGCAAATTACTTCACAGTGTGTACCTTATGTGCGCTGATACGCGATGGCCGGACCGTCATTCTATCCAACGTTATATAACCAATCCCGGGGTTTTTCTGCATTGATTTTTTTTGGCGGCCGCCAAAGCCTTTGATCGGTGCGTGAGTGACTGCTGCGCTTGACGAGAGAAAGCCCCGGCCGCGCGCGCGCACTCTCACGTCTTCAAACAACACGAGCGCTGTCTTGCTCTCTCTCCCTCGCGCATATTAATCAAAATCATTTGACACGATAGAAAAAGGGCGGAAGACCGAAGTTTCACGTGGAGCATTCGGAGATTTTTTTTTTTTCCTAAATTACCGTGGAGTGTGAATTGTGCTAAAAAATAAACTACCGGGATAATCACACAACGCTTGCCGTATGCTACACTTCCACTAATGACACTCCGATTCGCGAACTAATGACTCATTTGAACCGATTCACTTTAATGAATGGTTAAAACAACTGATCTGTCCAACACACTCACGACACGAGACGTCTGAATCGGTGTATAACAAATCGGTACCACTTTACAATAATGTTCCACTTATTAAATTCTAGTTAACACAGTTGTACTATTAAAAAAACTGCACTTTGTTAATTTGTTAACCATTGTTAATGTTAATTTCAACATTTGGGCTACTAATAGCCTATACATTATTGATATTTTTTATTTTTTGTTTATTTTTTTTTAACAGTTAATGCACTGTGAAGTAACATTAATGAACAATGAACAGCTGTATTTTTATTAACTAAGATTAACAAAGATTAATACAGCATATTAATAGCAATAGAGTGCCAAGTGCCAAGCAAAAAATGCAGGGACAGGTGTGTGGCAAACAAATCAGGTTCAATTATTAAGGCTTTTAATCGGCAGGATACGTCAAATATAACCATACTGTCTATGAATATAACACCGCATACACCATCGCCAAAGAAGAGCTTGCCTTCACTAAATTTATGTCAAATGACAAATCATGTGCCAATATCATCGGGGTGAGATGATATAGAGCCAGAAGACCAAATTTCAAATCTTGGCCACAGGATGAAATAAAATTTGTTAATATATAATTTGTAGTTGTGGTGCTCCTTAATTTTTGGTGGGTGCTCCTAAATTTTTGCTGGTGCTCCTAACTTTTTGAAGTTGGGAGCACCAGTGCTACCAAGTAAAAAAGTTAATTTCGAGCCCTGTAAAAGTATGCTAAAGTACGTCTTTTCACAAAAAGATATGGGGCCCTATCTTGCACCCAGCGCAATTGACTTTGTACACCGACGCATGTATCATTCCTATTTTGCACCTGCGCAAAGTGGACTTTTCCCTCCACAGACGCACGTCGGTTAACTAAGAAATACACAATCCCAGGGGCGGTTCAGCGCAAAGAGGAGGCGTGTTCCGGCGCAAACGTTCCCTCATGCTATTTTACAGGTTTAGAAAACAATTGCGCCACTGACCGAAAAAAACCTGTTTAAAGTCAGTGGCGCGTTGCGCATGTTATTCATATGCTATTTTAAGGGCGCATGCTTGGCCATAATCAATGTAGCGTGTGTTTTCATTTTTGCAAATCATACATTATTACGATAGATAGATAGATAGATAGATAGATAGATAGATAGATAGATAGACAGTTTATTATAAAAGCATACATCTAGCTTACACATTTACCCAAATTATCATACGCCTGTTTAACCGAAGTTAATTTGGGTGTGTTTCTCCATCCCCAACGTCCCTGACGGGAACGTCGGTCTCCTCTGCCTTGAACCGCTCCTGTCGTGCGCCTGGCAAATCCGCCGTTATAATAGGAATCCGCTTTAGAACAAGCGCGCCTGCTCTTAAAGGGAATGTGAGATGTCGCTCTGATTGGTTTATTTCACATTACGCCCAAACCACACCTGTGAATAATGAAGCTACTTCAGACCAACCCATTTTAGATTTGCGCCAGGCGCAAGAGTCATTTATCCGGCCGGGAAAATAGCAACAGCGCCAAGACCCGCCCACAAAGTTACTTGCGCTTTGCGCTTGACACTTGCGTTTCAGATCGTTAAAATAGGGCCCATGTTCTGAGTTCAGAAAGTCAACCAATTCACAGCTATACTTATATCTTTCCTTGCACATTAAACATGGATAGGAGAAGTTGTTTTAACATAGTATAAATTATGCAGCTTTAATGCATCTTTCGAAATGTCATATTTGATGAAAATGTTTTGAAATGCATGGCAGAAGTGTTGACTCTGAAAAACGAGTAATTTGAGCTATTTGCTTCAACTTGGAAATGTTAGTGAATCACTGACCAGTTCTTCTCAGAAACGCTAAACGCATTCACCTCGAAAGACACATAAAGGTTACCTCATGATTTTGTTTAAAATGTCAACTGAGACTGAGAGTTAAATATGAGCGGTTTTATGGTGTTGAACAGTCTCTGTTTAACCAAACTCTACTAAGTGACGCTTTGCTCTCTGAACTTTAGCCTTCACTGTTTAGCATAAAGCGGAAATACAGTAGAATGGCTCCGTCTGGTTGTTAACATGTCTCGTAGAATAATATTACCCTGCTAGGAAACACACATCTGTAACAATCTGGTGCACAGTGATGTGTTCAGGCCACAGGTTTAATGAGCTGCCAACATCAGCAGGAACAAGGCAGGAATGGTCTCGATTAGGTTGCTGGATGGAGGTTGAGAATGGCGCTCTGGGTACGTTTTAATTGGGCTGATTTTACTCAAGCAGTTCAGAAAAGTTGAGAAAATCTTTCTTATTGCAGGTCCTCAAAGCTTTTAAAGGAATAGTTCACCTAAAAATGTAAATTGTTACTCTCACGCCGCTACAAACCTGTATGACTTTCATTTGTGGAACACATAAGGAGGACATTTTGAGCTGTTATTTTTAATTCAATAAAAGCAAAGGTGATTTATATTGTCTTGGAGGGCTGCATGAATTAGGGGTAAAAATCGTATTGTGATTTTTCTGATCAAAATTTGTTATTGCGACTTTTAAAATGCGACTTACAAACAAACAAAAATTAGCTGTGCTTGTTTTTGGGGCCAAAATTGAGATTTTTATATATCAAAATGGCTATATATATATATATATATATATATAAAAAAAGGGAATAATAATAATGAGTGCTGTCAAATAGATTCATCGCGATTTAATCACATCTAACATAAAAGTGTGTAAACATGTCATATACTGTGTGTGTATATGAAGATTTTAGACGCAATCTCAGTCAAAAATGAGATAACGACATTGAACGAATGCTCTCCGCACATGATATACGTTCATCAAATACTTCCACTTCAAACCTGCTAAATCCCAGCCTTCCCAGTTCGTTGGCAGTAACCTCTAAATGCCACTTCCACTTATGAGGTGGACTTGAAGGTTTTTGTAGAAAAGCACACATGGACTTAGCTGTTTTTTCCATCTAAGAATATATATATACATACACAAACTTTTATGTCCGATTTGATTAATCACTATTCATCGATTTTACAACACTAATAATAATATGTTAAATATAAACAATAAGAAATATTACTATTACATTTTCTACTGTAAAATATATATATATATATTTTTAAGAAAAAAAAGATATAATCATAATATAATATATTAATAATATATCATAATAATATTAATAATTTGTATTTTACATTACAACCGCAAGATTACAATACTATTATTTATCTTAATTTCTTCATTTTCAAACTTTAAACCTTTGAACTTTTATTTTGAGAGAATAAAGCTTACAGCTTCTCTTTTTGTTGATAAGCGCTTCTTATTACAAGTTTGGGAAGATGGATGATGCATGTTGCGTTCACAAATTCATGTTATAGCGACCCAAACTCAGAGCATCCTAAATCGCACTAAGCAATATTGCGATTTCAGTTTTATTTTGATTAGTCATGCAGCCCTACTGTCAAGGTAAAAACATTTTTTTTACTAAAATAAAGGACAATACACTACTTTTATGGTGGCGCTTCATGGTTTCAATCAACATCCGCTATTTTGTTCACCTGTCCAAAATGTTCGGCGAGAGCAAAGGATGCTGGGATCTTTTCCACTGTTTCCGTTTCTTCTGGTCCACCAAAATCAGTTCGATCATTATTCCATAGATGTGTTACTTGGCACAAGGACAAAGTTTTGCATAATTTATGCATGACTGTCATCAATTTTTGAAAAACGGCCCTGGCCATTTCAAATTTTAGCATAAACACGCACACACACACACACACATCTCTCTAGAGATCCGACTGAGAGAAAAGTTGTTTATAAGTTTATGAGCATTTCTGCATGTCTTATTATGCATCTGCCGTGCGTGAGCGCGAACAGGATAGAGGGTTTATACGCTGTTGCCCGTCTCTCTTCTCACTCTGAAGGCGTGAGATTTACAATCTTCCCATAGATGAAAAGATGAAAATATTACTCAATAAAAGCCCCTGTGAAAAGGGAGCCGCATTCAGCCACGGATCGCTTTGAATTTGAATGGAGGAGAAGTTATTCAGGCAGAGGGCCGCATTCCCAACAGACCATCAAAGGACAGACGGAGAGAGCGAGAGAGAGAGAGAGAGGACAGATAAGAGAGAAAGAAATCGAATAAGAGATATGGTGCTTTTCTGTTAGTCTGTGTTTGTGTTTGTTTGTGGATATATGCAGGTAAAATAACTCCTTCTGAAGTACGCCTCCCCTCCTTGTGCTGTTATCTATCGCCTTTTCCGAGTCCTGCATTGTTCAAGACCAACTTTCAATTTCCATGACTTCCGGAATTTTTCACGGCACGATAACTCTGATTGGCTGCAATTCGACACGGACCAATCACAGATGATCTCATATTGTATATACCATGTCTAGACTGGAAGCAAATGGCATACAATGATGGAACAAATCCAGAGCAGTCCCATTGTAATCCATGTAGTTGGCTTGCAAGTCGACGTCTTTGTTGATTTAAAATGGGAGCGATCAGTGTCCTTTTTTTATTAAAAGTACTTATTCCAATTTAATATGCTGTCAACTAGTGGCTCTGTGGCTCTATCGAATTATAAATGTTTTGGTTTAAGTATAAAATGCGTCACGGTTTTCAACAAAAATATGAAGCAGCACAACTGTTTTCAACATTGATAATAATAAGAAATGTTTCTTGAGCAGCAAATCAGCATGATTTCTGAAGGATCACTTGACAATTCTTCTCAGAATTGCGAGTTTAAATCTCACATTTTTGAGAAAAAAAGTTCCCAATATTCGCAAGATATAATCACAAAGGGAAAAGTCTGAATTGCGAGTTCTCGCTCTAAGTCACATTCTTTCAATTATGACTTTTTTCTCAGAATTGTGAGATATAAACTTGCAATTGCGAGGTAAAAAGTCAGAATTGTGAGAGTTGCAATTACCTTTTTTATTATTATTTATTATTCCATGACGGAAACGAGCTTCCGTAATTCTCTTACTTCAGTTGTTATTTGTAGATTATTGTAGAGTATTTCTCCGTTTAATACGTGCTGCTTGGATTTAAATGTGAAACACACGATTTCTTTACTAAACAGAAATGTAAATGTTGCTGGTTAGTTTTGAGACTATTTACTAAAAAAAATTCATTTTCATTATTAATTTGATGCATTTGCAATTAGAAAGCATCTCATTGGCTCTTGAATATACAGAACAATAGACAATGCGTTCCTTCATTATGAATTTCACTCCCTCTCCATTCTCTCTCTCTGTCGCTGTGATTAATGGCTGTACTTTCTTCAGTCGTTGTCCACAGAATATTTTTCCCTTTAGATGGAATCACAATGGTTGAAAACCGTTGCACGGCAGCACAGTGACAAACTAACTTCATGATCTCATCAGTTGTATTGTCTGTTTGTTCGTGTTAAAACCCCAAACCAAATGCACAACACTCACTAATCATTTTATATATAAACAAATATAATATATTGCTTAATAATGAGTTAACAGTCATGTGACTCAACAAGTAAAGTCATAACAATGAATAATTAAAGCAGACAACTAAGTTAAAATGCACGGCTTAGACCCATTGTGGTAATTAACACATTAAATTACACTATTAGTGAATACTGTATATGTTGTTAGGAATTAATACATGATGACACATTTAATTAATAGCAATTCATATAGTACTTAATCTATCAATGAGATAGACTCTTTATTAGTCGCTGATGCAGCAATCATTAATGAATTGTTTAGTTCTTCATGAGTCATACATTAACCCATAATTACCTGTGCATTAGTCTGTGCGTTGTTATTAGTGCACCCAAATTGTAAAGTGTTAATTTGCATATTGATAAAACAATAAATACAGAAATAAATCTAAGGCCATGTTAAATCTAATATTTGCCAAATGTACATTCTTAATATTTTGCTGGTCTTATTGCACACGATTCATCTTTGCATGTTACAGTATAAAAAGATGTTGTCTAGGTAATCTTTCATGAAAATATAATCACTTGCTCTCCCTCTGAAACAAATTTCCTTTCTGCGGTAGTAGAGAAAGTTTAACCAGTGGGCAAATATCAATTTAGGCACTATTTTAGGCTACTGTTGTAAGTGCAATGCAGTGTTTCTGAAAACTTGCCGTGACATTATGGCAGTCTGGCATGAAATTTGTGAAATCAAGTCCCACCCTACATTTTCTTCTTGTTAATCATCCTGTTTAAGTGTGAAATGCATCATGATCTGGAAATAAAAATGAGTTTCAAATGCCGTTTCATGTCGACTTCAGTAAACAAACAAGCGCCTATTAATAGTTATGCTTATTAATTGCATTCGTTAAATTAGTTCATTCCAGTTGCTTTTTTGGTCCGCATGAGGAAACAATCTTATAAATCATACAGAATGATCTTTTTGAAAATCTAAAATAGCGGAAAGTTTTTAGGGATAGGGTTAGTGTAATGGGAGAGAATATAGTATAAAAACCATTATGTCTATGGAATGTCCCTGTAAACATGGAAACCCAATCTGTGTGTGTGTGTGTGTGTGTTCTGGTAAACCCTGTTATGGCAATATGCAAAATCCTGGTCCTTGTGTTTTTGATCCCCATGAGGAAACAAGCTTATAAATCATACAGAATGATCTTTTTTGAAAATGTAAAAATGCAGAACATTTTCTGTGATGGGTAGGTTTAGGGGGTTGAATATACAGTTTGCACAGTATAAAAATCATTATGTACATGTAATGTCTAAGTCTTAGACATGTAAAGTCTAAGTGTTTGTGTGAATATGATCTTAAAATAAGTGAGGTTTTAATGGTCTCCACAAGAAAGGTAATTCCGACAAATGTAGATTCCTGTAATAACATTATCAAAACAATCCAACTTCCAATTAGCATAAATGCTGTAAACACTCACACAGACCTGAGCGCACACACACCCACACCCACACCTCCACCCCCCCACACACACAGAAAGAAAATCAAGCAAAATAATCTGTTGTTGATTCTCTAGCGACATGTTATAACAAAGACGAAATATGAGGCACTCACACCCTGCGAGTTTGCAAAGGGTTTTCAACGAGTTTTGATTCCTTTACAGGAGAAATTTGTTTTTTTCTGCCTCTTACTTTGTGCATCCTACATTCGACCATACTCATACATTCATCTTTTCCTTTCTTTCTTTCTTTCTTTCTTTCTTTCTTTCTTTCTTTCTTTCTTTCTTTCTTTCTTTCTTTCTTTCTTTCTTTCTTTCTAGAAATTTTGTATTATTAGAAATTCTGGTAACACTTTAGAATACTTTTCCATCATTAATGAATAACTACACAGGAACAAATGAGTAACGCATCATTAACACTCTAGTAACTACCATTTACTAACAAGAAACTCTGATTAATGAATTAGTAAGTGATAGCACTTAGTCGAATGTTCACTATTAGCTAATCAATAACTACTTTTTTTATACCTCCCAGAGGACTACTAAGAACAACTATTTACATGTTCATAATTAACATGAATAGTGCATAATGTATAATTAATTCTAAAGTAAAGGTCATGGTAACCCACTAGTAATGACTCAAGTATTACCAAATCCTTCTGGAGGAATAACTAATTATTTGTATCAGTATTCTAAAGTGAAAAGCATGATAACTCCCTAGTAATTACTGAAAATATTGTTGTGGACATTAATTCATTAATGACAGAACAGTATTCTAAAGTGTTACTGAAATTCTTGATTTCTCGATCAATCAAGATTTTGTATTTCCACACTTTTATTTACTTCCGCTTCAACTTAACTTGAGTTGAGTTGAACTCAACTTTTGTGCTGTGTCTGATTTGTTCTGTGTTGTAAATTATGTTGTACATGGGGCTAATTTTGATGGTACTTGATATGTACAGCACCTACATTTTGTTTTTGTATTTAATGGTGCTAAATAAATAATGTTGAGCTGAGTTGAATTGAGTTGAGTTTTAGATTTAATAATAATAACTAAACAATAATAGCACTGTCCTGACAACGCTAACTCACAACCAACTCACTCGTACGAATTCGTGCAATTTGTCTAAATCCCAGTGATGGGTAGGTTTAGGGGCGGTGTCAGGTGTAGGTCATCATTCATACGAATTCATACGAATTGGGAAACTCGCAAAATATGTACGGTTTGACAAAAATCTTACGAATTCGTACGAGTGAGGTCGCCTCATAAAATTCGTACGAATTGCCGTGAGATCGGGTTGGTCCAGAACACCATATAAATGGTAGCAATACACTATAATTTGATTTGAATGAATCTTCTCTAATGAATCTGCCTCAGTTGAAATTGAAAGGAAAACTGATTGATACACACACGCTCTGCACACACAATGGATTTTGTTGTTGTTTGATCTCTGTGCACATATTCGGACAAAAGACGCGTGCTGAGGGACCGAAAGACAAATCCATGCAGAGTTTTACAGTTCTACACACACACACACACACACACACACACACACACACACACACACACACACACACACACACACACACACACACACACACACACACACATTGTTGATCTGGGCACAGTTAATCTAGCTGCATTCCTCCCGCTGAGGGCACAATATGGTCCTCCATGTGGGACGTCTGATTGGCCACTGGGTCCTTCAATCACTGCCAGCATCCAATGGCGCGAGCTCTGATCATGTGATGCGGGATCAGCTGCTGCTCATTCTTCAACACACCTCTCTTCCTCCATCTGTTCATCTCGTCTCGGTGGCTGCATCCCAGAGCTCATTCTGTTGTTCGGTGCTTGTATGAATCATAGGGTGGAGAGTTTATTGCTCAATCTGTCCATCAGGACAAGGTGATATTGCTTTGGCCCCCCCGAGGACAAATCCGGTCCTAGAAAGATGTGTGTCGGGACGAAGGACACCAAATGTCCACCACTGCGAGGCTTAAATGTCAGGGTCAGCGGGTTACACAATGGGATGTAACCCCTGATGACTGTCCAAATGAACCAATTCACTAAAATGAATCTGAATTTCCATTGTCATTTGAGAGAGAACATTTAGGAAAGTATGTTTATTGCATCTGTTTACTTGAAGCTGTGTGCACAACATCCAATATTAACCCTATAAAGCCTACTGTATGACACTGTCTACACTGGACTCGGCAAAGCAACGTTGGTGTTCTTCGTGTCAGAAGTAGTGCGAGTGCTTGAAGTACGTCAGAAATATAACTTTTGGGGGATTTTTAAGGTTCAATAAAATGCTATATTTATACTGCATGTCTTTTTCTGACTGCTATTTCATATGTCAGGCTTTACAGGGTTAAAACGTGACGCGATGTTAGGTCTTTGGAAAAGTATCTTGTTTCTGGAAAAGCGGTGGCTTTATGAAAATAGCTGAACTACTGTCAGACTACAAAACATTTTCTGAAGTAATTGTTTATGCATTCTATGGCTGGACTATTCAACTGCGAATGGGCCAGATAACCAAAACAATCATGCAGGGGTGCATTTTTTTCTGGGTAATTATTCGATTTGAGCACTTTTTATTGCAAGTAACATGCTAACGTGAAAAATAAAAATAAACACCCTTTATACTGTGATTAGGGTTATTAAAGTTTGGCAAGGTCCAGAATAGGTCTGGCTGGAGAGCACAAACATGATGTCATGCCAAATAACAAACAGGGTTTTAAAACTTGACTGTAATATAAAAACATAATGATCATTTGATCATTTTAGGGATGTTCCTACAAAGTAAGAAAACTGAGAAAGAACTGCTAACATATTTGAGTATATAAAAAATCACGTCATCTAATACATAGTATAGTTTACAAGAGCAATAAATGGGTCTCTGAGGTCTCTTATGCTCACCAAGGCTGGATTTATTTATTTTAAAATGGCTGTTTTATATGGTAACATATAGTGTAAAATGTCATTTATTCCTGTGATGCAAAGCTGAATTTTCAGCATCATTACTCCAGTCTTTAGTGTCACATGATCCTTCATAAATCATTCTAATATGCTGATTTGCTGCATGCTCAAGAAACATTGCTTATTATTATCAATGTTGAAAATTGCACTGCTTTACATTTTTGTTAGTGTACGCTGGCATAAAATATGTATTTACATATTTATTACATATTTTATATATGTAATATGTAATATGTATTCATCCAACCACATCTAGATGGAAGCTGCAAATTTGCCTTCAAAAACTGACCAGTTTAAAGCCATTTCCAAAGGCAGAATGTTACACAAACATTGGATTCAGCCTTGATGCCTTAACATCCCTGTAGACTGCCTGAGAAGTATGGCAGTTTTTTCCACGTTTCGGACACAGCCTGCAAGGGATCCGCATCCAAAACCAGACAAATTAACATCACTGATTGCTCGGAACACACACACACACACCAGTGGCGGCTCCAGAGATTTTCTGTTGCAGGTGCTATGGGGATGCTCAACACTTAAAAGAAGGTGCTTTGAATTTTGGGGCGTTTCATTATGGAGGTCGCATCGGACTACCCTTGGTATACACATGCGTACACGCCCGCATTAACTATACTCGTTCCACGACTATAAGCATACTGTATATATATGTAAATGTATTTAATGAAAGGAGGTATGCAGCAACAATTTTTGGCAATCATCAATCTGGTGCACTTTGAGAGCTAAATTAACCCATATTCAGTGTGCAAATTAAACAGAAAAATTCAAACCTCTTTTAGTTACAGTGTCAGTCTACATTACACTACTACATTATAATAGTTATAATATTAATCCCATGATAGTAATAGCCAGATATTGTAAAACAAATGCACTGAAAAATAAAGGAAACTTTCATAATTAGTTTTGTACTAATTTCTATACTTGAAAGAGTATATTTCTATACTTCACATTAAAGATGTGATTGGGCCAGCCCAGTGTCAATCAAGAAAATCTGATCTACGTGTTTCATGGGCTGGTCTGTCAGAAGAAAAAAACTAACGCTGACTTTTTTGACCAATGCATTACACCGGCACTAACCCATGCGCCGCCAATAAGCAAAACAAAACGAATGGGCCGCCGATGTATGAGTTTTATGGGCCGTTAAGACAAAAAAAAAAGTATGAGATGTATCGGCCCAAAAAGCACATCTCAGCCCACCGGGAATCTCCCGGTAGTCTCCCGATGGCCAGTAGCCTACATGCCTGGACGTCACACTTTAAATCCTACCTGTTGCCTTTCACCATCCACTTATTTAGCTGCTGTCACATTAATTGACATGCCATCTCATTTCCCCTCTTTCTTTTTCTATTTTTAGTCCCCGACAGCTTTTTTGCTTCATCCATCTTTTTTGACGACAACTCACTAACGTTACTCTTTCCTGCATGCTCGCGCAGCGCTCATGACGCCCACGCCCGCGCCCGCTCGCGATTTTTACATTTTTATCTAATTCCTATTTTTAACATCATGAAAAAGACTATTCAAACATGACATTAAAATATAAATATATATAAAAAAACATACATTTCTTGGGGGTGCTGGGCAGGTGCTATGGCTATTATAGGGGGAGCTACAGCACCACCTAGCTCCCCCCTGGCGCCGCCACTGACACACACACACGTACACTCGCACAGGCTGAATGACTTTGGCCGCACTAATTAGCCACTGCACTGATATTTTCAGAATGTGTAATTATGGAATTGGACATTTTGGACACTCAAGACAAAAATTAACACACACACACACACATGCACTGGCAGTCGTGGACATTTTGGACACTGAAGACAAATATTAACACACACTCGCACACGCACATGCACTCGCACACAAACACACATTCCACAGACTTCAAATGGTTTTATATACAGCTAAGGGTTAGTTCACCCAAAAATGAAAATTCTGTCAGTAATTACTCACCTTCATGTTGTTCCAACACCTTAAGACTTTCGTTCATCTTCAGAACACAAATTAAGAAATGTTTGATTAAATCTGAGAGCTGTCTCACTCATTTATAGGCTGCAAGGGAATTGCATCTGCCGGCCCAGAAAAGAAAGTAAAGACATTGTTAAAATAGTCCAAGTGACTACAGTGGCTCAACTTTAAGTTTTATGAAGCGACTAGAACAGGGATGGGCAACTTCGGTCCTGGAGGGCCACTGTCCTACAGAGTTTAGCTTCAACCCTAATCAAACACACCTGAACAAGCTAATCAAGGTCCTCAGGATTACTAGAAAATTACAGGCAGGTGTTTTTTTCAGGGTTGGAGCTAAACTCTGTAGGACAGTGGCCCTCCAGGACCGAAGTTGCCCATCCCTGGACTAGAATATGTGTTGTGTGCAAAAAAAACAAGTAATAAAAACTCAGTGAGTGTTTTAGCGCAATTTTCTCACGTCATGGGATCACAACACTAAATGAAAGAGAAAATAAGTTGCTCGAGAATATAACTTTTTCTTGAAATTCAAATGAACTTTCTGAAATCAAATCAGCAATGGATAATAAAAAAGGCACAATCACTTGACTAGTTGAACATCATTTTTTTTATTAGCTCATTATTTTTTACATCTTGTGTTCACTCAATATCCTTGATTTTCTCTGTATCAGCTTCCTTTTCTGCTTTGTCCTCTTCAGATTCTTCCTTCTTTTCTGCTTGACTATTGGCTCGTGACTTTGTAAACTCTTCTTCTGCTTTCGAGATATTTGCCAAAACATCCTCTGAAAGCCACGAGTCATCGTAGAAATCAGATACGCCTGATGAGGAAGCCGTTGGTGTGGATGTCGCCATCTTTTGTCGCTTTGCTGAACGTTCTTCCATTTATTTTGCAACAACCTCTTGTCGTTTTCTCATATATTCTTCAAATCCTTCTCCAAATCTTGATCGATACCTTCATTGATTTCTTGCCGTAATTCAGTGGAATTAATTGTGCTCATGACTCTTGTGAATACCTTCCTTACGTATTTCTGTGGAACAATAGTTTTATAGGTGAAAAGGCAATATTTTTCTTATTTCCCTTCATATAAAGTTTTAATTAATTTTTGAAGCATAAAGGAAAGATTTTTGATCAATTCTTTTTTCCTAATATTATTGTAAATTTTAGAAGCTATCGATTGCAATTTGTTTCAACTCGATAGCTATTATGGTTGCCGAGAAATTTGCAAAAAACTGATTTTTTTTTGTGCGTTCCTGAGATTAGACCTTCCTTAACATAATGCCGAAAACCCGAAGTCTCTAGGTGGTCTGGTTGAGGAGTAGATAGAAGTGCAAGATTGGTGCGCACAGACAGAACAGAAATCATGAGTTAACAATCGCAATTTTGTCCGGTGGAAAATTGCGCTAAAAAGACTTTATTCAACTATTCATTTGCTTCCTTTTGGGCCTCTGACGTGAATTCACGAGAGCGCCACGACTCATGCACGAGAACTGAGAAGATGGCGCTCACGATCATTTGATGGGAAAGTGTGAAAGGTACGCCATTCATTTTGCGCCATTGGTAAGGCACTTTTACGTTTTCTCGTTGGTTTCTCACGATTCGGACATCCAGGAAATGCACACTTAAGAACCATTTTAAACACTACACTGAGACCCATCTGCGTCATCTTTCTTAGTTCTCGCGCATGTGTCGTGGCGCTCTCGTGAACTCACGAGGCCCACATGGAAGAAAGGCCCACATGTCAGAGGCCCAAATGGAAGAAAATGTATAGTTGAATAAAGTCATTATTTTTGTCGAAAGTCAGAAGCAAAGACATTGGTTAATAAAGTGAGATGAAAAACATGAAAAACGAGTATACTGTATTTATGCGGATAAAACTGGGCATACTTTATATAAATCCATTCCAATTCATATAATCCAACTTTATATAAAGAGCTTCTGTATAAAGCACTGCTGTTTCATTCAGGAAATACAAATTTAGTTCATCTAGAGATCCAAAACTAATGAAAACTTGCCATTACTCAAGAATACAAAGTGGACACACACACACACACACACACACACACACACACACACACACACACACACACACACACACACACACACACACACATCAGATTTGCATTGTGTTCCCTCACTTTGCATGATTTTCCATTGTGGATAAAAAGTCAAAACAATTCCTCTAGACACACACTGCCATTCAAATCAGGGTTCACACACACACAATCACAGTAAGCTTTAATACATTGCTTGTGTTAGTCATATCAAGAAAGAGGGGCTTAATACTTTGTGGACAAATTTGTACCTAGAAGTGAGATAAATCTGACAAAAACTCATCATTTGTAAAAATGAAATGAAAATAAATTATAACATTTACAAAATGTAATAGTAAAAATGCAGAAAATTTCTGTAAGGGTTAGGTTATAGTATTTCTAGTGTTGAACTTCAATCCAGAATGGCAGCACAGCGGAAAAGCTTTGTTTGAGCTGCGTCTTCTACTGTACAGGAGTGAATTTGCATTTCCTTCAGTCTGAGGATTATTCATTTCACTTTTGGTGTGAAAAGGCCTTTAAAAAAAAAAAAAAAACTGCAACGCAAAAGTATACTAAAAAATTACTTTCCATAAAAACAAATGCAATTTTTTACTTTTTTTACTTTTTTGTTAACTTTTTATTTTTTACTTTTTCTGCAGATGTTTTTGCACTTGCACAACACAACACAATTCAGACCAAACCAAAAGTGTTTGGTTACCAACGATATTCAATATTATTTTGCGTGCGTGTGTGTTGAGTAAGAAAGTCATAAGGATTAGTAAATGATGACAACTTTAATTTTTGTGTGAACAATCCCTTTAATGCTTAGGCTTACTGGTGTTCAAATCACTATATAACCAGCCTGCTTGAGGAGTAGCCCATCAATAGTGTGCTGCCTTTGAAACACTGTAAGGATTGAGAGGTATTCAGGTTATTCATTGCGGTGGAAGCATTACATTCAACTCCCATCAGATAACGTTTGTGTCGCAGGATTGTGTTTCTCAGTGTGTGTTTGTGTGAGTGAAGATCATCCTAATGAAAGCTCTTGTCGCTCCACACGGCTCACTATAAGAGGAAACCAACACACACCCTGATCGTTATCATGATATGGCCTCTGTCCTACATACACACAAACACACACATAGATGGTCAGATAACACACATTTAAAGATGTGTGGGTGAGAAAAAACGTCTCTTTGTGCCATTTATTGGGCATTTGATAATTTCCCAACCACACTACGAGAGCTCTGAGAATGAGTGCTATTTTGAGTGGTTGCATTTACAGTAGGCTTTAACAAGCAGATTACAGTCTGCTTCTGTTCAAGAACCGCTTACTTTTCTGACATGACATGCTACTGTTTCACAGACAACAAAGCATAAAGTGACCAAAAACATGTTACAGTATATACTAACATTTCAAATTAGCTTTTATTTTTAGATTTTCAGTTTTCATTTAGTTTGTTCAGTAATTTTGTTATGTGAAAAATTCTGAAGTGCTTTTAAAGTATTAGTTAAGATAAAATATTGAAGTGTTGTGGGGATGGGGGACGTTGGTCTCCTTCGGTTGAAATCGTCCTGAGAATTGTCAGTACCTTTCTCCTCAACTTTTTTGTTGAAAATGGTAAAAAAAACAACAACAACTAAATAAATGTATACTATATAAATTGAAATATAAAAAAATTTTCTATAAAAAAAAGAAATACATTTTTATTTTGTGTGATGTTCTAATATTTTATTTTATTTCAGCTTATTCGCTCAAATATGTTTCATATATATATATATATATATATATATATATATATATATATATATATATATACAGTTTATTATCTTGAGTGAATTAAACAAGAATACTCTAATCATGTTGTTTTTTAGATTCTCAAGTATTTGTCTAAAGCTTATCCAAATGTTGTCCCAACTTTCCAAATTGAGTTATCGTTGAACAATGTTGTGCCAGTTCCCAGCATGCATTGCAGCTTGAATAAAATCATACATTTACTGGCTGAATTCATGCTGCAGCTGTTGTTGTCACTGTTATTTAGCTGTCATATGGTTCAGAGTTCATATTTTTACTGAATTAACATTTGTTGATCACCACCACGTTTGAGATTTGTGTTGTGTTGAGGTATATCTCACTGCAACTTTTGTACGCAGTTTATTTGCCTAGCAAGGGAAGATGTTTGCCTCTTGTTTTAAGAAGCAAATACTGTTCGCATCATGTAGATCGCTTTGAAAGTCAAACAGAATGAAAGAAGAGGAAAGAACAAGGATTGTAACCCCTTGCATTGCTAAATGCTAAACAATCTTTAGTTGCCTTGACAATAATTTTTAAGTTCAAACATATTTAAGTTGACTTTAATTGGAGTAAATTAGTTGAGTTAACTTAAGTTGAATGTGAAAGATTGCCTTATTTTGATTAAGTTAGGTCAACTTTTTTTTCTTTACAGTGAATTAGTAGTTTAGTTGTGAGTGTGTGTTTAGCGCCTAATGGAGCTGGAGCACGTGCCAAGAGGTCGTATTCACAGCAGTCGGTTCTCTCTCCAGAGTTTGTTTGCGTCTGTGAGTGTTAGAGCATATGTTAACACTGGCGAGTGTGTGACCTTAAAATGTGTCCTGTGGTAATTTTAATTTGAAAAAGATCCAAAACTAGTTTGAGCTAATGAGCGTATTTTGGGCCTGATACCTTCGCCAGATTTGTGTTGATCCTCAAAGGAATGAAATTCCATTTGGTTAAACGTGGAGATTTTGTTTTGGAAAGAGAGAGAGAGAGAGAGAGTGAGAACGACTTGGTTTGGTAATATTGCATGAAAGGTGTAACAGCACATGATAATGTCTGAAAAATCTCACCCTCATTTATAGATGTAGAGAAACACATTTCAGATCCCATAGCCACAGCTGACTATGTGCTGCTACTTGTTTGTGTGTGCATGGGTGTTTAAAACGTGTCATGTTTTTCACATACTCTATGTGACTTCACAACTCCCTCTGTCACATATGCACATGATAATGGTGTGCGTGTGTGTCTTTATTCAGACCTGTTTCTTTCTGGAAGTGCATGACAGTTGCGGTTGAGTCGGTGAGCAACAAGCCAAATGCACTCGCTGACGACAGGGAATCATGGTTCAAAAAAGCCCAGCGATTGCGCTGACTCTGGGGATTCAGCCCTCGCCTGCTCGCCTGCTCCCCTGCTTCTCCCAGGATGCCCTTCTCTGCTCTGATTGGCTGATTCCTCACATTCTGCACACATTACTGAGAAGATGCGCACACACAGCGACTTTATTACACACAAAACAAGTGAAATCACACATTCTAAAGGAACAGTTTGTTCCAAAAATGTTGAATTCTCATGTTGTTCCAAACACGTATGACTTGGAAAACAGTGAACACAACATTTTGAATGTGTCATGCTACTGTTTCCCTGACAACAAAAGCATGAGTAAACCATAAACGTGACAGTGTTATGAGGGTGAGTAAATGATTACTCACTTTTTATTTTTGTGGTGAACTCTTTCTAAAATGGAGGTTGTGATCGTCTTTTATTCGCTATTGTGATGTATATCAGAGTGAAACGGCTTCTAGAACAAGAACAAATGTAGGGCGGTACTTGATTTTAATGAGAAATTGATTGGATGGTTGTGGTTTACTATTGGTGGATCTCATGTGAGTGACGGGTTGCTCCGCCCTCATGCAAGTATACACATCATCAGAGAAGAGAAGAGATGTCGCTACAAGATAATGCACAGATAACAGATTTAAAAAATAATAATAATAATGCACAGATAATTCATTTATAATAAATACTGCAATATTCCATCCATTTAGATTTTTAATGGTGACTTTAAACCAGTGTTATTGTAGTGTTATATGCTTTTATATTATTTATTATTACATCGAATTTCAGCTTTCATTTTCATTTTAAATTTTAAGGTTTAGTCTTTTTTTTATTTGAAAAAGTCTGAAGTGGTTTTGTTAAAATATTATTTATATATATATATATATATATATATATATATAAAAAAAACCTTCATCTATTATTTATTTAATAAAAAATAAAAAACAATATGTGGAGGTAATGTAGTGCAACAAGTCATGCAGAACAAAGATTTGTACAATTACATGTATTCAAAATATATATTTTACTTGATAGTTACAGTAAATGACATTAAATTTAAAACTTTTTGTTAAACTTTTATTGATAACTATAACTCTAACTCTATATTGTTAAATCTATAACTATTACAAGTATTTTTTTGGTAATTTAAATAAAGCTGAAATAAAATATGTATATTATATATTAAAAATAAATGTATACTATTATATAAATGGGTATACCCGGCCAAAAAAATAATCGCTTGAAGAAGACACATAATGACTAAATCAGCACATTTATTTCCATCAAGAGGTGCATACATTTTTGGTCAAGATCTTGTATTGTCAATGCAAGAGTCCAGAACTCTGTAAAGTCTCCTCCAGCACATCCCAAACACTTTCACTGAATTTAAGGTCTGGACTCAATTCATGTGTGAAAATGATTCTTCATGCTCCCTCCAAACCATTCTTTCACAATTTGAGCCTGATGAATCTTGACATTGTCATCCTGGAATATGGCCATAATCGTGTCTTCCTACATGGTTGTTAAAGAAATGAAAAGCTATACACTCTATCAGATAGGCTTAGAAGAACTGTTACCAAACATATAACATGCTAGAAACATAATAATCAGTGAAATAATGGTCCAGTATAGACTCTTAAGCATTCGCCTATTTAAGCAACCTTTGTTTTTCTTTTGTTTTTTATATAGCTGGGCAGTGTGTATTGGCAAGTAAGCTGAGCAGTCTTTCTGTGGGTCATATCTGTCATGGTAGTGTGTTGTCCAGTAGAAACTCTGTGCTCCAGTGTTTGGTTTTGCCCAGTCTGAAGTGCTTTGGAGATTTCAGGCATGAAGAATCTGTAAACATCAGCACCTATTCATATCCAGTGCAGCGAGCCGAGCGCTCCGGCATTCCACGGGATCCTTTATCGGCCAGATCCCAAGAGCCACAAAAACAACGGGATTCCACAGGAAGGAAAGGAGCGAGTGAGAAAGGGAGAGTGAGGTGTTGAAAAGCTTGTTTGTTACCAGGGGTTTAACTAACGTTATGTGGCTTGCAATCCACCTTCTCATGGCTTTAAATCTGTAAAAGGCTTGATGTTTGTGCTTTATATGGGTTATGCCTGTTATGATCATTATGGTGTTATTTCCTAATTAACACTAAAGCAATGCTGCAAAGCATCATGGGACCCCAAGTATCAGTTACCACATAGACATGTGGAGTTATTTATTCTTTTACTGCCTGCAGGAGAATATTGCGCAGAGCTTTTATTTCTTTTTTTCTTTTTTTTTCTTTTGATGAGTGAAAATTTCCTTGTCAGGTGACCTTTGACCCTGGACATTCCATCACTGTCATCAGCCATCCGGAGAAATTGCTCCCTCTTCTTCAGGGAAAAACAGTCAAACACTTGTGTTGTCTCAGATCGGATCACACTAACACATTAACACATTAACACATTAACATACTATGTGCTGGTATCAGGGTATCAAACAATAATACTGTGGTACTATGATGTAACACTGAATTATTACCATGTTCTTTATGGCACTTTATTGCTTTAATGATTAACATAATGTATTGGTGTTTGTCCAAAAACAAACAATGGCAGTACCATGATATATTATGGTACTTTTTACTTAGCAGCTACTTGATGGTGGTTTAATTTGAGATGTTTAAGCCTTGATGTGCGCACTATAATAAATAACTGATAACCTGTAGTGTTAAAGTGATAAATCAGCTGATGCTTGGCTAATTTGAATCAGTTGTTAATGGTAACTAAAGCCAAAACAAAAATGGTGAAATTACAAATTGTTAAATAAAACCAAAAATATATATTAGATGGAAAACTTACAAATGATTATGATTGTACGATTGGCTTTGTCCTTTGAAGTGTTATTTGTCCCTTGTGCCAGTTGCAAAATCTGCTGACAGCCTTTCATTTTATTATAAAATATTTCTGTTTTCAATTTTGAGGGCAATGCTTAAATGAATTTGCATAAATATTATGTAAACAAAGTTTTCAGTGTATCTGTACCATTGAAAAATCCATGGCGGTTGACCACTAAAAAAGTGTTGTCTTCTTTTTGTGTTCATAGGTGGTTTGACAGTTGTTGAACAAAAAGAACCACTCTGAATCTTGAGTGAACTACATAGTCACCTAACCAATCGGCTGGAAGGGGAGGAGCCACACACAAACCGGCCAATCCAGAATGAGGGGTGGGGCCATGGGGGTTTTACAAGTGCTGTTATTGGCCAGTCTCCTGGAGCCTGCAACTCTAGGTGAGCTTTGTACTTCCACTGAAATATTAATAACTGATGTAGTCAATTTCCTTTTTTTTTTTTTTATGCATTTTTCTTTAAGATATAAACCAAGTTTAGAGATTTGTGCTTCATTAAATAATATAAAATATTTTTCTCATATTTGGATCGTTCAATCAAACTCGAAGGGTCATTAAAAAAAAAAATCCCTTCCGGACATCACTTTTGGCCTTTACTGTATATATACTGTATATGTATATATATATATAGCTCACTAGGTTTTTGGAATGGAGAAAAATTTGATTCAGCAAAACCAGTGTACCTCTTCCTTGAACAGAAATTGACCATAATGGGTGATTAGAGGTGCTGCCATCATTTTAGAGGATATTTGGCCACAGAAGGTCTTACAGAGAGTAACGTAATTATAGATTGGGGAAAAATAAAAGAGCACAGTAGAAGTAGGATTCAGGCAGTGGGAGAAAATTAGACATAAAGATGTCTAATAGCATGAGGTCGGTAATTATTTATTTACCATTTCTTTGTAGGTAACCATGCATTTCTGCTCGTCTAATTAGAAAAGCTAATGTTCTGCATTGTTCTGTTTTCCACTCAATACACAACAGTCTAAGTACACAAACAACAGAAAAGCACACAAATTCCCCAATATGCTTTGACAAATAGACTTGCACAGGCCTAAAGCCTCAGAGCTTTTAAAAGCACACACTTATCCACTGATTTTATAGTCTCTGACTCTGAATTGCTATAAAGAAAAAAGGAAACAGCACTCATGCATTAAAGGCAGCCATTCCTCTGAAAATACTGAATCTTTCTGCTGTAATTAAATTACCTGAAGGATTGTTTTTGTCCTTCATAGAGGGAAGAATAAATCACTATTCAAGCTGAGATGTTGTCTACAAAATTTATATTTTCATGTGAAATTTTAAGGACATCTGTGTGCTACGTGACTGAAAGTTTCTCTTTAGAAGTTTTTAAAAGAGGAGGTTGCATGATCACAAAAGATAACATATCATGTGAAAAATGTCGTACTCTCTGATGTATTAACATTTAGATTACACATTGTGTCTCCATTGATAATATTCTAAATTGTGGATGGTGCATGCCGGTTAAAAATGGACTTGAATTTTGAAAAAAATAAAATAAATGAATGTGCTATATTTTAGTTTGCTAATGGTTTTTATTTAATATTTTGTATATATTTTGTAATATATATTTTTAGTTTTTTTTATTATACTAAATTATATTTACGCTGTATTTATAATCCATTCATTCACTTTTTGAGCATAGACCTGAAAATTAAATTTCCAACTTAAACTGTTGTCAATCTTGAATGCTTTAGAGCAGGGGTTTTCAAATTGGGTGAATGTGAGCCTCCCCTTAGAGTAGGTAAGGACAGCCGAGCCCCCCCTTCCCCAAAATCCCTCCGCCTGCCCTAACCCACACACGCCTCTGCAGTAAATGCCATCTTTTGTGTGTTCAAGGCAATGATGAGTTTCAATAACAACTGATAAAATGTAAATATTATTTTATTTCCACAGCTTTCTTAAAAGTGCATTCATAAACGATTCTTTGCAACAGCAAATAATTTACAACTTCATGCAGGCCTAATTGAGGCTACTTTTAAAATCACTGAACATCAGTAGGCCTAACCACAAGTCAACAAAACATGCTTAACATGTGCAATCGGTGCCAAAGCTACCGCCGACGACACCTGACGGCTGAAATCGGCACGGTGTGTCTGGGCTTTAAGCGCACATTTGAAGGAGATGCACATCATCTCGAACAAAATCAGCAGTGGTGGAAAGTGTACTGAAAAAACACTCAAGTAAAAGTACCATTACATTCCAAAAAATGTAGTGTGAGTAGAGTAAAAAGTACTTGTCCAAAAAACTACTTGAGTAAGGGTGAAAAAGTAAACACTGTGCACTACAATTTATAAATTTAAAAAAATTGCACATACTGTAATTCACATTATATTTTATTCTTTGTCAGAAAGATTAAAGAATATCTAACGTCCATCTTTTTAAAATGCATCAAATCAGTACACTCATCACCATTTAAATCATATTACAGTACTTGAAAAAAAAAAAGGCATTTAAAATTAGTCGAAAGGCCACTGAGCCTGAGCATGCTATTGTTGCACATAAAATATCAATATTCATAACTGTGCAAAGAATTCAAAAACCTTTAGAAACTCATATGATAGTTCAGCATCACACACCATGAGATGGGTTAAAAAGAGAGATTAAAAAATACCCAATTTCTCTCCACAACGGTACCAGTTTTAGTGTTCTGATAAATGAGAATCACTAATATTATCAGATTACCTCACCTAATGCACTGAAAAAGGCTAAGATAGCAGGCTAACACTAATTACACTGTAATTCCATGCTATTAAATATGTTACAATTTAAACGTAAATGCACATTGTTGTAGAAGAGTGGCATCATCCCTTACATTTTACACGGCTACATTTACTCACATTGTAATGCTGATAAATATAATTTGTAAGGAAAATTGTGCATTAAATAGGGAAGTTATATCCGGGAAACTTTTACAAAACAAACAAACAAACAAACAAACAAACAAACACACACACACAAATGCATGTCTCTTTGTAGTCTCGGCGAAGCTGTTTTATCAGCAGCATCCACACACACAAAAACAGTTGAACATGAAAAACGTTTTTGCGCAAGTGAACTTGCCAAATGAAGACGGATTGTATGAAATGGATCAATAAAAAAAAAACGACCTGTAGTTTATTAACGAGCTGTAGTCACGCACTGACAGAAATGCAGTTCAAGTTAATGCCATGGTTCATAAGGTGCACTGATACTGAATCTGGCGGCATGGCGAGCGCGAGACGCGGCAGTGCACAGATCGTGACGCGCGTCTTTCTATAATGTGATTGTGAAGTAAATGGGAGCGGGAATTCACCGCATTATGAACTCGTCACGCAATACTACGTGGGAACGGATTGCGAAAGCGTGGGCACGGTTTATGAATTTGTGGGTACAGATTGCAAAAACTGGTTAACAAGTCTGAGAGCGCGGATTAGAAACTCGTGGGTACGGTTTATTAAACCGAGGGAACAGTTTGAGAATTCGTGAGTACTGTTTATAAACTGAGCGGACGGATTGCAAAACCGTCGCCACGGATAATTTTTTTACTCACACAGGTGACTTCCCGGGCTCCGTATCCTCCCTTAAGGCGGGCATACACTGTGCGATTTTCGTCCGATTTTGAGCCGAATTCTGACTCGTGCGATTCTTTTTTGGGGCGGGCCGATTTTCAGCTTTGTCGTGCGTCGTTTGTCATGCAGTGTTCGTGCAGTGTACAGGGGGGAACGAGAGGCGATTAACCTCTCCCGACCGGCAATCGGATGGTCGGATGAATTTCTGGCATGTTAGACATTTTGGTCGCTCCTCGTGACTATATCGCGCAGTTGAAGCAGAGATACGAACCGATTGCCCTAAACTCAGTGTGTTTCCCTCACTGCGCCTGCGCGAAAACAGAAGTTTAACCATTTCATCCGCAGCAAAAAAAAAAAAAAAAAAAAAACGAAAAGAGGGAGATCTTTAAGTTCTGTAGTTCAAACTAGCTACAAATTACTGTTGCTTACCTCCAGTTCGTTTTGCAAAATGGATTAACCATTACCCACTTCTTCCAAGCCACCTGCGATGTACACTTTGCCTCTTTTATTAATTTGTTAAACAATGTTTTTGAAATAAAGCTGTTTTTAATTTTCATTAATGAATTATTGCAGTGTTCGGACATATTATATACGGTTAATAATTAATTATATGCCTATAATTCATTGTAATCGACCTAAATGTTTTAGACAATTTTCAATGAGGAGGAGTATGCTTCTGTGTGATATTTTATTATCCTCACAGCGCGTTGGTTTTGCGGTGATGCGCTATGAAATTATTGCGTGGCAATCAGGGTCCGAAATTAACACCCGCCAAGCGCCAAATGCGGGTAGATTTTCCGTTTGGCGAGTATATCTCAAAGGCTATCCGCCACAGTGGCGGGTGAATGTTCATACCAAAATAATAAAATTGTCAGCGCGCACGCGCTCTTCTGCCTCCTAGAACGAGCAGAGAGAGAGAGAGAGAGCGAGAGCGAGAGCGAGTGAGTGAGCCCCGGCCGCGCGCGCGCACTCACTATTCAGAGCGAACAAGCGTCAAGCTTCCCCGTACTTTTTGACAAGCGTCCTTGACAGGGCGGCCAGAGCTTCTTTGCAGCTCAAGTCGGCGTCGGTGTGTACGTACAGTTAACGCTCTATCTGTTGACGGCGCTGAGGAAAAAGGATATGTGAAGCTCCCGCCACTGGAAGAAGCGGTCGCCGCCCATTTGTGTCCTGCTCATCAAAGCCGTGCAGAGCGTCTTCAGCACTCGCGGATCGTGCATATTCCGCCGCTGGCCAGGCTGCTTCTGCTTTACACACCATGCATGGCCGGTCTTTTCTCGATAAAATTAGTTTTCTCATAGCGTTTGCAACGCAATACTCGTTCCCTTATCTCTCAGGGAACCGAGGTTACGTAAGTAACTTAGCCGAGTACGTTCTGCCTTCCCTTGCACGAGTCAGGAAACAAAACTGACCAAAAAAAAAAACCTTTGATTTCACCCCAATGATAGTAATATTTCATATATTTCTCTCATTTTGATCAATATATATATATATATATATATATATATATATATATACAGTATATAATTATTATTTTTTATTTATTTATTATACATTTCAAATTTTGCTCTGGACCATTTTTTATGTTTGTATTCAACATAATATGCCTACCTTATTATCTAAATTAAAAGTACTGAAATTAATGTATATGTGACAAAAAAAAGGGCTGTTTATTATTTTGGCCGGTAAAAAATATGCTTGGCTGGTGGATTTTTTCATCTACCAGTCCCCGTGGCAGGTGAGCCAAAAAGTTAATTTCGGACCCTGGTGGCAATTTAACAGCCTATCACTTTAAAAATAAAAGTAGCCTTCCCTAATAATAATAATAATATACAATAATACTAATAATAATTTAATACATAAATTGGAAATGCTAAATCATCTTGATATTGATAGCTGATGCTTGTTTTGACAATATCTCTGGATACATGATGATATCGTCTATAGGCGCAACCCGGCAAGGGAGTTTATCGCGCTGATTCGCGCATATTTCACACGTATAGTGTGAGCAGTGAAGTCGCAGCTCGACGTTCGGACCGTATAGTGTGAGCACAGAAATCCTGAGCTTTGGCTTTACATCGCATGCGATCTACTCGTTCAGTGTGAGTAGGTACCTTGCTGAAATCGCACAGACATCGCACAGTGTATGCCCGCCTTTAATGCTGACTTCTGTTGACTTGGGACAAGGAAACGACGCATTTTAAAGCTAATACTCGCGTCGCACACACAATTACCGATCTCAATAGAGCTGCATACAGTTATTTTTTTCTTTGCGTGTCGCGCCTCCCCTGTGGCTCTTTGGCGCCCCCCAGGGGAGGCGCGCCTCACCTATTGAAAACCGCTGCTTTAGAGCACAGACGATCTCTTTTCATAGACGACACTTGGCAGAATATTGCTAAAGTGAAAAAAGTTTAAAAAGTAACATAATTTTACATGTATTGTAATGAAAAATGCATAAAAAAAAACTATTTTAAATTTTTATATGAAATATATAATTTCAAAATCACGTTTTACTATAAAACTGCAAGAAAATCAAAGCCATCAATCTAAACAAGTTGTGATCCAAATTTGAGTTTGATATCTTAAAAAATTAGCTTTCAGTAAGATTTTGTTTGGCCGCAGTACCAAACGCTTCCACTATATAAAATTCGTCTCCCATTAATTTCCAGTGTGGTCATTTTTGACTGCAAGAGGCACAAGTGTGACTTTTTTTCACAGGACCATTTAACCTTTTCTAATCATGTCCATGATTTTTGTGTGTGTGTGTGTGTGTGTGTGTGTGTGTGTGTTCACATAGCAAGTGCCAAAAACCTTTGCTAAGTTTCATACCATTCCAATTAAGTAAACATTTCTAAAAAATTTACACAAAATTAAAATCGACCCTATTTATTGTCTTACCATGTGTTCCTGGTTTTATTACAAAGAAAAATGCCTTTTGTAATGTCATCCATCCAAAAAAGTTCAAATGTCTGTATACTGATAATCAAACTCGCTAAATCCCAGTGTTCACAGTTCAGAATAAAAATTGTGTATGGATAATACCAATCAAAATGGGAATAATTACTGAATAATTATTAGATTTCTGAAGGATCATGTGACACTGAACACTGGAGTAATGATGCTGAAAATTCAGCTTTGTATCACAGGAATAAATTACATTTGAACATATATTCACATAGAAAACAGTTATTTTAAATTGCAATAATATTTCATAATTATACTGTTTTTACTGTATTTTTAATTTAAAATCTTTTTTTCAGTGCAGTCCATCATGTTGCTGAAAAGAGACTTATTTAAAAAAACATAAAACATCCTAAGTATTCCTAACTTCTGACCTGTAGTGTACATGTAAACATTAGCATCTAAATTAATTTAATTGTTGCATTGAAATGGGAAGCAACAATATATAACATTTATGGACAGTTTATGCAGAAATTTGTTCTGATCGTGTGTCATGAGGTTTACTTCTGAGACAGCTTTGGCTTCAAGTCCATTCACAGATGCATACTTTGAAAAACCCTCACATGCACAGTTGGGATTTTCAACGTACTCTGAACTTGGAATTTAGTATCCGTAATCTACCTTACGATATAGGACACATAGGACCAGATTTACCAACAGCTTGTGAAAAAAATAAAATAAAAAATACTGTCAGAATTCACAAAAGACACGCGAAAAATTAGCACTGAAAAGGTGTGGAAACAGTTATTATTGCGGCTGACATTATTGCATATGCATTTGAAGGAGTTTCACTTTCAGATGCAAAATTGATGGGAGGAGAGTATTTAAATGAATCGTGGAAGGTGATTTACTGAGGTCTGCGCAAGTCAATCTACTGGTAAATACCATTATTTACCATTATTTACCGCCATTATTTACCGCCAATAAAAGCATGTTTTACACCAGACGCTAATTTGCACGCAGAACTTTCCACTCCCATCAGGGCTTATTTGGAATTGTATTCTCATGCTAAGTTGCCCTGTTTAGTAAATATGGCCTATAGTATGTACATGGTGACCGTACCTGTTTCTACAGATGGTATATTTGATACTGAGTTGACTTCAAGAAAACATCCACTGAAGTAAAAATTTCAGCAGAGAAACTAGCAAATTAATCATATTCATTCTTCCTCACGTATCGCAGCTCAGCATACATTAGATGAGTCTCTAGCCAGTGACAGTCCTCCCACATGTGGATCTTAATCATAATTTCTATGTATTTAACAACAGATTAAAGTCAAGTTTGAGTTTACAAGAAAATAAAGACGTCACTTAATATCAAAGGCTAATCCCAGACAACCTAACATCTCTCTCTGTCTTTCACCTACTAACCTACTTTAAGCGGATCGCAAATCCTGTTTCACTGCAAAAAAAAAAAACAAAAAAAAAATTCTTAATCCGTTTTTTGTCTTGTTTTCCTGTACAAATGTCTGCAGATTCCCTAAAGGGACATGGTGATGGGAAAAAATGATATGTCGATTTTGCGTTCTCTTTCAAATGTTTTACGTTCCCACAAGACACGTTGCATTTGCTTGCAAAATGTTTGCATTCCCTGAGTAACTTTGCGTTTGCTCGCAAACCTTATAAGTTCTTTGCGAGCGAACGCAACGTTTATTTGGGGGACTCCTTCAGGGACTCCGTTAATGTCAAAATATTTTTTTCCCCTCAGAATTAAGTGACTTTATGCTTTAAACACATCTGTACGAGCTAGGCTGCTTTACGTAAAAACTATAAATAACGTAAAAATAACAAAATGAAATGCTCATAATATTAAACTAGTTTGCAAAGAAACTGTTTACAAAGAATTATTTTATGTATTATGTTTATACTATTTGTCAGCACACGTTTACACACATTTATTTTTTCCTCGTGTTTTGTCATTTTCATTGGTTATGTTATTGATATTTTAGCAAACTAGGTCAAAATTTTTATATTTTTGAAAGAAGTCTCTCATGCTCCAAATCAGCATATTAGAATGATTTCTAAAGGATCATGTGACCTGAAGACTGGAGTAAAGATGCTGAAAATTCAGCTTTGCATCACAGGAATAAATTAAATTTGAAAATATAATAATATTTTACAATATTACTGTGTAATACTTTTTACTGTATTTTTTACCAAATAAATGAAACCTTGGTGAGCATAAGAGTGAGCATCTTTCAAAAATATATACAAAATATATGCATTTTTTGATATTGTGTAACAAGTTTTGATTAATAAATTAACCCTTTTAACAGTACTTTTTACTTTTATAACAGTATGTGCTTCTACTCGAATGAAATTAAAATAGAATATAAAAAATGTAATCACTGGGCCAGACACACAGAGTATGTTTTAAACTCATCAAATATCTCTACACACATTTAGAGTGTATTACATCTGGATGGAGGATATAATATGGATGATTTTGTTTTTAACTTCCAAACATTTCACACAGTGGAAATCAAGAGATCAAACGGCACTTCTTTTAGTTTTGTGTTTACGGCTTTTTTACAGTAGATCAGTGTCAGTACTAAACACACAACTTTCACTGCAATAGCAGCATTCATACTGAAAAGGTTTAAAGTGGTGCAAACACAGGACAGGACGACATGTTTAACTGGCAAAAACATCAATCTGACGCATATACACACTGACCGACAATTAAAAGCAGTATGTGTAAGTCAGGTGGACTGTTGAGAACTCAAGAAGACAAAAGGATCAAAGTGCCCTTCCTTATTATGTCTGTGTATCTGTATGTTTGACACATACCCACACTCCCTCTCACATGCACATTGAGTAAATAACCTGAGCTTCTTCATCTACGCCATGATGCAACCCTGAGGAAACTCTGTGCCGTCTGAAGCAGTGTTTTTGTGTGTCTGCGGTTTCCTCGTCTTTACTCCAGTTGCATTCTGATGTTCCGCCATACCAGAAAAACCTCCGTTGTGTGTCTTCGACTTTATAGCATTTTAATTTTGGTCATTTTCACTACACAGCTCTCAGGATTACTTGACTGATTGTGTAATTGGCTGCTGTTTCAGGCAACTGATTTACCGTACTGTGCAAGTTTCACGTCATTTGTTTATTTTCTAGCAGGCATGTAATGAGCAAGTTAATGTACAATGAGTAAAATAATCCTTTACTTATTGCATTATAGTGTGTCTCAAAGATTGTTATACACTAAGGTTCAAAATATTGGGGGCAATGATGCATTAAATTGATCAAAAGATTTCTGTTTCAAATAAACGTAGTTCTTTTGAACTTTCTGTTCATCAAAGAATCCTAAGAAAATCCCAGTTTCCATAAAAATATGAAGCAGTACGACTGTTTTCAACATTGATAGTAATAATAAATGTTTCTTGAGCAGCAAATCAGCATATTAGAATGATTTCTGAAGGATCATGTGACACTGAAGACTGGAGTAATAATGCTGAAAATTCAGCTTTGATCACAGGAATAAATAAAAAAATTCTAAATATATTACAGTAGAATAGAAAACAGTTACTTTAAATTGTATTAATATTTAACAATTTTGCTGTTTTTACTGTATTTTTTTTTAGCATATAAATGCAGCCTTAGTGGGCATAAGAAACTTCTTATGAGGAATCTTGTTGACCCCAAACTAAAGACTCGAATATTTTATGAACAGCTTTTAAACACACTTTATCACAAAAAAAAAAAAAAAAAAAAACTTGTTAAATGTAATTTTGTAATGATTTAAGGCATTTCTCCTTATATAGAACCGTTTTGACAGAGAGGGCTCATTAAATTTGAGTCAAGAACCCCAGGGTTCTACATAGAACCTTTGTAGAAGTGTTGAAGGTTTTGGACCCCATTAACTTTCATTATATGAGCAAAAACATTCTCCCTCATATGTAGCGCAGTGGTTTACTTACATGCACATTAGCAGTGGTCTCCAGACGAAAGATCCATCTCGCACGAATATACCAAGAGAAATGATCAAGAATAGTTTTGTGTCAGTCAGGATATTTTTGACGTTCTTAATTTCTTTTTGTTCAGGGACAGTTGCTAATAGCATTCGGGCATGAGCTCGCTAAAAGTGTCTAATTAATTTCACTGAAGCTTTCTCCCACTTCTTCTGTTAATTAGTGCATTTTAAAGTTATTTTGACTGCAGGGATTTGTGGCTATAATAGCATTCGCTTAATAAGATTAACTGTTAGAAACAGAGTCTAACTGGCCGGGTACTTAAACCGAGAACATTCTGTTCATCTGTAACTCGCAGGAGACTCGTTCGGCATGTAACCTGGAGACTCACTCGCCAGCTTGCATGCGCATGTGGGGAATATTGAGGATGTCAAGAGCTCATTTAGCCACATTTTCTTGTAAACTGCACGAGCAGCAGTTTCAGCATTAGAAAAGCCTCAGGAAAAAGGGAAACTTCTTGCTTTTGATCAGTTTGCTTGCTTTGATCGCTGGTGTTTAGATTTGACCCAGCCGTGTAATTGGAATAAAGGTTTCCTAGCAAGCATCATAAATAAATGGGCTTTCAATAAACCAGACAGAGCATGTATTTTGGCTTGTCGTGATTTATTGATTAATCATCTGATCGTGGTTATTCGATCTAATCTCATATATTTGAGATAACCACAATAACTGTGCAGTTTAAATTTCAATCACATTTTGCCTTCCAAAATGTATGTGCTTAAAGAAATTCCATCAACTGCACAATACCTTGTTTTCTTTTCTGGTAGAAGCAGGGACGTTACAATCTGGCAGGGGATAAAGAATAAAAACAGTTTTAAAGTACACAAAAGCCCTATTCGGATGGGACTAGTTTCACAGGGGGACGTTAGAGAAATTTCTGTTTCACAGACGTACTTTGAGATTTTAATCCTGTCCGAATCTGCCATGTCTGTCTTTTTCTCACACGACCTCTGTAAAAATTCCAGAGCAAATTACCTACTGTTTTTCGTCAAACTCGGCGGTCCTCAGAGAAATCTAATCCCGTCCGAATGCGAATGTCTGTGATTGCCGAAAATGTTTTTTTCTTGTGTGTTTTGGTCAACGTGAACTACCGTACAATCTCTCGCTATCGCGCCGGTATTCAAGTTTCTGCTTTTTGCGCACTGATAATGGATGTAGATGTGTTCGGTACACTGCGAAGAAATAAAAAAAAATGAAATCAACAAGAGCCAAATCACGTAAACTGTTGAGACTGGCTACTGTAATATCAGTTTCAGGTAAGATTACTTTCATTTCTGCACTTAATTACATAACGTGTAAATTATATAAGTTAAAACTTTTTATTCCAGTGGGTTTATTATAAGAACCCAGTTCTATAAAATCATGATGATAAATGTATGTTTAGTTTTTTTATACTACAATTTTTATAAAATGTTTACAAAACACTAAATACGTTAGGACGGTTTACTTTATATTTCAAAGCGCTTCATTTTAAAAGTACTTAATTTCAAAATACATTTTGATCAAATTTCATACGCAATCCACGCATTCTGAACACGTGATCTTCTGCAATGCCCACATGTAAAACACAGACACTCCTACCTCGGTAATAAACACGGAGATGTTAGTCCCGTCCGAATCCGCACATGAAATCACAGGCGTAGGTTGATAAGAATTGTAACTCAAACGTCGTTTGGAAAACTAGTCCCGTCCGAATAGGGCTAAAGATAGCCATAGGTCTTCTTTCATATACAAGGTCTATGGGTTTAATCAGACTGAGTTACAGTATATGGCAATTGATCATCAGCATAAAATTCATGATCGTGACAGGCCTATTTATATTTATTTCCTATAATAATATAGAGTTTGGCATTGAGGAAGGTCGCATGTGACCGAAACGTTTGCCTTTCTTCTCAGTAAAAGCACTTTATTTTATCTCGCATTTATACCATTTCAGCCTTTCTTCTTAAAAAATGTACATTTATTGCTTGTGAAAATTGTTTCCGCAGTCGCTTTTTTTATTTGTTTGTGCACATCTGAACAACGCATGCTGAAATCAAGTCTTTTCCTGGGTTGAGGAAGCTTGTCATTTAAAGTTGTTAAAAATGTAATCAAGCTACCCATTTAAAAGGACACTACAAGCTACGAACTACACGTTTTTTAGGGTTAGTAGAAAGGAAACTAGCTCATGTTAGTTTTCTGCTCGTGTAACATATTTTCATGCATTTGAATGTGACTGCTCGGCGACTCTCATTTGGATCTTTGAATTTTAAGTAACTCCAGTCACAATGCGCCTGCACAAACTGTGAAAGCAGGACGTTTATTCAGCTTCCTGCGTGAATATGTGCGAACAGACACGTTTTGTGTAGAGGAGTGTGTGCGTTTAAATTACACTTGAACCTTTATTTGCATTTCAAAACTTTTTTTTTAGCACTTTAAATCTACTTCGGATGTGGGAAATATCAGCTTGTTTGTGTGACATCCCTATCACGTCTTTCTCGTGGACACACACACTTAGGGTTGTCATACTTGTCAAGTGATTGCAGGAACGTTTTTCCTTATGCAAAGAAAAACGACAGCTGTCACACATTCACACACAGACAATTTCCTTGTTTTTCCGTCTACTTCTGTCTATCATTTACTGGCACGGATCTGGGTGTCGTTTTCCCTGGAAATTTCTTTCAGTTGCAGTGGCTAAATGAAGCTGTGATTGTGTTAGCAGGCTGGCGGCTGCTTGTGTTTTAAACGACTTTATTAGTCTCTGAGATGCTGGATGGGTTACAAACACGCTGTCATGTTTGATTATATCACTGAGCTAGCCTAATCAATAGTCACCATATATCCGGATATTAGACTCTCTGGAGAGATGCATTTAGAGTTTTCCAGTGAATTATGTCGTCTGTGCATTATTTGTGCGTTATTTACATTCAAGTGTTCTGAATGGAAATGGCCATTTGAGTGTAATAGACAGAAAGTGAATTTTCTATTCTTGACTGATCTTTTTTTCCCCTAATTTTGGCAATAGATGAACTGTTAAAGTGATCTTGAGATGAGTCCCTGCAGTTGTCCAATGTGACTCTCATATGCTGATTCATAAAATGTAGTTTGATTATCTTCTCAATTGTTTAAAACATTAAGGCAATTATACAAGTTTGATAAAATGTATCAATTTCCAGCGATGATCATTTTTTACTTTTAATGACCCTTCAGCATATTTTGACTCTTTTGTTATATGTGTAACGGAGGCCAGCTAGAAAGAGCGGTGCAGGTAAAACCTCACTCCCCTGATCTCAAGAGGCGCGATAGCGACTGACATGAGAGGCTGCGGTCTTAAGCCTCCTTGTTAGAGCACCTACCTCCCATGCCGGAGACCCGGGTTCGAGGCCTTGAGAGAGCGGGGCGAGTAGGACCTGGGGGGTTACATATAGGGTTGGGTACCGGCCTACAATAAATTATTCATTCAAGAGCATTGTGCACGTTAACTGCAACAATAGAGACGCGGATTTTTGAAAATCCAGCCTTCAGTTGATCCTGATGAGCGCTCATTGTCACAGTTGTAAACATGACGCCGTTCTTCTTCCACGAGAGATTTCGCGTCACACCATTTAAGGTGATGCGTTCTAAAATAACGCTCACCTTGTGCAGGACATGCAATAAGTCAGGAGAGGTGTTGTATTTTGCCAGAGAAGGCAAATGTGGTCATATTTTTGCCAAATAATTGCTGAAATTTAAAGTTGGTTGTAGCATATCAAGAATACAGACTACTTTGGTGTTATTAGTAATGTAACTGTTATTTGGTGTTAAATTATTGTAGTTGGGTTTGGTGGCTTAGGTTTTATTGTGAATTGTATTTACTTATATTTATATATTTAAATATACTTAAAAATGTTAATATATTGTTACATTTTAGGAATTTTTTATTTTATTTTTCAGTGTCATTCACCATTGTTTTGTGGCTCTTTTTTAAAAAGTTTCGGTTCAGGCAACATTTAGGCACCGGTACAGTTTTAAAAGTATCGATTTAGCACTGGTATCGTAAAACAAATTAAATAAATACCCAACCCTAGTTACTTATGTGAGAAAGGCTAATATATTTCCCCCCCTGGAAAAGCACTAAAACATGTGAAACAGACATAGGGCCCTATTTTAACGATCTGAAACGCAAGTGTCAAAGCGCAAAGCGCAAGTAACTTTGTGGGCGGGTCTCGGCGCTGTTGCTATTTTCCCGGCGGGATAAATGACTATTGCGCCAGGCGCAAATCTAAAAGGGGTTGGTCTGAAGTAGCTTCATTATTCATAGGTGTGGTTTGGGCGTAACGTGAAATAAACCAATCAGAGCATCATCTCACATTCCCTTTAAGAGCAGACGCACTTTTTCCTTGGCGTATTGCTATTATAACGGCGGATTTGCCAGGCGCGCGCCAAGAGCGGTTCACAGCCGAGGAGAGCAACGCTCTCGTCACGGCCGTAAAAGAGAGAGAAGTGACATTGGGGATGGGAGAAACACACCCAAATTAGCTTCGGTTAAACAGGCATATAATAATGTGGGTAAATGTGTAAGCTAGATGTATGCTTTTATAATAAATTATTATATTTATAATAAATTGTCTATCTATCTATCTATCTATCTATCTATCTATCTATCTATCTATCTATCTATCTATCTATCTATCTATCTATCTATCTATCTATCTATCTATCTATCTATCTATCTATCTATCTATCTATCTATCTATCTATCTATCTATCGTTCGTTTGTAATAATATGATTTGCAAAAATGAAAACTGCTGCTTCTGTGTAGATTAGAGAATCACAGTGTATGAGCGTTTGTGCACTCTATACATTATGGTCAAGCATGCGCCCTTAAAATAGCATAATGAACAACGCGCAACGCGCCACTGACTTTAGACTAGGTTTTTTCTGGCCAGTGGCGCAATTGTTTTATGGAACAGTAAAATAGCACCAGGGAACGTTTGCGCTGAAACACGCCTCCTTTTTTGCGCTGAACCGCCCAGAGAGCGCAAGTTCATTCCCTAGTTTAGCGACGTGCTTCTGTGGAGGGAAAAGCGCGGGTGCAAAATAGGAATGAAACATGCGTCGGTGTACAAAGTCAATTGCGCTGGGTGCAAGATAGGGCCCATAGTGTCTAGAGTCTTGGCTGTGTATGTATGTGCATGTACCTGTATAGAATGGATAATATTTGTTCGCATGTGTGTGTTTGTGTTCAAATAATGTGTAACTGTTTGAAGTGTTCTATTGTGTAAGAGTTTGTTGATTTTTAAGGAGATGGAAATGTATCTATATTATTTTAGCTGTATCTTCCAGTCTCAGTAAATATGTGCACTTGCGTGTGATTTTTGTTTGCATGTGGGTAATGTGTGTATATGTGTTTGTGTGTAGGTAATATATATTTCCTTACACTCTTCTTCAGTAATGCCTCAGGCGCCTAAACACAACTGTCAGTTTGACACTGTCACACACACTGAGTTTGTCCTGCTCTTTTATCTTCATGTGCACACACACACGTTTCCTGTATTTAATAAAATCAACTCCAAAACGGCTGTGCTTTACTTATGCGTTTATTATTAAACCATGAAAAACACTACACACCTATAACTTAGTCTGTGATTTAAAGCTTCTGAGTCAAAACAGCCATTAAAAAATTACATTAAAAGTTGAAGAGACACATTAGGTTTCACAGACAAGGCTTAAGCTTAGTCCCAGTCAGACTCAAATTCATGTTTGAGTTGTCTTAACTGAAAGCAACTTTTATAAATATCTTAAAATATGTCAGTGCCATTGTTTTGTATCAAGATGCACACCAGTAATGTTTTTTTCTAAGGCATGCTTATAAAAGCTACTTTAAAGGTCCCATTCTTCGTGATCCCATGTTTCAAACTTTAGTTAGTGTGTAATGTTGTTGTTAGAGTATAAATAATATCTGTAAAATTATAAAGCTCAAAGTTCAATGCCAAGCGAGATATTTTATTTAATAGAAGTCGCATACATCGAACGGCCGGTTTGGACTACATCCCTCTACTTCCTTCTTTAATGACGTCACTAGAACAGTTTTTTGACTAACCCACAGGAATACACAAAAAAAGGGGGCGTGGTCTTGTTGCGCTCCCACGGAGAAGAGGAAGAGTTGCGTTTGTAGAGTGTGTTTGTCGCCATGTCGTCGAGACGCTGTTATTTTCATATAATAACACTGAGCGCATGCGCATCTCCACGTTATGGTAAGAGGCGTGACCTTTCCGGGCAACGTGCGCTAAGCTGCTGTCGAATCACAACACAGGAACCGCTGGCACAATCAGAACTCGTTACATATTTCTGAAGGAGGGACTTCATAGAACAAGGAAGTTATCAGCCCGTTTTTAGGACAGTGAAAACAGTGGTATACAGATAAGTAAATTGTGTGAAAAATACTGTGTTTTTTTTACACGCGAAACATGAACACATGTTATATTGCACACTGTAAACACAATCAAAGCTTCAAAAACACAGGAAAAACGGGACCTTTAATGTCCTAATTGAACTAAGGCCTAATCCTGGCTTAATCTAAACCCTGTTTGTGAAACCAGGCCTACGATCGTGAATGCTGCGATGAGGAATTTCACCTTTGGTACAGATTTCAGGTTCTTAGTTCAAAGCATCCCTAGATTTAAACGTACTTTAAACTGCTTTTCTGCTTTATGTCCCTCATAAAACAACATAAAAAGTCATTTTGTCTAATTTGTTTGCGTCAAATACATTTTTGAAATGCATATGGAGAAAATAAGAGGCAAAAATACTAGGCTGTTGAAAACATGGACTCTCATTGTTTCATCTTATTGGCTATTTATAAAAGAGAAAAAAAAAATTAAGAGCCCTTCAGTGTGTCCCACCAAACTTCCGGTTTCAATAGGAAATTAATCAACCCTTGTAAAAAAAGAAGTACACTTTAGAGTACTTATTATGAAATATCTATCTATCTATCTATCTATCTATCTATTTCATATATATATATATATATATATCTATATTTCAAAAAAAAAAAAAAATTAATTAAAAATTTTTAAAATAAATAAATAAATAAATATATATATATATATATATATATATATATATATATATATATATACACTTGTGTGTGTGTGTGCGCGTGTGTGTATTTGAGCACATGAAGATAAAAGAGCAGGACAAACTCAGTGTGTGTGAAAGTGTCAAACTGACAGTTGTGTTTAGGCGCCTGAGGCATTACTGAAGAAGAGTGTAAGGAAATATATATTACCTACACACAAACACATATACACACATTACCCACATGCAAACAAAAAGTGTACATATTTACTGAGACTGGAAGATACAGCTAAAATAATATAGATACATTTCCATATATATATTTCATAATATATATATATATATACTTTTTTACATTCTTAAAAAAAATATATATATATATTTTTTTTTAAGAATGTAAAAAAGTAATGTCATCAGGCACTTGATTGAATGTTAATTGCAATTAAGTGAAAATATTGTAGTTTAAATCTAAATGAAGTTATGCAATTATGTGAAATTTAGAGTGTTTTTTTTAGCCACTTAGTAGGACTTCAAAATCATAATTGAAAATATAACGGTCAGAAAAACATTTACACCACACTTAAAAAAAAAAAACACTCCTGTTTATATTATATTGTCTGCCAGTACAGTTCTTACATGTGCACAATCACTACAATCAAGCTCACTTTTTATTTCAGAAGGGAAAACTGGACAGAAACCTAAGCAATTTCACAAACACATAAACACACATATCTGTCCAACTAGAGGATGTTTGCTGAACTGATGCTTATAGCTGAGACACTTTGGCCCGGTTTCACAGACAGGGCTTAGACTAAGCCAGGATTAGACCATAGATCAATTAGGACATTTAAGTAATTTTTATAAACATGCTTAGAAAAAAACATTACCGATGTGCATCTTAAAACTAAAAAGGCACTGATATATTTTTAAGATCAGTCAGTGCAAGTTTATTTCAGTGGAAACAGCTCAGACTTACATTTTAGTCTAGGACTAGTCTAAAGCCCTGTCTGTGAAACCAGGGGATGATGTTATAATAATGTTAGTAAGATTTACAACCATCCATGCACTCAATATTTTAATAATCCGCCATGCCTAATACATATTATCATGACAAAAAAGGCTGCGGCTCAATATCTAATCACAGTTTTGCTGATGCCCTGCAAAATAAGCAAGCACAGTCTGACTACCAAAACTAGTTTGGAGATTTAAGACCGGCAAGAACTATAACTTGAATAGAAAATTGGTGGTTTACTTACCGTAGTTGGATACCTTTAGCTAATTTTATCTGTAGTTTTCAGCACAGAAGATACGTAGATTAAAAGAGAAATAAACGGATGGAAAATATTAGAGATGAAAGACAATAAAATCTTTAGTGGAGATTCTGGGAAGGAACAACTGCATGTTTTGTGTTAGAGAGTCTGACCCAATTCAACTGCTTATCGGATGACACACGCACGGTAAAATCCCGCAACACAAAGACGTGCGTATAAACACGTGTGACAGGATACGCAGCAATGCAAAGCTCCTGTCATATACATTCATGGATGCAGTGTGATTGTGTGTATTGATGCTAAGCTTTTTGCCTTGTGGCGCTCTCGTTTCGATATCCTTGTGTCGCTGGTTGTCTTAAGGCCATTCTTCTAGAGTATAGCATCGTAATTGAATGGGGCTGTGGTCTACACACAAATACACACTGTAACCATAAGCTTTTCATAATCATAAGGATTACATCCATTTCTGTATGCCTGCTCTTTTCATGCGGGTAGGACACAACCTGTGAGATTTACATAGAATACAAATCATCCCCAGCTGCCACAATCAACACATACAATACAATACATATCCAGGTAGACCGAACCTGGTTTTGTTTTGTTTTGTTTTGTTTGCGTGTGTGTGTGAGTACAACTCACACTCTGAGGACCAGCAGACTAGCGTGCTGTCGTTTGCGTTTAGCTAGCCCTGCCTGACAGATTGGTACTTTTTCAGTTCAGTCTGAGAGCAGTGGAGCAGAACGGCTTAAGAGACTCTCCTGCTAAAGAAAAAGAGCTTAAGCACATCTGCAATAGTTCAGTATTACAATAATGACAAATCAACTAATAATGCAGTTGACAAAAACAACACTAAAATGCCCAGATGCTGTATAATATTGATATTTTTGAGGACAAATTTGCTCAACCCTTGTGTGATCTTATGTCCATGTTTTTATTTATTTATCATTTTGCCTGTGTTAATACCAACTGAAAAATACATTTTTAGTGGAATTTTACTATTTCACCCCCATTTCATTTAATTTTGCAGTAAGTACACAAAATAGTTCCACTCAGGACCTTAAGGTTAAAAATGTCCCCATTGAAACCCATTGAAACTGCAATTTTTAATCCCAGGGCAATTTAACTTTAAAATGATGCAATCTTTGTTAATATGCTTTCATTCTGTTGGCAAGGCTTCAAAATTTTTATTTTTATTTAATTTTTTTTTACCAGATGGTGCCATTTTCTCTGGTTTGGCCTATAAAGCAAATACTTGCTTTATTCCTGTTTTCTGCTTATGCATATTATAGAGCCAATTAGATAAATTATGCTGAAAGCTCACTGGAAGCTCATTTTTTGAGACATCAACCTCAAATTTGGAACACAACTTGTTTAGATTTATGGATTTGATTTTCTAGTAGTTTTAGAGTTCGACATGTTTAAAAAATATATATTTGTTATATAAAATAATGTTCATAAATACATTTCATAAACTTAAACTATTAATATATATATAAATAAATAAATAAAAGGGGGGGGGTTCATGTTTTAAACTTCCACTTCAACAATAATCTGCCAAAGGTCTTCTTTAAAATGAGACCAATCTTAAGGCTGGTTTCCCAAGCTTCAAATTTTAATGATTGTTGTTTTGTTTTTTTGACATATACTTTTTTGTCCTCTATGGACCTATGTGTAACTTTTTTAAATTGATGCACAAGTGTTAAACTAGCATATGGTGGTTTGCTGGTCTTAACTTGCCACTAAGCTGGTCTGTTTTGATAAAAAAGAAGTGCACATAATTGTACTGAATGTGATTATTAAAAGTGTATATATATATATATAAGAAATTATGAAATTGCTACTTAAGTCAATAAAGCACTCTAGAGTTCATCTAATAGCATTTAATATAAATTTAAACTATAATACATTTTAATTTAATAACAAGTAACATGCAATTAAGTGTCTGAAAACATTACATTCAGTTTTCACTTAGGTTTATTCTTTTAAAGTATTAATTCTGTAATAAGTTCTCTACTTAAAGTATGCTTACTTAAGTTTACCTTTGTTGCACTTGATTGTAGAGGAACACACATACTGATAAAGTGTATACCATAAATGCACTGGAACTCATTATAGGTTCCACATAATACATAAATGTCCACAAATCTCCACAGAAGCACAGCCCAGCTCCAGCAAACAATCCTTTGGAAATGAACATTTCCTCTTGTACCATATGACCCAAACATGTGACCCTCTGATAATCAGTGTGTTCCTTAAGCTCATTGTGTACAACCATACACTCACACACACACGCAGGCCATCTGACACTTTACAGAACAATACAAACAGGATTGCATGTGCTCTTGCGAACAGAAACCCTTTATGAGAAAGAACAATAGGTGCATATAGTGAAGAGAGGATCAAGAATTTATCAGCTTCCCGACACTTTCCAGAGAGAGAGGGAGAGAGAGAGAGAGAGAGAGGGAGAGCGGGAGAGAGGGAGAATGTATGAAGGGGTTGCAGTCATTTGATCCGCTCCTGAAGCACGGCCTTGTTGCTTTTGCTTGGAATTCAATATGGCATCTAACAAAAGTGGCTTGTTACCCAACAGTCTGCAGGTGAGCCTTTAGTAATGCAGAAGCTGCACTGCTGTTGCCCCTCTGGACTGTTATTGTTATCATATTTGCACAACTGAACAGCTACAACTTTTTATCCCTATGGTGTAAACCCACCACACTTTGCCTTTCTTAATTTTTTGTAATTATGAGATGGATGAGATATATGGTTGCGGTTAGATGTGTAATATTTAGAATGTCCAACACGATCTCACGGCAATTCGTACGTATTTTACGAGGTGGCTAATTCTTACGAATTCATATGACCTCACTCATACGAATTTGTAAGATTTGTGCTAAATCGTACATATTTTATATCGTATGCAGTGTTTCCCCTAGGTTTACAGGTTTGGGGGGGGGGGGGGGGGGGGGTTGGTTGGTTTGGGGAAAATTGACACAGACGCTATCTATCTATCTATCTCTATCTATCTATCTATCTCTATCTATCTATCTATCTATCTGTCACATAAATTGGTTGTCTGGGAGGGTAATGGTTTGTAAAAGTTAAAAAAATTTAACATAAGATATCTCTTTAAAAAAATAAATAAACATATTTAAATCTTTTTAAAATTGACTTTTGCAAATAACCTTTGTTAAATTTATAGAAGTATTTGTTAATATTAATGGACCAGAGCTTAAATAGTTTTATTTTTTAACTAACAACTAAAAAAAGATTTATAAATACTAACCAATATATATATACATTTTAAATGGGCTTTTTTTATGACAAGTTTTTATTTCTGATGCATTTATTGGAGAGAATAATCCTGTCAGACACACCACTGCTGTGAACGCGCGTTCACGTAAACACAATTTAAACAATGTATTATTCATTTCAATACATTACTTCTATATAATTATATATTAAGTTGCTCAAGCAAGTGGTAAAATATTTAACCATGTACTTATATTAAAATCTTTTGTATTTAAATTTTAATACAATAAATCTTGCATGTCACAAAGAACTTGTTTTTCCACCTCCACGAATAAGACGAGTGTTGTTCATTATGTCGCCTTGTTGAGGTAAATTGTAGTTTTCTTTGCTTTAACTCAGTCTTAAAGTGAAAAAAGTAGTAATTAATTAAATAAATTTATGGTGAGATTACTACATTTTATTTAATTAATCGCACTTATGGTGAAATTACTACATTTTCAGGTCAATCGGTGTTCATTTTGACCACGAAACATGCGCTGTCACTTTAATTCAGCGTTTGCAGCACAGCAGAAATAGACTCGGTGCAGAAACGATCTCTGCACTGCTGTATACGCACCGCAACTGGAACAGATCGATCATCGACGGACTGCATCCTCGTGCAGTGTGAAAGCTCTGTTAACATGGGTACGGAAAAAAAATACTCACCGCAAACGAAATATATGTGAAACGGGCGTTAGACTTGGAGCAGGAGAGCTACTCTCCGGCTGCTACTCGCAGTAGAGCGAGTGTTGCCATCTTCAGTTCAGCGACACATTTCCAGCCGCGCGCTCTCTGTCCGCTAGTGCTCAACTGTATGTGACGCAAGTGTTTGTTTGTGTGTGACTGCGCACTCATTGGGATAATTGTAAACAGACAGAAAAGACATGCCATCGTGGAAATGAGATAAATAACATATTACTTAAGGGCCATTTAGTTTTTTTTTTTTTATAAAATAACAAATTGTAATCTGTTGCTATAAAGAAAATCAAATCAAATTTACTTGACCTCCAAGGGGGGCGGGGGGAGCCGTTAGGAGGGCGGGGCGCCCCCCTTATATAATGGTAGGGGAAACACTGGTATGAATTCGTACGAATGACCTACCCCTGACCCCGCCCCTAAACCTACCCATCACTGGGGTTTAGACAAATCATACGAATTTGCGCGAGTGAGGTTGTACTAATTCGTATATGAATTAGCCACCTTTTACTCACTCATACAAATTCAGATGCCAAGACTTAATTAAAAAAACATTGTCTATGCTATTTTATTTCATTTCAGATCTATTTCAGTTTATAAAAACGATTCTTACTCATTTTAGGTTTCGTTTTATTTTGCAATAACAACACTAAAAGTTTCAGAATCTTGAACAAGGCTTGTAATGTTACAATTCACATTCCTCCTGTTTCCTCCTCTCATGTCACAGGAAAACCTAACTTTGTATTTCATTGCCTCTTTTACTTGTTCTTCTGAGTCGTAGAGACAGGAAAGGGCTTGTCAATTGACCTGTTGATAGATGAGGCTCTGAAGACTTGCATTGGAGCCACAGGCAAAGCAAAGAGCCATTAGGAGTCTTCAGTACTAAACAAGCACACATCCACACAAAGCCACCCGAACGCTTTTACATACCAGACCGAAGAGAACATCACTTACCGCATTCCAAACAACAACAGAGATGTTTGGACGTCTGGGGAAGAAATGCACACCATCACTCACTCATGACAAATTTGTATGGGTAACTGCGTGGCTGAACTCAGTTTGATTCTCTTGTGTTGTTCTTTGTATTGTTGGTAAATTAAGTGTAGTTCACAGGCTGGATATTTTAATAACGTGTTGAAATGTGAAGAATGGACCTCCAGCACGGTTGGCAGTGTGTTTGAAGATCACTCAAGATCTTCCTTGAGATACTCGCTACAAAAGCGTTCCTGTGTGGAGAAACCACAGGTGTGCATCTCCGCCGCCCCTCCCAGAGTTCCTTTCAGCGGCAATTTGCTTAGTTCTGCCATCTCATTCCCAGCGAAACCGGAGAGAGTCGAGCTGCTCTTTTGTTTGTTTCGCTAGATAATGCTTCATTTCCATTGTGAGTCATTCGTATTTGTGAATTCAAGCCCCTGAAAAAATTCAATCATCGCTTCTGAATGTGAAGACGCAGCTTCACTCCGTCATCCCGGATCTGAAATGTTTACTGCATTATGATGACAGATTACAAAGAAATTTTGCTCAAAGACCAGGAACATGTTAATAAAGTAAATGTATAAAGTTCTACATGATCAGAGGCTTAAATTCTTTTCATTGGTGTAACTCAGTTAGGTTTATTCAGTAATTTTGAATAATTGCTTTGATTTGATCAATACTCGTTGATATAGACATGGCACAACATCAGTAAATTTTGACTGACAAAACATTTCAAGTGTATGATTAATATCCAGTGTGCTGTGATAAATTTACATTCATAAGCTAATGTTTGGCTACATTATGGAGATTATATGACATCTCTACACTAGGGTGGTCCTTATCAAGTCCAATTTTTTTTTTTTTTGCTAAATGTTAGTGTCTTAACCTCTTAAACTGTTCCTTTTAACTTCAAAATTAGAAATATGCAAAAATGTTGACAAAAAAAAAGATATTTAGAGGTAGCTCAATCTTGTGGAAAATTGCCTATGTTAAGCTGTGTGGCGTTATTGTGATATGCAAGTCATATTAAAAGTTGCTGCAAATGACCTACATTTTATTGAAATCAGAGACATGACAACAATGACAACAATCTCAAAAAAGCACAAAGTTTTCAACAATCCCTCATTTCTGATGCTCAGCAGCCAGTGTTGACTTTTTGCAGTCTGGATAGATCCGTCGGTGATCTTCCACCACATGAAGGAGGAACTGCAATTGTTCTTCAGAGTGTGTGAGATAGCCATTGTATTCTTGAATCAGAGCCACTCCTCTCGACTACTTTCATTGCATGTATAATTGCCTGTGCCTCCTGATAATCTGCTTGATTCGGCCAAAGTTCCGGGTCAATTTCAAGGAACGTAATGTCATTTTTTTTTACCAAAAAATTTGCTCTAAACCCAAACAATAACCAAGGTGATCATCAATAGAAATATGGATTGATTCCACCAAGAAAGGTAAATCTGCTAAAACGGGTAATGGATGGATTAATTTGGATTTAGTTTCTACAATCAGTAAACTGAGATATGTATCTAAAATACATATTTAGGAATATATGGTGCATTAGATGTTTTTATGGAGATTCTTTTGGAATTTTACTAGCCAGGTACAATACCAATTCAAATGATCTGTTTTTACGAAAATCATCAAAATCTCAGAAAGTTTAAAGCTATTGAGCTACCAGTAATTATTATGTTACTGCCATACAAATTGGCATGCTGTATTTTCTTATATAAAGGAACAATTTGAAGGGTTAAGAGCATGACAATTGGAGACTTTAAAAACAAGGACCACCCTACTTCTACACGCCAAAGTGCCATCAAAATAGCTGTAAATACACTTGTTTTGACTCTTTAAACACTTCAGTGTTAAGAACTGGTGGTTTCACAGTAAAACTACCATTTCTATTTCAAATAATTGGTTTTCATATGAACTTTGTATTCACCAACAAATCCTGAAAAAATGTATCAATTTATTTATTTATTCGACATTAATAATAATAATTAGAAATGTTTCTTGAGCAACAAATCAGTGTATTAGGTTGATTTATGAAGGATCATGTGACACTGAAGACTGGAATAATGATGCTGAAAAAGCTTTAACATCACATAAATTACAATTTTACAGTAATTTTTTATCAAATAATTCTCAACAATAATGGCACGTTTTCTTTTCTTTTCACAAACTGTGTATTTCCTTGGTGAATGTTTGTATGGGATGTGAGGTATAACCAGGCTTCATTAGGAAGAGTCAGTTGGTCATTTATCAGTGTTGCGTGACCGTGACTAGTTGCGGTATATTTGATTACTCAATGCTTATATTTGATTATACATGCCTGGCGATGGAGAACAGATCCAGATGTTTCAGTTATACAGTGTTGTCAAAGTTATTGGTCATGCTGCTCCAGTCTCATAATGCAACAGGAAACACCTCATGCTCTGGCACGGTCACATGGCACCACGGGAAGTTAACTTGAAGGTATGTTCGGCCAGATATTAAAATTCTATCCAGACTTACTCCAAACCCGTATGACTTTAGTGTTTCTTGCACAGAACACTAAACAACCCAGGCTCTTGGAAAACGTTGCTTCTTGCATATTCCGCAACACTTTCAAAATGAATTGTCCAGTGAGTTAAGATAAAAACATGTTTTAACATGTGTTCCTTGTCCTCACTAATACGGTTTCATTTGAAAACGCACCTTTTTCTCTCCATTTTGGCCTTCCGTCCACACTGAGACGGCATTTTTATTAATGAAAACGAAGCTTTTTGAAAACGCTCTCCAAAGTTGATAAATTTGAAAACGCCGTTTTCGCGTTGTAGTGTGGACTGTCAAAACGGAGGTATTTAAAAATGATCACGTAAGTTTAGTCATGTGGCGCATTTGTAACCAATAGATATTTATGTTTATACCGGTATTGTGCCTGTTATGTGCTATTCACTTTCACACTGTTGCTAAAATATGTTACTTTGCACACTCTTCATATCACAGTCCTGGCAAAGATGACAGAAAATGTACTCACATTTGCTGATCCTGCGGCAATACAAGAGCAGAGTTGCGTTTTAGAGCAAACATATGGTGACTGAGTGCGACCTGGACGTGAATGGTGAGAGATTTTGCTAAATATATATTGCGTGATAACTTTATTATTTATTTTTTCCGTCTGTATCATCTCAGTGAGCTTTTGTGAGGTTTCACGCATTCGCAGTAAGATGAATTTAGCGTTTTCAGATGTTTTCCAAAAGTTTCTCATCCACACTGAAACATCGGAAAACGAAAAGTGCTTTTAAATGAAAACGCCGTTTTCAAATGTATCCGGATTAATGTAGATGTAGCCTGAAGCAGATTAAGGTGAATCTGTAAAAATGTTATTATGCTGGCTGTTTTACGTATCGCCGCAGTTTGGAAACTAAATGTCCGGCGAGCCGCGCCAAAAGGTTAGTACTTTATCGCTTTTGAAAATAACGTAGAATCTACATCAGGGGCGTAATTTGTGGGGGGGGGGTTGGGGGGAGATAACCCCCCCAATATTTAAATCTATGCATTACAACCCCCCCCCCCCCCAATATTTATACCATGATCACATGAAAAGGAGGCATACCCAAACTTCAACCCCCCCAATGTTCAAACCAAATCTACGCCCTTGATCTACATTAAACCAAACTGATAGCATTAACAAAAGCAAACATGAGATAAAAATTAATTTGCTGATGTAACCAACCGTAGCAATTTTAGCTGCTTCTTTGATCTCTTTTATCATGACTTGTGTTTCATGTACCGCAAATGCTGTACCAGGTGAGCTGCCGAGCAAGTTACATAATCAAGTAAAAAACAAACATATTGAGCTGGTTATGTGATGCAAACATCAAAATGTATCAGTTTACAAAACTTTTATTATGGTAAATGTGTTTTGAAGTCATTACATAGTATAGTTTAAGATACCACATGAAATGAAGTCTTAATTAATCAATAATCTGCCCCGTAATCATAATTTCTACCACTAGTGTTAATTTCAGATGTAAACTGCAGTGAATTGTATGCATTGGTGCGTTTTTGAAACCAATGTAGGTACATGATTTTCTAATGAACACTAAAAGTTCCATGTGATTACATTTGAAAGTCGCCACATGTACCAAGCTATTCCTTTAAAGAACAGCACTTCCATCCACCTAAGGTGAAGATGGGAACGCAAGGCAGATTAAAACCCCTTGCAACTAAGTGATTGAAAATAGGTGACCCACAACTGACACCCAGCCTAAAACACCCAAGCATTCTACGGTTTCATAGGCTCAGTGGAGTGTTATTTTTGTTTTGTCTCTGGACGGCATGCATTTTTCTTTTCATTTGGAAATCTACAGGGAAACGACTACCATGTGTTTTTTTTTGTTTTTTTGCCTTGGCTTTTTGTTCTCCTTTCATTTGTCTTTTTTTTTTTTTTTTTTATCAGATGGGATATAGCTAGTAGTCAACCCCCACCAAACCAGCCCTATTTCTCTCCTCAAGCCTTCATCTTTCGCTTTCTCCGGGGATTCGCTTTCTCTCATCTCTACAGGAAATACACAGAGCGATTTATATTTATCTGTCTTTGTTTTCTAAATGGATCAGATTGGCTTGTCAGTGGCACTCTGACGTGCTGGGGAGATTTTAAACAGCAGCCGTTAAATCAGCCCGTTAGCAGCTCAAGAGTTGAGAGAAAAGAGATGCATGTACGCATGAAATCATTTTTAATTTACGTGTCGGAATAATTTCTGCTCTTCATTATGTAAGTAAATACAGGGGCTTTGAGATGTAATTTGTATTAATTCATGTCTTTGTAGCAGCAGGGATGTGAGGAAGGGTAAAAATACCAGCGGCGTGATCAGCCAGCCAGAACAAACAGGGCAAAGATGTTTCTCAGAAATCCCACATCACACATGCAATTATAATTTTTATCTTCTGCCCAACTATTAAAGTTTACATCAGGTTATAGTTACTTTTATTCTCTCTCTCTCTCTCTCTCTCTCTGTGTGTGTGTGTGTGTGTGTGTGTGTTTAAAATGAAAGAAAATGAAATGTTGATGTTGGTACAATGGCGAATTTGTAGACCTGTGGCCCAGGGTTATTATCATTAAAGGTAGGGTGGGCAATTTCGGAGAGGCTAGCAATTGCAAGCTAGCTTTAAAAGCATACGATCCCACCCTCCCTTCAGAGTGTATCCAATGCCACTCCTCCTTCAAAACACATGAACGCACACAGCAGAGTCTGCAAAGTGTCACAAGATGCCGTTAAATTACCTCATGCCTCAAAGTGTTGAGACTTTCACATAAGATATATGTACATTTTTATATATTTAGACCCCTTCTTGTGTACACAGAGTTTACTAAAAAGAAAGATTTTGAACAACTCACTGTAGCTGTGTCTGCTGGCATTTTGTCAGTCAAAAATAGTCGATCTCCGAATGTGAATGAACTGACTCTGAATTTTAGTATTGTTTCTTATATGAGGATCCTTTTTCAAATACAAGGTCAATATTGATTTTCACTAACGACAAAACAACAAATTATCCGTGAATTTATATGGAACTAAGCTTTAGGAGCTTTCCATCTTTACTCTCCTCCCTGTTACGTTGCATTCGGAGATCGACTAGTTTTGACTGTCAAAATGCTGGTGGACACAGCTACAGTGAGTTGTTCAAAATCTTTTTTTTTAGTAAACTCAGTGTACACAAACAATGTTCTCAATGCTCGCGTTCATGTGTAGAGCCCCTGGTGATACTTCAAGCAAAGTTTCATGTTGTGTCGAGCCTTCTTAGTGTTTTAAAAATAGCGATTTTTGATGCTATCATAGAAGTGCCCCAAGCACTCCCATTCAAAAGGCAATTTGACCAAAAACGAAAATACGGTCAAACTGAAAAGTGCCGTTTCCATTCTAATTATGCTTTTAAATGAAAGTTTGCCTCTGGTAGATTAACAAAAAGACCCTAGGTTGCATTTTGGCAAGAGTAAAGGCCATTGCACACTGAGTCCGAAATTCGCATCCGAAATTTTCGCACGTTAAAAAAAAAATTCGACCTCACGTTATGTCAATCATGCTTGCACACTGTCTACGAAACTTTCGTCCGTAAAAAAAAAAATCGGATTGGGTTCGATTTTCTGCGTTTTTCGCATCCACAGCCAGTGTTTTGTGAGGTTTTTTGAAAATTCAGAGCCACCGTACAAGCGAACGACAAAATCCAGAATGACGTCTGACAAGTTGATACACTTCGTCTCGCAGCACAAGTACTGTATGAAAAACAAAATGCGGATTACAAAGACACTGAATAAAATATAACCTGTATACAGCTGTTCTGTCTGCCCAGCGCTTCTGCCGGCCGCGTGTGTGTGTGTGTGTGTGTGTGTGTGTGTGTGTGTCCGTCCATAGACATACTGCCAGTTTCTGTTCAGGATCGATTGGTTCACGGAAATTGGTGGTCTTCTTTTTAATATGTGGCTCCAGTATCGCTAGCAAAGCATCAAACTGTTCCACTGACATTCTGAGGTAAATTTTGAATCGTTTGTTTGGGATAATTTCGCAACTCCTTGATAAGGAGGTGAAACTCGAGCTCCTTCCTCTCGGCGCAATCTCAGGATTGGATGGACCCAATATTTCCTCTTTCTTTTTCTCTTTTTAAGATGAAAGAGGGCAACAAATTCATCCTCACTGCTTGACGAATCCATTTAGTATTTTTTGCGTTTTTTTCCGCAAAGGTTTAATAAATACGCATCGGACTCAGTGTGCAAGGTTTCTGTGCGTGACGAATTTTACTGCTGACGAACACGAAAAAACGCATACGAAAATTTCGGACTCAGTGTGCAATGGCCTTTACCATTTAAGTTGAAGTACTAAAATAACTAAAACAAATCTAAAACCTAAAACAAATAAAATGGCTTATAAAAATGACAAGAAAACACTTTAATATAGAAATAACAGAAAATGTAGAAATAAAGGCTGGTTCAAAATCTTAACAAAACTATAATTAGTATCCTAGTGATCCTAAAATAACAGCCGTGGCCTTGAAAACAATTACTTGCCTTAATTTTTTTTCTTGTGACAACTTAATCATCCATCAAAGTGGAGGTTAAAGTAAACATGAGCATATCACAAAGTCAAGCTGCAGTCACATCACCAGCAGCAACAAACTGACCTGAATGTATCCGTGTGATGTTAGTGACAGCGACTGTTGACATCAGGATGTGGGCGTGGCCAGTGACTCCACACACACTTGAGAACAGTTTGACTTCATGCAAATCTGAAGTGAAGGCAGTTGAGCTCACATGATCAATCAAGCTGGCAGCTACTCTAGCCGAAAGTCTGCAAAATGGACTGACTTCTGGCAGTAAACGATTTTGTGATTTTTATATGATACTTTTCTGATGTATTAAGAAATTGTGGAAGGGCAATTTGTGTGTGTGTGTTCTGTCCTTTAGTTATCTATTTACCTTTCAGTTTACTTTTATAAATGTAAGTACCTCAACTTTAATTAATATATGTATGTATGTATGTAAGCAGAGACGTGTTTGTGAATTGGACCACATTGATCGCAATATATGTTTGTGTTCAGCCAGCAAACATACCACAATAGACTGTGTGTGTGTGTGTGTTCTGTCCTTTAGTTATCTGTTTAGCTTTCAGTTTACTTTTATAAACGTAAGTACCTCAACTTTAATTCATGTATGTATGTATATGTATATAAGCACTGCAGAGACATGTGTTTGTGAATTGGACAACATTGATCGCAATATATGTTTATGTTCAGCCAGCAAACATGGCACAATAGACTGTGTGTGTGTTTGTGGGGGTGTGTGATTTATTAATAAGTCATGCCGTTTTCAGACAAAACAATCATATGTGTGTGCGGCCTGAGGAATTAGTGCTCTTACTGCTAAACACTATTATATGCAAGTGTCTAAGCTTTAGTGGGTTTTGTGGTTAGCCAATATGCTTCAGTGTGGCGTAATTAGTGTCTGAGGCTTAATTTGACTCACTTATGGCGCTTCCGTTGTCTGCGTGTACAGAATGAAGCTCACTCTCACTTTCTTACTTTTTGTCCGGCAGCTCTTGGAAAAAAAGAAGAAAAAAACCCCCATCTTTTCCTGTTGTTTGTTTGACCTCAATTAAACCCTATGTTTTGTCAAGAGCCGTTAAAATCACAACAGCCTCAGAGCATTACATGAGTGTGTCTGTGTGTTTTAGTTGACGGCATTCCTGCAGTAATATGGTGGCAAAAGGGATTTGCAAAGGGCAGAGAGAGGGAGAGGGAGAAAGAGAGGGAGGATGTAAGGGCAACTGCACAGGAAGAAAGAAGAGGAAATTGCTAAACAGTGCATTGGCAGATATGAGCCCTGAGCGTTCAGAGATCGCACACACTGTTGAACAATGTTGCTGTAATGCTATGTGCCACACATATGAGATTATTACTGCGTGCCGAGCATCAGTATTGGGTGAAACTGGGAAAATTCAGGATTAGTCTTTCCTCCAAAATCACAGAAATAAACACCACAGTCTCTTCTGCTCATCAAGGCTGCATTTATTTGATAAAAAAAGAACAGCAAAACAGTGAAATGTTATTGCAATTTAAAATAACTATTTTCTGTTGTAATATATCATACAATTCTATTTATTCCTTTGATGCAAAGCTACATTTTCTGCATTATTACTCGTCTTCAGTGTCACATGATCCTTCAGAAATCATTCTAATATGATGATTTTCTGCTCAAGAAACATTTCTTATTATTATCAATCTTGAAAATCGTTGTGCTGCTTCATATTTTTGTCAAAACCTGGAGCATTTTCAGGATTTTTTATTGAATAGAAAGTTCAAAAGTTCCAAGTTGAAATATACTTTTTTTGTAACACTATAAATGTTTCTATTTAAGGCTGAATTTACACAAAATTTATATAAGTATTAATTTAGTTTAAAAAAAACTGACCCCAAACTTTTGAATGGTAGTGTAGGATAATATATTTAGAATAACGAAAGCGAAACCTATTTAGCACCTGTTCTTTTGAACATTCTATTCATAACATTGGATTATGAGAATCTTTATTGAAAGGCATCTAAACAATACAATTACAAGGAGAGGGATTTTGGACCAATGAGATTTAAGGGTGGTCAAGCGGTTGGCAAAATTAAATGTAATTTGCCCTGCACAAGAATATCAAAGTGTGCCATTACTGCCCAGGACACCTTAGAGATGCCCTAGCAACTACCCAGAACCCCCTCTGAATGCATAGCAACACCCTGGCAGCCTTTCAACACACTGGATCATCATGGCAGAGTTTTGCACAGGCAAGAAACACTCACATCTTCAAAGAACCTAGTCTTGCTTGATGGATTTACGGCCTTATTTTCACTTACACATGTACTCGGCTCATTTATGTGGAATCATATTTAAGAGAATCTTCTGCCAGTGAAGCGATCCTTTCAGCAGGTTACACACCATTTCATCAGACAGAAATCTCTCCTTTTACTAAGCGCATCATCTCGGTGTTTATTCATTTGAATCTTGTGGCTATCTCTACTGTAATATATAAATATATATAGTGCTTTTTTATTCAGAAGTTTTGAAAATGCAAAACAGAATTGTGCTCACACATCTTTGATAGATCAAAGCTGTTACATTTACAGAGTGTTTGTGGGAATCAGTGTGTAACTGCAGAGTAAAAAGGAAACAGTGATGCATATGCACACAGGTGGAGACGTTCATCATGCAGACTGATGCTAATTGACTGAGCTGGTCAAACCATCCGACGCCATCGCTCAAGACTCACAGGACTGTGTGTTTGCCACCTGCAAACAAGCAAACACAAACCGACAACCTCAGATGTTCTGCACACACACACACACACATGCACACACAGACACGCGCTGTGTCCAAGTTATGGCATTAATTTGCTCTTTCTGTCAATGCTTATTTCGTGCTTCAGTAAAAGAATCAATTGCAAGAAAGAGAAAGAAATCCAAACAACGGTAATTAGTGTCTGGCTTCGCTGCTCAACATAAGCTACTTTGAGAACAATCGAGAAAAGCATGAACACACACAGAGGAATGTTTTAAACTTTTTAAAGGTCTAAAAAGTCATGGAGTAATATGTAATGTTACAAAATGTTAAGTCATGGAAATTTCTACTGTAAATATACATTTCTTCGGTTATGCACTGCATGGAGGCTCAGAAAGCCGAATCCTCCATTGAGCCACATTCAAATCTCAAGGCCGTTCTTTGTCTTTTTGGAGACGTTTACACAAGCTAGCATAGTTAAAAATAAAAAGTAAAAAATGCAGTAATCATAAACAACTGAAAGTCAGTGACAAAACTCATGGGAATTTAATGCAAGTTTAACACTATTTTAGTGAAATCATTATTTTATTAAGATGAATTCATTAAGTGGCATCTTTCCACTAGGAGAAATAACCATCCCCAATATAAACAGAATGTTGTTATACAAAACATATTGTGAATAAAAGAGATTAAATAAAAACAATGAAAAAAATTAATAATAATATAATATAATATAATATAATATAATATAATATAATATACTCTTTCTGCAGTTTTTATGGTGACACCAGTAGGTGGCGGCAAACAGATGTCTTTGAACCACGAGTCAATGAACCAGTGGCGTAGCGTCAGGGCATGCAGGGTATGCACGTGCAAATGGGCCCGGGCCAATAGGGGGCCCGCCCATGAGGAGCTTTTAATTAAAACGAGGAAATTAATTTTAAATTCGTGGCCACAATAAATATATTTCATTATTTTTTGAATGCTTGTCATCTGTAGTAATTTCTTGTTTCTCCCTAATGTCTACTTTCTCCGACATTTAAGGTGTGCATTTTTTTTTTGCACCCCGCAGCTGACGTAGAAGAACTACGCTGTCATTTTTTATATGACGCACACTACATCGCCGCGCCAAATTAAAAAAAGAAAACACAGAGTGAGAGGTTACTATCGGCTAGCTAATTGAACATTAAAGGGTGGACAAATACAAACATAAAAGTGGGGCATTAAAGAGAAAAAGGAGGGTGGAGAAGTTATAGTCGCGACACAAAAAGTACCCAAAATAGACCGTTTTTTTGTGCAAACCTAGTGTAAATGACAACGATGTCGAAGGTCCCTGTTACTGTTGACATCGTGGATGAATTTGTCGAAAGAAAGGCCCGGTGAATGCAACTAAAATGAGTGAGTAGTTTTATGTTTTTACATTTTGGGCCGCCGTGCCAAGATCAGTAGGCCTAGTTTATTATTGACATTGGCAGTGCCTTGGTTGTTTTAGATTTGTTTTTGTTCCGTTCTGGTTGTGAAAAATTGTTGGGTAGAGTGTGTTTTTTATGGTATTGTTTAGTATGGTATTTTCTTGATACACTACAGTGAACGTCTATATATGAACGTCTAGCTATATCTATATCTTCGATGTACTTGTGGGCGGGGGGGCCCGTAAAATTTATTTTGCATATGGGCCCGGGACTGACTTGCTACGCCACTGCAATGAACCATTCATTCAACCCATTTGTTTGAAAATGCAGATTCTTTCTGGAATGAAACATGTGACTCTCTTTACGAATGAGTCAGTGAATCATTCACTCAAACGATTTGTTCAAAAACACTGAATCTTTTCAAGATCAAATCACACTGGCTCAGATATGACTATGGAACTACTCTCTTTGGCGTAGCAACGCAAGTAACGGACAATAGTACATCTAAAATGTAAGTTACTCAATATTACGTTTATGTTTATCGAACTGTTGCATAAGCAATATCAGAAACAACCCTCGTTGCTATTTCTAACATGCCATTTTTGCATATTTCAAAATATATTTAAAAATCGTAAGAAAGTAGTTTCACACAGAAGTTCCACATACTTGTTTGGCCCAGTCACATTCTGTTACACTCTTGCTTGTGCGATATTGTTTTAATATTATACTATGATACTGTATTGTTTTTATATGGAGCCATGCGACCTTCCCACTAAACTTAACCTAATGTACAAGGATGACAGGTTTGTGTGAATGTTTTGTTACATCGTGTAGTGTCAGGTTGAGTTCTTCATTTGTTATTGTGTGTAAAGGTAAAAAAAAAAAAGGTTCTTTGTCTGTCACTCATAAGTCGTAAGACAATGCAGAGAGACTCTTTAAACAGTGTTATCAGACTGCTGATGACCATCTTTCAACACACACACAGACACACACACGCTCAGCATGGTTAATCCGTCACCCTGATGTTTCTGACCTGTGTGTTTAGACAGATTTTCTCTCTTTTGTGAGATTACACTGACCAGGCCCCTTGGAATGTGTGTGTGTGTGTGTGTGTGTGTGTGTGTGTGTGTGTGTGTGTGTGTGTTTGAGCCCCATGGGCTTGTGTTTTGATGTTAATGATGACTTTTAAATGTCAGAGCAGTCCAGGTGTCAGGGTGTGGAAGAGGAGAGAAAAGGACCACAAACACACAATCCTTTCATAACACACACACACACACACACACACACACACACACACACACACACACACACACACACACACACACACACACTTTGTATTTGATGTGTTATTGTATTTTATTTAATATTTTAATTAATTTGCTATTACTTTAGTCCATTTTCAGGAGGAGAGGGAGAGAGAGCGGAAGTAAGGTTAGGCTGCTATAGGGTAATTGCTAGTTTGTTCTGGGTGGTTTAACCTACATATTATAACCTCTATTCTCTATATCACTTGGGTTACTCCTTCTGTATACGTCTGGGTTTCTTTTGTCTGTTTTATCTTCAGATTGAACACTGTCTCTGTCTGTCTGTCTGTCTCTCCAGTGGTATGTCGTATGAAGTGAAAGTAAACAGGATAGGAGAAGCGTGAGTGTGTGTGAGAACTCTGCTGCGTCCCGTCTCGTGGTTAATGATCTGTTATCAGCGGGCGAGTGTTTGTTCACACGAGTGTGACAACAATCACACTCCGCTTAAACGCAGAGATTCACACAAAAGGTGCAGTACGGAAGCTGGAGGCCAATTAAAATCAAACCCAATGACGCGCGGTGGGCAGTGAATGGTGGATCTGTGTGTGTCAGAGCCTTAATTGTGGAGATCAGGTTTTCATGCCACCCTGGTTTATAACTGGTGTTTGCATCAGGACCAAGAATCTGACTCATTTCCACAGTTCTTTCATGTTATCAAATAATAAGATGAAGAGGTGAGGAAACCTCTTTAACAAGCTTCTTGTTCACAAAGTTTTCGAATCCAGTCTATTCTTATTCATGTTGGTGAATTGTAAAAATACAGACATACAAACTTTTATTTACAGTGTATGGTGACCACTATGAGATACGGTGGCGATTTAGTATTTTTATAATTTTTTGTTGTTCTCTCACTTAGATTCAGGGAATATCAGACATACTTGTGGAATCCATCAAATGTCCTAAGACTTTAAATCAAAATGTTGCTGTCTCTGCCAGGAGTCTCACAGCTCTTCCATCGTGACAGTCATCCAGAGCAAATCCACACCGAAATACTTCAGTGACCACACAATCCAGGTTTTACTGTCCCAAAGATAAACCCATGGGTTTGAGCTGAAGACAAGCTCAGCTTTAGTCCATCAGCCGGGACTAAAGACTCTGATCTGGAAAGATTTAGGGCAGAGAAATGATCTCTGATCCTGTTGTATTATGTTCTGCCACTCGATCCAGAAATATCAGAAAAGATTCTAGGACGAATTCACTAAACTAGTAAACTCTTGTGCGCTATAGGATTTCCACACAAACACCTACATCTTATCCTCTAAATTATCCGCAATCCATTTGAACCACATTCAGTTTACCTTATTCACATAAATGAATGTTACTTGCCTGGTGCAAATGCTATCATTTATAAATCAATTATTTTAAAACCCATATCGATCTACCACTAATCTGAACATTGTGTGATGTCAATATTTAGGGGGTGTAAATAAATCCATGTTATCAAGGATTCCGTTTGAATATTTTTTGCCTCACAAAAATCTTTTTCCTTCAGTTTAAGGAATAGTAATGATTTTTTTATTTTTTTAATGCAAAATGGTAATTTTAGCAGAATGTCTCCTTTTCATACACTGAAAGTGAATGGTGACCTGGGACTGTCATGATATTAAAATTACGCCATAAAAGTAGTCTATACAACTTACAAGCCATACGGTAGCTTTGTGTGATGAGAATAGTCCTTTTTGACCAATGATCTTCTTTGACACAGCTTTCATATCTCATTTGAGAGCTCATATCTCAAGGTTTGATGTCAACGATGACAAATGTCACTGATTCTTATGTCTCGTGACTTGTGAAACACCAATTATTATTTTTTTTTGTATCTCTAGCAGCAATGATTTGATTTCTCAAGTTAATTTTTGCTCAGTTATTATTATTATTTTTAATTTTTTTTCATCTCTGAGTTTAATAAGCATTAATTGTCATATAACCTTGTAGTTTTTATTTGACTGAATGTCTCTTCTCACTTTTTGCAGCCTTCAGTCGTGCTCCGGTGCCCATGGCAGTTGTTCGGCGGGAGTTGTCTTGTGAAAGTTACCCAATCGAGCTGCGCTGTCCCGGCACGGACGTCATCATGATTGAGAGTGCAAATTATGGTCGAACCGATGACAAAATCTGCGATGCCGACCCTGCACAGATGGAGAACACCCGCTGTTATTTGCCTGATGCGTACAAGATCATGAGCCAGAGGTGAGACACACAAACACAATTAGGCCAGAATCATGCATTATATTTTACAGATCAGGTTATAATAATTAAGATGTTTTAATGGTTTTGAAAGAAGTGTCTTAAGCTCGCAAAGGATTTGTGGAAACTACAATACATTACATTATAAATGTGTTTACTGTCACTTTTGATCAATTTAATGTGTCTTTGCTGAATATAGTTTTCATTGATTTATATTATATATATATATCTTACCCCAAACTTGTCAATTGTAGTGGATCACAGTTTCCACAAAAAACATTAAGCAGCAAGAAACATTGGCAATAATGAGAAATGTTTATTGAGCAGCAAATCAGCATATTAGAATGATTATTGAAGGAGCATGTGGCACTGAAGACTGGAGTATTGATGCTGAAAATTCAGCTTTGCATCACAGGAATAAATTACATAGTACAGTATATTTACATACACAATATTACTGAAATTACTTTATTTTTTTTATCTTTGCATCACCACATAAATAAATTACATTTTAAAATATATTCAAATGTCAGTTTTTTTAATGGTAATATTTCACATTTTCAGGTTTTAAGTTTTTTACTGTATTTTTGATCAAATAAATGCAGCCTTTGTGAGCATAAGGAACTTCTTTCAAAAACATAAAAAAAAGTCTTGCATTTTTCCAAACCTTTGACATGTAGTGTATACGTACACAAACACAGCTATGATGAGTTTTTGCAATGTAGAGTTTTAAAAGTATAGGTTGTGCTGAATTTTAGATGTGTGTTGTGTAGGTTTTTGCCTTAAGTTATGAATTGTCCACTGACACATTTTGCAAATGTGTGAAATTGGGGTTGCAGAGCTGAAACCACTTTTGTACTTCTGTATATTGTGTCAAATCTTTTGGGCCTAGCTGTGTGTGCATTAAGGCTCTTTTGTTTCTGTGTGCTAGTTGTTTAGTTTCTTACCCAGTAATGTCTCATGGTACAATTAGAACAGGGAACATCCCCTTGGAGCAATCTGGGTTTAAGCGCTCCACTCAAGAACGCAGTGATGTTGGTAATTAGATATTGGATACCTTAGAAATCCTCAGGTCCATGATCAAGCCTTAAGGGGTTTGAACCTGAAACCTTTGGATTAGCTTCTGCTGCACCACTGTGTGTGTGATACACTGATGCAGATTTGGCTTATTAAATCCTGCTGTGCTGCTCTCTCTTTTTCCCGGTCTTCCCTATCATTTTCCTCAACCTTTCAAGCGGCTTGACGCTCATCACACCTCGGCAGAGTGGAAGAGTCAGACAGACTGGGATCAGAGCGTGGTGTGTCTGTAATTGTTCCTCTGTGTATCCTCAGTTCTGTTGCTGAAATAAATTAAAGCAGCTGCTCAGCAACACAGCAAGATAACAAACAGTAACTGTGTCCATCTAGTGCAGAACAATGGTATTCTTCTCCACACCGAACCTCTAACCTCGCGCACATAATCATGCTAAGTGTGGGGAATTTGAATAGAGAATTTTTAAGTAGAGGGTCTGATAGAGTTACAATGGATGTTGTACAGAGTTTGATTAAGGTGTCATAGAATTTTAGTAAAGTCGTAAAGATTTAATAGAGTTACGTAGAGATTTAGTAGATGGTGTCATGTACAGTTTTAGTATAGTATGTTGCAGTGTTTTAGTACAGCGTGTGACGTTGAATTTTTTTAGAGTATGTTGTAGTATTTCACTAGAATGTCGCAAGCAGAGTTTCATTAGGGTGACATATAGAGTTTCAGTATAATGTGTTATGTAAGGTTTAGAGAATGTGTGTTGTAGAATTTTAGAGTAGTTTCATTCAAGTAGTATCAGTGGAATGTACTTAAAGGAGTCATGACCTGTAATTTTCACTTTTCCACGAGAAAAAATGTATGTTATGATTGCCTAACGATTATACACTGGCCGGGAAGCCGATATTTAAAAGTGAAGCGTTTGTTTACCCCTGGGTTCGTCAACCAGCCCACGTGCACGCGCACTCAAATACGTGATGTTAATTTTATATAGGATTTACCATATATGGACACCGCAGACCTATGCTGCAGGAAGCCCACCCTGCCCCTCTCCCCCTCATATTCAGTTGAGCGCCGCCATTACTGAATTCCGATTCGAAGTACACACTCGACCATGAAAGATGCAGAAACGTGGTGCACACGTGAGTTGCTCTGTTATTGACTGCCAGAATCAACATGGAAATGTAAAACACCACATGATAGCCAACGTTGATCTCAATAACCACTGTAAGCTGATAAAAAAAGTAGACTACATCTCCGTTAATGTAATCTACATTAAATAAAGGTAAACCTATGTGGGAGAAACTAGCAACAAACGTTTTAGCTCGTTACTGATGTTAAGGTATGTCTCAGTCAAAATGATTGTCTTTACCATTCAGAGGCATCTTGCTGTATACGTCCTTCCATCGACTCTACATCTTCCCTTTCCAGCTCAGGTTCAGAGTCTGGCTCGTGCATATAAGGTTGAATTCCGTAGGTCGCGGCCAGGTCGGGTTCATTCACAACTTGCGCCATGATGTCATTTTGGAATGATATGCTGAAGCGTTACCTGCGGTGTCAACCCCCCTCCTTCCTGCCACCAATCAACGCGCCCCTCATTTGCATTATTACAATGACCGTCCACGACAGCCAAAATATCGCATCAGATCTCGCGAGACAATAATGCCTTCAGAAATAAGGGTCAGAGGAGCTCTGTGTTTATTTTTTTTCCACTTTTTTTCTACTTTTCTTTTTTAGAAGGGCCTGAAAGACTATAATAGAGTGTGGGTATCCAAGGTAATACTAGGTTATGACTCCTTTAACGAGTTTTATTGGAATTTATCATGTAGAGTTTCAGTGGAATGTATCGAGTAGAGTTTCAGCAATGTGTTATGTAGAGTTTTAGAGAATATTGTAGATGTTCATGTATGTAGAGTTTCAGTGGAATGTATCACATAGTTTTACTGGAATGTATCACATAGGCCTAGAGTTTCAGTAGAAGGTGCCATTTAGAGTTTAAATAAAAAGAGTTATGTTGGGTTTTAGAGTATGTTGTAGAATTGATGTATGCTACATAGTTTCAGTGGAATGTACAGTATCACAGAGTTTTAGTGGAATGTATCACATAGGGTTTCAGTAGAATGTGTCATGTAGTGTTTCAGCAGAATGTGTTATGTAAAGTTTAAGAATATGTTGTAGATTTTCAGTATAACATGTTATAGAGTTTCAGTGGAATGTTTCACAGAGTTTTAGTACAATGTGTCAGTTTCAGTAGAAGGTGTCATGTAGAGTTTCAGTAGAACATGTTATGTAAGGTTTTAGAGTATGTTGTAGAATTTCTGTATAGTATGTTACATAGAGTTTCAGTGGAATGTATTACAGTGTTTTTACATAGTTTTAGCAGAATGTGTTATGTAGAGTTTTAGAGTATGTTGTAACATTCAGTATAGTGTTACGTAGAGTTTCAGCGGAATGTGTCACATAGCGTTTCATTAGAATTCCACATAGAATTTCAATAGGATGTCATGTATTTACATAGAATGTCACAGAGTTTCAGCAGAATATCACAGAGTTTCAGCAAAATGTGTCACGTAGAGTAGAATGTCACATAGTTTCAGTAGAGTGTGTCATGTAGAGTTTCAGCAGAATGTGTTGTCCTGTCACACCACATTAAAGAGCGTGAAAAGGACATTAATTGTTTGATAATTTGAAAGCTGTAATTTTTTTCATATCAGAAGTACCAAAGCACAAAGCTTGTTGCGATTATTGGATGGTATGTTACAAATAACATTTAGTGAAGTTTCGTTCACGCATCAACAGGTGAAAAAAAACAACTAAAAAGATCAGTCTTGGGATTTAAGAATCAATATAGGTTCATCAAAATGAAGATCAATTAATATTGAGGATTCAATATTGTGAATCGCTAGTGATCCCTATCCCTAGTGAACAGTGTATGTATATTGAGTTGTTGTTAGGGATTGTTTTGAGGAATCCTGTAGCGTGAGCTGTTCTTCTGCGTCTTCCAGCCTCATTAACATGCAAAGAGATGAGAGGAGGTAAAGCTCACCTCCAGAGAGGAAACAAACTCAAACCCTTGGATCCCACTTACCCAGTAAGCCTATTAGAGAGAGAGAGAGAGAGAGAGAGAGAACATAAAATCTTCCACTATTTCATTTTACATACAAGAATACCCTAAAAATTAAGATGGTGGCCTTTATTTGCACATGCTTTATTTGTGCATGATTAGGTATATGATTCACTAAAGAAAATACTATATGCAGGCAACGACACACATGTTCCCGGAAAATCTAGGCTGAGTTTGAATGGCAAAATCTCTTTTAAAGAAGGTACATTTTACTGTTTGCTTACTGTGCTCAGTAATAGTGGGATTTTAATGGCCAAACAATAAGAAACAAGTATTATCATAAAATAAACAGTGCATTTTATTGATTTCTATAATTTCTATCCACAATACAAAAATTTGTCATATATTTGATTGTTTTCTATATTTTCTGTTATTGTTTTCACAATTTTAAATGTTGTCATGCAGGTATAATGAATATAACTGAATAAAATTGAGTTTAATGGAATAGAATTGAACTGATTTTAACTGTTGGAAAATGTTTCTCAGACTAGACATACTCATATGGCAGTCAGTTCTGGTATCCTCTATAGTGCTGCTTTTGTCTTTCTGTTTGTCTGGTTATTGTCAAGCGCTTAAGATCAGATTTTCCAGAGTTTACGTAACAAACCGCATTCTGAGGGCAGCGTTATCCAACTGATTTTTTTTTTCAAATAAGATTTGCTTTTGCCCACATCTGTGTCATATTATCATTGCTTGTGGGCTGAATTTTCCCTTTGTCTGTCGTTGTGTGCTCTGTGACTGGCAGAGGTCCTTGGGTTCTGAACGCACAAGGTTCTTGCACGAGTAACCTGATAGCTCAATTCGGAAGCGCTACTCTTCATTGTGTGGAATTTTGCCCTCGTGGGAATAGATCTGCTTTTCCGGCCCGCAAGCCACCTGTCTGCTCGCTGGTGCAGCTTCAGTCATCTCACGCAGACATGCACACACAGCTACTATCCAGAGGCAACAGCCATTTAAAGCAAACTCATTGTTTCTATTATATATATATAGACACATTTAGTCATGTGTTTGATATTGTAACGGTCACCAGCTGGAGTGCCCTTGAGAGCCACCAGAGCGCACTCCACATCAGACTATTGTCATTCCCTCACAAACTACATCTCCCATAACTCACTGCCAGACTCTTCATCCATTATCACATTCACCTGTGTCTCATTATCTTGTTTAGCTCACCCCATATGAGCCTGGTTCTCTCATTCATTATCTGTGAAGTCTTGTTTAGTGTTACACTGCAATTCCGAGCAGTTTCATGTCTCTTGGTTTTTGATTTCTTGCCTGTTCTGTGGATTACTCTTTTGCCCGTGTTCCCTGCCTTGTTGTGTTTGTTTGAATGGACTGCCTGGCTGTGTTTGACCTTGCCTATACTTTGGATTACGTCTTTGGATTACCCTGTTCAATAAATACTGCATTTGGATCCTCAACCTTCTCGGAGCAGTTTGTGGCAGATATATCATTGAGTGATTTTTCACAGTTTAGAAGCTGTGTGTGTGTGTGTGTGTGTGTGTGTGTGTGCGTGCGTGTATGCGTGTATGCGTATGTGTGTGCGCGTGTAGGGTACTGGTATTCTCTATGTTATGGGGACCGAATGTCCCCACGAGTATAGTAATACTAGTAAATTTTGAACTTTTGGGGAAAATTGTTTTGGTCCCCATAAGGAAACATGCTTATAAATCACACAAAACAAAATCTAAAATAGCTGATGGGTGTGCTATGATGGGTAGGGTTAGTGTAGGTGGATAGAATATACAGTTTGTACAGTATAAAAAACATTATGGTTACTCACGTAACCCTGGTTCCTTGAGATAACGGGAACAAGCATTGCGTCTGTTTTTAGCTGACGCTTATTGGGAAAACTCCTGTTTTCTCAGAATTCTGAAGCCTGATTGGTTCACGTCTGTGCAGTTGAACAGACAAATGGCGTTTCAGCCCACCAGAATGGGTGGGGTTGACTGCCTTTAAAGTCGCATAGAAACGGCGCTATTTCAGATCTTTCGACTGAGAAGCGGGTAGCATGACTCGTACCCGTTATCTCCGGGAACCAGGGTTACGTGAGTGACCATAACGTTCTCTTTCAATACAGTTCACTCGCATTGCGTCTGCTTTTAGCTGAAGCTTATGGGGAACTAGCGCCAGTATAAGGAGAGGCTCGGACAGAGCCTGCTACATTATCCATAAGTGTCTCAAACTGACAACACCCATGCTTGAAGAGCAGGGATGTCCAGGTTATAAAATCTGATAAAAGTGGATGGCGAGGACCACCGGGGCGCTACACAGATATCTCCGATAGAGATTCCTGACTCCCAGTGGACATGACAAGCCTTATGCCTTATGCCTTAAGCCTTATGCTACAATGCCTTATAAGCCAGCGCTATTGCATCCACAATCCATCTGGATGGTCCCTGCTTCGAGACCGGAAGTCCTTTTCTGCGGCCTCCGAAGCAAACAAACAGATGCTCTGATTGCCGAAACTAGCCAGAGTGCTTGATTTATATACTCTCAAGGCCCTTATGGGACAGAGTGGATGAGGTTCACTTCACCTGCGTTGTAAATGGGGTGGAGAGCACTTGTGGCATATGGCCTTTTTTTGGCCTAAGGACCATCTTACTGTCGTTTGGGCCAAACTCAATGCAGGAAGGTTCCACAGATAGAGTCTGCAAATCACCAACTCGCTTGACTGACACTAGAGCCAACAAGAGGGACCGAAGGTCAGTCGTCTCGGGTAGCTCAAAGGGAGGGCCTCGGAGAGCCCTAAGGACTGTGGAGAGGTCCCAAGATGGGACTGAACGAGGGCAGGGAGGATTCATCCTCCTGGCCCCTCTGAGAAACCTAACAACCAGGTTGTGTTTCCCAGTCGTTTGGCCAGACTCTGGTGCGTGGGTCGCCGCGATGGCTGCCACATACACTTTAAGTGTAGAGGGGGTGTGCCTGCCATCCAACAGCTCTTGCAGAAACGTGAGAATAGTTATGATCTCGCATTTAGCAGGAGCTGATTTCCGAGGTAGGCACCAGCTAGAGAATAACGGACCATTTCGGCCAGAAGAACTGAACATTTCTCCTCCCTGACCTGACTAATAAGGTCCTTCGAGAAGACTGTCTGGCAGTGGGAATTCTCTTTCGTCGCGAAGAGATCCACATCTGCTTGACTGAAGGTGCGCCATGTAATCGACCACCTGGGGGTGGAGCCTAATGAGGTAATGAGGCCCAGTAGGCTTTGAAACCTCTTGAGGGGAAGAAGAGACCCTTCCCTGAATGAGGCTGCCATGCTCCTGATTTTCAAGGCACACTCTTAAGAGAGCCAAGCCTACACCCCCAGGAATGAGATGCATTGGCTGGGGAGCAGCGTGCTCTTGCCAAAATTGACCCTGAAACCCAAGTTTTCCAGATGGCTGAGGAGCAGGCATCTGTGGGCACATAGCTCCTGTCTCGACTGGGCTAAAACTAGCCAATCGTTGAGGTGGGATTCCCATCTGTCTCAGAGTGGAAAATAGCATCGTCTACACGCTTCGTAAAGGTACGTGGAGCCTGAGAGAGTCCGAATGGAAGGACTGTAGATTGGTAAGCCACCCCCTCGAATGCGAATCTCAAGAACGGTCTGTAATGGGGGACTATCTGGATGTGAAAGTAAGCGGGTTTTACTGATATAAACCAATACCCGGATTTGTTTCAAAGCTAACATTCTGAATGGCGTCTCATGAGGGCATGATTCAGACATCTCAGATTGAGAATGGGTCTGAGATCGCCATTTTTCTTGGGACAGGGAAGTAGTGGCTGTAAAAGCTGCGTTCCATGGGGACTTTCTCCACAGTGCACTACAGTGTGAAAATGAATGTTAAAATACGTAAAACAATTTTAGGGTCCAAGTCTCACGATTAACTTGCTTATTACTATGATATCGGCTGTTTTCTAGAACTTATAAAGCACATATTAATGTATTATCCTGCTTAATCCAACCTACTTTGCAAACTAATATTTATTTGTTTGTTAGAATTGTGCTACATCTGTACAACATTTGGTATGCACACTGTGTGAAGTATCCCTGTCAATAATCATTAAAAACATGTTGAAGTTTGAATTTAACATAACTGCCAGAGGCCAATAATGTAGGACTTGGCCTATTTTAATAAAACAGATGTAATTTGAGAATAGAATAATTAATTTTAATGTCATTTGATAAATGCATATAAAATCACACTCTAAAGTAGTGGTTCTCAACTGGGGCGGTACCGCCCCCCAGGGGAATCGTTTCCATGTTAATGGGGTACAGCCCCAGGGGGGTGTTCAGATGTTAATGGGGGGATGTTCATGGGGGGCGTTCACGAGTTTACACCAAAGATCCAGGCAAGACAAGATTAAACATGTAATTACTTGCAAAATAATTGCCTACAACATTCTAAAATCTGCCAGTTTAATGCAACATGTAAGCTATGTATCGTTTCTTTTGCAACGACTCTATTATTTTTCCAGTCACAGACTAGCACTCAAGCACTGACTAGAATCCAGCGCTGACAAGAATCAGCATTCACATGCTCAAAAATGTGTTTCGCGCTGACAACAATCCAGCGCTGACTAGAATCACTTCTTCAAACTTCTTCAATCGACAAACTTTTTAATCTACACGCAACAGAGGAATGGAAAGTTGACAAGCCATTAATAAAGTATTGACTTAAGAACCACTTATATATTTTCAAATATTTTCAATAAATCATGTTCCCATTCACTCCGGCGACGTTGAAAGAAATGTTTTCTTTGTTCACCAAGTAATTTACTGGTCAGGCATTATTGTTAACTCGCAAGACTGTAAGGAGAAAATGACAATTTGATGGATAATTTAAATATATTCTGTAATCACATTTTGGTAATGTATTAATTCCGCCATCACATCTGAGTGCGAATCGCTGCTTGGATAGTTTCAAGATAGTTAAAAATAATGAATAATACAAAAATAATTTAATTGTATATATGTGTTTATTTTTGTCACATCCACATGCAGTCTAAGTACCGCAATCGCTTGGACTTGCATTCCTCGGGCGCACTACGGCTGAAACTAACGTCTCTTACAGAAACCAAACTTTTGGCTGTAGACAATTCTCGATAAATGTGCAATATGCAGTGAAACTTTTGGTAACACTTAAACAAGGCAAATATTATAATGCATTTTAACTTGGTTACACCAATTTATGAAAATATATATTGCATCATAATGTACATTATGAATACCTTAATAATGCATTACACATAAAAGGCCCTATCATACACCGGCACAATGCGGCGCCACTCGCAAGGCAAGTGTTAATTGCTAGTTTCAGCCCGACACAGTTTTCATTTTCACGTCCTGCGCCACGTTGTTTAAAGAGCAAAGGCATTTGCGCCCATCTGTTCGCCCATGGGTGTGCTGGTCTGAAAACGAGTAGTGTTCAGGCGCATTGTTGGCGCGTTGCTATTTTGAGGCAACTGAAATAGACCGCAATATTTTTGGCTAAATAATAAAGGGTGCGTTAGTAATGTGAGCCTATATGCAGGTCCACAACATGCGTATAGTCTGCTTATTAAACACACAGGGACGTGCAGCAGCACACAAACATGCCAAATATATTAAAAAAAAGGATTACAATGTAAAAGATTATTATTGTGTACATGAAGATATGGGGGAATCCGACTTGTCCCGTAGATGGTCAGATCCGTTTCCTCTCTGGAGACGCGTTTAGTCTTTCTGCTTGGAAATTCTGCCATGTAAATAGCGGATCCGCCATGGCGCGAGTGCAGCTGGCTTTTAAAGGGAATGGGAGATGAGACTCTGATTGGTTTATTGCACGCTATGCCCAAAACGCACCCATTACTCATTAAGAGAATAGGGACAACACTTTAAGACCATTATTCCCATCGTTAAACTAGCAAAAGTGGATTCGGACACGACCTAAGTGCACTTGTGCTGTGAGCTTTAGACTATGCGCTTAGATCATTAAAATAGGGCCCAAAGGCTTTAAGTAAAGTGTAACCAATTTATTCATTATTACTGATATGATGCCGAGACATTAATGTGTATGTGTATTTTCCTGAAAAGTGTAACACTGACCCCATTTGCATAATGTTCATGCTTTATTTGTTTGAGCATCTCGACACAACCACAATTAATAATGTGAGTTTGGGAAACTTTTAGAAGCATTAAACCAAGACCTTATTTATGCAGAAATATCTGTCTGTCATGAAGATTTGGCTTGTCTTTAACAGTCAGTTCCAAACATGTTGTCACTTACTGCAGGTTAATGACAACACGAAACAACATTCACAGCGCATTTAATTTCTATAATGTAACATTTCCGAGTGAAAGATTATTCAGTGGGATATAACACACGCTGTCATTCATCATATGCAGCACAAAGTGCTCTCACTCAAGAACTCTCAGTATAAACACAATATCAAAGTAGATGAAATGCTCTCGAAAGCAGTAAAACTGCTTTATACCAGTGGAGAGGCTTCTCATCAAAATTGACTTCCTCTCTGTGTAAAAGTATGTTTCACTCTGATGTCAGTCGGCGAGAGCAGTTGAAAGCCAAATGCTTTTCAATCGCAAGCTCTTACGCATTATATGCATATACAGTGATCTCACTTAAGAACTCTTAATAGTCAGGAGAACACAGTAGTTCATGCAACACCTTTAATCCATTCTTACTGAACTGCAAGTTGTACCGTCAACATCAAAAATCAAAATCGACTTCTTTTTTAAAGAAGTCCCAGTGAATTGGCTTGATTTGCAGCAATGCTTATGATGTGTAGTTTGAAAAGCTTGTAATTTATGTTACAGAATTTATGTTCTACTCATCAGTGCCGTTTATGATGTTGAGTCTGTCTAAATGTTTGCGATGTTTCATCTCCTCCATAGTGCTTTAAAATACTTCAGATTCTAGAGAGCATTTAATTGGACTGAAAATTGGTGGTACAGAGAAAGTTTTGAATGCATATATCTTCTAAACGCAAATTTTGTCATTGGTTTGGAGCTCACTAGCTAGATTGTAATCTTTGTAACCTTCTTCTTTTTAATTTTTTTTTGCTGATGTCACTTAGTCTGCACAGATGACTGGATAACCAATAGGCTAGCTACTTATGATTAGCCATTATTTAAAGTCCCCCTGTAGTCAATTATTGTATCCCTTAAAACTCATCTTTGATGACCAAAATTACATTTTTTCCTCGTTCCTCGTTTATTCCTTGAAAAAAAATTCTTCATGCCTTAAAATAGCTTGAATGTAACTCTACACCCTTGCCTAATTTAGTGGTTCTATGAATATGAAAATTAGCCCCACCTCCACTCACTCACACCGGCTCAGAGATCCACTCGTTGATGATCACACGTTGACGTGATTGGTTAAAAGGTAGTTTGTGACGTCAGAAACACCAGTGATTTCAAACCGTGCTTTTGAGACTGTCTTTGGTTCACTGCAGTTTTAAGGAAAAAATACTCAGCAACTGTTTTGACTTATGAATTTACACATGGTTTGTCTTAAAGCATATTAAAAACACCACATACCGTAAAACTTCAAATAATAGCCCAGGCTTTTATTTTCCCAAATCGCCGAACTGCACCGGCTTGTATTTGAGACAGGCGTCTATATGAGACAGGCCTTTAATTTAGTGTTGAGATGAGCATGACAGTAGGAGGTTACCATATCTGTGTTTGTGTTTAACAAATCAGTTAATGTCAGAATTAGCCTACTATATTTCCGAATGTCTAAAGGGGGTCGCACACCAGACGAGAAGCGCAGCGCCACGTCTTTAAAATTCTACATTGTCTCAAATCGTCGTTAATGTATATACTGACTTCACCCTGTGCTGCAATATACATTCAGTTTTACATTCATTTACAGAAATCAGCTGCTTGAATGAAAATTGCTGATGTTATCGGATTTTCAGGTGATATTCTCAATTCATTCAGTAAACCGACGCTCTGAAGGGAATTCAGACTGCAGACTAAGCAACGATTGTATTTAATTGTACAGTACGATCATAACATAGTACAGACATGATCTTAATTCCATAATATCCTTAAACATAACTATATTCCTGGCCATAAACTGACAAAGTGTGCGTCCGGTGTGCGATACCTCGAGTTGTCGTAGATGCAACGCGGAGCTGCGCTTCTCGTACGGTGTGCGACCCCCTTTAGATTATTGGCAGCATAAAAAAACCAAACGATGTGACAGCCATGGGCTGAACAATAGCCTACAAGTTACCGGTAATATCCATCGAGCCTATGAACTAGTTGCCAGAAACACTTCAACAAGAAAGAATGAAGGCTACCCTGTATAACAACTGCAATCATGTGATACAAAAGGACCCTATATTCATCACTATCATCATCACCGCGATCCTCAACTACAAGTTCATTGGCGAATTCCTCCTCCTCATCGCTCTCCTCCACTTCTCCCTCTCCGGCCTCCGATAACTCTGCCTGCCTTGCTTGCGCTAACAGCTCCCGCCCAGATGCACAGGGATCTCTTGCGTGCGCAATCTGCTCCATAGAACTGGCTTAAACAGACGATCTGACGGGTTTTAGAAGATTAAATACAACCCGAAACTAAAAAACAGACCGGGCCTCTATTTGAGACCGGCCTTTATTGATCCAAACCTGTAGCCACACCAGGCGTGTAAAAGAGACAAGCGTCTATTTGGGACTCGGCTATTATTTGAAGTTTTACGGTATAAACACCATTAGAAGTTTAATTTTCACCACAGGGGGACTTTAAGCCAACTTTTGTTCAGCAAGGATGCATTAAAGGGTCATGAAAACCCATTTTAGCACCAGTTATTTCTCACCACGTTTTTGATAAATTCTACAAAAGTGGGCGTAGCGGAGTAGAGGTGGAGGGGGAAGAGGGGAGACAACACAACAACGGCTTCTAATTAAAACCATTTTATTTCACTCTCATTGAGTGGAAGCATCAAAGCTTCCCTCAAATTCACACTGCAATTCACCATTCCATGCAGCAAAACGAACATACATTATGCATGGTTTTGTAAGCTCACCATAAATGAACTCAGATACATATCCTGTGATAGCTACAATTTAAATCACAAATAAAAGCACAGCTGTTTGAAACACACTGTTGCATCTTTAAAAACTTTTGAGGCTTATTTTCTTTTTATAAGCTCTTTGATGGTTATGGGCTGTAAAGACTGGTTACAGTGTGAATGAATCACATTTGTGTCGAAGACTCAGGATCTATGGAAGACAACTTATGCAATGCAGAAACTCTTGCAAAGCGAAAACAAACACTAATTTTTGATCCAGTAATGCATCTCTCACTTACTGTATATGCGATCTCACTGTTTGAAGCGGATGGTAACATTGTTCTATGACGTGTGACATGCATAACTGTTAAAATAAACAAGAAAATATAGTTTAGAGTTTCATGACCCTTTAAATTGATCGGAAATGACAGGAAAGACATTTATAATGTTACAGAACATTTCTATTTAAAAAAAAAAATGCTGTTCTTTTGAACTTTCTATTCATTAAAGAATCGGGAAAAAAGCTGAAGTCTGATGGACAGAATCAGAGCTCGCTCTCTCTATCTCTCTCTCACACACACACACACACACACACACACACACACACACACACACACACACACACACACACACACACACACACACACACACACACACACACACACACACACACACACACAAAATGAGTCGAGGCTCAGTCTTCCAATTACAGCAATGTTTCACCAGACTCTAAACATTGATGGTAGTGCTGCTCAAACCCAAACTTCAGGCCTCATTACAAACTAGATCTCTCTCTTCATCTATTTTTCATTTATTTCAAGTCTAATTTACTCGTTAAATAACTCTACAAGTCATTTAGAAATTGTGCTACACATACATTAGCAGTTATCTTATTGAGTGTATGCTTGTGTGTCTATATTTGCATAGATTTGAAAAGTTAATTACATGATACACTGATTAATTAATCAAATACTCACAATTAACTTTTTCCCCGTCAGCATTTTTGAAAAAAGTTGCCAGCCACCACCATCATTTTTTTTATCATTTTCACAAAAGTTTCATGGCCACCAGAATATTTTGTTGTATAAATATCTGAATATGCAAAATATCAAAAGAAAGAACAGACCCTCTGCTTTTAAACAACAACAAAATGTTTGATTCTAGCTTCATGCATTCCTTTTTTATCAACACTTGAATGTGGGTAAGTTTGATAAAAAAAGCAACATTTTGAACAAAAAGAAAATCCTGTTTTTGTCAAAGACTACATCTGGATGGGATTCAGGACAATGATCAAAACATAGATGAAGTAGATCGAGTCCACCAACTCCCCTAAGGCTTCACATGTTCCCCAACTCCCCTAAGGCTTCAAGGCTTTAATGTTGATGATCGCGTGATTTTACATATGCATATGATTATGATATTGCTTGTTTCTGCCGCTTCTTTGCCTGTGTTTTGATCAGGAGATTATGTACTCTTTCAGAAGATAGCGACCCCTAGTGTATAACATTGGAAACATGGAAAGCCGTAAATTTTTGTCAATGGCGGGGAAATAGTTAATAGCATAAACATTTTTGATGAGAAAAAAAAAGAAATTATTATAAAATATTGTGGTAACACTTCACAATAATATTCTATTACATTTGCATGATACAAACAAAATCTGTCAAATGATTACAAAAGTAATTACATGATATGCTGACTAATTTTAAATCAAGTAGGCCTAATTGTAATCTATTGCATATCAACAGGAGCATTTCCATGGTGTTTTTCACCGGGAGTCATTCTAGTTGAACAGTTTAAAAGTTCAAATGAACAAATTACATCATTCCTTCTTCATCTGCCACTGTCGGATGTTGCAGGCCATTCATTGGTCTAGTCTGATCTAACAGTAAATCATTCAGCAGATGGTCTCTTTTCACTCCAAATCAACTCGTCATAATAGCTACTACTGTGTATGAAAACTTTCTGTTTATGATATACAGTCCATCATGAGCAATTTCATAAAGTGGAAGCACAAAATCTATTTCAATCTCTCTGATCAAGACATATGTTTCACATCACTAACACAATCTTATTCTCTCTGCCTTTTATCCTTCTACCCTTGTTTTTAATTGGCTGTGGGAGTAAAAATACACAAACGTGTTTGATGTTCTCCACATTTTCCCATCCGCTGCTTGTGTCTCCCTTCAGGAGAATCAAGTGGGCACCACTTCCTCCCACAAAGCCCTCAGTATAGCGTCCTTCATCTCCCCGCGTCCGTCTCTCTAGAGATACTGTGATTATATCATCGCTCTGGTCAGGAGGGCACAGGAGGAATTTAACTCCAATGAAGTTGACATGATTTATTTAACTGTTTTCACATTTGTGTGGATGGAATGCGGCTGGTACCGCGCTGTACCTCCTGCAGGAACAGGAAACAGCTGGCTGGTGTCGAAGCGTTTTATTGGTCGATGAGGATTGATGGCTTGTGAGATTGTGTTGTCCTGTGAAGTTAAGCAGTTAGTGTGTTCACTTTTTCTGTCATCATGTTTGTTTTGTTATTTGTTGGTTTGCTCGTTTCTTTTTTTTTTTTTTTACGTTCTCTCATATCTATTATTTTGGTAACTCTTTACAATAAGAACACTTAACATTAAACAACAATGAAATATATATACTTTTTTGCTTCAAGGTTTTTTAATGTTGTGATTCATTTCGTAGCTGGTTGGCTTGGTTCAGGGCTCTTTAAAAGGGTCCTATAATGCCCTTTTCACAAGATGTAAAATAAGTCTCTGATGTGCCCAGAGTGTGTATACGTGAAGTTTTAGCTCAAAATACCCCACAGCTATTTTTTTAAAGCATGTTAAAATTATCACTTTTTGAGTGTGAGCAAAAACCCACTGTTTTTGTGTGTCCCTTTAAATGCAAATGAGCTGCTTCTCCTGTCACAGAGGGCGGAGCTTCAAGAGCTTGTGTGTGTTAGCATCTTTGATTACCTCACACAGACACGCACTGAACATTTCTAAAACTTTTAGCCTTTTATGTTCAAACCGGAGTCGGACAAAGATGGAGAGACTCAAGAAGAAGTGACAACATGTAGAATGCAACAGGACGTTTCTGAATGGTTAGTTGATAAATTTATGTAGCTGTTGTGAAGTTAACTATCTTTTAGTCATTGAATAGCATATTTTGTGATAATAATCTATAAATCGTGTTCTGGGGGCAGGGTCTATGTACATTTTAAAGTTAGTGATGTCACTAACCCGTGAAGAAGCTCATTCTAGTCCCTACCAGCCATTTGTTGTAGTCCTTAAAAAGCGATTTCTGTAAAAGAAATTATCTCCCTTCGTTTTGAACTTTGAGCGTCGTAACTTTGCAGATGCTGTTCATGCTCAAACAGCAACATTACTCACTATAAAGTTAAAAAAGTGAAATCATAATCAACCACCCCTTTAAAGAAGACGTGTTTAAAATCCCTATATGGGAAAAATGGCTGCAAAATATATGTGCGGAATCTATGGTGCTCTGGCTTGTTGCTATAGAGCTGGTAAGTCCCGCCCCTTCCGCTAACCCCACTGGACCTCTAGGTTGAAAAATCGTCAATGCAAGTGAATGTGAGAAAATAATTATTTTCTGGTCCCGTTTAAATTTTGCCATGAATGTGAACATATTATGTTGTCTGTGAATTTTGTATATACTTTTTTTGTGTGAAGAATGCTACAATTTAGCGGGTAGAAGTTTGATACGGTTAGACTTTGTGTGAGAGCACTTTGTGGACTACAACTCTTCGCTGCTTTCGATTACATCAGACGGGAATCTTAAGAAAGAACAGCCCATTTTGTTTGAATGGTGACATTTGGGTACAAAACACACAGGCATCTCGATCTGTCTCCATAGATTATCGCAGCATTAGCACTGTGATTTGACAAGTGGAGGGAAAATGTGTTATGGGGTGACGTCACATAGGCGACATGTAGTCTTTCTCGTTATGTCTTTTCCACACCTGCTAGCCAAAGAATCATACAATATACTGTCAAACTCGTAACATGAAAAATTCTATAAAAAATTCACAGACAACATATGTTCACATTCATGGCACAATTCACACGGGACCAGAAAATAATTATTTTCTCACATTCACTTGCATTGACGATTTTTCAACCTAGAGGTCCACTTGGGGTTTTACGGATGGGCGGGACTTACCAGCTCTATAGGGCATTGCTAGTGTTTTGACTTTTTGGCTATCCTGTCTGGTTGTTAAAGCGTTGCTGCATTGTCTTTAGGGTTTTCAAGGTGGCTGATACAGTCAGAATAGCCTGAAGGACTATGCAGATTCAACTGGTGGTGGTTGAGGAGAGATCCCCTGACATGATTGTAAAGCGCTTTGGGTGTACAGTAGTACATATGAAAGCGCTATATAAATGCCCGATTCTATTCTATTCTATTCTAATTGCATGCTCTAGTAGGAGTTAAACTCTTTTGACAAAACCCTCACAAGGTTCGAACTATAACAGCATGTTGTCCTCATCTAGACAACATAATGATAATGTGATATTGGAACTCATGAGACAATTACGACTTTCTTATTTGCCCTTTTCATTCCTCTACACAACCTCTAAATGAGTGTTCTGATGAGCAATCAGCCTTTCGCTGTTTCTGATATTTCAGTCTGACCGGGCAATTTAGTCATCACACACTTAGAATAAACGCCACCGCTCAGCTTTTCACGCTCCAAAAAGCTCTTTGAAATGATTCAAATGTTCTGAAGGATCTTGTGGTATTCTTCCATGCAGTTTTGTCGAAAAGCCGTTTTGCTACGGCCGTTAAGTTCGCTACTATTCGGATGAAATGGCCGTTTTCTTCCTCAGGCTGTTGGCTGGTTTGATGCCCAGATCTTCCACAAGCTGTGAGGCGTTGTGATACCAGTGATGTGTGACGCTGGTGTCCAGTGCTGACCGTCTCTGAAGTCATGCCGGTGTGACACTAGCTCTTTGAGCGAGATGCGTGTGTGGAAGTGTGCTGCGCTCTTTGAACGATTCCCTCGTGCTCCACGGCTGTCAATAGCTCACTGCTGGAAGCTTTGACGGCGCCATTCGTATTCATGAGTCTAATTCAATCAAAGAGCTCCACGAATAAAAGGCGTCAGAAACGCTGTGACCGCCTTTTAGGGCAAGTTAGAAAATAAATATGGAGGCCAGAGAGGAGTTTTCATTCAAAGAAAGATTGGCAAACATGTTTATACCTGCATTATTCTGCTTATGCAGAAGATATCTCTTTGTTTTATGTTATTTAATATTGTTTAATGCAATCTGTTCTTCAGTATGAAAATCCTGCATTGCTGTCCCTTGAGAAAAGGAAGTACATTTTTAGCATACTTAGAGTAATGCTATACTTAAATAATATACTTTAAAAGAATATTCTTGAGTGTGAAATTAATGTAACAATTAATTGCATTTAAAAGAAAATTTGTCATAGTTTAAATTGATATCAATATTTGTCTGACTTAAGTAGGACTTAAACACATACATGTAATTTCATAATCACTTCCATTGTCTTTGAAATATGGATAATATGGATGTACTACTGAATGTACTGAGAAACATTTATGGTAAACTAAAACATTTCTATTGAAACATCGATATTATGTTTTCAATATAATTTTGTAATGAAATTTAAATTGACTTGACTAAAATTATAATCGTGCTTTAGTATGTTAGTCAACATCAAAATAAGACCTTCTTTAAAGCATAATATTATTAGAACAAAATTATTTAAACGTACTTTAAAATTAAAGTTTTAATTTAACATTAATACAAAGTTCACTTTTTAAAATATGTGCTCTTAATAAGTATGTTAGGAAAGATGGTCATGAAAATGTACTCTCTTTAAAAATAATGTTTCAGTAAACTCCCTTATTGTTATCATACCTTTTGAGAAGTACATTCTACTGTACAATAGTAATAATATATTTCTTCAAGTTAAACCAAACTTTTATTTTGCCATGTTGTAGTGAAGAGCTTTGAGTTTCTGTGTGTATCTAACCAACGCTATCTCACGACCAATTTGTACGAATTCGTACGAGTGAGTAAAAGTTTGCTAATTCGTACAAATCCGTACGACCTTACTGATTTGTCTAAACCCACGTGATGGGTAGGTTTAGGGGCGGGGTCAGGTGTAGATCATTTGTACAAATTCATACGAATTGGGCAACTCGTAAAATATGTACGATTTAGCAAAAATCGTACAAATTAGCAAAAATCGTACGAATTCTTATGAGTGAGGTCGTATTAATTCGTTCGAGTGAGGTCGTGTGAATTCGCCACCTCGTAAAATTCGTACGAATCGCCGTGAGATCGGGTTGATCTGACAACAGTTTTCCCAAATGAAATGGTGAAATGAAGTGACTCAGAGCAGCTCTGTAGAAGTTCATGTGTTCATGTCCTCATATAGTGAGACACTGAGACACACAGGACATGCAGACTTCATATTTGAATAGTTTTTTTGCCATTTAAAATTTACATACTGTACACCACTCCGTTTTGCATTTTGATTAAGTGTACAGCTCTACTTTTGATGTATTCCTCCAAGTTATGTGACATTCCCTGTTATTCAGTAAATTCCAGACTGGATTCCGCAATTGTGTCCACATTTGGAACAGCTTTGCATCAGTACTGTGCTTACAATGCCTTTAAATGCAGTCTATTCTGACAGCGCACTAGATTTTGGAATGGATTCAGTCTTCAATGCACAGAAGCCCAGGACTCTTTTCAAAGTCTATTGTGTTTCCAATACAGACAAGGTAATAAATATATGAGCGCTCAAGCTCAAGGTCTTTATTGGATGAGACCATGCAGTGTATGTCTTGAGGGAGCAGCTTTGGAATGTGGAAGTTAAAAGCTAGTCAAACGTCCCCGTCACACTCACAAATAGTGCTGGACAGCAGAGCTGCGGGAGGGCCAAACCGTGGAGGGCTTTGTCACCTTCATAACGTGTGTGTGCTGCGGTGTACACGACACCTCGGGGGCTGTCAGTCGGGGAACTTCAAGAGCTGGCCTGCTTCTGTCCACAATGCACAGTGAGCCTGTGTTACTTTAACGCTCCTGTTTTCCCAGGGGAGCGAATGTGGTTTCTCTGAGAGCGGATTTCAAGAGTCCATCCTGATGACCATGTCAGTGCCGTTTTCCTGCTGTTGTGAACTCAAGCGCTAAATCTCTGTTTGGCCCTGAGGGCTGTACAATTTCAGATACGTAGATACAGTACAGTGGCTAGTTTGGATCTTCTCTTTTATATACAGTATTGTGAAACATTTTTCATAACCAGGCCCAAAAGGGGAATTTTTTGTCCATATAGTGACTACTGACTTTTTTTTTCTTGCATTTTCTGTTCAGGTATTAGAGGACAATCTGCTGAATAGATGTACAGTAGACATTGTAAAGTGTGCTGTACGGAAATGAAAGTATATACCAGTGGTTTTCAAACTGTGGGTCGCGACCCACTTGTGGGTCACACAGTGAGAAAAGGTGGGTCGCACAAAGGCACTTAGCTGCAGCTAAATTTACGCTACGATGAGTGAAACAAAACCAGTCCGATTAATGACCAAACGACTCTTAAGTGAGTTTTAGTGCCCGCCAAAGTGAATTTTTGTCCCTCCAAAGTCTAATTTGATCGGTGAGTAATGCAGATGAACTGCTGCGCTTGTGACAGAGTGCATGTTTAACTGAAAGAAAGAGCAGAGAGAGAGAGACCCGGTCGCGTGCGCGCGCTCTCTCTCTCTCTTCGGAGCCAGGCGAAAGTGTAAACAAGACTTCACCGTCTCCAAACTAAGCGCTGTCATGCTCTCTCTCCCTCGCACATATTAATCAAAATAAATCGACACGGTGGTAAAAGGTCGGAAGACCAAAGTTTCATGTGGAGCATTCTGAGATTTTTTTTTTTTTTTTTCTTAATTACCGCTGGGTGTGAATTGTGCTAAATAAGTTGTTGCCTTATCTTTCTGAAAAGCGTCCCAGACATTCAGCTGACATAAAACAACACTTTAATTAAACAAAAAAAACTATCCAGTGATGAAATGTTTTCTGTATTGACACAAATCTTGGATGTCCATGTCCTAACTGCTGGGATAATCACACAACGCGAATGACACGTCCAATTCGCGAACTAATGACTCCTTTGAACGATTCATTTTAATGAATGGTTAAAACAACTGATCTTTCCAACAGTGAACTCAGGAGACGTCTGAATCGGTGTATACCTAATCAGTAACACTTTACAATAAGGTTCTATTTATTATATAAATTACATAAAAAGTACAGTTTGCTTACTCAAGCTTAAAGAGGCTACATGCGATTTTCTGAAATTTAAACTCGCGACTGACACCTGTGGCCAAAAAACGGAACTGCTCTTCCTTTCTGCTTGCTCTCGTACGTGCACACTTCACAAGTCATCCGCTGCAAAGAAGTCAACATTATGTTTACAGAGGTAAGAACAGTCAAGTACATATATTGTTTGAGAAACTAAGTTTGTTTGCTGACTAGCGGTGGTGGCAGAGTGATCTGAAACGTTTAACATGAACGCGCTTGACGTCACATCCGCAGACAGCGCGCGAAAAATCCGACCCGACAGAAAATAGGAAAAATAGGATACAGGCTTATAGGTGCACCCACTGTGAGCTGACAAGGTGTCAGTATGCTCATCAGGAGATGTTTGAGTCATAAATGGTCAAATAAAAAGGCTATTGTGACGTTTATTTTGGGGAAAAAGTTGCATATAGCCTCTTTTTTTTTTTTAAAGCACATGACTACATTTTTCCACACAGTGCTATCAAGAATCAATAAGAGAATCGTTAAAGAATCGGATCGATAATCAGAATCGTCAGTGGCATTATTATTATTGATCAAATCTTATCATTTCCCATCCCTATGTGAAGACGGTAAAATTATAATCAAACATTAAAGAACATACATGTATTTTTAATAGTTTTTTTAAGAGTTAAAAGTTTAAAATATTTTGCTAACATGAGGTCTTGTCACTGTCAGTCTTTTTACATCAGTGCAAAACTAGGGTATGCAAAATAAGACCACTATTCCTCAGCATGCATTGATTAATCCCATGGCATGTAGCAAAAAAAAAAAAAAAGTGCGACCAAATGATGCTGGTGCGACCAACTGAGAAAGTTGGTAGCACCAGTGCAAGTGGGTCTTGAGATTGATTATACTTGTCTAGGTGGGTCCTAGAATGAAAAAGTTTGGGAACCCCTGGTATATACTACTCTCTTATGTGGTATTTGTCTGATTGCATTTGATTATGTTCATTGCATTGGATTTTTTATCAAACAAATGCAGCATTTGTGAGCATAAGAGACTTCTTTCAAAACCATAAAAAAAATCTTAACAACCCAAAACTTCATAACGGTAGTGTATTAATCATATCAAAATTAATAATGCACCTAACATGATTAACTGTGATTAATCACAGCAAAATGTGCGGCTAATTACATTTTGTAAGAGCGAATACAGGGCTATGAATTGCTGTCAATGTTCAAAAATGCATTTTGTACCCAGATGGTGTAGTTGTACTATCTGGGTCAAACCAAGCAGCCAAACTCTCACCATTTGTTTTGAACAACCCAGCTTTTCTGGACGAATCAACATTGGCTCAACGGAGGCATGAGATTTTAGCGAAATCTGTCTGTACGAACAATAGAAGATGTTTTTTCAGTCTTCTTTTAAGAAAACATATACTTCATCTGCAATAAATGTCCTGTTCATAGCTGAGTTTCAGAGTCGGATGAAGTTGTTAATCTTTATTCTCACTCTCTTTTATTCTTCATCTGATGTTTGAGACCCCGACAAAGCCAGTTCCGCCTTTAAAACTGCACAGAGTCTCCGAGCTGCTTACTATTGCACAGGAATGTTGTTGGAAAGAGCGAGAGACAGACAGACGTAGAAAAAAAGCCCTCTTTGGAGTTGGACATTAAGGTTGCTATGGTTACTCAGAATGGAAATGTAATGCTTTAAGACCCGTGTGTGTCTGTGCGCCTCTGCATGGATGGTTGTGTATGTGTGTGTATGTGTGCTGTGGTAAGAGAGAGGCTTTGTATGAAAGGGATTAAACTCTCTTTGTGGTTGCTATGCTTGGCGTCGTGACATAGGGCCTCCTCAAAAGCTGAGCTCTGAGTCTAAACAGGGCCTTCAGTATCCACACACACACACACACACACACACACACACACACACACACACACACGTTGTGTTTTCATGTTTTATGGGGACTTTCTATAGATATAATGATTTTTATACTGTAAAAACTGTATATTCTATTCCCTTACACTAACCCTATACCACTAAACCTACACGTCACAGAACACGTTCTGCATTTTTACATTTAAAAAAAAAACATCACTTAGTATGATTTAATTCTAAGCTATTTTCCTCATGGGTACCAAAAAATTTCCCCACAAGGATTTCGGATATATTGCCATCTTTGTCTGGATATAAATTTGTCTTTTGTCCCCATAATTGTAGGGTTTACCAGACCACACACACACACACGCACATGCACACACACACCTGCTGAGGTGATCATACTTGCACACAGAGTCAAGCAATTACAGAACAACATGAAAAAGCTGCCTTGAGCATGTGTGTGTGGGTGGGTGTGTGTGTAGCTTAGCAAATGTGTTGTCATGGTATGAGATTTTATATTACGGTATCATTTACAGTATAGTTATTTTTTGTTTAAGGTTAATAAAATAAAATAGTTAAATTAAATTTAATTTGGGATAATACTTAAACGATAATAAGTAAATATGTATATACTATATGATGTACTGTACTATATAGTATACAGTTATTTGAAATACACTACTGTTCAAAAGTTTGGGGTCTCTTATGCTCTCCAAGGCTGCATTTATTTAATCAAAAATACAGAAAAAACGGTATTATTGTGAAATATTATTACAATTTAATTGATTTCCCAATGAGTATATAGTGTAAAATGTAATTTATTCCTGTGATGCAAAGCTGAATTTTCAGCATCATTACTCCAGTCTTCAGTGTCACATGATCCTTCAGAAATCATTCTAATAATAATAATAATAATTATTATTATTTTATTATCAATGTTGAAAAGCTTGTGTGTGTGTGTGTGTGTAAATTATTAATATGTTATTATCTAATATATATATATATTTTTTCTTTTTCTGATTGGATTATTTTTTCTTTTCATTTGGAACTTCATGTTCATGCTTATTCATAGCAAATGAATGTTAAATCACATAAGTTAAATACTAAAATACTAAAATAGATAGTTTAGACCAGAGCCCGTCTACGGAGAGCCTGCCCACTCCCTATATTAACTCCTATTGTACCGAATTTTGGTTGTAGTTCCACCAGAGTTCCACTGGGGGCGATCGCCCATGAGTGCAAAATGAATGGGAGTTTATGGGGCTAGACGGCTAAATGTGTCTCTTTCACTCGATTGCCGTTGATAAATCTCAGATTTGATTGTAGGTTTTGCAAGTTCAACATGGGTTATAGATCGAAAGTTGAATGAACGAGTACTTATGTCCAGGGTTCTCAAGTTTTATCAAAAGCTTGGAGTGAGATCACATGCGGTTAGGGGAGGAGCCCTAATGGAGCCCCGCCCCCACCCGTCCGTCCCCGCCCCCCAATTTTACCCATTGTTCATAATTAACCAGCACAAATTGAAATTATAACAATTGGTAAATCTGATAAATGACAGAGCAATTCATCACATCAAATATACTCTTTAATGTTATATTTAAAAATTACAAATATACAAAAATATAACAAATTGCTCCAAACAGTTTGGAAAAACAAATCTTTTTGCATTTTGAATGTGTCTAGTCGTAATGGTATAATGATTTATTGTGTGGTGGGACATTGTGAACAAATGACATAGTATTAAGGTGTGTGTGTGTGTGTGTGTGTGTGTGTGTGTGTGTGTGTGTAAGTGTGGCCTGGTAAACCTTACATTATGGGGACAAAATGTCCCCACAAGGATGGCAATATCCGAAATCCTTGTTCGTGTGGGGACATTTTTTGGTCCCCATGAGGAAAACGGCTTATAAATCAAAAAAGTTATGTTTTTTTAAAAATGTGAAATTGCAGAAAGTTTTCTGTGATGGGTAGGTTTAGGGGTAGGGTTAGTGTAAGGGAATATAATATACAGTTTGTACAGTATAAAAATCATTATGTCTATGGAAAGTCCCCATAAAAAAATTAAAACACTACGTGTGTGTGTGTGTGTGTGTGTGTGTACACAAGAGTACACACTCCAGCTTATGAAATGTGTTTTGTGTTGTAAGTGTTTGTTGCACATTTTGACGCCTTGATAACATTTATATATTTAATGTTCTGGCCTAAAAATGTTAGACGAGCTTTCTTAATTCCAATTTACCTTCTCCATCAAGACGTGTGTTCGCGTGATGTTGTTGGTTACTTAGTAACGAACGTACGGCGGCCGAGAATTTTCCGTCAACTTCCGTGTGTTCGCGCCTATGGTTCGCGCATCTATGTAACGAACGCAATCTGGCCGAGATACGTGCTGGCGGCAGGAAACTTCACTTTGTGTACCTGCGCTCGTATACAACGTTATATATAAAGCTTGCAGGACAACTTGGTTGGCATTGCCTTTTCAGCGTGAGAAATACACGGTGTGGCGTGTGAGCGTGTGAACTGGTTGAATTGCGTGTGTCTCACGGCCAATGCGTGAGACTTGAGAACCCTGTTATGTCCTTTCGATTTCTTACAGGTTGAGTTGTTGTTGCCCATAACACGCTAGCATTCTGCTAATGAATGCTGATTGGTCAGTGAAGGACTGATTACGACCAGAGATACCGCTTGATGGCATCGTGGCATCCGAAGCAGGACCAGAAACAAACAAAACAAAAACTCTTCTAGCACGTGTATTTACCTGTGTCAGCTGTGTTGTGACTGAAGGATCTCTGGTCGTACGATGTGTATGACGTCATTGACACTTTAAAAGACTTTTTAAAGCAAATTAGTGACTCTAAAAAATCTAACACCCAGCTATGTGTAATTTCTTTGCATCTCCTTTTGAATACAACATTCAAATTACTAGACAAAAAATTATATCCTGAGAAAAGTGGATTTTGATGGATATAGCGTCATAGACCTCCATTCATTCTGCACTCGTCCTGTGAGCGCCCTCATATGGAATCGGAGTGGAACTGCAACCAGTTCAGAAGCCGGAAGTGTACTGAGAGTGAAACTTTTCGCCTTATTAGACATTCTCTGGTTTAGACTAAATTAATAGATTGGATGAACCACATTCAAAGGCTTTGTACAATTAAATAATAAGTCAAATTATTTTTGTCAGAGACTTATTACAGCGATTTCACTATGCGACTCATTGCAGTGTTGCATTGCAGTTGTAAACAGCTCAGCTCACCTTGATAACAAGTTTGAGACACATTCAGCTCTATATTCTTACATTTCTTTGTTGACTGTTTAAACAACATAAAGCAGTCTGGCTCACAAATTAAAAACCTGACACATTTCTACCACTGCACAGTATATAAAGTCATACTGCCCACATTGTGTGAATCAACGTGTGCGTGTTTGTCTTCAGCTCAGCAGGTAAGCAGATGTATATATCAAATAAATACACAAGATACAGCAGTTCAGCAAGGCAACGCTGAACCTTTTATGACCTGTTTTGCACATTCAGCCATAAAATTCATACACACACACACTGGTAAAGTATGCACATGAAAATCTAAACATTACTGTTCAATTTGCCCAAAGGGTCTTGAATTGTGTTTCTCTACAGACATTGTTTATTGGCAAGAAGCAAAGAAATTCCTCCTGATCTCCATAAATCATTTTTCAACTAGGCCCCCCTGACCCAACGTGTTTATATGAATCGATTTAAGGGATATTTTGTGTTTTTTTTTTCTTCTTCTTTTGAATCAGCTTTTATGATCCAGAGGGGCTGGCTGTGGTTGGAAACCTTTACATAGAAACATATTAAGAAGGTATTAGGCTCGATGAGTGTGTAGACAGTTAGAGAACATCCCAGCAACTCTTTCGGAACCTAATCATTCAGCTCTGACATCACACAATCTGTTTTTTTTTTTCTCTCTTTTTTTCTGCTCTCCCGCAGGGTTATACATGAATGATGTCATAATGTGTTTCCATGGCAACTGTGGTCCAATGAGAATCAAACTTTTTCGAAATGTCAAGTCACCTTCATTTATATAGCGCTTTTAACAGTATGGACTTTCAAAGCAGCTTTACCATGATAATAGGAAATTAAAGTAACAGAGATTGTTTTGGCTTTACAGCAGCTCTAGAATAAAGTTATTGTCCAGCTAAAGTTAGTTTTGATTGATTCATTTCTGTTGCAAAAATCATTAGTTATTAACTTAGGGGCTGCTTACACGACACTGTTCTAGCAGAAAACCCTTAATGCGCTCCGGCCGCTCATTCGCACAACAACAGTGCCTGGTGGCTCCAGAACGCAAACCATGAAATAGGTTCCAAGGTGCAAGCCTTGAAAAAAAAAAAAAAAAGTCTGGCCTTAGAAATGTATAAAATAAAATTATTTATCGCTTCCGCATAGCCATGTGAACCGGAACTATTTTGACAACGTTTTATCTGTACAGAGGTAAAGGGAAGGAGAAGGGGGCCTTCACAGGGGAGAGACTAGTTGACAGTTCAGGACTGCGTTGTCGTCGTGTCCAGGCGCGGGTCCTTCATCAGATCTGGATACGGCCTGAATCCGGCAGACTGCGGTAAACCTTGGGATAAAAAGACTAATATTAGTGCAAACGCCATCCTTCTTATGATGTAACGAGTACATCAGGATTTATGGGGAGTGTTCCCGGTTCCGGCTGACCTAATCTATGCAGCCTAACATTGAATTATAGAAGTTTATAATGTGTTATGTGTATGCTAGGTCAAAGAGATGTGTTCTTAGTCTAGATTTAAACTGACAGACTGTGTCTGCTTCCCGGACAATGTTAGGAAGACTGTTCCAAAGTTTTGGTGCTAAATAGGAAAAGGATCTACCACCAGCAGTCGATTTTGATATTCTAGGTCAGGGGTCACAAACTCGGTCCTGGAGGGCCGCTGTCCTGCAGAGTTTAGCTCCAACCCCAATTAAACACTCCTGAACCAGCTAATCAAGGTCTCACTAGGCATACTACAAACTTTCAGGCAAGTGTGTTGGACCTGGTTGGAGCTAAACTCTGCAGGACAGCGGCCCTGCAGGACCGAGTTTGGTGACCCCTGTTCTAGGTATTATCAACTGGCCGGAATTTTGAGATTGCAATGGACGTGAAGGACTATAATGCGTTAAGAGCTCGCTCAAGTACTGGGGAGCTAAACCATTTAGTGCTTTGTAAGTAATCAGCAATATTTTCAAATTTGGCCAATGCAGTGTTGACAGAACCGGGCTAATATGGTCATACTTCCTGGTTCTGGTAAGAACTCGAGCTGCTGCGTTTTGGACCAGCTGTAATTAGTTTATTAAGCGTGCAGAGCAACCCATAAGAGCATTACAATAATCTAGCCTTGATGTCATGAACGCATTAACTAATTGTTAAAAAAAAAAGATAGCAAGCATGGATGGCAGGTTAACAGGCTAGCGAGATACTAGCATGTTGTGCTAGCGATAACGATTTAGATAAAAGCTAGCGATGTCAGATTAATGTGATAGGCAATATTAGACTATATCTAATATATGTTGAGGAGTAAGTTATATTTAACAATATAAACAAAAAGGAATGATAGTAAATAGAGATTCAAAACTGAAAGCTATACGGAGCTTACAGACGCAAACCAGCAGCAAGGCGGACAGGAGCAATCGATCAGCAGCCGCGTGTCAAACCTGAAACGTGACAAGTAGCGCACAGGTGGTCCGTAAGTCTCGACGCAAATGGAAACTACAAATATCAATTGAAGTTGACATTTGGATGTGAAACATTTATTTAGAGGTTATTGAAATTGTAAATATCAGTCAAAGCAAACAGCCGCTCTATGCAGTGCTGTAAAATCTCACTCTGTCGGGAAACGGACGGAAGATCAGCAGGACATTAAACGGAGGGCGCCGGAGGGAAATGAAAGCAGGTGTAGCTGATACTAATGCATTCTGATCCCTACAGCAGAACACTGTGCCATACTTAAACAACAGTCTTAATACTGATTCCATTTATGAGATTTTAATATAAAAAGTACTTTTTTGGAGTGTAAATTAAGAATGGTTTCCCTTTCAATTCATGACTTGGAATTTGAATATGAATCAGCCACATCCCACAGAATGTTGAATGAGAAGGAAGAACTTACTGAATTGCAATTAAGAGACATTGCACTGTCAATTTAATCCAATGTGATTACATCATTCATTTTGACAGCTATTTTTTAATATAGGATCAAACATGTTTTTGTAAATTGAATCCAGTTCTGTCAATACAATTAGTAAAGCCATCAAGACAAGTCGTACAGCACCAATTATTATGCAGTGTGTATAGTATTGTGTGTGTGTGTGTACATAAGTGATGTCCGACCTATATGGAGGAACATTAGCTTCTTCGCACTGTGTTCAAACTTTTCATTAAATATTTATTATATAATTGTGTATGCATGTTGTGAAGTTTTGCCTGGAGTGTAAAACTTACGTGTTCCATGTTTCAATTGCATCATTTGTCATGACGCAATGAAACACACCAAATTGTGCCATTTTTGGCCAGGTGGTCATACCAAGCTTGGACTCATTATTCCCAGCCTATAATTCAATAAATCACTATGTAGGTATAAGCTATAGTACTAGATGTTATCTTGTAGGTTTTATTGAAAATGGCCAGATGGAAAGAGCTGTCCACTGCAACCAAGAAGGTATTGTTGAAATGTTCACGATACTTTTGGGAAACGCAGCCCTGAATGAGATCTCCAACCTCCAATTTCATCTTGAACTGTAAGCCATTGGCTATAAGAGGCTGGATTGAGAGGTTGTTTACCAGTAAAGAAACTATTTATTAGATTTATCTACTGCAAAAAAAAAAAAAACACACACAAAAAACACTCACCTTGCATTTGCCAAATAACATAAGGAAGATTGGACCCGTGTTCTGCAGCCTGACAAGTCAAAATTTAACAACCTAGCATTGGATGGTGTCGGGTAAGTTCGTAGGAGACGTATGGAGTGTTTTAATACAAATGAAACGCAATGAAAGTTTTCATGCTCAGCATTTTGAAGCTTTCAAGTGGCCTCCTCAATCCCCCTGACCTTAAAGCCATTGAAAACCTTTGGGAAATTACAAAACTGAATTGTATAAGGTCTTCCAATGAAGCTCAACTTTGGGAAGAGCTTAAGGAGGATTGGAAAGAAGTTAAGAATGACACTTGTGAAGTTTATTGAGTCAGTGCCCTGCAGAATGGCTGCTGTAATAAAAAAATTCACCAACAAAATATGAATAACTTATTACATTGTAGTCAATATATATGTTTTATTTCGCCTTTTTTTTGTTTTTGGTATAATACAATAAAACCCAACCAAGTTTAGTGTATTCTTCTTCCCAATATAACATACTCCTCATATTTTGATTGTTTACCTGAAATGTCATTAAAAGCAAATAATCAATCTAATCTGTTGGCTATTTTCTACATGTTACTCTTGGTGAAATTAGCTGTTTTTGCCAATAAAAGTGACAAATTTGCTGTTTGTGATCCACCAAAGCATCTTATTCATTGGACAATAGGATATTTTTGTCCCGCCTGGAAGCTACAAAAAATATTTGTATTTTTTATTGCCATTTACAAAATAGTTTAAAAACACACAACATAGTTCTTAATCTTTAGTGCATATTTTGCCTTAATAAGTGATAAATGACACATCTGATAAATAAATATCGCACAGTTTGACCCTAACATAATGTAACTAAGCAGCATTGCATGTGTGTTTTCGACCCTTAATTTTTAGCAATCCTCCAGAGATGATGAGCGTAAACGGTTTTACCTTAGCGTCACAGTAATATCTGCGGAGCACAAACCTCGATCTTTAGTCTCATTGCGTGTTCAAAAATATCAATTTTAGGGGCAGTGGGAAAATTCCTACAGCGTAATTGAATTTGATGGGGGTTTATTCCTCGGCCATCGCGCTCTCACTCTAAATTTTAAGCGATCCTGTCAGGTACTGTACGTCTGCTAAATGGGTCCCTGGTGGGTTGCTGTGCCGGTTTAATTCATTGCAGTCGTCTGGCAGACTCGTACAGTCGTTCCTGCTTCTCTCACGCTCCGGTAAACCGACTGAGCTTCAGCATGTTGTAAGAGCTGATCGTGACCTCTGGCACATGGTGTTCTTAAACCAGTACAAAAGAGCCAATAGTTATGATCCGAATGAAATGCTATCTCATTACTTAATGAAGTCTGCACAGTATATGCTAAATATAGTAATTTATACAACCAATAAATATTTCAGACTGTAGTTTGGTGCATTGTTGTCAGATGCCCTCGATGCCATTCATGGGAGTAGCATCACTTGGAAATAAATATAGTTATTTTTTGCGTTCTTTTAACGGTCAGATCATTTAATCAGTAAAGTAGCATTTTTAAGGCATGAACAATTTTTTTTTCAAGGAAAAAACACTTAAATATGTCATTTTGGTGATCAAAGATGAGTTTAAGAGATACAATTATTGACTACTGGGGGACTTTAATTAAAAATGTGGCTATGATTGCTCCCGGTTCATTCGTATGTTGTGTATGGGCTCTATTTTCTGTAGTGAACTTTGCAACATTCACAGTTATTGAACACAAATTTTAATAAAGAATAAAGAATTTAACAAAATTAAAACTGTTATTTTCTTGTTTTTTACTTTAGAGCTGCTTTGAAACAATCTGCATTGTATTCAAGTGCTGTATAAATACATGTGACTTGACTACACATTTACGTACATGACGTAGTAGATCATTCAGAAAAGTCATACTGTGTAGTATACATACATGCATAAATTTACACACTGTAAATTGCAAAAATGCAAAACGTAGTATGCTGTTCTGAACACAAATTTTGAATGCTGATTGACAGGTTATTATCAGCTCTGGTGGCATGCATGCGTGTGTGTGTGTGTGAGTCTCTTGTGGAGAAATTCACAGATTTTTCAGGCTCAACCCCTGGGAATTTGCATTCTCTGTGTCTGTTGCTGCCTCTCCTTTAATTGGACTTGGTTTGACAAGCGCATATGGTAATTTATGCCACTGTGACTTTGTGATTCAAGTCACTTAATAAGGCTTATTTCTGTGCATGTTTTGAGGAATATGTACATATGTGTGTTAGCAGTGTTGGAGAGATATTAACGTTTTGTTGTTACTCCTTTGTAATCGTCCTGCTCTGGCCTTTTGTCCGGTTTAAATTTTTCTTTCCAATCCAGTCCAAACAATATTCTGGTTCTTCTTCACATTCTGAGGAGATCTGTCAGTTTACAATCAGATTTTTCAAAATGTATCTCAGTCTGAACTGAACTTTTCCCCCACCATTTGCAGCACAGCATGGCGTCACTCAAAGTGTGCAGCATTTGTTTATGTACACTCATTTTTAGGGATGCACCAAAAAAAAAAAAAAAAAAAAAAAAATCTGGGCCGAAACCAAAAATTCAGGAAACCCAAACCAAATAATAAATTAATAATCACTTTAATAGTCAAATTTATTTAATAATAAACGCTCTAATAGCTAAAACTGAGGTACTGTATATTAACAAACATGTAAATTTCACTTAAGGCAGTTTCATATCAACTTTTTAATAACATAATTGTTTCTGTTCCAGTTTGTTGGTGAAATATAAACGTTATTTATGACAACTGTAATAACTTGTTTCCATGACAGTTCATCTCAAATCTGACAAGGCATAATAACCAACTCTATCTCATGAAATGCGTCTCTATAGCACGCATTGTATTTATCCTGCAATTTATAAGCAAAAGCTTTCCCCTCTATAATATAACTATAACTATTCCATCTAAAAACAGTCAAATCAGGGAAATTCTGCATTGATCTTTTTTCATAAGTACTTTAATAAATCATATTTCCAGTTAATTTAGTATGTATGTGGAATGCTATTTTTGTGCATACTTTTATGATGTATATGATTTAACACAAAATTGATCTCCCCAATACTGCCATCATTACACATTTTATATCAAATTTGAATAATAATAATAAAAAAGAAATCGACAGATTACATATCAAGGAAATGTGGCGTGAGAGGTGAGTACATCTCTGCCAGGACAGCATAAGGTCAGTATGGCTTAAAGATTTATTATTATCAGTATTCGAGATTTTTCGATTCAGAAACAATCAAGTTCAAATTAGAATTTGTGCGGTGTGTGTGAACAAGAGCTTTGAGAAGCTGTGTAAGTGTGTTTCTCTAAATGCTGAGGTTTAGTGAAGATGGCAGACATTTTTATCCAATGAAGGCAGCCACACCTGCGTTTGATAGAGAGTCTTATTTAAATGTAAAACATTTCTTTCTCGTGCATTACCATTCCATTCACTCTCTGCTCTTCTAAACAAAGAGGAACATCTCTTTATTTTCAAATCGAATCTCCCTGAGCTTGCTCTTCCCGCACAGAGCACCATGTTTGTTTAATGAGAATGTGTGTTTGAATTGCAAACCCTCTCTCTTTGCAGTCACAAATTATAATCTGCTTATAATTTGTGCTTATGTATATGTATAACAAAATGCATAAATTACAGCATTGCAAATGTATTGGGACTCGCCTTTAACCACTGTTAAAAATGAAACCTTTGTGTACATTATTTCAATGAAAATTTTGAGGGGAAATCTGCTTAAGTCATGAAATACTGAAATGATGTTGGTAGTGATGTTTTAACTGAAGGAAAGTTATTAGAAATCAAATATAATTAGAATTTTGGGAATATTTAAGTTAAAAAAAATCTATTATAATATTTAGTTTGTTTTAGCCCTGCCTACAGTCACAAGCTTAATTTAACTAGAACTAAAACCACAAAAGACAAGTGTACTAAAATAGTACTGAAGTACTACACGAAGTTCTGAAAAAAGTCAAACTAAATAAACTAAAACGTCGATGTCTTAAAAAAAGGTAAAAGAAGAAAATGACAAACACCCTAACAAAATTACTAAAATTGTAACTAAAATTAAAATGAAAACAGAAAATATAAAAATAAAATCTAATTCAAAATATTACCAAAGACTATAATGGTATATAAATGATACTAAAATTGTTTATATTTGTGCCTGCAGAAAAAATAAAACCAATGCAATTTCTTGGAAGTAACAACTATATACAAAGAAAAACACATTCATATTTTTATTCAGTCAATTCAGAAAATGTTATTGAATTTGGTGAACTGTAAACGTGTACCAGCCCTGCAACTGTACTTTATAGAAAAAATGTCGCCAATGCCTAGAATATTTTAGCATTTCTAATCTCTAAAAAGTGAAGCGAAGGATACTCAGTGTTATTGTTGAGGGTTCAGCTCGTTCTATATTTGTCCATCTGTGTGTGTGTCTCACAGACAGCACCAATAAATGCGCATGTTTATCATCCAGACCCTCAGGACTGGACCAGCGCCACATTGAGAATGAATTAAAGGACCCCTAAAGCCCACACGGTGCATTTTGCCAAGCTCCCAGAGAGAAAACACACACACACACACACACACACGCTGCCTCACAACACAGCATCATTTCAACACTGTGTGTCTCAAAATATAGAGAAGCTGGTGAATTTCTGTCTTGTCCAATGCAGAACACAAATTAGCGCTCTCTGAATGTTTAGGCTTGTCGAAATGATATCTGGAAAAAATATGTGGCACAAATTGCTGTAATGTTGTGCAAATAGTTGGTGTGGTGTTTTTGAGCATTACTATCATTTTTAGAGAAATGGTCTTGTAATATGTTTTCATTTTATGCAACACTGTGCCTATTTATTTGTGTGTGTGTGTGTGTGTGTGTGTGTGTGTGTGTGTAGGTGTGTGTTTGCACAACAGAAGCTAGCTTTATTATTTTTGGAGCATATCGCAGCACGAGTCTAGTCTACCGCGGCCAGAGATGCATTACACACAAAAGTGCACATATATGCATATGCAGACACACAAGATCTCGCTGATGTGTGTGTGTGTGTGTGTGTCTTTGGCTGAGGTTTGGAGGTGTTTGGCAGTCAGACGGTTGGAAGGTAGGAGATGGTGATCAGTCACTCAGCAGGGAAATATGATGAATGAAAATAGATAAAGACAACAAACACAGTGTTTTAGGGTGTATCGTGTAGGATTAAAATTTAAACTTCATGTTGTAGGGTCATTGTCTTGGGATAGGGTTTATTATGTAGGTTTTATGCTTATTTTAGGTTCCGTGTTGTGGTTATAGTTTTGGATTGAAGGTGTTGCTGGCATTATTGTGTAAGCATACCCTTGTTAAAAAGAAGCACACTTAATTGTAGTCAATGTGCACTTATAGTGTACTTCAAATCGTATGAAAAAAGTATACTTTAAAAACTGTACTTGTAGATAATATTACTATTAATGAAATAAAAGACCACTTAGGTGCACTTACATAGATTATACTTTCATGATTATGCTTTTTAACACAATTTTTACAATTACTGTTTTCATAATCTTTTGTCATGCTTTTAAGAAGTACACTAATTTTGATGTGTTGACTAACATACTTAGGCACATGCCAATATTTTTCAGCAATTATTTTAACTTTAGTGTGTTGTTCGACATAAAGTTAAAGTATATTTTAAATGCGCTAAATTGCAACTGTATTACAAATGTGCAAACACAAATGTATTTAAATGCATGACATGCAAGTTTTATTAGAAATGCATTAAAGTATAGCCTATTTTAGTTTGCCATAAATGCTTGTCAGGTCATTTGGCATCACACATTAACCATATTTCAAAGACAAGTAATGGAATTGCACATAAACATGTGCTAAAGTTCTACTTATGTGGGTCAAAAAAGCTAATTTACACTAATATATTTTCCTTTAATTGCAATAAACATGCAAATACGTGTCGAAAAACGTTACATTAATTTCATACTTGAGTATGGTCTTATAAAAAAAGTTATCCTTTTAAAAAGTATGCTAAAGCATACTTGTTTTTCACAAGGGTAAATTTTAGGGTTAGGCATTAATATAGATTTAGGAGTGCTAGTTGATTTGTACAAGTTCAGAAAAAAATTATATTGCGAAGTATGTTCTATTGCAAAAAACGTTTGCTATTTTTATTCTCTTAGGGGTTAAGACATGGGGTTATTGTGTTTATTTAGTGGTTAGGCTTCTAGGTTTAGCAGTGGTTCAACAGTAGGGTGTTATTTGGATCACAAACCAACACAAACATCAATATCCTCATTTTTTCTTTTCTCTCGGTCTCATGAGAGCATTGGAAACTGTAAGTATAGTGGTTTTGTAGCAAAAGGCCAGCACACACACACATACGCACCCAGAAACACACTCGTATATTTGTCTTGTAATGTGTCTGTTCCGTCTGTCCTCTTGCCCAAATTGAAAAATTACAAGCAATGGATTTCCACTCCGACATGAATAAACTGCTCTTAACGTCAACAATGCTGGCAGCTGACATATCAACACTCATATTTTTCCTAAACATTATCAAGTGTGCTGTTATAGCCAGCAGCTATGAGCGAGCCGGCAGATGGAAATGCTAACTGGCCCTTATTTAAATGTCAGCCTGTGACGGACCTGTGATGGCAGCACTAGCAGCTATTTGACTTGAACGTTTGCTTTTTGAATGTTGATTATTGAGCGGATTGTTTTTGTGTGCCTGCGGAGAAAAATAAAACCAACACAATTTCATGGAAGCTATTCCATGAATAGCTTTGATCCAAAGAAAAACAAATTCATAGTCTTATTTAATCAGTTCAGAAAATTACATTGAATAGTTTTATTTAATCAGTTCAGAAAATTACATTGAATTTGGTGAACTGATAAAATGTATCAGCCCTGCAACTTTTTATAAACAGTATGTTAAGGGAATTATAAAGGTTTTTTTTTTTTTTTTTTTTTTTTGCTTTTGAGAATATTTTGGGTTAATCTTAATATTAGTTCAAGTTTTAGTAATTTTGTTATGCATTTTCTTTTTTTCCATTTGGCTTTTTCAGTTTTAGTTTTAGTAATTGTATTAGGACAACGTAACATTATTTATTTAGTTTAGTTGCCAATGCAATAGTGTTGTCACAATACTGGAATTTCCAACTTCGATACGGTACCTATAAAAATATCGATGTTCAATACCACGGAGAAATCTTCACATATATAATTTTGTTGTAATAGCTTACACACAGAACAAGGGAGGATTTATTTGAATTGCTGATCTGCAAAAAAACTAGTCAGTAATAAAATAACAACTAAAGAAATTGCAAAGAATAACACAAATAAATGCAATAAAATAAGTTTTTTCCAGGTGGATCTAACAGTATATTCAGGTTAGAAATACTTCAGAAAGGAAAGTAATCAAATATAAAATAACACTGGATAGTTTTCATTGCAAAAATTAATTCATGCTTAAAATTTAAGTTACAAAAGTTATTCAGTAAGAGCAGCAAGTGATTTTCTCTTTGTCATTTGTTCTTTGATTAACATTAATGACAGAGAGCAGCGGGTTTATTAGGCTGCTGTCACTTTAAGAGCTTATGCAGGGATCCATATACTGGCACACAACACGTGTTTCAACGCCAAGGTCATGGGTTCGATTCCCAGGGAAAGCAAGAACTGATAAGAATGTAAATGTGTACCTGTAAATGCAATGTAAGTCGCTTTGGATAAAAGCGTCTGCCAAATGCGTAATTGTAAATTTACGTTCCAAAACTGACTGTATTTACCTGAATACTCAGCAAGACGGGCATTTTGACTTAACTTTGTATGTATTTGACCGTTTAAGCACAATAAGCCACAAAAAAGAAGTCAATTTGGTACTCGTGAGCTGTTTGAGAGACAGCTTTATATGCGTGCTACTTATATAGAGCAGGCAGCCTAAAGAGCACGCACTTTGGGTGTGAGTTCAAAACAGTGTGAGTCAGTTCACTGTCAGAGAGAAGGGAGAGTGAGAACGTGATACTACAGAAATGAAGTATTGGAACCGTTTCAGATATTTCAGTATCGATACATAGCGAAATATTTGACAACACTACAATGCAACATTTCTAATTTTCGTTTACATTTACGTTTTTCATCTTGTTCTGAACGATGGATAAAAGCATCAGCTAAATTAATAAATTGTTGCCATTCCTAATATAGTCACCAGGCAAGTGGCATTTAACTCAATTTTATCGAATCACCAAAGACAATTTTACCCTGAGTTGGCGCTGTTCATTTTGGACCCTGTGTCCAGGTGTTCTTAAAGGTAAATTGGATATCTATTTATAGATTTGTCTGAGTGATTCAGTCGATAGGTGAAGACATTAGTGGACAAAGCTAAAGCAGAACATTACTATTCCCTTTCCAAATCTATACTGGTTTATCGATTGGTGTGTTTTGAAAACCAGTCCGCCATACCGACTGTGTGTTTTCAGGAGTGGAAAGCAGTTAGTTGGAAGGTAAAGAGTTTGATATGCTTTACGGTGGTTTGATAATTAGGATGTTTGCCGACACATGGCTAGATGTAGAACCGTTTGTGGCTTTAATCGATACTGAAGCGTCTTTGCATTGATTTGTGTCATTCTGATTTCCTCACGGTGCACGTTTTTGTCTCGGAGGTGTTTGCATTTGGGCTTCACATGGCTGTGTGTTCTCCAAAGCATCGGTTTGGAAAATATCCCATCAGCGGCGGAGAAATGCAGTTGTCCGTGCGCAATCAGAGGTCTGGAATCCAGGATTTGCAGTGTAATCCTCATTGTGCTGCATAATTTACTCTAATCTAAAACAAATCCTCTCGATCCCGTGCTGAAACCTGATTAAATTCTGAGCTCGACCTCACCTGACCCGGCCCGGCCACATAAACAGGTAGTGTTTGTTTGTGTCGGACAGAACGGACGCATGTCACGGTTGGCGGATTTACGTCGATCCTCTTAAACTCTGATGAATATTTATCCATGTTGAATTAAAAAATTTGAGTTGAGAAATTTATATTTTTTGGCACAATCCTTCCTCGTAACGTGCTCCAACTGGCATCATAAAAATACCCGCCATAACTCACTATGTTTTTACTGTTTTTTAAAACAACGATTTTACAACGAAACAAATTTTTTTTTTTTTTTTTTTTTTAAGTTTAAGTTTAAGTTTTAGTAATTTTGTTATGCGTTTTAGTAATTTTGATTTATTTTTCATTTCAGTTTCAGTCTAGTAATTTTAGTACTAAAATGTATTTATTTTGGTTAGTTGCCAAAGCAACATTTCTGATTTTCCAGCTTTATTTCAATTAACACAAATCATTTTAAATTCAAATGTTTTTTTTTTTTTTCATTATTTTAAATGTTCCAATAAATGCTGTTCTTTTGCACATTCTATGCATCAAAGAATCCTGACCATTTTTTAAAATTATTATTACAGTTTCCACAAAAATATGAAGCAGCACAACTCTTTTCAACATTGATAATATTAAGAAATGTTTCTTGAGGAGCAAATCAGCATATTAGAATGATTTCTGAAGGATCATGTGACACTGAAGACTGGAGTAATGATGCTGAAAATGCAGCTTTTTTCATCACAAGAATACATTTTATTTTACAATTTATTCAAATAAAAGCCTTTTTTAAAAATAATATTTTAAAATATTACTGTTTTTACTGTGTTTTTTTTTTTTTTTTATCAAACAAACACAGCCTTGATGAGCATAAGATACTTTTAAAATAATTTTAAAAACATTTAAAATCTTAATTATTCCAAACTGGTAGTGTATTTTCATTCTAACAATGCAGAAGGTATCCCTGTTAAGTTATAATCAGCTTTAAAAGGTGTGTTGGGATTCCTCATTTAGATAGCTAAGTAAAGGTGTATTTGCATAATGAAATGGCAGTAAATAATTTCAGTCTGATTTTGCACATGGGTGCTTTTGTCCTCTAAATATTAGTCACAGTTTCACATACACACTGATCCACAGACTCTGATGCACTTTGCACAGAAATACACACTCAAGTTCTTTGCCACACACACACACACACACCCCGCCACTCAAAAACCATTTGTTCCCCCTCATTAGCCACATGCTAACTGTTCAATGAATCAGCCACGAGTGTCTCAGGTGTTGGACTTTCATCTCACGCTGATCTGCTGACATTATTCTGACATTGAGCCTCATGGAAGATTTCATCTTTAAATGATCGCCATGATTCTTGCAAAACTCGATTTGAATCTTTAACGTGCCACATTTTCGCGGAAAACTGAATAATCAGCAGAAAATAATGTATAGGGTGGATCATAACTAATAATCTATGATATGGTTAAATTCAACCGTACAAATGTGTCATCCAGTACAGATTTTGCTGCACTCTTTTGCGGAAATACATACATAGCTATGGCATAGTTATTTACACGACATAAACAAAGAAACATGCTAAGATGAGTATGTCCCAAACTAACACTGGCCAAAATTAATTTACCAAAAAAAAAAAAAAAATCATAATTTACTCACCCTTGTGGAAAAAGAAGTACACTTTAGCAGACTTTTAAAAAGATTATGGAAATAATATGCTTTAAAAGAATATATTTCAAGGACTAGTTCACCCAAAAGTGAACATTCTGTCATTAATTACTCACCATCATGTCGTTCCAAACCCGTAAGACATTCATTCATCTTTGGAACACAAATGAAGGTCTTTTTTAATGATTTCAAGCCCCAGAAAGGTAGTAAAGCCATCATTTTTGTAATCCATGTCACCAGTGGTTTAACCTGAATTTTATGAAGCGACACAAGTGCTTTGTTTGTGCAAAAAAAAAAAAATTATTTACAAAATATTAATTTGCAACGCACGTTCACACAACACACATGCCGTGGTGCTTTCATGAAGGTGCATGCGCATGTGTGTGAAAGAAAATGAAAGACATAAAAGCTTCTAAAAAGACAGAATTGTAGCATCATGATGTCAAATGTCAGTGTCTTGCGTTATAAAGTTATTACAGTATATATTGCTGAAAAATTATGAATAGTGTGCACTAATGAACCACACTAAAAGCAGAGACATTTATTAAAGGGGTCATATAATGCCATTTTTGTACAAGCTAATATGATTCTTTAGGGTCTAAATTAAAAGTTTGTAATATACTTTAATTAAAAATTCTCATTAGTATTGTAAGAAAACACTAATTTTACCTGGTCAAAAACGGCTCTGTTTTCAGCACGCCGTTTAAGTGCATAGTGTCTTTAAATGATAATGAGCTTTGCTCACCCCGCCCCTCTGTTCTGTGCGTACACCGTTTGTAATAATAACACAATAAACATAACGCGTTGTTCATTATAATATAAAGGTTGATAAAACGTTACACTCACTTCTTCTGGAGGTGCAGCAGGAACACGAATAGTTGGTACCGATCCTTTTTTCAGGAGCAGCTTCTTAGCAAAACCAGCTTTATACTGACCCTCGTTTATAAAGCAGTCTGGTGTGTGAAATGTTTCGCGCAAACATGAAAGCATTGACGTTCATCGTGGGGAATATTCCCTTCGAAAACAAAACTCAGCCACTGCTTCTTCAGCGGTTCGGATTTAGGAACATCAAAATGACTGCTGTGTTCCTTATTACACCCAAGAACAGAACACCACAATCTCTTAGACGCCATTCTGCTCCAGCGTATCAACAATGCTGACTATGATGACAGCTCGCTCACGAGCGAGGGCGGGTCTGTGTTGAAACGCTGCTGTCAATCAACAATCGTGGGGGGGTGTCCGATCTTGTGACGTCACAAGATCGAACGGCTTGATTTGAGACAGGGGAAAACATATAAGGAGATTGTTTTTGGATGGTTTGGTTGGTTTTTTATCATTTTATGATGGTTGTGTACAGGCACTGCCAACACACATTTCAGCACAATCAACTTGTAAAAGTGCATGTACCATTATATGACCCCTTTAAGTAAATAATGTCAATTTTGATTTGGTGAAGTCTTAATTGTGAATAAAATATAAAAAAAAGTAAATGAAAATTCTTGTCATCATTTACTCAAATTAGATGTTTTGAATAATGTTGGTAGCCAAACATTTGTTGGGCCCCACTGACTTAGTAGTATTTTTTTCTGTATACCATTGAAGTCAGTGGGGTCCATCAACTGTTTGATTACCGACATTCTTCAAAATATCTTATTCTGTGTTCAGCAGAAGAAAGAAATTCATACAGGTTTGGAACAACTTGAGGGTAAGTAAATGATGACAGAATTTTCATTTTAGGGTGAACTATCCCTTTAAGTGCCATATTGAAGATTTAGCTAGATTTTGAAAGAAAATGCATGTGTTGCTTGTTGCAAAAATGCTCGTTAAAGTTTTTAGCATACTTCTAGATGTTTGATGGATACTGTGAAAGGTTCTGAACAGTGACTGGCCCAAGTCAAAAGAGTCCATCCTCAAGTCTATATTCTGGTTTTGTGGTTCAATCCCTCCGAAATCAGATTTTTGTTTTTCTTCTCAAACAGTGCAGGATGAGTTACAGCACGTGCCCAAGTGCATTACTAAAGGTTATAAATGTCATCAAGTGTCAGCAATAGTAATGATCCCACTAATGATCATTGTTCCATCTGTTTGTGTGTTTTCAGGTGTAATAACCGGACGCAGTGCGCTGTCGTGGCTGGACCAGATGCGTTTCCGGATCCCTGCCCTGGAACATACAAATACCTGGAAGTCCAGTATGAGTGCGTCCCATACAGTATGTATCAGAAAAACATTAACGTCCCTGCATCTCTTTTTTTTTTTTTTTTTCAGAGATCACGTCACCCTAAATATTACAAACTCTTTTTCTTGCAGCTCAGTGGGAAACGTCAACGTAATAACTGATTTATTCCCTTCTTTTTCCCGCAGTTAAAAGTCTCTCCTTCATTTGAACTCATCCATTCCTATCTGCTGTGTGTGTGTGTGTGTGTGTGTGTGTGTGTGTGTGTGTGTGTGTGTGTGTGTGTGTGTGTGTGTGTGTGTGTGTGTGTGTGTGAGAGAGAAAGTTTGTGTGATGACTTTGGTTACTGTGAGCTCTGTGATAAACTATGTAAGCGCTGCACTTTGTCAAAATGAGTAAGTTGCCAGATAGCTAATGATAGCGTTTGGCCATGATAGATTCGCTCTTCTGTATCTTTAGTTATGAGACCGATGTGTTGCATCCATCTACCTGCAGGAATACCTGTGCACAAGCTGTGGTATTTACTCTGTTAGCTTTTCCTTACGCCTGTGTTCGTCTTTTCTGATAAATGAAAGCCGCACTAGCTTCACTGTTCAGTGAATTGAGTTTAATTGTTGCAGATAAAGCTACTGAGGAAACAAGGAAGTTTTATGCTAGCTATTTTTTATGCTAGCTTTACACAACCATTCACAAGTTTGGATTCAGTAAGATGTTTTTTATTTTTTATTAATTAATACTTTTAGTCAGCAAGGGTGCATTAAATTGATCAAAAGTGACCGTAAAGACATTAAAATGTTGCAAAACTTTTCTAGTCCAAATAAATGCTGTTTTTTTCTCTTCATCAAATAATCCTGAAAAAATGTACCACTGTTTCCACAAAAATATGAAGCAGCACAACTCTTTTCAACATTGAGAATAATCTGAAACACTTCTTGAGCAGCAAATCAGCATATTAGAATGATTTCTGAAGGATCATGTGACACTGAAGACTGGAGTAATGATGCTTTGCATCACAGGAATAAATTACATTTTAAAATATATTCAAATAGAAAATTGTTATTTTAAATTGTAATATTATTTCACTGTTTTTACTGTATTTGTATCAAACAAACGCAGCCTTGGTGAGCATAAGAGACGTCTTTCAAAAAACATTAAATAATCGTACTGACCCCAAACTTTTGAATGGTAGTGTATGTTCTGAAATAAATAAATAAATAAATGCCTAAAAAATATTTGGGGTGAAATATTAGTCATGTAAAAAATGTAGATTAGTAAAAAATCAGTCCAGTAAATAATTTACTTAGTCAACAAAACTGTTTCTGTTCAAACACAAAAGTAGAACCTTGAAGAATCTTCATTTAACTCTTTAAAAAAAAAGAAGAAAAAAAAGAAGAGAAAACATAATGCACTATATATGCACTATATATGCACTATATTTCAAGTCTTTTTTTCCTTATATAAAACAACCATGACTTCAGAAAGCATGGAATTTAACAACTTTTATAGTGGGTTTGTACTTTTTTTTTTTTGTTTGATGGATGCTATTCTTAACTTTTGTTACATGGAAATTAGACAAATTTTGGATTTTTGGATTTTTGAATTTAAAACATTTAAAATGTCATGCCAGTAATTCAAAATGGCAGAATGTTCACTTTTGGGTGAATGATTCCTTGAATATGAATATCAAATTGTCAATTAACACAACACAAACGGAACAACTCGTCTGATGGCTTGAATCCTCAAAGTCTCACATGTGTAATTTAATCTGAGTTATCCAGAGGATGTTTGAGATAGGGTTTATTTGTCACTGTCAGAGCACATTCACGTGTGTTTATGCCAGAGACACGTCGCCTGTTTATAATAATATTATCAGTGACAAATGCACCTCAGCGCATATTAAATCTGTCATTCTGCTGCCGCATGAAAGGAGAGTGAAGAAGGCTTGAAAGGCTTGATGAAGAGAGGATCAGATAGTGGAGGAAGGCTAGATGAATGAACTCAGTAATGAAGAGGTAGAAAAGGGAGGAGCTTGTAATTGCAGAGCAAGGCGGAAAGCAGCAAGTTTACCTGGAAAATACCTGGGAAAATCTACTGCATTATACTCTCAAAATGTTGGAGTTGATGAGATATTATAATGGTTTTAATAGAAGTCTCTTCTGCTCATTATGCCATTGAGAAGATCTGTTTGATGAAATCTGAGAGCTTTCTGTCCCTCCATAGACAGCTACGCAACTGACCCCTTGGCGCTTCAAAAAGTTCATAAAAAGATCGTAAAGCTAATCCTCATGAATTGAGTGGTTTAGTCTTTTTTTGAAGAGATGCGGTCACTTTATATGATGAATGTTTAAATGTGAATAAAACCCTAAATTCAATCTGTTCATCAACTCACACATCAGTTGTAGTAAACTGAAGGTAAAGCATGTTCGCTTGACGTGCGAGAACCAATGAGTTTTTTTCTCGTGTTACGCAGCACGTTTGAGCTTCAGCAAGAGGTTTGTTCTAGCGTGTCAAGCATGTACGGTTGAGCTTCTGTTTATGTCCGCTGATCAATGTTTATATGGGAATAAAAGCCTGTTCATCATATAAAGCGATCGAGTCTCTTCGGAAAATTTGGACTGAACCACTCAATTCATATGGATTAGTTTTATGATCTCTTTATGAACTTTTTGAAGTGTCAAAATGGTAGTTGCCCAGCTGTCAACGGAGGGACAGAAAACTCTCCGATTTCATTAAAAATATATTTATTTGTGACTCTAGACCACAAAACCAGTCACATGGGCCATTTTCTTATTTACTGAATAAATAAAATAATAAATAATCACACATTGATGTGTGATTTATTGGGATAGGACAATATTTGCCCGAGATACTATTAGAAAATCTGGAATCTGTGGGTGCAACAAAATCGCAACATTGAGAAAATCACCTTTAAAGTTGTCCATTTATGTTCATAATTGTGCTGCATTCACTCACAAAAATCAATGTTTTATATATTTACGGTAGGAAATTTATAAAATATCTTCATGGAACATGATCTTTACTTAACATCCTAATAATTTTTGCCATAAAAGAAAAATCGAGAATGTTGACCCATACAATGTATTGTTGGGTATTGCCACAAATATACCCGTGCGACATGTGACTGGTTTTGTGAATATGAACAAAAGTCTAACGGGTTTGGAACGACATGAGGGCAAGTAATTAATGACAGAATTTTCATTTATGGGTGAACCACCTAACCCTTTAATGCATCCTTACTGAATAACAGTATTTCGTTAAAAATAAAAGTACTGACCCTGAACTTTTCAACGATTGTGTACATGCAATACAATGATTGCAAAAATAACTCTTTTTATTTGTGAGATGAAACTCACTCAATTAAACGCAATGTGTGACACATGTAATGAGGTCACGTCATAACAGTGCAAACAGTGCTGCATAATGCATACTGTTTCACACACTATTCTGAGAATCGTTGTATTCAGTATGCAGTGTGCACAACACACGAGTACATACGAGAATAACATTTAATTAAATGTGCCATATACAACTATCTAAGTGTTTTTATAAGCAATATCAAATTTGATTTGTTGTTGCAACAAATTTTTCTCAATTTAAAAAAAAAAGCAAGATAACTTTAAAAAACAATCTCTGAGACAATAGGTGGACAAAACTTTCAGAATTAAACATGCTAGGCGTGTGACAACAATGTAGCATGCTGAAGTTGGAAATATTTATTGATTCATAATCTGTAGCCTACTCTTTTAGCATATTTAAAAAATATATAGTAGTATGCTGTATACTGAACATGCATTCTGAACTTGCATTCTGAGTCAGAGATAAGGGAAAGCGACGAATAGCTTTTGAACATTATGGCTCTTGAAACCTAGTGGGCGGGGCATCTGAGGTCAGGTGAAAGTGATGTCTGTAATCAGGTCTTGGTTTGATCGAAGAAAGAGAAAAGAAATGCTGAAGTCAGGGGGACAAACATGAAACCCTTTTGGTGTTTGGAAGATGGTGGTAGGTATCATGTTTTTGCTGTAGGGAAGGCGTGTGATAAGAGAGTTTGACGTGTGTTAGTATTCATTGAGAAAGACCACCAGTGAGTGTCTGACTGACAGCCAGCATCTCTCCCATTACACATCAAATACAAAACGCACCGGGACAGTGAAGGTGATTTTGTGTTCATGCTGACCCTGAGTGATGGACACTGCTGTTGGTGTCTGGGGCTCATGGTGGCATTATTATGTACTTCAGGTTTGACCTTCAATTCTCCTGAAGAGTTTTTGAAGCACACACACACACACACACACACACACACACACACACACACAAGCACACACACACACACACACACACACACACACACACACACACACACACACACACACACACACACACACACACACACACACACACACACACACACACACACACAAGCACACTCTCACCATCATCTATCATCAATTCACACAGTTTCCAAATCAACCGTGTAATCGTTCTGATTTTAAAATACTTGTTTGCCAGTTTAATGTGCAGAGTATTCTGACGTCAACTTCTGTGTCAGTGTGTTTCCAAGCAGTTGCAAACTAATTAAAATCTAAAAAATGGAAGCTGTTCCACAGTGAGCGAGGGACAAATAACGGCTGTCTTCACATTGACTGCCGATATCTAGCCAATGGTCTGTTCAGACTCTTTACCAGGTGTACCACAGATATTTAATTAGCGCTTAATTACTTTCGCCTTAAATCCAGTTCCCAATAATGCCGTTTCAGCAGGACTGAAGAGAATGGCTGGCCCAGCATGCATTGTGCCTGTGTGTGTTCAGATGCGGCCCTTTGTCTTTTGTGTGTCTGCATAGAGAGAATCGCTTTATGGATTTTGGCCTTTATGAGGGCAATAGAATGAGAGCTGATTGTTTTGGCAGGTTTTTTTGCACCTGCGTCTTTCTCTCGCTGTAATCAATCTTCCGTGCATAAGCTGATATCGCTCTTTGCAGTTCGCATTCAATGTTCTGTAGTCTTGCCAGACGATTCGCCATCATCGGCCTTTTAACAAACAACACCTGTGCTCAATCTGTGAGCACATGCTCCTTTACCTGTCGCAGAGTTACCAGGACGACCCGCTGTTTGCACAACACCGCCTCGTTGAGTGTCGTCCAATCAGAGCATGCGATCCGAGCGTGGAAACCAGTAGGCTGGTCATATTGGCGTCTGCCGACCTTTTGCTTGTATGCAGCTGTGTGATGTGCAACCAATCAGCAGCTAATTACCCTGATTCTGAACGCCAGTTAATTGGTCTTGGCAGTATCTGGATGCCATCAGGTGTTTATCATACGCAGGTGATTACAGGTATCGGTTGGGTCTGAATCCGATTAAAACCAGAGCCAAGACATCGGCTTGTTTCTGGACGTGTTCACCCGCCCCTCCTGTGACCCGGCAAGCTGCGCTGAGAGGTTCAAAGGAGATTTGGAAAGATCAGAGCATCCAAATAAGCGTCTGCTGGGCTTTCGCCCCAAAATCACAGAATATAATCAATGTGGACAGCGCTGAAGACCGCCGCCGCGCTGGAAAACAGATTGCGCCCACAAGCAGCTCGCGGAAATAATCTAAATCTCCTTTCCAAACGGCTTGGCTCTTCTCGAAGCTTTTCGATCCAACTGTCCACAGAGGATGCGGATAAAATCAGTATCAGATTATGGATATACAGAGACTGAAACGATAGCCTTGTGGGTTTATTAATTTAGATTGTTTTTAGGTCAGTAATTGAATCAACGAGACCCATAATGAGTCCCATGTTTCATCTGCTTGTCTGAATTTTGACCCTGAAGAGGACATGTGGCCAGAACAGAAGTCGAGTCTGCGTTTCGACACAATGACTCGGGCACAGATCGCTTCAACAGTTTTTTTTTCTTCAGGAATATGGTGCAATTTGGTGTCCAATTATTTGAAAGCAGTAGAGACATCAATCCTGCTGTTGTTGTGAGAACTATTAGATATGTATTCTAAAATTATTATCTAGTATAAAATTAACTGCGCATGAAAAGTCACTAGTTTTAAACACATCAAATTATCCTGCCCCCCTTTAAAATGGTGATTCTTTGTCTGAATAGGATAGGATATATGACAGGACAGGATAGGATAGGATAGGATAGGATATAGGACAGGATAGGATATAGGATATAGGATATAGGATGGGATGGGATAGGATATCATATAATGTCATGTCAAGTCATATCAATCTTTAGACATATCCCACATTTTAATAACTTTAATAGCAAAAACTGCAGACCTCATAACAAAAAGAATAAATATAAAATAAAACTGCTCATATGGTATTTCATTTGATATCCTGAGGTTGATGATTGACATTAAGCACATTGACATTTTGTAGGAAAAGAAGAGGGGACAAAGTTTCAGACCCTATTTTGTTCCCTTTAACGGAAAGGCATGGTTATGTGTCTAAGTCAAATCACTGCTGTAGCATGGTAACGCTTTAACCTTGTTAATCTAGTTTTCATATTAGCTGGCCGTTTTCGATTTTAATTCAGAAGGATTATTCACGCATCATCACCTCAGACTCACACCTGCTGTTGAACATGTTCTGCCAGTGTGTGTGTGTGTGAGGGGATTTCATACACCTGACTGGTATTTCTGTGTGGTTTTGATCAAGTGTGAAGAGTGAGATTGACCGGTTATGTTTAGTGACAACTGGACTCTCTCTCTTCAGTTCAGAGAGCAGCTAGATATATTTGTGCATTTAAACTGTGCGCAAAATAAGTAGCCTAGTTTTAACCACCTTAACTAAAATGAAAGTATTTTAAAGACGGCAGACAGTCTTTCACTGTGAAAGTGTAAATTGTTTGTCCTAATCCACAATCAGCCATATGATTTACATATGGACTACAAACATATTTTGATTTCCAGTGAACCATTATGTCTGTAAGTTATTGAAAATATTGAAACAAATTCCAGTCAAGTCTCATTAAGATGGTGCTTTAAAGTACGCTTATTTTAATGTCTTGACTAACATACTAAAGCACATGTAAATAACTTTAATATGCTAGTATTTGTAACAGCAGTGTGTTATTTGATATTGAATTTGAAGTGAATATCTACTAAACAGCAACTTCATTACAAATGTGTAACTGCAACCAATCAATCAATCAATCAATCAATCAATCAATCAATCAATCAATCAATCAATCAATCAATCAATCAATCAATCAATCAATCAATCAATCAATCAATCACTTAATCAATAGGTATATTTTAGTTTACTGTAAATGCTTGTCAAGACATTCCACAGTACATTTTAACCATATTTTAAAGACAATTTAAGTTATTATGAAATTACATACAGATGTACTTAAAAGTATAACATAAACTATAATGCATTTTCATTTAATTGCAAACGGTTCCAACAGGAAGTTCCTGCCAATAAGATGCAACAATATTAGCATTTGCATTTGTCATTGTAGTCGTTCTACATAGTCCGTGTTTGTGTGTTTGACTTTGTAAAGAGCTGGTGTCAAGCGTTAATTGTTGATCCTGCAGTTCGGTGGAAATCACGGTCCCAAAGCACTTAATTTCCCTTTAACTCTCACACTCACAAACCCTCCAGACGCACTACAGCAATCAAGCACAATCACCACCATCACAACATCCATTCATTTTTAGATTTTTAAGTGCTGTCAGGGTCTCCTGTGTCTGAGACGGGTGAATCTGACCAAATGTCTGAGTTACATTTCAGCACAACATAAAAAAGAAATGCCATTTTGCATTAGGCTTACGCTTTATCTGAAGCGATGTATACCGTTATTCAAGGTCCATTTTCAGTTTGTGTTTGTGGAAACAAAGCTTGACCTTGGTGTCGCTAGCGTCATGTTTTTCCATTGAGCTTCAGGAATGAAGATTCAGGAACAGAAGAATGAAAAAGACCCCTACACAACATAATGTGTTCAAATGCTTACGAGTTTGTTCTTTTTTTCAGTGATTACTGTCCTTAGATGTATTACAATTAATGTAGTGCAAAAATGCATTTTTATTTACTGTAAATCAGCATACTGTAAATAAAGGCTTTACAATTTAAAGGGATAGTTCACCCAAAAATAAAAATTCTCTTAATTTACTCACCCTCAAGTTGTTCCAAACCTGTATGAATTTCTTTCTTCTGCTGAAAACAAAAGACGATTTTGAAGGGCCTCATTGACTTCCATAGTATTTTTTTATTTATTTTTATTTTCATACTGGAAGTCAATGGTATGAAGCCCCTAAAAGGACATAGTGAAGAAAAAAAAATAGATGGGAGGAATAATTTTTTTATTTTTTGCTTTCTCTCACAAATGTTCTAGTTCCCCCGAGAAACTTTGCGTTCACTCGCAAAGAACACAAAGGTTTTGCGAGCAAATGGAAACGTGTTTTGCGAGGGAATGCAAAGTTTCTCAGGTGACCACTAAACATTTGCGAGTGAACGCAAAACCATTGAGTTATTATTTTTCCTCCCATCTCATATTTTTTCCACCCCCATGTCCCCTTAGGGGCTCCGTACAATGGGGCCCGTCAATTCCTCAAAATATCGTATTTTTTGTTCAGCAGAAGAAAGAAATTCATACATGAAATATCCCTTTCAATTAAAGCCCCACTAGGTAGGAATTCCGTTTTGGTCAAACAACGACCCCTAGAGTCGCTGTGGACTACTTGTATTTAACGTTACTGTCGTAAATACCACTCACGCAGAGCAGTCTCTTCACTCACGGCCTGATCCCCTCCCCCCTGTATACCGGTCCCTGTTCAGTCGGATGGAAGCTGTAACGAGTGGAAATAAGGTGTGTCCCCTTTAAGAGCTGCGCGCGCCCTGTTTAACTGTCGCAGTCTGTATTGTATGTGTGCGCCTCGAACACACCGTAAGCGGGTTGTTTCTGTTTGATGCTCATTCTTGTCCTATTTTTGTCTATCAAGTAATGCTGTGGACGGTACAACGTGTGACAGACAGTTACACGAGTTTGATTGGGGAATAAACACAACGCGTTACAAATCGTCGGACATCGAACAAGCACAGCTAGCCTCCGAAGATGTCTAAGTTACTAATCCATCAACAAGAACGCCAGGTGCTTTTTAGCTCACACCAACCAGTGAAAGCTTGTCCGAGTGATATACAATATAAGCAATATACTTACAAGTCCAACAGCTTGTGAGGACGTGTTGGGGGGAGTGAGGTAGCCTATGCCGTAAAGCAGTCGAAATTTGTAGTTCTTTTTGTGCTCGGGTGTTACTACCCGAACCCCGAAGTTTAAAAGTACGATTAAAAACGATACAGACCCCGTCAGGCTATGGCAGAAGTGTCATTCAACCTATTGTAAGTCGATGTACCATCACAAGAGTCTTGGAAATATATTATGAAGGTTGAAAAGTTACCTGGTGCTGCTTTAATAATAATAATAGCTATTATTATTATTATTATTATTAATAACAACAATAATAACAATATTATTATTATTATTATCATCATTATTAAATATATAATAATGATATATAAATAAATAATAATGATAATAATTAGAAACCATTAGTAATTATTATTATTAATAATATGTAATAAATAAATACATTTTTACTTGATGAGATATTTGCTTAATTGTCATGAGGACAATGTCTGCATGTAAATAGTAGTAGTAGTAGTAGTAATGTGAAATAAATAAAAAGGCTTTATTATTGACTCTAAACAAAGGTATAAAAACGTATTTCTTTGATTTGACTGTATTTCTTTTCCCAGACATGCTGTTGACAGCCGTCATGACCCCACTCTCTCTCTCTCTCTCTCTCTGCGAGTCAAAATGATTGTCATGTATTGACATGCTAGTTGTAACACGGTTGCCTTGGTGATTGATGCATTGACATGGTTCAAGTGATGTAGTTGCCTGTAGTGATGGAAGACACCTGGACACTTGAGGAAATGTGCTGGATTCACTCTGACGTGTGTGTGTGTGTGTGTGTGTGTGTGTGTGTGTGTGTGTGTGTGCTCAGCTCAGCCAGTGAAAAACCTGTAGCCTGTAGTCGCTAAATCATCTGTGCTGACATGCTCTAATATGTTTACTCTTATCAGCTACACACACATTTTGATTCATTCATATTCAATTCACTGCATAGACAGGCCACAACAACACTTGCCCCGCCACCTTAGAGGTCAAATAGCAAACGGTTTAATCCGACTTTAAGGCTGTTGCTAGTTTGGACTTTATCTGACAACTTGAAAATGGCTCTTAATACACCTATTTTCTTGCTCTTAATGAAGCATTTCACTGAAATCAGGAGACAAAACACGTTTCTAATCAGCCGTTTAGCACAGACTTAAAGTCAGTGTGAAATGCCATTCACATTTTACTTGCGTAATGTGATCAATTTCAGAGGGAAGCAGCATATTCAAAGATAAAATATGAGATGGATCCATCTGGAATTGATTGGATGATGAAAAGTTTCTATGACAGGTGGTGGGAAAGGATGACAGTAGGAGCGTCACTCGCGAGCCGAGAATATTTCAGCCCAGAATGTGCTAAATAAAATAGTATTACCTAAAATAACTTCACTGTCAGTCTCGTCCCTTGTGAAAAACTAGTGCACATAACTTTACTGAATGTACACTTTTAAAAGTAAAAGTAAAAAAAAACGACTTGCAGATAATAATATTAATGAAATAAAAGGCCATTTAATGAGAGTATTTAACAGTTTCCTAACTTATAATCTTTCGTCATATTTTAGTGAAGTACACTCTTTTTGATGTGTTGACTACCATGCTAAAGCACGTCAAGTACTTGATTATATTTTTATAATTTTATATATTATCAAATTAAATGTGTAATTACAAAAATATTTCAATACTGTCTTTTAGTTTACTATAAATGCTTATTAATAAGCTCGACAGTACAATTTGATTTTAATTTCATATTTCATGCGATATTATCTTTAAAGTTAATATATTTAAAAAAAATTCAAATTTAAATAGACATATTTTTAGTGTGATTACCACTGAACTGCAGGTACAACAGTGCAATTATGAAATTACACTAAAGATACATTTAAATTAACTATAATACATGTTCATGTTATTGCAATTAACATGCAATTAAGTTTCCAAAAACATTACTTTCAGTTCACACTTAAAGGTGCAATAGAGCTGGTAAGTCCCGCCCCTTCCGTAAAACCCCGCTGGACCTCTAGGTTGAAAAATCGTCAATGCAAGTGAATGGGAGAAAATAATTATTTTCTGGTCCCGTTTGAATTGTGCCATGAATGTGAACATATGTTGTCTGTGAATTTTTTATATAATTTTTCATGTTACGAGTTTGACAGTATATTGTATGATTCTTTGGCTAGCAGTTGTGGAAAAGACACAACGAGAAAGACTACATGTCGCCTATGTGACGTCACCCCATAAAGTTGACTTACCCGTGGTTTTCGCCAACCTCAACGATTTTGTCCTTAGAAGGCGGTGAAGTGCACCAAAGACACAGTCATGTTTAGCGGGATCCGTGAGCTAGTGTCCGTGTGCGAATGGTGGTGACGTTTCAAACGCGTCGAAAGCAGCGAAGAGTTGTAGTCCACAAAGTGCTCTCACACAAAGTCTAACCGTATCAAACTTCTACCCGCTAAATTGTAGCATTCTTTACACGAAAGATTATATAAAAAATTCACAGACAACATATGTTCACATTCATGGCACAATTCAAATAATTATTTTCTCCCATTCACTTGCATTGACGATTTTTCAACCTAGAGGTCCAGCGGGGTTAGCGAAGGGGGCGGGACTTACCAGCTCTATAGGCTTGTGTATGACATCACAGCTTGTGGGCGGGGCCTCGTCTCACGTTCCTTTTCATGTTGAATTTGTGTAGTGTGATTTTGAGCTGTTGTGCTACAGACACACCTCTAAAAATAATCTCCTTGCAGTCTTTGAATCTCTAATCACTTTGATACCCTCTGGCTTGAGGTGTGCGTGTGCGTGTGTGCGTGTGCGTGTGCGTGTGCGTGTGTGTGTGTGTGTGTGTGTGTGTGTGTGTGTGTGTGTGCATGTGTGTGTTAGAGAAATGACCTTGTCTCACAATTACATGATTTCTCTTGGACAATGAAACCCAGCTGGTCCCCATGGCAGCAGAGTGGTGTCCATGGCAACTTGCTGGTCCTCGCTATGGTGACCTTGATTTTAGGGGTCTTCTGACACCTTATGTCAATAAGCTCCGCCCACATTGCCTCATGCCAACATGAGCACATTTATGAATGAATCAGAAATAGAAGCTCAGTTCCACAATCTGGTAAGGTGCCTGTCTAGTGGAAAATTAAGCAGTCAGTAAAGTTAAAATTATTTAGAACAAAGCAATAATACATCTTTTTTTTTTTTTTTTGGTTACATTTGTCCATGTTTGTTCTATAATTTTTAATTAGATTGTGAATCAATTTACTTACCCGCTTACCATTTTGGTTCACCCAAATATGAAGTTTCTGTCATCATTTAGGCCTACTCACCCTTGTGTCGTTCCAAACCCACAAGACTTTTGATCATCTTCAGAAACACAAATGAAGATATTTTTTATGAAATCTGAGAGCTTTCTGTCCCTCCATTGACAGCTACGCAACTGACACTTTGATGCTTTAAAAAGTTCTTAAAGAGATCGTAAAGCTAATCCATATGAATGAGGGGTTTAATCAGAATTTTCTGAAGAGACTTGATCGCTTTATATGATGAACAGATTTAATTTAGGCTGTTATTCACATATACATATTCATCAACTCCCACATCAGTTGTGGTAAACTGAAGCTCAAACATGTTCGCTTGACGTGCGAGAACCAATGAGGTTTTTTCTAGTGTGTTACGCAGCACGTTTGAGCTTCAGCAAGAACCAATGAGGTTCGTTCTTGTGCGTCAAGCAGGTTCGGTTGAGCTTCAGTTTATTTTCGCTGAAAGTTTAAATGTGAAAAAAAGCCTAAATTCAATCTGTTCATCATATAAAGCCAGACCTGCCAACCTGTACGCATTTTGCGTAGCGGATACGCATTTTGACTTCGAAGTACGCTGGTACGATTTGTTAGTCTAAACTACGCAAAAACCTGGTGACGCCTCTGCATGCGCAGTCCTCAAATCAAGCAACAGCAAAAGAAGAAGAGTTCGACCAATCATAGCGCTGGATTCATTCCCCAAATAGCAAGCGGGGATGATTGACAGATGCGTAAGGCCTATCATTAAAAAGAGACTGAAAATCGACACCAATAAAGAATCCCGCTCGATCCGCCTTCCACTCCCGCGGCCCGCAGTCTGGCTGATTTCATAAGCGAGGACAGTACAGTAGTCATTGTACATCTGATCTGACTCCTGAAGGTAAACGGCCTGGGCTGGGCTCGATATGGAAAGTTGAAATATTGTACTGAGTTAACGTAATCCTATGGATTCGATGATCACACGGATCGCATTATCTTAAAATACTCCGTTCTTCATGGTCACTCAGAAAAGAGGAAGACATCATTCAGCCATGCAAATAATAAAATGCTCAAGAAATGCTGAACGATAAATCTTAATAAACTTGAAATCGCTATGGCTTAGTGATTATGAAAGTGATGTGATTTGTAGATTACGGATAAGCGCGAGTCTGGAGAAACAGGCGTTTATTAATTAATTCTCAGTGCTAAGAAACGTAGCCTTCATGTGTTACGTTATTGTGTTAATAATAACTAAAGTAGCCTACCTAATTATGTTACATATTTATTTTGTATGAAAACTAGCGCGTTCGTTACAGATTAAAAAGTAGGCTACTACCGCGTTGTATCAGTGCTGCGCGAGCTCTCTCTCACAAACACGGACGCGCGCACAAAGAAGAGAAGATAATTGTAAAATGTAATTTGACTGGCTAAGTTTAAATTTTGTTCTTGCTTGTTTTTTTTTTTGTTTTTTTTTTGTCAAAATGCCAGAAAGCATTTTGTATTATCCATCCTTGTTTTTAAAATTCGTTAAATGACGAACGTTTTACTGTTAACAGCCCTTATGTCGGATTCGTCTAACTTACCGGTATACTTGATTATTTTTAGAATAAGTGATTCGTTATGCTATTATTGGACTCCTGTCTAATCATTGTCAACTGTTTTCTATAAATATGTTTGTATTGGGTAACATTTATTCAGCTAATGCGTGTCCTGTTTAAAATGCGCAATGTTCAAAGGCAAAGACAGTACGTCACAAATAGAAGCCCTTTTCCCTGTGGTATTTAGTATCATATTTGGATATTTGAATAATAAATTAAGTAGGCTATCTTAATTGTAAATTTTCTTTTTACAGTTTTATAGGGGTTTTATATTTTATATTTTATACTGCATTATATTGCATTGCACACATTTTATGCAATGCAATATAATGCATGTGAGTAGTCGTCGTCCACAACCCCCCCGTCGTCGTCGTCATAGTAGTAAGCCCCCCCCCCCCCCCCCCCCGTCGGTACGCAAAAAATAATTTCAAGGTTGGCAGGTATGTAAAGCGTCTATATAGAACAGGGGTGCACAACTCAGTTCCTTGAGGGCCACTGTCCTGCAGAGTTCAGCTCCAACCCCAACTAAACACACCTGAATCAGCTGATCAAGATCTTACTCCAGGACCAATTTTGGATACCCCTCTTTTAGGGGTTCCACCATGGGATCATTTAATGGACTTAGTTTTAATTAACTAAATTTGTTTTATTTCATTTTTTTTTTAAAGTCCCCCTGTAGTCAATAATTGTATCCCTTAAATCTCATCTTTGATCACCAGAATGACATATTTAAATGTTTTTTTTTTTTTTTTTTAGATTAATTCAGATTAACACCCTTGCTTCATTTAGGTATACGCGGATCTATGGATATATATATGATTAGCCTTTTGCTTGACTAAGTTATCAACCAGCTAATAATGTGTTACTAATGTTACTCAAACCATGTTCCTGTTCGCCATCTCAGTCTACCATTTAAACATCAGCATCCTTAGAAATGCTTTGAACATCATAGAACGTCAGGCATATAGTTCATCATAACATCATAATATACATACATAATTAACCCGCTATATTGCTAAAAGTACCCACTTTTTCATAGCAACAGAAAAACATACCAGGATAACCTGGCTTCTCTTGAGACTCCACTGCTTCAGAGCGGTCATAGTTAATGATATGCTAAAGCCCGCCCCCCACGTGACGTGATTGGTTACATGGTAGTTTGTGATGGAAGGAATTATGGCGATTTTTCTTTCACTGCAGGTTTAATGAGAAAATACTCAGCAATCGTGTTGATTTATGAATTTGCACATGGTTTGTCTTAAAGCATATTATAAACACCGCATAGACATATAAACAACATTAAAAACTTGATTTTCACCACAGGGGGACTTTAAAATACATTTTCTGAATTAAACAGCTCGTTAAACAGAAGAAAAAAGAAATCAAATAACCCATTAAACATGAAACTATTATGCAATCATTTCCATTAAAATTGAGTCAAGAATGCTAGGGTTCTTATGGAAACCATTAAAAGGTGTCTACCAATGTGAACAACAAGGCAGCTCATAAGGATTTATGAAAGAGTTCTCTCTAGCTGGCCTTTTTTTTTTTTTTTTTTTACTGTTTGGGTGGTAATCAGGTTAATCCTGTTTTATCAAAATAAATAATTATAGAACAGATCATGCATACTTGCACATAAACACACGTTTAGCCATTGTGTGTGTGCGTGTGTGTGTGTGTGTGCGTGCGTGTGTGTCTGTATGTGATTACAACGTTAAGGTGGTTGTCCTTCCCCTGTCCTCCTCTGTCCTTCCTGTGTCCTCGTAAACCAAAACATACTGAACGATGTTTTTATTTTTTATAATATAATGTTATTTGTATATTAACTACTGTATTTTGTATAATTACAATTTAAAATAACTGTTTTATATTTGAATATATTGTAAAATGTATTTTTTCCCTGTGATGCATACTGAATTTTCACATGATCCTTCAGAAATCATCATAATATCATCCTAATTGCTGCTCAACAAACATTTCTTCTTCTTATTAATGTTGAAAACAGTTGTGCTGCTTCGTTGTGTGGAAACTGATACTGATACATTCAGGATTCTTTGATGAAGGTTTAAATGATAAGCTTTTATTTGAAATAGAAACAGAGGTTTTGTGAGATTTCTCTTACTTCCAAGCTATTGTTTGTCCTTAAACTTTAGTTAAAAATACCTCACATACACATTAACAAATTACTGTATGAATGTTGTTTCATAAACAGATTTATGTGATTAATGATGTGACATGTCAGCGCGTGACTCACTGTTTGATTTCAATGCTGAATTCTCTTTCATAACTCACTGTTTTATTCATTTACAGTACTCCTTCCTTAGACAGACACACACACACACACACACACACACACACTCTCTCTATAATTCGAGTTTTTCTGTTTCTCCACAGGACTCTGCTGAATGGTTTGCTGGTACGCAAATATGTTTTATTTCTTGTGTTTAGTCGGGTGCACAACATATGAATTCTGAGACAAATCTGAGGCAAATTTTGGGAATCTAGCTTGAGTCTGACACTGTCAATCGTGACAAAGATGTGTATCATAGAGTCTGACAGTCTGATGTCACACAATCTGACAAGCAAAAATCACACAGTTTGCACCCGACTTCATTGTAACACAAGAACAGATGCTTATGGTTTCTTTTATTCTCAGGTAGTTCTGGAAAAGAAGAAAAAGTCCAAGCATTATTTTATTGCTCTGATATTCTCTCTTTGTCTCTGTTTTTTCTCCTCCATGCCTAAAAATAGAGGTGGAACAGAAAGGTAAAGACGTGTTTCTTTCACCCCGTATAGCATCTGTATGTTGGTTCCCTCGCAACATGTTTAACATTTTCTCAAGTAAACCATCATACATTTAATCATTACTAGAGAGATTCTTTTTGACACTGGCTCTATGTTACAGTGATATTTAAAAGTCAAACACACTGTGTGTTTGGTAATATTATATGTTATTGGAGGAAATGTTATGTATGTGGCGGAGATGGTGCTGTGGTGGGCTCATGTTTTCTCATAGTGTTCACCCTCATTTCAGTTCATGTGTGTTATAATGCTCTTCTTCTGGTGCTGCTGAAAATGTAGAAAAAGAAAAAAGATCATGTGACATTTCTATTTTACAAAGCATTTTATTGGATGAATATGAGTGCAACGTGATGCCATATATTAATGTTTGTGTTTTTAAAGGAGTTTTTTTATTTATTTTTTTTAATCTTTTTATTTTATTTTTTTTGTTTGTTTGTTTGTTTGTTTGCACTAGCATTATATATATATACAATAAAAATAAATAAATCAAAGCTGCATATATCAGGCACGCAAAAACTCAATTAGGCAGACAGCATCAAACTTGCAAACACATGCAAATGAGCTAACACTTGAAATGATAGTAAATAGTAATAAAACAAACAAACACCCTAATTTACATAACTGAATAGAAATTAGAAATGATCAGCATGTTTATTTCATAAAAAATTTATTTAGCAAAAAAAAAATCATAAACTGTTTTGAAGGGACCTCTTGGGAAACTAGAGATGACTCGTTTTTGAAACCATTTAAAAGCAATTTAAACGAACAGTCCAAGGGAACTCATTAAAATGAATCAGACTTCTCAATGTGACTTGAGAGAGAGAGAGAGAGAGAGAGGTTTCATTATTGCTTCAGATCGCGATAATGTGCAATATCCATTGAAAAAAAATGTATTATTACTGGGAAAGCTTCCATTTTTTGAAAAGTGCTGCGTTACTGTCCCACTATTGAAAATGTAGTAAATTAGTTATTAAATTATTAGTAAATTCTTATTAGTGAGGTGTCAAGCACAACAAAACACTGATGTTTATACTCAGTATATAAATACTGATAAAGATTTTTTTTTTAAAAGTCCTATCTGGTAAAAAAGAAACCACAAGAAAAAAAATGTTTGAAATGAACATTTTGTTTACAAGCAGAGAACAATCAATAATTTTTTGTTTAAACAACCTGCAACCTTTATGTCCATTTTGTAAACCTTAATCATAATCACATTAAGATTGCGCATCAAAGCACACTCACTGATATGCAGGTTTGCTGGTTATGCAATAATACAAGACAAAAAAACAAAAAAAAATACAAAAAAAACATTTAATTAATATTTATTAGTTTCATCCTGAATTTATGACAAAACTTGTATAATTTTGCTTCAAATACGGCAGCATTTGTTGTTGAATTTGCCTCGGCATTCAGACACGCTTCATGCGTACGTTGAGTTTGTCTGTTCAGGCCTATACATATTATGAATCCTTTTTCATCTGCCAGGTAATTAGATCTTATAGCATCAGTGTATCGGCTAAGTGCTCGCAACCCCCCGTTAGCACTTTAACAGTAATGATATTCATAATCTAATTCCCATTTAAAACATCCAGTGAAGCCCAATCAATAACCCAGCCAATGAGCTGACAGCATTTTAAATGACATCATTATGATGATAGTGCTGCTAACCTTCAGGGTGACACCATCAGATGAGAAACAGAACATAAGAACTGCTATAACTCTCTCTCTCTCTCTCTCACACACACACACACACACACACACACACACACACACACACACACACACACACACACACACACACACACACACACACACACACACACACACACACACACACACACACACACACACACACACACACACTAACACAGAGTTACAAATTTCCAGATGTGTAGATCTCTGGCAGTTTTGCATTTGGTCTGAATCAGTGTTTTCACAACTGACTCAAAAATCAAGTGCAAAAAAAAAAAAAAAAAAAGCCCTTAAAAACAAACGTATTAATATCACCATGAAATATTCCAAAACATTAACTTGGCAGGCTGAATAGGAAATGTGACCATTTTGGTTTCCAACGGCCTCTTGAATTTTGATCGTTTCGTGTTCTCAGCAGCCGTTGAATCATCACACACAACACACTGGGTCATGATTATTTTTGTAGCACATCACACATCTCATCCATGTTGTCATCTGTCTAATTTGACCAGCTTCTACCAAGTGGCAGATGAATATGAACCAAAATAGTTTTATTTACACACACAACCACACACTTTTTATTAAAGAAATTGGTGTGTCGTTCACATTAAAGGCACACTATGTAAGATTTTTAGTTCAAAATATCCAAAAGCCACTAGAACAGTGTTCTATATTTTGTTGATTTGTGTACTTACATTATCCCAAATGTTTCTACGAATGTTTAAATCCAGAGAAATAAGCAGTTTTAACCAGGACACGGACCGTGTCCGTGCATCGCCTATCAATTACATCATAAACGCGTTACTCTCGGTTTTATTCTGTAGAAACCATGGAGACACCAAAGACGCTTTAATATATTGTGTATTAGACAGGTGAGCAACTGTTTTGATACATTCATCGACAGAAAACTAATCGTTGTTATACAGCTCAACACAGTTAGTCTTTTTGTTTAAATCTCGTTTTCTTGATTTACCGCGAGTACCATATTTACCATGCCTAATATCGATCTAGCTCACTGCAGTGTGTCTCATATAGCAGCCGCCGAGCGAATGCACAGAGTAGCATTATAACAACTTTCATCACACTCAAATGTATATAATATGATAAAAAAGCGCTGCGTTACCCCACATACCCGGCTGTAGAGGTGAAGACAACAACTCCCATGATTCTGCGAAATTAAGGCGTCATCAAGCTACGCCTTTGTTTTGAATAAACGACCTCTAGTGGCGAACAATTACATAGTGTACCTTTAAATTGATACAAAATTTGAGTAAAGACATTTGAAATTGACACCACAATAAATGGGAAGTGTTTTCTCCTCCCTTTTAAAAGTTGTTATTTGACAATTTATTATCGTAACTGCATGATTATGTGATTAGTTGCATATTATTTTGATGTAGCTTTTGATTTTTGTTTTCCCCTGCTGTCAGAAACATGATCCGCTACTGGAGGTCGATCAACCAGGGGTGTGTTTCCCGTACAGCGACGTAACTCGCTGCTTAACTACCGTAGGACGATGCAACGTTCAATAAATCAACTAGCTAGTCACGACCGTATTGTCGCAATTTGTCGTTCAACCACGTTGGTTAATGCACTGTAAAAATAAAATAAAAATAAAGTAAATTTTAAGTAAACTGTCTTAAATTTTTAAGTACAATCAACTTGGATGTTTAAGTCATTTCATCTTAAATGACATTAAACTAACTGTTAAAAAATGAGTTGAATCTTGTATAACATAAAAAAGTTGAAAATTGCTTAACTTATTTTGATGAATTAAAGCAATCTAAAAACATAAGTCATAACTTATTGATCCTATAATTATATACAGTGTGATGTCACACAGGTGGTGGAGTAAAAACTTATTTTAACTAATCTGTTTGAAACCGAATTAATGCCAATTTTATTTTTATTGTTTTTGCTATAAATTACGGACATGGCATCTGAGGACTAATTCACATTTTTTTCTCAAATATTTAGCTTTATTCCCAGAATTCTTTATAACGTACTAGAACACGTATGCACATGCACACTGTTCAAAAAACGGCGCTTTAAATCTCTTGACAAACTAAAAGACGTACAGTACATGACATAATGTATATATTCTAAATAAAATAAATAGATTATATTGAATGTCAGCTTGCTTATTTTGCTCAAGATAAATATTTATTAAGTCCATGTCATGCAAACAAGAAACTATGCTTGTGACCACAGGTCGAGAGCTGTCGTTCCAACCACACAACTTTGCAATGGTGTTTGCGAATGTTCGTTGGAACTGTGGTTTCGGGAAACACCAACTCGTTGAACTGTTGATAACGACAGAACTTGTGACCATAGTTGGCTAACGATGCTGTATAGTTCATCAGATCAGTGACTGTAATGGGCAGCTGGTCTGAGATCAGAGGTTCAGGATAGATTGACATGAGGTGGAGATGAGAGATGAGCAACAGAGATGAGCATTAAAACACTGAGCAACTCGGTTGATGGTGTATGTTCCTCTTGTCCTACACCTACACTTTCTTCTTCTCTTCCTCCTCATCTCTTTCTGATGTTTTCCTCTAGCCTACTCTGCCTGTATTCATATTAAAAGCAAAAGTTCACCAAATAATAAAGCCTCTTTTACTCCCCAAATGACTTTTCTTCAGTGAAACACATTCTGCAGAATATGCATATTGTGCTTTCCCATAAAATGCAAGCACTGAGGGTTGTCAAGCTCCAAAAACAACAAAACTTCATACAAGGGGTCCATATGAATTATACACATTATTGTACACAAGCCAAACGGAAGCTTTGCATAAGGAACAGACTGATATTTAAGAGCCTCACCAGTTACTGCCGACTTAAATTTTTGTCACTCAAAGCTGTCGTATGACTTCAGAAGACACGTATAGCCATCATTCTTTGTCATTTTTAAGCTTTACTGATAAGGCCACTGTGAATTGGAGCTTGTATGACTACTCGTTATTAGTTGACTAGTAATGATATGACGTAGCGCCTGAAAATAGTTGACCCTATAGTCTACCGAGCTGGGGACTATTTTCAGGCGCTGCGTCATATCATTACGCCTGCTGGACTCATGGTACGGCAGCAAAGTTTCTTGCTTATTACGCAGGAATGAGAGTATAGTTCCTAGCCATATCAGCCTAGAAAATCGCAACTTTTCATTTTCCGTCGGTCTTAGTACACGATGTAACTACAGAAGAGTCAAGTTTTAAATAGGAAAAATATGGAAACTCTTTGGTCATTTTTTTGAGAGAGATGCTAATGGTCTTGTCCGAATCAATGATCTATGCTAAGCTATGCTAAAAGTGGTACTGCTAAAAGTTCAGACCCGGAGATCGGCTGAATGGATTCGAAAACGGTAAAACTCAACCGTTTAACTCTGGGGGAGTTGTAAAATGAGCCTATTTCCAAAAAAAGTGGAGTATCCCTTTAAATAGATACATAAATTTAAAGATACATTTATTTAAGCACATTTTCACAATATACCAAAGCTCGTTTTCATAAATCTAAACAATAAATGCAGTGGGGGACGAAAAGTTGATATGGAATATTTTTCCGGAAAATATGACAAAAATATTTATGAATATATATTATATACTTCTTTTTTTTTTTTTTTTTTTTTTTGCAGTAGTGGCAGACCTAAAAGACTAATAAGTAGAAATCATACAAAAAATCTGACAAATGTATCTAAACATCATTAAAACAAGGTAAACTTACTAAAGCAAAATTGTAAAACTTGTTTTCAGAGAATGTATTTAAAATTCCTTTATTTATCTTACCTCACTGTCATTTTTTTTTTTTTTTTTTTTTTCATCAATCTAAAAACAATTACAATGGGGAAAGAAAAACACATTCTGTAAAAAAAATCTCATTTAGTGTTCCACTGATTAAAAAAGACGCTGCGGTTTTAAAATGTTATTTTCAGTGAGTAAATTCAAACGGGCTGTTTATTTTTGGAATTAATATAATATATAACTATTCCTTGACAACCTTTTCTTCACCTTTTTTCACCCATTCAGAATCCTTGGTCTCGTGCTCCTGCAGCCCATCTGGAGCAGCGTCTGTCGCTTTAACACCTTCTAGAAAAACTTAAATCTGTGTGTAGCTGTGCTCTGGTCAGCATCAATAGAGTGATGTGATGTTGATAATGATAACAGTGGGGCTTCACTTTAAATGCAGGTTTGAGATACAGACTAGCGCACTTGTTTTCTGATATAGCCGTTCACTGTATATCACTGTAATCCTCTAGATGGACAATCAGAAAGTTGTGTATGTGTTTTTCAGTGCTTGACGGTTTGTGTGTGTTGTATGTGTGGTAAGTTTCAGATACGAGACAGGTTTTAGTAGCCTTATAATGGGGCTGACGCTAGAGCTGAACGACCCACTTCATTAACTTTTATAATACCTGTGTAAGCGTTCAGCGCTGTATCATTTTCTCGCTCAGAGATGATCAGACTTCCTAGTGGAGCTGATGGACTCAATCGCAGAGGCAAAGGAAGGTTTATTTTTCACAATAACAAGGAACAAAATGAGGTTTCCTCAACTATAGCCAATTTTGGCCCTTTGGACGTTTGGGAAATACATTTCTTAAAAAACCTTTTTCCAAACTCACTAGTTTATTTAATGTACTTAAGAATATATGCACTTTTCTTGCATAATTTGGTTTAAAAAGGGTACGATCTTACTTTAGATATAGCTTTATTTGGGAATTAATGTTAATAATAATAATTAATAATAATAATAATAATTAAAAATGATTAATTATGACTTATCTGCACACAAATAATTTTCACACCATACATGTTGAAAAGAAAAGGTTTATTTTACTCAATTTAGTATATTTTTTATACATTATTAAGGAATAAATTATTACAAGAAATTAATTATCTTCACAAATCATTTTCATTCAATAAATATTATACTGGTTCTCTGTTTTGTTTAAATCTTATATTTTAAATACATTTTCACTCATCTTGCATAATTTGGTATAAAAAAAATGTAAAAAGTAACTTTATATAAACTTTATAAAGGGAAAAAAATATGTTTATAATTATAATAAAATAGTAATTATCTTCATGCTATAAATATTGAAATGGTTTACTTTACTATGTCTTTTTTTTTCATGATGAATTTTCGTAGTTTAGCTTTGAAAGTAAAGGTGAAGCAATAAAATCAGCATGAAAGGCATTTGAAGTAAAACAATGAAAACTAAAGGTAAAACATTTAACAAGTCATTTTTATTGTTTTCATAAAAATCAACCCCTGGGACATGAAAGTGCCCATAGAAACACCCACACATGGCGGAAGCTTCCATCTGTGGGCAGAGCGCAGTTTAGCTTTAATTTATTGACCGTTCTGAGCTTTTCTGCTATCGTAAATATCATAGATTTAGTAATGCAATCACAGACGCACACGGCCCGAACCTGCTGCTCAGTTACCGCTGTCTCTGTAGATTACACTGTCTTTGGTATCAACAGATTTGACCCCTCGCAGGAAATTAATTGGAATGAGTTTATATATTTCTAACCTAATCTGGTTAAGTGTATGGATTGCCGCAGTCAGGCCTTGGGTTTAATCAATTTCTCCGGGGCTAAAGCCCTGGAAAGAAACACAATCTTTCTGTTCTGATGCTGCATGGCTGGTTAGAGCGGACCCAAATGGAAGAAAATACTCTTATTATTAGTTTTGTGCGCACAGACGCAATAAATCAAGATGACACAAATTGATAATATCTTAGCATCGGGATGGAATCCGTTCAGATTGTAATAAGAATAAGCTCATTATTATGTCTCAGTGGCCTCTGGCCCCTTTGACCAGCTGTCATTAATGAGCTCGCTCTTATTTATCAAAATTTGAAATGCCAACTTCAAGTTTAAATGCAATCTTTCTGCATGTGCACAATCCTGCTGCACGAGGGAGAGAGTTTAGAGCCAAACTGTCTGGAAGATTCTAGTAACCCTGAAGACCTTGATCAGCTGCTTCAGGTGTGCTTAATTAGATCTAGAGCTAAACTCTCTGGGATAGTGGACCTCCAAGAGCAAGGGGCCGTTTACACGGCACCGCTTTTAGCTAAAAACGGAAAACGTCTTATGCATTTTGGCCGTTTATTTACATGACAATAGCGTTTTGGGGGCCTGCAAATGCAAACTTTTGAAACCAGGTTTCAAAGTGTACGTTTTTGAAACCGATACCGTTATTGTTGTCGTGTAAGCTAAGTTAAAAATTTTAAACCTTAAAATTTTAAGTTTAGTCAAATTGAAATCTGTACTAAGTGACAACTTGGATATTTGAGTTGACTTAAAATTTTAAGGCAGCACAAACACTTATTTATTTTAGTTTAAACAACCATTTTTTTTCCCCCAGTGTATATAAATAAATAAACAATAACAAAATATCGTCACTATGAGGCTGTATTCCAAGTCTTCATACAGCAGCTTTTCATTCATTACTTGAATTTCTTTCTTAAAGATTACATTATATATAGAAAGAAGTTGTATCTGCTCACCAGGGCTCCCTTTACTTGATCAGAAATACAGTAAAAACAGAAATATTGTGAGATATTATTGCAGTTTTAAATAATTGTTATATATTTAATTATAAATATAATACATTATCATCTCATAGAACATTTTACATATTGCAATGGTTCATTTTACACAATTTAGTTCATATGTTATACTTTATATTTAAAATATATTCTCACCCTTCTTGCATAATTTGGTAAAAAAAAAAAGATAAAGCTTTATTAGGGAATACATTAGGAATTATCTCCAACCAATAAATATTAAAATATATATTTTTTTCTCTGTTTATTCATGTGTATTATTTATTGACACATTTATTGTATCTTTATGTTTTTTTTTTTATCGTTTTTTTTAGCATTCAAAAAGTAAAGGGCAAAGCAATAAAATCTATATAAAAGACATTTGTAACTAAAGTTAAATCATAAGAAGGCCGTATCAACCCCTGGGATATATTAGCAGAATCTAAATTTAACTAAAAAGCATGTTACTAATCATGTTACAAATTCAAATTCAAATAGCAACAAATATGATACTGCTCTCTTCAAAGTCTATAACCCATAACTGTTATTTTAACATCAGTCAGGCAGTCATCCAACATCATATCTAAACGAACGCATCTTGGCTAGAATAAGATACAATAATGCAGTATGCAGCAGATGTAATGTGCCACATTGTGAGAGTACCAGTCATTGTCTAGTGAAAATGATATGGCACAATCTAGTCGAGCAGAAATACAAGAGAGTATCAGCGGTTTATGAGAGCTGCGTTTATGTTTAAGAACTGTGAAGGATTGTCATTCTCGTAACTTGGCATAATCTGTTTATCGGGTTCCTTTTATATAATGTAATGGATCATTGAAAGCAGCCCAAATGTGTCTCCTTAACAACACATTTCTAACTTATCATGCCATTGTGTACACGGCAGTGAGATGTTATCCATCTTATCCATACAGATAAATGAAAATGGTCATAAAGTGAAGAGGCTTGATGCTTTCAAACCCTTGCTCACTTGTCTTTCTCTCTCTGTTTGTTTGTAGTTTTCTTGTGCCCAGGGCTCCTGCGTGGCGTTTATCAGAGCGAGCATCTGTTTGAATCGGACCACCAGTCTGGAGCTTGGTGTAAAGACCCCCTTCAGGCCTCAGATAAGATCTATTACATGCCCTGGACGCCGTATCGCACAGACACCCTCACCGAATACTCCAGCAAAGAGGACTTTGTTGCAGGCCGACCCACGACCACCTACAAACTTCCCCATCGGGTGGACGGCACTGGGTTTGTCGTCTACGACGGCGCGCTGTTCTTCAACAAGGAGCGCACGCGGAATATCGTCAAGTTCGATCTGCGCACTCGCATCAAGAGCGGTGAGGCCATCATTGCTAGCGCGAACTACCACGATACGTCTCCATACCGTTGGGGCGGCAAGTCGGATATCGATTTGGCAGTGGACGAGAACGGACTTTGGGTGATTTATGCCACGGAACAAAACAACGGACGGATTGTGATCAGCCAGCTGAACCCGTACACGCTTCGGGTGGAGGGAACATGGGATACGGCCTACGACAAACGCTCTGCTTCCAACGCTTTCATGATCTGTGGAATCTTGTACGTGGTCAAGAGCGTCTACGAAGACGACGATAGCGAATCCACTGGGAATAAAATCGACTACATCTACAACACGGAGCTGAGCAAAGATGGCTATCTGGACATCTTTTTCCCAAACTCGTACCAGTACATCGCCGCCGTGGATTATAATCCCAGAGATAATCTGCTTTATGTGTGGAATAACTACCACGTGGTCAAATATTCCCTGGATTTTGGAGTACTGGACAACAGGCTAGGTAAGAGCTGGAACGTTTGCATGAATTTTTGTTATTTATTTTGAAACTATTTTTCTCGGAATGAATTGCAAAAATGTTTTATTGCACAGCAAAATTAAAAGAAAATAACCAGAAAGACCCTATGGAATCAATGTCCCAGACAGCAACATGGTGTCGGCCGAGATCCGGCCCACATCTGGTACACATGGGGATACCACACGGCCCAGATATGGGCCGACACTTTGTTGCTGTCTGGGGTTGTTTACGTGTTGTGGCTTGTAGTTCAGTTATTATGTTCAACTTGCTAACGTACTCCTAGAAGTTGACAAATTCATGGTCATCACAGCTTTAACGTTAACAAAATGTTATAAAACCCTTCCATGTGTATATATAGGAATAAAACCCTAACTAAAGCCCCAACTTCCTGTTTCTACAGTAAATTGTAAAGTATTTATTCAGTACATCATATTATTTGTTTTTACTTTCTTAAAGCTGCATTCCGTAACTTTTTTGGGTTAAAAATTATCCAAAATACATTTTTTCACCCGTTGTAAAATGCAAAAGACTTCAGACTTCGAAGTGGCTACATAAAAAAAAGAGACAAGGATAATATCGGAAGGCCATTAAATGATGTCACACAATGCTGATGTTGTTAACATTAACAATTTGAGAACAAAGTATAATTTGCAAGGTTTGACGTGATATGATAAGCGATCGTTAGATTTAATCAGCGCGATTTACTGCAATGCTTTTTTCCCCTTAGTTGGTCAGAACAAAAGTGGATGTTAATTACTTGTTCAGATTACATTTTCTGGTGAAAATTCTTATGTTGGTCATACTTCCAAAAAGTAGAATCTGTGATTCCGAATGACAGGATCCACAACGGCGCGTAGACTGACAGCCGCACATTCTCCTCAAAACATTGGATTTATCCGCGCTGTGCCGTGCCGAGGCACAACCCACGTATAGTTGATAATTCCGCGAATAACTGCAATACCAGATTTCGAACAGAGATGGAGACAAAGAGGAAAAACTATGGACTGCAGCTTTAATTTATATTGCATTTCAATTAAAATGTAGCTTAACTAACTATACAAATTATAGGAACAAAAACCTAATGAGAATCAACATATTTGGGAATGTATTGTATACAGTTTAAATGTAGCATAATGTCACAATGCAAAACAATAAATGTAGGCTATTTATTGCCGTTATGCAAAATATGATACTTCATTTCTTTTAATTTTAGGGTGAAATATAGGACATGTTTTCATGAGATTCACCCCTCCTTCTTTAAACTAACACAGTTACTAATGACATTTTAGTGAAACATTTTAGTGCTGCAGTTGGAAACATTGCCTTTGATTTAGTTAAATGAGTTGTTTAGTGTCTGCGGGCGGCACACAGATAGAATGAGCTTCAATGGTGTTTGCTTGAGTTATTGGTTAGACCAGAAAGTTTTGAATGTCCTCTTTAATTGGAAAGCATCTAGTGAAGTTAGTGGAGGGGAAGTTCGTGGCTTATTACTGAAAGTCAGAATGTAGTCGCCTGGGCTGGCGGTAATTATAGAGCGAATGGTACTCAATGTGTGAGATTCCTTTCGCCATTTAATTAAAAGCTTTTTAAAGAAAGAAAACTTTCATAAACATCTTCACTAAGACCGTGGGAAACACATTGACTTCTGCACAGTAATATGCAGAAGATGCATTAGGTCGTCACTAAAGGAAAACAAGTCAAATAGCTTACAAAGTATTCTAATTGCATTCCACCCTTTTTTTTCTCAGTCACCCTCTTTTTCAGGCAAAGTATCATAATTACCACCACATTTTTTATTTTACAAATATTTTACTGTTTTGTAAAATCAAATGAAGTTTTTAAATGAAGTTTGGGGTCAGTAAGATATGTATATGTATATATATATCAAAAGAACAGAATTTATTGTGAGAAATAGTAGTAGTGATATTCTCTTTAGCCACTAAGCTCTAACAAGAAGATTATTTTCTTAATGAAAGCCTTCGTTTTCAGTGACAGACAAATCCATGTCCAAAGTCACAATTATGTTTCCCTGACGACAGCAGAGGTTTGGAGGGCATGCATTGAATGTTATGTCCTTGTTGCATTTGATCTGTATGCCAAAATATCAGACACAGTTGAATAAAAGTGTTTTTGACAGTGAGGAAACTGTTGCGGCCACATCACATTTACACTCTCAGCCTGTCATGAACCGTCATCACTCAAGCTTCTGCTCTTTACTGACTGCTTTCAGAAAGAGATTGTCTTCACTTCCTTTTTTTATCATACCGGTACATGTGCTACTTGTTTTTTTAATAATATTAGACAGGATATAGTTTATATTGTACATAATTATACAAAAGTTGCAATTACCTTTTTTTATTTTTTTATTCCATGGTGGAAATAAGCTTTCATAGCTTGAAGAGATTATTGCTGACCAAGTTTAGAAACTGTTTACTTTTGAATAATAACACATTCAGTTTAATGGCACAGACATGCTTGCAGTGCAGTCGTTCGAACCCTTGCATAGATTATGTTGTGTGTGTGGCTGTGGTGTGTGTTTCGCTGAGGAAGGCTTGTGTTGATCTTATTAAATGATTGTGTGATATGAGACGCTCTTACAAGCAGTCAGACACTCAGAACATTCTCAATTACACATGCAGAGAGAGCAGCAGTGTGTGTGTGTGTGTGTGTGTGTGTGTGTGTGTGTGTGTGTGTGTGTGTGCACGTATGTGTGCGCTCTCTCCTCTGAACACACAAAACCTGTGGCATGATTAACCTTGAAACCTTCATCTGAAGGTGACTCTTTTGATGTGCTTCTGTTCACTATTACTGTTTCAAGACCTAGTGAACATACTGTATGCATAGATGCTCCCCAAATGCAAAGATGTTCCAGAAACTGAATTATAAGATGCATTTCTTTATAAGGTTTTTAGGTTTAAGATATTTAAGGTTTTAGACTTAGTGACATAATTAATCAAAATACAAGCAACAGTGTTATTGTTCTGAATATCAGCACAGCTTTAAATACCTGTGGTCGAATTACAGCAATTCTGATATTCAGAACAACACACTTACAATTGTAATATTGCTGTAGATCAACAGTGCTGCACTGAAAATAGTTGCAAACAAAGATCAAACATTGCATCTCTGAGCAACATTCATGTATTTAATTTATTGGATACATCAGTGTTTTAAAATGACTATAAAATCAAAATGGACAATTCCTATTTTTTTTTTCTTTTTTATGGAATATTGAAGTATTTATTATAAATGATTTATCTGAGCACATCATTTAATGTGCCTCGTGATATTTAAAGAAAATAACTTCCCCTCACAGTTACTGACATGGGATTAACCCATCCTGATGCTTGCTGTGGTTACTCGCCAACTAGTTACTTGACTAACTCGCAAACCACAACCATCCAATCACTTCCCCATGGAAAAAAATCTAATCTTATCCTATATTTTGTCTTGTTCAAGAAGCCGTTTCACTCGAAACGTCACAATAGCAAGAAAAGTCTATCACAGCTTCCTTTTAATACCAACTTTAAATGGAACTGGTTGAGTAAACAATTCAATGACTCACTTATAAAGCATTCATGTAGCTCGAACAGTAAAACACGATAAAGTTCAGAAAGAGTCACTGAAACATTTCCACCAGCAATGCACAGACTGACAAACAGATCTCACAAACAATGAAAAGTCTCAATGCTGGCACATAGCAGCCAGAAAGAGGTCGCCCGTAAGTCACCTGTAGAATCATCACAGGACCACAAGTACATAGCAAGTGTGCCATTTAGTAAAGGGCCTATAAATAAATGTTTATTTTTTATGAAATATTGAAAGCTATTGTTAAAAACTGAATCAAAACTGAGTCATGAGAATCAAATGGGTATCATCATTGAGAGAAAAAAAAAAAATTTGATAAATTGTGGTTATGAAAATTTTGGGGGAAATGTGCTTAAATGTTTTGAAAATAATGTCACAATGCAGAAAATCTTAATGGTCCTGAACAAGCTTCTGTGTCATACCCGTAAACAGACAGAACCCAAACGCAGAGCGCAATAAAATAGTTATTTAGTCCACTAAGAAATAATTCACAAAGGCCTGAGGGATGAAGACATTTCCAAATGACAGATGAACTTGAGCAGGGAGAATCAGTCAGACAGTCCAATCTGTATTCATGCAGGTAGTGAATGACTGGAAATCCAACGTGGAGTGAATCGAATCACGAAGAGAAGGGAAGAACGAATATAAATTGTAGATGAGAAAAACAACACGGTCAGACAAGAACAACGATCTGACAGGGAATGACGCAAACACTGAGGTACTGTATATAGGGGAACCAAATCGTCAACAGGTGAGAACAGGCTTGATTAACCTCATCATCTGATCAGGTGCTTTGGCTGCCGAATGAGTAAGTCACTCCCAAATCTGAAAGACACGATAGGAAGACAACAGAAGTGAAAATACAGATCTGGGGTCTCATTTATAAAACTGTGCGTAGGATCCCTACTAAAAGTGTATGTGTACCTGAAAGCCAAAAATGGTGTAGGCCAAAACATATTTTGACTTATAAAACCGTGCGTAGCGCCAGAACCTGAGCTAAATTACCTTCATAAATCCCAGTCAGCGGAAGATTGTGCGCACATGCATCTCCACCCCTTCTCCTCCCCGAAATAACCATATATAGAGCTTACAACTCCTAGTTTTACTATGCATATCATCATCTGCATATCATTTGCATATGCATATTCATCCACGTGATACCATGTTTAATGGTACAAGACATTAGGAAAATATGAGATTCAGATGTGCCGTCTCATTACATTGCTAAAAATAATGTTGTAGCCTATCCTTGCCTTGTTTTTGACTAAATAAATCAAATAGTATAAAATGCATTTCTGAGAAAGTTTTTCTTAATCTTTTCCATTTGTCCGGTTCCGAGTTTTGTAGAGAGCCGGAGGCGGCACAAAATTTGACGGAGGCGGCCGTCTCTATGCAGGAAAAAACGTTTTTTTTGTTTTTTTTGCGTTTGGTATTGTAGTACTGCTACTCACTGTACTGTAAAGGTTTCTCACCGGTGAAAGACACATGATGTACTGAAGTAACGTTGTCTCCGGTCTTCTTGGCTGTGTGCGTTCATGCTTTCAGGAGGCGTGACTTTGGATGGCGATTTGCAGGGAGGGTGGGATGTACACTTTTAGTGCTATTAGGCTAAAGTTAGCATTTTCCCAGATGTCCTACAGCATCTTTAAAGTGGTTTTCCTTCATTTGCCGTCAGTCCCTCAGCTCACCATCGGTGTCGCCAAACTGCTCCGTCTCCAAAACGTTTGAGTTTGCATGCAGGTGCACAAATTTTCCCGTCAAGTTTGTTTTTATGAATCACAATTTATGCTTCGGAAGTGGCGCACACCTCTTTCAGGGCTTGTTGTGTGCGTATACGCAACGGTTATAAATGAGGCCCCTGAACCGTGACATTCTGTTGATTTTCGGGTGAAATATGACTTTGGACAGGATCTCGCCTCGCCTATTTAATTCATACAGTATTGTACGTTTATCTTTAGCTCCTCTATATGTTTTAGGTTTCAGGGAGCATTTGGCTGGAGGCTGGTTTTATCACTGCACACAGCTCCATTACTCACTGTTGAAAATCCCCTGGCTCACGGGCACAAGTGTGTCGCACTTTATCACCCCCCTCCCCGCGTTCCCTCTCCAGCTTTAGTTCCTCTATAGAGGCAGTCAAGAGAGAGATGAACACTGTGCTTACAACATCTGTCCTCATTGCCCTGCTCCTGTACCCTGGTAATCCAGAGTTCTCGCGAGAGCACAAGTTGAATTTGCTCAGCGAGTTACTCTGGTGTCGAGTAATGATGCTCATTAAATATGCCCCTCTATCTGAGCTGCACCAATCACATCGGGTTTTCTGATATAGGCGGGCCAGAGGCGAGATGACGACAGCGACGTCTGCGACGTCGAAGTCATTAGTAAACATGGCAAGATGGCTCTGGATTTGTTTGAAACGGCTTTGGCCGCTACAATGAAAGATTTAGACTTTTTCTCTAAAAGAGGAACAGAAGACGGCGCTCGAATCGTCCCTTTGCAAGAAGGGCGTTTTTGCTGTTTTGCCGACCGGATACGGTAAGAGTCTAATCTACCAGTTAGCTCCGCTGGTAGCTAGTAGCTAAGCGATAACTTGTTGTGATTGGTCGTAGTGTTATCCAATTGCGTGCAGTGAGATTTTCAAATGCATGCTTGGTGCCGCCCTTCGAGCTTGCCGATTTTCATTAGTCGACGCCAGACCATTAATGTTTTAGATTTAGGTCTGGATTTCTAGGCTACTGCTCCTGTGGCCTTGTGTATGTCTTTGTTTGTGTATGTGTGTTCACTCCTGTCTCATATGTTTATGTGTAATCTTCAAAAATCTGTATAACGAGTGAGCTTCTGTGACCTTGTGGAGCTTCTGTGACCTTGTGTATGTCTTTGTTTGTGTATGTGTGTTCACTCCTGTCTCATATGTTTCTGTGTAATCTTCAAAAATCTGTATAACGAGTGAGGTTTTCAAATTCAGCATCAATTAACAGATTCACCATGGAATCTCGAAGAATCAGCATCAGATAGAAGACTTCACATGAGCGCATCAAAATCTACATCAGATAACATTCATATTATGAATATTCAAAGTGAGCATCAGACAGAATCACATTGAATTGCGCAAATTTAACATGATATCATAATTAATTTGGAATCTGCAAAATCAGCATCAGAGACCAAAGTAAGCAGAGTCATGAAATCAGTGTCTAATTATGAAATCATCATCAGATCCGGAACTCGGCTTTAGAATGCAAAATCATTTGCCAAAACTGACAAATGTCATTTGACACCTCAAATGACAAAACTGGAATATAATCTGGAATCTTCTAATACCATCAGACAACAACAACTTCTCTATTATATAGCCTAATCAATATAAGCATCAGTTAACAGTCAGCATTAAATCTCTGAAGCAGAATCAGCATGGAATCTTTTTTTACACACACAAAAAAAAAAAAAAGCATAGGATAAAAGAATCAGCATGACCTCTCCAAAATCTGTATCAGATAACATGAACAATACAAATTTCCAAAATTAGCATCAGATAACAAAATCACACTGATTTTTCCAAATTCAGCATCAAATAATTGAATTACCTCCAAATATATCCAAAATCAGCGAAGAGTCAGCACAGGGTTATGGAATCAGTGTCTAATCATGAAATCATCATCAGATCTGCGTTTGGGATTCAGAATACAAAACTGGAATATAATCTTCTAAATGAGAATCAGAGAACAACAAATTCAGATGATAAAATCCAAAATAAGCACCACATTTCAGAATCACCTTAATCTCGAATCCACACTAGATAACACAATTCATAACACAAAAACATACAGAGAACCCCACGAGGTGCAGAACATTTTCTTTGGTCTTTATTTGTTCCAGATGACAGTTTCATACCAATGTGAACATGAAATGAAATTTCCCTCAAAATAACTGTTTATTTTTGTGGCACACTCTTTTTTACTAAAGCGCATTACGCTTTAGTTATGCAGTCTCAAAATAGTGAATGCCATTGAACATAACCTTGTTTTTCTTTGAAACCTGACATGTCTGAGGCGTCCTTCTTGAGCTGTTGTGATGGACGGTGCCGTGTGAGATACCGATCTCCCGTTTTGACCCGCTGTGTGGAAAAGCAGCTCTCTCCCTTATAGCTTTCGCATGGCCCATCTGATGATATTCAGACCATGTAAGGGAACGTCAAACGCAGTGATGTTTGAAGCTGGTATGGGAGCTGAAGTGTTGCCTAGCCTCACCAAAATGCTCCGCTCTGCAGGGCCCTTCAGGCAGACGGTAATTGACCTAATCTGGCCCATATGCAGAGTGGAATATGTTAAGCCGTGACCTCAGAGGAGCGCTGCATTGTGCCATGACTACTCGAAATCGTTTGACTCGAACCGGCATTCGGTATAATATTGTTCGATGCGGAGTCAAGACCTGCAGACTCCTCGGCAGATGAGTTGAACTATAGCTCACATAAAACAGGCCTCAGAAGTGGAAAAATAAAAGTATACATACAGAGTACTTTGTATTTAAAGGCCCCCTGAAATCATTGTTTTTTTAGCTTTTAGTATGAATATGTTAGGCTTAAGGTTATGAATAAGCTGGTGTGTTCCAAAACAATGACAAAATTCACAATTAGGAGATGTAAGCATTCAAAACTTAGTCCCTCACTTCCGCTAAAATGGATAATGGATTTTTATGATGTCACCACGGACTTCAGCTTCTCATCACATCTTCTGTCTAATTAAATGCTCTCTAGAATCTAAAGCGTCCCGCCCCCTATGCTATAAATACCACCTGGCCAAAGTTTTATTCCGTATTCCAACTGTATGTTGGTTAAGAATGAAATAATGTATTTACACCCCTACTATTGAATCCAGCGTATCATCAGCCCTCCGATTCGCTTCCATTGTGCTGTCAAGTACGACTTGCAGTCTGAGAGGTAAACTAAACGCTATTGGCTATTTTAAAAGGAGGAGGGGCCATTCAATATGTCCCACCTTAACTTCTGGTTTCAGGGGAAATTACGTCAACGCATCATACAAAGCTGCACATTCCAAGACACTTCAGTGGGCCTTTAATCTGCTAAACATAATATGTGTTGACCAATCTCCTGTTTTGTTTAAAGTTGGCATGAAACTCTTTAGGAGGTTGCTAGGGTGTTCTGGGTGGTTGCTATTTGGTTTCTAGGGTGTTATATGTGGTCGTGAGTGTGTTGCTAGGCGGTTGCAAGGCTGTTCTGGGTGATTACTAGAATTTTGCTGATAGATAGACAGACAGAAAGACGGATAAAGAATAAAATAAATACATGCAATGATGAATCTTTCACAATAAGACCAGTAACATGCATTAAGAAAAAAAATCATCAATTTTGATTTAATGTTGACTTTAATGAGAATTGCATTGAATGCAATAGCCTTTTTTTTTTTTTTTTTTTTGGTGTTGCTAGCTACGAATATGATCTACTTTAATTTTGTAATCTAAAAATGAGGCAACCTTGCACATGCTTTCAGAGTGTATTCTGTATTCAATAAATGTATTTTGATTGTTAGAAGTGTGTTCTTCAGCGTATGCTGAAAGTTTTGGCATTGTCTGGATGTTCTTTGACCTATGATGTACTAGTAACAGTTTTAAGATATCAGAGACATTTTCATTTAATATTAAATGTATTATTATTTTAATATCATAGTGTAAATGTTGGAAACAGCAGGTGAAACGTGTGAGTTTTTGTCCCATGTGTTGGGAATCAGAGAGTATAAAACAAAGCAAAGTGTGTGTGTGTCTGCACCTTACCCTGCAATACCATAACCAGCCATGATGGGAACTGTGAAAACGGTCCAAATGTTAATTAAAAAAATGGCTGTGACTGAGCAATGATAGAGATGCTTCATCTTTCTGCCAGACGTGAATGAGCCGAGCCAGTTCTCACTCACACTGATAAGACACCAGAATAGAGAGACAATTCAAAGTAATGAGCTATTTCTGACAGGGAGAGAAACTTCTCTTCATTTTCTTTGGTGCTGAGAAGAGGAACGAGAGATAATTATGACAAGAAGAGCACTTCAAATTAAGTGTAATAGCACATCGGCTAAAACGCGAATCGTTGCCGCGGAACGCGTTGCATCTGCCGTCAATCCTGATAATGGACCGAATGTTTTAAAAATGTTTCTTGCATGGATAGGAAATTACTGAGAGGCGGAATGAGACAGATTTACAGATTGACCACTTAATTGAGTTTCCTGTGAGGTATAAAATTATTCATTCTTGTCTAGTCTTGAGCCCACTGACCGTCTAAAGCATATTGCACACTCAGCTAAAAAACAAAACAAAAAAAACTTGCTCTGATTAGATTTCCTGATTAAGATGCAGTTTTAGGCAGTCAGGTGTTCATCCAAGTGGTGCTCACTGCAGAGTCAAATGACGTCCAGCTCCCCTTCTCTGGACGTAATGGGTGGAGCTTGATGTAGTCCAGCTCCACCTCTGTGGACCTAATGGGTGGAGTTATGTTTAGGAATAGAGGGTATGCATTGACGTCACTTTCCCGCCAGACCTGAATGGCAAAAGAGCCTGCTGTGTGACTGGATTTTTGGCTACCACAGAAACCGAAAATTCTCGGGCCAGCAGCATGTGTCCAAATTTCAATCTTAACCGTTCTATTTCATCAGAAACGATCTGAAAACAGGGCTTTAAGTGTAAAATACCGAACTTGTCCTTTAATAGGGGAAACTGAAAACGCAAGTAAAACAAACAATTATCAGTTTAAACTAAAGGTTGGACTCGATATAGTGTTCCTTACAACTTACCAAAGATCCAGTGATCCATGGATATTGATATGCAGTCAGGAATAATTTTTCCTGACATTTATATGTGCCTGATTTCGACGCCGGGGAAATACATAAAGCAAATTTGCCTGTGAACGCTTTATATAAATACAATAGCCTATAGGTAGGTCTAAATCCGGGTGATCACTTATATCAATGTCATATTTATTCATATTGTAAACTTGTCAGTGTTTATTTTAAAACATCCAATTATGCAGAATATACGATGGTAAATATTTAATTGATGAGTTGTCAATACAATAGGCTATATAACAAAACAATATATAGGGTATGATTTTACCCCTAAAATCAGTGTGTTGACACAAATCCACCTTTCGCTGCCTGGAGTCCAGTTGTTTCTATGAATTGCAGTGATCCATTTGCTTCTCTGTTCTGTAGCTTTCGGCAATCTGTAAAAATATGCCTCAGATTTTAAATCTAGTTGATCTAAATCTACTTGTCAAATCTAGTTGTACAGTAAATTGCAAAGCTCTTTCCCGTTTTAGTTGTGTTTTGTGTGTTTTTTGCGGCATTCACGCTGAAAACCAATGCTCAGTTTTTCTGCCACTCAGTGGGCGTAACCGCAGTCATTCCAGCCGATGGTGATGACACGCGCATCCCCTTTATAGGGTTAATGGTAGGGTTATGGGTGTGATTGGACCATCTAGCTCCACCATTGTGTCAAGCTCCACCCATTGGCTATGCAGTGAGCAGCCTCTCTGTTTAACTGCTCCACAAGATACAATGAACACTTCTGAAAAACAAATAACCACTAGCAAATAGGCTACCCAATTTAACGCATTTATTTAATAAAAATCTGATAAATATAGTAATGCAATATTAATCATGTCCTATGACCCATTAGCAAATTTTTGAAAAATGAGAAGTTAGGGAAGTTCTTATTATCATCAATGTTGAAAACAGCTGCTTAAAGGGGTCATATAATGCCATTTTTGTATAAGCTGATATGATTCTTTAGGGTCTAAATTAAAAGTTTGTAATATACTTTAATTAAAAATTCTCATTTGTATTGTAAGAAAACACTCATTTTACCTGGTCAAAAACAGCTCTGTTTTCAGCACGCCGTTTAAGTGCATGTGTCTTTAAATGATAATGAGCTTTGCTCACCCCGCCCCTCTGTTCTGTGCATACACCGTTTGTAATAATAACACAATAACCATAACGCGTTGTTCATTATAAACGTGGGATTATGAATTATATTGAGAACGTCGTACATAGAAAACATGCAGTAATGTACCTGGAGTGTAAACCTTAGCCGCATTCATCGTGAAGCGTGCAAGCGATTTGCAAAGATTAATATAAAGATTAATATAAAGGTTAATAAAACGTTACACTCACTTCTTCTGGAGGTGCAGCAGGAACACAAATAGTTGGTACCGATCCTTTTTTCAGGAGCAGCTTCTTAGCAAAACCAGCTTTACTGACCCTCCTTTATAAAGCAGTCTGGTGTGTGAAATGATTCGCGCAAACATGAAAGCATTGCTGTTGATCGTGGGGAATATTCCCTTCGAAAACAAAACTCAACCACTGCGTCTTCAGCGGTTCGGATTTAGGAACATCAAAATGACTGCTGTGTTCCTTATTGCACCCAAGAACAGAACACCACAATCGCTTAGACGCCATTCTGCTCATAGACAGTGCTCCAGTGTATCAACAATGACCGCGCCCGTCTGGCGGACTATGATTGACAGCTCGCTCACAAGCGAGGGTGGGTCTGTGTTGAAACGCTGCTGTCAATCAACAATCATGGGAGGGGCGTCCGACCGTGTGACGTCACACGGTCGAACGGCTTGATTTGAGACGGGGGAAAACATATAAGAAGATAAATAAAAAAAAAAAACACTGGATGGATTTTTGTCATTTTATGATGGTTGTGTACAGGCACTGCCAACACACATTCAGTACAATCAACTTGTAAAAGTGCATGTACCATTATATGACCCCTTTAATAGTTTTGTGGAAATTATGATTCATTTGGAAACACTTTATTTCGATGGTCCACTTTAGACATTTAACTAATTATAAGAAATTTTGCAACTACATGTCAACTAGCTCTCATTAATGTCAAATACATGTCAACTTATTCTACTAGCCCGAACCCTAACCCTAACCTAACAGTCTACTAATACTCCAATGAGGTTTAGTTGAACATGTAGTTTTAAAAGAGGTCCTTAGTTTGTAGAATGCCTAAAGTGGACCATCGAATAAAATGTAACCATTATTATTTTCTTTTTTTTTCAGGATTCTTTGATGAATAGAAAGTTCAACACAATTTTTTGTAACATTATAAATGTCTCTGCTGTCATTTTTGATCAATTCATCCTTGCAGAATAAATGTATTATATCTTTTTTAAAACAAAATCTTACTGACACCAAACTTTTGTTTTCTGTAATACTCAAATTCCCTTAATATTCAATGTTAATACATTAACAATGTGCCGCGGCACCGGACGTCAAAATAAATGCTCCTTTTATCAGGAGGTGAAATGGAAGTAGCGAACAAAATTTTGGGCCACCCCTCTGGATCCACCACTTACTGTATAAGCATAATTTCCTAATTTAAAAATCTAAATCTATAAATCTGCCCATAACAGAGTGGAAATGTATGGAAGCTTGTTTCAGCCACAGAATAAAACATTTAAAAAGTTGTATTTAATAATTGTGACTTTTTATCTCACAATTGCGAGTTTACGTCTTGCAATTCTGACTTTATTTCTCAGAATTGCAAGATATAAAGTTGTAGTTGTGAGATAAAAAGTAGCAATTACATTTTTCATTCTGTGGCGGAAACAAGCTTCCAGAAATGCTCTGCTTGACTGCATTTGACATAAAAAAATAAATAAATAAAAAACATATACTAGAAGAGTTACACACTTCAAATAAAAATGATATAATAAAGTTGGCTGGAAAATAGCCTAGCCAGACAAATTCGAAGTTTAAAGTTGCCAGAGTGTTCTTGGCGGTTGCATGATTTTGCAGATAGATAGATAGACAGACAAACAGACTGACATTTAATTGTCTAGGGGAAAACATATTTTTGTGAAAGACTTAATGAGTAGTGCTGGAGCCATGATGGAATGTCACTCCAGTGCAGTAAATTTGAAATGATTTAAATTAAAAGAAGACATTTAGCCTGACAGCAGTTTGTACCATTATAATATATTCATTTTAAGCTGCTTGTTAAAATTATAATCAGTTGAAATGTGACAAATTAATATGATTGAAATTTAACAAAAGCCATTAACTTGCAATGTATGCAATCATCTTTAGACATCACAGATATCAGATCAAACGTGTTGATGTGCTGAAGTGTTTTGGAGGTTTTATCTAGTCATGGTCAGGCGGTTTTGGGAGGAATCGGGCGGCATCTAGTCTCTCTGTCATCCAGAGCTGCTGAGTGTGAGTGTGTGTGTGTGTGTGTGGAGGGAGAGTTTATGTTGAGATGCTGGAGTAAGCGTTTTCCACCCACAGTGCCTGATGATGCGTCTCTATGCGTTCGTGTTTAATGATGCAGAGATGCTGGAAGCTGCGCTCATGGCTGTCATTGATTCACAAGCTGCGGATGTTTATTATGGAGTCATAAGATCAGTGTGTTTGCATGTGTGGTTGTTGCCATATGGTAGGTTATAACAAAGGCATTTAATGTGTTTTTTATTTTATTTTTATTTTTATCATTGCTTATGTATTAATATATCCTTATCATTTTTTTTATGTATTATTATTAATAAAAATGTTGGCAATGCAGAAGTGTGTTAACTAATAGATTCTCCTCAGAAAATACAAATTGTCAGATAAAACAGATATGAGATATCATGCATAATGTGTGTGGATTTAGTTTAAAACGAATCAGCGATGTGGGCTGACGGACAGTGTGTGACGTTAGCTGATCCCATTAGCCTCTCTTCTCACTGTCATCGCTATCCTTATATATAAACTAGCAAAGGCCAAACATAGAAAGAAAAATTAATAATCAGGTTAATTTGCTCTTTTTGAAGTATAGCAGCCCTCTGGGCATGACTTATTAAAGTTTTAAAACCGAATTAACTCATGCAGTAGGTGATGCTGAACTTTTAATTGCTCATAACAGTGGGCAAGTGCAGGGTTTTTTTTTTAAATTAATAAACAATATTAGTTACTGAAATAATTCATTGATATTGGAGCACGTTATAAAACTCTGGACTGAATTTTTACATGTAGATCTGCTTTTCATGCTACCGGACACTCAAACAATTATCAACAAAAATGTAATGTATCATGGGTTGATATAAACTCAAAAGTGTAGGTATTAACTGCTGAAATATCAATCTGGATTCAGTCATATTATCTACTGAATAGAATGATGGTCACTGCACACAAAACTTGAATCAGGCCCCGGCATATTTTTTCAAACATGGTATAGTTTGCTCCATTATTGTTGCATCATAAAAAAAAAAAAAAAAAAAACGATATATATAAAAAAAGGAAAGCACTTTTATGCATGATTATATCTGTGAATATTATATATTTTTATTGATTAACTGATTCACTCATTTATTTCAGAGTTTTGTTTGAGGCGCTTAGTGAGTTATGTCTTCATGGGCCATGATTTGGTCTTTCTTTAATTAGGCTACTTAATTAATTAATTAATTGGGCAGTTCTTTGCCAGAATTGTCACTTTACGCGGTCAGTTCTTGAAAACTGCAGGAAATGTAATTATCTGTAATGTAAACAATTATAGATTGTTGTAGATGTTCTGCCCACACAAACACAGAGCCATTAGGATCACATCACCCTGCAGAACAAGAGTGTGTGCACGCGCATGTGTGTGTGTGTGTGTGTGTTATTTCCTGGGTCGTGGGCCTTACCCATAATTTCTCCAGTGTCTCTTCTGTTTGCTTATTGCTTTGTCCCCCCCCCCCCCCCCCCCCCCCCCCCCCCCCCCCCATCTCTCTCTCGTTTCTGTGTTTATTAGCACATAATCTCCCTTGGAGGCTCTGTGTATCACAGACTCCCACAGCCCAGTGAGATCATTTTAGCCCTTTATTTGTGTTTGGAGGACTGACAGCAGTTTCATCGGCAGATCATTCTGTCTGTTTACTGACTTCATGCATATACAGCTATATTGAGTATGCATGCACTCTGGAGCCTATCATGCGTGCAGTTGGTGTATGTAATTTAATTGCAACTTTTTGCAGTTGAATACAGTTTTTGATTTTATTGATTGTGCGGCAGCTCTACTTCGTAAAATCAAAATGTATTTATTTATTTATTTATTTGCTTGCTTTCATCTTTGATAATTGCACTATGTAAACCAATTCTGTTTCTGGATTTATGGATGCGCAATTACTGGAATGAAAACAGTTCGGTGTAGTGATGTTTCTTGTTTTCCTTGGGATGATGTGGATCTGCACTTTATAAAGCAAACCTTCCATTTCAGCATTTTAAAGAGGATCTATTATGATCGATTATATTATTTGTTTTTTTCATTTTCAACTTTCTTTAGTGTGTAATGTTGCTGTATGACGATGAAAACGTTCTGCTAACACAACACACTGATCCGCCGGCCAATCAGAGCAAGTAGGGAGGGGCTTCATAGAGACTAAATGGAGATATATATATTTAATATGCATATTTTGTTTCTATTTTTCATGGTAAACTCTGGTAAACTAATACAAAAAAAACACTTCCGTTACTTAAAAATAATATACGTCAGCTGAAAGAAAAAAAAAAGGAAAAAATTTGAATTTAGTAACTAATATAAAAAAAAATAAAAAAAAAAATCAATATTTTAAAGCGCACAACAAGATAATTCTAAATATGAATACAAAATATAATAGTATCTCAGTGATTCTAAAATAACTCTAGTGTGGATGTTTCTGCATATTGTACGCAAGTAAAGTGTAGGTGGTTGTTACTATAGACATTTGCTGTTGTTTATTTCTTTCACAGATGTAGATTGGAAGGTGTGGTTACCATAGCAACATGTCTGATATAATAGCAGTAGGCAGTGAGATCATATTTTTTTGCGCTTGAACCTCTAATAATAATTGTCACAACCCGTAGCAATCTAGGTGAAAAAAAGGATCTATTTGCAGTCGTTTAAGGGATTAAACCATCTTCCCATCTTTGTAATAACATTGAATAGTGCCTGAGTTTTTGAAGCTCCGAAAAGCGCATCCATCCATCATAAAAGTAATCCATACGACTCCATTGGGTTAAGACAAATTAGAAGTCTAAAACTAGACATCATCAAGAAAATTGTGTAGGATTTCGATATAAGAGACGAGGAGCAACATCCTACGTCATACGTGGGTTAGACAATCAAACAATGAATAACCAAGATAACTAAGGGGCTGTTTACACGACACAGTTTTCAACTAAAAACGTAAAACTTTTTGTGCGTTTTGGCCGTTCGTTTACACGACAACGTGTAATTTGGGTGCCTGAAAATGCAAAGTTTTGAAAATGGGGTTCAAAGTGTAAGTATTTGAAAACGGTCTCTGTGTAAACAACAAAAACATGAATCTCTGAAGACGATGATGTCATGCACATGCGTATTACGTGTTCAGTCTATAGTGTTTCATCACCATCTAATGGCCAAGCAGCAGAATACAGCGTTTTTAGTCGTTTTCGCGGATCCTTGTGAACGGGATCGTTTTGACAATGGTGTCGTCTGTACGTGGAAAACTCAAAGGAAAAACTTCTCAGTTTTAAGCATATCGTTTTTGTGTAAACGTACCCTCGGTGAAAACACAGGACACCCACCCAAACATACAAAAAACACAGATAAACCCTGACAATAATAATAATAATAACTGACAAAACAATAGGGTTTCTCGCACTTCTTAGACTGCTAATAATAAGAATAACTAAAATATTAATTGAACCCCTAATAATCCTGACAAAAACAGTAAGGCTTCATGTTCTAATAATGCTTCTGGAGACGGTTTCTTTGCAGTCTCTAAGGTTATACTAAAACGTGTGTCACAAATAAATGTCTGCAGCAGAATATAACTGTGATTTTGTATCTGTGGGACACTGCTTGCTTGATTTTCATTTAAACAGTTTGCTGCTAGATAAATGTAACTACTTTTACTGATTAAATATTTATTTCTGATCATAATTACAGAAAAAGTGTATTTTTCTGATTTAAATCTCATTTGTTGTGTTCTCACTCAAATTTGTCCTGATTCCAGAATCTTCCTCCTCGGGAAACGTCTTAATGGACACAACAACAACACGCACCACAACTCGCCCTGTTACCGTCACCATGACGACCACGTCCACCTCCACCACCACCACAACCACCACCACAACCAAATCACCTGGCACGACGACGGCGACGACACCGGTCACGCGGAGCACAACGACAGACCGCCAGCCTCTTCCCGAGGCCTCCATGCGCTCCGTCCCTTCCTCTGTTCTGCCCAATATCGCTGTGGAGTTCTGCAGCCCCATCACCGACTCCACCCTCACCTGGCCCAAAACACGACAGGGTCAGGTTGCCAAGCAGCCGTGCCCGCCTGGAACCATCGGTAAGTTGCTTTTCAAGGAATCACCTATCAACAACCCCCCCCACCCCCTTAAAGCTCATCTTTGATAATCAAAATTACATATTTAAATGTTTTTTTCCTGGGAAAATATTTTTTTCTTGACTTAAAATAGCTTGAATGTAACTGTACAGCCTTGCTTCATTCAGTATACGCTCATCAATGAATATGCAAATTAGGCTACGTTCACACTGTCAGTCCAAATCCGATTCTTTGTGTATCCAATTTTGGTTTGATCTTACATTTTGTTATATTATACTGCTTTGATCTGTTTACTTTTTGCGGTTTTCTACATTATATATAGTGTTAGTTTTGGTGAATTGCATTAAAAACCATTAGGGGGTGTTTGACCTGCAAACATCATCATGATTATTATTTATAATGATAGTGCAATTGTAATAATTAATGATAATTGTTGGTATTATTATTTCACAAAACACTCTATATTGTCCCCTGTTTTTTAATTCATAGATATGCATTTACATTTAATCATTTAGCAGATGCTTTTTATCTAAAGCGAATAATGATGAGAACAACAGAGATTGCCTCTGTTGTTCTCATCATTATTCGCTTTAGATTCCCCAAACCAACAATAGGGGAACAACAGTAGCACAGTACATGTAGCAAGGTTTTTATTTTTAACCCTTAGGTTGTGTTCAGGTCATTTTGACCCGGAGAGGATTTTCTTTTACCCGAAAATGTTAGTTAATATTATTGCAATGGACTAAGACTTACTGACTTCGCTCACATGGGTTATAACTACTTCCCAAAATTGTCGGGGTAATTTGTGTAAAAAAAACATTTCTTTTTTTTTCCTCCTCCACCTTGTTACACTTGTTCCTGATCAGAATCCAAGCTACGAAAAACAGCTATAAATCTCTCGCCACGCCACACCATCACTAAATATTTGACTCAATCCCCCCGCCAACCGGTCCTCCCTCAACTAGGACCGGCCCTGCACCATCATAGATAATAACACGTGAGATTTCAATAATATCTTGACCTCTGAACTAGGTTTCCATTTCAGAAATCTGGTCACCTTAACCTAGAACATGCTAGCAATCATATAGTGACTCCTTGACCAGTTTTTACAAAGCAAATAAACCCGTGTTACTACATGTTTAACACCTTGTTTTGGTAACCCGGGTGTGTTTTTCTCTCCGTGGTTATTAGTCAATCTCTGGATGTGCAGCCAGACGCACAGCGTGAGCACAAATAACACAAACGCAGCACATGCATCAAACACGCCACAGCTCGCCGAGAAACATCCTCCTTTTACTCTCTCTCGTTCTCTTTCTTTTTGTCATCTTCTTTCACCTCTGTCTGTCACTCTGTTTCCTCTGGTTTTCTTTCCCTAAAATGATATTTCCCCTCATTTCTCTTGCTGCATTCTGCTCACATCAAAACATTTCCCGTCCTCCCGACTGCAGACTGGCTGGTTTCCATGGTTTCGGGTGATTGGCAGTTTCTTCATGATTAGTTGTTTGTTCTTGAAGTTTTCAAAGCGCCAGACTGGAGCTGCAGTTGGAGGATTTGTCCTCTGGACATTTCTCAGAGTAACACGTGTCACATTCACATATTCCTAAACTCATTAGTCAAAACAACTGCAACAAAAATATATTTTTTAAAAATACCCAATATATACACTACCATTCAAAAGTTTGTGAAATGAATACTTTTATTCAGCAAGGATGATTTAAATTGATCAAAAGTGAGAGTAAAAACTTGTATATTAAACATTTAATTTGCTTTTGTTCCTCTCTTGTAAGTCTCTTTGGATAAAAGCTTCTGTTAAATTATTGTAAATGTAAAAGCAAATCCATTAATGTAAATGTGAAAAAAATTCAAAAAATAAAAAAACAATTCAAAAAAATAAAAGCAAAAACAAAATTATGTAACAATTTGCATAAATGACTATATATTGCATCAATCTAAAAGTATATGCATAAATGTAAATACATAAATAAATACATAAATTGTAATCAAATCAAAAGCAAAAAAAGTTATGTAAAAAAATCAGTAAATGTAAAAACATTCTAATATAAATAAATTAAAAAGTAATGTAAAACAATTAGCATAAATTGCTGTATATTGCATAAATGTAAATGAATGATTTAATAGATTATAATAAAATTAAAAGCAAAAAAGTTATGTAAAATAATTAGCTATTTTTACAAGGATTAATACATTGATGCAATGTTACTTTTATTATAAACATTCCCGTATATATAGACTAATGGGCTTTATGATTTGGCAGAACAATTTTTTAGGGGTTCAAGCATGAAGTGCTGAAACCCTATTGTAATTGTCCTGATTTTTATTTTTATTCTGCCGTAAAACGAATCGTGCAGACCAAACCGTAAGTGCTAGAGACTTGAAACTTGGCCAGATGGTAGCCAAAAAATTGAGGAGAGGTTGAGAGAGTATGACCCAGATTGGCCAGTAGGTGGGGCTACAGCGATCAAAAGCACGGAACTGCTAATAACTCCTAGACCGTATGTCGTAGACATAATTGTCTTATATAATTGGAAAGCTGGACTCCTGATGAACAAAACGTATATCTCCAATTTCATTTCAAATATTCCGCCATTTTGAATTTTGTTAAAAATCTAGTTTTGCAAACTAGTCCTAGGTTTTTTGCCCGATCGGAACCAATCCAGTGCAAAAATGTTCTCTGGAGTCTGAATATAAATAATTATCGAAAAAAAGGTGAAATTTCAATTCACGGTCGCTAAGGGGTGCCAAAACGAACGTTGTGGGAGGAGCCTATTTTACTATAATGGCTATAACTCGAGAAAGTAAATGAGAAATCTTCACCAAATTCGGTACAAATATGTATGAGTTCAATCTGAGGTCACAGTAAAAAAAACACTAAGTGGCACTATAACATGATAAAAACATAAAAAGGGCTGTGACCACCTGACCATTAGTCCGATTGACTTGAAAATTGGCATGCAGTGTCTTGGTCCAAGGTGCCATATATGTCTTTGAGGACATTGGCGTATCTCGAAAACCATGGCCGCCATCGGCCAATGAAGTTTGAGCACCTATTAGACAAGGTTAACGGAGGCCGATTGGAACGAAACCCGATGGGCATGTTCGACTTATGGCCCTAGAGGTCTGTAAGAATTTTGAAGTAGTTGGCGCCAACGAGTTTTACGGCTCTGTAAGCACGTGGTGTTACACACATCCACACAATATTCATATAATTTTGATAGATCTCCTCATACTGAACAACTTTGCCTCAGGAACCACTGCTGTCAATCAAACCGTTCATTCAATATTCGCAAATATATGAAAAATTTACTTTTGCGAACTAGTCTTAGGTTTTTCGCCCGATCGGAACCAAACCAGTGCAGTACAATTCTCTGGACTCTCTAGATCAATAGAAATTTTGAATTTGGTTGGTTATAAAAGGGTAATTTAGAAAATAGGCGTGGCAAAATACACTCAAAAGCCTATAAATCCTAAACGAAAACTCAGAACTTCACAAAAATTGGTGAGCATATGTGACATAACATTCTAAAGAAGCATGCACAATTTTATGGAGATCGGATCATAGGTGGCACTATAACTTTTAAAAAGCTATGAAAATCATATATTTCCTATGTTAAATTGCCTGTATTGGCTGTAAATGGACTTTTCCATCTATGATGTCAGTGGTTAAATGCTTGCTAAATAAAACTTAATGTCTTTTTACGCATGTGTGTTTAAAGGCCTTAAATGCTTGAACCCCGCTAAATGCTGCTTGCAGCTTTAATTTTTTTATTGTTATCATATGAATAATGCATGCATTTCTTTATTGAACAATGGTGTCTTTAATCAAATTTCTGTGTTTTTGTTGGGTCTGGCTGCAGCAGGACATCTGGAGTGTGTGAATGTGTGTGTCTGTGAGTGATCGCACCTGAGTGCTGATAGAGTCACCCGAGTGGAAGAATATGACATTTTTTTCCCCCCCGTTCTGTCCTTCTAATTAGAGCTGAGAATGAGATGTCTCCCTCCACGAGCATTAATTGACCTTTACCACTGCACTTCAGGGAACACACACACACACACACAAACTGCAGTGATTTTATCTCCATCAGAGGAAGTAATTACACATTCTTTTATGATCACAGACGTTTGATCACAGTGTTTCTTGTCATCTCTTGATAAAGCAGTGAAGGACGGGACTCTTTTAATGTTAATATTTATGTGTTTATGTTCCTATAACAAAGCATGATATGAACACACAACAGTGAAAGGCAGAAATGGCTCATTTCTCTGTGCAGGGACGGCCATGTTTGCCTGCCAGGGGCCCGAGGGACTGTGGGACCAGCAGGGGCCCGACCTCAGCAACTGCACCTCCACATGGGTCAACATCGTCAACCAGAAGGTTTAAGAACACACACACACACACACACACACACACACACACACACACACACACACACACACACACACACACACACACACGCACACACGCGCACACACACATATATAATAATAACAATTATTAGTAATATTATTATCAATAACTGTTATTATTATTATTATATATATATATTTTTAAGCTATATCGGGGCTAGAGTTTTTATCTTAGTGATTTTGTATCCCTAAAACTGCGTCCCAATATCCTTATGGTTAAATTGACTGTAAATACACTTTTTAAGCTTATAGCCTTGATGTTTACATCCCTGAGAATTTTTTTTTATCTAAAATGACTTTCATGACATCAGGGTTGCCCAATCCTGCTCCTGCCGATTCTGCACAGTTCATCTCCAACCCTAATCAAACACACCTGCCTTTAATTTTCAAGTGATCCTGAAGACCTTAATTGGTTGCTTCAGGTGTGTTTGATTAGGGTTGGAGATGAACTGTGCAGGACAGTCGATTGGCAGGAGCAGGATTGGGTAACCCTGCTGTACATAGTATCGCTCATGGATTTACTGGGAAGCAAGTAACCCATGACCTTGGTATTGTTTATCGTCACGCTCTACTGTTTGAGCTACAGGAACACTAACACCTATTCTAACACCTTCAGTTTTGCTGACTGTCAGAAAGCTGCATTTTTATGCAGCGTAATAATTTTAGTAGATCAGTTCATTCAGATGGTTCGTGTAAATGAACCAGATAAAAAACCAAACATTCAAAAGATTTTGTTAAAGGTGATGGTGCAGTTTGTGCTATGTTAAACACAGTCTCTTATGCCAGCTTAATATGCAAAGACAGTGGTGACTAAGCAAATTGTTGGTTGGACCCCCTGAAAAGTATTACAGTGTATTACTCACACACAAACACACACACACACACACACTCACACTCACACTCACACTCACACTCACACACTTATGAACTCACATTCACTCCAGTTTGTGTGATGAGTTTTGACTCAGTGTTCACTGTGTGTGTGTTGTAGATCAGAGCTGGTGAACCTGCTGCCATAATCTCCCGTGAGCTTTCCGAACAGACCAAGGGCCACATGCATGCGGGGGACATCACCTACACCGTACGGGCCATGGGTCACCTCATCGACCTGCTGGACATCCAGCTCCGGAATCTCACCCCTGGGGGAAAAGACAGCGCCGCCCGGAGCCTCAACAAGGTACTGTGTGTATCATACAACAATAAAATATCAAATAAACTCAACATTTATCAGTCAAATGTCAAGTCAAGTCAAATTTATTTCTATTATGCTTTTCACTATACACATTGTTCCAAAGCAGATTTACAGAAATCTTGGTGATGTTGATGTAAGGGATAATGTACATCCAGACGGTTATCTCAGAATAAACCCCCGACAGGGTGATGAGGACACCGGCGCGAAGCGTCGTTATATATAACAAATATAAACTTTGTTATAATGAGAGGATTTACTAGCGTGCAGAACCCCCTCAAAAATGGCTGAGTTTTTGTTTAGTGCTAACTTAAACACCTCTGATTGGCCATTGCATTCAAGAAATCAGCAGATATGCTTGTGATTGGCTACATTTCTCAACACTGCAAAACATGCTGTAAATAGAAACCTGTGACGCTCTCCAAAGCGCAAACACGATATGCACTACAGCGTTTGCCAAATTTGTTTAGCCAATAAGATATTACGGAGAAAACCAATCCTAGACCAGCAGTTATGGGCAGCTTTTCCCTCTAAAAGCAATCAGAAGCAAACAAAGCAGAATAGTAATGGATGTACAGTTAGCCGGTCATTATTACAAAAATAAACCCTGACTGGGTGATCGAGACCCTGGTGCAAAGCTCATTACACAGCTACTTACCAGATGCATAAATAAAGGGACATGAAATATTGATCTGAGTTGAAATTATTCTGTTATGTGAGACGAAAGAGAGCACAGAGTGTACACTAGCAATGAATAAAATCTCTGCTTCATGTTGGAGTCCTGATCAATCTGTCAGTATTTATCTTGTGATAATGACCGTCTGACTAGTATTATCCTGCTTATTACACGGCTACTTAAAGGTGCACTCAGACATTTTTTTTCTCATTAGTGAAGGAAGCAACTTTGGTTCTCTTATTTGTAAAACAGTGAAAACATACAAAACTCTAAGGCTGCATTTACACTGCAGATGCCCAATTCCGATTTGTTTTGACTATATCCGATTTTTTTGAAGACCTGCTTACATCTTCTCAAAGTGATCCATATCCGATATCTGCATTTACACTATACACTTGGCGAAAAAAACGAAGGTAGTCGTCTGACCCGGTTAAGCTTAGGCCGAAAAGGAAGTAAAACAGCGTGATCTACAATGGACGCAGATGATATGATAATACAAGCTTTTCCCTTTCCACACCATCTTTAAAGGTTACTGTCTCTTCGCCCCAAAGGCTCAAAAGATAAAACTTCAGCATAAATCCACTGGGTTGAGCCTTCGTCCTTCATTGCGCCATTGAAAAGAGTCATGTGATGGCTGTTAGTGTCCACCTGAGTTGACGTAATTTGCCACTGTTGCTTTTTCAGTGACGTATAAACTCGCATTGACAGGGGAATCCGATCTGTCCTCTTACATGGCAGACGCAAATGCATATGTCTGGTTCATAACAGATTTATTTCAACATATGAATGAAGCCTGAAACTGATCTGAGAATATCGGAATCCATGTGTTGTTTTCCTGCTTACACGTTTGTGGGTCATATCCGATCTGTGTATGACGTATATGGTGACTTTCTTCTTTCAGACGAATACAGTCGGAGATATATAAAAAAAAAAATGTCTTGGCTCTTCCAAGCTTTATAATGGCAGTGAATGGAGGATGAGCTTTTGAAGCCTGAAAAAGCATATCCATCCATCATAAAAGTACTCCACACGACTCCAGTGGGTTAATAAAGGCCTTCTGAATTGAAGCAATGCATTTGTATAAGGAAAATATCCATATTTAAAACTTTATAAGCTAAAATAACTAGCTTATGAATCTCATAAGCGTCGTGGAAGACGCCCTTTGAAGCTAAACACGGACGTGTATGGTTGCAAGCCAGAGCATGATGGAACCTGTGACGATTAGTCTACTATTAAAGCATTAATTTGATGTAAACAATAGGTCTACATAATATTCACAGATGCAGTTCATATGGGACATAATGTATTAGCTCTAACATTTAATAACATTTTTATATCACAGGTCTTACTTGGACTTTATAACTTGCAATTGCGAGTTTATACAATTCTGAAAAAAAAAAAGAAAAGAAAAAAAACACCATTACAGGACATAAACTCGCAACTCTGAGGAAAGAAGATAGAATAACGAGTTTATATCTCGTAATTCAGATTTTTCTTTTTAAAAATGTGAGAGATAATCTCGGTTTTACCTTTTTTTTATTCTTTCATTCTGTGGCTTCTATAGACTGCTACTGCATAACGATCATTTTCTGCCACCAGGTAGGCAACACCCACAAAAACCTCATCACAACACATAAATGGTGATGTTAGCATGTTTCTAAGCTAATACCACAATGCACTAAGCAAATATTGTGTCAATTTGTCCCTTTTAATCAATAGTTTACAGAACCGAATGAAAATCCAGGTGTTCTCCAGCATATCCTGCCAAAGTGCTGCTAATTTAGCAGAATATCCTTGAAAACTTGCCATTAAGTGCATTTGAATGTCTTTCAAAGACTCAATGCCATGAATCTCACAAGCATTGCCAAATACAGTACATTTCTCTTCCTCAGAAATGTACATTGAATTCAACATGGCAACTTGTATATTGCGTCCAGGTGGACATAAAAAACTTAACTTTGAATAAAATGGGTAAAGGCCAGCCAATCAGATTAGAGCTGGTGGAGTTTGTGAATTTTACATGCAAAATGCATCAAACCGTTCTTAGACGTGCCGCCTGAGGCTGAAAATCAAACTAGTTTGATGTATCCAGACTCCATTCATTGGACGTCATGACACATAGTCTAGACCAGTTTAGACGTGATACGTGACAATGGTTTGGAAAAGCTAATCATAACTTATTGTTATTAGTTTTTACTTTACCAGAAGACAAAAAAAAAAAAAAAAAAAAAAGAGTGAGCAAGATAAAGCGTGAATGAGAAACTTCCTCTTTGATGCAGTCAGTATGGAGAGCAGGAGGAGGAGAGCAGTGGGTGTTTTTTTAATGATGTCCGTGTTTGTCAGGATGAATGATCCCCTGTGTTTCTCCTCACAGTCAGCCGTCCGTTTAAAAATAGGTTTCACTCGGGCGAAGAAAAACTCTCACCGTCCTGAGCCTCCTATCGCTCTGAGGACAGTATGCGGCATGAATAATCACCGCCGTTATTAAAGTTTCTGTGGAGTTAAAGAGGTTCGCTTTGGCGTTATTTTCTCCAGACCTGCGTGTTGTTTGTCGTCACACGCTGACGTCTAGATCAGACACTCAGTGAACAAAGACAATTTATTTAGACATTGTGTGCGAGTGTAGGTGTGTACTAATATTACACAGGGTCCTAAATTAACAATCCCAGGAACCAAGTGCCAATAAAATTTGGCTTCAGTGAGAAAATTAAATATAAGGCGATAACTTTAGGAATTGCAATATTCACAATCCATGCAATTAATTCAAATGTTCCAACCCTATACATATTATATTAAGACAAACTTTAAAGACCCTTTATGCAAGCAAGTGCTCAAGTTACAGAAAAGTTACATTTGGGAGGAGTATGTTTACATGTGGTTTCAACAACCAGATGCATTTACATTTGTCCAGTTTCATCTGGAATGTTTCTCAGACCAACTCCTGAAGTGGTTTGAGTGATCGGATTTAAATCCGTCTTGAAAGCGTTTCCGAGGGCATATACACCTGGGACCCTATTTTAACGATTTAAGCGCATGGTATAAAGTGCACTACGCAAGTGCACAGGAATACAACTGGAAAGATTGGTAAGGGCAGCTGAAGTGGAGATTTCTGGCTCAGAGTATGAGAAAAAAACCATTTTGAGAAAACGGCCTTTAAAGATTTGTATTGTAAAAATTCTTACTTTTTTAGTGGAAACAACTATTTACAGACAAAATATCTTATCAAATCATTAGCAATCAACAATACAAACTAAAACACATCAAAACTTATAACACAGCATTTATGGCCTTCAACTGAACTGAACCCCAGTAAAAAACAGTCAAAAACACACTCTGGAAATGTCAAAGCACGTCACGTGATGCATCTGAACGAATCACATTGTCAGATATTTACATCAGCCAATGAGATTTCGCTTTTAGAGTTAAATGCCCCATTGTACTTTCACGATTGGTTGGTGATAAAAAGGAAATGACCATATTTGGATCCGACAACATTGTACAGGAGAGAGAGAGCTTTCCAACGGTATATGTGATGACAGCGATCGCGGGGCAGCGGGATGATTTAGAACGCCAACTTTTGTTGAATTTATGAGAAATCTACAGACGCAAATAGACAAAGTGTAGTAAAATAAAGACCTAAATGCGTATTTTGGACTTTTTTTCACCACAAGTCTGAAAGAAGACATGTTATTGAAGACAAATAGTCCAAAATCTCAAAATTGGCCAGTGAAAAAAAAAAAAAACGATGCTTTTGCCTGCCCCTTAAACAACGTGGTGCAGGATGTGAAAATGATAACTGCGTCGAGCTAAAACTACATTGTGCCGAGTGTATGATAGGGCCCCTGGTCTTAAAACACATGAAGTGACCAGGCCCCTATCCTCAGAACTGCCATTGTTTTCTGTAAAATAACACAATTATAATTAAATTGTTTGCGTTTTGCAAACACTTTTATCCAAAGTGACTACAATGCACTAAATGCATTGATCAGTTCATGCATTTCCTGGGAATCAAACCCAAGACCTTGGTGCTTCTAGCGGCAGGCGCTAAAGGAACGCTCAAAATGAATTAACTTGGCTGTAATTTTCAGATTGGGAAGCCCAACCATGGAACACAGACACCTGTTTTAACGCATCTTCTGTGAAATTCACACTTTCTTTCCACCCACATTTCTGCAAACTTCACTTTCCACAGCAGCAGTGATCAGTGAGCGTCACACTCACACCTTTTGACGGAGGCCGTTACACTCCCCTCGCCTTCATGCTAATTAATCTAAGCGGTCATTTTAAACCCAATCTGCCTTTGAATTTCACAGCTGGTTGATTTAAGCAGAGGTAGAGCTTCAGACTCAACCAACATCTGCTTCAATACATAGATCACTGATTTAAAACAGATCAGCTCTGTTCAGAATCTAGTGAGCCATCTATTGCCACTACGTCTTAACAACATTAGCAGCGGCTTGTGCAAAAATATTGAACAAAAGCACACTAGAGACTGAGACTTAGCTAACAATATGATACAAACAAATATTAAATTGTGCCATTTTAATTACATGCATCTATTCTTATTGATCCTTTTCAGTGTTGAATTCAGTGTTAAATTTGTATTTTTCATATACTATTATAGTTTATTCATATTCAGCTTTTTTTTTTTATGATTTTCATTTTTTTTAATATATATACAGTACCAGTCAAAAGTTTGGAAACACTACTATTTTTAATGCTTTTGCAAGAAGTCTCTTATGCTCATCAAGCCTGCAGTAAAAAAAAACAAAAAAAAAACAGTAAAATTATGAAATATTATTACAATTTAAAATAATGGTTCTCTTTTTTAATATACTTTAAAATGTAATTTATTTTTGTGATGCAAAGCTGAATTTTCATCAGCAAGTACTCCAGTCTTTGGTGTCTTATGATCCTTCAGAAATCATTCTAATATGATAATTTGATACTCAGTTATTATCAATGATGGAAACAGTTGTGCTGTTTAATATATTTTTTTGGAATACTTTTTTCAGGATTCATTGATGAGTAAAACGTTAACAGCATTTATTCATAAAAACAGCATTTATTCAAAATAAAAACATTTCTAACAATATAAATCGTTACCATCACCTTTTATCAATTTAACGCATTCTTGTTGAATTAAAGTACTAATTTCTTTAAAAAAAAAAAGTTATTGTTCCCAAACTTTTGAACGGTAGTGTATATTGTTACAAAAGATTTCTATTCTAAATAAATACAGTTCTTTTAAACTTTTTATTCATCAAATAATCCTGAAAAAAGTATCTCAGGTTATAAAAAAATATTAAGCAGCACATCTGTTTCCAACATTGATCATAAATCAGCATATTAGAATGATTTCTGAAGAATCATAAGACACCAAAGACTGGAGTACTTGCTGATGAAAATTCAGCTTTGCATCACAAAAATAAATTACATTTTAAAGTATATTAAAAAAAGAGAACCATTATTTTAAATTGTAATAATATTTCATAATATTACGTTTTTTTTTTTTGTTTTTTTTTTTAACTGCAGGCTTGATGAGCATAAGAGACTTCTTTCAAAAGCATTAAAAATAGTAGTGTTTCCAAACTTTTGACTGGTACTGTATATTCTCATTTAGCATTTATTTATTTTATTTCAGTTTTAGTAATTTTAGTACTTAAACTTCATTTTAAGTTTTAATTGCATGGAATTTCATTAATGTCTTTTTTATTATTCAATGTTGAAATTAGTGATATTTTAGTATTGTTTATATACTAATATGGTGTTTATTCAAATTTTGAATTAGATTTTTGTATTTTAAGTTTTCATTTTAATTTCAGTTTGTTTTTAGTAATTTTGTTACATGATTATGTCAGTTGTATTATTATTTATTATTATTTTTATTTTTATTTAGTTAACTTATTTTTATTTCAGTTTTAGTAATTGTAGTATTTCAGTTCATTTCATTTCAGTTAGTTACCAAGGCAGTTGAATTTTTTTCATCTAATATTTATTTCAGATTTATTTCAAAATGATTTTTCATAGTTTGAGTTAACAATAACAACACGGATTCAAATGACACATGTATTTATAATCATTCTCCATGTTCAAAATAGCATACTAACATACTACTCTTGCTATTTCTGCAGTATATGTAAGCGATTAAAATTATGCCAAATTTTTGTTTAACTACTAAATTAGTGAAAGAAACTGTGCTGAAAATATTATTGCACAATGCAATGCTTTTGACTTGACCTTTTCATACGACACGCATCTCCTTCTTGACTCGTTATTTGTTTGTCCTGCCAAATATAAACATAGTTATTTCCAAAATGCTAACTGGATGTCACTCTGGATTACTGAAATTATCATATGAGAACATGGCAGGAAGGTATCCATTACTTTCATGTGCTTTTCAGATTGTAAAGATAGGGTACAGACGTACAGTCAGCAACGCTGCGCCGAAATGTTTTAAAACACTGTCAGTCGAGAATCCCTTGATTTTGCGACATTGGGCCGAGCCAAAGAGCTTTGAAACACTAAAGGCAAGATCAAGATACTTTACAGAGTAGGGAACCTGAAGAGGCGCTAACAGGAGCTGCTAAAGACTGAAAGTAATGTGCTGATCTGCAGGAGAGCTGTGATCTCAGACAGGTGCTGCTAAAGATGGCTGCCGTCACACAGAATCATCCCGCATTAACATTCGGGCACCAGCAGAGATGGGACGACAAACCTGCCTGCTATTTATTTTTATCTGTTCCCATCACTTGCTCTTCCTCTGTGAGACTCAATAATTAATGGACTACAAACACACACACACACACGGGCCTCGCTGCTCTTTACCCATGTGGGGACGAGAAGAGTTTGTGCGCAATCACAACTACAATCAGAAGCTGTCAAACTGAAGGCCCGGTTCTTCAAAACGGCCTAAACCAGATTAAAAACCTTTTACCCTGTCTAAATGTAAAAACATGGAATCTTGGTATTGGGGTCAAAGAAGTCTGAATTTATTTGATCAAATATACAGTGAAAACATTGATATTGTGAAATAGTATTACAATGTAAAATAACTGTTTTCTATGTGAATATATTTTAAAATGTAATTTATTCCTGTGATTAAATTACTCTCTACAGTCTTCAGTGTCACATGATCCCTCAGAAATCATTCTAATATACTGATTGGCTGCTCAAGAAATGGATTATTATCAATGTTGTTGATTAATAAAAAGTTCAAAAGGGTGGTGTGGTGCAATGGATAAGACACATGCCTTTGGTGTGAGAGACCCGGGTTCAAATCCACTGTGAGACACCAATGTGTCCCTGAGCAAGACACTTAACCCCTAGTTGCTCCAGAGGCGTGCGACCTCTGACATCTATAGCAATTGTAAGTCGCTTTGGATAAAAGCGTCAGCTAAATGAATAAAAATGTTAAAATGTAAAATGTAAAAGAACAGCATTTATTTGAAATCTTTTGTAATATTCTAAGTTTCTTTACTGTCACTTTTGATCAATTTAATGCATGAATAAAAAGGACTCCAGACTTTTGAACGGAAATGTATGTTACATAACCTTAGAGTAATATGTAGTTTTGATAATCAATTGAAATTAAAATGTTATAAAAGGTAATTCAATTGGAGATCATTTATTTTTTCTTTCTTTCTTTTAGAACTTGCTGAAGATAGAATTATTTATAATAAATCAATGACAACCAGGGCAAAAAAACGTCGCGTTACAATTTTAATGACAAGCAGTTGAAGTTTTTGGATCTGTCTCATACATGCAAAAGTGGATTAATCTTTTCCTCTGGGTTCAGTAGGATGTGATTTATGTAAATGATGCGCTTTCAAAGCCTCTCTCACACCAAACGCAAATGACTCTTTAAATAGAACAGAATAGAAACTATAGATTCCCGTGGAGCTATTCATAATGGGGATGAACATTCACTTTGTACAATTCACTTGCACATCAACACAGATTCTGTATTCCTTTAACACATTCAATAATACAGAAAGGTGCATTAGATTGCATCAACTATGGGACAGAATTTGCTTTTGTTCAACCCAGTGATTATTTGCTTGAAGATGCTTTGTTGTGTTTGGTGTGAAAATCCTTGAGAGTGTTACATTTTCTGCTTGATACTAAAGCAACTCGTTTTCTTTGGGTTTTCAGCTGCAGAAAAGGGAGCGTTCATGTCGATATTTTGTCCAGGTATTTTTCCTCTTTATATTTATACCACTTTCATCACATCTGCTGTGGCTTCCATCCCAGTGTGTGTGTGTTTGAGCTCATGCATTTCTCTTCATTTGCACTTAAGCCATGTTCCCCATGTTTTTGTTTTTGTTTTTGTCAAATGAGGCCTTGACATATTTTCAACTTCACCTCTGCAAATTACCCATAATAATCCACACGCTCTTAAACACTTCTATTTGAAAAAAAAAAAAAAAAGAAGTACACTGTAGCATACTTTTAATTATTATGGTAATAGTATGCTTTAAATGAATATACTTAACACTCTGACACTTAATTGCATGTTAATTGCAATTAAATGAAAATGTATTTTAGTTTAAATTTATATTAAATGCAGTTATTGACATTTAGAGTGATTTTGTGACTCATTTAAGTAAGACTTAAATTACACCTTTATATGTAAATGTATCATTCTATTTTCTTTGAAATATGATTAGTGTACAGCAAAATATATACAGCATTTATGGTAACCTAAAATATATTTTAATGTAATTTCTATTGAAACATGTATGTCATGTATTTAAATATAGATTTTAAGTACACATTTTTGAAGATGAATTTACAGTTTAGTGCATTTAAAATATATTAACTTTTAAATATATTGAAAAGCACACTAGAGTTAAAATTATTATAATCAAGTACTTTACTTCTTTAAAGCACCACAAAATATTATTAAAACATAATGATTTGAAATGTACTTTAAAGTAAAACTTATGTAAAGTGCACTTATTAAAAGTGTACCCTAGTGAGAAAAAGTATACTTTATTGTATTTGAAATATATTCCCTTTTTCAATAGTACATTGCAAATATACTAACAAAAATTGTACTATCCTTAATTATATAAAAAATATATTAGCATCATGCTTTTACCTATTTTCACAATACTTTTAAAAATACAAAACTTTTAACACACTTTAAAATAATTGTAATATTTAATAATACAATAATTTAAAATAATACTTTAGTATATTTTAGAAAAATATATTTTAGAAAAATATACTTGAAGTGATTTTTTTTTTTTTTTTTTTTTTTTACATTGACCACATAAGTGTATTTATTTGCACTTTATTAAAAATATATTTTAGGTATATTTTAACTGTTTGCTGGAAATGATCATTGTAACAATGCATTTAAAGTATACTTTAAAAATACATTATAGTATACAATAGTATTTTGTACAAAGTATAGCTAAGTTTTATTTGTTTATATCATTAACACACTTGAAGTATACTGATAATTAGTCTGGCTGCAAGTATACTTAGCATATATATATATATATATATATATTCTTTTTTAATTTTTTTCACCAAGGTAATTAAAAGAGTAGTTCACCCACAAATTTTAATACTGTCATCATTTACTCATCCTCAAGTTGTTCCAAACCTGTATGAGTTTCTTTCTTGCTGAAAACAAAAGAGGATATTTTGAAGGGCCCCATTGACTTGGGGGTACCCATATTCTTCAAAATAGCTTCTTTTGTGTTCAGCAGAAGAACAAAATTCATACAGGTTTGGAACAACTTGACAGATCTTTCATTTTTGGGTGAACTATCCCTTTAAGTGTTAAAAAACAGTCATGAAAGTCAGACTCTCTTTAAGTACACTTAAGTGGCCTTTTATTTCATTAATATTATATTATCTGCTCACCTACTAACCTAAATGCTGTAATAAGATCTACTTTTGTTCACAGCCTCATTATTACCCATATTTTTGTGGGTTTCATTTTTAATTATTTTTTTGCATCAACGAGAGCAGCTGTGCTTACTGTCTTTTAAAGTAAATTAGTTTTAGCTCTAGGTCACTTTATTAAGCTATAGGTTAGAATTAACTGTTTTTAACATTAATAATAATAATCATTATAAATGTTTCTTGAGCAGCTAATCAGCATATTATAATGATTTCTGAAGGATCATGTGACACTGAAGACTGGAGTAATGATGCTGAAAATTCAGCTTTACCACCACAGGAATAAATTACATTTGTAAATGTATAACAATATAGAAAAAAAATATATATATATATATTTTATATTGTACAGACATGAAGGTTTCAGAAAGCACAGCTGGTCTCAGATTAAGTCGCCTGCAGCTTTTTGCTTGGGCTGTCTGCACCCCCGTCAGGTCATGTGATTGTCAACTTTCCCAGCATGCACTTGACGATTGTTGAGCAGCTATCTTGACCCATCAGAGGTGGCGGTTTCTGCCTTCAGCATATGACATTGATGAAGTCTACCCTGAATGTGACGCGTGAGGCGAGTGCAGGCGATGCTTTTTTGTGTGTTAGTTCAGATGTCAAAGATCATGATGCTGCTGAAGATGCTGCTTGCTTACTTCTTTATGACTTACTAGTAATGCTGCGTTCACATTAGAGCTTGTATCTTAAATCCAAATCTGTATGGTGGACTCTAAGTATTACTTGTGGAAGTGATGGTGTAAAATTTAGTGGTGTCCCATTAGTGTTGTCACGATACCAAAATTATTGTTTCGATACCGATACCAAGTCAAGTATTGTGATTTCGATACTTTTTCGATACTTTTCCTGAAAGGGAGAAACACTCTCAAATATCATTGCTGTGCTTTATTTTAAAACCGGGACAACATTCTAATCATATAACACACTAATAAATGAACATATGAACAGCAGATATATTAAACATTTGAACAAAATATGAAATATAAAAATATAAAAAATAAATTAGAGCAATGACATTCAAGGTAATTTTTTTTTATAAATTTAGCAGCATTATCTCATTTATCATAAGAAACATAAGAGCTTTATCTTGATTCTGAACTTTGAATAAAAATATGAACAGCGATTATATTAAACAATGTTTAATATTGGTAACATATGATAAGCCTCATTGGTGATATATTTGACATGTGGGGAGAGAGTTGTGGAAGGCCTATACTTAATGTTAAACATAAATATATAGCAGCAAAGACAACGTCGGCAGTGTTGACGGCAAAATAGGCTACAGAAATTCGTTCTGTATTGAGAGGTGCAATATTTGAAAATCGATAATATTTTTTTAAATTACATTTATATTGTATTTATGTCAAAACTTTCAAACATCAAAATGTCATTTATTAATATGTATTCGTGTCAAATGACATAGAAACATCTTTTCCTATTCTATTTTGCCTGGGAACGCTTCCAACACGCTTGCGTGACGCGTGAAAAATAGGCGTCGGTTCTATTTATAGCATGCAGGCGTTTTCCGCGCGTCTCGAGCTGCTCCCAGACGCGTGTGTCACACAGACAGTTAGCATGGGAGCCGAAATAAAAACAGACACGACACGCAGCCAGTGTGTCGCCGGCTTTACAAATCTGGAACGCGGTCATTTTTAGAAGTATCGATACTAATAAATTAAGGAATCGTGACGTTTTTAATTTCCGATTTACTTTTTAAGTATTGGTGCACCGTGCAACAGAGCAAGGTAGGCAACGTACTTCCATATGTCACTCCTCGCGTCATCTTTTTCTACGAGTCGTGGACCACTTGTGCTCGCACATGCAGCCATCTCGCTGTAGTGTTTTGTCACATGACACTGACAGCGGCAGGTTCTTTGCTGCGTGCGTCAGGAAAAAAACACAGACGTCCATAGGGAGGCGTTTTTTTTTTTTTTTTAAGGATCGATACTGATAAATTTACTGTAGGTATCGTGACGTTTTTAATTTCCGAGTATCGCGATACTTTTGAAGTATCGGTACACCGTGCAACACTATGTCCCATATATAATTCACTGATAACTGGGGGGTATGTAGAATGTAGTTATTTTCAAGCATTTTCAAGCCAATTATGTGCAGGTAAGACCACTCCAATCTCATTTACCAATGTGTGTGCAAGCGTGACCTGGAAATATACAATGTTTTTAGCAAAGTCAGTGTGCCATAGCACTCTGTGAGGATTATTTAACTTGAATTCAGTTTGTTTTGGAAAGTAATTGGCAAAAAAGTGACAAAAAGCCACATCTACTACAATGTTTAGTTGCACATATGCTGTCCAAAAGTTTGTGGAGAGTAATAAGAAATGAATACTTTTATTCAGCATGGACACATTTAATTGATCAAAGTCATTTATTATGTTACAAAAGATTTCTATTTCAAATAAACAAAACTTTTGAAATTTCTGTTTAACTTAATTGTGTGTTTTTTCTCGTAATTGCAGTGGTCAGAATATATATATATATATAAATTTTTTTTTTATTTAATTTTTTTTTTCAGATCTCATGCACAACATGATTAAAGCTCTCATCATAATGAAAATAATTAAAGCTGCATCCAAAACTTCAATAAATGTATGCATCCATTCACATGTGTGATTCAGGTGACATATGCATGCAGAAGATTTTGGGCCCTATCATACACCAGGTGCAATGCAGCGCAAGGCGTGACACACATGTTTTTTGCTAGTTTCAGCCTGACACAGTTATCATTTTCACGTCCTGCGCCACATTGTTTAAATAGCAAATGCATTTGCGCCCATCTGTGCGGCCATGAGCGTACTGGTCTGAAAAGAGGTGTGTTCTGGCACATTGTTGGCACGTTGCTATTTTGAGGCAACAGAAATCGACTGCGCCATTGACCAACTGAAACCTGATCTAAAGTCAATGGCGCAATCTTTTTTTTGTTATTTAAAGAGCGCGGTAGTAATGTGCGCCTATAGGCGGGTCCACAACGGGCGTACACTCTGCTTTACACACACAGGGACGCGCAGCAGCACACAAACATGGCAAATATAAAAAAAATTAAAGGTTTACAATGTAAAAGATTATTGTTGTGTACACAAATATATGGTGGAATCCGGCTTGTCCCGTAGATGGTCTGCTCGCTTGATTTAACCTTGCGCACGAGCAAATCCGTTTCCGCTCTGGAGACGCGTTCGGTCTTTCCACTATCAAATTCCTCCATGTAAATAGTGAATCCGCCATGGCGTGAGCGCAACTGGCATTTAAAGGGAATGGGAGATGAGACTCTGATTGGTTTAACGCACGTTAATGCCAAAACACACCCATTACTCTTCAAGAAAATAGAGACCATGCACCAGGCGCCAGCCATTTTTCCCGTCGTTAAACTAGCAAAAGTGGATTCGGACACGACCTAAGTGAATACACTTTAGACCATGCGCTTAGATCGTTAAAATAGGGCCAGAATTGAATCTGACTAAAAAAATCTGAATTGCGAGATGTAAACTCGCAATTGTGAGAAAAAAAAAAGGTCAGAATTGTGAGATAAAAAGTCGCACCTACCTTTTTAATTGTATTTTTCTGTGGCGGAACTCAGTCAGATTGTTCAGCGAGTGAAAATATATCTATGCTAAACTTATACCAAAGACTACTGGCTAGTTCAATCTAAGAATTTACTAGCCAATGGCTAATGATGATAGACATTATTTAGTCGCCCAAAGTGAAGATTTAGTCACATATGCGAGTGATTTACTCGCATTGTAGAGGGTTGCCTTTTTTTAACCTTTTAATTATTGATGGAAATTGAATTCAAGTTTTGTTCAAGCAAGCAAACCAAGTACGAAAACATCACACAAGCATGAATTCTGCACAATACATAGTACATGTTATTTATGTCAGAAAACATCAAATCAGAAAGGCTTTTGTCTAAGTACTATAACAGATCTGAATAAACTGGAACTGAACTGAACTGAACTGAGATTCTAAGAATTTAATGAGTAAATCAATGGATTTGCTTTCACTGCTCAGTAGAAGAGAAAGTACAGTAATTCTGGACAAGAAGACCAGTGTATTTCCACTGAGAGCTGAGAAGTGCAGAGATTTATTTTTTCTTTATTATATTTGTTTCGTGCACCAGCGCAGTGTTTGACTTATTAATAACAGTGATGGATCAATAACCGACCTGATCCGAAGTTAAGAATAGATTTCTTGCGCTGTGTTCAGAAACCAAAGCCCTTCACTGAGCTCCGTGTATATCATGAGTACAGAGTGTGTTTTTCTAAGGGAAAATGAGTTTGATGTTTAAACTATTGATGCCCTTTCACGATCAATAAATGACCCACAACAAACTGGGCTGCATCAGATGTTGTTCTGATGGAAAGAGATGTTTATACACTTGGAAAGCTCTTGCAGGCACTGCTGCCTGTCAGGATGAAAATTGTATTAAAGGTTATTCTATATATTTCTCAGTGTGTATGCTCACAAACAACAGCCTTCTTTTTCAATTTCAATTACTATTTAGAATGTGGGATTATTATTATTATTATTATTATTATATAAAAATTTAGTTCTGAACAGATACAATTCACCATTATTTAGCTTTCTAATAAATGTGGAATTGTATGCTGTGAATATTGTTGACCATGTGATGAATTGCTTATGCTTTGGATAAAAGCATCTGTCTGTTGCACTTAAATAGCTACTCAAATGGAAAGTTTCATCATATAGAAACTGTGTTCTAAACTGGCTTTATGATATGATACCCATATTATGATACACATATGATAAGGATTGCAAAAGGAGAAATGTTGAATAATGTTTTCCCAAGCAATTATAAGGAGACCAATTTATCCTTTTGCAATTAAAATGTAAAGTAATCCAAATTTTGGAGTAGTCATTGTAGAAAAAAAAAAAAAAAAAGCTGCACACAGATTCTTCAAAATGTTTATTTTTATTTTATTTTTATCAGTGACAATGTATCATGTAGGCATTATTGTGTGAGCTGACTTTTTTCTTCATGACTTTTCAATTTGCCAGTAAAGCACTTTGAATTGCCATTGTGTATATGTGCTATAATAAGAAATTGGCCATACCTGTATCAAAGCAGGTGCTTTTCTCTGCTGCCATTAATAAAGTCATTCCTTACCCTGTGCGTATGAGTGAATGTCTGTGTTAGACTGTGCTGAAAAAATCATTATCAAAAATACATCATAACACAGCTCTTATATTTTAGACACGTAACCGTCAGTGCAGAGAGGGATTTAACCATGATGTGAACGTGAAGTGTCTGTAGGCTCTCATGTAAGCCTGACATTGATGGACTGAACCCTGACCAGCCTGTCGGCCACCTCTGTTGCAATGGTCAGAATATAAATATATATTTTTCAGATCATGCACAACATGATTAAAGCTCTCATCAAAATGAAAATAATTAAAGCAGCATCCAAAACTTCAATAAATGTATGCATGCAGAAGGGCCCTATCATACACATGCGCGACGTTAGTGTTTTCTGCTAGTTTCAGCCCGTCATAGTTATCATTTCACGTCCTGCGCCACGTTGTTTAAATTGCAAATGTATTTGCGCCAATCTGTGCGCCCATGGATGCGTTAAGGTGCATTGTTGGCGCGTTGCTATTTTGAGGATACTAAAATCGACTGCGCCATTGACCAACAAAAACCTGGTCTAAAGTCAATGGCGCAATATTTTTTTGTTATTTAAAGAGCGCATTAGTTATATGCGCCTGTAGGCGGGTCCATGACGCGCGCACACTGCTTACACACACAGGGACGCGCAAGCAGCACACAAACATGCCAAATATATAAAAATTTAAAAAAGGATTACAATGTAAGAGATTATTATTGTGTACTTGAAGATATGGTGGAATCCGGTTTATCTCGTAGATGGTCTGCTCGCACGCTTTAACCTCGCGCACGAACAGATCCGTTTCCTTGCTAGAGAAGCATTCAGCTTTTTCGCTTGCAAATTCCACCATGTAAATAACGAATCCGCCGTGGCTCGAGCGCAACTGGCTTTTAAAGGGAATGGGAGATGAGACTCGGATTGGTTTTGTGCACTTTGCGCCCAAAACACACTCATTACTCATTAAGAAAATAGGGACAACCATTTTAGACCATAATTATGCCGACCATTTGTCCCGTCTTTAAACTAGCAAAAGTGGATTCAGACACGACCTAAGTGCACTTATGCCGTGCGCTTTAGACCATGCGCTTATATCATTAAAACCTTAGACTGATACTAATGCACAAGCTGTAATCCTATTGCTAGTGTCCGTCTTTCATTGTTTGCGTTTCAGCAAATCACCGTGGATGAATGCGATAACGTGATTAATATTCATGAGCCCCAACAGCTTGCTGTTAGGTGTTAAAATCGGCATGAAATGGAAGTCGCGATAGGCTTTTTTCCTCTATTGCATCGTATATCTGAGTGAAACGGCTCCAGGAATGAGAAAAAACGTAGGGCGGGACTTGATTTCGTCCTAGGGAATTGATTGGATCGTAGGAAGTTTGCAGTCAAATGTGGAGGGTATTTAGTCCCACTCTCCGAATAGAACAGATGTCGTTTGAAGGAGGAACGGTAATTAGCGTTTTATTTAAAGATTATGAGGGCATATAAAAAAAAAAAAGTGCTCGGCTAATTAATTTTTTCACAAAATTCGCACAATTAAGCAAATTTATGCTTAAGTTAAACAAGAATAATATCTGCCAATGGGGTCAGAAAAATGATCTTTTCATTTATTTCTTGTTTTAAGCATAAACATTGCATCATTTTGATAAAAAAAATTCTGAAAACAAGACTTAGGGCCCTATTTTAACGATCTAAGTGCATGGTCTAAAGCGCATGGCACAAGTACACTTGTGTAAAAGGGTTGTCCCTATTTTCTTAATGTGTAATGGGTGTGTTTTGGGATTTACAGTGCTATGCATAAGTTTAGACACCCATGCTAAAGTTGACTAAAAAGAGGAATAAAAAATCATCTTTTGGAAATTGAACTTAATGTCTTAATTTAAACGTGTGTTAAACCAATCAGAGTCTCATCTCCCATTCCCTTTAAATGCCAGTTGCGCTCGTGCCATGGCAGATTCGCTATTTACATGACGGAATTTGACAGTAGAAAGACCGAACGCGTCTCCAGAGTGCAAACGGAACTGCTCGTGTGTGAGTGCGCAAGCAGACCATCTACAGACAAGCCGGATTACACCATATATTTATGTACACAATAATAATCTCTTACATTGTAATTAATTATAATAATCATTTAATATTTGGCATGCTTGTGTGCTGCTGCGCATCCCTGTGTGTGTAATAAGCAGTGTGCGCGCGTTGTGGACCCGCCTATAGACGCATATAACTAATGAGCCCTTTAAATAACAAAAAAGTATTGCGCCATTGACTTTAGACCAGGTTTTTGTTGGTCAGTGGCGCAGTTGATTTCAGTATCCTCAAAATAGCAACGTGCCAACAATGCACCTTAACACAGGCGTACAGATTGGCGCAAATGCATTTGCAATTTAAACAATGTGGCGCAGGACGTGAAAATTATAACTGCGTCGGAATGAAACTAGCAAAAAACACTTGCGTCGCGCTTGGCACTGCATTGCGCCAGGTGTAAGATAGGGCCCTTTATATCTTAAGTAATTTTGCTTCTCAAGTAAATGTACCTTGATTTAATAATGTTTACGTTTTTGTGCTTGAAGACAAGACAAAAAACTCTACGAAGAAAAGTCCTTTTTTTTGCAGTGTTTTGGAAAATCCAACTTAACTTACTGCTGTGGTTTGACACACGGTCATTATTAAATGGACTTTAATGGAGAATCAGTGTTTAACAGCATGTGATGTTTTAAAGATGAATGTGACCTTACTTGATCCCAATGTGATGCTGTATGAGAGACAGACACACTTGTTTTATAGGCTGCTAAGATCGGTGTTGTCTGTCTGCCAGGATCAATTGCAAATGCATACAGACACACACTGCATAAACTAAAGGAGTTTATTTCCTAAGGCATTTAAAAGGGGCATTATGGGTCGGTCTAGTGTCTATATGCACAACATAAAAGCTGCATAAAATAAAGAACATGTATTAAAAAACACTATATGAATTTTCTTGTAAAGGCTACGCACACACACATTTTCCTTTCTTTTTTTTTTTTTAAACAGTGCAATATGAGTCTGGCTGGTATCTATATGCACATACAAAGCAGCATGCAATATTTGTTTTAAAATTAGAACTTGTATTACACAATATGAGTTTTCTTCCTTTAATGACTATCAGAGTGATCAGCCACACACACATGCAGTTATAATGCAGTCTGGAAGTCATTCGTATGTATGAGAAGAATCACCAGATTAGCACAAGCAGATTTTGAAACACACGCACACACACACACACACACGCACACACACAAGGAGTTGTTGGAGTCTGCAGGGTTTCTTCTGCTCTGCTGCTGAGATGATTCAGTATGTCTGACCTTAGAAACACGTGTGCTGCTGAAAAAGGGTGAACCTGTCAGGAAAACTGTCAAGAAATGTCAAAATGAACTAAAGATCCTATATCCAGCTTATTTTTAGGACCTTTAAGATTTCTTATATTGTCACATTATTTTCATGACACTTAAGCATATTTCCCCTTTAAGTTCTCAGAATGTGAAAAACATAGTTACTGTAATGTGATTTTTTTTTAATAGGTATGGTTTTTGTTTTCTCTGTGTTAATCTACTCATAGAAAAAACGGTTTCATTCAAACGATTTGTGTCGTGTTAGATCAAGTTCTCAGTTTAACAGTTGTTTCTAATGTTCTGCTAACACATTTACCTCCCAGAATCCTTTAACAGGCTAATCTGCATCACAAATGCATCTCTCTCACTCCTCTCAATCCGTATGTATTCATCTCATTAGCATAGAGCTCTCGAAGTTGAGACGTTTAAGTTAATTGTGAGCCTGCAATCAGCACCAAATGTTTGCTATATGAATATTTATTGTGTTGTGCACAATGTGATTCATGATGATTCATAAATTGGAATTAGAGAGCATTTGGCAGTTTGTGTCTTGGCCCGATTACGTTCCCCCTGAGCTCAGACAGCCTGACCTGGGATCATTGAGTAATCTGCTTGTGTTCTCGCCGGGGGTTTGTTGATGATCTGGGGTCAGGTGGTAAGCTGCTCACATTGGCTGGTCCAACCTGTGTAAGCCATGAGATAGAGCGGTTCAGTTCGGCCCAAACTCATAGCCTGAGCCGGTTCAGCGCTGCGACGGATTACAGAGATCAGCACTGGTGCACTGACAGGACATTTTTTTTACTTTATACCCAGAGAGCAACAGTAGATTAGTGTGGTAATGACAAAGATGCGTTTACGGCTCAAACTTCTCCATGCCACCGAAACATGTGACTCTGCGGGATTAGTTCAGCCAATGAACATTCTGTCTTCTTTTACTCAATGAAGCTGTGACTTTGTCATAAAAAGTGTGAACATTCTGATTTAATCGTGTCTTTAGGATACATATAATGCTAGCAAATTAACCATTGGCCATTTTCCCCCAGAAATCTTTAAGATGTTATTTCTGTCGCAAGGTCATTGTTGTTAACTAGAACTATTAAAATATTTGGTTACACTTTATTTTAAGGTGTCCGTGTTGCAGTGCAATTATACATTTAAGTGCTGAGTTATATAAATTAACTACATGTATTTACGATAGGGTTATGAATAGGATTTGGTTTGGGATTAGTTGCTTGTAATTATGAACATTTTTAATAATTACAACCAGGGCTTGACATTAACTTTTTTCCTCACTAGCCAATGTGGCTAGTGGTTTTCCAAAGTTACTAGCCACACAGCATTTTTACTAGCCACATTTTTGTTGTTGTGAAATTACCTGATAAAAGTGGACTATGGCGTGCTAAAATTTACTTGAACTAGATTTACAACCCTTTTAAATGTAAAACCATTGTTACATCCACCCAAATCAAGACTACATAACAATACAGGTCATTATCATTAGCTCTGATAAGGTTGTGTGTAAAGCTCCTTTTTTTAAATAAAACCATGTATTATGTATTATATGTTGCCACATAGCTCCACCGGCATACGACATAACTCCAGCAGGGCAGCTAGCTGTCTCTTCGATTCTTTGTTGTCGGTCACTAGTGACGATACTCATTAGGGCTGTCAAAATTGCTCAAAAATGACCTTCGAATATTCCCTCTAAAAAAAAAACACATAGCTTATCTTCGAACTATTCGAACATCTGGTTGCACATTTTGTCAATGACGCGCATTACGTCAATAACAGGACAAATTAATACAAAGAGACATAACTACTTGTATAGGTAGTTTATTTAAGTTTAAACATATTTGACAACGTATTAGGTAGCTACCTACACGAAAACAAGTAAATCAACTAATGGCCAAGACCGCAGACCTCACTCACTCTCACTCGCTCACTCGCAGGCACTCTTTCTCTCTCTCGCCCTCCCTCAAGCTGCGTTCACACCAAACGCGAATAGAGCGTCTGGCGCGAGTGTAAAGACGCGTTTACGCGTGTCTGGAGGTCTTGCGGCATGAATGAGGCGTCACGCGCTCTGTGCAGTTTAAATGAACAACAACAATAAGCAAATGTTGAGTGCTGATCAAGAGTTTTGTGCAAGCAATTTAAGGTCGCGACTCTTATATAGCAGGCTTCATTCAGTGATTGAAACAAATATTATTAACATTAATTGAAGTTTTACAGTATATAGAACCGACATTGAACGCTCCGAGCGAGCTGTGCTGTGGTAAACATGGAACTTTTCCTTGACATGAAACGGTAAATAATCAAACCAGTGGAAGCCTGCAGTGCATGAAACTGCTGTATCTACCTTATTCATGCAATATCTATTCAGTCAGTACAGTAGCCTACACTTCAGAAATGTTTCTGTTTAACGTTAAATAAAATGATCCCTCAGGCAGCGCGCCCACTCGCAAAGCAGACAGCCGCGCCTCTGCTACCGCGGGCGTTTTTCCACATTCGAATATTAATTTTCACCTTCGAAATTCTGTTTTTTAAAACTATTCGAATATATATTCGAATTTAGAATATTCGTTGACAGCCCTATGGGATTTGTAGTGTCGTAGTGTCACACTTATTTCAGATGCCTTTTGAAAAGACTACAATTATTCAACCCGCCAAAGTGGCTAGTTGGAGTGACTGCGTTACCCGCCACGAGCAAAATCCACCCGCATTTGGCGGGTTGGCGGGTGTTAATGTCAAGCCCTGATTACAACAGTAATTAAGTGCAACATGTGTAACAAGGACACTGTAAAACAAATTGTTACCAAACATTCTTGTAGGGCTGCAACTAATGGTTATTTCAAAAAGCGATTAATCTGTCAATTATTTCTCAGATTAATTGGATGAAAAGAAAATGACAAAAATGATAATTATTAAATAAAACATTTTCGTTTTAGTTCAAGTTAAATTACTAACTGGAAATAAAAATAAATAAAAACTTAAACTGAAATAAAAATAAATGAAACTGTCACGGGTTAGAATCCAAAGAGACTTGAAACAAGAAATCTCACAAAATAGTAATTTAATAGGACACCCGAATACTCAAAGGTAGCAGGTAACATAAACACAACTAACATTGACGATGATCGACATTGAACTGAACCAAACAATTAGCTAAGCAATGACAACAGGTGAACGAAATATCTAATCAAACGAACTGAGAAATTAGGTCAAGACAGACAAACTAAGAACAAAGAATACCGATGACGACAAACTGAAAGTCCATAAACATGACAGAGACCTAAATAGTAATATAAAAAATAATAATGAGAAATAATGACAAAATTACAAAAGAATTTACTAAAATGAAGAAAATGCTAATTAAAAATATTAATAAAACTACAATAGTATATAAATGATACTAAAATAAGAAAAAAATCCCTCGTTGTCATTTCCATCACATAATGCCAACTTAAAAAAAAAGAAAAAAAAAAAGACCCAGAACTTTTTTCTTTCGAGCAACGCAAAAGCTTGAAGAACGTAATGAGACGTTTGCACCAGTACATTAATGACACCAAACACCAATGTTTATAGTGTTGTCAAAAGTCGATAAAATACTGAAATAGTTAAAGGGGGTGGGTTTGAATTGGTACCGACTACTGAAATTTTTGGTATAGAGTGGTGCAGGTATGACGACACTTTGTAGGCCAACCGGCAGTTAGCATCACGCTGGTTCCCTCGACAAAAACCCAATAGGATTTTCCCATAGGCTTTTAGATCATTGCTAAAAACAAGCTCTTTGATCAACAAAAGTTTATGATACTTGCTCTTTTTGTCCATCAAGATACTTTTTTATAAATTTTGAAGCCTAAATACAGACGCCAGAAGCAAGAGGCTAAAGGTAGACTATAAACGAATTACACCACGGTCGCTCGACATCAACGTCACCGCCACTAAGCTTCCGACCACTACCTCACTATTTATCTAAAAACATTTTCCCAGAACATTTGAGTTAGAATAGTTTATAAGAGCGCAATTATAACCATAACGATGCTGTAAAAGCGGACTGAGTTTACCTTTTCGGCGTGATGACGTTTAATCTCCCCGACGGCCTCTGTAGTCCCATTTAGCCACTTGTTAGCAACCACCTTTTTCAAGACATGTAACAGCTTCAAAAAATCACGAGTGGGGTAATAATGATGTGTTTTATGTCGTAGAAAGAAATGTGAAAGTGTCTTGAGCTTGTGTTCACCACAGACCTTATTTCATCCATTTAACCAAAACTCCATTCAAAAAACCCATTGACATCAGGACCGGAAGTGCTAAAATGCTAACTCGCTTCTGCATACTTCTGTAACTCGCTTCAGCCTACAAACTGATGTAATACCTGCACCCCTCTATTGTGACAACACTAATTAGTTCCCTCTGGTTTTTAAGAGTTTTTTTTTTTTTACATATTGCAACAAGGTATGTTTAATAATTTGAAAGATTTGAGAGCTGCAGCATAGCACAACATTTTCAGTGAATAATGCATTCAATTTAAGCATAAACATTCTTCAAAACATCTTTTGTGTGAGGGGAGAAAGATGATTCAGGTTTGGAGTGAGAAAACAACAAGTGTCATGTTGTTTGGGTGACATTCTCTCAGCATTAGCACTATTATGTGTGAGTGTTGACTCTCCGGAGTGTGACATTGATGTCTTGATTACATAAACACACACACACTCAATTCCCGTACAAAAGCCTCGATTCACCTTCTGCTCTGCCTGTAAGTTTACCTTCTCTGCATCGGAATATTCTCTTTCATACTTTATTGATCAAAAGCCCTGAGAGCCGAAGGGTTCACTCGGTCCTTGTGCGGTAAACTGCATTATACCGGACCTCTCCTCCCACAAATAGCTTTGTCTTATCTGTTCACTCGAGTGCATTGAAAATGAAATGTCTTGAAAATTCCACAGATGTCGACTTTTAGCCTTGGCCGTGGAGCTTCTTTGAAGTGAGCGCAAATCAGCATCTCTTGAAAGTTTGAGGTAAAAGATGCGAGTGGTTCCCTGAACCTCAACTTCTGTTTCATCTTTTCTATCCTTCCCCTTCAATAGATTTCAGTCATTCTGACAAAACTGAAGTTTCCCAGCTGTCATTCGCTGCACATGTTTAGGCTTTGCCTTATTAGCATTCCAGTTGCAGTTTTCGCCCGTAGCATTTTAAATGTTTAATTGGCGGTAGTGGTGTTAAGCCGAGTGATGAGGTTTTGATGAGGGAGGTTAAATATTATTAAAGGGCTGAATGATCGACCACAGCTGTAGTGCCGTCTTCTCATCTGAATTTGTAGCTTTTAGCGAAGAGCTCTTTCTCTGTAGAGCGTCCACTTCTTGCGAAACTCACAGGCAGCAGTTGCTGAAGTGTCGGATTGGTTAGTGTTTTCAACAACTTGATATCCGGCATTGCAGAAAGCCAGAGGCAGGTGTTAAATGACTCTGTGTGTGTGTTTTGTACCATCTGTCATGTTATTACCAGTGTTTTGGACATGGTACAATGGGAATGAAGGTTCATATCTTTTGATCAATTCATTTTTTCAAGTCATTCACTAATTGTGCATATGCACTACATGATTCATCTATACATTTCATATTAAATGTAGTTCTGAATTTATGAAAAGATTTAGGAACTACAGAAACCAGACATACACAAAATCACATACTCAGGGTGGCGTTATAAACGTGTTAAGATGACATTTTATACTGAGATATTTCATCTTTATATTGTACTGTATGTCATCATATATAGGAAAATAGTTACAAAATCTGTATTATAGCTCAAGCTGTGAGGTTCCTCTGCGTAAAAATGCAGATAAGCATACGTACAGCTGGTCTGTAATCTGTTGGGTCTGTAAAAGTTTGTGCGGAAAGCCCTTATATGGAGATGATGGGGTATGTTTATGCAAATTACTAACCTCGGCCATGTGGTTGCTCGTTTTGAATGCTCCAAATTCATTAACATTACAACAAGGTTAAGAACAAATTCATGAGTGTATGCATGTGTTGTGAATTAGGTGGACATTTTTCATGAGAAGTGCTTATAATCCATGTAATTATTAGTGAATGAAACCCATTGTAAGCAATACCAAATGGTTTTCCAATAACCAAGGAAATCTACTACATAATACCTGGAGAAAGTTGTCTGTTAACATTCTCATTTATCTCAGTGACTTGACCAATTGCTGTACATTTATTGCTCAGGAAGATTTATCTCATTAACATTGTCATGTGTCAGATGACAAAAAGTATATTAGTTGTGTCCCAGTACCATCCTATACACTGTGAACTTATACTATGCACTAGTGGTGTAAGGTTATTTTGTCATTCAACATTGATAGCCCCTCCCACTCTGATGTAATTAAAGCTGTGACAGTTGAGTGCATGTAAAGTCCAACATTCTACACTTCATTTTTAATTGAGTACATATTTAAAGGCCAATGCACACTGCACCCACAGACGACAACAGACACTTTGTTGGGTTTTGTTGGAGCAGCAGGCCTATGTTCCCCTTCTCGGCATCTGTCGGCATAGGTCAGCTCTTGTTTTCACCTTCTGAACATGTTGGGTCTTGGAATGTCTGAGAAGTAACTTACTGTAATCTGGTGACCGTCTGCATCTTCACTTTCATACCAAAAGTGAAATTAATAAGCCTCAGGCTGAAGGAAATGCAAATTCACTCCTCTACAGTAGAGGGCGCAGCTCAAACAAAGCTTTTTAGCTGTGCTGCCATTCTGGATTGCAGAAGAATTGGACGCAGGAGAAAAAAGTACAACAATCTTCAGCAAAAAAAAAAGACAAATGGGATGTTTATCTAAAGTAATTTTGCTTATTAGTATGGTTGAATTGGACCATCGAAGGTCAGCAGCAAAGACATTGGTTAATAAAGTGAGATTAAATGCATAAAGTATATTTGTGCAATTTAACATTTATTTGTTGTAGGTTTGTGTTATATTCTGAGTTCGCATTTTACTGTTTTTATTCATTTTGAGGAATAGTGAATCTGTTTTGTGCATGTGAGATGAGTAAATGCATGTTCACATTTAGTCTAGAACTACAATATCCATCATGTTCACACACCACACACATCACCTCTGAACTTTCTCCTGATTTCTCTCAACATGTGGACAGGAGACCAAGCAGTCAATACATGTGAAAACAAAGTATCTTGTGTTACTTGTTTGAAAAAGTAACTCAGATATTTTATTGTAAATTTAAAAGTAATGCATTACTTTCCCAAGTAATCTGATTACATAGCTCATGTTACTTGTAATGTGTTACCCCCAACACTGGTCCTGACAGACCTCATATTGAATTGGCTAGCCGAATAATGCTGAATAGCCAGCAAAATACCTTTCTAAATGTTAATTTTGTCAGTAGTTTTTTGGATGTTGACAGGTTTAACAATGTGCTAGCTGCATCTGACTGCTAATGTTGTTTTGCCACTGCAGGCAATGGTGGAAACGGTGAACAACCTTCTGCAGCCGCAGGCACGGGCGGCGTGGATGGGGCTCTCGACCGGCGAACAGCTCCGGGCCGCCACCATGCTCCTGGACACCGTAGAGCAGGGCGCTTTTGTGCTCGCTGACAACCTGCTCAAAACCGACGTTGTGCAGGAAAACACAGAAAACATCCGTAAGTCATTTACGTTTATGCATTTGGCAGATGATTCTACTTATAGTGCATTCAGGGTTTGCATTTTATCGGTTCATGCATTCACTGGGAATCCAACATATGACCTTGCCATTGCTAATGTCATGCTTTGCTGTTTGAGCTACATGAATGTAAGTCAGGATTCAGTATCTCTAGAATACCATAATCATACATACAAATGACAGACTTATCTCTTTTATTATTCTGTTGGAGCGAGGATGTTTGGTGGTGTGTAGGTGGCGCTTTGCAAGAGAAGGGTACAAAGAAAGGTCTGAAACCGGTTTTGTTTTTATTTTAACCTTTAGAACATGTTAATTGTCAACATCAGTAGGTCAAACTAAAGATTATAAGCGCTCTTTTTAAAACAGTATTTGCTTGATCATTTTGTCATTTATATTTCACATAAATGACAGAAATTTTTTTTGGCATTTGTTTCTCATAAATTACAGAGAAAGAAAATATTGATCATTTTGTCAATTATATTCCTTATACATTACAGAAATTATATGTGCTTGGTTTTTGTCATTTATATTTCTCATAAACTATTGAAAAAACTATTTTCTTAATCATTTTATCATTATTGTCAACCTTGTAACAGGTTTAAATGGTTGAGCTTTGAAATGGTCACTTACAGGGTGTTGCAACAAAAAAACATAGGATTTGTACCTCTAATGTGTAAAAAAAAAAAAAAGAAGCAACGTGACACCAAAGCAGGCATCATCCATGGTGGAACATGTCAGAGCGTCTGTTTTTGATTGTGATCGAGGTTGCCAGTACCAGAAATCATCACAGCCCAGCTATCAGCTGTGTCCATGGACCCCGTCAGCCCTGATACACACCGATAAACCTGTTTTCCTCAGAGATAATCTCATACCACTCTCTGAATGCACCATTAACAGATGGATTTGACTACTTTACGTTTGTAAATCGTTTAATTTTCTTTACTGGGAGGCATAATTAAGCATTTTTAAATGAAAGGCTGAGTGAGCATATGCCACGAGTGATAATTTAGTGTCGTTTACGATGCGTTTCTCTGCCCGGGCAGGAATCGGACGAGACGTTTTGAGGACGCCCACGTTTTCCTGTGCCGCTTGCATCTGTTTGCGAATATCACAGTGTGAATGTCAGCATTCCCCAGATCATGGTGTTGTGTGCGTGCGTATATTCCTCCGGGATAAAAGCGGATGTATCTTCCGTTCCTAAAGACGGGGATTTAAGACAATCTGGCTGCCATGGAAACTCCAGAATTTAGGTCTGCCACCTCTCTGTGGAGATGGTTGCATTTTGGGAATTAATAAAACAGAATTTATCGTGTCTGGCATGTGATTTATCCTGATATTAAGGGATCCGGAGCTTGGCTCTGTGGGGCGAGAGAGTCTCTCCCGACAAACTTTTTACGAGGGTTATTTTATATCCTTCGAGCTGCACGGAGATTAATCTGCGGGCTGTGACACCTTTAGCAGACCTTCAGGCCCTGTTTGATGGGGTTAGTTTGCAGCGTTATAAGGTTTGTTTGGCCCACAGGGCCGTTGAGTCCGTCACTGGCTCTGCAGGGCTGAATAGCAGCCTTAAGTTAAAGGAATTGATCACCCGAAATTGAAAAAACAGTCTTTTACGCACTCTCATGTCACTTTATTTGGTGGAACACACAAGGAGATGCTGTTTTCCATACATTGAAAAAAACTAAATTGGTGTAGAATCAGTTTTCACTCAGAAAAAGCTATTTTCACAATTAATTACAAAGAAACAGCAAGTAACTAGGGGGTGTCACAATATATCACAATACAAAACTGCAACAATATGTAGGCTTTTGTGGATAGTGAAAATGTGTATCGTGGATAGTTCACCCAAAATAAAAAATACTGTGTGAGAAGTTTTCAGTTTTAGTGTCAGTACTACATTAAACTACTATAATGTTGAATATAATGTATAATAATGCAATGGGGGCTTATTTGTGTAAAAAGTGGCCTACGTTATTTTAAATATATCTAGTCAGTGACAGAGTGCAAGCACATTCGTCTAAAATAATTCTATATTTTCAGCTTCAGAATCATGCATATTTTTATTCTGGTGTCACCATGGTGCATTGGGTTCTCAGCACCAAGTCAAAGCCTATTCATTTCAACCCCCAATGTAATACCAAATTTAGCATTTTAATCAACAGTACATTTTTTGTTAACCTTTTATCATATGTCTTGGAGTATCGCAATAATATCGTATCGTGACATGAGGGTATCGTTACACCCCTACAAGTAGGCCTAACACAGTGAATTTGAAAGTAGAAAGACTGAAATAGTATTATCTTGTAAAACGTAATCCAGTAATCTTTGTTTTATTAGATATTTGATATAGATATTATATATTAGATATAGATATCTGCTCCAAAAAGCAGTCGTATATTCTCCAGTGTGTTGTCCATGCAAGTTTTGCACTCTTTTCCAAGCCTTCTGAAGACATTTAGTAGTATGTTGTGTGAGGAATATACTAAAATTTAAGATTTATTCATCCGAAACGTGCAAAAAACAATAAAGTTTCAGTAAAACAACTTGCATCACTTTTCACACAAATTATGATTAGCCTAAATGTGAAGATATCGATAAATAAAGGTTTATTTTTGTGTGGTTTCTTGTTCAATACTCTGTTATGACCTCAAAACACTTTTACCATAGTGAATGATTTGTAAACTAATGGATTTTAATGTTTGCGTCTCACAAATAACATGATAGTGAGAACGATGACAGCATTTTCATTGAGCGAACTATCCCTTTAAGGCAACACAGAGCGCCAGCGTCGTGCCATGTGGAGAATCGGGAGAAGATTAGCGGCATTGCCATCTGATGTTAGTGTTGATGACACAGTTGTTCAGGGAAATAAAAGCCTGTTTGTGTGTGAGAATGGATGCTCATCTTTTGCCAACTTACCCTGAAGTGGTTGTTATCCTCCTCTTTCGGTTTAATATAATGCGCTTTAAAAAACAGTGCACCATTCTATTTAGATTTTCCTTTTTGATGGAGAGTGTGTTTGTTTGTTTGTTTGTTGGAGTGTCTGTCCTCATGCTCATAATCTGGCGAGCAGATTTTGTGTGATTAACGTTATTTAAACCGGCTTTTGATTTCTCTTGAGGCACAACAGCGTCTCAGCCCGCTGTTTGCTGTCTTAAGCTTTTCACAGCGACGGTGGAGGAATGAAAAAGTGTTTCCGGCCTGCAATAGTCGTCTCTTTCTGCCCACAGCTCTTTATCGCTATCTTTTGTCCTGTTGGCGGCAAATACCTGAAGCGGTGGTAAGCGCCACCCCGCCACCGAATCCACGTCTCCGTTGGGATTTTTAATGTTAATTTTGGTGCGATAAGTGTTTGTGTAAATGCTCTGGGATTTTGTGGCTGACTTCTTTTCAGGTTCTGTGAAAGGATGTTTACGAATGCCCAAAAAGGCAGCTGCAAAAATCAGGCTGCGAGTCAGTGTATTCATACTTTAATTAGAGAGCTGTGCTGGATCAGAGTTGGAATCTCAAACAGCACATGACGCTTTAATTTGTTCAAACAGCACAGCATGAGTTCTCCATTTGAACTTGTTTTATAAGTGCCGACTCTACGCAAGTTTGTGACGCAGATGCTCCTACGCAAGCTTGATGTCATATGCGTTGCGTTTTAAAATGTGTAAGAACACAATTCATAACACTGCATTCATTGTCAACTACTGCTGTATAAAAGTAAAAGTATAAAAGTGAGTTGATACTGATCAAAATGTAAGCGAGGTGATTAGATTCGATTAGATTAGATTCAACTTTATTGTCATTACACAAGTACAGGTACAAGGCAACGAAATGCAATATCAGTATCAGTGATCATTCATGTCTAGTTAAAGTGGTTCTTTAAAGGCATTGACAGATTTGATTAAAGGGGACCTAATATGCAAAATTCACTTTTGCATGCTGTTTGGACATAAATGTGTGTTGGCAGTGTGTGTACACAACCACCCAATAGTGATAAAAATCCACTCCTTTTTTATTAATCCCCATAAATCATCAGCAGTGTTTCCCAACGACCTGTTTTCAGAATGCGGCTTTAGTGACGTCACTAAAGCCACAGGCCCCGCCCACGAGTGTTGACAGACACTGCCGTTCTAACATAGACCCGCCCTGATCGAGTTCACAGCGAGCATTGCTGCACTGACGAGAATGTCTCCCAGCGTTGTAGGTGTTGTGTGGCTGGATGTATTAATCCACATAGCTCTCTCTACTTACTCCCGAAATCCGAGGCAGCCGCTGAAGACAAGGTGGGATTATTTTGTTTTCAAAGAAAATGCTCCCTCAACTCTACCGAAATTCGTTTATGTACTTGCGCACTTCTTATACTGTGTTTACTCAGCTCTTACGGTGATTTTCTGGAGTGTGATGTACAATAAACTTTATTAAACTCATCAGTATATTTTTGATCATCATTCGGACCTGGTCCGAAACAACAGACTTGTAGGCTATTAATAGTGGATACATACAAGATGACAAATACGTTATAACCGTAATTAAACTAAACTATACCTGTTCCATCTCCATACAGCACTCTGACTCTGTAGGCATTATTGTCCGACTCCGGGTCGAAATGAACACCATTACTGAGAGTTTCTGATATTATCATCATTCTGTGAGATAAAATTGTCCTGAGAGACTGAGCGCGAGCTCATGAAGCTCCGCCCCCTGTACCGTGCAGCAGCAGCAGCTTATTTGCATTTAAAGGGCACACACTAAAACAGCACGTTTTTCTGAGCACCAAAAAGTGACAATTTAAACATGCTGTAAAAAATGATCTGTTAGGAATTTAGAGCTAAAACTTTACATACACACTCTGGGGACATCAGAGACTTATTTTACATCTTGTGAAAAGGGGCATAATAGGTCCCCTTTAAAATATCTGGATTTAGTTGTCTTAGGCTGTGTTCAGATGCAGGTAAATGTGGCCCAAATCCGAATTTTCTTTTGTTTGTTTTTTTGCTCACGTGACTTAGATCTGTTTTTGTCATGACAGCGTGAACACCAAACCGATCTTTTTGATTCTGATTTGGGCCACTTCCATATGTGGTACTAAATCTAATACAGTTTTGCAATGCGACCTCAGTCTGAACAGTCAAACAGAATTTGTGCGACTTTTATATCACTCAAGATCAACATTCGTCCCAATGTTGCACTCATAGCAGTCACTTCAAAGATTTTACACACCCGAAGGTATCAATACAGTTGTGAAAGTTAGTCAGTGGAAGGACAGTAATGTGTCATTACGCATAAGTATTACAGTGACAGCTCTATATACAAGCAAAACATAACTATTTAAAAACTTTGCTCTTTTTTTCACATCCTCATCTTTGTTTTTTATATTGCCTGGGCATCAAATCACTGGCTTCCATGGCAGATCACACAATAAATAAACGTGGAATCACTTACTTTAGTGTTCTCCATGTTTACTTCCGTATGACAGTGTGTTGCATGACGTCTTTTTATCGTTCTTTTGCACATGCGAGTCAGTTCAGGACCTTGATCTGTTCACACTGGAATCTGATATTGGCCACATTTAAAACAACATGTGAACATCAATAAATCGGAATTGATTACCAAGGCTCGCAGTGAGACGCATTCTTGTGTTTTTTGGAAAAGGCGTATCAATATTGATACTCAAAATTGCAGTGCAGCAATTGCCTGGCATCAAGACAATCATGTAATTAAAAAAGAACATCATATAAACACATTTATAGATAGAGAGATGCATATTTTTAATCGCCCAAAACAAATAATGGCCCATTAAATTGGGCATATTTTAAAAGAATTTGGGTGTTCTCATGTTATTTCAGATAAAAGCACGTATAATTTATTTATTTAAAGTGACTACATGTAATTAATGTATTTGAAATTGCTACAGTTCTTATAAACTCCCAATAGAGATCTTGAGCGGATGTCAAGAATATCAGTGATTTTTAATTTCAACCTATTCGTCACACAAAGCGAGTGTATGACATCAAAAGACTTCCAAAATAGCACACAAGTGGGATGGACCAAGTATATTAAACACGTTGATGTTTCTTTCCCCAGTCCTCATTCACTTTCTGTCATGTGTGTGCTTTTGTTCAGAGCTGGAGGTGGCGAGGATGAGCACAGATGGAAATCTGCCCGATCTGAAGTTTCCACAGACAGGAGGCCAAGGGAACGCCATCCACCTGTCAGCCAACACTCTCAAACAACACGGCAGAAACGGTACGCTCACAACATTATGGGGTGGTCATAGGTAACGCTAACAGGGATATTATATTTAACTAAAACTAAAACCATAAAACAAATACTGACGATTAACTAAAATAAAATATATATACATTTTTTTTGCTAAGGCAACATTTCTCATTTTCATTTATTTTAAGTTAAAGTACTAAAATAACTAAAATAAAATCAAATAAAAAAACTAAAACCGTTAAAAGTCCCTGTAAAGGCAAAAAAATAAATAAATTCTAAACGCATTATAAATGTTAGAAATGTATTGCTAAAACACATTACAAAGACTGTGAACTGTGAAGTACTGAATTGTGGATTTAGACCGTTACACAGTTTTTCACCATTGCTGTGTTCAGGATTTTTTGGGCGGAGCTAAAACGGTGGCTCGATGACGCACTAGAGCCGCTGAGGCTGGCCCCTTCCCTAACAATATAACTAGAGCACATTCGCATCAGTTCGCCGCTCAATCGCGAGTTACTGTCAGTACTATTAGTTACTACAGCCTACAGTTTGCTAGCTAGCTATGCCTTCGTCACGGAAATGCGCATTACCTGGATGCGATCACTTACAAAACAGATCGGTGTCCTTATTTAAATTTCCGAAAAACGATCATATCAAGAAGAGGTGGATTCATTTTGTGAAGAGCCACCTTGATGGAGAGCTGAGGATCACCACCAACACCCGCCTCTGTAGTGATCATTTTACACAGGATAGTTTTATAAACTTTCGTCGGAGACAACTGGGATTCACTGATAATCCGCTGTTACTGGTGAATGGCGCCTCAGCCTTCATCCATCCTCGGCCATCCATTCCGGCTGTAGCGGTGACAGTTGAGAGGCGGTGGCAGATTTCCCACGAGTGGGTGTGGTTTCAGCGCAGCCAGCGGACACGCCCCCAGCGTTTGAGAGCAGAGAATACTGCTCATTTTTCACGATTTTGATAGCTTATTTTATTTACTTGGCAGCTTTTTTTATCATTCAAATTTGGATGGGTAAAAAAAACACAAAAAAACATGAGAATTACCTGAAAAATATATATTTTATTTTAACTTGTGGCTAAGTCAAAATGGCAACACTTTAGTTTAGGGGTCCAATTCTCACTATTAACTAGTTGCTTATTAGCATGATATTACTAGGATAATGGCTATTTATTAGTACTTATAAAGCACTTATTAATGCCTTATTCTGCATGACCATATTCTACATCCCTTAATCCTACCCCATACCTAAACTTAAAAACTACCGTACTAACTACTATTTGAGTTTATTGGGTAAATTAAATTAAAGTGTAACCATAAATTTTTTTTAAAAAAATCTCATTTTCGTTTAGTTGAAGTTGAAGTGCTAAAATAACTAAAAGTGAATTAGCAAAACTTAATAAAAGCTATATAGACATTTGAAAATGACAAAAAGACACAACAGAACTTTAACTAAAATGAAAATGAAAAGACAGAATATAAAAAAATATAAAAAATTCAAAATATTACCAAAAACTATAATAGTATTTAAATGATTCTAAAATTGAACTGAACTCTAGTGCCACTTCCATTCTCTGAAACTCTAAATTCCCAATATCCTTCTTGCCAAAATACAATAGGGGGCTAATAAGTTTAGATCCTCAGTGTTTATTCCCTTTTTATGAACAAGTTGCCATAAAACTGGTTTCCTTCATCAGAGGTTTTCCTTTCATCACCAAACGCTTGTTACTGAACGGCCCATCAACAGGAATGGGGAAAAATTGTTGTCTGTTATTGTGAGTCAGTGATCCCAGACTCTGCGGGGAGGCGGTGGGTTTTTTCATATATATATTTTTTTCATTTCTTTTCATGAAAAAGCAAGTGAGTGACACGAAAATAACGAGCAGAACTGTAGCTCTGTCAAAGGAGGCAGTAAAGCGCTAATAACATTTCAATAAAGCAGAATCAAATCGACTCTGTGGTTAGATTTTTTTTTTTCCTCACTTTTTTTTTTCTCGCTCACTCGAAACCTTTGTGGCTTTCAGTAAAGGCTGCCGAAAGAAAAAAAGCATTATGGGTGTTATGTATTCATTACGTGATCATCTGAAACCCATCTAATCAAAACTCAAATTATTTCACTTCATTGCTTATAACGACTAAAACAGTATTTCGATCAGCTTGAGACAGTGTCTGCTTGCTCTCTATGATGTGGTAATGAAGACGTTTTCTGACCTCTAAAGAAACGTGCTGCAGAACCCCAACACCCATCAGGACGTGTTCAACAGCAGATTTAGCAAGTTTTGCTTTGTTATGCTGTAGCTTTGGCTTTTTAAAGCTTTATCTCCTAAACGAGCTCCCCTCGAATCTCTCACGCAGTGAAAGAAATTAACTTTTCCAATAAGGGCTAATATTTGCCCACATAAATTGATTTCCAAGGGCATTTTTACCAATTAAATGAAATCAGTTTAAATTGATCAAGTGAAAGTTAAGACATTTACATTGTTTCAAAAGATTTCTATTTTGGTTTCCACAAAAATATGAAGCAGCACAACTTTTTTTCAACATCAGGGTTCCCGCGGGGTCTTAAAAAGTCTTAAATTCTGAACTTTAAATTTAAGGCCTTAAAACATCTTAAAAACAGCCAGATTTTCATCCGCGGTCTTAAATTTCATTTAGTCAGGTCTTAAAAAAGATTTTACCCTCGTTCATTTCCAGAAACGCTGGCCGCAGAAAGTTATTACAAAGTAGCAAAAAAGTATCGAAGTCGCTCGCCAAGAGGCAGTTCACATATCGCGTCTTTTTCGCGCTCAAGTTCATTCAAATGTAGGCGCGCGGTAAGCGCGCTTATAATAGAAGCGACGCGCTCGTTTTTTTCCAGGCGCAGCGACATGAAAAAAGACATGAAGGATGCGGGTGCACCCAAACACTACGGGTGTTTTTCTCTTCTCCATAAATAAATCTTGTAACAGAGCTACAGCAAGTGTTTTTCGGCGGTGGAAATCCATTAGCCACTAAAACTTTTTTGTCATTGTGGAGAGCGCAGTGCATGGTTGCATAGCAACGACAGACGCCACGGGAAAATCGGACCGAATTTTACTATTAATAATAAAAGATAAGCTAAACTGTATTGTAAATGTCAGTAAATAATTTTTTATAAAAAGAATGAGTCAAAAAAGATAAATTAAAGTCTGAAATATGTGAGGTTTATCTTTTTATAAAAACCTTTTTTGTCAACTTTATTTGAACTTGTACATGTTAGTATATCACATGTTGCAAGACAC